>NC_059472.1:146113023-147363023 GCF_018139145.2 Gymnogyps californianus | reverse complement strand
TATATTATTTAAAATCTTATATAAAGCAGCAGTTCTTAATGACATTAGGATTTTTGTCAATTACTTTCAGTTACTTTATTCTTTTAGGAGACTTCTAAATTTTTAGTGTTTATTTTGTTTATATATGTGATATGCATTGGAAAGAAATTAAATCTCATTATAAGATTTTCTTCAGCTATTAGCCCCCTAAACCAGTCTCAAATCCTGTTTTTTGCCAATTTTGCAGTAGGGGAGTATTTAGATTCCATGTACTTTTTTAGTGGTGGAGTAGAAGAACATCTAAGAACAAAGCTCCTCTTTTATCTGCCTTTTGCTTCTTATCCACAACTTCTGATTCATGTCACGATGAATCGAATCTACTCCTAGCCAAGAGGTACACAATCAGTTAGCAGGGATGAAATGGAGTGGTATTCCTGAAATGTCCCTTTACTTCTGCCCTAAAAACTAATCCCGTGTGCTCTCATTGTGTTTCTAAATAAGTTTGAACCTGGAACTTGTTTCCTTGTAACCTGGCTATTAGACTCTTTTTCCATCGGGACTAGACAGACAACTTGGTGTGTTCGCCCAGCTCAGGGCCCCATTCATACAGACAAATTTACTGTGCCAGAAGTTACATTAAAGCGTCATACTGCCCTAGTTGTTTTAGAACAGGATTCTGTAACACGGTAAACTTTCCTACATAAATATTTACCTATGCAGAATTTATGCCTGTACATTTTTACTTTTTTAAAAAATAAAAATCACATTTTTCATTCTTGAAGTGGTGAAGACAACTTTCTCATATATACTACTACATTGCCTTTTCCTGTTTCCAGAGGAAAAAATATTGTCTGCTATGAAGGCTAAACCTTTCCTTTAGATTTACAGCATTATCTGCACACCTACTCAGCTGAAAAGGATGAAGAGGCAGGAGTCAAACAAATGGACCCTGCTGGGCTTACAAGCCCAGAAAAAAAAAAAAAGAAGGAAAGCAGCCTCAAGATATTTTATTTCCCACTAAATGATGATAAACATAACATAAATTAGCTCTCCTAATGACCCTATCTATACTAACTGCCGTAAGTGGGTATCTGGTACTCCAGCACGATTGCAAAGCAGTCTGTTAGCAATCTTTGCAACTTCACAGCATTTTGGACATAGATGGAGAGCCGTGTACATGTTGACTTAAAACATCCTGGTAAGTGAGAAGCAAGTCTTTAGGGCAGGGCTGTAGAAAGCTCTTCCTCGGAATGATATGTCTACGGGTAACTGGGTATGTGCACCAAGGAAGTGGAGCAATTAGAGCATTATTATAAGGTGTAGCTAGGAAAATTTGCTGAAATAAAAAACTGAATATCTAGAAGAATTGCATTCTGATTCATAGATGTGTTTGATTCTGTGATAACTTGGAAACTACTACTCAAAGAAAGTTGCTGAAGCACTGTTGTTGAGATGTTTATAATGAAAATGGATATGTTCCATACAGATCAAAACGGGATTGGTGCTGGACACACTAAGTCATTGGGAGGCCTTTCTACCTTTCACTTACTTTGTCCTGCAAGTCATCACCCAAGCTGTCAAAACTGCAACTTTGTGTTTATTTGATATTAATACATGCTAACATCCTTTAATTGATGTAATTGCATAATGATAGTACTATTTCTCCTTCATGGTGTTTTGCCTGTATTTAATGTTGGGAAAAACCCTGGGGAATGCCTCTAGTGCCCGGGTGGGTTCAGCGTGGTGGTCCTCAGGCTGCTGCTGGTCCAGTGCTGTGGTCCGGAGCAGTGCTGTGTGGGTTTCAGCAGAAGTCCTGGCTGCAGCGTGACTGCGTCAGCACAACGAGGGCTGCCTCTTCCCAGGCAAATGGCTGTCCCGGGTACAGCGCTCCAGAGATGCGGCTCTGCTGCTTCAGCGCCTCCAGCTAGCTTGGTTGGAGAGAGCTTAAATCTCTCTGCGGCAGGCTCCACCGCGAGGCACAGAGTGGCCTTGAAAGGCCTTGGGATAATTAAGTTTTACTTTAGAAGTCTTGCCCCACTGAACTCCACAGCAAAACTGCAGTTGACTTCACAGGGATAAAACCTGTCTCTTATTCTTGCTAGATTTGGACTAGAAATCTCAGCTTCCACTAAAGCTAATGGAAGTCACATGCACGTTCCGGGAGCAGAGCAGATCTCTTTCATCTCTTGAGTACCATGCTCTTCTGTGGCACTTCCAAGGCTGCATCAGTTATCGCAGGTCCGTTTATTTTAATGATGCAGCAGGAGTGTCCTAACTTCCTATGAAGGTACTTTGTTGTAATTATCTTGTATGTCTAGGGGCACCACAAGGGGTTACATTTATTTTACTGCCAAAGAACTGTTGTTTCAGCTGCAGTTCTATGAAGAAACAATCACATCTCCAGCAGTTTGTTAGATTAATCACAGGTGTGTAATCCCAGCGCATACCCTAGAGGGTATATCCTTTGACCCGTTTCCTTTTTTAAAGGGGAAACTCTGAATTAATATCACTTGCATTGCTTATCACCGTTCACATAGGGTTTCTGCAGGACGGTGCGAAAAATAAACTAAAAGCTTCTATAACCTTTATTTGACTTGTGTATAAGTGAGTATTGTAATTTAACAAACCTGAATTGCTTGTTGGCAAACTTCCCTGGAAAACTGAAAGTTCATGATAAAAGTTTGAATGCAGAACTGGTTCAGGAACAAAGTAAAGCCCATAGAAGGGAAGAATTTGTCTACTCTTAGCACCTAGCCATGCTTCAGTGTTTTGTCCCAATGGCATTAAAATAATTAGTTCATCAACTCGTTATTTATTACTTGGCAGTAGGCATTAGGTAAAGATCTCTGATCCTCAACAATCTATGTGGTCATTGCACAGGTTTTAAATAGGATCACCTTTGATTTTAACATAGTAATTGTTCCTTCAGGTTAACAGTAGCATAAGGATGCACTGTTTTCCAGCTTCATTCAATGCCTTGTGCTACAAACCAGCATCAAGTGAAGATTAAGAGTCTTTAGAGACAAACCAGAAGGTTTTCTGGACTTTTACATTTCAATCATGTAACCATCTAATGTAGAAACAAGTAAATATCTAAGAACTAGACCTTTTGTAAACTATAGTATGTTTAAAAGCCTCATCTGGGGAAAATTCAACAAGTATATGAGAAAGGATATGCATTTACCGTTATTATAAGTTGAATTCTTACAATAAAACAGCCTTAGGAATAGAATCTCTGTAGGGGAATGGATTTCTGTACATTAAAAAGAAATACATCTAATGAGTCATAGAAACATATGAACTGTTTTACCCAGGATTACATTTTTAAGTAATTTTGGCTGCTTAGTCCTCTGGATTTTTTGGAAATGAGATTTTTGTTTTACCTGAAGCAGTGAACCTGGTGGGTTGGTATCAGTGTCTACCACAGCACTCCAGAGACATATGTGCACTGTGAGAAAGTGGGATGAAATATTAGGGCTTCAGAATAACTGTATCTGTATTTCTGAACTTCCATGTTGAGCCCTATCCTGAAACAAATTCAGACCCAAGAAAAATCATTGCTGAAGGATTGTTCCATACCAAGACTCGGCTCCGCACCAAAATGTAGCACTATGTGAATCAGAGACTGTGCACCCGAATAGGTATTTAATTAAGGTGATGACTGCAAATGATGAATGACTACTGGCATGGATTTTGCAAGGGCTTGTGCAGGAATGCAGCTCTTCCCAAGCACAGAGCCCTGTGGACTGCTAGTCCATGGCAGTGCAGGTGTGCAGAATTTGTAAAGCAGTGAGGAATTTTGGGAAAAACACCATTCTGGAAGGGGTTAAACCTGAATTTTCTTGCTGTCAGCATTCTTCACTCATGGTGTCCTGGAATTCTAGAGTGACTCTTGGATATTTAGGAGTTGGCCTTAATATAAGTCTTTTGTATGCCCTAAGGATCTGTTCAATATGCACAGTACATCCTTAGTTCCCTGATTTATCACTAAGCACGGAAAAGCAAGCTTGCTATTGTTTTAGCAGAAGTCTCTCTAGGAAAGGAGTGGTCTGGTTGGTCTTGCAGAACAAGGCATAGCTGCAGTTCTTCAAGATATTTATATGAAATGCATCCAACGGGAATTCAGATCCCTTCTGGGATTTCTTTCTTGGACAGGGTATTGCAAGTAATAACCTTTAACTGCTATTAATAATCTATTAACTCCTTTGATGGCTCTAGTGAACACAGCTGTGTGACAGGAAATCTTGTTTTGGGAGAATGGATGTACAGAGTCCACCCTGAAAAAGATATTTGTGGGAAGAAGAAAAGGGATTTAAAAAAAAAAAAAAAAAGTGCCTTGCCTCAGCTGAGTGTTTGTTTCTCATACTACTGTGCTTTATAATAGCATCAACTTCAAAGCCCAGTTAACACTTTTATGAACACAGTATGACTGGTGAAATAGTTCACATGTTTTTTGCTAAAGACAAGGTTGCTTTCTGCTAGGGCGAATTCATACGAAGGCTCTCTCAAAACAGACACGACTTGAAACTTAGTTGAAAATGACAACTTATAAATCTGCAGAAAACTGCAAAAATGAACATAATTTTTTTGCTGTAAGGTTTTCTTTAGCGTCCCTGTGATTGAGCCAGTGACAAATGCCTGCTCTGCTTTCTACATAAGGCTGCTCTGTTGCAGTAATAGAAGATCAATCAGAGAAAATGACTAATACTGGAAATATAATACTTAATTTTTCAGGCACTGCTAATTTGTTAGATTTGGCCTACAATGATCCAAACTACTAACAACCACTGTGTTGCAAGAGGAGCAAGAAACCCTGTTCGTTCCTGTTGAATCATTCATATCTGGTGGTATCTTTGCTGGTATCTTTGCTTTGGTATTGAGACCGGTCGAAAGAGTACTAACAGTAAGAAGGAAGCATATTACCTTTATTAAAAAAGAACAAGCCTCCTGCTTTGATTGCTTCCATTGAATGTTTAGCGATGTAAGTTTTACCAAAGGACCACATAAGAACTGAATAAAGCCTTCAGAATTTCTCTGCGCAGTGATAACCTGGACTTGTACCAGATGTTTCTTTTGCAAAATCCTGGGAGTACTTTCACTCTGTGTAAGTCTTGGCAAGAGAAAGTCATAGCAATTGCCCCCACCAGGCTGTGGAATAAGTTTATTAGTATTTACAGACAGAAGAAACTGAAAGATCATATATCTTAGTCCAGTGGGGCATTTTATATTGTTGTTGTTATTTGAATTTTAAATTGGGAAAAAATAACATATGAAAACCTGATTTTACTGAAATCAAAGGTGAAAACTTGCAGTGATTTTAATTAAGCAGAATTTCATCCAAGATCCCTATTCAACGTGTTTTTTTAATGAGAACAGTATATATCGAATACTTCATAAGAGTATGGTACAGAGAAAGCCCCTCTCCCCCAGTTTCATTTGTGTTTTAATTAAGACTCACAGATCCTCTGAATGGGGAGGTAGAGCCACTCCACTTAGAGGGAATTAGATTTCTTAAAACAGGATAGAATGATGGGAAAAGCATGCAAAGACTGGGCCAGATAAGCCTTGTTTACATATATACTTATGTATACTCTACATAAAGCTGTATACTACTCCCTGACAATCTCACTTGACCCCAACAGATGACTTGTGGAGTACTTACTGCTAGCCAACATTAGTATGACTGGTAGACCATGGCCCTCTGTAGTAAAGCTAGCATTAAAAGCTGGATCTCAGGGGTTAAACCCGCGCACTATCCATAGGCAACCCTTTCTCTGATTTTCAAGGACAGCCCAATACTAGAACATATTAATGCAATAAATCTCTCTTCCCCCCCGCCCCCCAATTTAAAACCCACCAGGTGTAAGGAATACTGTTAAGATTTAAAGTTTTGAAATTCCGTGAAACCGTCTTCTGACACCCCACGCCCCCGCGTTTTGCAGATGACACCCCCTCGCTCAGCACACAGCTTTCGCACCGCCAGAAATGGCCAGGAGCAGGGAGAGGGAGAGGCGGCTTGGCCAGGGCAGGGAGGCTGAGAAGCCGCACACGGCCGTCTCCCCGGGGGCAGCCTGCCTAGCAGGTCGCACCCGGCGCGCTGCTTGGAGCAGGGGGAATCGGGAGGATGGGGCTGGAGACCCCTTGGCTGATTGATGCTGGCTGGAGGCTGGCCTGGCCAGGTGCCAGCGCCTCCACCACTTTGAAAGACTTCTTTGAACCACATCTGTTTTTTCCAGCAACTGAGGACGAGTCAGTGCTAATCCAAGGACTAGTCCTGCAAACTGTGAAGAAGTCCAAATTTGTTGTTTGCTGACAGGGTTCTGGTTTTTTTTATTTTAGAGGATTTCTTCATCCTAGCTGTATGCTCCAGCATGTAATGCATATCAATTTGAGAATAAAGACTATGATTATTGTGTATTTAAGTGAGTGCTGTTGTATTTCGTAGATGCTTCTCTAAGCAGTGGAGTGTGGAAATGGAAATGATACATTTAATTCTTGCAATTAAGTGTAGATATCTAACAGCAAGAAAGGGAAGGGAAGGGAAGGGAAGGGAAGGGAAGGGAAGGGAAGGGAAGGGAAGGGAAGGGAAAGGAAAGGAAAGGAAAGGAAAGGAAAGGAAAGGAAAGGAAAGGAAAGGAAAGGAAAGGGAAAGGAAAGGGAAAGGAAAGGAAAGGAAAGGAAAGGAAAGGAAAGGAAAGGAAAGGAAAGGAAAGGAAAGGAAAGGAAAGGTCTATGAATACAAGATAGATTTTATTTTAAAATTATCTGTAGTATCCCAGATATGTCTGATGTTGGTTTATAGTATTTGACATGTATGTGTTTATTTAACGTAACCAATGGTAATCTTTCTGAAATTAACTGTATACTAGTAACACCTGTTTGTCAGTTTTACATGCAATTGCTCTGGGATTTAATGCTGCGTAACCCTTCCTGGAAAAACAGAACTCTGCCTCCTGCTTCAGCAAAGACTTGAAGTGAGAAGGAGATGTAGCAGAATTGCAGAGGACGTCGATTCAGTGCTCCTGTTCTGTGACATAGGGTTTTTTTAATCTAAAAAACCTAATCCTTTTTCCAGCAGAAAGAAGAGCTTTTACTCAGAGAATGAAGACTTAATCTGTACTTTAATTCCTCATCGCTCACTGTGTGCCATATGCAACTTAGTGCATTCAAAGTCATCTGAATACAAAAAAAAGTGTCCAGGTCTTTGCTGAGACACTCTATCACAGGGTCAGTGCTTTATGAAAATGATTTGTCTTTACACCACACAAATGTGTGATTTTATCATTATTATTTATACCTCAGTGTTGGAGAGCTGCAGCTCAGGAATGTTATTACAAAAACTAAGGGGATCTTTTTGAGATTCTGGGACCTGATCTTTCAGAGCATCCAGAGAACAAATCAATTTTTATGTTCAGAGGCCAACTCGGATTGACTTTGGCTGAGGGTGGGAGAGTTTGGGACCCCTGCAGGTTCCCCAGTCCTGGGGCACGGGTTCGGCTTGCCAGAAAAGAGGAACTTACGGTTAGTGACTGTGTGTGAACTCTTTGCTTTAGGCGAGCTCTCGAAGAAGTCTGCGGCAGAAGCAGGGCTAGAATTGAAAGGCAACGCTCAACTGTCTTAACCACAGCGCCAATTCTCTCTTCTTGCAAGCCACCAGCGGGGCTGAAACCTGTAGATTTACTGCCCAGATCGCTGCTGCTGGACATAACGGAATAACTGGTTGCCACAGCAGGCTCTCGCCCTCCTCGCCCTGGGGATGCTGTGCTGTGGCAGGAGGTCCCAGAGCTGCGGGAGTGGGAATGGCAGGCCAGGGTGCCCCGGTGTGCCCTGGAGCCTTTTTCTTGGGCTTTGCTTTCTTCAGCCTGTCTCACATCTACTTCAGCCCTCCGAAGCCCCATTTCAGTGCCAGGCTCCCTGTCCCCTTCCCAAGCTCCTCTCTAGGGCTCCTCATCCCGGGCGTCTTGCTCAGCTGGTCGGAGCTGCTGCCGCCTGCGGGCCATACCCCAGCCCGGGGCTGCTGCCCCTGCCCTCACTCCAGCGTAGTGCCCCCTCACCCCGCGCCCCGTGCCACCAGCCCCGCTGTGTCGGTGCACTTTGTCACTGCCGGACTCTGCCAGAGGACAATAGCAGGGAGGACAAAAGGAGATTGTCCCTTGGCTTCCTCCTGTAGCAGTGCTGTGTCCTGTGCCACTTAGGCACTCCATTCACAAAACAGACTATCTTTAGTGCAGATATAGAATTTAGTTATTTTTTCTAACAAATTATGCACTTCAGATTTTTATTTTGAGGAACAAAATTTGAGTGGTTTCCTCTCTTCTGCCCCTTCCCAGAATAGCAAGAGACAAAGCCTGGACACTTAGATAACTGCCTTCACAAGTTTCTAGTTCCCTACCCAGAAATACAAAGACTCTCCTGAAGCAGTTCCAGATTTTTGGACCAGTTTTCTGCTTCAGTTTTGCATTTGGATATGGCTGAGCTGTTTTCCCTGAAGTTTTCAAGTAAGTCAGGCAGAAGCAGACCCTCTGCATGAAAATTTTAGCCAGGAAGTTCAAGTGAAAACAGTCTTGCAAAAGAAAGTGCCAGGACCACCTTCAGTTCAGGCAGAACGATTAGCTTATCCTGTAATTCTCCTTTATTCTTTCCATTCCTTCTTACTGTTGCTCCCCATTATGATCTGCTAATCAAAAAAGTTTGAGGAATGAGTTCCAGGAAAAAAAACAACCGCAAAGTATTCCAAATAACTGATTTTGAGAGAACTTTACCAGGAGAATTAACAATAAAATACAGCAAATAAGACAAATTAATTTTAAACAAATATCACATGGAAGATATATATAATTAGTATAATCTTATAGCAGAAAGAGAATAGACTTAATACAGAAGTTCTCACAAGTTGTTAAGAAAACTTGCAGAAGTTAAGTGGTAAGAAACACTGACAGGTAACAGCTAAACAGCCCGTTAGGGCTAAAGCTTGCCCAGGCGTGGGGGTGCCCAGCCGGGGGCCTCATTGCATCTGCGGGCAGAGGCCATTGCTTGAGCCGCAGCTCAGAGGTGCAGGAACCAGCTGCAGGGCAGAGCTGGCCTTTTACTATCTAATTGTTAATATAAAGCTGCATTATTGTAAGTATGGAAAGTAGATGTGCTCAGTGTATAACCTTGTTTTTGAAGAGGCTAGATCTAACTCTTAGCCTGATTTTTGTGTAGTCTGTATTTACTCAGGCCAGTCTGGTCTTGTTCTGGTCATTCCTGTGACTGTTTTTCTTATTGCTGCTGCTTCTTTTGCCTTCTCTTTTGAGCTTAGGCTAAAAGTTTAACTGGCAGAAAGATAGTAAAGCTGTCACATTTTAGTGGACCTGTGTCCCTACTGCCATTTTCTTCACTATTTCCTGCTTATCCTTTACCTTAGAAGTGGGCTCTGAACGCTGCTTGTACTGTGCTGCATCTGGCAGAGCTGTGGTGTGGGAGCCGGGCTCACAGGTACTGCTCAGGGTCTGCACGTGATATTGGGGACATGGCAAGTACATCTGTTTTGTCCCACATATGCTGAACTGTTAGAGCGTGCAGTAGTGACAGCCTGGACAAGTACAACTATGAAAGCTTATCACTTATCGAAAAGATGCTGTGTCATCCTCTGGACTGGGTTTTTATGAGGGGAAGTCCTGCCTGCTCTTTTGTGTTGCTGAAGATGTTTTTTTAATCCTTTGCTGCTTCCTTATTTGCCAGGGAGTAAATTGTGTAAATGAAAGGAGTAGAGAGAAGTAAGGTTTTGGCAGTATTTCAGTTAGAGGAGGTAAAGGAGCCAGTGCTCAGTTAAGGACTGCAAGGCTTCAGGAAAAAAAATTTCTCTTTACAGCTAGCTGGAAAACTGCTGCAGTCATGTTAAAACTGAAGATTGAGCTGGGATCAAACTGCGACTGTTAATTCCTGAGTAGATTTCACAGAAGTTTGGGCAGTGTTTACCTGTGGCTGATGTAGTGTTTCTGCTTTAGGCAATCTCATTCTTGTTGAAAATGGTGTTAAATAATACCTATGTCAAAAACCACTTCTGGTGACACCATACAAAAAAGACTGAGGTATATTCTGAGATAATGAGTATTAATCACTGCTCAAATACGGTACCTAAGCCTCAATGTGTTTTTGAAACAAAATAATCAGTAATATTTACATTTGTTATTCCATACTTAAAAAGTAGATCCAGTGCCTACGTCTGTAGCCAGAATCTCTCCTGAGAAACTGTTTCAGCCAGGGCAGCTTTATGAATGCTGAATTTGAGTCCCAAACTTGCAGTATTTCTCCCAAGATTTAACTGTCATATACTAGTTAAATAAAACTTGATATTTGTAGTAATGCCTTCTAGCCGTTTACAGTAATATTGTTTCTTTCAGTTAATATTTGATGTCTTGTACTGCATATTGTGATGGACTTGTGGCTGAAGAGTGAAATAAGTGGAAAGAAAAGATTTCCTAGGGGTGATCACTGATCAGAAGATGGAGAAAAAAACCCAGCACCTTTAAGATACTAAGTAACTCTTTGGGAATAGAGCAGTTAAAATTGTGATTAAATATATTTTGATAGCTAAGTGTTGATTCAATAGTGGTTCAGCTTCAATAACCGGTTGGGTACCCTCCTTGGTTTGCTCTCACTGGAAAAGTTACTGATCTGAATAGTTTCATTAAGTACTTGCCTATCACTTCAAGTCACTTGCAATCTGATTTTTAGCAATTAAATGTAGTCAAAGTCTGTCAGCAGATATTGCCTTACCCCTTTTAGTCAATGCCAAAACAAATAACAGCAGGTCAAAACTTATCCTTTTCTGGGCTTTGATTTTTCTTTAAGAAAATAAATCGAAAACACAAAATCCACTCGGAGTCATCTCTCCAGGGCTGGCTGCTTTCCAAGGTTCGCTCAGCTCATGCCCCTGGTCCTCTTGTAATAAACAGTAATGAACATAAGAGTCGCAACGAACAGGGAGAGCCACCACTCCTTTCTTTAGTGTGGCTGGGAAAGTGTGCTACCTGCCTTTTCCCTTTTGAAGATTTCTTTTCCCCCAGGCAAATGCAGCAGCCTGAAGCGCCTCAAGTCCAGCTGGGATGAGCTGTGCGGGACCACGCTTGTGGAGGGCCCCATCTGGAAGTGGTCTCTGGTCCCTCGTTTGGGGATGGACAGTGGCTGACGCGCACCAGCAGCTCCTTTGGGCACGACGGGGTGAAACCTGAAGCGCTCTCTACTCTTCCTAGCAGGCCTGACTGGGGCTGTGGGGGCGAGGAGAGGTGTCTTCAACCTCCCGGCAAGAAAAGCTTCTCTAGGTAAGGCTTCGGTAGTCAGATCAGTTTGTGCCTTGTAATGGGGTATGTGGAATTGGTTTCCAGTGAATCCAGCTGTTGAAAAGGGTTTTTCATACAAATGAAAACCATTCATGTACCCGATTGAAGACAAATCTGCCTTTGATGTAGTGTTAAGATGTTTCAGTTTCGCTCCATTGTCATGGTTCGCCTTTGGTGATGTTCAGACAGAAGTTGATGCTCTTTAATTCAGACCCTCGGAGCTCTCACTTCACTTCAGGACTACTCACAAACACAAAATGAAACACAGCCAAAAGCATCTGTAGGACTGAAGCAGATGAAACGTGCGAAAAATGTTTGTAGGGTTTCAGCCCAATATCACTTCAATATGATGAACTGAAATCACAGAATGAATTCGTGTCACTGTAGTCGCTTTACTAGTAAAATTTCAGTGTTGCAAGTTCAGGTCAGGAAGAGCTTGCTAATAGGATCTACAACTTCTTGCCATAATTATTAAAAAAAAAAAAAAAAGGAACATTTTTGCCATGTGACCTTCTGTTAATTTTCAAGTTGGCTTTGGTGCAGAAACCCACCTCTCAGTCAGAGCTTTGTATCAGGATATAATCACCCCCCTTTGTTTCCAACTCTAACGCAAATTTAAGAAGATAAGAGGAGAAATTAGACAAGTGCTTTCCTTCCCCCTGGAGGCTGAAGGTGACACTTCTGAGCTATAGCTGGTCTCCCCTCAATCCTGGCCCTTGCAGCTCAAGTCTTTCAAAGAGCGAGGGTGTGTCACTGCAGCTGCTGCATCAAACAAAATCAAAGAGATTTGATTAATATAAACTTCAAAATCAGTGCCATCTTTCCTTCACAAAATACTTCAAACACAGCAAGAAATGTCATCTCCCAGATGACGGAGGTTAATCTACTTAATCTCCTCTTTTCCTTGCATCTGAATGCAAACTACTGGAATATACTCAATTACCTCTTGCCAGTCAGAATAAATTCCTCATTCCAACAACTTCAATCAGATTTTAAGAGGAGACTTATAGTCCTTTTGTAATATCAACATGGCTTCTGAACCCACAAAGCAAAATAAAGCAGGATGGACAAAACAGCAGCCACAAACTCCCGCTTGTCACGCTGTCAGAGTGGGCAATTAAAAGATCCTGGGCTGAAATTTGTCCTTTGATTTGAAACCTCTGAGTTCAATGGATGTGGCCAACTGTCTGTAGTGACAGTGTGACTGTATTATTTCAGACAGGAAATCTTCATAACACCATCAGGTTTATAATCTAGAAACTCCTAAATTTACACATGAAAGGCTTGTTTCTGATGTTGTTACTCATTGCTTACAGGAGCTTTCTCCAGTCATTGATTTTTAAGACTGAAGTAAACCTGTATGCGGATACCAAGCTCAAACTTTTTTCTTCATGCAATTATACTATCTACTGTTTAAAATTGCTGATACGATAGAAAGCTAAATTTATTGCCATTCTAAGAAATTTCCTGCTGTCAGTCCAACACCGCATTGCTCAGTGAGTAATACCTCTTTATGGACTAGCCAGGTTTTTTGTTTCATGTTTTCTAATGTTATTTTACTCTCTTATCTTGTTTGCCTTCTGTTCATTTCTTTGAATCAGACATTCAAAATGTTTGAGTACTCAGTGAAACTGCACACATTTTTCTTAGTAGTCTGGAAGTGCAGAATTGTTAACTCTGTCCCCTCGTCCCTGTGAAACATTAAACAACCAAACACGTGAGCAGGATTCTACTTGCGTTCTGGTTCTTAATGTAATACAAGACTATAAATGAAATGTTCAGCTTTAAGTTTGCAAAAAAGAACAATTCTAAATCCCTTCTGTGAGGTTATGTAGCAAAGCAATTTAAATGAAATTGAAATGAAGCAAACTTTTTTTCCCCCCTCTTTGTACTTGCATCATGCCTAGAGAACAACGCAGTCTGTATTCAGGGGTACACAAAAAATTCAAATGTCACAAGGTAATATACTCACATCTTAAAATTCAGTTGATGCCATTTAAAAACTCATTACAAGTTGATAGTCATACTAAGACAATGACTGAAAGTTTTACCCCTTGCAGAATTAACTTGATGTACATATTGGAATAATAGAAACCAACAAATAGAATAATTTAATGTTTCAGTTGGTATTATTTTTAACTTGATGATTCATATGCTTTCTGAAATTAAATTATTTACCTCAACTTTTCTGACTATAGAAGATTTTTATGAGTCTGTCTTAAGTGGTTATTTTAGAAGAGAAAAACTAGGCTGTAATTTTCCTTAGTACTTTCCTGTATTTAAATAGGCCCTTGGAACCAGTCACAGTGAGATCGCTACCGAACTTCCAATTGCTAGTGAATAAAAAACAAATACAACAAATAGTTGCCAGACAGGGCAATATTCTGATGCTTTTGGCAATAATAAAAAGGCATATGAAGTTTTGGTATTGGGTTAGTCAACTGTGGTGATTGAATGGAAATGGAATTGAAGACATTTCAACCTCAGCAGTAAGCTCCCTGCTGTCCCTGCAGGCATCTCCTGGTGAGCCATGCTTGGAAACAATGAACTCGGGAACAAAAGGACAACTACTAAAAGAAACTACTAAAAGAAACTTTTAACTCCCGCCCTTAATCCCAGGGTTTGAGGAAAGTCACACAGAGTGGGGCATAGCTGCATTTTGGCTGAAAGGTAAGGGAGGGCAGGGCAGAAACTAATTTGGTCTGATCCTACTGTCCTTTTTCAAGAAGGAAGCCAAGTGAGGGTGAAGGTTGGGCTGGGAGCAATGCTGTAGCTCTGTCCAGCATGGTCCAAGCAGCTGCTCTGGGGGACAATGCCGGGGAGCACGGGCAGCAGTCCTGACACTGCTGGGGAACCAGCAGGTCCTGCTTCCCTGGCCCCAGGGCAGCAAGGAACGAGCTGGATGCAGACGAAGCCAGCTCTGCTCCTTACCTACTTTTCTGAATCTTGTTTGTGGCATTGGATGGCACCAAGAAGGACTCATTAAGTCCAGCCGTGGCTGAAATGAAAATACAAATGTTCAGAATCCATACCGTGGCATGATTAGGTTACTTCGGCGAACTTTTTAACTTCAGGATTTCCTGTATTTCCTAACACATCCAACAGTGAATATTGGCCAGTGGACGACAACCGAGGAGCACAATGAAAAATCTACTCGAGCATGGTAAAATTAACAGCAGAATGCTTTGAGATGCCATGCAAAACCCTCTGCTGTTTCATGTATTTGTTTGTAATCTGGAAAGAAGAGAGACAAAGGGAGAAAGAGGAATTTGAAGACAAAGCTACCTATGTAGGTTAACCACTATGAAATAAAACTGTAAGGAAGTTGATTGAGATTTAAACCAGCTAGAGAAACAAGCAAAAAGATGGTGAATTAACTTCAGTGTTGGTAAATGCAAAGAAGTATACACTGGATGGAAAAATACAGAATTTTTCTCTTCCTTTGAAAGACCCTTGACTATAACGGCTTTATGGTGTTAGTTTTCATATGCACAGAAAAGTGATCAATATTGTAATACCTTTACAGAAACAAGGGTGAGCTCCCCCTTGGGAGAACCAAGTACCTTCTGCTCCAAAAGGGTGTTCCAGAATTAGAGCACTCCGAGATGGGCAGGACTGAATTATCCACGTCTAATCACATATATAACCTATACTGAGGACAAGATTCAGTTACTTAAACATAGGCACTGGTTTCATTTTAGATGCAGTAGGATATCTTCCCTCGTGTCCAGCCTGGAAGCAGACAAATCTCATACAAGTCCTTTGCCATATATTACAGCTTCATGTGGCAGTCTTGGAAATACAAAGCAATTCAAATGGCATTGTGTTTAGGTAGATTAATCTACTTTTAAGTTCTCTTCCTTGCTTTTTTGGGCACTGTGTAGCTCCCAGAAATCCCACTCATGCCTAGACAAATTGTTACCCTCTTTGGTGCACAGCTGAAGAAAATACTTGTGATGCTATTTACTGTTCTTAATGGGGAGCTGTGAAAACCAGCTTTCAGCTAATCACTATGTAGTAACTCTTTACCCAGTGTTTGTATGCTCTCTGTTTGCTAGAAGACTATTAAGAGAGTTCATGATCTCGTCCTTATGGCATGTTTGAACTGCCTGTTTCATTTGACATCCCCGGCAAATAGAACATCCTTGCAGTACAATGTCATGTGTCTGCCCAGCTGGCAACTGTGCAATGACAAAGAGCATGGAAATTTATCTAGGAAAATCATAGAAACAAGCAAGAGGCTCAGGTTTTTTTGTTTCTTTGCATTTTTTTATTGCTAGCTGACAGTAGAATTAAGCAGGTCATTCATATAACTACAGTAGTTCACATTCAGGGAGCTATTTTCACAACTGTGAGGGCTAGATTTTCCTTTTTATCCTTAAAAGAGAGCTTAAGTTCTGATTAAATTGCTTGGGGTCACCTGCGGTGCATACGATGTCACATTAGTAAGTAAGCATTAGTAAGTTAAATATAAGCACTGTTAGCTTTGTCTGGCCCTGCATTCAATCACTTGTCAAGGAACTGCACTGACCAACTTCTTTCTAATCCTTTGTATAGTTATAGTGAATTAATCTAATACACCCGACATCCTCTCCCTTTAATGCATTTAGTGGTATTTTCCATATTTACCTGTGGGATTTCATACTATTTATAGCATATATTACTATTTATAGCATACATATAATATCCAAAATACATTGGGCAGTTTCCGGACATGTAGCCAACCATGCTCAATGAGCTGGAGAACAGACATCCTAGCTGTAGGTATGACCTGATCTAGACAGTGCGAGGTGATGAATTAATGAGAGACAAAGAAGTCTAATGACTGTTGTTATACAGATTTCCCAACCTTTCCAAATTCCTTTCTGAAGTAAAGTGCCTCCTCAAATTATGACCATCTTCACCTGTATAGCCTCACACACACATGCTGTCTGTCCTCTCGTCTTATTTTGGTCTCCTCCACCAGCCACCAGCTTAACTGCCCTTCTCTGCGCTGGTGCCCTGCCTCACCACTCAGCCACCTTGCACTGACGGGGCTGGACACAGCCCATCTGTGAGCAGCCGGCCTCTTCCCTCAGCAGGACTCCTCTCCTCTTTTACAACTCTGCTGTTAGATGTTTCCAGGCCTGCTTTTCCCATTCCTGCTGGCTTTCCCAGCCCAAATTGCAGGAGCAGACCTCACTCCAGGGAGCGTTCCCACGTGTCCTGGCAGGGGTAGTCACTCCTCGTATGACTGGGGAAGGACTGCTGGGACAGAGGACCCCATGGATTACTCAGTTATGGATTGAGTCTTGTTCCCAGTGTAACATACTCTATCTGAAGGTCATGAGTTAGGAAGAGCCAGCAGCTCTGGCTAGGCTGATCTCCTCATTATCTGGCTGGCACAAACTCCGCCACTACTGGTGCAATTTCTACCTTGTAGACCTTGAAAATCCAAAACTTTTCTCTTATCACACAGTGTTTATGTTTTGTAGTCTTGCAGGGTATGAAATTTTTCTTTGATGAAGCAGATGGCTCACTCTGTCCTCCCCTTTGTTTATTACATCTTGACACTTGGTTCTTTCATTTGTATTTATGGTGAGATGCTTTTCTTCCTTGTGAGTGTTCAGAATCCAGATTCCTTTTTTAAAATCTCAACTTATCCACTTAGAAACATGTCTGGGGAAGTTTTTTCCTTTAATTTTCCTGCTTAATGGTGAGATTTCCCCATACAGAAAAGCTACATTATTTTCTTACATTGTAGTGAATCACTACAAGACTGGAACAAGGGACTAGCTGAGCCATGGGAAAAGGTGGCAGTGGTTTTTTGTACACATACATTGCCTACAAATGGTTTTAAGTGTGCTTGAATATGTCTTGGTATTTTCCAAAACTGACCATTCCTCCTATATTTCTGTGAAGCAACAAATCACAGTATGAGAATTTGAGCCTGCCACATGCATCCTCATGACTCTCATTTTAGCCGTCCAATGACACATTGACCAGTATAATGTTGCACTTAATTTGTTGTCAGTTTTATTATTTTTCTTTACACTTTATCTTTTATTGCTCTTCTTGTATTCTGTCTGCTTTTGCTTACTTTCCTCTCCTCTGCTTCCATTTCCTTTTCTCAAGGTAAATAAGTTCCAGATATTTAGTTCCTGCCTGTGGCAGCCACATTAAAGGTTCATCTGGCCCAATTTAATGTCATGCGTCGAGGCCAGCTTCAGAGAAAGAATTAGAGGCTGCACAATTACCTTTCAGTTCCCCGTAGAACCTAATAAGTCTCATTCCCTGAAGAACAAAGGTTTATAGCCTCATTTTTTTAAATAAAGTTTTTTCCTTCTAATTTGTGAATGATTCCTATTGAATACATGCAGTACTCCTAAGCATTTTTGTCAGTTCTCCTGAGCACTTTACCTGCTCTTGTGGATGAATTCTGCAAACTAGTAATATATTATATTTTTCTGAGTAAAGAAATGTTTTCTTTCATCAGATCTATGTTTGTTGCTGTCACTGGCTGTCTCCTTGCTCTTGTACTAAAAGAATTATGCTTGTTTCCTCTGTACGTTTTTCATTTCTTTCCTGTTCCCTCTCTCAATTAACCAGTCCCAATCTCTGAAAGTTTTTCCTATGCTTCTGTTCCTTTGCCATCTATCTTTACAGCCATTCTGCAGCTCCTGTGTCTTTTCTGAGATAAGCTGACCAGAGGACATCAGTTCAAGTGCAAGTGTTGATTCATACAACGCTATTTCTAGTTCTTTCTATCCACCTCCGTAGGTGCTCACACTTCATTTGCTTGCTTGTCTGCCACTGTAAGTTAAACACAGCCACAAGTACACATCAGTGGTCCTCAGGGACAGTAAAAAGGGATATTTATTCTGTAGCCCAGTGGTTAGAGCACTTGTTAGGCACTAAGTCCATTTTCTCATGCAAGAAATCTGAATCTGAACAGAGAGTGCACAAGTTGCCCAGGACCAGAATCCACATCCACCCTCTCTTGGGTGCATTTCCTAACACCGGGCTACTGAGCAGTCTTGGGTGGCCTCCCTATGCATGTCCATGCCCATGACCCATTCCTAGATGCACAGTAGCCCAGTGTTAACCGACAATGGAGGCTGAGAGCAGGTGCACATCCTTTTTCCTCGCTGCCTGATCCTGGGTGTACCCTTTCCTGGTCAGGCTGTTCTTCTACTAGGGGGAAGGAGGGGGTTTAAACCCCTCTGGCAGTGAAGGGCTTGCAACCTGGTTTTCATTTGTCGAACCAGTGCTGTTACTCTGAGATGACAATAAATGTGTGGGCAGCAGTATTTTTGACCAGAACTCAGAGCTGTGGTGTGTTACGCACCTCCAAACGTGGGGAGAAAGCAAAGAAATTCTCTATACGTGTGTCTTGGTTGGCACTAATCTGACCACAGATGGATATGTGCATCTGAGCTGGTTGTTAGGACTGCCTCCACCATGAGTGGTAAGTGAGGTGAAATGACTCCTGTCTCCTGTGCTTGAGTGCAAGTGAGCTTGTGGGAGGGAGAGAGGTCTGCAGGGGTCTGCAAAGGCAGCCACGTGAGCAAAGCCAGTGGTGCTCTGGCCACATAAGCTAGTGCAGCTATGGGGTCCCACCGCTCCCGAAAATAGCTTCTTTGTGTGCCTGTGGTATCTCAGGTACCCCTGTGCTTACCTCAGGTCAGCAAAGTTTTTGGATAGATGTTTAGGAAATGCCTGACTTGCATCCAAATTGCACTGTAAGTGCCTGTGTTTGCCTTTGAGACTCACTGTAAGGGCATGCCTATACCAACCTGGGACTGCAAGCAGAGATGTCCAGGCCGGCAAAGACCAAGTGAGCTCTAGTCTGAGAAGAAGGATGATCACATCAGCACATGAGGTGCCTTGGTGAGAGAGGCAGGCTTGCTAGTGTGGCTGCACGGCTACACGGCTGCGGTTAGATTACCTCTGAGAAAGTGGTGTACAGTGCCCACTGTGGATGGATGCCCTGGGAGAGGGTATGATTGTCTCTACAGAAATGGCTGGGACACAAACACCAGCAAAGGAGAGATACTTAAATTGAAGGAGAATGCTAGTATAAGAACAAGTGGATATGTGTTTATGTGAGAAGTGATGCAAATGTGTTTAATGGTTAGAAGAATCAGTTTTTGGAACAGCCTTCCAGAAGCAATGGGGACAGCTACTGTTAAAATGAGACTTGATAAATTTAGGAGCAGGCACTATAGACAGAGCGGGCACAGGCCTCGACTGATGAACCCACATGGTCACTTTGAGTCCTGTGTCTTCTATTCCTAATAATTCAGGAGGTTTTCCAAATACCTATAACTATCCAGTCCTGTCAGAATTTCATAATGTTCTTCCTTCATTAACCTCCTGTGGCAGCTAGTTACGCAGTTTAATTATACACATTGTTTAATAGGAATGTATTTTACTGCTTTGCAGTATCCCATCACCCCATCAAATTTTCCTTTCTTGTTGTATTTGATAGATAGACCAGAAATCCCATCTTTGTGCTACTCTTCAGAACCTACATCTTTTTACGTTCTCTTTTTTTCATTCTCTTTGTAGGATATTTCCAAAGAAAAATTCTTTGGAAATTTTTGGCCTGTTTTCATGTAAGAGTTTCCTGTACCCTTGATCATTCCTGTTTTAGATAAAAAAGCACTTGTGAGATCAAAGGCAGCATTGCTGAGAAGTGAGTACCCTTGCTGTATTTAAATGAATGAAAGGACAATTTCTTAAGTAAATATATATAAGGTATAGCTTATCCTCCTTCTGAATTAGAGAAATAGCAATTGTAGTATGAAAGCTATAATCTGTTGCAAATCAGCATTTCACAAAACAGTGAATGTCAGTATTTAGCAAAATGACTAAGCCACACAAATTCAAAATAAATTAAAATACAAAAGAGATCCTGCCTGTTGATATAGATTGCTTTGATTTCATTCATCCTGCTGACAGCCCTGCTGTCCGAGAGGGAAGCAAGCCCTGTAGCACTCAATGGCAACTGTAGTGATGGGGTGGGCTGTCAGGTGCCCAAAGCGGCAGCTCTGCTGTGCAACTCAGGACATGTCTCCATCGGTAGGTGAACACAAGCCTGATCCAGTGCAAGATTTGTGTAGCTGTGTTAGTGTGCAAAGATGCAGGAGCTGCGGCAGGACCAAGCAGGTGATTGCTATTAACATATCCCTGTCCTACCTAGATGGCTTCTGGCTCATGGCTCATATTTGAGGAAGAAGCTGTGTGTAGCTTTTTGTCTGCCCATGCAGACCTACCTTATGTAAACTGGATATAAACAAAAGATTTTCCTTGTGAGGATAACTAAGCATTGGAGCAGCTTCCCCACACTACACTGGACAAATCCCTGAGCAACCTGGCCTGTTGGGGTTGTCCCCACTTTGAGCAGTCGGTTGGACTAGAGACATCTCAAGGTCTCTTCCAGCCTGAATTATCCCGCAATCCCATGACCTCAGTGTCTGGGAGACTCCTACAGTTGCTTACCTACAGCCTCCTCCAGGAGCGCTTGCAAGGTGGAGAAGGCAGTAGAGTCATGCCCTTTCTGTGTTTCCCTGTACTTCCCTCTGGCCTCCTCCTCTTTGGAAGATGCCACGTTACAAAAGTGACTACACTTCAGGTGAAAACAATGAGAAAAAAGGAAAGTACGGCCAGAAATTCTGTGTCTAAATACTTTTATGTATGTCATAGCTTCAGACATTTGGATTTTAAGTATTTCTTTCCTTGCATGGCATTCTTGAAGGGATGTCAGAAGTAGGAAGCTCTGCATGAGCTACTCATGATCTGAGATATCAGCTGTGGCCAGGATATATAATGAGTGCATGCGGCTTGGGAAACATCCAGATATAGCCCCCATAGTAACATGGCTTAGGCATGAACTGAATGTGCAATGCTAATGACTGGAATGTGATTATACACTTAGTGTCTGGATAAAGTAATTAACCAGCTGAGAAATGTATGATGGGCATACAATAAAAGGTAATAACTAACACGTGACACAGCATAATGGACATAATCAAATACTTGTAAGGGGAAACCAGGGTCACGATTGAAGCCAGTTCGTCATTCAGAGTGATTCAAACCATTGGACGGACGGGATCCTGCAAAGAACAGTTGGGGCACCAGTCCCAGTGCTAACTGTCTTCTCTACTGCTCCAGAAAGAAAGCCTGAGAGTCAAGTGTTCAGCTGAGTCTTGTGGCTGGCCAGAAGGTGGTTGAGCCTAGTGTTTGGAAAAGATGGGTAAGAAACAAACTCCAGGGCAGGCAGGCCCTGGAGAGCCAACAGTCCCCGCAGTGACGGACAGCCACCATGGGACAGAGTGGCCAAAGGGAGAAGCAAGGCTGTAAAGGAGCAGGCAAGCTGCATATTTGATTTTAGATAAGAGCATGCAAGACTGAATCTTGCAAGGCCTGGAAAACGTGTACAGCTGTCTCAGCGTATGGCTCTGAAACTTCGGGGAGGCGGGTGGTGACTCCCACCTCCCTTCAGTTCTGCAGGAGGACAGTGAAACACTGGTTTCATTTGTTTATTCTACAGTGACATTTGGACAATTTTGCTCCTTTATTTCATCCTTAGGTGTCTTTCATCAGACTGATCTGGAGTTCAGTTTCAGTACTGAATCTTGCTTTACTGTAGTATGTAAGTGCTGTCCTTACATTAACTTTGGGGGTTGATTGAGAACAATACGGCAAATGTGTTTAATGAATCATTGTGTTTCAGTGTTGACTAGAAGCTGTTATCTTACGTGAGGCAGAAACATGTGCACAGGATAGGCTTAGCACACAGGCTAAAAGACTGTGTAAAAACTTTCCTAAGACTGAGTCCTAAAAGTCTCCTCTAAAATTGCCTCTAGCCAGTACAGTGTAAGGTATCCCGCATAAGCTATCTTTTTAATAAATTTAATGAAATATATTCAAAGCATAAAACCATCAAGGAAGCATATACTTTTCATTTAGGCCTGGGATTGATTTCCACATCAATATGAGGAAAGAGCTAAGTGAAAGGCATGTGACTGCACGAGCGAAATGGCAACAGGACTGATATCTTAGCTCATAAGGTCATTCATCTAAAATCTTCAAACAGTTGGCTCAAAGCCTAAAGAGAATACAAGTTTAGATATAGATGAGTTGTCTGGAAATCTTTGTTGCCTCTAGCACAGATTGTGTAGGTAGGAAAAAAAAAAAAGAAGGGGTCCAGTAAAACTGCTCTTTTGGACATTGAGAATTTGTATTTCCCTCCTTTGGATTGGCATATAGCTATATATCCTCAACTCTCTAGGCATTTTCTCTTGACTTTAATAGTTTTCCATGTGATTAGAAGCATTATTACCAAGTTTAAGAATAGATGGTATTCAGAAATGCAAAATTCCTGGAATTAAATGACTTGTGAGAATCTCAGATTTTATGTCTAAAGTTTCCTGAGATAATGATTGAGGAGAAAAGCTTGTGACTACAAAAAGAAGAAAAAAGAGGCATAAAACCTGAACATTAACAAAAAAGAGTTTCAAATAGTAGACTTATTCTACTTTAGACTTTTCCCCCTCTCCTTGTTAGCCTATTTTGGTAACATGTACTATAACATTTCTAATAATAATCTACCTTCAACTTAGTATCCTGTAATTGTGCAGCTCTACAGAGAGATTCCAATGAGAGACACATAGAGAAACATCACCCTCTAATTAAATAGGTTAACAACATAAACCTGTATCTTTAACAAACTTTAAACTATTTAACCCTCAGACTTGCAAACTGATGTAAAACATACATCGTAGCATCTGTATGAACTTAAGAACGAAGCAGAAAGGCACCAGAGGAATGCTTTGACGTTATTTTTCCTTATTCCTGTAACCATACAGGAACAAGTTCAGCAGCAGAAGGTCCTGCTTATGCTGATAGTGGGAGACTTCTGCATAAAGGCAATCCGCTGAAGAAAGAGTAGCTGCTCCCAAGTTGGGGAGCAGAGGTGGCTTTCCACGGGCAGGTCCTACTCGCTGCATCCACCAGATGGTGCCACTCTTCAGCAGAAGCCCGGCCTCTCTTTTCGGAGGGAGCCTGCGTGTCTCCAGCTCGCAGAAGGAAAGATTTCTCTCTTTTCCTAAGAACAGGGCTCAGGTTCTCAGATGCACCTTTGAGCCTGTGACATGCCTTGTTTGTGTGACAATCTACAAAAGCTTTTTTGGTTTTATACTTTTTTTTTTTTTTTTTTTTTCTGAATTGCCTGAATTAATTGTTCTGCTGCTGTATGGAAACTGAAGGGAGCAAGAGCCTTAAAAAATCACAAAGAAGCTCTGTTACACAAGCTGGCTTTTTAAGTGCTGTCTCCATCAACCAGTTGATACTTTATTCTACTTTCCACCTACATTTACCACCGATATAATTTTTCACTTTAAAAATAATACGCACACTACTGGATATGCAAATGCATTCAGTGCTTTTAAAAAGTGCAGAAAACTCTTCTCTTCAGTTACACTCGACACCAAGAAGTCAGGGCTAGGGGGAGGGTGGGCCATTGTAATGAACTAATACTTCCATTGTCTGTGTTAATAAAAAAGAGAGAGGAACTGCTAAAATCCCGAAGAACAGAACATGGTCAATTTTTATAGTTACAAAACCTCTATTTTTTTATTATCTGTCTTGGCACTATAAATTGGTTGAGTTCTTCTGTGCAATGTGGCTACTTTGTATGGCACTGGCAGAACAACTCGTTGTCGTGAGTCAAAGGAAGACATTTCATTGCAAGGATGATCTTGTAGAGAGGCCCTGTGTCCCTCACACTCCGTGTGAGCCAGCTTATGTCTACTCCCTTCCCACAGTGTTCATCCAAGGCAGGGGAGAAGAGACTGGGTTACAGGGAAATATATGGCTGGAGCAGCCCCATCGCTCTCCATCCTTCAGTGCACAGCAGTGCCCAGGACTTGTACAACCACGCACTGCTCTTAAGCCTACAGCGGGCCACAGCTCTCTGCAATAGCTTCAGAGCAAACTTACGATAGCTTACATTGACTAGTGGCAGGATTAGAGCATTTTAAAGGAAAGCTTTCTTCCTGACCTCTACTTCTACAAGATATTGGGTGGGACAAAGTGAAACAGAACTATTTGTTTCACTTAAAAGAGAATAAATATCATAGTTAAATACATGTGTGAACAAACAGCAGATCTTTTAACTTTAATGCTGTTGCAGTTTCTCTCCCTCAATAGCTGGAGGCCTGTATTACTCGTATTTGCTACAAGTAGTCAGTAAGAGAAAATTTGCTTTTGACAGTAAAGCAAGTGGCGTAAAAAAGCTTGCACAGGCTCTCTATGCCATGTGCCCTATTTACCAAAAGACTGGGAGAGCCACAGCTATAAAGAATGATCAGTAGTTACCACCTACCAATGCCCACTGAGCTAGCCTTTTTTTATTCACAAAAAATGTCTGCTAATTAGTCTATCATCTTAATCACTTCTCTGATTAAACCTCTTTTTAAAATTCACATATAATTCCCTCCATGTCATTTTACTGGAAACCAAAGTATTTATAAACCTTTCAAAGCTGCAGTCTGTGAATTTCCCTGAGCTGGCCCATCATTGACAAGAAAACGTTGCCAGTGATTATTTCTGCATGTTGCGACCTGTCACGGTGATTCCAAGAGCCAAATATTCAGAACCAGTTACAGGTCTCCTGTGGGTGACTTTCAGCCAAACCCATCTTAAATAAGTAGTAAATGTGGATGACTTTGGAGCACATTTGTATTACCAATTATTACTGAAAGGGCAAAATTGAGAAGTAACTATTGGTAGTGTTCAACATAATTATATTTTATCTCATTTTTTAGTCTTAATCAACTAATGTTGACTTTGATCAGACTCAGCCGCTGCCTATCCTTCTGTTCTCTTCTAAAATTTGCTGGATGTTCTGCTTTAAAGACCACTGCTGTGATCTGAGGAGTAGTAGGTCATAGCTGCCTGAAGGTGCTGCTTGATCAAAGTCAGGAGACTACATGTTTATCTTTCTGTTTTACCCCTGAGTCTGGATAAAAGCATTTACTGGATTCCACACAAACTCCAGGTTTGGTTTCTTTTCTTCAAAAGGCTTACTATTTATAATGCAACACAATGTCGTAACAAAGTACAATATGGCATGGGATATATTTGAATATAAAGACATATGCCCTGGGTCAATAGAAGCTATGAATTTTTCTATTTGCCTTTGAATAACTACTATTTCTTTCTTAAACATTATTTTACAAATCACTAAATGTGAGGTGTGCACACCGTTCCTTACACTAACTGCAGAAAAGATATAATGAAGGTGGTGTTTGCTTTAGAGAAGTGGCTGAGATATTCTGCAAAAGAAAAGTATTGTAACTTTTGTACTTATGTGAAATAAAACATACTTTTGGCTTCCAGTCTAACAAGCTTAGCATGTTCAAAACATTAAATTCTGATTTGTATTTGAGTTGCCACTTTCCCCAGCTATTTATCCTGATCCTCATGAGCTGTCAGGGACGAACCACTCTGCCAAGAAGCCATCCTCCCGGAGGATATAAGCAAGGTTTTCCTCTGAGCCAAGAGCTCCGGGGCGCATAGGAATGAAGCAGGCTCTGTTCTCTCTTCGCAGACGCACAATGCTCCCGGATGCCGCCGACCCGGTGAGAAAAAGTCATGAACTTGCTCCAGAGCCCTGAGACACCTGGCCAGCTTCTTCAACCTTTTCAGCGAGGCCCTTTAAGCTAAAGAATTTGTTTATAGTAATATTTATCCCTCGCAGACATTTTCCTGGGGCGGTCTCTCTCATACTTCTGCACATTTGATTAGTTTCCATAGTGACACTTATTTGTAGAGTTTAGAGTTGCTCATAGCAGGTTTCTGCAAATGCCAGACGCATGCGTGCCATGTTAATAAGACAAAGCCAGTCCTATTTCTTTCCCTTTGGTGCTCTGATTTTCCTCTACAGTTGGGGGGCATCCTTGGGAAAAAAAAGAAGGGGGTGGGGTGCTCCTTTGGATTCAAGATCCAGGGGCTGTTAGCTTATTATTCTGGATGGTATTTTTGACTGGACTAGTTCTGTCTGAATTGCAGTGGCAGCCTCTGAAGGACTGTCTGTCTGCGTGAGCTATTATGTAAGCCGGGGAAACCTTCCATTACAGCAAGGCCTTTAGACTGCTGCTTTATTTAAAATGCAGAATTACATGAAAAAGCAATTCACTTGAGTGGTGCCTTGTAGGTTGCCTTTTATCCCAGGTTGAAGTAGGAATTTGCTTTTCTTCTAGGGAAGTTACTACTGTTTTAAAAATAGGAGAATGCTAAAATCAGATACGCACACACATCTTACCAGCGTCCTTGCCTGTGGAAGGGATAAACAAATATCTGTAATAAGTGAAGAAAAGGAGATTTATACACTGACAAGAGCAATTTCAGGGGCATGGTTATTTAAAAAAATGCTGATTCTTTGTAGCAATCACAACGAATTCATAGCAGACTGGAAGAGAGTTAGGAAAAAAAGGAGTTACTATGTATGAGCCGCAGACAGGTATCCCCACCAGATAGGCATCCTCACAGGACAGCTTCTGGAATTTAGATAATAGGTCATTGCACGTATTTTTTTCCCACTTTTGGGGAAGAATAAAAAGTAGAAGGAAAACTAGATTTGACAAGGATTTTGTCACACTGAGTATTAGTTTTCCTAGGTTTCTTGCAGAGACTTTGAGGGCTCTCATGTTAGTTTGACACATTTCTTTCTGCAAGACACTGGAAGGTTTTTTGAGCCACTGACAGTTATGCATAAAAATAAAGCAACAAACAATTGCAGGAGTTCCTAATAGCATCTGGCCAGAGGAAAGACAAGGAACAGCACTCCCACGAGACCAGAAGTATGATTCTGCTCTTGTATCGTAGAGAAAATAAAGAACAGACTCTCTGAAGCCACAGAAATTAAACTGGGGTAAATGTGATGCGACTCTGGCCCTGGACTTCACAAGCAATCTTGAATGTACTGCTGAGGTGGAGCCAGAGGAAACCGGGCATGCTGTGGAAGGACTCTCCTAACCTACGCAAGGGTAAGTGCTAACCTCTGCAGCACTTTCCCCAGCAGACTTTAACTCTCAGTAACGTAAAAGAAGATTTATTAATTTTATTAAGGTGACACAATAAAAGAATAATACAAAATAAATGTTAAAACCTGTTGATTATTTAAAGAAAAGTGAAAATAAGAGACAAAACCCATTTTCCTCAGGAGCATTTTAAGGAAAATATTGTAATTGTAGAATGAGAGCTAAAATTTTAAAGTCTGTGTTTTCTCCCCCCCCCTTTACAAAATGAAAGTATTCAGTGGAGGGAAAGAAGAATTCAGATTTATAAAAAAGTAAACCTCCTTGACGTCAGTATGTGACAATTTTTAACAGCTAGGCTACTCTGCCCTGTATCAGATCCAGCATCGGAAGGGTGACATCGAATTGTGAACATTTTGGTTTGTGGAAGCCCTTAGAAATTTGGGAGGGAGAAAGTCCTGTGACTAGAGAAGTGTATTGTCTTTGCCCTACAAAATTCCATTCAGATTTGATTGAGAGATTAAGCCTGACAGGAAGGAAATTATGATTTTTTTAGTTGCATAGTCAACAAAATAATGGCAGCGTGTCAAAAACAATAGCTAAAGATGAAAAATCTTGTCTAAGACTGATTCTGTGCAAGCATGAAGCAAAGCAGCACCGAGAAGAACAGACGGCCTCTCTGGAAGCAGGGAGAGAGAGTGAGGCCAAGCTCCTTGGATCCATCCATCCTCCAGATAAGGTGTGTGTGTCCAGGCTCGTGTCAGGACCGAGTGGTAGTGGCTGTTGCTGGGGCAGCGGTCGCTGCGTGGTAGCGGCAATGTGCTGTAGAGCAAAACACTGGTTTGCAATTTGGTAGGTACTCACTTGAAATCCCAGCCTCAGCTCCAAAACAGGTTGTATCTACAGACATTTAGCTCATTTTACCCATTTGTGCTATCAAAACAGTAATGTTATCCTGGGACAGTGATTATACATTTGTGAGGCACAAAGAAATGTGAGTAGTGTAAGAAAGGCCCTGAGGAAACAAGTAACTCTGCATTAATTGCTGGCATTGGGTGGATCACTGGAAACAAATATGCTCTACTAATTAAAAGACAGAGGATAAAAATATCAAATGCCTTCCTCATTATATGAGCATCAGTCAGAGAGATGAGTGGAGGCAGCAAACAGTAATGATACACATATGTAGGCTGACAGTGCCTATAACCGTAGGTTATGAATCTGTCCCTGTTTACCTTGATTTCCCAAGGAAGTGAGACTTATGTGAGTGTGCTGTCAGTCTGTCCATCCATCAATCTTTCTATCATTTCCCCCCAGTAACTTTTGAACTTGGCTAAATTCAATCAAATCTGAGAGGAAAGCAAGAAGTCTCAAAGTTACGAAAATCAATGTCTGGGCAAAAAATAGAGTCTTGATGACTGTCCTGGCTTTGGTGAGGACTGCAGTGGGAACTCAAGAGCTACTTTTTCAGTGCAGTTTGCCATCTAGCCCATCAGCACATGCACTGGCTGGCTAGTCAGCATGGATCTGTCTAAAACACCACACGTGCTGCCTCGTGGCTAGCAGGTATTTTACAGACATGAGAAAAAGATGAAAGTAATGTACATGGGGCTTTACAGAGTATGAAGGAGAACTGGAAGCACTGCAGAGAGGTCACAGTTATTTTAGTGGGATCTACTGAGGAAGGACACACGTCTCTGGGAGACCAGACATCACTAGATCTGGGACTGTTCACTGATTTCCAGTCAGGAGGTGCATCTATATAAAGAATACATATTTAGGAGAAGATTTTATTGGCATTCAAAACTGCAAAGACAACATTATTCTTTTGCAAAGTATTTTGGCATTCGTATCTATTGACTGATTCATGGCTATTGACTGATTGCGTGGGCTAAGCCTGCATTTGCTCTACTGCAGTGGAGAGATGATTCAAACTGCTCAAGTCTATCATGGTCAAAAGCTTGTTCTTGTATGAAAACATTTACAATTTGAAAATCTGATTCTATCTATAGATGTGTAAAAGTATTCCTTTATAAGTCTGATCTCAACCAGATTGAAGACAAAAGAAAGGCTTCTACTGACTTCAGGGACAGGTATATATGTTGCTTTAGAGTAAAATATACTAAATATAATAAAATATCTGACAGTAACTGAAAAAGATTTGTAAAGTCAAACTTGGAGTAGAACTCCCATGGTTTCAGAAGAAATCACAGCTTTAGTAATCTTGGCAGTAAATCTCCAGGAGCAGTAGACAGGCCACAGCTATTGGGTGTACAAGTAATGCCCTTGGGTAGGACCACTGGTGAGAAAGGTGGTTTTCTCCACCCTCTTTTTTTTTAAGAAAAGTGTTAATGGACAAACAGAAACTCATACAATAATTTTGATAGCATTCATTTATTGTGTGGCACTGATCTTACAAATATCCCTTAAAACCAGGCCACTACCTAATTTTTTTAAAACATAAATTGAATTCTGCACTGGCACTTAGGAACAAGTCAAAACTCTTATGTTCACAGGTCAGCTTCTCTAAGAAATATTTCAGAAACCCATCTCAGGAACCACTGTCTATTGGGTATTCTGTAAATACTCCATATTTGTAAGGTAGGTACTGGCTTAACATTTTTTGTAACGTAATTGGTTTAGATAATACATTTATGTTTGTTTCCCTTGAAAGCAATTAGCCACTGCAGAAATGGAAAATGACTTATCTTTCATATGTTCAGGCTATAGGCAGGTTGTTTACCACAAAATGAATTGGTATCCAAAAAACCAGAGTTGATTCTCACATAATTTAATTGCATCTTTCATAACAGGTCCAGAAATATCAAGGAGGTTACAGAAGGTTTGTCTCTGTGGTCATATCTTACCTCTTCCCATCTACCCAATACCAGTTGACTCATTTCTTGTGAGTCCTGGTTGCTTCTTATCTGCTCCCTGTGTTACAAGCATTTATACAATGATATCCTGTAATGAAGTTCATCTTCTTCCTTAATACTTAAATAGGAATTTACTTGATCACTGTGACCTGGATTAAAAATGCATTCTAATGCATTTTGGCATTCAAAATGCCATTTTGAAAGAGGAGTGAGCTGAACAGTATGTTAAAACCAAACTTAGTGTTTGGCAGCGTGCCATTTATCCATGCTGCTAGGGACAGACATTGAAGGTGCTTTATAGACACTACATAGGTCCCAAAAAAGTATTTATCCCATAGGTTTGGACCTCCAAGCCTCCTGCCTCCCTCATTACCCCCAGCTGGTTTATAACCCTCTAGAGCAGAAAACAGACCGTGCTGTCTCTTTTCTGAGCTTGAACTCATCAGCTGATGCAGCCCCTAATGATTTAAGTGCGGTGTACATGCCAATACCATGCAGAGATATAAGAGCTGCCTTTGAACCAAACCTGCCGGGGTAGAAAAACTAACTATATTAAATCATGCCCCTCAGAGTGCTTTGCAGCTTTGCTTTCCCTGTCTGAATGAGCTCGCCCAGGTAAAACTGCTCTATGTTGTGATGAGTACACCGGTTACTTACCCATGTCCACTACCCTAGTTCATCTTGCATCCTCTGTTCAGTATAGAGCCTATGCAGTTTCTTCTCTGCAAACAATCTAAAAACCAAGCACCTATTCTAATAATGGTTTCTGTAATCTTCTGCATCTTTAGATCTCATGCCATGACTGACAATGCTGGGCCTTTTGTTTAGCATGCATTAAAATTTCAGTGTAACACTCTGCAACATTTAAGAATTTTAGCTTAGTTTAATAATTTTCTTTCGTGTAGGACTCACAGTAATTTTCCAGGCTGCTGCCACCCTCCAAAGAAAAACAAACATCAACATTCAAAGGATTTATTTTCCTCCTCAAAAACTTAAATTATAATTCCAATCTTCAAATCTAGATTTTCTCCTTAGGCATTTAAATAGTGCAAACATTTTATTCAAGGGTAAATAGCTGTTAAACTACTTTTGGCTTGTCTAGCAACTAAAAAATCTGTAGTAAACCAGCCGGAGTTACAAAATAAAGCTCAGAGTCTTAGAAGAGTATTGAAACAATACCAGAAACAGCACCAAAAGGAAGCCCATAAAAAATGGATGTATCTGAAAAACCTTGTTATAAAGCATAGTAAGTTTTGAATATCTCTTTCTTGATTCTTCTTGAATGAAGTGATTTCTTCTCATAGTAAACTGTTTCAGAAAAAAGATTTATACCGATGCACACACTCCACTCATGTAAGATTCATGGTGTCTGTCCGAAGTGTCCGTGTCCTCTCACCTGGGCTTTACCACAATTTGCAGTGTTTGTGCCTACAAATTTAGGCATAGATGATAAAACCTGATGTCCGATAAAAAAGCTGGTCAGGAATGACTGAAGTTGCTAATGACTCTAGATTTCATAACAATTAGAGAGAGGATTAAGGGATTAACATGTGCTAATCTTGTTATCTATGAGGTCCTGAAGCTGTAAAATTTGATATTGAAGCTAAACGGGGACAATGTGCGAGGTTGAACTCACACTATATAATAAACTCTAGGTAATGGTAGCATAACACTTAGTTTTGTTGCCTTCTTTTTAATGATTAATTACAAATCCTTCAAAGAAAAAGATATACCATGCAGTGTATAACCTGAGGCATGGATTCCTAGATCTTTATGCTGTACTGTGTATGTCCTCTGCAGTTACTGGCTGCCTTCAAGGAGAGCCTTATCAGAATCTGGAAACATAAATGGTAGAAAAGAAGTAGATTCTGTGGAAATATGAAAGCTTAGTACTAAAGTTTATTTTAAATAAGTTCAGAATAAAAAAGATTTGTCTATACTTAATTCCAACTTTTTCTATTATATTTATGTAATTCATATAGATGTTACCCTGTACTGCTGAATTCTTAGTATTCCAAAGTCATGAATCAGAGCATGAGATCAACAAATACACAGGAAATATAAAAAATTGCTTATTTTTACTTTCTATTTTTGATATCTGTAAAACACAAATATTCAACCTAAAGGACTAGAAATTCATTACAAAATTGAAAATAAATAAAACTGAAATTATTGCAGTCTTACAATCTCTGGATTGCAGTGTCTGGAGTTTTAATAAAGAAGACACTAGCATGTTACTTGAAAAAAATGTTTTCTTGTTAAGAATAAAAGCATTACCTTTAATTTCAGCTACTTGATCGGTATTTCCTAGCTGTGGACTATCTATAAGCAATTGTCTTGTGTTGCAGAGGTGCTGTCCTTTCTCACGAATTTGATCTCAGTTATCCCGTGAGTGAAAAACAAGCGGCGGCAACCCAATCAAACGCCTAGTGAGCGGAGGTGGCATAGGCAGTGTTCCCGGTCCCTTTGCGAGGGCCTGCTGTTGGCTCCCTACATGGGACAGGAGGGGACTCTACTGAGATGAGGGCAGGGACAGGAGGCGTTTAAGGAGCCCTGTGAAGAATACAGTCCCCTGGTTGCAGTGGTGGCCAATGCTGGCTTTCCTACGTGTCCTGGTTTTGGGTAGGACGTGTGGGAGGAATTTCATGGAAGCAGGGCTGCTGATTTGGAATTGGATCACCGCTTTCTGCTATATTGTGCTTCTCTGTACGGACACCTGCTTTAAATTCTAAAGGGTCCTTAGCATTTTTAAAGTGTACCACACAGTGATTTGCTTGCTTCAGGCAGACTTCACCACTTACAGCTATTTTGCACAGTCAGAGCAATTTAGAGTGAACACCGATGAAAAAAGAAATTTCTTAGGTATGCCTTTTTTTTCTCACTAGATGCATTATTTATTATGACAGAAACTATTCAATTTTGGAATAAATCTTTAAAATTCTTAATCTGATTTTCTATTGATTTGGTATAAAGCTAGTTTCTTTTATATTTCACAGAAATGTCTTCTTGTTCCTTTCTGGACTTTTATATCATCATGAGCTGCCGCTTCTGCTGGTCATGGTAATGTTACCAACATTTGCAAGTGAAATATGGATCCTGTATCTCAGCATGTAGAAAAAAGATGCATATGCTTGTTCAAATGTGATTTTTATGTACACTTATTTGTAAATGTTAAAGCCCACAGACAAATTTCACTGGGATGCTAAACGGTTGTCGTCGTTTAACCCCAGCCAGCAACTAAGCACCACACAGCGCTTGCTCCCTCCTCCCTGGTGGGATGGGGGAGAGAATCAGAAGGGCAAAAGTGAGAAGACTCATCAGTTGAGATAAAGACAGTTTAATAGGTAAAGCAAAAGCCATGCACACAAGCAAAGCAAAACAAGGAATTCATTCACTATCCCAGCCAAAACCAGCACAACGGTGACTGACCTCATCAGATGATAGAGGCTGATGCTGTGGGAGCAGAGGGAACTCTCCCCACAAAACTGTGAAGCAACTCTGTGGAGAGATTATTGCAGCAATTTCTGAAGGCTACCACCCTTCTGGAGGGTTTCCATGGCTCGGTGAGAATCCCCCAGCCCTGAACCTCCCACGCCTTCTGCCTGCTGCTGGGAAAGAGACCTGCACAGCTCGGTGATGACCTGCAGATCCCCAAGATTCAGAGGACTGGACATTCCACCTGAAGCCTAACAAGGCAGGTGAAACACCTTTACAAAATCTTCTGCATTTGCCTTAAAACAAAAAATTGGAATCTTGGATTCCTGTTGGGAACTCCAATAAAAAAAATAAAATCAGTTTCACTTGCAGCCAGTTGTTAGAATTGGGTAATGGGCTCTGCTGGATCAAGGGGTTACTGGTCTTTTCAGCAGATCAGACCTGAAGCAATAAAGAAATGCTTTTAAAGGAATTCTAATGAATTTACTAGCATTTTCTTCAGGTTCTATTAAAAACTTCTAGATGGAGGTCTCTCAGACATGAGCCAGTGAATCACTACAACAAGGAGAAGCTCATGCTTCAAAGAATGTGCTCCAGTTATGTAGTTTGCAGGATCTGGGACAGCTTTTCACTGCTGGAGTGCAGGGTAGTGCTTCAGCCACCCTGAAAGATCTAAGAAGAGGCATCAGTGACAAATCCTTGTGGTTGGTTAGTGAGCTACATAATGAGCTACTTGTCTTTGCTCTCCAGGTTCTTCATAGCCTACTCCTACATTACCATTTCTACCAGACTGCATATGCACCTCTGATCAATCTACTGCCTTTGTGGGCCACTTGTTAAAATTTTGAACGAAGTTTCTTTGTTCTTTCTCTCTTGCTGGAATGAAGCTCACATAGATATTCACAAGGTCAACTTTTCTTTTCAAAACTTTCATTTCCAGCAATGTCTAAGAACTTAAGTTAGTCTGTGTGTGTGTGTGGAAATTATCACAGTTACCAACATCATCTCATTCTGTTTTTTTATTTCTCTTATGTCTTTATCTACTTCTTGTTCTTTGCCTTAGACTGCCAAGTATCTGTGAAATTGAATGTCTTTGATTTTGTATTTGTCTGGAAACTCATAAAACAGAATCTGTATCACTAAATAGCACAAGTAGGTACTGCAGTAACAAATGTAGGCATTTGGGGAGGTAGTCCCCTTGTGATGTGCTGCATTTTGTGATTCTGTGTTTTCTGAACTTTGCCTGTCTGAAGATCAGCTCAGTGGGCATACCCCCCGTGCCCCTGCCATCTCTGGAGGAGAACTGGGATCTCTTCAAGCTCTCAATTTGAAGCAGGCAATCCAGCCTGCCCGAACAGCTGGGTACAGCCATGAGCCCTGAACATCTGCGATCAGCAATGGGCAAACCTCGCTGGCTACTGAGCTCAAGAACAGACTTTTCTTATGCTCTTCATATTCGTGATTGCTCTGCACAATTTCTGAGACCAGAGTGAGATTTACTTCTAGCTTTCAGTCGAGGAAGAGGATTTTTTTTTCAACAAAGCCTTCTTTAAAAGCCACTTTATAACTTGCTGTGGTAGTGTTTATGTCCCGCACAATATCTTACCAAGCCTTGAGGAATACCCCTGCCTCTCCACATGTTGGCTATTGAGAACGCTTTACCCAGCTCTTGAGTGCACATGTTCCTGATTTGTTAGGACTGGGCAGGATTTAGGCACTGTACCACTGGCTGGGTGTCTGTAGTTACATGGGTTTTGGAGGAGTGTCTGACGTAGGAGCTCTCCTAGCATTAGCAGTGACATTCTGAAAGCCCACAGCTGCTACCAAAAATGAAGCGTTTGCATTAGTTTCAGTCCAATTATTCCAAAACTAGCACTAACCCTCTCAGTCCCACTCCTTGCTGAGCGCTCACTAGAGCCCTAGTGAAACAATGTGCTCTTTTGTTCAGGGGCAAATGCAGCCCTGAACGGGTGATCTGAGCCCCTGTGTTGAGGCATTGGCTCACCTGAAAGAGACGCTAACAGTCAGGAGAGGAAAGAAAACACAAACACGCACATTCACCTGGCTGCAACACAACAGTGTAGATTCCCTTTGGCCATGTAAGAGCCAGGGAGAAGCTGCAGCACTGTTCAGCACTATGGGAGCCACCACTGTTGCAGTGGAGTAGGTGAAATGGAGCCAAAGCCAGGGGCTAAGGTCTTTCTAGCCTCCCCCTGGAAATCTGTGCTTATATTTCACTCTTCAGAAAATGTACAATAGCACAAGTTATTAACATGCAGATTCAGCACAGGCACTATTATGTAAGCATGTGCTGTCTTCCCTCTAACCTAAATTTCACTTACAGAGAAAATACAGAAGACTTGCGGATCCACATGAAAATAACATCCAAGTGTCTTCAGTCATCTAAGCCCCACCAGGTCTTTGTCAGCCCTCTTAATGTATGAAGACCCTTGATTTCATCTTCCTTTCCATTCTTTGGCCATTCTTTTTCTGTTCTGGTTGCTGAGAGCTACTCAGAAGAGATCTTAATCTTTTGCAACTTCCTAGTCCTTTTCCATCATCCTTAAAACTTCCCCTCAGGGTTCTTGAGATCTAAGGAATTTTTCAAATTTACCGTCAACTTGACATGCAGACTCAAAAATGTGATTCCTGCTGCTCAGCCACCCTTCGTAGTCAACTTCAACTCACTGTATAAGTAAGATAGTCCTATTCACAGTTATAAGACTCGATAATTCTGCAACACGGCTTCTGTGCGGTATGTGACAGTTCCTCTTAGCAAATCCCTGATTCAGTCTACATGGAAACATTCAGTGATACAGGGCTTTTACAAAATCAATCAGAGTTTGCAGGCTTACACAGATAGATTTCCTGGTGTCAAAAAACACTAAGAAAAGGATAATAATTTTTCTTATAGATTTATTCAGAAGATAATGATTTTTAACAATTATTAAAAGACAGTTTCCATGAGGCAGCCATTTAAATCTCATTATTTTTTCAAAGACTTCCAATAAGTATGAGAGACCATGGCAGTGGAAACCGATATATCACACTATGAGTCTGGTTTTGGGCAGTCAATTCAGCATTCTGTTTGGAGCATGTACCACGGCAATTTTGCACCCCTGGAAAAATGTGTTTGCTAGATTGCAAATAACAGGCTGATCAATTCAAATTCTTGGAATAATAAGTTGGTTCTGCACCCACTATATTTATTATTTTTTGTTCTGTGAAAAAGCCCATTCCCAAATTTTGTATTGTTGTTTTCTTGGAACTAATCCTGTTCAATAAAAGGATAGGGTCAGCTTTTTTTTTGCCATAATTTGCTTACACTGGTCTGTAGTGTTTACTGCATTTTAGACAGAGGCATTTCCATATCAGATAAATTGCTCCGATCTCTGCAGTGACTGATGAAGCTAATGCTTCTTCCAGGCAGACAAAAGAAAAGAAAAAAATTTTCCTCCCTCACTTTCACCTGAATTTCACCAATGTTTTAATTTATTAAGGAAAAGAGCTTTAAATATCACAGTAAAATTGAACAGTAAGTAAAATATAATGGCCACACATTTTCTACTACGCAAATATTTAGCATACTTAAATATATGCATCCTTCTCAGGTTATTGAGGACATCTTATGCAGAGAGCACTCATCATTTTGGGGAGAGGCAAATAAATTCATTCAAGCTCCATTATAGACCTTCTATGCAGAATAACACTATTACTACTATTTCTACTTATATAGAGAGGATACTCAGTGAATGTTCTCTTCTATCAGCATTTCCTTTGGGTAAATGCTTTCTGTTTTCTGTGAAAGAGCAATCCAAAATATTAACCATCCTTGAGATGTTAAGTAATAGTGTTCCAATCTGTCACTAAAGCGGCAATGCTGGGCAGTAGTAAACCTGCAATTTTCAAAGTTGGACGGTGCATAGAAAAAAATCCTGTGAAATCCTTAATTATAAGCAGTCATTCATTATCTTCAGTGAACCCTGGAAGCTGCTGGAGTACTGTAAACATGAACCATTATAGTTAAAATGGAAAAAACAACATTTAAAGTATTTTTTTATCTGAATAAAATGTTTTCATCTTTTACCAGAAATGTAAATATACACTTAAAATCACCTAAGTAACTTTGCCACTGCCTCCTTACAACTAAAAAATTAAAATAAAACAAAATATAGGATTGAAAAAAAAGCCAGCAGCCAGTTAGTCCTCTCTTCAAACAACTGATATCTTCACTGCTTCAATGACTTGGAAAATTATGAAGCTATCTAGCTGAACCTCTGTACGACTTGTTCACAGACCAGTTGGATTTTAGGCTCTTCTAGTATTTAGATTGAATTTCATTTGCCTTTACATCAGTAGAGCCAAATACTGATGTCTTCTTAACTAATTAGATGAAGTCTTTTGAAGAGAAGACAATATTATTGTAAATTACTTTCCCATTCATTAGATAAGAGATACTCACAATCTTCATTCCAACTTAGACCTTTTTTTGCCTGAGAAATTCCTTTTTCCAGTGTCAGAATTGCTCATCGTTAAAGGCCACTGTAAATTTTGCAAGGCAGGATCCTGCTTCTGTGCCCTCAGACTCTTGTCCTGCTGATGGGGCTCTTTGCTCTCCTCTGGTATACTCTAGGCCCTCCGCTGGCTCACTTGCAGCAGAAAAGCACATGAAATGCAAAGGAAAATCTCTCCCATGTAAAGCTGGGTGGACGTTCAGACACATTTAACATGGAGAAACCACCTAATCAAATCATTGGGCTAAAAGGTCCTTCAAAAGGTTGACCAGCCCCAAGTTCTTGTCTCAAGGCAGGATCAGTATTATCTGTATTGTTCTCGATACAAACTTAAAACCATAGAAAAATTTAGGTTGGAAGGGACCTCAGGGGATCACCTCATTCAGCCTCTCACCTGACGTGGGCTAACATCAGCACTGGCTAACCTGTTTTTAACACCCGGCAAAGATGGAGACTCTATCACGTCCCCCCCAGTTTATTCCAGTGCCTTACTGTCCCCACTCTCATAAATTTTTCTTAACGTCTAACCTGGATTTAATTAATTAATAATAAAACAAAAAGTTTATGACCTTTTCTGTCTTGGTCCAAGAAAAACCTGTTGACAGGAGAGGAAAAAAAATCTGGTTTCAGTGCTATAAAAACAGCCAGCTCCACACAACGTAGCCCAAAGCTTGTGTCCTGGTTTCAGCTGGGATAGAGTTAATTTTCTTTATAGTAGCTGGTATAGTGTTATGTTTTGGATTTAGTATGAGAATAATGTTGATAACACACTGATGTTTTAGTTGTTGCTAAGAAGTGTTTATACTAAGTCAAGGATTTTTGAGCTTCTCATGCCCTGCCAGCAAGAAGGCTGGAGGGGGCACAAGAAGTTGGGAGGGGACACAGCCAGGACAGCTGACCCAAACTGGCCAAGGGAATATTCCATATCATATGATGTCATGCCCAGTATATAAACTGGGGAGAGCTGGCCGGGAGGGGCAGATCGCTGCTCAGGAACTAACTGGGCATCGGTCAGTGAGCGGTGAGCAACTGCATTGTGCATCACTTGGTTTGTATATTCTAATTCTATTATTATTATTATTTTCATTTCTGTCCTATTAAACTGTCTTTATCTCAACCCACGAGTTTTACTTTTTTTCGATTCTCTCCCCCATCCCACCGGGTAGGGGAGAGTGAGCATGCGGCTGCGTGGTGCTTAGTTGCCAGCTGGGGTTAAACCACGACAGTTTGCCAGGCTTAGACCTTTCTTAATCTGCTGTAGTCGTGAGGTCTGGATATCAGCTGAGTTCTCATTATCATTAATTCTCATTATTTTGTAACAAATATGTTTTAATTTCACACATACTTTTTTGCTGGAACTTTCCGTTATTATTAACAATATCGCTGTATATTTTAGCTCTGTAAGTTGCATTTGATTATTATTACTATTTTGGGGATTAAGGTACCTAAAAGAAATGTGTGGTTTGTGTTTCAGGCAGTTTGGTAGGTTAGCAGAAGGTCTTGACTTACTTACATTTGGAATAGTTTGCAGGTTAGTTGATAAGAATGGCAAAAAAGAATAAAGAGAAATTTCACATGACAGTTATTACATGTAATTATGGGGATATACTTGACAAATTTTGGTATAATTTGAAAACCTGACAGCTTGTGGGTTTTCTGATCTATCATTAGTTGAGTGGATTAATTTTACAACGGTAACTCACATGCAGCTGAGCTCTTTCCTTAATGTTTTTTCTTATTTTCTTCCTTTCCAGGATCATGAAGAACTTTTCAGAGTGTTGTGTTAGAAAAATTGTACCTAGTAAGAGGAGCATAGTTGAGTTGAAAACAAATTAAATGCAACAAACTCTTGAGTACAGATTTCCTGTTCTTTTTTTTTTCTTTTTTTCTTGTCATTATGCTTGCAGTTGAATTGTGATTTTATTTTTTCTTCTAAAAATAGGGTTGTGATCTCTTACTGAGTAGGACTGCAGAATATTAAGTAATATGCTGGATCCGTCACACCAGTCACCCTCCCACTGCAGAGGCACTCAGAAGTTACAAGGGGGAGCATAAAGGCATGAGTTAAAAATACTTTATGGATTAAGTGACTGATTTGGTGCTAAGACGACCTTGATGTTAGAGCTGGCTGTACTATCTACACCAGTTTAGATATGCACAAGTACAATTTCAGTTTTGCTTATAAGGAAAGTTTTCTGATAGGATATAACATTTGATCTGCAGTGCAAGCCTGCTTTATTTAACTGGATTTATGGAGAGTAAATGTACTGTAGTTATACAGAGCAGTTATCCAGAATGATATTTATACATTGACCTCAATATTTACCCCAGTTGGAATACAGGCTGAGCAAAGGAAATCAGCCAAGTGCCAATCCAGAAAAGTCTACAAAAGATGGCAATCTTTTCTTTTGCTTAAATTCTAAAGAGCCGGGCACAGTAAGTGTCGTGGCCCTAAGTATGTGGACCGAGGCACTATTTCTGAATGATAATTGGTGGGGCATATATTTACTACACCAAAGAAGTGTAAATGTCATGTTGACATTTTCCTCTTTAAGTAATTTGATAATATCAAAGTGGGGAAGTTTACTACTATCTGTTTTGTTTGAAAGTTTTCCCATAGTGCCATTTCCAGGGTGTTGCACTATTTAATAAGCTTTCTGCAAGCATGAAGAATTTGTTTTTACTGAGAACCTCTTTGAAAGGTGACTTGAAGTGGTTAACACCTATTTATCAGGATTTTATGGATAAACAGTTCTGAAGTTTAATTCAGTATAATAGTACCTGAAATGGCCCCCAGAAATCCGGCCTCTCCTTCATCAAAGAGTTAATTATGATGAAGAGAAAGATAATAGCTATGCATAACATTGTCTCAGTAGCTTCCTGTCCACTTGCGCCAACCTGTGCTGTGAAAGGAGCTTATGACATTTAAAATTGGTGTGTGGTGCCAGCACGTAACCAACTACACTGTTTTCTGTTTATGCTGCAACTCCTCCTTAGTGCAAATTAAATAGTCTATTGTATTTAAACTCTAATCTATCACACACGGATGTTAGTGGGAGTCTTTCAGTTGGTTTCAACATGTGTTGGATCAAGCCCAAGCAAACTACATAAACATTTCTTTGGTCTGAAGCCTTTCCTCTGGAAGGAGTCTTGGGCTGTAACTGGGTGTCCCCAGATACATTCAACCTCTACATCCACATTCCTGGGCACAACAGGTATCCTACTAGTCCTTGTAGAACAGAAGGCAAGGCCCTTATAGCTCTCGCCTCACTTGTTTGCCTCTGATTTGTGATTCTCCATAAAGAAAGACTGAGAGAGTCCTATCTGATATTTGTCATTATTTATTGCTATCTCTTAGCAGAGGGACTGAAGGCAGAAAATCAGCCTGGCTTAGGTGGCTGCAAGGCGCTCATCCTTCTCTAGCTCCATTTTCAAGTTAGGAGTGCACGTGGGCCTGTGGTAGAGACGGGGAGGTAATTAAGCCAGATGGGAACGTGTTTAAACCAGGTTGTGGTAGGAGGAAGGAGAGCTAAAAGCTCTAGCTAAAAGCTAAGAGCTAATTCCCTCCTGCTAGCCCCAGATGACGCCATCCTGGAAAATCTGGTGGCTCTGAACTGTTCTTCTCTGTACCACCTAGCAGACAGGAGATTCTAAGGAAAAAATGGGATCAAGTGCATCAACGCGTGTGGTCAGAGGCAGCAGGGTACGTCACTGCACTGTCATCCCAGACTGATGCAGCTGGTTGTGAGGCAGATGCGAGTTGATGGCCACCAGTGGGTTGTACCTAATTAATATTGTCAGAGCAAGGTCCTGGCTTGGGGGAGCTGGAGAACTGGGGGAGATCAGGTGCTGTAGCCACACTGGTTAATTTGGGAAGCTCTCTTAGAAAGACTGGGGTGGTTATTTCAGGGCTGCGGTGCTAATCCTTCATAAGAGAGTTCTCCGCTCTGTGGCAGGAGATGAGGATGCTGCTGGCTGTGTGATGTGCTGCCTCATACAATTGCTGCTGGTATGGGTAGCTCCGGCTGCCTGATGAGTCACACCGGCAGGGACTCTGAAAACCAAATCCTCTGGAGTTTTCTCTCTTTCCCTTGATGGACCAAGTAGGTCACTCTCATGATAATGTGAAACATACTCACTCTGCTGCCAAGCCAACATGGACAGTCAGACTATTTGGTCTGCAGCGTACAGCAGGGAAGGGGCAGACACAGCAAAATCATTAGGGCTTTTATAATGCGAACGAAATAAGCTAAACATTCTGTATAACGTAACTTCATGATAATTCCCTCTGTGGCATGTTCCAAAACTGTATCCTTCACACCGCAACAAAATCATTGCTTGCCCCGATGTAACTTTAGAACCATTTAACAATGCTGTTTTCCTTTATTTATGGTTCAGTAGTCAAAGGAAAATTAACTGGTATCTCTGCAGTGTACCAATATTTGTCCTCTGCTTAATGCTCCACATAATAATGGCCTGTTCTAAGATAACATTTAAGATAATTCATAGAAAGCTGTCAGGGAAAAATGAGAACTTCACACTGAAAATCTTCAATTACATGTTAGAAAATTTATGTGAAATATTGCTCTCCATTTACTTCTTGAGACTAAAGTTAATGTGCTAGCTGTAATTGAAAAGTTAGAAGGAAAAGAAGTTAAGTAGTCCCTTTTTGAAGTTCCTCTTTGTTTTGTGTATGCCTTTGTACCGTATCTAAAAAAAACCTCCTCCAAAACGCAATGTTACTGAGAATCTTACTCAAGGTCTAGAGTATTCAGATGAAATTTTGGCTGAACAATTACTATGGTTTTGTTTCTTCTCTTCTAATTTTTTATTAATGAGCAAGTGCAGAGATCTGATTAAAAGAAAGGCACTCGTATCTTTTTCATGACAGTGGCATTGGGCCTGCTATTCCCTATGTTGTCTATTGCAGAGAGGAAAAAAATAAAAATCATAGGTTCAGACTAAAAAGATGACACAGATTTTATAAAGTGCCTGTATGTGCAACACAATTTCTATTCATAGCATAACCTTATCAGTTAAAATAGTCAAGATGTTTAAAAAACTTGCAATGGATTTATTATTAATTTTCTAATGTAGTTATATTTAATTTAAAATAAACAAGTAGAAGATTAAATTGTGTATTTCTCCATCCAAGGCTCATATAACCCCATATGATGGTTCTGTATTTAGGAAGATGGTTCAAACTAGACTTTGTTCTGGGTCCAGTAAAGAAGCCTATGAAAACACACACCAAAAGATGCTGGAGAGAGGACACTTTGCTTCCAAGTTGTTATCCCTGACTTTTCAATGAAAGCAGCAGTGCACCAGGCCACAAATGGTGCCCTTCAGGTCACCAGAGATCTATACGGTGGTGAGGGTGAGGGCTGCATCTCTGCCTTGGCCTTTTGTTCCCAGCCTTTCTGAAGTTCTGTGGTTAAAAATTCAGATATAAGGCAGAACTCACAGCCAAATCCTTAAAGTGTCTGAGCTGAGCTCAAAGTTAGATGGGCTTTGCTAAACTTACTGTTTGTTTTGCTTTTAGCAGTGTATCTCCAGGTATGTTGAGGAAGGTGAATTTTCCTCAATCCCGTCTGTCATTCTATTAGCAAGTTCTGCAAGCTTGGGACCAGGAATGGTGCTGCAGAAGCCAATGTTGTTGTTGGGAGAAGACTATCATCAGTCATTGTCTTGCTGACCTAAGCCTGTGACATATCTGAACTGTGGTTTTTTTCATTTGTTTATTTATAGATTATAATTTTAAAAGTTTGTAAGATTTTACTTAATAGCCTTGGAGCTCATAGTCTCCATGTTCAAAACAGCAAACTTAAAAAGTAACATAAATGGGAAAAACGCTAACATTGAACTACGAAGAGATTTTACTTTTTACTTTCCGGAAAGGGATTTTGCTAATATTTCCAGGAATTCCCCCAGCACCCATCCTTCTCTTCAGCAATGCAGCCACGCTGCACTGCGCATCCTCCTCCTCCTCTCTTGCTCCCTGATGCCCCACGGTAGCTGCAGCTGTTTGGCAGGCTGCAGCCTGGGTCATCCAGCTGTGCCTGGCAGGTGGGGTTAGAGGATGGGAGAGGAGCCATGGTGCAGTGTTGCAAATGAGTGTGATACAGGTCGAGCTGCAGGGGAGGTAGGTTGGGAGCTAAACGTGTGAGACTCCCTCTCGATGTGTGAGATTTGACAGGTCTGCACTGCAAAGGCTATAATTCTAAAATCTTGCTAGGAAGCTTGGAAATACAGTTTCCTCTGAAGCCCAGAGTCAGGCTTGTTAATGATTCTGTATCTTTATTACAAGAGGCTATTTCTTTTGGCAATGGAGGGAGCGTATTCCCTATGATACTTCCAGACCATCTACAGAGTAAGCGTATTTAGTTACTCTGAACTGGTCACGTAACCTTTTAAAACACTAAATTCAAGAATCCGGTCCAATCATAGCCCAACCCTTCCTGTATTTCACTATGTTGTTCAGTTTAAAAAAGGAAACCTTATTTTAAAAAGCTTTATAGACCAAGTTCCATCTACATGAACTGTTTATTTAGGCAGGAAGCTACTCAACTACTATTTCTGGAAATAATGGGAAAGTAGTTGCATAGACAAGAGTATGAATAATGCCATTGTTGTCCTTTTATTCAAAGCTACTAGAACCCTCTCATTAGGTTTTAAAGTTCAGTTTAGAACCCTAATTCTATCTCTAAATTCCTATTTTGTTCTCAGGCTAAACATAGGCCAGTAAACAATATCCACAATTAACAAATAATCTTTTAGTTCCATTTCATCTTCATAAGCAAAATCAAGTAGCTTTATACTTTTACTCAACACAGCAAACAAAAAGCGGTAGCTATTAAAACAGAATGAATAATTAACATTCTGTCCTTCCATAGCTGACAGTCCAGCATAGAGCCTTTTGCATGGACTGTGTTGGATTGTTTGTCTGTGGTGGTCAAGTTTTTGAAAATCTCTTTGGATTGGGCTTAAGCAACTAATTTTGATTCTTGACACAGGGTAGCAGAGTTGACTGAAGACAATCTTCTCCTTCAGCTTCTCCAAGAGCTCCGATGATGGCTTTTCATTCCTGTATCAATTACTTGTTCACGAAAATTAGTTCCTTTATCAAATAAAATATATAGACTTTTAATCTCTCTTAATCTTTATTTCTTCTTAATTTGTTTTTATTCCTGCAAAACATGGTAGGAATCTCTAATTCTGACTACAAAGGGAGGAAAAACAGAGCTGGTAAAAAAATTCCCAACACATTCAATGCAATACACATAAAATAAAAAGGTTCACTCCATTTATGTGGCTGGAACTGGACTGGAAAATTACAGAGACTGTAACAGAAAGAAGGGAATAAAAAAAAAGTACTAATGTATATTTATTCTAAGCACTGTCACTGAATATGGAAATTCGATTTGAAGGCTTCCAGATTTCGGACTACCTTCTATGCGAACACTGTTTTGGGTTCTGTGAGTTCCTCACCTTGGTCTGCAAATGAAATGATAGACTGAATGGTTGAACTGAGGCACTGGGACCAGCGTAGCTCTGGCAGCGAGGAACACAGCTCTTGCTGTGCTCTGCCTGCACCTGTTTACATTGCTCATTCTGCTCAAACTATACACATGCAAGTTTAATGTGAAGGGTGCACAGGCACCCCAACCTCTGATGTTAGAATATGTTACTGCACCATAAGTCAGGTTGACTGTTTCTACGTTCCCAAATCACTGAAGACACAATTTACGAAGTATTGGATGTATGGTTACAGCTTCCTAGTTGTGCTCATTTGCCTCCATCTCTGGATATGCCTGCTAAAACAGCTAACACTCAAGCACGCACTGCCAAATTCTCAAAACACCCTGTGTATTGCTATCCACAGAACTCTTACCTGCTTTGTGCACCTGAATTATAGAGTGCGTATGCTTCACTGATGCCAGCTGCTTTTTCTGAAACACATACATATGCACACAGGTAGTAAGATTTGTACCTGAATGAAGTTTTCAATCTGCTTTTTGCTCATAAATCAGCTATTCTAGGTTCAAACAAAACCAAGTGAGCTAGGTAGCAACCTTCTGTTCAGCATAATCCAAATAACTGGCCCATTTTTACTAAGCTTTATTACAGTTACCTTTTGCCTTCAGTAAAACATAAAGACAAAATCTTTTTTTTTTTTTTTTTTTTAATAATTTGAAGAGAAATTATCATCCAGGTATCCTGGAAGATCCATTAATAAGGGAGAATCCTGACCCCATGCATAATGTAACAGAAACGTCCACTGCAACATTAATACTAAGAGAATAAAAGCCCCTTCTTCTAGACAATTCCATAGTCGCGCTGACTCTTCATTATTACTTTTTCATATATTTGTTAAGCATATAGCTATTGTGGGATGCAATATTCAGTCTGCATGCTTTTCGAGTGAAGAAAGGAGATCCTAAGAACAGAAAACACTGCCGGTGATTGACTAACCATTTTTGTTCTAGTATTTCCTTCCTCTATTAGATTAATCTGAGTAGCTGAAGATTGAGTAATTCTGAAAACACATATTGAGATTCCACTGCAGAGTATTGTTTGGATCATATTACAGAAAATAATAAAGTCTAACCATTGCTGGTTTTGTTTTGGTTTTGGTAGGAAAACATTCACTTTTGCTTTTAGCTTTTCTATAGCTGAAGTTGAAAACGTACTTCCACTGACCCTTGCATATGAAGAGTACAAATTACTCTTTCACAGTAGAGAATTTAAAAGCACATTTCTCTAACAGCACCCCAGGTAGCTCTAAACAAGGTCACATTAAAGTTGCATTGTTCCTATTTAAAATGTAACTATGCAGTTTCTTCTTTTATGTGGTTAAATGTAAGCTCAAACAGTAAGGGTCAAAAATTGACTGGCAACTCCTGTGCCAACCAATATAGGTTTAATATTTTCCCTTCCTACATAATTTAGGACAGCCACAGAACTTCACAAAACCTCTTTCAGTATTATTTATCTGTATTGCAGTACCGTTCAGAGGCTTCATCTGCAATTCTCCATGCAGTGCCTTAACCACAAGATCATCCTTCCACTTAAATATGATACAATACCTATTATCTGCTGGAGCTTATACACAAACGATATGAGCTGGTTACAGCAGTAAGATAGTATTTTAAGTACGTTACCTTAACTTGTCAGTTATTCCACCTTTTATACCTGTATAAAGAACAGATCAGGTATGAAAAATCAGTGAAATATGCCAAACATTATTTTTACAACAGTCCTGCAGAGTATAAGAACATATTGTCATATTTATTCCAGAAAAATGACCGAATGATGACACTGCAAGTGGGGCATCAGCTGTTAATCGGGGCACACTACATTCAGCATTTTTTTTTTTTTCACAAAATGTAATTAAATGAATACATATCTGAATGAAAGAAAACCACATTGTTTGCTGTGAAAAAGATAGATCACTATGCTTACATGAACTCCTGTTTTGTCCAATAGGGCTCTATACATCCATAACATTGTGAGCAGACTCCATTTGTAGAAATTTGGGTGAAAAGACAACGCCTTCATGTGATCACAGAAGGCAGTAAACACTTCCTCTGAGCTTTTATGTATGGCCTGGTAAATACATGGTGACCTGCAAGACAGAAGCCTTTGTTTTCTTGCTATGCTTAGAAGTACACTTGATGGCTCCAACAGGTCTTAACACCAGCCATGGGAGATGGGTTATAAGGAGCCTATTTTGTGGGAGAGAGAGCTGAGGAAGTTCACAAGAAACCTTTTAGAAGAACTAGATTTAAACCGAGATCCCTATGACTGTAGAAACAAGCCTCTACGGGCCGTCTCTTCCAATATGTTGTCAAGTCACTTCCAATAATATAGGGTAACTTTCTAGTTTAACAGTTTTTTGAAATTTTTCTATCATCTCAGGTAAAATTCAGTATCAACATGTGAAATCACATGTCACCATCATTTTTTTTTCCTGCAGCACACATTTACATGTTTATCACCCAAACAAACTGAAAGGAGCACTGAAAAGCTTCCTCTCAAATAAACAAATATAAAATGCAGTTGGTGATGGTATTATCCCACAGAAATAGGAACTTTAGTAATCACCATTTTACCTAGTCATAATATTTCTAATGCTGTAACACTACTGCCCCAGAAGGTCTTTCTCACTTGGACCACTGTAGGTATGCTGAAAAAAGCATCTGTTTGCAAGTGTTGCTGATTTGCACTGCTCAGCTAAACACCCACTTTTTAATCATCTAGGCTAGATAAATGGCCCTGAAATGCACCAGATGAGATAAGTATAATAGCCTAAAATCTTGGGACACCACTTATAACTTGCCAGTACATACCAGTTGAGAATCAATGCTGGACCCTATCTAGAGGTCCACGACCTCCGACAGTCTCCATTCTTGTGGCAACAGTTCTTTAGCTGGAGCGCAAGGCCTTTGCCCTTCTGTGCTTTGTAGTCTTTGGTTTACACCCTCTTAGTCAGTGACATAGCAGGGTGGTTGTATTTTGCTTTGCTGGACTTCACCTTTGCATCACGACCTACTCGGAAAAAGGAAAGACTACTGATGAGTAACATTTCACTGCTTTCTCAGAAACAATCATGGGTGAAGTAGATTTTTCTCTCCCACTGGTTTGTATAGAGCAAAAGAACCTGCTTTTCATTACAGTAGCACTCGAAAAAAGTTGTGGCTGATGAGGAAAGAGCTCTGTGCTGTGGAAATGAAGACTGTGATTCAGACACTATTTTTCCCCCCTTGTGGAGAAAACTAATATAAGTTAATAAAAGGATCCTGAAATAATGATAAATATTGGAATGCTTTCATACTGCCAAAACACTCAATTTAGATACAACTGCAGGTATTCCTATTGATTTTACTATTCCATTTTTAGTGTTGATATTTTGGTTAATAAAAGTTTTCCCTTCAAGAATAAGGCAGGAGATTTCATTGTAGCATTGAGGCTGAGAGTAATATCCAAATGATTTTTGTCTGCATGCTGAGGAGAAGGCTCTGAATGTGACTTTAATAATCTGGAACTTCCAGGAATGAAGCCTCTATCTCAAAGATTTCATATTAGCGGTTTGGGGGAGCTGTATGCCTCTAGTTATTTCTAATGAGCTACAGAGCCTTTTCACCCATAAGCCATCAGGTTGAATCTAAGCTAAGAAAGAATTAAGTCAGCTTTTTTTTCCATGTAAGTAACATTCACTGCCCTCTACCTGAGATTAATTTAGCTGGGTCTCCATCCCAGTTCCTTCTACAGACTTGCTACTCCACTACACCACGCAGCCTTTGCAGAACCGAGATTGCTTACCTATGTGTTGGGCCTAATTCAACTCAGATGTGATCTTAGATGGATGCACAAATGACAGTTCCTGCAGAAAACATTGATTAACATGTATTCAGGTTTGCTTTACCAACATACTCAGATGCCTAGCATTCAGAGTTCCTTGAATAAAAGCTATTGTTCACCGCCAGTCAGACTGTCCAACAAAAAGTGTAAGGTAATCTGTACAGCACAGAGATAGCAGATGATGAGACTCACTGCATTGGCACTGCAAGGGTGCATATGCACCTATTTCTGTCTGGGAAATATTAGACTGAGGGCAAACTGGTCTTCAGGTATTTGTGAAAAATTATCATGCTATTGTCAGTGATGAACAGTGAGAAGATAAATCTTAAATTCCAGATCAAAACTAATTTGGTTAAAAACAAGAGTAAAAAAAATCTGATTCAGGGTTTTTGAGAACTGCAAATCGCTAGCACTGGCCCCGAAACGGACCAGTGTGCAGACTGCAGGAATGGAAACGGAGCCGGTCAGCAGTTTGTCTATTTGCTACTGCACCGAGACAGCCAAAGCAGACAATAAGCATTTACAAGACTGCCTGCAAATCTGCTTTCCTGTTGCTTGCAGCACAGCCAGCATCTCAACATTATGAGTTTCATTGGGTGCCAGATGTTTACGTCTAGATGAGGCAGAAGCAGCTCTACAACTGCTGTCATGTAATATTTAAAGCCTGATGAGGTATTTCTCATTTAATCACATATATTATTAATTTCAACAAAATTACTGTTTCTCCCCATGCCTTTAAACAGCCAGTGCATAAAAGCTGGGTTGCTAAGGCAGAATTATAGTCAAGTATTCCAGTTTAGCTGACTGCATTCTGATTACTTAATAACGCCCAAGTATGTGCAGAATTTGTCCTTGCTGTGCGCCACACAGAGTGCTGCACTACTGAAAAAAAACCTCAGAAAAGGCTGCACTGCGTTGGCTTAAGCGCTTTCCTGAGAGTGGTTTATATTCCAGGTAGTTAAACAAGTCCACAGCTAAGGAAAAATGCATGACTTCTTGCTGTACCGTTCCCACAGCACTAACGAGCAAGTCAAAAACGAATGGCAACAGCCTGCTCTAAGAAGCCGAATTCACCGTTCTGGCTGAGATTTGATTGCCCCGTGGGACCGCTGGTGTGCCCCGCAGAGACTCAGCCTCGGAAACGCAGCAACATCCAGCCTGGAAACTAATCGGGGTACAAAGCTGGAGGGACGTACAGACGCTCCTCACCCCGCTAACGGGCACCGCGGGGCTGCGTGTGAGACCGCCGGGAGGCTCAGGCCCCGCACCGCCGGGCCCACCCTCACCACGCCGGCCCCGCCCGGCGCTGCCGCCCCGCCCCGCCCGGCAGGTGCCCGCCAGCGCAGGGCCGGGCCTCGGGCCTAACTTCGGGGAACGGCCGAGCTCCCCCGCCGCTCCGGCAGCGCCGCAGTTCCCTCGCTCGCTCCCTCCCTCCCGCCGGGGCAAGGGGCCGGCGCCGCCTCAGCGAGCCTCGGGCAGGTGCGCCCGGGAGGCGGCCGCAGCCCGGCGCCCCCCACCGCGCCTCAGGGCGGCAGCGCGGGGCCCGCCATCTCGGCCCCCCTCGGGGCGGCTGCGGCGCGGGGCTCGCCCTCCTCTTCCTCCCTCCCCTCGCTGCGGGCCGCGCCGCGCCGCGCCGGTGGGCTTGGCTTGGCTTGCGGCTGCAGCGCGGGGCTCGGCGTGAGTCACCCAGCCCGCGGCGCGGGGAGCCGAGCGCGCAGGCACACGGAGGAGGCGGCGGGGGCGGGCGGCGGCGAGCGGGCGGGGGCGACAGGCACCGGCTCCCCGCCCGCCCACTCACACATGCTGCCGAGCCGCAGTCAGCTGGAGCGCCGCTTCCTCCCCAGCCGCCGCCGATGGCCTCCTCGCCCGCCGGCAGCCGCTGAGGACCCCCAGCGTCCCCGCCAGGGCAGGGAATGGTAGATCGGCCGCCCGGAGCCCTGTCCAGCCCAGCCCGCCGCACAGCAGCCTCGGCCGCCGCCGCTCGCGGGAGCCGCCGCCCGAGACGAGCCGCAAAATGAACCCCCAGTGCGCCCGCTGTGGCAAAGTGGTCTATCCCACCGAGAAAGTCAACTGCCTGGACAAGGTGCTGGGGCGCGGGCGGGCGGGGACGGTGCCTCCCGGGCGTGCTCGCCCTGCGCCCCGCTCCCCTCGGCTCCGGCGGGGCGGGCAGGGCCGGGCCGGGTCGGGCCGGGCCGGCGGGGGAGCGGAGCGAGCCGGCAGGTGGCAAATGCAGCGCCTCAGGGGCTGCCGCTGCGCCGGCATCCGCGCCGCCGGGCGACAACCGGCGTGCCACCGCGCTGGCGCAGGGCGGGGGGCGAGCGGGGGCCGCGGCGGCCCGCAGAGCCCTTGCGGTGCCCGCACGGGGAGTGACGGCGCCTGGGGCCGGCGGCGGGTCCCTGCGGCCCCCCTGGCTCCCTGAGGGATGAAGTTGTAGGCGGCCCCCGCCCGACTGTAGTTGTCGGTGCTTCCCCGAGCTGCGGCGGCTTCGGCTGCCCCTTAGGCCATGGCCGCCTCGGCGGGGACGGTGGCCGGGGCAGCGGGGTGGCGACAGCCCCGTCCCTCGAGGGTGTCCCCCGGTGATGCCGGTTATCGCCGAGCGCGGTCGCTCCGTAAATAACAGCAATGAGGCTGTGACAGATGCGCCAAATTCACGTTCCCGGAAAGGCAAGGCGGTAGGAGCTACTGGAGGAAAATACCGTATTATGTGCTAAATTTAGTGTCTGTTCAGCGTACCAAAAAGCCAGCCGTCACATTAGTTAGTGATTTTATTCGCATAGTATTGCATTCTTAGCAAGCGGTGTCATTTTTTTCTTTAACGAGGCAAAATGTCAAACTCCTGCTTCAGTTATCTTTAAAATAATCCGGCAAGGTCAGTGTGGGGAGGTCTTGGCATTCACCTTAGCAGAGAATTTACATTTCTGAGTGTGTTTCAGAAGCACCTTTGGTTTCGTGTGGAAGTAATTATTTTGATTTAGTTTACAGAGATCTATAATGCATGGCCAGAATATTGACGTGCAATTGTGTTTTTACATTTACTGTACTCTAACGTAGTTTTCAAAACATCAGTATTGTAAGTAATTCTACTTTACGTTTCTTTACAGTACTGGCATAAAGGATGTTTCCACTGTGAAGTTTGCAAAATGGCTCTGAACATGAATAACTACAAAGGGTATGAAAAGAAACCTTATTGCAATGCGTAAGTATTGTAAATGTCAAGTCTTGCAGAAATGCATGTGAAAAGAAAACCTGGCCGTGGATGTTGTCAAATAGGTCTTGTGCTGTAAAAACTTAATCTAGAGATGTAGCAGTACAGTCTAGAGCAGTTTAGTATCTTTTCAGATGGCGTAATCTACTTGCATTGAAGTGATAGAAGATGAAAGTGTTTGATTATGATGTGTTTAGGCAGAGTTTTAATATCAGATCTCACGATAGAGGTCCTTTCCTCCCAGAAAGTGTAGGATCTGGTGCTGACTCCTATTACATTCATTATTGGCCTGCTGGATTACAGTTGTCCATTATGCAGCTCTCTGTTCAGGGTTATGGACCTGATCAGCATTTTGTAATAAGAAAACAAACAAAGTGCTTCTTGGTTGTGTAGTTTACCAGAGACAATATCCCGTTAGAGATCGTGACAACCTATTTTTAAAACTGTTGTTCACATATCTCGGATTACTAAGCTAGATATTTACAAAATCCCTGCTTCTAGTGCTTCATGTTATTTTGTATTGTGCTTTGTTCTTAGATTTTGATAAAGAAAATAGATTAATTTTAGTTGTAGAGTATAATAATGTATTCCACTTCCAGATTTTGTCATTGTGTGGATTTTGAAGAGTGCTTTGATGTTTGGCTTGCAAATACTGCAGAAGAGCATTTTGATACATGTAGAAAAAAGGTGCTTATTATTCTTTGTACCATGCTCCTAAGATTTGCTAAGTGCATTTCAGTACGTTTTAATCTTTAGAAACAGTTATAATATGCTTTGTTAGAAGGATCTCTCTAAAGAATTTTGAATCAAATTTGATCTTATGTTATATGTTATTCATATATTGTTACTACTTTCACCTTTTATCTACTTAAAACATGTTTTAAGAGACACAATTTTGAAACTATAGGCATGTTGTAATTTTTTCAGAAATACTCTCCTATACTCATCTTAAAATATTTGTTTCATGTTGAGGTAGCCAGTCTATGGCTGGCCGTCGCAGAATAGTTCAATAGCATATGCTCATTTCTTCCAGGCTAAAATTGAAGCCAGTCAGTGCCTATCTGTCTAAAATACGAGTTTTGTTATAAAAACTGCTGTGCTGCCAAAACTTGAAACACCTGTTTCAATGTGCGCAGTTGTACTTAGATTGCTTTAGGAACATATGGACTTACACACATACATTTCTAGCTTTCCTTGGAGTGCTCTACAGTGTATAGGGGTGACATTAGACCTCTTGTAATAAAGTGTGGTCGGTTGCCAGTCTTACGTGCTGTAGAGAAAGCTCTGTAGGAAGGGAGATTCATCCTTCAACAGGTGGCACACTACAAATTGAGACTAACCTAGAGGTTATTGGCCCTAGATGGGACTCTGCTTGTGGTGCTATTTCAGTTGAAGTATAAGTACAGGCTTACATCCTTTACAGTGGTTAAAACACTGATAATACTTTGGTGCCTTTTACCTAAAGTTTTGTGGTTACATTTCAGTGATGATACTTTGGTTGCTTGATCTTTCCTATGTAATCAGATACTTACTTGTACTTAATAACACCGTTTACAAAGTCTCCTCCGTGCTATACATTGGTGTTTCCATACCGTGCATATTTAACTTACGTTGTAGGAGAGTTTTTCATCTATGTAGTTATGCTACGTGGTGTGTCCTTCTATTTACGGATGAGGGGGAATAAGGATGATGGATATGTTATGTACCATTCAGTGCTGTTCTTCCTGGTAGCTGCTTTAATGAGCTTTGTAATAGTGATCCTTGAAAAAATAATCTCTGTCTTTGAAATGTCCCTCAAACCTGATGTATGAAATGGGAAGAAACAGTGTAAAACCATGAAAGAGTGGGTTTATTCTATTAAAGAAGAGACAAGATTTAATGTATAATATCCAGAATGTGTATTTTGTTCTTAAGTATTGGTAAACTTAAGTTTGGTGGTGGTGGTGTGGTGTTTTTTTTTTTTGAGAAACTTTAGTCAAATAATCTAAGTAATTTCAAGTGTTCTATGGAACCACGAAGGGAAGACAAAGGTGTGCTTTGTGGTTTCAACAAACTTTAATATCCTTCAAAGGAGGGATAAGGTGTTCATGCAAAATGGTGTTTTGAAAATACAGTTGATTTAAATTATCATATTTTGACACAGTACTCTTGCATCTCAAAGGTTACTTATTTGCAAAGCAGGCGCCATTATAGTATTTGAAATGATGATGTGTCTTATCCAGTGTTCATTAGTAAGAGGCAAATCCATTTTTATGTTAAATACTGCTTGATCAGAAAATCTGTGAAGAAAAGAATGCAAATTTACTCATACAAACACCTACAAGCACTTGACAAAGAGCAATTACTGTTAGACTGTTTATTGAGGCCATCCATCAACGAGAGTGTAATTTGTAGATAAAAGTGAAGAATTATGCACTAATTTGAATGGGAGAGCAATACCATGAAGTTGTTTAATAGGTTTGGAAGCCATAGTTAGCTTTTTGTAAGGACAAGTTGAAAAGCAGGTATCTTCAGTAATTTCTGTATCTGTTTGTTAGTTCACAGGTTAGATAATGCACTTGAGTGTATTTTGACCTTTGAACTTAAAATATTCCACTCTCTTTTTTCAGGTGCTGAAATTAATCATTTTTGCTGCATTACTGGCAAAGATCAGAAGTTACTTTAACTGTAAAACACACTTACGTTTCTGTTAATATAAGAAAAAGATACTGATTTGTGAATGTTCAAACTATACGTTTGGTGGAGGAGAGTAGTCAGATGGATTAACAGGAACTAGTGAGCCAAAAAGGAATATACTGTGAAATACTTTGATTCAGTGACCATTAGAAAAGAGCAGAAATATTTGTAAATGCAGGATTCCGCTTTTATTAAGGGAAAGTTTTTTTTGTTGGGCAGCTTGTCACGTTTCCAGCTAAATGATTGTATACGTTCCTTGTGATAAGGCTACATGGATAGCAAAAGTAATGACTGGGCTACTGACGTAGTAGAACTGGTGGTACAGGTCAAGAAGCTGGGTTGCCTAGTATTGCAATTCTGATACTGCTTTTGTAAGTTGTAGATTTATGAAAGATTTTGCAACTAGGTTAGAGGGAAAACTTTGTCTACACGTGCTTGCGTGTAATAGGTTTTGACAAGAATGATCTTTGTATCACAGTTTTCATGAAGTTCCTTGATCTGTCTCCTTTAGATCTTTCAGTTCTCTTACTTGTAGAGAAAAGATTATACAACTTTGTTCTCTCTTTTTTATTATTTACATAATTTGTGAGCTGTTTGAGTCAGGATAGTTTATCTCTGCTTGTTTGTGTAGTGCTTAGAATGTGGCGCTTTTATCTCAGCTGGGACCTCCAAGTAGTACAGTACTCTCATGACTTATGGTTTTGTGTTTCTCACTTTACTTGCATTCACGTTTCATCTGAAAGGCCTCATACACAACATTTTGAAGCCTGTAGATGCTTAGCACGTGGACACTGCTAGGTTTGCCTGAACAACTTTAGTCTTGCCTTTTTTTTGCTGTTTGACTTTAGATATGCTACGTTGCCAGACAGCTGCCTGATCCGTGAAATAATTTTGATGAGACTAAGGGCTCAGACTTTGTCGTCCAGTTTTGCAGTTCAGCCAGGTGCTATGCATTGCCTGAAGCAGGTGAATGAGCCATTCTTTGTTTCTCTGAATGTGCATATAGGTAGTAAAAGAAAGGTTAAGACAATTAAAATGGTTTGGGTAATCCAATGATTTGTTGAATCAAGGTGGCTTTAATGCATATTTGAACCCCTATTCCACTTTAATATCTGCAGATAGAGATTATTAAATACTTGTTTAATATATATGGAAATGATAAGAAGAAAAGTTGCTGTTGTTATTATTATTAGCAAACTCAGAGCTGATTCTTCCCAGCTGCAAATAACCAAAATGATCCAAGGAAATGAATGGCATTTTGGCAACTAACCATCTGTGTACTAGTTCTCAAGTTTGTTAAATGATTGAATCATGTAGGATGATTATATGGTAACTTATTCTTACGAATATTCATATAAATACTTTTTTGACAGATTCACTAGACCAAAACACAAGACTACTTTTTATGCAAAATGTTGAAGCTGAAATGCATATTTTTGGAATGTTCTCTCCGCATTAGCTATACCTGCTGATGCAAACAGACTTCCTGCATGTGTGAACACGTCTGACAGAGATGTATTTTTTAATTTCTGCAAAACCTAATAGCTTAAGCTTCTGCAGACTTGATATGCACTCTTGCCAAAGGCAAACAACCTCACTATTGGAATAAATTCTTCTGAAATACTTAGTATCTAAAATTTTGCTGATCGCCTGCACACAGGGTAGCTTCATTCAAGTTTTTATTTATGACAGCCACCATGTGGAATGATTACATAACTTTAAAATTTATATCTACTGTCATCAGTCTTAGCGTGGATTATTGACATGAAGAAAAACTCATCATCACTTTATTTCTTCTAGATTTAATTTCTTTTTAACTCAAGCCAGTAGGAAATAGATATGCAAATGCATTTGAAATATTGTGATGTTGTTAGAAGAATTGTACTACAGTTTCAATCTGCAAGTGCAGTCAAACTTTACATTTTAAGATACTATGGGGGAGGGATGAAAAATGTCAAAGTTATTTTGTACCAGCTTGGAAATGGTAAGAACATGGTACAACTTTCTGGACAGTCAGATGGGCTGGAAAGTGGAGGCAGTTGCTTGTAATCAGTGGATGAATGTGGCCATTGAATGGAATCCATTGTCCTGAAAGGTGTGTGTATACAAGTTTCGTTTTAGCTGTGAAACATGAGTGGGTTTTCTTTCTACCAGTCAGAAAACTTCTAGAAGGTGATTAGGAGTGTGGTGATAAGCTAGCATTATCTTATTTTTCAGTATTGATTTCAGCAGGTGATTATTTCTCAGTTTAAATATGGCAGGAAGAAAGAAGATGAGTAGGTAAGGAGCAGCAAGAATAATCCTTCTGAAATATGATGGAGCCATTTTTAAGAGTTGCAGTAAAGAGTGCACAGAGTAAACAGATTTTTGTTTTCTAATTCTCCCATCTTTAACTGTTACTGAACAACAGCTTAGTGTAAAAGGATAACACTGAATTTGGGTTGAGGAGGAAGATTGTTTTATGGCATGGTTAACCTTACAGCCAGTTACATGTGGGTTCCCCCCCCACCCCGTCCCCTCATGTTTTGGGCTTTTCAGCTGTTTCTGATCATTAGATTTGATCAAAAGTAAGCTATTATATAGGTCAACCCCAAATGGTCATTCTTATAAAAAGAAACAACCCAGAAACTCCCATGCAGACCTTCCTAGAAGGCAAGGATTTGCACTTTATTAACTTCGTGTATTGAAGACTTTTCTGTTAGGATGTAATATAAAATGAGTAATGCAAATAACAGAACCATTAGAAAAACAGCTGGTAAGGGTCTCAAGTCAGAGCCAAATTACATCTATGTCATTTAAGTCCATTATTTCTTGTTCAGCATCCCGTAAGTATGGACTCCAGTATTTGAAAACAGTTACATGTCTCCCCTCAGCAATCTTTTCTTTAGACAAAACAGCTCTAACTCTTTCCTTGTAGATCATATTTTCTGGTAATTCTTGTTTCCCTACCTTCAATTATCTCCAAAGGGTCCATACATATATATGTGTGTGTGTGTGTATATATATTCTTTGAATTGCAGTGCCCAGTGGAGCATTACTAGAGCTGGTAGAACAGCAAGTGTGCCTATGCAACTCATATATAATTTTTCTCCTAAGTCCCAGTGCAGTCTTTGCCATTTTTTTTTTTGTTGCAAAACCCAAACTATTGTTAAGTCATATTCAGATTGTTGTGGGCTACAGTTTTATCTTTCTATGCAGAATTGCAACCTCAGCAGTTGTTATTATCCATTATCTGAGCAGTTAATTGTTCTTGGCTAAGCACAGAATCTTCCACTTGGTTCTCATTGAACTAAATCTCCATTTTTCCCCAGGCTGTTTCTCCAATTTGTCAAGTTCATTTTATATTCTAATTTTGTTCTCTAATGTGCTTACAGCCCCCTCCTATCAACCTATCAACTCCCCCACCAGAGAGCCTGTAAGCACATTGCAAATTTAATAAGTGTAATCTTCATTTCATCACCCAGGTCGCTAGCTGAAGGCCTGGAAGGGTATTGAGAGCAGTATGTACCTCCGTGGTCTGATGCAGCCTTCCCTTCTGTAGTGAGCAGTGATGAATGAATGAAGTACTTTATCTTTTCTACCTATTCATGGAGTGCTAGATCAAGCGTTAAGTTCTGTGTAAGAAAATAAAATTGTGAAAGAGCGTAATCATTGTGGATATTTATGCAAGCTCTGCTTAAATATGAGGGACAGCTGCAAATACTCTTGTAGAGGAAACAGACATTCCTGCTGCTCGGTGCTGTGGTATCTTACTTGGTTAATTGAGTATTGAGTCCAAATTAGTATTGGTGGTATGCAGTAATGAAAAGGAAAGTAGGACAAGAAGCTGAGCCTATTTGCTAGAACAATTGAAGGAGCTGCTTAGGCAAAATATGTTTGAGTCTCTGAAAGGTTTTTGATGCATATCTTTAAACTCTTTGAAGAAGACACATGAGAACACTTTGCCAGAGTTGCTGAATACTGTGCATGAGGCGGGTGGTTGCAAAGGAATTACTAAAGAGTAATCATGACTGACACTCAGGTCTTGGGAAGAGTTGGGCTGTGTTTTGATTGCCTGGACTGTGTCTGAGTAATGGGATGCAAAAACATTTCTCAGGTTCCATTTCAACATGTTCAGTTGGCTATGTCCTGATTTCATGTTTGATCAAGACCTGCATATGACACCTTACATGCGTGTGCTGGTGGGTGTGCAGGGAGAGGACTCTGTGTGCCCCAACAGGTCCCTTGGTTTGCGTTGTTGCAAGCTGTGGAGAGCACCATGGAATGCTACAGCGTAGCTGCAGCCAGCCTGCTTCCGTGCTGGTGCAAATGGAGTAGAAAAACTGCCCTGAGGGAGAGTTGTTGTTACCTTTTTTCTCTCAGAGCAGGTGAATTCTCAGACTGCATTGAGCCAGTACTGTCACGTCTAGTACCTGATGTGAGTATAGGGTCTGTGTTTGGAAATGATGTGTTTTACTATTCTGCCCATTGGTGTAATTGCTCTAAAGGGACAATTACAATTTAGTGTTACTTAGGATGTTGCTGGGGCAAATAAAGAGAAAATATGCAAGTGAATATTATACATTTTGTTTTTATGCAAGACTGTACTAAACATGACATTCAAAGCTATTTGCAAGAAGTGTGTATAGAAATCCTTGCTGTGTGGAATCCTGATCTGTTGCCAGTTTATGTCTTGGCTAAAGTAAATACATGTTTTTAATTTGTATGATCATTGGTCATCGTAGACTGCAGATAATTTTTCCAAGGAAGAACATGTGCACCTCCTCAGCACCTGTAGTCATAGAATATATTGAACATATGTTCTTAGGGGACTGTAGTTACTGAGACACAATTTCAGTAAGTGGGATTTTCTTTGCTTGCTAGGATCTTAGCCACTGCTGATGCTAAACATAATCTTGATTTTCTTAATAGCTATTACTTTCTGTACTCATTCCTAAAGATTGATGAAGTTTTTTTCATTATATTTACTAAAATATTTAGGCAACAGAACAAGAACAATAGATGAAATGTTGCAATTCCAAATAATTTACCTATTTGCATTGCATAGCTTGAGCTTTGGAAGAGGTAATAACCAGTTGTAGCAAGCCTGTGAAATCTTGATGGTATGTTTTGTTAACAGCTTTGTGATTTAACTGTTTGGGGTTTTAAATGTTCTAAGCCATAGAATTTCCTCTCATATTTGCCGAAGAACTTAAAAAAAAAAAAAAAAAGAAAAAAAAAGTATTTTCACTTGGCTGAATTTTAAGTTCTGTGTAGCTCTGCTCATGTTGTTGATTGTCGCAAGTAAACCTGCTGTCCTGAGATACGCTTATTTTTCTTCAAGCTTTATAAAGTATATAGAGTATGTTCCAATCTTTCATGTCAGTTTGAATTTTCAGAGTCGGTGATGTCAACAGAGAATGACAACATCATGTCAGTCAGCTCAGTGTCAAGAAGCATGTTTTGCTGTTTATATATAATGTCAGTGGAAGCTTACTGTAATCATCCAGACAACATACAGTCTTGGCTGAGTGGTCAATGGATGTTACTTTCATAATTTTGAATATTGTGGAGTGCTTACAGAAACCTTGCTAAATTTAGAGATTGTAGAAGTTATGCTGAGGGCAGAGTTTGGCTGTGTGATGTTGAGGTTCCTTGAAGAGGAGACAGTAGGCAGGACTCGCAAGGGAAAAGTTTGCTGTAAGAAGAGGTGGGTGAAGTCCTTGTTGAATAACTGGTCTGCCTGAGTATAAATGATAGCAACCAGTTCATGCTGCCTCTAGTTATGTCATCTCACACAGCGACTTTTTGAAAGACCAAAAAATTGCAGTTAATTCTCCTTCTTGATTTGCAGATCAGTCCATTTGTGCTCTTTGTGCCTCCCTCCATCTTCTGATGTTGGAGTTGATGTTGCATCAGAGTTGGCCAAGCTGTTTTCCTTTGCTTTCTATTCGTGTTGCCTGTGTAAATTTTATTTGTACCAGGAGGAAAAGTCTGGATGTGCCTCTCATATTTCCTCCTCCAAATCCTCCTGTTCTTGGTTGCGGTGGAATTGTGTGATGGTAGCTGATTCCATAACATCTTAATATGAGGAGGGCACAAAAAATGTGTGATCGGTGTCACACTTGAGAGAAGACTACAGCAGCTTAGTTTTAAAAATGAAAAAATAATTGTAATTTGGCCAGTAATCATTTAAACGTATGTTGCAAAGGCTTTTCTGGGAAGTGCATAGTTACTCTTTAAAGAGGATTTCTTAAAATGTAGAACTGTATGGAAACTGTGTAAGTTTCCTCCTTGCTTCACAGTTTCAAAAATTCAAGCTAGGTTCCGCCCCCCCCCCCCCCCCCCTTAGGAGAGCAAACGTTTGGAGGTAGTCCATCATGTTCTGCCTTTCTAAATGGCAGCATTTTTCACACAGGTGTATTGGTGTAATGCCAATTTCACAAATTTAAAAATAAATTTGTGCTGCATTTTAATTTAGTTATACCTCAGGTATTTTTTTGAACTTGGCAAACTAAATGGTAATAGCTGGTTTCGTTTAGTTTTATTCCAGTTTTACCTGGAAGAATTCAATACTTGTAATGCAATTCCTTCTAACATCAGAAAACTATAAATAGAAATACTTAGGGAAAGACTGAAAAAAAAATGCTAATTTTAGACATAATTAAAATGCAAGTGGCTAAGTTTGTGGAGGGGAAAAGTGGTAAGATGAAATAAATTGCCGAAATAAAAAAACATGGACTATTTCTGCTGAATGGTGTAAAGTGGCATCCGTTCAACACAGTAGGGTGTTCACATGTTGCATGGCATTGGTTGTGTGCATCTGCAAATGCAAGAGGGAAGAAATTTCTGACTGGATTTGCCAGGTCACACAAAAAGAAAAGGGGCCAATATGAGGATTTCTAGCAGCAGAAGTGCTTGATAGGTGGTTGACCAGGAGATGATTACCACTGTTAGAACTGGCAGCATGGTATGTTGCTGTAAGGGAGGTTGCAGTCCATGTTTTAAAGAACCTGCCTGAAAATATATATGTAGAAAAGCAAAGCTTCGTAAAGGACTCAATTTTATTTTTTTGGAGCTACTGTTTGTGTTTGAGTAGTGCCTTTGTTGATATTAGTATTTGATCGGTAATAGGGAGGTGATATTGATGAGGGGTGAATAAAGAGAAGGAATGCCTATTGGAAGAAACTTTGTTCAAGAAATAGTTACTGAATGGCCCATCATGTAGGCATATTTGATGCAAATTTTGCTATAACATGCGAAGGTCTGAGAGTTGTATTTTGAAGTAGTTGATAGGAATTTGTCAGGCTATCAGAAAACAGAGATGAAGTTTGTTACAACAGTTATTAGCATAACTTGTTGAAACACTGTGGCATTGGCACAAAATTGTTAGGAGGAATGGGGAAAGGGAAAACCAGGCTGGAGGAAAAAATATCAAAAGATATATTTAGAAGAACAGTATTCCCTGAAATATGTGAAAGAAATTGACACCTCTAGTAAATGAGACTGAGATAAGTATTATGGGAAACTTAACAGTGATGACGTGTCTACTTATACAAGGGGGGGGGAAGTATACATGCAGAGAAAGCAAGGATAGCTGGAAGGGAGAAATAATTAATTTATAAAAATGTTGTTGAGCTTTTCAATTTAGTAATAGCAAACTAAATTTCTGAAATGGTTGCACTTTCAAGTCTTTGATTAGGAACGGGGTACTGTCATGGTGAGTGATCAGCTGGGATATGTCATGAGCTTTTGGATTATTTTGATCTGAAGATCAAAGGGAGATTAAACAGTCATTCTCAGGTAACTCACTATTTAAACTACTATGTGGCTCATATTCTTGTGTCAGAAATTTTGGAAATGGATCTTAACAAGAATGGAAGAAGTTGGAAGAAGAAAAAGGAAGAGCAAGTTGATGAGCTTTGGTTGAGTTAATGGTCAGTCTGCTCCATCTCACGCTTCTCCATCCATCCAGGTCTCAGTTCTTCAGGGACTGACACAGAATGTTTGCTCACAGTCTGAGTTCTGTTAATTCTGCCATTATTTTAACAATAATAAATTGATATTCAGATAGAATAAGATACTGTTATTACATGAAATATGATTTGGTTTATTGGCACTGCAGGTACTGAAGACTTTGTCCTGCTTTGAGGAACTTGCAGTGAGGTTTTTAAATTGTTATGAAGTTAGTAATTCATAAGAAATATCAGGACAATTGGAAAAAATATAGTTTCTCACTTAATTTTATGCCCCCTGAAAAATATTTCTGTACACTGAAACAATAGGCTACCAAATAGTGTCCCCAGGAAGATGAAAAGCTTGAGAGGAAACTGAGAAGTATGGAGAGAGTCGTGTGAAAATGAGAACAGCATATGTGATCAGTTTTTCTGATAGTCTAATGCAAGCAAGGGTATATTGCAAACTTTCTTTTTTTCCAATGAGATGAAGATGGATATTTTTCTGGGCAGTAATAACTTAGATTGGTGCTGTTAAAGTTTTGCATTTATCAATTATGAACAACTCAGCATAGCCGGAGAATTATTTTTGTATTTTGTTTTGAAATGTAAGAGATCATCTGGTTCTATAGGCTACTAAGCTGCTTCAGTAGCGATGAGTATTTTTGTAAAACTTGGAAAACTTAAAAATTATTTATAATAGAGCTTTCTGTACTTGTTACTTCAGGAAGCTTGGGAAGATATTCTGAAGTCTGAACACAAGCTGGTCAAGCTTTGTATTAATTCCTCCTTGTGCTAAAGACCTTCTTTCAGGATGACTCTTGTCTTTGTGGAGGAGAGACTTGAAAGAGTAACATCCAATTTCTTGTACTGATTAAATGCTTAGCTTTCATGACCACACTACTGCTGTTTCAAGCCTCATTTGGGTCAGCAGCAGGAGTCTCTCTTACTGCCCAAAAGGCAATGACAGATTATGTCTCCTATGCGGAATAATACTGCATGTGGAATATATTAATAAAAGGAAAATTTAAGCTTGTCAAACTGGATATGGATGTGAAGGAGACTGTAATGTGCTTTTAGAAGTTGAAGGAAATAGGGTAAAAATGGTTATTTTTCGCTAATTACTTATTTCACCCTGAGGAGAATGGCAGCTCCTCTTTTTCATAGCTTACTGCATCCTGTCACTTCTGCTGTGCTGGAGACGTAGGCTCTGGCAGACTTAGTTGGGTGAGCAAACAGGCCCTTTTGTTTTCTTCTGCCATTTTTCCTTCTGCATCAGCAAAGCCAGCTGGCTGTTGGGTGTCATATCTCTCCAGCGGGTTTCTCGTCTCCGTTGCGTGCCTCAGGTGTGACAGTGATTCAGCATCTGATGTGCTGTGACCACTGCCCATGGTGTGAGAGACAGGTGTGTCACCCTTGTATTTTTCATCTGCACTGTTAGTATACATCTTGGGTCTCATGTCTAAATGTTTCAGGGTCTCTTTTTGATCTGTATCTTCAAAAAGACTGCTACAATAAGGCACTATTTCACAATTGGGATAACAGATAGTAATACATGCAGTTAATAGTAACTATACATCTTATACCAAGGAAATCAGAACTGGATGTTCAGGAGCAGACTTATAATGGATCTTTGCAGTTGATGGTATAGTGGATTAACAGTTCATAGTAATAATTAATACTAATTAATTTTATACCTGTTCTAATTTTTTTCAGTGGAACAATTTCTTACCATGAGATGTTTTGCATGAATCTGGCAGTTTCAACTCCCCCTCCCATAGGAATCTGTATGTTAACTGTGTTGGTTTTGTAGTAGCAGAATGCTTAATTTCAGGGACAAAGTATTTAGCTTTGTCAGTTGGACTTATTTTGCTTAGGTGTATTTTACCCAAACAACTTTTATCAAAACATTAAAATATTACATGTATTAATTATATATGTTAATTTTATTTGAGTTATATATTACATTTAGCATTATGATGGCAATTTACAAATAAGAACCTATGAATGTGGAAGGAGATAAAACACATTATTTTCAAGAGCACGGAGTTGTAATATAGCTGGGGTTCTTTACTATAGCTTGTGAAGAACAGCCATTTTAAGATAAAATGTTTTTTGAAGAAAATTTTGAATATTAAAAAAAAATTCCAGATCACAATTCTTCTCAGAAAAGAACAGTTTTTCCCAATCACATGTAATGTTAAGAATGCTTTGCGTATTCAGGCAACTGGATGTGAGAAGCTCTGCTGCTCCCTGAGGTATGGGAGGAAGTTTAAAGAAAGTTCATAGTAGTGATGGCCTTGTGGAGCGCTTTAACACATGGACTTTATAGCTGTTGCAGTCTCCAGTTTTTATTTTCTTATTAGACATATGTTCTTTTACTTTTATTAGGGCTTTATTAACAACTGTGTTGTTTCTTTTTCATAGAGGCTTCAATTAACATTTCTGGTCCACTCCCCATTACTTTAATATATCAAGCAGTGTATTGGAAAGACTATCCACAACAAATATGTTAAATATTGCCCTGGAAAGCGGAGTCATGAGCTCGAGCATAGTTAACTCCAAACAATCCCACGACTGTTAAAATGCTTAAAAAGACAGTATTTCAATATATTCCAATTTGATTTTGTCCCAAACACATAGATCTAATTTATTTTGAATTGGATTCCTTACCTTCTATAGTTTGCGTTTCCTGTATGATTGTTCTGGAAGGTTTTGGCTCAAGGTCCAAAACTGATAGTGTATCTGCTGAAGTTTCTGGTCTTGCAGTGAAGTTAAAGAATAAAAATTAGTCTCATAAACCTAGCAACATTTGGAACTCGATGTCTTCTGTAATCACATATATGATTAATATATTGCTAGAATGGAGACTATACCTTTAAAATAATTTAAAATTTGCTAATAAACATGTTTTATTCCTATGAATGATGGTTCTTTTCCTATACGTATATCTTATTTGAGAGAAACCTTTAAGAGAAGAGGCACTCTCTTATTTGCACAGTTGGCTTTTCTTACCCAAGATACAGACTAACGTAAATTTGTATTATGTTACTAGGAACAGCTATGTCCCATATATACAATGAAAAAGAAAGATACTGCCTGACTAGTATCATGACAGTTTTAGTTTAGACTATTAAAGTTAGGGAGATTTTAAATTTGAGTCCTTGGCGCTTTGTTGTTTTTCACAGTAAAATGACCCGTTATGGTTTTGTACATTTTCCTTTGCAACATAACTGCTTAGTAACTGTAAGCAAATTAAAAGTTAAGATAAAAATGATTCCTCTACTTTTCCTCACAGCTGTATGCACACCTACTTTCACATGAGCCAATTTTTTTTTTTAATTCTAGACTTGAAAAAATACACCTATAAGTGCTAAACGAAAATATATTAATGGTATTGTTTTCCCATCCTTATTATAGTGAAAAAGTATACTGAGCTGCAGAATATATTATTATTTGAAAAATGTTTATTCTGGAAAGAACTATATTGGTCATTTCAGTACATTGCTTGCAGTTTTTATGTTGGGCAATTATGGTCAGTAAGACAATTTAATAGTAAATTGTATTCTTACAGTTTTTTTTTTGTCTCAGTGTAACTTGTGAGAATGCTTATGTTAATTTTCAAAAGTTCTTTTTCCAAAGCAAAATAAGGGAAAAGAAGTAATCTGGCACTTTCTTTAAAGAAATAAACAGCACTGGAAGCCTTCATGATGCCATTTTCATATCTGCTATACAGCAACTATACTAAAAAGTCATCTGTTTTGGTCATAGTAAATTAAGGAGTAGATGGGTGAGAGCTGGGAAGACATCAGCATTCAGAGCTCTGCAAATAGTCAAGCAACTATCAATTTCCCCAAAGAAGTGATGGGATTATTTTTGAATAGGGGAGCCTTAATCTCACCTTTAGTATGTGGAAGATGCTGGATATGAAACCAGTGGATAATGGTAGAAATAGACATCTGAGCTGGAAAGATTTTCTGTATGCCACAATCTTCATGAAGGCTGTACTAAGTAGACCTTCATAAACAATTCTGATGCATAGGAATTCATCTCAGCTGTGTTAGCCTTGCAATATAGACGAGTGAAAAGCAGAAAATACTTGCTGTTCCCATAAAAACAATCAGACCTTTAAATAGGAATGCACTGAACACACGAAAGGAAAAGATCCTGCAGAGTCAGAATGTCATTTGTACCATCATTTTTAAAGTGAAACACTTGAAAAGCACTATCGTCAATTATTTAATTTGTTTGTGGAGTGCCTATTATTGTCATAGCTGAATACCTTTTACCCAGTGGATGTTAGTTATATAAAGCTCATGGGCCAATATATTATAAAACAGTACATGTCTGTGATGGAGGGCTGGAATTCTTCATGTCCTGGAACATCGTTTTGAGGACTGACTGGTAAAAGTGAGGACAATTGACTGAAACAGCCTTGCCATAAGTGTATAGTATTAAAGGAAGATCGACAGAATTAAATACTCAAAAATACCTTGTGAACTGTGGTATGGTGGTAGTTTTTTTCAGAGACTGCTTTGAAGAGGATCTTTTAAAAGTTAAAGGTGCTTTTTAGATGTGGTTGCAAACAGTCAACTTAGAACTGTTGCTCATATCTCCTAAGCTTCTCCCGTCACAGAAAAACAGTAGTGTAGATGGTGTTTCTGAAAAGTAATTGAAAAAAATAAAGTAGTACTCTACGTTCTGTCTTCTCAATGGAAGGAATTTTAAGATTAAGAATTAAATTAAGAAATACAGCCTTTTGTACTTTCTTGAGTGTTTCAATTTGTCACCCTTTTCCCAGCGGGAGAGACACGTGCTCAGTGGAATATCTTGTTATGGTTTGATTTCATTCTTGCTGTAAGCAGAGTAGCTTTTATCGGCCTTACAAGAAGATGTACACATTAGGATAGTGGAGAATGTGGTTAATTTATATTTTGACTGACATAAAATATTAAGACTTGTAACCATTTCTGTAAGACAAGAAATATGTAAAGCAGTGGGGAGAGAAGTACTTACTGCGCGGTACCACTGGCACAAAGCAGTGGTATATTAAAGTACACTCTGAGTGAAAGAGGAGCAGGGAGGTACAGAAACGTGACATTCCAGGAAGGCTGGGGTATGGATGAAGTTGTCACTGCAGCAGAATTCAGAATGGAAAGGGCTCTGCACATATTGTATGTTCTTTAAATGTTTAAAACAGGCAGAAGAACTTAAAAATCATGAGAGAATAAATCTGGCAAGTTTCCCCTTCTGCTCCATCCACACAGGTTGTTAAATGATTCTCCTTGCCGTGGTAGCAGAGAGCCTGCCAGGAGTGCATTAAGCATCGTGATTAATGTCTGTCACATGTTTATTCTCTCATCTTCTCCCCAGCAGGTGGTGTGTATATGCAGTGCGGTGGTTTTTTTTTTTTTTTGTAGGTTTAAAGAAAACAAGACTGTTTGTGAAGATGCATGTATGTGTAAAAGGAGACAATGTCAAGAACTGGAATGTGTGCTTGGAGCAGAAGGGGCTTGTGGTGGCCTCGAGTTCCTGGAAACTGGGCTGAACAAGGAACAAATTGCTTCCAGGAAGCTTCTGTCTCCATTGCAGATGATTTTTGCTCTCGTTGTAGAGACTTCTTGTGAGCCAGAAGTAGTAAAATCACAGTCTTCCTCCCTTAAATTTGGGTTGCCTTTTAAAATATTTAGTCACGTTCAGGATGAGGTCAGGTAAATCGAACTTTGAAACTCTGTGGGAAGGCAGCACTGACAGCGGCAGAAAGGTTTCATGTGCTTATGACAACCTCTCTTGCTTAGAGGATATTCTGGTCTACTCTGTCTGAACTGGAGTTTCCTCATGTTACTTGATAAGACCCCTGAATGTCTGAGCACTGGAATGATGGGGATATGCATACCAAGTGCAGCCAGTTATTAGAAAGGTCCTTATACTTAAGTGTATTTACGACTGGAAAAAAGGCTTTTTTATATTGTAAGTGCAGCAAAAATACTGTATTACAGTATTCTTCTTTCACACTGTCTATGTGAGTGTGCTATTTTTTCTTAACAGTTTTAATAGTAACTAGTAATACATTATTTAAAGTAGTATTTATTTTTGTATAGTTTGGGTATCATTAAGTGGAAGAATGAAATGCATATGATGAATAATGAAACTCATTTGAAGAAGTTTCTAGTTATTTTATCTGAAAAATATACTAGGATTGTTAGATCTTTGCATGGTTCATTGTACGGTGGAAATGCCTGCAATTGATATACACAGATTTACATTTTCTGTATGTCTAAACTAGTTCAACAACCATAAAACTAAACAGATCTTTTTCCTTTATTATGAACATGTTCAACTCTCTTTGCCTGTTAAATGTGAGGTTGTATTTGAGTATCGTTACCTTGGAATTTTAATCTCATTTACACAAGGTCTTGGTTACAGTTGCTTAGTAACACGCTGCGGAAACAGATTTGTTGGTTTATGATAATATATCTACAATATCCTTATAGATGTTGTAAGGAAAGCAAGTACACAATGTGAGTGTGTATTTCAGCTGAATGTTTCTAATAACCTCTGTCTTCACAATGTATCTTACAGTGAGGGTCTCTGTATGGGTTGATGTTCTGTGTAACTCACCTGACATCTGACTCACACTGTTGTATGTGGTTTGGCGGTAGTTTTGGATAATGCTGATTTGCAATTTGTAGGTGAGTCTGAAATCCTGAGGTTCAGCAATTTACTTCCATAGGACTGAATTCTGACATGGCAACTATTTTGTAAGACTTGCATTGATATCAGGAATATATCAGGAACAAGCTGTAACAGAGAGAGAGGCTCATGGTTCATTTTTACATGGTGTTACACTTTCATTCCCAGGAGAGAGAAGTGTGTTAGAGATTAAGCATCATGAGACTTGTAAAACATATTTTTTTGACAGCTTAAGGAAGTATCTAGAGAAGTGTTGGCTGTTGCGTGTTGCATGTCTTCAAGTACTTGCAATTACTGTATTTTAAGGTTTCCTGAAATCTTTAAGGTCTTTCATTTTGTTGCAAACAGGGCTCAAGATTTCTGTTTACCTCCTCTGCAATGTATTGCAGAAGAATTCAGAAGCTGAGAAATTTCCAACACTAGCATGCTTATTGTGTAAAATGTCTATGAAAGCAAAAATTAAGCAAGCACCTCTGAGACAGATGGAGTGTTATTAAAATCTGGAGCCTGCTTTAAACACAGACCCAACCCCAGGAAAAAAAAGCAAATGAATTTAACAAATGTATAAATAAAACAAAACTAAACATCCTGTATGATGAGGCCTGAATTTAGTCTGCTGTTTTATATGTAATTTAGAGCATAAAAAGCTTGTGTTCTTCAATTCAGAGCATTGAAATAGCTCTTAGGCCAGATACCTGGGTGTTTTGTGTAGGGCCAAACACGTTGGTGTTGTATAATGAATTAATAATAGTTTTGCCTCTCTGCCTAGTATATTTACCTCAGTTTCCTTGTGAAATTAAGTTTTTCAGATTCCTATCAGGCTTAAAAAAATTTACAAAGACCCATACAAATTGATACATCTAATTTCTTCTTCAGATTTTTTTTTTCTGTATGTAGTGCAAGAATGCAGAGGAAATAATTGTTATTTTAAAAGTGCCATTCACATGGCTCTGTTCAGTTCAATGTTTCGCTTTCTGCTTTCAAATACTTGTAGACTATTATGGTTGTTCCACTATTGTCGTATCACTTGACTGGAAAACTGTGGGTGGCATTCATCTCACCTACCTTTGACATATCCCACGCTGATGTACGTAAGCTGAAATCATTGCTCTAGTCCCATTTTTGTAGTTGGTGGAGAAATAAATGCTTTAAGATTTCAGTTCATCTGACTCATTTTATGATAGGTGAAACAGACTTTATTCATTGTTAGTTATATTAATTTAATCTTCATGGACTGACTCAGATAGAGGTTTACCTTTCATGAAGTAGATCTTCTGTGTGAGAGAGCCTGTGTACGATGGCTGTCCCTGAACAGCTGTCAAAACCAACTATCTTCATTTTCTGGAGCTCCTCCCAACTCATGTTTCCAGTCCTTTGGTGTTTCATAGGCACTCGAGCAAGTTCATGGGAAAGATTTCAGTTGTTCCATTCCATTTTTAGGCCAATTTTTGAGCTCTGCCTGTCATCTCACTGCACACTGAGCCCCAGGAGGCTGTGTCCCTGCACCATTGCCGCCTTCAGATTCTTGTGTTATTCAAACCTGCATCATAACAAACCAAAAAACAAGTACAAAAAAATCTAACATTTTGTATCAAAATATTTATATCCCAGTTTAAGAAGAAAAATACTTGTTCTTCTGGTTTTGGTGATCTCTTGTTCTGCATCTCCAGGTGCAGCCTGGAGAACTATGTCCAGTTTTGGTCCCTACAATTCAAGAAAGACATGGACAGACTGGAGAAGGTCCAAAGGAGGGCCACAAAGATGATGAGAGGACAGGAGAAACTGCCCTATAAGGAAAGACTGAAGGCCTTAGGTCTTTTCTCCCTGGAGAAGAGAAGGCTCAAAGGGGGCCTCATCACAGTATTCCAGTACTTAAAGGGTGGCTACAAAGAGGAAGGAGGCTCTCTCTTCACAAGGAGCCACATGGAGAAGACAAGGGGCAGTGGGTACAAGTTGCATTGGGAGAACAATTATCTTGACCCAAGAAAGAAATTTTTTACGGTAAGAACAACCTCCCCAGGGAACTGGTAGAGTCTCCATCGCAGGTGGTTTTCAAAATGCAATTGGACAGGGTGCTAGATAATCTCACCTAGGCTTCTTTTCCCATGAAAGGTTGGCCTAGATGATCTCTTGAGGTCCCTTCCAACCTGGACTGTTCTATGATTCTATGACTGATCTGAAATCTATGGCAGCGTTGTCTTGGGTCTAATAACCAAGGGCAGGTGTGAATTCCTCAAGCATAGCTATGAGGAAAATTAGGTAAGTTCAAACTTAATTTATTTTGTATTGATGAGTTCATGGAGATTGGATTTGTTATGAGCCCTATTAAAACTGGCAATGCAGGACTCATTCAGCTGAGATATTTTTGAATTTCGAGTTACACATTGGATTGATATTTTAAAAAATATGTCATATATCCTGAGGAAAAAAATATGCTTCACAGCCAATTAAAAATATTACAAAAAGTCTGAATTTAGTCATATGCCTTTTTTAAATCTTAATGGAAAATGTAGAGTAATTGAGAGATAAGCATCTCTGCTATTTTAAAAAATATTTTTCAAATGCACTTTTTAAAGGAAAAATACACAGAATTGGATTGGTCTCTGAGACTACACGCACAGGACAGTGAGGTAAAAGCATTTATGACATCCAGAAATATGCAATGACGCTGTATGGTAGGCTCTCCAATGAGCAGAGACCTTTTCCTTCTAAGACACAGGATCTCAGTCACTTGGGGCAACCCTGCAGCCAGACAGCAAAGAAGGGCAATACTCTTTTAGTGTAAGCTCTGATGGACTACTGATTTATTTTTTCTTTTTTTTCTCCGGTTTACTTTTGCCCTTTCAGAATGATTTGATTAATGTGTGTTCAGTGTATGGAAACCCCTTCTATGGTCTTTCATTAAAAAAAAAAATTTGCTAAATTCAAGTCAGCAATTTATCTCCTCTCTCCAAGCTCTCTATTTGTTTTATAATCTCCTGTGTGTTTTGTTTGTCTTTTATTAAATCTTCATTTACATATAAAGGAAGACATGTACAAATTCTTGGACAGAAGGTCTACGCTCATGATACTATATACCCAGTAAATCTTAAATTTATATAGTAAAGATCTGTCCTTTTTTGGATAGGAACTGGAAAAAACTGAATACTATTACAATGTAACTTTTTCTGTTAATTTACAAGCTCAAGGAAACATTTTGCTTATGTTGGTGATAATTCTGTTGGTAACGAAAGCAGTATTTTTGGAATACTCTGCTGGTTAGTCATGCGACTTTTATTTACCAGGCTTTGTGGAGGTGGTAGTTGGCATGAACCATGCTTTTTAGTGAGCACTGCAACACCAGCGTGTTCCTTTAACCACGTGTCTCATAGTGTAAAGGTGTGGCCCTAGCCTTACAGTGGCTGGATTTACTTTCAAAAGAAAAGGGAAACGATGTTGTGACACCCTGCCTATAGAAGGGCCAGAATTCTTCTTTTTTTAGTCCGGTGGACTTTCTGTCCACAGCAAAGCATTGTGCTGCCTTTCACACCATGAAATCACTCAATTGGTAATGCAGTTTCCATCAAGTGAGTACCCACTTTGTTCTGCTTTTTGAAGTGATTGCTTCCCAGTTGTGTCGAAACATGGAGGCTGCTTTCTGCTGCTGCTTTTAGGCGTTCGCCTGGGTCTGCTGGGTGACATTCCCTTACAACTTTTGAAAAAGCAAGAATCAAATAGCTATTATCTATATGATATTGGGTTTTTCTGTTTGATTAACAAAGGTGAACAATGACTGTTTTAAGGTAGAAAAACCCTTTATTGATATTTTAGAAATGCAACTCCATATGAAGGTCCTTCTGCATTCCCTTTAGATTCCCCCTACATCTGTACAACTCGTATGTGATATGAATAAAGTATCTTACTAAGAAAGAAACCCTATTACAAAGTGTTCCTTTTGTTTCAGTTTGGCGGTTGATGTTAATGAACTGTCCAACTAATAACAGGATCCAGATTTAACAGAGAAGTTAACAGTTGGCCCATGTATGGCTGTTGTCTGTGACTATTTTTTTTGTCACTCACTGAGTGATTAACAAACTTTTGAAAAAACGTTGAGGCTGGAGAGCACAGTGACCTGTAATCTGTCACAGTGAGAGAACCCACAGAAGTGCTTTCTTTGTTTGAAAGAGGATAAAATTCTTTATTGAAAAACCTTGTTTCTTAAGAATTTAATACTTAAACTGTTACATAATCAAATATTTTAACTAATGGGGAAAAAATTCCATTTGATTTATTGTTTCTTATTCTTTTTTGAGGGACCCTTTCCCTGCTCATTTACTTGTGGAGCTAAATTTTCCAAAAGATAGACATTTAATATTAAATTTCTGGCCTAGTTATAAATGTACCCATAATCTCATAAATATTATTCTGACATTATCTGTGAAGTGAAAGGGAAGTTATGAATACGCTTCTTGTTCTGCCTTTATAATATCTTATGTAAGATGTATACTTCAGACTATACATATATGAGGTTTTTTTTTTTTCATAGAACAGTTCCTGTATAATCAAAATCTGTAATTTTTGGACATTTAAGTTCAATTTACTTTGAATATTGATTAGATCTTTGACCAGCAGGGATGGCTGGTGGAAATATATCAGCCCCATATTAATATTCTTTGTAAATAAAATACGTGGAAAAAATTGTGAATCTGGTTAGATACTGAATGTCATATTGGTCTGGCTAGGCATTAAGTGTTAATTTTCATTGTGTTAATTAATATAGTGATAAATAAAACCACAAGACAGCACCTCCCTAACCCCAGGCTTCCTTGTTGCTGGTAAGACCCTATCTATCTAAAAGTATATGCTGCCCTTTATGTTTGGGTGTTCCCTTAGGTAATGATGAGAGTGAGCAAGCCCCATACCTGGAGTGTTTGAGTCCTTTTCTAATGCACTGCTGGAGGGGCTCTGAACTGTAGTGAGAGAAAAAAAAAACAAGACGTGAGAGTTGGAAGGTGATGGGTGTGCTGCGTAAGGGAAATTCTGTGGAAAAGGGGCTTATTGTTTTTCAAGTGTCTTTAAGTTACTTCTCATAAAGAAAAAAAGGCCAAAGACTTGTCCTTACTTTAGTTGGCTCATAGGAGTAGTCTAGGTAAGATACAAATTTTCGTAGTAAGTGGCACACAAGAAAGTGATGTACCTAGCATGGTGTGTGAGACTATTTCAGCTCTCCGGCATGAGTGACCAAGTATGTACCCCATGCAGGTCTGTGATAGGAAGCTGTACTCAGCACACATTGATAAGGATATATGGTAATAATATCTAGAGATAGAGAAGTGTCATTTTGTCTACCCTAAGTGGAAATAAATTAATATTTATGAAGACACTCTTAAAAATTAAATGACAAATCAATATAATTATTCTTATTGTTCTGTGTGTCTTTTTATAAAAATATAGCCAATGCATGCATTTGTCTTAGTGTAGCGCATGGAAGAGCTAAAGACTGGAAACCAACTTTAGATCATTTTAGCCCATCTTGCACTGCAGTAGGACTGTGTTTACCTAAATTATGCTAAATACATGTTTGCCTAATCTGTTCTTTAAATTCAGTTTTCTTAGAGTCCTTGCTCTATTATGTCCTTACAGTTCATAGGTTTCCTGAAATTAATCTTTTTTTCTGCAGTTTTATCTTAATTCTTTTTCTTCTTTCCTAGCAGATGTGGAGAACAATTGCTAGCTCTGCTTTTTTGTAACATTTTATGTATTAGAACGCCGTTACCATGGCTCACCTCAGATTTTGTCTTTTTAGACTGAAAAAAACCCTTATTTCCTGTAGTTCTTTTTCATAAATTATACTTTCAGAAACTCTTATAATTCCTGCTGCTTTCTACAGATCCCTCCTAGTTTGTCTTTTCCAGAGTGACATTTACATTTTAACAACAGTGTTATAGTGCTGACTTGTATTTAGCCTGTCTTTATCTATCACTTCCAGAGGCTGCATAGGCAAAAATGAGCTAATGGAAAATGTGACTCTTAGGAAAATTTCTGAGAAAGTATCTAAAAGGTGAAATACACTTAAGGTGGCTGAAACAGGCATCTCCAAAGAACGAGTTGTTTACTGTCTGTAGTGAGCTGATTATGTGAATGCTTCTATCATATTAATTGGATTCAGTAAGCAACTGATGTCAGGAGAAGTTAAATCATCACTCATTGGTGATGCCACTAGGGTAGCAGGCCGTGATCGTGGTAGTGTGAGAGTGCATTAGGAAGAACCATAGCTGCCCAAGGTGGTGGTCCTTTCCAGTAGCTAGACAGCTGCCAGGGTCTGAGGAGACCTAAGGTCTGTGTGCAGTTCTTCTTGGTTCTGCTGGTTCAGGGGACAATTACTTCATTTCTCTACACCTAAGTGGTTTTTTAATCTGTTAAATGAGGAGACTGATATTTGCTACACTCATGAGAAGCACTATGTAAGAACTAATTTGTATTCTATTTGTTCTTACAAACATGTTTTGAATTTATATGGTAGGATATTATTACATACCAAAAAAAGTAAATAAAGGGCATACTCTTGAATGCACTTGTAAGCCTGCACAAATTTAAATATAGCTTTATTTCAAGATAGTGTGAAACATTGTTTCAGTTATTAGGCGCCTGTACCTTCTGTTTAAAATGTACATTCATAGGAGAACGATTGGAACATTGTGAGAACAGTTTTATTGCACAATTGCGTAATTTGAAAAAGATGCAGTGGAAGCACCTGAAATTAAAGGATGGATTTGGCACTGTATCAGCTTCCTGTTTAGTATTGAAAAATGTTATACTCCCCAAACATCAGAGAGAAACAGCCCAAAATGCTGGGAAGATTAAATGTTTCAGCAGTAGTCTTCTGATGAGAATTACAATTTACTTCATTTACTGAGTAATTAGGGATCAGACTGTTTGGAGAAGGTGAAATGTCCAGGTGCTTTCAGTGGAGTTTGTGCTTCTAAGGAAGAGAAGAGAACTCTGCCAGTATTCCTGGATACCCACATTCTGCAAAGTATGCTTGAGAACTGAAGTGGGAAAATATTTTTTAATTCTTTAAACTTTCATAACTGCAAATATAACAGCAGTTATATTACCTTCAGTGTGCAGTTCAGCCTCTATTCCAGTCATGTAACTTACCCAGCTTGTTTCTGTTGTGTGCTGAGTGGTATAGGTTGATCAGCAAAGCGTACAAGACTGCTCTTAGATTTAAAGAGTATGAAAAATTTCGGTGTCATTCAAGCAACTTCTGGATTCACTGTATCTATCAGTTTGTGTACATATATATGTATTAAATATTAATGGGATAACATATAATGCATGTGTATTAAACATCTTTTCCTCTTTCCCCTCTTTTGCCTAATATACAGAACAAATGTGCACATACTATTTGATCTTCCTTATGCAATAGATAGATAGATCGATCCCATATCTTGCTGACTACTGTGCGCAAAAGTCAAGCAAAGATTATTTATCCTCAACAAGACACTTCTCTCAGCAAATCTTCACCAAGTCCAATAAACTTCTGCTACTGTCATGAAAACTTTGTCATCTTCTTCATTCTCTTTGAATTTTCTTCTCTGGAAGTATCTTAGGTGTATTTTAAAACGTTGTTTCCTCTTCTGTTAAACATAGCATCTCTTTCCATTTAATTTAGTGACAAAGTAAGAGATGCTGTCAAGGCTTCTCTATGTCTGTGGTCTGCCATCAGCTGACTGGTTAGCTAGTCTCAGGGCAAAACAGAAACATGGATATCAGGCCTTCATTTCTGGCTTCACCTCTAGTCTTTTACTGTAGATTTGGACTTGAAAGAGGCCCTGGCATTAGGTACTTTGCCTGGCTCTTTTATTTATGTATTAGAGAACTAAGTGCAGTGGTTCTCCGTGGTCTGTGTTCTGGTGACCTGGTGTATAGAGGGTGCCAGAATGAAGGCGCGAGCTCTATCCCCAGTTGTCATCTAGTCTGAGGGGCTAAGCTGCTTGAAATCCTGAGGTGTGCACCCTGACTGCTGTGATCACTCCCCAGTCCAGTAGTTTCTGCTTTTCCACCTCAGGACTTGAACATCCCCATCTTACCCGCCTGGATCCAAAGGAAAAAAATGATGCCTGAGGCAGTGAATATGGTCTGAGCTGGGAAGACGAAGTGAGGGAGTAATATGTGCCCTTCAGTGAGAAGACACTGCCATCTCTATGTTCATCCTCCTATCTCTTTTCCAAAATGAAGGCCTGCTATCCTGGGATCAGTACCTGGTATTTGTAGTTTTTAGTAAGACAAGCCATCTACAGTCAGGTTCAAAACAGGTACAGGATCTGGGGTATGGCTCTTACACTATATACGTCTTAATATCCAGGTAGCCAGTTACACTTGAGATTTGAGAAGAACTTGGAGAGGACCTAGAAATAATGTCTGGATGAGACAGTGATAGTAGTCCCACCTAATTCTACCATAGTGCAGATCCTGCAGCAGGACCATGCCCTGCTGTTTACCTGTGCATTTGCAGCAATTCTGACCAGACTTAGGCTGGCTGTGATTATGTTGCTTTGCACTGAAAGGTTTACCCAGCAGGGACTGTATCAGCACTGCACCCAGTGTCCAAAATACACAGGGTGTCCCCATGCTGTGGGCTTAAATGGATCTAGGAGAGGGTCAGATGCAGTTAGAAAGCAGTAGAGAGGCTGCCTGATTTGGTGAGCTGGTTACGAATAGTCGTTGGTTTTGGTTTTAAAGATATTTCACTGTGACCTTGGCCAAAAAAATTCTGTGAAAGTTCTTTAGTTGCAAAATATCTATCATGGGAATACCATAGAGGGGGCATGTTAGGAAAGCTTATTTACATTTTTATTTAAAAAAAGACAATACACGCTTGCCTCTGTCCTCCTACACACCTCCAAAAATGAACAGGACTTTGATCTTCCCGTGACTGAGGTATGCAGGCCCCTTCTTCTCTGCAAATCAGGGCATTGCATCAGCAGCGCGGAGCAGAGCCGAGTCCTGGTCCCTCGAACAGGGTGCTAAAGTGCTGCTTAGCAACACGCGCCTGCCAGCGCCAGTGGCCGCCCCAGCCCAGGGAGACTGCCAGAGGAGATGAGTTTTCAAAGTGAGATCTTCTATTTAAATATTTCTTACAGTGTACAGATAGCTGGAAAAGAGGGCAGCAGGCAGAATGAAAGCGAAGAAACTGTGGAGGAGGAATGAGAAATAAAGGAAGGGTGTCAAGGCTCCGAGTGAGCGAGGATCCAAGGAAAAAGAAAAGGAGAAGAGATTAAAATTGGAGAAGGAGAACTGCAGGATGTAAGAGGGGATGTGATTAGAGAAATGAGCAGATATTGAGAACTAGAACTGCTAGAAGAGGGATGTCTTCATCTTCAGGATGAATGTTTGGGGATAAAATCTTACCAAAGTGAAATCATGTTGAAATAAGATGGTACAACAGTGATGATGGGTTTTCTGTATTGTTTTTCTTTCATTCACCTCTTTTCAGAATGTATTCAGAAACAGTTAAATACAATTATGCAGTAAGTATACAGAATACTGTTCACAGTAAAATGGCATAGTAGCCCTATGAGAGAATTAGAGAGAATTAGAAAAAATAAGGAAGTTCTGTGCAAGTTTTTATGGTCCTAAACTCAGAGAGAGTTATCATTTCTCTTTATTTAAGGCAGCATTGAATTAGTCTGTATCACTAGAAGTGCTTTCTGCCCTTTTCTGTATAGACACAGACAAGTTAAGAGTTTCATTTATCATCAGAATTTTGTGGGTATGATAAAATGGAGAGTTGGCAACATTGCCCTTTTCTTTCCAGCTTCCTTAGCAGCTGCAATTGCACTTTCCTTCTCCCTTATACTTCTGTGCTGCTTGAAAATACTGTCTACTCTCTTACCCTTGACATTATTGCTAATTCTCTGTTTGACAGTCTCTTCTTTGGTTTCCTTTACTCCCTAGAAATTGCTCTTTAGACTTGATAACAGTTTTTACCTGGCCACATTGTAAGAAGCCTTTTTACACTTGTAGTACCTGCCTATTTCTGACGACATCAGAGTCATTAATCACTCACATGGAAAATGCTTCTCTCCTTCAGGCTTCACAATGTTGGTTTTTCTTTTTTTTAACCTCTCTTTTTTTTTTCTTTTCTTTTCTTTTTTTCCCCTCAAGTTTGGGCATGGGTTTTGCCAGCATTTGTGGTATCTTCTAGTGCCTTATGTGCCGTTTTATTTATGGTGTGGGGAAAGAGAACTTCCATCAGGCCTCTCCTCGTCTAACTTGGTAACTCGTCCCTGGGTAACCTCATCTCGTTTTGGGACTTTATATGCTAGGTGTGCATAAGAGTTTAATAGATGATCTTTCCCTCCTTACCTTAGACTTTTCCACATGGTGTTCTGCCAATAAAATGTAAACCTGGCAAAGCCTGTCCACCTATTTCTCTGGGTCTCTTGTACTTCTGCACTTGAGGGCCCCTGGCTTCGTCTTCCTGTCCTGCATAAGCAAAACTGTGGTATGTAACTTTCACACCTCTCCTTTCTCCCTCAGCTTGATACCATTTCCTACTGCATTTCACTCATTGCATCTCCAGTAGTGTCCTCCTTGTCTCCACTTCTGTTTTGAAACTGTTGTCTTGGCTTTGATGGTTTGTTTGTCACCTTTTTGTTATTTGACTGCCCAGATCCCCATCTCCTGCCTCTCTCCAATCTTTCTAAATGTGACCAGGAGCTGCCCTATTTTGTCTCTGATTTTGACTGTACCTACTGGATGATACATAACTATTAATTCCTTTTTCATTCCCTTCGCTTCCATCCTTGTCTTTCAGGTCTTGATTCCATTCTCATTCGGATCGCTCCTTTGTGAACAAGCATTCAAAGGGACCTTTAAATCCTGGCTTTTCTGTTGTATCTTCACTAAGGCTTACTTTAAGAAGTAAAATGACTCAGAAAATACAGAAAGTAAGCAAAAACTAACCCCTCCTAACCTTGTACAAATACAACATCCCTGCTTTATTCTATCTTCCAACTGTATTGACCTTCATTACTGCTGCTTCTTGTTTTGTTTATATAGATTATAAACAACTGTATCAAGGATTGAGTTTTACCTGCAAAGTACTGGCACACTGTGGGTGTTCTATAAAGAGAACATGGTGATGATGATTTAGCAAATTTAGTACATTTTGAAATTGGATATATTTTAGTGTTCGACAGATTCTTTTTTTTTTTTTTTTGGTATTTCATTAGCATTTTATTCATCTAATAGAATGACTCCTGTATTATGCACCTTGCAATGAAAACATATGAATTTTGAGCTCTTTTTATTTAGAATTTTTTTTAGAAATAGTATTTTTCCATTCAGCTTGCTGCTAATAGCATGTTTATATGTTCTCATCCAGTCCCCTCTGTCTCCTCAGTTGTTAAGCTTTGCAAGCTGAATTTTCCTAAATCACATGAAGTGCAATAACTTTATTCTTGAACTCTGAGATGTTCTTGGGTGCTATATAAAATAGTATTTAACTTCCAGACTGTATCAAGAAAGGAAGAACTTCACAGTAAGTTCTGCTCGGTTTGAATGGCTGTCGCTAGATGTGGACAAGAGACTATAAGCAGTGTAATATGGTTGAATACTTTTGTTTCAGACAGTAATTCCTGCTGAAAAATGGAGTATCTGTTTAGGGCTTGGGGAGACTGGTGCAGAGATACTGGGGAAAGGCTACTTCTACACGAAGGACAGCAAGAAAGGCTAGAGCAAAGCCTGAGAAGGACCACAAAATTCAACTGGTTTATGAATCACGTGGAAGCTAATGGAGCTGATGAAAATGGGAAGGGTGATCCACACATTTTCTGTAGGCATTAAAATGTGCAGAAGCAAGATGTGTGTATCTGAGGTCAAGACAGCTGAAGCTAGAGATGGCTTTAAAAGAGTAGCATAGGGAAAAAACAGGTGAAAAATCAGGCAGAAATGGAGTTAGGCTGCAACATGTGTGAGAATAGTTGTTTTGATCCGCAGTAAGCTGCGTTGAACATATGCATTTTTGTTGAATGCATGTTAAACACACATATTTTACCTAGCCAGTAATCTTTGTGTGTATGTTGTGACTGTGAGATGTGTACACGTGAGAATTATGACGGGTTTCACTAATTCCTAAGGCAAAATCAAGGTGTTGATTTAACGTTTGTTCCTATTAGTACAGGTATGCTGACTGAATTTGTTTTCCAGTTTTGAATACTTTTCATGTATAAGTTCCAAGTTCACCTTTAAAGTATGCAAGGAATGGAAATTTCCACTGTCAGATTTTCCTTGCAGTGAAATATTTTGCCTCCCACACACTGTAGTAGTATTATATTCACAGTCCTACGCAGGGTATGCCTGATCTGTTTCTTCATCTTGTCATGCTCAAACAGGGGCTGAGGTGTAGCTTTAGATGTCACTGTACATGTAGATTTGCATCGTTTCTGTGGCTCTTTGAGCTGTTCATCTCAGAAGAATAATTTAAATACTGTACCAGTATCTCTACCAGAACATAACTGTGGAATGGTCGAAAACAGATGTAGTAAGATAAAGTCCTGCAGAATTCATTCAGTGTGTAAGACTGTAAAATGTAGGGCCTACTTATTTATCTTTATAATAAATGGGAAAAAGTTCACACCCAGAGGGGAATTGCCACTAGGTAATCAGAATTTTCCAGCAGTGACTCGAATAAGCCAAGACATTCAAAGTCTTGTGTTTTGCAGTTTTGTATCGTACTCCAAGGTAACATCAGCTGTTTTAAAGGTGGTAGAGAAAGTAGTTATTTCCATGTCAGCCATGGTAACAAGCGCAGGTCTATCTGCAGTGTCTTGGGAACTTCTACATTTCATTTTTAGTGTTCTCATTCTGAAAGTGATTTTGAGTTGACCTTGAACCTGGAATAGTGTTTTTTTCTTTTCCTCCTAGTATCCTAGATTAAAGTTACCACAGCCTGGGGAGAAGACAAAGCAAAGAAGTGCGGACTAGTGAATGGTTAACTCCATTTTTGAATGTGATGTTTGCATTGTAAGGTTAGATACTGTGCGTGTGCAGTGGAAGTTCTTGGAAAGCCTTGGCAATTGCTGAGCTGCGTTGAATGGTAAAGGTTTAGAAAATATGTGTATGTCTATAGCTGACCTGCTATGAGAAAAGCTGAAAAGCTGCTGCTCCTGCTGAGTGTTGCTTACTGCTGGGTGCTCAGCAGTTGGGACAATAGGATGTATTATATCAGTAGGGGCAGAGCATTTGTAAAAGTTTCTAAGCCACTCTTACTGAAATGAAAACTGAGTTCCTTTTGTTTCATTTTTTTCTTGTAAAAATAGATGAAGACGGTTGTTTGTGTTGTTTTTTTTTTTTTAAACTCACTTTGAATGCTTATGACTTCGAACTCTCCCAGCTTTTTGTCTGCTACACTCAGACCTTAATTCTATGAATCTTTAGAAACGATTCTGTCTGTAATTGTAATCAGCTGTATTGTTGGAAAACTTGTGTTAAACACTGCTTGCTGCATGGCTGTGATTTATGACGACTGCTACAATTCATGGCTTGATACTGGCTGGGGGTATCAATAAGAAATTGCAAGGGTGTTGTTTCACTGAGCTGCATTTGACCATCTTCCAGCTACTCTCATTTTCAACTGATGTCAGAGAAGTACAAGGTTTCGCAGGCATGAGATAATGTTACAGCCTTGGCATAGCGACTAGATGCATGGGCCAGACTGGCTGCTGCATTTTGCCTGGGAAAAAGACGCAAAATTCTGTCATTACACATTTAACAAAAATTATGTACAAAACTGATGGAAACTGTGCGTGTTCCTTTTAGGGCAAATTCTGATCAGTGTAACTATTCAGTGACAGTGGTGGTGAGATAGCATGATTGTCTGTTAGTGTAAAAGGAATGTGCCATCACTGTATCAAATTTAATAGCTGCAGTTTAAATGCTTGAGTTGCCTCTGTATGTTTGGCACAGTTTTAGTATTACTATTTCCAGCTGTTTAGCATTGAGCATTAATTTTTGAGATTGTTAGATGCTGTAAATTAGAATGCTGTCTGTCTTGTTTGAATCAGTTACAAAGGAAATTAAGTATCTCTACTGAAATGCTTATTCAGTAAGTTAATGTAATTTAACAATACGTTATGCAAAAGAAGCCAAAAATCAAACTAGAGGATTATTTAACAATTAGCGAATCTTTCATGAATAGACATTGGGAGAGACTGGAGTAAGATAAGTGTTGCTTCCCTCTCAGATTTCTAGCAGAATGATTTTATGATGATTTAAAATACAAGATCAAATCACTTCTTAATATTAATGTTGATGAGTTTGAAAGAATGAAAAATCCAAGAAAGTTATAAAACAGTTGATAACATCCAGAAAAAGCTATGCACAAAAGGTCAGAGAAATTTTGCATGATTCAGCATATGAATAATACATTATTTTTCAGAGAATATTTTATGAAGTGATTGTCCTTTGTTATGTTTATGTGTGAGAATTGGGTTTTGTCACCAGCAAGAAGAATTAATTTTCCTGTAGCTTTTTCTTAAATGCTAATTTATTGCTATGAAAGATGCCAGAGTGACAGATCTGAAGAATGAAGCCCTCTATTTATCTTCTGAATGGATGGAGCATGAGTAGCAGTGAAGCCTTTCTCATGCTCTTTTGCCAGAGCGCCACAATCTTTTTACCATGTCCTGAGCATATTTTTGCTAGTGAGAGATGCTTATTCATTTGATAGTTTCCCTAATGGACTACCAAGGGTATCAATTAGTGACAAGTGAACAGTAGCTTTACAGCTTGGATACCTGCCCAGTAGGAACAGAAACTACCAACTCTTTCACATAGGCCGTAGGACAACCATCAGAGTAGTGAATTAGTGTCACTGCAGATAGGAGCTGTTTGCAGTTGAGCAAGGGGAGGACAGAAAGATCCTGTTTTTACCACCAGACGTCTTAACGTGTGGAAAAGGATTCCAGTTTAGCTCACTTGTCTTTACACCGTGGAACAATTTTTACCTATGACACTAAAGTTGCAGTACTACAGATGCCGCAGTAGAGGCATAAGTAAAAAACAGATGAAATATTTTTTGTGTGTATATTATCTCAGTGCCCTTTTGTCTACTTTATATGAGCTTGGTGTGAGTGGTACCAGTGCTTATAAAAACCTAGGACTAGAAAATAGGATTATTGTGGCTTAGAACTAGCATTTATGTTCCAATTTTATTTGCAGTGTTGTGCTTTGTTTGGTTGTAGGTACTGAATTTAATTCCTTGGTCCTGCAGACATTCAAATAGAAACAAGAAAAAAAACGTAGCAGAAAAGAGCATGATAAATTGGAATCTTGTATAAAACATGCATAAGATAAAAACAATACTTGTTTAAATCAGCCTTCTTGAGCATTCAGATAATATAGCTTTCCATGTTCTTAACAATTGTTCCTGTGCCTAACACCGTATCACATCGGTTATTCTACAGCAGATTTGTTCCTGTGAGTCTTGTCCAGGCTTGTCCAGACTTGCACATTGAGTTTGAAACTCTCGTAATTCCCTCCTACTTCCAGCTCCCCTATTGTCAGGCTTGTGCTCCAAATGCAGGCACAATTCTGTCCCCTCGCACTGGTCCTGGCTTACACAAACCCCAATGCGTAACCCAGGAGAGAAGCTTGCAGAGCCTGTGTTTCACAGCCCTTTGTAGAGTGACTGGGCATGCTCAGGAAAGTGAAGTTTAATTAACAAGGAGGTGAATTTGTAACATATTAATTAAATCAGATTAAACTAGGCCACTTTACTTACGAATGAAAATGTCCACATGGGGGTTGAATATGTTTTAACTAATGCATTTTTAAACTCACACTTGAAGTCAGTTTGGCTCAGTGTTCACAATTTTCCCTGCGCAGATATGCCCATAGAATTTTAAATAAGAAAAAGACTTGATGCAATTTCTAATAAAGATCCACCCCCCTGGCAATAGATCTGCAAGCTTTATCTACCAGTGAAGGAAAATAGTAGAAGGGGTGGAAGCTAGATGCTGACCAGAGTTGGTGCGGTGCTCCTTTCTCATGCTCCCAGCAGTTTCCATTACTGACAAGAAGGATTTTGGGAACCAGGTTTCTGTTCCAAAGCAGGCTGAACTCCCATATTTCACTGCTCACGCACTCTAGATGTGAGTGCTCATGCACTCTGGTAAGTGAGCTTCTGGGATGGCATGCTGTCATACTTAAGCACTGTGTGTTTTTTCTTTTTTTGTCCTACCTCCCAAGTAAGAATCTAAACCATCCCACTATAGACTCATTCTGACTGTGTTGACCTCTGGCTCCACGAATATTTAAATACTTCATGAAAAGTTAGATATCTCTGAGGAAAGAAAGGTTAAAGGAGACCACTCCAGAGTACTTAGTGATGCAGCAATTAATGCAAGATGGTGTCTAATAATGCTTTGTGTCAAAGAAAGTTACAGATCTGAGAAGGTGAGGTAGTGTTTCTTAAAATAAAAATATTTAAATTCAATTTGCTCAGAAATGATATTTAAAAAATTTGACTCTTATTGAAATGAAAAAACAATTTTTGCAGCCTTCAGTTTTGGTGAAGAAAGTTAATCAATTGGGAATGAAAATAACATTATTCATAAGACACAAGCTGTAATCCTAACAGAAGTAATTTTTTTTTTCTGTTTTAAAAGTGAGAGAGAGGGGGGACAATTTACTTATTGATTTTTTTTTTTTTTTAACTTGTAAGCATGTAAGTCTGGAATAATTGTTACGTCTTTATACAGTATCTGAATGAGGGTGACATTGGGGATCTTGACTAATACTACTGATTTCTTATTTAATAGAAGTAACTAATAAAACACTTTCATATGGCTTGTCTGTAGTAAGTATGCTTATAATCCTTTTAAAAAGTTCATAAAAGATGGCTAAATTGTGTGAAGCTTTTAAATACCATTTTTTAAAAAACATTCTTTTTCTAGTTATCAAATTACACTTTTTTTCATGGTCACAAGTAGCCATTTTTCTCTTTTACAATGTCAGAAATTTTGAAATTCCCATTATGCTGTCTTTGCTGACTCCTTGATTTCACTGTTCTCAGAAGACAAAAATTTTTTGGGGACTGATTTTCCCATTACTTACATTTGAGTGAAGGAGGGCAACTCCATTTTAGCAAACTCTATTCTAGCAGCCTTCTGATTCACCTTACCTCTTGTTTAAAAGGGAAAGAACTAAATCTTTTATTGTTTGACACGACAGTAGCATCTGTTTTTCCTCATGTAATAGCAAGGAAGTTGAGCTATAATAACGGGCTCTCCAGACAACATCAGCTTTTGTGGATATTGAACACCACAGACCATAAGCATCTGTTCATAGTAGTTCCCAGCCAGTATCTTTAGACTATTTAGGGGTAAGCTGTCTTGTTTTTCACAAATCTCTTCTAGATGCAAAGATTAAAGTTTATAAAAATTGCTATGCATACACATATTTTAAAAGTTTTTACTGTACGAAATCGGAATTTTCAGCTGTACATTGTTTGTTCTGGAGTCATTGAGCAAATTGTTTGTAGTCCCGGCATTAGTTTGGGTGTTGCTTTGTGATCAGCTTAAGTTGAGCTCAGACTGGACTGCCATTGAAAGTCTCAGTTCTGCCCGCCTTTCTGCTGCTCCCGTCACTCTTTCACCTTCTTCTTGGGATCAGTACTAGTGCTCGTGGGCCTATGTGATTGGCAGTCCTGAAACTAAAGGGACATCAGATTTACATAGCAGGGTGGTGGGGGAGAGGTGGTGATGGATCTCATCTTTTGATGGTAACATGGTGTTAGGTGCTTGCATTGACCTAAGCTGATTAAGAAACTGTACTTTTGGCCTGTTTAAATTATTTGTAATTTCAGCTGAGACAAGTGTGTAGCTTGTAGTTCCTGCCCCAAATTCAAGTGGGATAGTGGTCCAGATAACTTCAGTAAATGTGAAGATGCTTCAGTCAAAGCAGTAGCAAATAAAAGTTCATCTGATCATCCTGGGATCTTTTTGGCCTTCCTGCTGTTCATTTCAATGTGCCTCTCAATTATTTCCTGCTCGCAGAAAGCGTGTGCTATGTTAGCAGTGAGTAACTTTTTTTTTTTAATGTGTGTGTTGGACACCCCACCACCTGGTGACCAGGTTTTGAACTACCATCTTGCTTCTGGTTCTTTCTGAATTGTTTCCACATTAGGAGATACTGTGTGGAGTGAGCAGATGGACAGGATTTTCCAGACAACCTCAAGAGCAGCTATGGTGAAGTACACACTCTTACTATAAAGGACTATCATCTAGCCAGATCATGGGCTCTAACTGCCCTGTGTTCTGTTACTGATGATTCTGTGGCTTGGCTTGACCAAATGTGCATACCATAATAGCAGTAATTATAATGGAAAACACTGAGATGATGACACTGCTTTGAGCTGTCAAGTTAGACACAATCATCCTTTCTCCTCCTCCAAATCCAATTAATTCCATCTGCAGTTTCTTCTAATTCCCAGTGGTATTTATGAAATAAAATCTTAAGTTTCTAATCTAAGAACTAATTGTAAATTAATAGCACTAGTATGTAACAAAGAGAAAGATTAATGCAGGCCCACACATTCACTTTTCCTTTTTGATTACATTTCTGTATTGGATGGATCTCTCAGGACTGCTACCAAGCTGCGACACAGTCAGAAAAGTGCTTATACAGTGCTGAGAGGGGTGTGGGGTTTTTTTTCATACTCATAGCTGGGCTAGGTTTCTGATTTTTTTAAAAAATTCTGTGGTGTTGTCCTGCAAACAGTCTTTTAATGGTTTTGATGAATTGCTGTATTTATTATTGGGGGCATGGGAATGATTTAGAGTAACTATAGATGGTTTTGCAAGAAAATCAATAAGGTTTGTGTTTTCTGTTGTTGGTTTGCTTTTGTGTTTAAGGGCTGCCAGAATTACGTGTAAAATGGAAGGCCTAAAATTTACCGTCCTTTTACTACTGGAACGATATTCCTGAGCTGTATTTTGAATGTCCTGAATTTGTTACCTACTATCATTTCTTGTGTCCTTTATATCTGTATAACTGACGACATTTCTTTTACTAGCTTTCTAAACATTAAAGTGCATTTGCTTGCGATGCACGAATTTGCATTTGCTTCGGAAAGGTAATGTTTTCAACTTGAAGAGTGCTGATAGTCTGATGATGATTAGTGTCTTTTCTCATTAATCAGACTGTGCTGCTTTTCTCTTTGTGTATCTCTGCTTTTCATTAGTGTAAATGTTTAGTACTCTGTGCAAGCTCTGTATGATGCTGGAGGAAATGTCTGCACTTGGCTCTTGTTTCCCCTTAAATCTTTTGCTCTGCTATTACTTTGGTCTTGTGGGGACTGTCCTTTATCATTTCCTATATTGTCCTTATGTGTTCGACCATCCTTGATATTAATATCAGATTAGACCTTCGTGGTCTGCCATGAGATCTTCTAAACACTTCTGGGCTTAACATCCTGCCAAAGAAGAAAGAGAACTTCTAGGAGAGGGAGAAGGCTATTTAGGGAGCTGAAAAGACAACAAACCAAGATTGCTCCTTTGTGTCTGTCTCTGTGAGGAGTCTAGTTCAGTATCTCTCTTCACACAACAGACTTTTCAAGACAGGACTGCTTTATCTTTTCAGAATCAAGTATTTTGTTGGCATGCAGCATAATAGTGCGGATGCACTATTGCAGTTAAAAAAAATCTTGTATGAAATTATTTAGGCTTAAGAAAAGTAAATACTTCTTTGAACTGGAGTGTTTAGGATTCAGTTCACTTTCTAACCCTTCTTTGTCGTTGTGCTAGTTTAAGAGCCGTGCAAATAATTTTTTTGACAGGAGACCTGTTAAGCTTAATGACAAAAGTTGTTAAATTTTCTCAGCATCTGTATCATGTGTTTTCTCAAAGGAGTTGTAAAAGTAGATGTAAACACTGAAACACATTCAGTTATCCAGTGGCTGGATCTGACTGTCAGTTTATTTTTCATCGCTCCTCTGGAGCAAAGAGGTCTCAACCTGCCCAAACTGGCATCTGGTGGGTTTCACTGCTGTGAAGTGGAGCTCCTGAGCACTGGAGCATGGAGTTGTCTGTGTTGCCTCTTCTGGGCTCAGGTGGCCAAGCTATGCCCAGAGGGAGGAAGGATGGGACTTTGAATTTATCATTTCCAATTAATTCCCAGCTACCAGACTGGCCTTTGGAGCCTCTATGCCCTGGATTTTTAAATAGTAACATCATGAAGGCCTATTAGGATAGTTAGGAGGAACCAGACAGCATTCTTTGAGGCTTCTTAAGCTGGAAGTGAACAGTCTGCCTTTATTAAATGAAGTTAACTGCCTTGTTCAGTTGGAGATGCTGGCCGTTCTGAAAGAGGCTCATGGAAAGGGTTATGAAGCCTTTCCTGGGTGGAGGGAGTGCAACTTTGTCTGCAACTAGTGACTCAGCCAAACATCAAAACAGATTGGTTTCTAGCTGATGAGCAAACCTTTCCTGTCTGAGCATGGTGATGGACAAATCAGTCAACGACTCTCTTCAGACCCATCAAATTGAAGCCAGTATCCTTGGTCCTGCCCAATTTCAGTTCAGACCCAGACTTGAGATAAAAAGGCATTAGTATCGTTGAACAATGTTGCCAATGAATAGTGGACAAACGTGTAACTACCGGTCTCTGACTTGTTTAAAGAATTTGATAGTTTATTTGAGATACTGATGACTCTCCTTAATACAGGTAGCAAGGGCTTTATTTTTCTTGCAGTAGGAAAGGAGAGACTGTTCATTAATATGGGATGGTTCATTTTTACCGCTAAATAACCAGACCAACAACTACTGCAGCTGTTAGGATTCAGATCACCTCTCTCCCTGGAAAGAGTTTTCACATGATGTTGTGGCTAGGAGAGCAAGCAATTAAAATCAAAGTTTTGAGAAAGGAGAAAGCTATGCTGCTATTGCTGATTTTTAAGTGCATAACAGACAAATGTTGCCTAAAAAAAAAGATGAGAAGCCCTGACATTGAATTGGTATTCACTCCATACAGCCCATTTAATGTGTAGTAGATGGAAAGAATATTGCTGCTTATTTTAACAAGCTTGGCACAGCAGCAGTACGCATTAGAAGTGAACACTTTTGCTGAAATACACTAAACTGTGTTAGTTATTTGAATTGACTTGTGTTGTAACTGATATAATTCTTAAATATATCTAGTTGGGATATTTTTTGTAATACAGAGCAAGCAATAAATGCCTTTGTTTATAAAGATGAGACATTAACACTGGTAACAGTATAATTGATAGTACTAAACATATATACCAGGCAGTTATCAGAAATTTTCATTTACTTTTCTGTGTTAAGTGAATATACAAAAGCATTCATCTAATTTAAGGTGCGGATAACTTTCAATCTGCTGTGTCAAATTCTATTTCATTACAGGTCAGTGTCCCCTTCTGTCTTCTGTATCTTTGTACTTTGACTCCAGTTGTCGATATCTTATGCTGGATTATTGTTAATGACTTGCACATGCAGGTGTAAATCTCTGGCATGTGCCCCAGCATGCTATTCATTGGAGATTACCAAAACATTACACAAAATGTCTTTGAACAGAAAGTGTGATTAAATTTCCAAAGGTGAAATTCTATTTCTTGACCAACTATGCTGTTACTATTGATGCTTGGATCCTGGTATGTCTTCCTTCTGTGATTAACAAATCCTTACGATCCTCGTACACGTTCACAATGATACCCAAAATGGCCGTCTCAACATGGAAATTAGCCTCTCTATCACCTCTTCTCTGCTTGCTATTCCTTTGTCAGGACACAGGGCTTTTGGAATTAGAGTTGGAGTTGTGTGGTTTTGTTTGTGGCTGTTTTAAGCTTTTCTGCCCTCTTTTCTAACAGAAGCTGCTGTGCGGTTCAGAGTCTTTTTGATCCATTTCCTCTCCTTCCTGCATCTTGCTGATAAGGAGGCTAGAATTCCACCCCTGTCATTTGGCCCTTCGTTGCAGTTGGCATCTTCTAGGAGTGAGCCCTACGACAGCTGTTGAGAGATTCTATTTTGCTATGATAATAGCAATAATAATGATATTTTGTTCCCAGACTTTTTTCCTGCTTGTAGGAATTAGATATGCTCCCATTACAAAAAGACATGCTGATTTTAGAGACTGTGTTCTGTTTGCTTTGGGCAGCTGTATATCTCACTTCATCAGTTAATAAAAAGGAAGAGTTTCATTTTGATAGTTAAAAGAAGCTGAGCTGCTGATTGAAGTTGTCATTCCTTTAAGAGCTCCATTCACATGCTTCAGCTTCAGAAGGCATAATTCTAGTGGTATACCCTGTTTGTAGGGAGTAGGAAGGAAATTACGTCATTCAGGAGAGACATAATTGTGCAAAAGGTGCAAATTATAGCTGGCTTTAGAGCTGCAAATAATTGCTTTGATTTGTTGACTTAAAATTGGGGGGGGGGGGGGAAAAGCACTGCTGATATTTCTTCATGTAATCTCCACTGGAAGCTCTTGGTGGCATGTTGTGTGTGTGTAAATTGACACTGTTCCACTGCTGTTATTGTAAATAAGCAAACTCAAACCAGCTGAGGCACTGCCCCTGTATGTTTTGTGTACAATGTTACTTTGTCTCATACTAAGAAAACAACTGTTTTCTTACTTGGCTTTGCACAAAGTGAAAGATTTATGCTTCGTTCTGTCTGAATAAAGATTACCTCTTGTGCCCTTTCCAGAAAGGAACCTGAACAGAGTTCAAATTGCTGAGTGCCAAAGGAGTTAGATAAGTGAGCTACACTCGAAATTAAGAACATCCGTGAGAAATAGTTTGTGAAAGTATCTATTATACATATTTGAATAATTTATAGAAACTGAAGGCTGTATTGAAACAGCAACCCGTATCCAGGGCTAAGGTATTGAGCCACACCAGTGCTCTTAGCTGTCCATTAGTAAAATAGAGGCTGTGTGTAGGTCCTAGCTGTATTCATTTTCTTCTGTTCACCTGTCACCTTACAAAGACTATTCATACTGTGTATCCTTTCCACATGGATATATTTGTAAATGGGAAGAATGCCTCCAAACCCCTGTTTCTCAGCTCCTGCATTTCACCAAGCTCTAGTTTAAGAGTTGAGGATTGTGGTCTTGCGGGGGATGAAGAGGGAGTTGTGTTGTTACCTGGGATTCCTCGTTCCCTGGTAGCCAGTACTAAAATGTTGAGTAAAGATCATAGAAACAGCCATACGGGGTCAACCAAAGGTCCATGTAGTGCGTATCCTATTTTGTAACAGTGGCCAGTGACAGATGCTTGAGGAAAGAATGTCTGAATATGTCAAGAACTCGGGAGATTTCTGTCATATATTACTAGTTTTCAGTACTCCGTGACATGGTGCTTCCTCGGTTAAAGTTCTGTCTTTGTGTTGAACTGTTCTGGATGGATTTTTTTTTTTTTTCCCCCTAATTTGTTTAATAACTTTTTGAATCCAACATCTGGCTTCCTTTATGTTCTGTCACAGATTTACTGTGACGTTACACTATATAGAAGCTGAGTAGGGATTCCCGTGACAGGAACACCTAGTGAAGATTTTGTTGTTTCTTCTCTAGTCTTTCCAGCACCGACCCTGTATTATTAATGTGGAATTAGGAGTCTGTATGAAATTTTTGAGAATTTGCTCCCAGGTTGTCTTTAAATTTGCTTCTGGGATTCAATACACAAGTATTAGGCCTGCTCTTCTCTGGGGTTCCCTCACTCTAATTCCTCATCTGCTGTTTAAGGATTTGCACCCTACTGAAGCAAGAACCATTATTACTATTTTGGATGAAACAAAGTTGAGAGTAGGTGTTTTAAAAGTGCCTAGAGGATGGATATAGGCATCCAGCTCTCATTTAGGGAGCTGGTGCACAACTTCAAGGTGCTTATAAGAATGTAGCTCTCCGGATATGTCCCTGAGGCACAATGCAGTGCTGTGCAGAGATGCACTCAAGAGGCTCTAAACAAGCTTGTTCAAGTACTAAAAGCAATAATGCTGTGTTAGCACAAAGATCTGCCCAAGGTAATTAACCCTGCAGAGGAACTAGGTAAAATAAGTGTGGTAGAGAGCTGTACTTAGACTGGAGAGCAGGGTTAGTGGAAAAGAACAGGCTATTTGGTCACTTTTGTTGAATTACATTGATGTATGCCATACAGTTATGCAGTAATAATATAAAAAGAAAACCATATTGCTAGGAATTTTATGAAACAGTCACAGGTAATGTCTGGTCAAGGACCATAAGTCACCTATCTTTCATCTAGACCCAGCAGGCATGGTTTCACTTGTGAAGGGAGGTGGTTGGTAAAGCAATATTAGCCCTTCCCAGAGCATTGCACCATACTATGTAAGATTCAAGTCATATGACATTATAGGTATAGTTTTGCTGCACCTCTTTTGTCCCTTTCTTCTAATCGTCTTTTCCACACTGTGGTTGTAACTATGCAAATATGCTTACTTTAAGGCATATTTGCTCTGTATGCAAGCAGAGTTGACTCATGGTTGATAACCAGTGGCTTAACACCTACCATATCTCTTCAACTCTGCTGTCAGATAAGAGTTAAATAGTGACGGCAGAAGTTTTGGGTCCGTATATGCTAGCGGCCAAGCCATGTTCACACAAAACTGGTGAAGTGTGATTGAAGTAATTGACAATGGTTGGTCTTTTTGTCTGTTCCTTGCAGAGATGCAAATAGAATTGCGCAGTCCAGGTGTTGAAATACGAGAAGCAGCAGCAGCAAAAAAATCACGGTGTTTGAAATCAATGGGACTCTGCTTGCAATTAAGTGCTGCCTTGAAGTAGACCCTCAGAGTTGCATTTCATGGCTTTTGCAGCAGCTCCTCTCTGCTATGTTCTGTTCAAAGTGCCAGGGATCCTCCGACAGGAAGGGATGGAGCCGGAGGGTGGCTGGGCAGGAGTGTGGGGGCTGCAGGACAACCTGCCATCAGCTGACGCACAGCTGTACGGGGAAGCCAGGGGACATCTCTTTGTGGAGGGTATGAAAGCTGCGGGGAGAAGGCAGAAGGGAAAGGCTCTAATAGGAAAAAAGGAGCAGCAGAATGAAATAAAAAGTCTGATTCATTACTGAAGTATTTCAGGATCCTGAAATTGCTGAATTCTTTGATATTGCTTGCAACTGTCAGCATGTCACTGAAGTAGTGTAGGTCTAGATAGAAGGGTCAAAACCAGAACTAGAGCTGTAACAGGAGTTGTATAATCTGCCTTTCAGTGAATAGGAAATCTGAAAAAAGATAATGGTCACAAAAACAAATTCTAATTTTTTTTCTAGGGTTTACAAGTAGAGTACAATGCATTCAAATTAGTAAGTCTTTAAAAATAAATTACTGCTGCATTGAGTTGATGCCATTATAGTGACAGATGACCTGGATTGTTTTGCTGGAAAGGAAGCACCCTTCCCTTGAGAAAAAGTCACAGCTGCTTATCTTGGCTGTGCAAAAACAAAACCTTAAATATTTATTTATTTACATATTTTACATAGAGAGTTCAGAGGGGAAACATAATTCCTTTTATTTACAGTAACAAATAATTCAGATTTCTTTTTGCTTTGAGGACGTGTTATGGATACTAAAAATACCTGTGGTGAATTTGCAGTGATCATTGACAGGCCTCCTCTTTTCATAACAAAAGGTGTAGTGAGATGCAGATGATAACTTTCTGCAAATCAGTAATAGCAAAATAGAAATAACAAAGTGATTATAATTTCGGAGCTTTCCTTCAAAGGGCATGGTCGTTTCTCCAAACCTAGCTAATGGAAAACCAGTCATGTCTGGCTAATTTCTGTAGTGGCTAATTTTAAATTCTTTGTTCTTGTGCTTTAATCAATGGCATTCAGAAAGACTGGCGTGAAAGAGTGTCATTTGTTTTGAGATCATAGGAAGTAGACGGGGAGAGAGCCTATGTCTCCCTGTTCTTGGTCGCTTCTGCATGTGCACTGGGCAGGGCTGCCTTTCATGGATGCTAGAAAGTGTTTTCCTTCTTACACAGCAAAGAGCAATTGAGGAAATCACTACAGAAGTGGGATTTACAATTTTTGTCCCCTTCAATTGAAATTTAGATACATAAAACTGTGTCTTTTGAGAAATGACTTGAAACTTTTTTGGTTACTAAAAGTATATCTTGTACATAGGCTTGAGAAATTTTAGTTTCAATTGTGAAAATTTGTGATCTTAAATACAGAACAGAGTATCTCTAAATCTCTAAGTCCTGTCACTTTAATGTAACTTTTTGATGACATGTAATCAAGCATGTATTAATCAAAGCAGAACTGAAAGATGTCAGCAACTTAAAACAAAAGCAAAATATTTTTGACTGCGCACATGCAGTGATGCCATAAGAAATACAACAGTTTGCTGAAAGCACGCAAGTTGTCATATTGGCACGGTTTTAAACAAGTAAGGCTAAATGAGGCACAATATGACATTTTGGAGTTCATGTTGGGAGTAAACATGCCATAACAATCAACTGTCTTGTCAAAGAGCTACAAAAATAATTTATTTCCCCTCCAGAGCAACTCCTAGGGAAAGAGTAGTTAGTGTATTAGTTGTCTGGGGAAAAAATTAATATGCAGATATGAAAGTGGAGAATGTTTGGGTCATACAAAAAAGAAACATCAAAAGGAGATGTGGTTTATTGATTCTATTTTTTTTTTTTGAGCACCAAAGTGAACAGCTTACTGTAATTTCCATTTAAGCCTGTTCCATAATCAAGTATATCCCACCAGTAGGATGTATAGATGAACCGTCGTTTGAATATAAAATACATTCTTGACTATTTGGCAAATTCTTCCAGTATTTTCTTTGATCTGTTTGATTTATTCAAATATATAACAGCAGAATTTTTTTTTTTAAATGGTAGTTTTCTATGTAGTTGTTGAAAGATCTTTAAAATAGGAAGTTATATTTCTATATATTTTGCATTGGCATCATAGTAAATACAGTGATTTTCATTTCCTCCTTGAGTTATCATCTGAAACCAGCAACAAGATCTACTTAGGGGAACTTTCCCATCAGAAGTGTTTGAGCAGGAAGCAGAATGCTGTCAGATGCCATAAAGGACTTTTCTGTTAAATTGCAGTGACTTTGGCAGGCGGGATTTTAAGAAGACTGCCTTTCTTGGCCAGTGACAGATGCTGAGGGTCTGAGTCTTTCCTGTAGCACTCCACCATCGTGTTATTTTGATCAAGATTTTATTGTGAATCATAAAAAGGCTTCTGTTTTATACAAAAAGCAGCTCCTGAATTTCAGGAAATTAAGGAATTAAAGAGAATCTGAAAATAAATCTGTAAATCTCATTCAGAGAAGTTTTTAGCAAAACTTTGCATCATGACAGTAAAGACTACAACGTTGGGCATTGACATGAAGACTTCTTTTTTTACAAAGCTTTTGGGGGTCACTTAGGAAATAGGCCACCTAATTTAAGGACCGACTTTGACATGAATCTGGACTGCAAATATATACCATGTTCATGACATGTGACGATGCTATGTTTGGTAAGAAGACTTTGCCACTTTTTTGACTTTTTAGCTGTACCATTATTCTCTCTTTGTCCAGACAAATGTGGTGGCAGTCTGCTTTCCTCGTTATGCTGAGCACATACTGCGTGTCTGTCTAATCATTTCTCAGCAACTGTTCAGCCTTTTGCTCGGTTTCGACCAAATTTGATGGAAGGTCAAGTTAAGCTGATGGTTTGTGTGAGTTTCCCAGAAAGGCATCCAAAGAGAAGAGCGAGAGAATGGGTAGAAGCTTATCCAGATAAAAGCGTATGATAAAGCAAGGTCATGAATTCACTGCTTCTAGGGTATCAGGGTATCTGCGTGCAGTATTGTCTTCCAAAGTTGTATCTACAGAACCCCAAATCTCAGCTGTTCTGTACTTGTTTTCTGCCAAATTTCACCATCGCTTTTCTATTAAACTCTGTTTGTTGCCAGCTTTTCCTTTGGTTTCTTTTACACTGAAAAACTTGATCTCAAAACTGTCTTCTAAAATATCTGCATGTTCTTCTCCTTAATTGCTGACGAAGGCCTTGGTAAAATTCAGGCTATAATAGGAGATGCTGTGACCTCGTTTCTGAGATTTCAAGAGAGTTTTTTTGGCTAATTTATTCTCTTTTTGGGGAGACTGGTGGTGTATCTTTTGTTACAGATATTACCAAGGGGCAATGCAAAGTATGTATGTAGTACTGTTTGGATTGGGGGAAGGGAGACGCATATTAACGTGATTACTTGCAGGATGAAAGATGGTGAGGTATTTAAACTGGTTCTGGCTTTAGACCAAAGTGAAAAATTAATGGGCTGTAATGTTGTTGGCTCTGTTTGATGAAGTGCTTAGTGAATGTTATTCAACTGAAGAATAAATATTCTTGATACAGTTGTTGAGAGAAAAAACATTGCAGCACATTGTAACTTGGTGGTGTTAAGCATTCATTTAATCAGCATGTTAATCATTAGCTTTGGTTTTGGCTTTTAAGTTCTGGAGTGAGGCAAGGCTGTTCACAAAAGTACGTTTAAGAATGTGAGGTGGCCAAATCAGAGAGGCTTAATTACTGACGAGGTTTTGTTTCAATAACTATGTGGTGTATTGCAAAGGGCTAGAGACTATGAAGCTTTGCCTGACTTTACGAAATTTAGATCTAGCTATCTTATTTCATTGCAATGCATGCAACTTTCTTTTGCCTCTACATCAAGAGGATCCCTCTGCACACTAAGGTCATTATGGGCAGCTGTTACGGCCAGTAAGTGCAAGATACGTGGATATGTGACTAAAGAGACATAACGAGGATAGGTGCATTGAGAATATCAGTGGATTAATAAATAGTTGAATAAACTTTTTATGAAGAAGTTTGTGGTGAACGCAAAGCATATAGTACAAGTAAATATTTTTTTTTAGCCATTGCTACAGCACTCTTCTGGGTATGTTAGCGGTAATCATCCTAACTGAGTAGCACTTTGCAGGGAAGGGTATGATGGTGTGGGGGGTGTTTGTTTGCCCTTTGACATATTATTCTTGTATGAGTGTAATGCAAATTTTTTGAGTGAGAAATATAAGTTGTGATTGAAATCTGTGATAAAATATCTGGTGCATGCTTAGGGGAAAGGCATTTTAACTGCAGAATGAGGGGAAGAAACTGAAGAAGTGGCACATTTCTTATCTAAATGTGGGATGGTGTCTTGGATAAAATATTGAATCATACAAGCTGTTGGCTTTTCTTGGTAGTTTAAAGCTTCAGCTGTTGCACAATGTGTAATGTATATTTAGGGAGGATTACTAAATTCTTTTTCTGTTCTTTGTTATGTTTTGTAGGAGAGTTAGTGTTGATGGAGTTGGTAGACATCTCTCAACTACAGTACTCTATATTATCTTTCCAATATTGAATTACTTTTATTAGGTTTTGTTATTATTTAGTTAAGGTGGCGCACAATTCTTAATTAAATTTGATTATTCTGGTATGTACTGCATTCATTTATCTAATTTTGTGAATCAAACTTAAGAAAAAGAGAAGTTAATTTGTACTATAAAGTGACTTAGTTACTGCATATACGGTAGAGTAATACTGATAATGTGTAACTTAAAACAGTTACAAAATAGGATAAAGATGTACAGACTTTTCTCTTGATAAATATCTGGGTTTTTTTGTGAGTAGTGAAAGTTAATTTTGGTATTTTACAAAAAGGGTACACAGTTAGCATTGGCAGTTAAATTTAAGAAAGGACCAGAACTGACCAATTTAATAATGGCTGGAAACGAATATCAAATCTCTTACCCCCTGCATAAAGCTTTTGAAGTATCTGTGAAAAGTGTTGGCAAAGCTGCGTTGTACGTGCAACATGGAGCGCTTCAGCTTTTTGAGGTGAAAGCTGCCTGTTAGGCTAGTGTCGAAGTATTTTTATGTAGAAACTGTTTAAAACACTATCTGGGACATTGATATGTATTTTAAAAGAACAGGACCAATGAAAGCCACTTCAGTGGTAGGTTTCACGATCGTGAAATATTTTGTGTTGAGTAAGGAGAGTTCCCTTGTGCTGCACAACTGCCCTGTTGTGCTGCAGATTGTAGACACTCAGTGAAACCACAGTTCTTCCTGCAAGGGCAAAAGACTGCTAGAAATGTGTCATCATTGGTATGAGACACCCCAGTAATGCTCAGATCTTTTGGAATGGAAGTAATCTTGGAGATGATTTTGTTTAACATAAATTCTCAGAGTACTACTGTTCTGGATATATGAAACTTCAGTCCTAAAAACCTGAAAGCATAAATTGTTTTTTGATGCCCCCCTAGCCCCTGGTATTAGAATTGGCCTTCATTACAGTACACTACAGTGAGCTTTAAGAACTGGAGTCCTAAGGCCAGGATCCTGTCAGCTACCCAGGCACTGTTGTTTCCTATACGTTATAACCTGATAAGAACTGAATAAAAGCCCAGCTAGCCTTTTCTTTGTTTAAAAAACCAAACAATTTATGCATAATACTTTCCTTTGATGGCAAAGTCAGGTCTTTTTTTTTTGTGAAGCAGGAAGACTGATATCCATGAGATTTGTTAAGACAACTGAGAGGGGAAATAAGACACAGATCTGTCAAACCAAAATATTGAATTTTTTAATTAAAATTTTTGTAATTTTGCATGTGTCTACATCCTGTGTGAAATTTTCAGAGTAGCTTGAGTCTATGGAAAGTTTAAAATGGTAGTGACAAGCTTCTTTTTTTTTTTTTTTTTTTTTAAACTAATGTTAGTAAAAAAACCCACTGGATAATGACATTTTCATGAAAGCTCATTGTAAAATGGACACAGAAGAGAGCAGTTTCTATTAAAAAAAAAGTACTTCAGTTTTGTTTAGGCCAGTGATCCCCGTACTGAAGTGTATATACCACTGGTGGTAAGTGAACTACTTTAAATTGATACGGCGTGGCAGCAACTGGAGCAAGGTTCCCTCCCGTGCCGTGGGACAGTGCCACGGCAGCTCCCGCGAGCAGCCTGGTGGTCCCGGCTTTCCGCCTGTTCCTCTCAACACCCAGAAGGCAGCGGGCACAAGGCTGGGAGCAGTTGGTTGTGGAGCCCAAGGTGGGTGGCGGTGGATGTGCTTTGCCATGTGGCAGAATGAAGGGCTCTGGTTTTGACTGGGGGGTGGTAGGGAGGAGGGTGGAGGTGGGCGCCTGCCATATCCCCTGTACACTGGCTGAGATAAGGGAGGACATGGAGGTAGGGTCCCAGCTGGGGCTTTGAAATGCTGATACTGTGGTTGATGCCAACTGCTCTTAAGCCTGTGGATTTTGAGTTGATTTTTTTCCCTTGCAGTAGTTCATTTGTGTAGTAATATACAAGATACAACTCTAAACCTTTTTTTTTTTTTTTTTTAACCTGTGTGGCTATTCATTGCTAGTGACACAAAACAGCATAGCACCATAATGTGAAAAGGTCAACAATTTCCCAGTGCGTGTGAAAGCAAGAATGTGTATGACACCAAAACGCCGGGGAACGCTGAAGTAAAGGAAATCAGCCCTATCTCATGGGTCATATTTGAGTCAGTTACCTCAGCAGCAGAGGGATTTCTGCGAAAAATAGGTTAGAAATCTCTTGTATGCATTATGGATACTAGTTGCTGTTTCAGGGCTATACAAAACTACTAATTTTAAAGGAGAATCCTAAGGTTTTTTCCCCACATGGGAAACAGATCCAGTCTGTGTTGGAGGTGATGAAGTTCGAGTGCAGGTGATGTTGCTCTGAGAGTCCACTCCCTGGAAGAATCCCTTCGCATGAGTGTGCTTCTGTTGACTCTCACTTATTCATGATTTCTTTTTAATCCGTATTGTGCTTGCTTGTGGAGACGTGATCTAACGTAAGTAGGATCTAATCCATTAATGACTTAAAAGTAGGGTCAAAACTTAGACTGGCATTGGGAATGGACCCGGGAAGTTGCATAAAGATAGTAAATGTTGCCCTCATTCTGCTTCTGGTTGCTTAAACCAGAGATGAAGCGTGTTTGATGCTTATATCAGTGTGAGTACATCCTTGTTTGGGAGGAAGGCAAAAAGACACTCATTGAACTAGAACTGAAAAAACCCAACCAAACAAAACCACTGCATCTGCCACTACGCTATAGCAGTGCTGTATGTACTTTATATAGCAGGTGTCAAAAGAGACTGCCAGGCTATGATTGTGGGCTAGACAACACCAGTGGAAAAGAAGTAAGGGTACAGCATTCCTGCTAGCTTGTTGACAGGTTTACCCTTCTAAATGGATTCACTTTGGGTTCTGACTGTGATGGGTTTTAGGCCAATTTCTTGGACGTTCAGACTGCACCTAAATAGTCGTAGCCTTCAGCACGGGTATTTAAAAAGAATAATTTAGTGATAGTATTAACAGTAACAGTAGTCGAGGACAGGATATACAGGTTGTCACTGACATCTCATGGGTTATTGTCTTGATAAAGGCACATATGGTTTTGCATGAATTTTGAAGATAATAGGGCATAATGTACATTCTTGAAGATGAAGGCTTGGCTCAGCAAGGAACAACTTTTTTTTTCTGGTAAAGAAAATGCTGATCTCTGTGTTATTTTGGAAGCTGTTAAAGAAAAACTAAAAAAAAAAAAAAAGTCTCGCCTCCAAGATCTGTTCACACTCGTTTCCACAAACTCTCCTGTTGAGAATCATAGCTGGAAGCTGGAAGAAGAGCCTTTTCTCATTCACCTGGGTGGTTACATCACTGAAGTTCACATGAACTTTGAGCCCCATTAACAGGGATATATCTTCATCTTGTGCTTTGGAAAGCCTCTGCAGAGATTTCTGGAAATGCTGACAAAGCAGAAGTATTTTGGAGCCTGTGCTTTGGTGGAACTTGGGAAGAAACTCAGGGAGCAAGTAAGCTGGCGCTCAGTTCAAAAGTCAAACTCTCTGGAGCTGTGTGATTTCTACCTCTTGCTCTTCTAAGGGACTGCTATCGTAGCAGTTCTGAAAGGAAGCCACTGAATAGTTTCTAATTCCTTCCATAGTTGTATTTAATAGATGATCTTCTCCACAAATGTTAATTTAATGCTTGTCCAGCACTTTGAATAGGAGAGCAGTAAAATAAATTTAAGCGTTATCATGAAGTGCTTGGAAGAGTTACACTAATGCCAGGATCTAATGCTGCATTTATTACATATTGCATTATAGAGCATTATATTGTATTGCAGTATATCCTTGCTGTTTGAGGCAGTGAGTATTTGTATTGATGATGATTCTTGTGGCCAAGTTTTGCTCTTGGAATCTTTCAGTTTAGAGGTAGTAATGATTGAGTGCATCATAAGTTATTGCTCTCTAGCATAAAGTCATATATCCTGTGGAAAATGAGAATTTTTGAGCGTGACAACAGTATTTAATCTCAGAATGTTGGCTTCAGAAGCACAGAAAAACCCCATGCAGCAGAATTTTTGGCATGGTTTGGTGCAAGGAGTAATCCCTCCTGCGTTTTCCCCCTCACTCTCCAGTTGGCTGCAAACTCTCACACCACCAAGCACCTGTATCGCAGAGACCGTTCTTTGGCAAGGAAAGCAGCCTGCTCTCACCCATATAATTGTCAGGTCCTGTGGCTGGGCCTATGCTGCCTTCTCCCCCATCCCTCCAGACCTTTCCTGGAGCTGGAGCTCAAGGAGCCCAGTCACTCTGGCCTGTCATCCACTCTGCCATCTCTTAGACACTGTATCCTGCTATTCGAGTTGCAACAGAGAAAGGCTCAGAGTTAGGAGCTTAGTGCTCAGGTGCAGGAGGACAACCTGAGGTGTTTCCGCTCCATCCTTTAGTCGTCACAATTTAAGGAATGCCCTCTCATCCCACCCTTACTACAGCTGCACAAGGAAGAGGAGGGGGATAATCTATTTTTCATGTCCATTTCATTTAGATGGTAATATAATGTAACTCTCTATGCACTGGAATAGGTTGTGTGTGGGGGTGGTGGTGGAGGATGCCATGGAGTCTCCATGACTGGAGGATTTTAAGAAGAGTTGTTTGTCAGAAACAGTCTGGGTGGTCATATTGCCGTTCTGAAGCAAGGGATGAACCAGGTGATGTCTTGAGCTTTCTTCAAAGCCCATGTTTCAGGATGCTGTATTTTTGTATTGAAGCAAAGCCAGTGACTATACTGCTTACCAAAGAGTTGCACTATAATCCTTTTGAAAAGAAACAATGCTTAGCTAAGAATTAAAAAAATTATCTAGACAATATTTTTAAAGATCTCTCTCCCTTGCAGGATTTTATTTTTCAAACATCTATTTTATATTTTACTGCACTACAGATAACCTACTATTTGTTTTTTTCCTTCCTTCCTTTTTTTGCTTGTGTATTTTTTTTTTTCCCCCCCTCTTGCTTGAGACCATGCAAAAGCTAATTGATAATATAGGGATATTGAAAGGAAGTAAGAGAATGAACAAAATGATTAGTGTGGAGGAAGACTCTGAATTCAAGAGATATTGGAGAGAAATTTGTGGTTGAGAAACCGAGCCTGTTTCCAGGAGGAATTATGCTAACTGGGCATCCTGCTCCGTACTCCTTTCAAAAGCATACCTTTGCTGACTCTCTGGGGGGCCACACATGCACCTAGCAGCAGTCATCCTAACTGGCTTCTCATTTGCACACTTGCAACAGCCACTCTTCCTGTTAGCCCAGGTCCAGGTATTGATTTGCAGGTACAGATTTTACACCAGCTCTTCTTTTTCTGCTGTCAGCTTCTACCCCTTCCAAAGCACTGGGCTAGTCTGATTAATTAGAGTATGATGAATATGTCTTACTGTTGTTGATTGAGAAGAAGAGCTTATATTTTCTTCTTTTTAAAAATTGTGTTCCTACTACTCTGTTAGTACCAGAACAGTATTTTTTTCCTGTCTTTCAATTTTATTTTAGGAGTTGAAATCACGTATAAAACCAGCAAGCAAAACAAATAGGCAAAACCCCCTAAATTCTTTTAATGGCTAAAAGAGAAGAGAATGGAATTATTTTCAAGAGGTAATATTATTTCTCAAGCCTGCTTTAATTAGTGTACTTCAATTTGGTTGGGTTTTTTTACTATTGTAATCTATTTCAAGTAGAGGTTTTTTGTTTTTTTGTTTTTAATGCAGAATGTGCTGGTTTTGGCTGGGATAGAGTTAATTTTCTTCATAGTAGCTAGTATGAGGCTATGTTTTGGATTTGCGCTGAAAACAGTGTTGATAATACAGAGACGTTTTCCTTATTGCTGACCAGTGTTTGCACAGAGTCAAGGTGTTTGCTGCTTCTCACCCCACCCCACCAGCGAGTAGGCTGGGGGTGCACAAGAAGCTGGGAGGGGACACGGCTGGGACAGTTGACCCCAACTGACCAAAGGGATATTCCATACCATAGGACATCATGCTCAGCATATAAAGCTGGGGGAAGAAGGAGGAAGTTGGGGATGTTCGGAGTGATGGCATTTGTCTTCCCAAGTAACTGTTACACGTGATGGAGCCCTGCTTTCCTGGAGATGGCTGAACACCTGCCTGCCGATGGGAAGTGGTGAATGAATTCCTTGTTTTGCTTTGCTTGTGTGCACGGCTTTTGCTTTCCCTATTAAACTGTCTTTATCTCAACCCACGAGTTTTCTCACTTTTACCCTTCTGATTCTCTCCCCCATCCCACCGTGGGGGGAGTGAGCGACCAGCTGTGTGGTGCTTAGTTGCTGGCTGGGGTTAAACCACGACAGTCCTTTTTGGTGCCCAACGTGGGGCTCGAAGGGTTCAAGATAACGACAGATTTGATTGGAATATGCTAGATCAAATTTATAGCTGTTACTGCTGTCTAGCTATTAATTGACAGGCTCCTGTGCTTGCCATGGGGCTTGCTTGCCTTGCTGTGTGTTAGAGTCTAGTGCTCATTAGTGGGTGCTTTTTGCTTTCACTGCTTGCTGTACTGCTGGTCATCTTACTCTGCTGTGTCTGGGAACATTTTGATAACAGCAATGGTGATGTGCCTGGGGTGGCAGATGGCCAGGGCATCGCTGCTGTTTCTGTGCTGCTGTACTGGACAGGCTGGAACTCCAGTGTGAACTTGAGTCGAAGGGACTGTGACCTGTGGATGAGTCCACATGGGAGCAGGACACCCCGATGTGTCTGTGGCCGTGGTTATGTCTGTGCTGCAGCAGGTATACCTCTGAAGGGATTGTGGCCCAAGGATAAGTCCACGCTGGAGAAGGTACACCTCGAAGCATCTGTAGCTGTGGATAAGTCCATGCTGCATTGGACTGCAGCATTGGATTGTGGTAGAACAAATCCATTGGATTGTGGTAGAACAAAAACTTTATTTTGGAAAAAAGTGTCTGTCATTAGTTGTTTTCAGTAGCTTTAATCCAAAGCTTAAATATTATAGGTATATTATAAATATTGTAAGTACAAAATGAGTGTATTGGGTTTGTGTGGCAAGGTTTTGGTAGCGGGGGGGCTACAGGGGTGGCTTCTGTGCGAAGCTGCTAGAAGCTTCCCCTGTGTCCGATAAAGTTAATGCCAGTGGGTTCCAAGATGGACCCGCCGCTGGCCAAGGCCGAGCCCATCAGCGACAGTGGTAGCACCTCTGGGATAACATATTTAAGAAAGGGAAAAGAAGTTACAGGGGAGTAGCAGTTGCAGCCAGAGAGAGCGGAGTGAGAAGATGTGAGAGGAACAACTCTGCAGGCACCAAGGTCAGTGAAGAAGGAGGGGGAGGAGGTGCTCCAGGCGCCAGAGCAGAGATTCCCCTGCAGCCCGTGGTGAAGACCATGGTGAGGCAGGCTGTCCCCCTGCAGCCCATGGAGGTTAATGGTGGAGCAGCTATCCACCTGCAGCCCGTGGAGGACCCCACGCCAGAGCAGGCGGATGCCCAAAGGAGGCTGTGACCCCGTGGGAAGCCCACGCTGGAGCAAGCTCCTGGCAGGACCTGCGGACCCGTGGCCCCATGGAGAGAGGAGCCCACGCTGGAGCAGGTTTGCTGGCAGGGCTTGTGACCCCGCGGGGGACCCACGCTGGAGCAGTCTGTTCCTGAAGGACTGCACCCCGTGGAAGGGACCCATGCTGGAGCAGTTCGTGAAGAACTGCAGCCCGTGGGAAGGACTCATGTTGGAGAAGTTTGTGAAGGACTGTCTCCCGTGGGAGGGACCCCACGCTGGAGCAGGGGAAGAGTGTGAGTCCTCCTCCCCCTGCGGAGGAAGGAGCAACAGAGGCAATGTGTGATGAACTGACTGCAACCCCCATTCCTGATCCCCCTGCGCTGCTATGGGGGGCAGGAGGTAGAGAAATCGGGAGCAAAGCTGAGCCTGGGAAGAAGGGAGGGGTGGGGGGAAGGTGTTTTTAAGATTTGGTTTTATTTCTCATTATTGTGCCCACCCAGGGACGCCAAAAAGGACTGTAGTGGGTTGACCCTGGCCAGATGCCAGGTGCCCACCAAAGCCGCTCTATCACTCCCCCTCCTCAACTGGACAGGGGGAGAAAATAAAACGAAAGGCTCGTAGGTCGAGATAAGGGCAGTTTAATAAAGCAGAAGCAAAGGTCGCGCGCGAAAGCAAAGGAAAACAAAAGATTTTATTCTCTACTTCCCATCAGCAGGCGATGTTCGGCCGCTTCCTGGGAAGCAGGGTTTCAGTACGCATAGTGGTTGCGCCGGAAGACAAACGTAAACGAACGAATGCCCCCCCGCTTCCTCCTGCTCCCTCTAGCTTTTATACTGAGCAGACGTCATATGGTATGGAATATCCCTTTGGTCAGTTTGGGTCAGCTGTCCTGGATCTGTCCCCTCCCAAGATCTTGCCCACCCGCAGCCTACTGGTGGGGGGGCAATGTTGGAGAGACAGCCTTGATGCTGTGGGAGCACTGCTCAGCAGTAGCCAAAACACTGGTGTGTTATCAACACTGTTCCAGCTACCAATACAGAGCACCGCACTACGAGGGCTGCTGTGGGGAAAATTAACTCCATCTCAGCTAGACCCAATACAATGAGAAACAGTAAGTAGGTATGACAAATAGTGCAAGCAGAAAAATAGTAACAGGGAGGCTAGGAGCTGAATAGCGTGTGTCTTAGATGGATAGCAGGCTATTTCCAAAGAGGTGTTAGAGAAGTAGAGCTTAGTAAAATTTGAACTTCTACATTGTAAGTATCAGTATCGCATGAAATCTGTTTGTAGTCAATGGAGAGGAGTAGTCCCTTCTAAGACATGACTCCTCCGATCTATATTAGATATCCAGAAGTGCCTGTCTAACTATTAATGGGGTCTAGATGACTAGCCTCAGATATACTGTAGATACTGCGTACAGATATACACATATACTGTAGATGTCTGTGATTAGGTGAATCTAATTAGATGAACTCCCTGCCTGAGGGGATAGATCCTGACAGCAAAGTCACAGCTGAAAGTTTTGGGCAGAATGGAAATTTGCGTGCAAATGCAAGTTGTGAAGAGAGAGGGAGGAAAAAGGGCCAAAGATGGAGCGTTGTTGAATTGCCACAAGAAAGTGGAAGCTGCCTCGGGAGAAGCTCCTGGATGGATCCTCAGTAGTGTGGTTAGAGGGTGAGGAGGAAAAAAACCCAGCAGCCTAGGAGATGGTTCCAAAAGCAAAATCAGATGTCACAAACTCTAGGTGATTGCAAGATGGTGGAATCAAGGATGATTTGATTGCTCGTCATTGATTATGACCCCAAATCTTTGGGAAAATGTCCTCCCGTTCTAGGCTGCACTCTCATTAGATCTCATAAACAGATCAGAAAAATACTCCCACAATTGCTTCCACAGCTAGAGCATAATGGACAGTTTCAGTCATAACATCTGATTCTTTGGTTTTCAATAGAGGGTGTGAAAAATAGAAGGAACTAGAGCAATTATATGGATATAATCACGCATTTCCAACTGGAGAAACCAGTTAAAAGGTTCTAGACTTCAGCCATAAATGGAATTGAAACTGTAGTGGCCATCAAACAATCTGATGCTAAACCAGAAATTTTGGCAGTGTGAAAAATTTATGATAAAGTGTGTGGTGTTTGTGGAGGTACTATGAACCTACAAATAGATGAATTTCAATTAGTTTTAAATTTCAAGCATGTTGCACTATTGCAGGGCAACATGGTAGGACTTTTCAGTATGACAGGAGCTGAGACTTCATGGTTATTCTGCATGTTGGAATAAGAATAAAATAATGAGGGGGAAAAAAAAAGTTTCACTTCTCTGTGATCTGACTCTAGGAGTGTGAGAGAAATTGTCATAACTTGATGGTCCCTGTTCCTCTTTTTACCAGACTTGCAGTCAACAGAAAAAGGATTTATCAGAAAAAAACCATTGAAATTAACTGAAGTGCTTCAAAAAGCTGTAAGATACTGTATGAAATGCATGATAAGGCTTCTGTAATTCTCTGTATAGGAAGCAATCATTGTCCTGAAAAGTTTCTTTGTTATTTTCTTTTTAAAGAATAGCTTTATAGTCACTTATATTTGGTATAAAAAAGTAAGTCTTTGGAAAACTTTTGCCAGAAGTGTGACAAAAGATTAGTCTGTGACACTGATTAGTCTTTTGATTTATTGAAAATGTCTGTATAAATACATATTTGTTGATTTTTTTTTTTTTAAAAGCCTGAATTCTTTGATACAAGAAAGGAAAAATAAATATATTGTTACGTGTACAGTAGGCCTTTGATGCTTTCTTGCTGATGGAGACTGTCATTTTCCCATATATGGAAAGTGGTATAGATTTTTCCAAATCAGGCAACATATGCTGTATTACGTTCTTCAGGTTTACTTTGCAACCAAAATAATATTGTGCAGCAGCATTCCTTGGTAAAAAGCAAGGATAGGTGATAAGACCCAATGATTATTGCTTAGGAAGGAGTGTCAGGACTGATTAGTATCTCATTCAGGTTCAGTAACTGATGGGCTTCCCAGGGCCGCTTGTGCTACATTGCTATCGACTTGAACTCCTTCCCCTGTTATTGGGGGAGGTCAGTAATAGTTTGTTGCAGCAAGTACCTTGCTTGTTTTTTCTCCTTGATGTAGAAACCTGAGCAGAGAATCTCAGTTTTATACTACCTTGCAAATATTTGTGTTATTTACCCATGAACATGAAGTGTTTGTTGCACTAAAAACCGTGAATCGAAACCCAGTGCCTTTCCCTAGTTACCTAACAGTTGTTTCTAAGAAGGTGTGCTTGATTTAGTGCCTTTTTGGGCCTTTTGATTAGATGTATCTTTGTCTGTTGTGAGTTTATAGAACACACTAGCATTTTATATAATCAAGATTAGTAAATTTTAAAGTATCACCCCTCCTAATAACAGTAATATTTCTACTTACTTTGTGTGTAATAGCTCTGCAGCTAGACTGTCAACAGCTATAAAAATAAATTTTTCACTTTTTTAAAAAATATTTCCATTTAATGGCAATGCTCCAAAGTTCACTGTCACACTTAAACAAAAATTACTGAGTGAACTGGAGACATAAATATCTTTTAGCATTTAGTATATTTTTCACATGTGAAATATAAATATCATTAGTGCCTAGGAATAGAGGACTCCTCAAGTAGGCTGAGGTTGGGGGAACTCCTCAATCTTGCTGTACTTTAATAATCTATATGCATGTGGAAATGCTGAAAATACTAAAGGATGTTTGGGTCTAATCTTTCTCAATGATATTTTTCTGTTTCTCCAACCAGGTAGTGAAAATCTGGGTGAGAGTAGTTTCAGGTTTCTTTTAGCAGTATAGTTATTTACTCTGCTCTCAGTGGTTGTGAAGATTATCTCATTAACTAAATGTCCGTTTCTGTCCACAAAGTAATAGTTTTCCAAGGACTCATAGTATCTCTCAGCATCTTCAACGCTCTCAGTTCCAGGCTTCGAAGAGGGAAGAGGTACGTGCAGAGAGATTGGGTGGGATAAATGATGGCCTGATGATGGTGGAAGAGGCAACTGAATGGTCCTTGCAGTGTTCTGGCATTAAATAGGATTCTCAGGGAGTACTGCTGATCTGCTGGGAAGTTCTCAAAAAGCTGAGTGGTATCCATCGGCTGGTGTGAGCCACCCCCTTCCAAGAGGTCCCATGGAGAGAGGTGATGCATTGTGGCTTTTCTTCACCTTGTCTTGCATAGGCTGTTTCTAAAGGTCATTATTGAATCTTCTTTTGTATACAGTGTCTTAGCTCTTACAGAATGTGATGAGTCACCGTTTGGAGGTGCCTGTCTTTCTCCATTGATGTTTAGAGGCAGCCTTGGTGGTTACTGAAACGAGATCACTGATTTAAATACCACCCCGACTGTGACAAATTGATTGCAGTCTGTTAGTTCCTTTTTGGAGGAAAGCCTGATTTGTGTCACCTTACAACTAACCTATCCATTCCTGTTTTAGTCCACTGATACAACTGATTGTACCGTTAGTGATGTTCAGATTACTGTTCAGGAAATGCACTTGGGCCTTGAAAACTCTTGGAAGAGGGGTACGTAACCCAAGTAGAACTGTTACCAGAAAATTGTTCAGCTGAAACTTGACCTAGTGTCAGATTTTTGGTTAGAGATCACAAAGAAAGAAACAAAACAAAGAAAAAAAAATCCCACATAACTGTGTACTTTAGAGATGAGGAACTTCTCTAGGTGAAGAGAATTCTCAGCACTTGTATGTTGCTATGCCTTTGCCAAATTTGATAGTGAAATTGGTAAGGAGTTTAAGAAATCCATGCGATGTTTCTGGGTGGAGCATAGCTACATTCTTGAGACTGTATTGCAGATCAAGGGGGGAACTGTCTCCAAAACCAAAAATGTGCATTGGCGGCATTTTACTAACACAGACAGACCCGTACATTTTTACTGAGGTGTTTGTGTAATTTGTTAACATTTGTTCACTTTAGCTAATACCCCATTGGTAATTTTACTGTGATTCACGTAGCAGAAGGGAGCATACCAACTTCCAGGCTGGCCAGGACACTGCCTTTTTGACTGGAGGCTGCAGATCATCCCTTGAATGGATGAATTTATCACAGGTCCCATCAGCAAAACCTGTTAAGCTTTTGCTGAAGAAAGTGTAAGCAATGCATATGGTTTAAGGGGGTCCTTATTCAAACACACAGCTATTGGTGATTGTTTTAGATATCAGCATTGGGCATCTGTCAGCAAAATGTTACTTTATATATCTGTTGGCCGTAGGCTATAGCAATGTAAATTGTTGTTTCTTTTCATTGACCTTAAAAAGTGTTAGTGATTTACTCCATATAGTTATGTCTAGGCAGTAAACTAAGAACCCATTATGCAATGCCTTCTGTGGAGAGGAGAGAGCCCCCGCTTCGGCTTAGCAACAAACTGACAGTTACTATTTACTGCGGGGGCAGAACATCACTGTATTTGCAATTGGCTTCACACCTTTTAAAGAGAATAATCGGTTATCACCAAAGTAATAGACTAAAAGTAAAAAAACACCCTCCCCCCCCAAACCAAAACAAAAAAGCTCTCTATATTAATTTACTGTCTTTCTGTGTAGCTGCTATCCAGTGAATTATTAGTCAATAACAATTTTCCATATTCTGACTCCCATTATGTGACCATCTGAAGATCAGCTTTTGACAATTTTTCTTATTACAGTTTTCTCTCTTTCCTTTTTTCTTTTTGTGCTCAGCCAACAGTCATGTGCTGACAATGACACACTTTCTTCTAGCTACTGCTTCAGCGCTGGTGTTTATTAATGATGATGATCGTGCCCTCCTCCGTGTATCCTTCCCTGCAAATCTTTCTGATTGCAGTCGTGAGGGAGTAATTTTCCCTGCTATGCAGTTGCTGTAGTTGTGATTTCTAACCTAATCGATATCTCGAGAGATTTTTAAAGTTTACCAGGCTCTGGATGGTAGGCCCACAGAATACTGAGTCATTTTCCCTGAACCGCAATAAAATGTCGCTTTTTGTTGCTTCTGTTTTCTTTTTTCCCCTCACTAATTTGCTCTTTTCTATCTTTTTTTCCTTTGTCACTTCATATTTACGAAACTGTGTATGTGTGTATGCATGTGTGTATATATATTTTCTTGGCCTGGCTGCCCCTGCCTCCTTTATTTTCTTTCCCACTTTATTTTTCTTTTTTTGTTACAGAGTTCTACAGTGACGCTGTTTGTGTGCTGCTGGTAACGTTGCCTTTCCCTGCTGCTGGCTTTTACGGGTTTGCTATTGTCCACTTGCAGAAGTCAGGCTCTTTACTGAGAGCTGTGAACTGTGATTAATAAAAAATAATTAAAAAATGGTAGTGAAGCCTTTACAGAGCAGTGAACGGTCACTTTGCTTAGGATATGTGTCACTAAAAAATCCAGATAGAGCAGGTTTGCAATTCCATGCAGGATTTTCCTGAGAATCTTGGAATAAAATGCATGTTGTTTCCATGTTGTCTTCTAAATGGGAAGTTCTTTAGATCTGATTTAATGCACTTGAATTATAAAGGACACTCTACATTCCTGAGGCTCAGCTAAGGAGGAGTCAGTGGGGAACCCTCCAATTGCATAGGAACATCTTGGGTCTGGTTTTGTTTGTTTTAAATATCTTTTAGCTAAATCAAACACAAAATGTAACACTTGGACACCATATGGTTTCATGATGTTTATGAGAAGAATTACAAGGGATATGAGATCCATGAATCAGGGAGTGGCTCCCATTGATCTGTAAGTGTATTCTCTTTCCCGGTGACAGAGATAGATAGTCATATTCAGATTTCTTGACATTTCAGGGCGGATCATATGATAGAAAGCACAAGAGACTTGCTTGTACTTTGTTTGCATTTCATGTTATGTGTTTCTAAAAGACCATCCTGTCCTCTTTTTTTCCTGGACAGAGATAGCAATGTGGAGTTTCTGTTCTGCTAGCATTGTTGACCCATTTTCCATCTATTTCTGTCACTGTGTCAGTTAATAGTGCATTGGCAGGAAAGAAAATAGTTTATGCCCTGTTCTCCAGCTGCTCTCCGCCACTTCACTCCATTATGAAAAACTATTTTTTTCCAGACCCTCCTTTTCCTCAGCCTCTCCCTCTTTTTTTTTTTTTTTTTATGAGATACCACTGTAGACTTTATCATAGTGCTAGCCTTTTTCCCCATCCAGATTTCCTTGCACGCTCTCAATTCAGGTGGTTCTGCCTCTCAGTGAAACGTTAGTTTTCTAATCTATGTGAAATCTGTCTTTTAAAAACAGACAAAGCTCAAATTGAACTGATCAACTCAAATGAAAGGAAATGGAAGACACAAAACTGCTTTAACTCGAAACTTGTAGCTAAGGCTGATATGGCTTAGGTCACATTTGGCAAGAGTATGCATCTCTGATTTGCATCCATTAACTGGGTCCGTGCCTTCAGACTCACTGGAAAAATAAATAGAAAAGTAATTGGTAGAACTGGAAGTTACAACATTGACCAAAGACAGGAGATAATTTTGTATTTGCTGTTCTGGCTGCGTATACAGGTTTAACATTTGAAAGTGGTGCTTTGTTTTAATTCCTGCTGCATCGCTTTTTTCTATCTCAGCAGAGGTCAATAAATACAAAGTTATGAAAATTTCCTCTTTTAATTATAAGAGGTCTGTGATCCACATTCAAAGCAGAGTGTAACTGAAGAAATCTTTCAATTAAATAGCTAATTGTTTTAACTGGTCACCATCTTAGTTTTTGCATTATTGCTTGTTTCTAATATCTTTCCCTTTGCTGGCACCTTGGGTGTGTGTCACAGGGACTAAATAAGGTGCTGTGCAGATATCTGATGGTTTAGGCTGTCAGACTTTGGTACCACGAGGTCTTTCCTGAGGCAGTAATCTACAAGAGAGACTGCAGTGAGAAGTCTTAACAGGCCTTCCCTTCCTTTAAGCCAAGTTCAACTGTTAGTGGGATGCAAAGCCGTGGGAAGCTATACTGCGTTCCCATTGAAGTGTTTCTCGGAGCTGTTAGGGACTGCGTTGCGGTCACATACAGCAGACAGTCCACTTTCATCTGCTGACCCAGTTGTTCACTTTCTTTCTGTTCCAGCAGCCCCTGCTGCTCATCGGCATCATGACCAGCTGCTGCTTAGCCTGGGTCACCTTTGCTTCCTTCAAAGGCGATTGCGGCTCGAGTGCTTTTGGACTGGAGGGGATCTCAGTGGAGTGTTTTGTAGTAGATGTGTGTGCATGTGTATCACAGCAGCGGTGTAAGAAAGGAATGCGCTAGGAACAAGGACAGGGTAGGTTATTCAGTATCAGGGTAATAGTGACATGTGAGAATACTTAGTTACTGTAGCCTGGGAAAACAGAAAAAATGGCTGTTACTTTGTAAAGGACAGTGTAAATTTTTTCCTGTATGTCCTGTCCTGTGCTCAGACCAAGCTTTTACCAGCCCATCTCTGTGCACTGACAAGATTCCCGCGGAGGGCTACTGAGCCGGCACGTGAATGCGTGAGTACTCTGTAGCACATTTACTAAACTTGTTTTTCATTGCACAAAATCTATTTTGTTCAACTTCACTCTACCAGGGAGGGTTGAAGCACATGCTTATACACGTGCTTAATGTATAAATACATACGTGGATAAATTCTCACTGCTCACCTCACAAATGAAATCACAAGACAGCTGGGGTGTTGGCACCTCCTAACTTCTGCACCCTGTTCTTTGTGCTCAGCCTGGTTGTTGCATGCCCATCTTTGATGAAACTCAGGGAAAACCCTGCTGAGGGCTACTGCACAGGCACAGTACATTTCCTATTCTGATATAAATTTCCTTTTCCAGTGTGCTGGGGTACAGTGCTAGCAGGTGCGCTTTCTCCAATTAGTTCAAGAAGGAAGTAAGACTCAGATTTTACCAAGGGTCTAAAGTTCTGCTGGGTATGGACCCCACTAGCCACAACATAAGAGCTACCCCAGTTCAAAGATAGCTGTACAGAGCCTTACAAATGTGAATGGAAGCTATCATAGGATCGTATGATAATTCAGACTGAAGGGACCTCAGCAGGTCCTGCTCAAAGTAGAGTCAGCTGTGACCAGTCAAGTCCTGAGAACATCCAAGGATGGAGCCTGTGTAACCTCTTTGGGTAATCTTTTCCACTACTTGACTGTCCTCATGGTGGAAGAGCTGCTTCTTATATCCAGTCTGAACCTCTCTTGTTTCAATTTATGCCCATTGTCTGTTGTGTTCCTGCAAGGCACCACTGTGAAGAGCCTGGCTCCCTCTTCTTGATACTCCTTGCAAGAGTTCTCCGGCTCCTTGCAAGTGTTGGAAGGCTGCTGTTAGGTGCCTTCAAAATGATCTCTTCCCCAGGGTGAACAAGCCCTGTTTCTTTAGCCTGTTCTCACAGGGCAAGTGCTCCAGCCACCTGACCGTCTTGGTAGCCCTTGTTGATCTCACTCCAGTTTATTGATCTTTCTGGTATTGGAAGCCCAGTACTGGACGCAGTATTGTAGATGTGGTCTAATGAGTGCTAGGCAGAGGGGGATAATCGCTTCCCTCAATCTACTAGTTGTGTTCCTGTTAATACAGCCCCAGGCGTCCTCCTGTGTAAAGAGAAGCCGTGTTGCCCACGCAGGGTGTGAGCAGAGGGCTAAGGCTATCTAACAAAACAAGGGTGTTTTAAACTGCAGCTTGCATTTTCATGCAAGTAGCGGGAGGCAGATGGTTGAGCCTTCTTCTCTAGTAGTGATCAGTATGCCACTGTGGTATGTCTCTTTTTTTCTGCCTCCATCTGTTGTCAGGCTGGTGGTGGAGTAACCTATGGTGGGACATATGCAAGGCTATCGTTATACGTGGCACCACATAGAGAGAATTGTACACGTGCTTAGCTGTACTGCTGGCCCTTTTTGCAAGAATTATCGTTGGAAACAACCCTTTTCTGACATGTCAGAGTCCTTGTTCATTTGTTGCTTCCTTCCCAACGCTTTCAGCCAAGAAGCAATAGGCAGAATTTTAAGGGTAGAGATTTGAGAAGAGGCCAATAACAGAAGAAAGGGACAAGAAGTGAAAGGCACTGAGAAAGTTTGAGTTGTGTTTCCCTGGCCAGCTGCAGTGCTGGCCACCAGAAAGATTTTGCCTGCATCCCGCTACTGGTTTTGCTTTGATTATGAGCATTTGCAGCTGTGTTTTCCTCATTTACCTTACTTGGCAATTGTTGGCTTTGGGGAGAAAAAAGCTACATGATTTGTGTATGAGAATTCTCAGTAGTGGAAATTTACCATTAAGGCATAGTAGTGACAAGAAACTAGCAACCATAACAAAGTTTGACTGGTTAAATATTAAATTTATATATCTTTTTCTTTCTCATTTAAACCACTAGTGGAAAGATAGGGTTTTGAACCCTATTTTCAATTTTTATCCTGGCATCAGAGAACGAAGGTGGCAGCATTTCAGAAAGTCTAGGAGTTGTGAATAGGAGGGTAGGTATCTATAGCTGTCTCTAAAAGGCCCATCATTATTATTGTAACGTCTGCTGTTTTATCTGTTGTTTATATGAGTAAGTTATAGAGTTTGATAACTTTTAAGTGCATTCTATCATTATCATGCACGTGAAATCAAACCATGAACATTTATATGAGCAGATGGAAACTCTGAGAATGAGTCATTCTGTCCTTCAAATGGAGTTCTGGATTATTTGGGGTTTTCGAAAAATTGCAAGGGACAATGAAATAGGGATTACACAGAAGGGAATTATTGATTTATTCTTAACTTTAAGTTAAGAAGAGGAATTTGTCTACCATTCCCATAAGAGTATGCCAGTCAATGAGGGTGAAAAAAGAAAAACATTGCCTTCCCTGGTTCTTGGAAAAGTTAGCCCCTAAGGAAAAAAAAAAAAAAGAAAATGGATTAATTCGGAAATCTTGATGTAAAGTATTTCAATGTTAATGGTTTTCATTCTGTAAGGAAGATTAGTTTTATACAGAGATTTCTAATCCAAGTTTGTGGCTGTGTGTGCATGTTTATCTCAACTTTAGTATGGCTTTTGACAGTCTCCCATAACATCATCATAGAGAAAGTGATGAGGTATGGGCTAGATAAATGGACATCGAGATGGACTGAAAACTGGCTGAACTGCCAGGCTTAGACGGTTGTGGTCAGTGGCATAAAGTCCTGCTGGTGGCCAGTCACTAGTAGTGTACCCCAAGAGATGATACTGGGTCCAGTATTATTTAATGCCCTCATTAAGGACCTGAGTGATGGGACAGAGTGCACCCTGAGCAAGTTTGCAGATGACAGAAAACTGGGAAGAGTGGCCAGTACATCAGAGGGTTGTGCTGCAACCCAGAGGGACCTCGACAAGCTGGAGAAATGGGCTGACAGGAGCCTCATGAAGTGCAGCAAAAGGAAATGTCTAGTACTGCCCCTGGGGAGGAACAACCTGTCAGCCATCAGCCTCCTGGGCTGCGCTACGAAGAGCGTTGCCAGCAAGTCAAGGGAGGTGATCTTTCCCCTCTGCTCAGCCCTGGTGGGACACATCTGGAGTGGAGTACTGGGACATACTGGAGTGTAGTGAAGGGCCGCGAAGATGAACTGAGGGTGACTTTCCAGTGTGAGGGTGGTTGAACACTGGCACGGGTTGCCCAGAGTGGTTGTGGAGTGTCCATCCTTGGAGATACTCAAAAGAGGACTGGGCGCGGTCCCAAGCAACCTGCTCTAGTTGACTGTGCTTTGACAGTTTTCAGAGGTCCCTTCTAGCCTCAACTCTTCTGTGGTTCTGTGATTTAGAAACACAGAGGCAAGAAGGTTTAGAAAAGCCACACAGAAGAACTTGTGCTGTTAATATGTTAGAGCAGTTGTTCTTGAAGTTTCTTCCTGGAGAGCTAAGAGGCTGGGAGTCCAGTGGTACACAAATTCCAGCTCGGACTCCTTTGCTTCATCTGTACTAGCAAATTAAAGATTAGTATGAAACTCAGTTGACTACATGGTTAAATTGCTAAAACAGTGCCAGGCACAATAGCTTTAGGCTGTGCTAGTTACTGTCTTCCAGGCAGTTCTTAAGGGTGACTCTGTCCACGGCCAAGCTAACTTCTTCTCTCCCCAGGCAGTTTGGATGTGGTGACCCTGTTTTGAACAGTAGGAGAGTTGAACAGTATTGATGTGGGCTGCTCCATGCGAGTTAGCCTCAGTACCAGACAGTGTTGCTAGATGCTTTTTAATTTCCTAGCACAGATGTAGCCTTAAAGTCTAGGTGCCTGGATCCATAGCTGGCAACCTGAAGAAATGTATCTTTTGCCAAAGCTCTAGCTCCCATGCTTTTAGGCTCATGAAGCAGCTGTATTTTCAGGGCGCGACCTCATCAATCTTTTATAACTGATAGGGAACCAGGAGACTAGACACTGTCTGAGCCAGAAGCCCCCAGAGATTGAGCTCCAACTATCAACTTCATTTATGAAAAATGGAAGAACGTTAAGAGACATGAGAAGACATTAAAAGACATATTAAAAGACTTGGGGGAAAAAAAAAGAAGAGCTTAAAAGACATACAAGTATTTGCATGGGAAATGTAAATGTATATCTTTCAAATTCAACAACAATAGCTATGCTCTGTTGTTCCATTTTATTTCTTATTAGAGCAGAAATTCTGTTCTTTAAACAGCTCTGCTGACAGTATTCTCTATACCTAGTCTTTGTAATATACCCAACTTCCCATCAAAATAGAACATTTAGTCTTTCACTAGTGAGCAATGCACAACCCGTATGTTTCTAACGACTTTGACAAAGCCAGATTAATTCAGTATGTCCTCGAGGTTTTTTTTTTCCCCCCAAAGACATGTTTTTATTCCACGAAAGTTATGACTTGTGAAAATTGTTTTGTTTTTTTTTTTTTCTTCAGGTACTTGTTTTGGGTTCCACCATAGCCTTTCACCATTTGGATTTCAGTGAAACTATGGATGTTCATCAAGTATGGAGTGTGGGCAACTGTCATCCAGATATTTTAGTTTTCAGTTGGATAACTTATTTAGCAAACTTGGGCTATGGTGTGCAGAGGTTTTCCTTTTGCTTTTCTTGGCCACTGCTCTGCTCCATAGATGCCTCAGCTTTCTCGAGTGAGGTCCTCTTCACCTTGAGTTGAGTAGAAGTGATGATGCTAAACACCTTGGAAATCTTTGTCTCTGGGTTTTGATGAGAATGTGAACAGCTCTTCATGAACCAAAGGCTCACATGTGCTGGTGCAGGAGGACAGACAGATGAAGGAGCATGGCACAACTGAGCTCTTCTGCAGACTTGAGCGATGCGTTTTAAGTTTAAAATGTGTTCTGAATTTTTGTGGTTTTAAGCAGATGCTTAAGAGATGCTTTAAGCACTTGGAAATGCTCTAGTTTGAATGTTGAAACTGTTTTTATTTTGTGCATTTGTTCTTATGTTAAAAGCTATTTGTGGAAGGACCTCTATGCTCCTGTCTGGTAGTAGACTTCTATCAGAGTGTAAACATCCATATGAAGTCCCCAGGAGTAATCTCAATACAAGTAAGGAAATATAATTATCTATCCAAGAGACATTTGCAGCACAGTTCAGTTTTGGCAGAAGGCTTATAGCTTGTTAAGCTTTAAAATACTACTTTTGTTTCTGAAATATACAGAAAATACAGTTTTTGGAATCTAAAAGATTTTTTTTTTAGTGTAAATTACAACAAGCCTATAGAGGAAGCCGTATGCTTTACCAGTGATTTGATGTGAGTTGGCTGTCACTCAGGTGATTTTAGTCACTGAACTGCTTCAGAGGCTTCAGGCTTCTTCCTCACTAAGTTGCAAGAACCTGGTGGAAACATACTTTTCATTTCTATGAACAGACATGGTTGACTGGCTTATTGTGTGCATAGTTTATCAGTAAATCTGTAGGAAACAAAAATAATCTAACTCCTGATAGAAAAGTTAGTAATTCTGTGGAAATTGAGGTAAAGTTGCTTATAAATAATTAAATTATTTCCTCGTTGCTTTTTCCTTCATATTTATAAAATAAGTATTTTATTTTTGCTTTTGTGAATGGTTTTGTTAGTAATAATCTGTGTGTAATTGGAGCAAAATTTGTCAAGAAAGTCATTAGCACTGTAGCAAAATAGCAGAAGGACAAAAACTGTTTTTGTCAAAAAATAATTTACCAGCTGAAATAAACTCCATCAGTTCAAAGGAATCTCTGTGGTCTTGCAACCTTGATTTATTAACTTCTTAAGATGATGATTTAATAGTTTAACTTTCTTTATGCTAGTAGGGAAAAGAGGTGGTACTGATCATGCACTTACAGTACAAATAATAGTTTTTCAACCAGGAGACTCATTTTAGGCGTTCATGTGCAAGCTTCAGCTGTGAACATATTTCCTGCAAGTCATTGTGAACTTCAGCGTAGCAGCTACAAATAGTTTGCTTTGCATTTCCTGTCATCTGTGTCTTTCTCTCTTACTCAAAGACAGGTATTCAGTTTTATTCCGAATAGATTCAGTTGCCCTCTGAGGGCTCTGGCCATGGAGGATCTAGCTGATGAGTTTGCGGGAATGTAGTTAATAGGTATAGAAGGGGCTCAGACAGTGACATCTGACAGATTTGTGGCCTACAGCATTTAGGAATATAGAGGAGAGTTAGGAGATATTTCACTTTCTTTTTTTCATGATTATGAATACCCTCCCAGGTCTTCTGTGTTCCTGTGGTATAAATGCTATTTAATGGCTAAGCTGTGTGATTTGAAGCACGAGCTTTTCGTTTCATCTTACACATATCACATGTCTTTTCATGATTAGTTCAGTGACTTGCTTTCCTCACCATCTATCCCATAATTCACCTTTTTGCACTTGATCTAACAGCATGACATTGCATCTGCTCTTATAGGCTCAATTTTTACATAGCTCGTGGACATTACTTTTTCTTCTGCATTTTGTTGTAGTTAAAATATTTGGTTTATGCTTTGGGAAGGCTGTCTTTGTAAATTAGCTTAGGAATAGTTTGCATTCCTCTTATGTTACTCAACTAACATGGTTTTGTTTGTGACTATTTTACATCTTAAAGGGTTAATTTGTTAGGATATCAGCAGCTATTCATCAGCTGCTCTCCTCTGTCCAAGGAGGGAGATGGAAAAGTTTCTTTGCCTTTTGATCTGAAGTTGCTGAGAGAGGCAGATCAACAGTGAGATCTTCAGGCTAAAGGAGTGAAAAGCTCAGGAGATGTTATCAAGTTCTGCTTGTTTGAGTAACTTTCTCTGTGGAAACTTGTGGAAGTCACCTCGAATGACATCCAGTGCAGTTGCTTCTGTCTCTGAAACAGTATTTGGGTGGGATTTAGGGTCTGTGTCCAAGAAAGTGATGAGAAAGCCCATGCTCTATCAGTTACCTAAAGCTCATTCGTCCGCCTAAGTCTTTATTGAAAATACTAAGAGCTGTGACACCAATCCCTATACTTTAATTGGAAGATACATGGTGGTACAGTTTCAAGCAGGGAGAAAAGAGAGAAAGCAAAGAGGAGAGAGTACAGTCTTTGTAGCAATATTAATGGAGCATTTCATTAGCAATGGCAACTGGACCTGAATCTGCTCAAAATAATTAACAGCCCATGAGGAGCAGAGAGCATAATGTATGCAGAAATTCTGGAGGTGCTTGCAAGGTATTAGTGAAAATGTTACCTGGTTGTTGCTTTTGCATGGTAAATTAAAAAAAAAAAAAAAAAAAAAAAAAAAAATCTGTGGTTTGGTCAGATTACATAGACTTTAGAATTTGGTACTTATAGATCGGATCTTCTGTGAAGTATGCCATCCTGTGCCACAACTGTTGGTCATTGTGAAGGGCCTATGAAGTGTTACACAGAACTGTATTAAATTAATTTAATACATTGACTTTTGCCAAGGATTTACATTAAAAATTACAGTGTTTGCTTTTACATTCTCTTACCCTTTCAGCAGAATAGGCCAAAGCAGGCTTTACTGAGAGTATTCTTCATTTGCAAGCAAAAGCTGGATGTATCATCCAATAATTTTGTGTAGGTAAATGTGCTGTAATATGAAATCTTATACGCTATACTAGCATGAACTATCTTTTATAAAATGCTTGCATGGTATAACATTTTTTTCTTGTTCTACTAATACTAATTTTATACAAATGGATACATTAAAGGAGAGACAGTTCATAAAGCTGTAGAGATACAATAGCTGCTTAAAATTTACAATATGTGAACAAGCAACTAGTAAAATTTTGAAATTATTAGAAATATTGTATTTAATGTAAAAACACAAATCCATGCTTTCTCAAGGTATTTCTTTGCAGTATTAACTGATTTGAAACTTGGACCGTATTAAAAAAACCTGGAAACCCTTCCAAAGAGGAAGTAATTTCTAAATAAATAAAATATAAAAATGGTACTAATAACAGGTCAAGTTCTTTATTTTTGAGGCTGAAAAAAGGAAATACTGAATATTTTTTATCAACTCTGAGTTTGTTTATTGCCAGCCCTGTTAAAAATGTAAAAGCAGAATGGTGTCTCTGCCCTACTAATTCTGTCATTTTCCACTTGGCAAAAAACCAGCTTTTCCTTTTTTTTCCCTCTAGCACACATGTAAACATAACTCTGTTTAATTTACTTTTTTTGCTGCTAGCTTGGAGTTGCTGATGTTGGCACAGTTTTAGAGGACAGATGCTTAACACATTGCAATTACAGTTAAAGAGGTAGCAATATTAAGACATTGGAGATGAGTTGTTTCTGTCTCCCTTCTGGTCTTCTCCCCCAATTTTTTAATAGTGTCCGAATTACTTAAGTTACGGTATCTGAGGTCTGTTTCTATAGTTAGCTGCAGAAACAGTCCCTCTGAAGGGAGTAGTGTGTAATGTAGGTGGCTAAGCTCTCCAGGATGACACCCGTAGCTCCTGAGGAGGTCAGTCAGTTATGACTCAGGCTCAGTAGACTGATGACTTGGCAGATGCCTTTTGGCTTTTAGGGGTATTAGATTTCCCACCTTCTTGATAGCCATCTAAATAGTAGTTTTTGTGAGGTCAAGAAAACCTATGATGTCTTTCTAGTACTTCTCTTCGATCTTCCAGATGGCTTTTTAGTGTCCCCTTGGTCCTACTTGCCATATCTTTGAGTGATAACTTTGGAATTCAGAAACACCAATGAATTGTCTAATATAGCTTGGCTTTCTAGCTTTGCAAAAGAAACAAAGAAAAGCTTAAAGATTAAAAGCCAGTAAGCTTACACAGAAGAGTTAAGAAGTAGAAAACATGGAAGCTGGGAGCTAGAAGAAAATCTAGTCCATACTCAGTTTCCCAGGTTTTGGGCTTATAACTAGTTTTCTTCCTTCAGTTTTAGGAGAGTGCAACAGCTGCACTCCAATTTCATTACAGCTGTGATCTACCGATATATGGCCTAACAGTTTTTCAATGAACGAATGAGAATTTCAGTTTTTAGTAGCAAATATTCTGTCAGTCAATACTTTCTTGGAAGGCAAAGGCTTAATACAAACAGTAAGCAGTAGATAATCACTCTTTCTTGATCTCTGATGTTATTGTCATAGATTTTTGACGTTAAAACTTTTAGAATTAAACTTCTATTGCATTTCTTGCATTTGAAAAGCTAGCAGAGAAAAAGGCATTATTAGGATAGATTCGTTTTACTTCTCTTCTGCTTGTGGATGGACTTAGTATCAGAAAGCCTTACATTTAGATGTCCATTTAGATGTTGCATTTAAATCCCCATACTGAGTGCTTCTGATTGTCTAGGAGCTTTTGAAGCTGCCTGATCTGGTCTTAAGTATGTGTTTATAAGATACGGTTACTGGCAAGATTTCCTCAGCATGACAAAATGAACAGCTGAAATTGGAGTGTTTCTTGAGTGCAATGGTTTGACTTTGTCTTGAATGCCAACCATTGGTGTGCTGCAGGGAACATTAATGACATTAATGACAATGCATAGAAAAAATAATAATTCAGGAGTGAAACCATTTTCTTTACGTTCATCACTTGAGTGGGACTCTTAATTCCAGGCAGGAATGCAAAGACTTTTGGATATTCAAAAAGCAGCTTTAATTTCGGCTAATAGAAGGAGTTTAGACAATGTTACCCAACTGGATAGATGTTTCAGTACAGAGAAGACGAGTTAGATGTAGAGCCTGTAACTGAGCTTGATTTACAATCTGCTTGTCAGGATTTGCAGTCACATAGGGCTGTACAAAATCCTACATCAGGTGGGTTGTGGTGTTTACTGTCCCTACAATTCTCCTTTGTAAATACGCTATCGCAGTACTGAAACAGTATTTTTCCAATATTCGTATGATGAATGTAGTTTTTATCTTATGCCATTTCTTTGTTATGCCATGATATTTAATGTGAATAAGTCTTTTGAAATCCTCCTTGATTAACATTTAAGGGAGGTCACTTTAGCATACCTTAAACTGCTGCTTGGGGGAGCCTTTTGTGTCTTCATCAGTCATGAGAAAGCTTGACTTGTTATACGAGCACAGAAAGAGTTGTTGATTGTAAGTGTGGCAGGCTGAGGTAATGCTGCTATGATGTAATGACAACTTTCTATTAAAAGTACCTTGCTGTGTATGAAGGGTAGGAATAGGCTAGATGTGCTATAGGAACATCAGGGAAATGTTGTTGTTTAAGCTACATGACTTGTAAAGATGCAGTTTAATGTAACATGGTGTTCCTTTTGGTAAGGAAATGATTAAATAAATTGCCTTTATAATCTTTGACACATTTCACTGAATACGATTTTATTACCTGAGGAAGACTTACAGAAATGATTTAAATATACATACCTGTGATTAGAAATCAGATGATGAAATTACAGTATTTGGAAGAAAGGAAATTACAAAACTTTTGACTGTAAACTTGGCAAGATATGGTAGTCTTGATATGTAAGATGGGAACCCCTGGAGTTAGCCATATACAGAAATACTGGCTTATGGTAAGCAGAGAAAGCATTTCTATGACTGATGTTTTTGCATAAAAGTTCTTACTACTTGAAAATATTCCAGAATTAGGGGGAAAAAGAAGAGCACATTTATTGTATTATAAGTAAGAGCAGAATTTAGAAACAACTTGCATAATTCAGTGTCGTGCTGCTTCAGGTACTGATCCACTGCTGGTAGAATAGTTAATAGAAAAATTTAGGAAGTTTGTAAGAAAATCTGTCTCTACTGGAGGCGTGAATTATACCCCAGTCAAACCTAGAACCTGAACAAACCTGCACTGTACAGGTTTGATAAATATGTAATTTGATAATATGTAGCATGTCAGGGCTATGCTGAAGTAGGCAGACCAAGCATTTGGACCTGTGCAAAACGTACTGCTTTTGTGGTATATCTCTGTGTACTGTTACTGACATTCTTGAAAGAGGACAGCAAAATGCTGAAGGGATAAAACAATGTTGGCCATAGCAACTATGTGTTAGTTTACTGGCTAGATCTGCTGCTGTAAATCAGCAAGTGAAGTTAGTGGGAAACTCTGGTTTAGTCTGTGTTTTTTGCTGCTCATATTCATGGACTTTTGTCTCCTGGATATTTTGAAAGAAGTAATAATAATCACACTATGTGGAAGAAGAAAATTTGGAAATACTGAGGCATCAGTCTTCTGTTGTGCCACTGGTGATCACTTTAAAATATTTAAAAGCAAAGTTTTCTTAAACACCTGTGGAGTTTTCTGTGTCTAGGTAATATATAAACCTGAGTGAGCTCTGTGTGAACTCACTGGGTGATACCCTGGGAGCATTCTAGCAGTGGCGAATGGTAGGATATGTGTGCATCTTCTCCCTTCTTGACTCTTTTCCTGTGGTCTTTGACAGATTTTGCTGTTACAGTCAGATTTTGGTTTATCGTTTCGTGTTGCCACAGTCATCTCTGCCTTCCAAGTCTCCCAGAACTTCTTGTGCCTCTTTTGTGGATCCTCCTTCATCAGCGACTCTCACTTTTTGATCTGTTGTCAATGTCAATTAGTGTGCTGCTGATGGGTTCCTGCACAGCTCTGGGCTACCCTGTAGTTCTCAGTGTGCTACTGATTCATTTTCTTTCCCCAAGCGTTGGCATCCCATAGCTGAGGAATAGGTAAATTATTGAAAGGGTGAGCGTCTGGCTCCACTGAAAATTCTGGCAGTTCTACTTTTGACATCCATGGTGCTTGGATTTTACTCTTCTTGATCTTTTTGCTAAATCCGGATGCCACTTGGCTGAGATCTGTATTATAACAATTCTTTTTATTATACAGTAAGTTTCTTAAATATGAACTGTGTCCCCTTTCTGCTGTATTTTTTCAGATCTTTAAAAGGAAAAGGTTTTGACCTGAATTTCTCAAGAAGCAAGACTCACCCGTGTCCTTAACAATGTATCTTTCTTTGCATAATAAATATGAAATTGGAGAAGAGAGTTAAAAGAAAAATGTAAGAAATGGGAAAAATAAGAGTATCACCTAAGAGCTGGAGGATTTTTTCATTCTGAAACAATTTTGGGGAGGACGTGGGAAGACAGCAATCCTTGGCGGTTAGAGCACGCACCCAGCTGCCTGCGTGACGCAGTGCTGGTGGTGGCCTGGCGGCACTTGTCCTTCTGTCTTCACCAGCCCTGCTCAGAGCAGTGTGCAGAGGAGCTGGTTGAAATCAAAATCTCAGTATGGGAGCATTGCAAATTCAGACAACCCATTTATCTGCTGACCAATATCTGAAAATGTATTTGGAGTAGGTTTCTTGGTCATCTTGGTATCGTGAGTACAAAGTAATTTGATGTTGTTACTGCTATGCTTTTTCCCTAAAACTTAGCCAATACTGGCCACTTGAGGAATGTTAATGCTTTTGGATATAGGCTGTGAGAAAGTTGGAAATTTACAAGATTTTACTTTTTTAAAAATAAACTGGCTTTTTAAATTCTGAACTAAGCTACTGTAGGTTCCAGATCTTCCATCCAGACCTGCTTTCCACAGCTGCCAGTGATTACAAGATTACTATGTAGTCCACTTCTCTGTGATTTCAGGTGTTCTTCATCGTATGACATACATTTGCAGAGCTAACCACTCCACTATTTTGATACAGTAGAATTTCTGTATGGAATTTCAAATGGTAAGAGTAATGAAATTTGATATTAGCATTGGTTACTGAATTTTTACACTGTTCTCTCTAAAATGTAAACATAATTTTTGCCTTGCTGTTTTTCAGTAAATGGCTCATTTTTTCAGCCTCTAGCAGAGGACACTGAGGCACTAACCTGTGTCTTGGGGCCAGATACAGTCAGAATATTTAATGTAGTCCCTAATTTTAGCTTTTGAAGGTAGCCCCAGATACAGGTCTCTGCAGACAGGTATCAAGTGCGAGTCCAGTAGCACAATGATGTGCAACATGTGTCTGGTCGTATGATAGTGTGATATGTGGCCTTTCACTCGCTCCAGGAGCGAGGATGTTATGGCTTACCCCAACAAGCAAGTGGAATAGCCTTGCTTGTAACATTTTTCTCCATGGATCTTACTGTTTGCTAAATCTCCTCCAAACCAATACAAACTCACCTCTCTCTAGGGGAATTTTCTCATAAATAGGAATTTATATTTAGCTAGCATACAGGAGCAACTTTCTCTTTTACTTCAAATAAGAAGTACAGATGCACAAATTCAATATCTGAAAAAGTAAGTCCCTTGAACAATAGAAGACAAAGACGGAAAAATATTTTCCAAGGCAAACTAATTGCAGCCAGAGTATCTGTTCTTCATACAGCAGGGTAGATACCAGTAGCCAAAGAGAATGCCATCTTCAGTGTCATTTGTGGAGAATTGTGAAATCTTCCTTGTCCACTTCATTGCCCAAGTACTGCCATAGTGAAGCTGTATTATCCGCTAGTTACGTAATTCCTCCTCCAAAAGCCTTTATAATTGCATGCAAATCAGTGATCTTGCACAGAAAGTTCAAAACAAAACAGAAAACCCAGAGAAATCCGTCCCAGAGCTTCAGAGCAGAAAGTGCAACCAAGCAAGAATTTCAAAGCAAGAAGTCAGCTGTAGGCAAGATTTCCTTCCTGCTGCTTCTTTGTCTGCTGTCACGCATCTTGCATGTCTTTCTGTGAATGGCACGGTTTCAAGGTAAGGAGAGGAAAGCAGTCCCATGCCTCTTCAAACCTGGTGGTAAACTGCCAGTTTAAACACTCCCTGGCTGAGCACAACTTAATACCTTGTCACCTTTTTCCTGGGTAAATTATTTCATCTCATGTCTTTTATATGAGAGTTAATTGGAGATCTCCTGTGTTTCTCCTCTGTATTTTTGTGCTGTTTGTGGATGTGGGCTCAGATCACGACTAACAGATTGGGCCCTTGCAGGTCCGAGATGGAGCTTCCCTACCTGTCCATTAGTTGTTGTGAGCTTGGGTTGCACCCAAGCTGCTACATCATTATCCACTATTTAATTTCAATTTGAAACTTTTGCATACACTATACTGAAGTGCTAGTTATAAAAGCATAACTAGCTTTTATAGTTTTTCATCATTCTAGTAAGATTGGTTTAATTTTGTTTTGTTGTTTTTCAGTGTGTTTTTGTTTTTTTGTTCCCCTCTGTATTACTGTAACTGAAAATAAGTGTATTTTCCTCCCCCCCCCAATCTCCTTATCTTTTAGAGTTCGCTTTAATTAGAAGAACAGTTATTAAAAAAAAAAAATTAGGAGAGGACAGATAAAGCCTAACATGACAGCCAGTGATGGTAATTGGTATTATGAAAAGATGTGATGGAGCTGACGCTCCACTTAGGAGAATAATTTTGGTTTGTGTATTTTGTGGCTGTTCTCTGGTTAAAAGGTATCACAAATTTTATGTTGCAGGCAATTTACTGAATAGGTATTCTAGGGGAGAGATAACCCAACAGAAATCTAGTAATTCTGACAAGAGTTACAGTTCTGTAACTGTGAACAGTTAACGTTACAGTTAGAAAATACACACACACGTACAAAAATCTCTTAGTCATATCATAAATGTTGGATAAGTCAGAATCAGGTATGAGCAAGTTAATTTCAGTACATGCTTGAATGTATCTCAGGCTTTGAGTCTGACCTTTTTCAAAAGAGGGAAAGCTGAATCTTCATCCCATTATCTCTCAGAACATGTTTTTTATTCCTTTTGTTGGTTTGAAAGTGTGGAAAAGCTGATGAAAACCTTACAGCTAAACAAGTATTTGGGAAAATTTCTATGTTTAGTCATTGGAAAAGCTAGGAAACTTTCAGGTGCTTTCCTGAATTCTTGGAGGTTTTACTGATATTGTTTCCAAATATCGAAAGCAAAGGAGTTTCCTCATAAGGAGCCAGAGATTGAGTTGTGGTTTGATTTATTAATCAAGCTGTGCAGCTGAAGCAGGCAATACAGTAACCCACAGCAGAGACACCATACTGTGTATCCTGATTTGTCCTGGAACTTCTTGTATAGATCTTTATACAGGTTTAATCCTAATAGCATTAGTGTGGTAAGACATATTGCTAAGTAGACTTCGACTACTAACAGAGACTTAAACAAAAAAAATCCATTGGACATTGCTATTATATAGCTGACATGACATCAACCTCTTCAACCAATTCCCAGCTTTTTCTCAACATCATCTTGGATAAAAGGGAAACTGAGTAACAGATTACCAGGGACCATGATAGCACTGTCAGCCTTTTGAATTAAAGGCTGTTGCCATCCAGTTACTCATCCTTGTTCATAACATTGTAACGAAATGTGGTATAGCCTTAAACTGATAGTTAAAAAGCAGATTTGATCATTTTAACACTTGTGTTTTAGCCTTCTATTTCAGTCAAAAGTATCCAATGGTACAATGCATCTTAGATAGTTTTCAGATAATTTAATATCTTAAATATTGATATTTTTAATGATCCTGAAGGCATACTATCAGTAAGCTGAAAACAAATGTGAATGCTGAAGATAGGATTTAAATTTAACACTAGTCTTTTTAATGTATTTGAGGTGAGAATTTCCATAAATTAGAAGGGATGTATCTAAAACTGTGTCTTTCTGGTTTGATATACCATGTGGGTGGTTTCATAAATCAGCTGCAGTTAAAATGACAACCCATAGTAGAATGCTCTGCTAATTTAATTTTGCTAAATGATTCTTTTTTTAATCACCATAATACATTGTGATAAATGGTTAGTATGATCAGTTTGAAGGCCGATTTATATTTCAGCAGGTTTTTTCACTTGTCACGTATATTGTTTACTTCCATGGCCAAGTGTAAATACTTTTCATTGATATAATCAGTTTACATAGTAATTTCAAGCATAATAAAGCACTACTTGTTCAAGACTAAGCATACCTTTTTTACTTGAAGTATGGAGCTACTGCTTCTAAAGTAAGTAATAATCTTAGATATATTGGTTCTTAAGTGGTTTGCTCTGACTGTTGAAATACTTGTGAACTTCTGAATACTGATTGTGGAAGAAACCATTTCTTTTGCAAATGATCAGAAGTAAAAGCTGGTATATGATAAGGACAAGGTATATGTTCCTGTGCTTAAGAATAGAGAGGAGGTTTAATTTGAGAACCCAGGTTTGCAGAGACACATTCTCTGCTGCTGTTGCTAACAGGGTCCCCGGGGGCTGTGACTGTGACACCTGCCTCAGTGTTGTCCACACGTTTCACAAGGGGACTAGGTCAAAAAACCCATCTGAGCTGACTCCCACTCTGTGCTTTCCATGTTAAAAAGGATGAGTACAGGTGATTGCGGTGATCGTAGTACCAGGGTCATGGTATGTAACCATGGTGAAAAGCAGTGCTATGAAAGTTTATGGGAATGCTTTCAGCATTCAACATGTGCATAACATCATTTTTGAGCTGCATGTGTGGCAGTTGATTTTTTTTTTTTTATTTTTTTTTTTAGGGGCAGGGATTCTGTCATCTACATGAGTTATCCATGGATACCTCATGGCTGCTATCTGAAAGGCTGCTATTCTTTAAGGTGTGCATTATGCACCCTTCATTGCTACAGTCCTCCTTGGATATCAGCAAGCCCTGGCTGTGAGGTGGCTTGTTGCCTTCCCCATCTGTCCATTGCTGCTTTCCAAACAGGGCTTATGACCGTCCTTGTGGCCAGTCTGGCATTTGTCTTCCTGCTCTATACAGAAGAAGGAAGGGTGAGATAGAAGAGGTGAAATAAAGAAGGGGGCGGGGGGGGGTGGGGGTGGGGGGGAAGAGAGAAGCCCTTCTGGAAGTTATCTGCCTGTCCCAAGGTATTACATTGTGCTGATGCCATCTGCTTCATACAAGAGCTGGTTGATGTTCTCTAAGCAAAGCCTAGTTCTGTCTCCCTGTGCATTGCTGGAGCTGTGGCTAAGCCGTGCAGCTGCCAGGCATTGTCTGGCTGTAAGGGTGGTGGTGGTGAGGGACCTCCTAGTTCGAAAAGGGAGGAAGACAGGCAGCAGCTTCCTTAGGCATGTGCAACACTCCCAGTGGTTTCTGTGGCCAAAACTACCACTTAGGTGGACTTGAGAGGACTTGGCTGTAACTACAAAAGAATAGGCTGGAAGGTGTCATGCCTAGGAATTTTTTTTTTTTTTCCTAGTTTTCAGTGACATGAGCTATTCTAGACAAGTGGCTAATATAATGGGTGAGAATGTATTTTACAGTGGCTTTATTCCTCCGTCTGCTAGTATCCAACCTGGGATGGCCCTTACATTCCTGTCAGGAAAAACTTCCCTCCATCGAGGTGTTGCATATTTGCTCTTTCTGTGCAGCTATTAGTAAGGCCTTGGGAACCTGAAATCCCCAGGTTGTCCCATATTTCTCCTCTGTTTTCCTTGTGTAGTGACACCATAAATGAGGGGATGTTCCACAGCCTCGTGGTGCATCAGTCTGCTTCATTGTGCTGCCGTGTAGATGTCTGGCAATGCAAGATGTTGCCTGATGGGTGGGATCAGGCCCATAGCAGAGAGTGGACTGTATGAAATCCAGGCAGTAGTTCTCATCAGGTATTACTTTTGCATTTCTGAACAGGAAACATTCAGCTTTTGGCTAAAAATGGAAATCTTCCTTAATTTTTTTTATGGGTGCTTTTATTTTTTTGGATAAAAATGAACTATTTTTTACTGAAACCGTACACTTTATGGAAGTAAAACTTGTAAATGGAAAATAAAACCTAACAAAGTACAGTTTTGAATGAAAATATATATCATTTTTACAAAGCACAGAAATTTTGTGAGGAGCTATAGCAACTGAACTAGTTGTTGAAAGAAGACATTAGAGATAGCCTGGAGTTTGAACATGGAAATGTTTAATACTGCATATCCTCAGTCTTCAGACGTTTACTTACTTAGTCCCTCTGTAGAAATTAGGCTGCAAACGTTATTGTGTCTAAAATGCTATGCCTGTCATGTTGTACCTCTGAAATGTTAGAGGCACAAATGGGGTAGCTGGCAGACATGGGAAGCTGTGAGTGGTAGCTGAAAGCGTGAGTGCCTTGCATGGTCGTAAGGTGAATATTTTGGTTTGAGACTGAACATGCTGGAAAGTAATTAGTGAGAATCAGTTTCCTGATGGTGTTGCTGGCTCATAATAACACACCTATTTTGGGATAGCCTGTTTAGTTTTGTTATTTCCCTCTTTTTTTGGTCTTTCTTATAATAGAGCTTTTTGTCTGGCTGTAAAGTTGCAGGATAAATCCATGAAAATGAATAAATCATGGTTCTGAAAATGAGTAGGATTTGACTATTAAAGTTGTCTATAAAATGCCAAAGCAAATAGTAGGAACATATTGTAAAGGTGTAAAATTTCAAATGAAAAGAGAGATGCCTGATAGATTGCAGTAGTGAGCCACTACAGCCTTTGGTACTGGATATTACAGCACTGTATTGACACAGTGACCATTAAAGCATTTGATCTTTTGTACCTGGAATGTACCTGCCTTGATCCTTCTGGTTTCTGCACTAACGGATTTAAGACACCATGGTACTCCAGCTGTACTCATTGATGTAACTTTTCAGTTTCTGTAGTTAAGGCATTTTAGTTTAGTCTTGATTCAGCACATGACTGTACCAAGACAATGCAGTTAAACAGAGTTTTTTTCACTCCATTGGAAACAAATTTTGGCCGGTCGGTCTCTGCAGTCAGTGGCCAGGATGAATGGGTGGGATTTAGACTCATTACAGGAACCCACGCATGTTGTTTCTGCAAGGCATGACTGACATGATATTTTTAGAGTAAATACTTCTAACACAAACCCGGTAAACTATGAAAGAGTTCTGTACACTGTAGGAAAGTGTGCTGGGGTGCATTTGACTTTCTAGCTTGTGTAAATATTTACCATTCGGCTTTGTGCTTCTTCTTCTAGACATTACCCAAAGCAGTCCTTCACTACAGTGGCTGATACACCAGAAAATCTTCGCCTGAAGCAACAAAGTGAATTGCAAAGTCAGGTAAATCAAATAATTCTTTTGTCTCATTAATATTAGACTGTCAGTCCACTTCTCTATAGTTTTTCTAAGTACTGTAAGTATTTCCTCATACTGATACATAGTAGCACTCTAACTTAATTGTAAAAAAATATTTGTAGGTTGGTATAACACTGCAAAACTCAAAGTTTTATTTCTGATCTCACTTACACTAGTTACCATACTATTGTAAGTCCATTGACATCACTGAAATCCTTCTTTTTCAACAGTATACCAAGTATCTAAGTAGTTTTTAATGTTTGAAATGTTATAGCTCAACCCAGAGGGTTCATTTACCTTAGACAAACTGTCATTGTTAGCTTGCACCAAATGTAATCATAAAATAGCTGTGTGATTAGCAAACAATTAATTTGTCATTAGCAAACATTTAGAAGCCTTTAATACTTGTCAACACTGAACTGACTGAATGATCAGTTTATGGATCTGTTATGTGCTCTGTGAACTCATATATGGAGCAGTCTGTAAGCCAGTTGTGATAAATATGTTATCAATCAAAACTTATGTAGGTTAATAAGAAATACATTTAAATTAAAATTTAAAAAGAAAAGGGGGGGAAAAAAAAAGAAAATGGCAATGAAGACTTACGTGACCCAAATATGATGTTTGTTTACTACTGTTACTTGGTAGTCCCTAACATACAGTTCTTACTGATATTAATTCCTTAATATCTGGACAAATCCCCTCTTCCCCCTCTCACCCCCATATAACTTTCCTATTGTTTAATTTTATGCAACACTGGAAGTTGGCCTGGCTGTTTGAGACAATTGATAATACTTGATTGCATTTTATTTTGCGAAAATTGTGGGGTTTTTTTACTACCGTGGTTTTAGTCTGGATTTAGTTGTGATCTCTCATTATAAATTGATAATTATCATTGTCAGTTAATGTAATAAAAACCTGTAGCGGAAAACAGACAGTAGGCAACAAGAGCTTTCTTGTTTGGGAACCTCTCTGTAGGTTAATGGGTAAAATCAAAGGAATACTAAAGAGAAATGCTAGCACAGATATTTATCATGATATAAATTTTTAAAAATTCTTTACCTTTTGCCATTACAATTATTGATTCTTTCATGCTGAAATTCTGCCATCTGGAAAGAGGAGAGTTTGTAGAATGTACATCTCCTCGTGACTTCAGTGGATTTTAGAGTAGAGTTTGCTTCATTTTCTTGTAGTTCAGTCGTTCTGTGTACCATAGTTAAGAGGAACTTGTGAACTATACTTTTTACAGGTCTGTTTAAAAGAATATAAACTTTGAGCCCACTATTTTTTTAGTGGTTTGATGGAAAATGTTGGGATTCAGGAGAATAATAAAATTTTACTCCTCTTTCTGTCAGTTTTTCACTGTATTGTCTTTTGTATCTGCGCACGCACCCACGTGCACATGGATATATACAAATCTCAGGCCAAAACTTAAAGCAATCAGGTGTATGCTTTGCCTATGGCTACCTCTGTCTGCTTGTCCCCAGGATATCAGTTACACCATGGGTGAGTTTGCCCGCTGGGACGTTACAAGGATTCAGCTACACGAGTCTAATTTGGTGACAGCTCTGCAGTGATGGGCAGAGAGGAAGAGAAGCCAGCTGACTTCCTCACGGCTATGTTACCTGCGTCGGGAGCCTGCAGTGAAAAAAGCTGAGACAAAGATTTCAAACCTTGTGCTCACAATTCTGTACCTTAATTCTCATGTGAATCATGAGCCTTAATCTAAAAGGCCCTCCGGGAAGCCTCCAAAGCCGTATTTTTTAACGTACTGGCAAAAGACAGATTTTAATGGGACTGATTTCTGCAGGCAAGTAGGCTTTAACTGCAGAGCTTGTTTGAAGTTGGCTAAGAAAAGTATAGATGGGAGGAATCCTGTTTGAGTGTTTAGAGAGGACAACTCTCTGTTTGTCTTAAAGTAGTCTACTTTCTCCACGGTTATTGTGATAATACTTCTGAGGGACTGGGGGCTATTGAGAATTGTCAGGGAGGTGTAGAGGTCAACTGGTAGACATCAGTTTGAGTTAAGACTAATGTAGTAAGGACTGAAATAATTTCTGGTTTATAACTGTGTGTTATCCCAATACATGATGGGCTTGGTACATCTCCAGTTTAGCTCACACGTTCTAAACTCGCCTGTATCAATTGTCTATCTTGGCTAAATGTTGACCAACCCAAGGAGTGTGGTCTGTTTCTAGAGCCTATAAGAGAAATGGCTTTTCCTAACCTATTTGAAACATGCTGACAGGGCACTTTGGAAGTGTAAGGAAACTTGTTCTGGTAGTGTTCTCTATTTGTAAACAGAGGACTTAGTATTCTAGGACTGGATAAGCAATATCAACAGGAAACTTGGAGTTTGCTTATGTATAAACTTGCTCCAACTGTTCACAATCCACTGGCATAAAATGTTAGGTAAGGATCTACTCAAAACTTGGAAATGGAGAGAAACCCTTAATTTGTACAGTGTACCTTTTTTTCAAGGTTATTAGGCAGTAAAAGATTTGCAGTCAGTGCAAATATAGTTCTAAATTATAAGGGCACAAATTCACCTACTTGGAAGAAAAGCCGTAATGTTTCTGATCATCATTTGTTTCCTTGGTGTTGATTCACATCAAGACTGCACAAAGTAGCCTAGCCTGTAAATTGTTTTAATGCTGAAATAAAGATTCCAGGTACTTTTCATAATCCAATTTAAATCTTGTCATAAAATAAAACTGTAAATTCTGAATAATTTCTGTAATATTTTGAAGAGTATAAGGACAGAGAAATTGCCATCCTGAATCGGCCCTATTAGCCGACTAGTCCATCGTCCTATCTTTTCAGAGAAAGTTGCAAGACTCACAGCTGAAACAAATACATGATATATAATTTGCCATCGTTCAGGTCTCATGCTATTTCAGTGCTGTGCAGTAGAAAAAAGTGTGTACATGGTTCAAGAAAAGCCTTTCACATGAAACCAGACTTGGCTGAATAGAATCACATTATTGCTACCTTCCAGTATTCATGAGAGCTGCTTGAGCCTTCTACCAATGCAGTGACAGTTTGGAGTTGAACAAATTCTATATTAGGTAATGTAAAAAATTATGTTAACTTCTGAGTAAGGAGAAATGCTTTTCTACAGTCATAGCCGCTTTCTAGTTTCTAGTAAACATCTTTAATGCTTTTAGTTCTGAAGGGGCACAACCCTGTGTTTAACTGCAAGACTCCAAGTGTCTTTTCAAAATCCATAGCTTTAGAACTATTGTTTATCTTACTCAGCAAAACAGGAGGAATTGGTAAAGGAAACACCATTAAATATTGTATAAGCTAAAAGACACATGTTTTTGTAAATTTGTTGTTTTGATTTTCGTTTAAGCAGCAATTGACAGTGTTTTAAGTTGAAGTGCTGGCCCCTCTATCAAGAATCCATTAAGGTCAGCGTCAGGTGCCATGCTGTCATGTTGACATAACATGACAAGAGTAAAACAAACAAACCCAAAATACTATTTTCTGGAGGAGTCAATGGAAAATGGATTGCTCTTTAGAACACTTGAAAAATTATGTTGTTAAGAAGTCAAATGGCAACATTTAAAAACTTTCCAGAGAACATTCTCCTTCTATGCAATATAATTTCAGAGCTTTTCCTTCCTTGAGCCTTTTGCTTCCATGGGCTTTCATTCAACTCTGCAGTTTGAAGGAGACACAAATGCATTTTAGGAGAGGCTGTAAGTTTGATTTCCCATTCTGGAAAACTCCCCAGTTCAGTGTGTCTCCTGACTGAAGGAAAATGAGTTTTAAGGTCTTTAATTCTCTAAATAAAGAGTATAGACAGGGATCCAGTGTCTCGAACAAGATTCCTTTATGCCTCTCTGATGAAAAATCCCTGTCTTTACTTTGTTGGGGATTAGTGCATTCTCTTACTCCATAGCATACAATGGATACTTTCCACATGCTCTTGCCTCTCCTAGATGAAGTCAACTACAAAAGTTACCGATATGCTCATCTCAGCTATGTTTACTTGGGAATTGCCTTCATGGACCTTAGCTACTGACCTCTTTCACTTTGTAACAGTGTAAATTGCTCCATGGCCTTTAGTTCTTGTCTGTGGCAATGCTGTGTAGATCAAAAGCAGCAGCTCCAGTTGAACTTACAGAAAGAAACAGAGATGTTCTGCAGCAGTTCTTGGCAGGAAGGATATCGAAGTGTCTGATCAAAGGGAGGGCTGATGTTTAAGGTGGGTTCTCATACTCCCAACACTTTCTGAGGAAATCTACTTTCCGGTAAGTCTTGGGGAACCTGATACAAAATCATGGGTATCATCCTACTACCTTCTTATCCTAATCTCTGGTGACACAGCCTGAGGCTGCTATCCTTGGAAACTCCCAGTGCTCCTTTTCATATGGGAGAAAATACTTTCCTTGTACTTCTCTTACAGCAGCTTGGATAACTGAAAGTGTATGGGCTGTTTTTCTGTAGGAAGAAACATACTTGCAGTTTTTCTTGTCAAGTAGTGTTCATAAAATGTTGGTTTTCAAGAAGTACCATCTTTCCTTAGGAGACATACCCAACTGAATCAGGCTGTTATCCTAGTAGTCTAATGTTTTAAGAGTCCTTACTTTCTCAGGAATTGTTTGTGTATGTATCTTTATCTGCCAGCTCTCACCAGGATAATCATGGTGATATTGAGCATTTGGAAGAAAGTGAACCTCAGAAAACGGAATAAAAAATCCTTATGGTCAGATGTTTGTCTCTAGGATGGCCACACTCCTCTCTGTTCAGGTTGAAGAAGAGACAGACTCTGCCTAGTGGTTCCCTGTGAAAGCGTGAGAGATGATGCGTGTAAACTGAGATACAGAAAATTCCGTTTTTACGTGGGGAAAAACTTTTGCAGTGTGAGGGTGACGGAACACTGGCACAGGTTGCCTGGAGAGGCTGTGGAGTGTCCATCCTTGGAGATTTTCAGAAGAGGACTGAGCACAGTCCTGAGCAATCTGCTGTAGTTGACTGTGCTTCGAGTAAGGTGATGCACTAGATGATCTCGAGTCCCCCTCCAGCTTCAGCTTCTCAGATTCTGCTATTCCTCTCTGTCCTGTCCTTCCTCAGGTTCCTCTTGACCATTTCTGTGTTCTTCTTTCTTGCCGCCTTCTCTTTGCCTCTCTGTTCCGAGAGTATGTGTTAGCAAACTTCCAGGCAGATTCTTTTTATTAGCTGTTTTTCTTGATTTGTTAAAAAGGTTTTTCAGTTTATATGCTCTGCTTTTATGAAGTCTTTGGAATGAACTGCCACAGTGAATGCTATAGGGGAATGGATGCTGGATGGATTACTAAAGCAGACATTTAATGGATTTCCTGGGGTACCCTGAGTGAGCTCATTGGAGAAGTCATGGAGAAAACAGTCCTTGGAGCTAGAGGCAAAGACAAAAATATCCTCCTTCAGCTGAGGAAAGGAGGAAGAAATATGGGATTGCAAGCAGAGAGGCCTGGTTATAGCTTTACGGGTGATTTTGTAAGTTGTGCTAGAGGACCCTGGAGCAGAATTTAAAGATGGGATTTTTCCAGATAGCCATCAGGTGCTGATTATTTATCTGCTCCTCTCTCCACTTGTCTAAGGATCTGAACCCAATCCACCATATGTGTATGAAGAGAGGGGTGAGAGAACGAAAAGACTGCAGACTTTTCAGTTGTCTTCTTGCTATTACTTGTGAGTGAGAAGTCCTGGAGTAGTTGATTGGATTTGTGCATTAAAGTAAACCCAGACTGCCTGCAGGAAGTTCTCCTTTGCTCCCCTGTGAGCCCCTGCACAGTAGCATTTTCTAAATCATGCTCATCAAAAAATGTGAAGTTTTTCAACTCGTGGTTTGTTCCTTCTTCCCTTCTGCAGACTATTTAAATGACTTTTTTATCTTCATGAGTCAAAGGCATAAAAATCATTCTTGATGTGAATAATAGGAAGCTCCAGAGGAGTGCAGGAGGCCGAATGGATTTCAGTCTTCTGGGAAAATGGTTGTCACCTCTTCGGATTGTTATCTTGCCAAGTACGTGAGGGAATCTGTCTACATCCTGTCTGCACTGGACTGGCTCCTGTTACTGTGCTACCATGTATCTACACTGTTTCTGTTTTGGTTTTGGTTTTTTTTTTTTTTTCCTGCCTGCAGTTACTAGACAGGCTGTAAGATTCAGGATGTGACAGCAGTGCTTCCTCTCCTTTCCTGTCTGCTACTCCTCACTGTCACAGAGGCTGGACCAGCAGGTGGAGATAAACAAGTTGTAACCCTGTGGTCAAGAGACACCAGAACATGAAGCAAAGACACCAAACTGTGTGTAGTACTGTAATAGTTGATAAACAGATTGGGAGGCAGAGAGGGAGTTTCTCTGTGGAATACATTGACTTATATTTGTGTTACCGACACATTTGTAGCATCCTGAAATTCTTTGATTTCACGGATGGAAATACAAATCTTCTGCTGGGATATAATTATGGACTACTTTTTGAAATAGAAAAGAAGAATGGTTTGCTTTAGCTTTAAGTTGTTAATTCTTAAATCTGATTCCTGGTACTGGCTGCATATCCTATTTTTTTTTTTTTTTAATTCTTTTTTTATCTAATGTCATTGGCCTGTATAATTATATAGAATTTTAAACTAACTTCCAATGGTAATGTACTGGTCAGTGTAACAAAAGTTACTTGAATAAAGGAGTTGGGACAGTAGTATTTTTTTGTTTTACTTGTTTATAAAAATAACTATTTTTTCTTATAATGTTGACTGTTCTTTCCTGTATTTTCTTTTTGGGCCAGATCACACCTTGACAATCAGTAGGTTAAGCTGTATAGATAAAAGCAGTACATTCTCTTCCTTTTTTCTGAACCTATATTATTATGTGTATCTGCATTTATATCTAAGGGCACAATTACAGGTTTCAGTGCCTGAGCAAAACAACTGCTTCAGACCATTCTTTTTGTACTATTTCTTCATTTCTCTGCAAAAAAATCTGCAAAGATGATGATGGAAGGAGCACATTGCAAAGCGAAGATGAATACTTGCCCAACATTCAAAGGAAACTTTAGACAGACTTGCACTTGAGCATCTATGGAAAATGTCCACCTATCTAACTTTTCAGCTTTTCACTGTTGATTTGATGATACAAAAGTAAAAGAACCAGCATTTTTTTTGCATTAGTGCTTGACCTGTTGTTAAAATCCATAGTGATTTGAAAACCTGATGTAATTTGGTAGGGGAAAACCAGAACTGAACTACATTTAAGGAAACACAATAGTGTCTGCAGAGACTCAGAAGCAAGCAGTGCAAACTGTTCCTGCTGGCCAAAAAATTATGAAGTCTATAAAATACACAGTCACAGGAGAAAAATGTGCCAAGACTCAGAAGTAGGATGCAAAATATATGAATATAATGAGATCCATTTTTCTAGCATATGTTGATGAGGAAAAAAAAAAGTGCTTTTCTCTTTCACGTCTATTTCAGATGCGCTTAATATTTAACTGTAAAAAGTGAAAGGATAATACATTTACGTGAAATATAGGTAATTTTTGTGGTAGGATGAGGGCAGAGTGGTCATGATTATTAAATAGAGTACTTATTGAGCAAAACCATTTTTATAGACTTTCTTATGACATCGAATCAATGTACAGCAAGTAGGACATCCTTAATAGAAAATCTTAGGATCAATAAAATTGAAAATGATTCAGACCACCTTTACTTGTACAACCAGCAGTAATAGAAAGGGGACAGAAGAGAGCCACAGAATTCATAGCTGTTATTTGTAAGTTGAGTTGTGGAATTCTTTACTGTGTCAGCACTAGTATTGAATTGTCTGTAACTTTTTAGAGGAACAATTAATAAAAATAATAACAACTTAAAAATTAAGATGGTATCAGAATTTCTATGATTTAAAAAAAATTATTCATTTAATCTCTTATATTCTAATCTTTAAAAAAATAAATCCTTTTTTTTCCTGGGTGGGGAAGTGTCGTGGTTTAACCCCAGCCAGCAACTAAGTACCACACAGCCCCTTGCTCACTCCTCCCCACTCCCAGTGGGATGGGGAGGAGAATTGGAAAAAAACCTAAAACTCGTGGGTTGAGATAAGAGCAGTTTAATAACTGAAATAAAATATAATAATAACAATAATAATAATAGTAACGAAAAGGAATATAACAAAAAAAAAAAAGAGAGAACTAAAACCCAAGAAAAGACAAGTGATGCACAATGCAATTGCTCACCACCCGCTGACCGATGCCCGAGCAGCGATCCACCCCTCCTGGCCAACTCCCCCGCCCTGTTTATATACTGAGCATGATGTTCTATGATATGGAATATCTGTTTGGCTAGTTCAGGTCAGCTGTCCTGGCTCTGCTCCCTCCCAGCTTCTTGCACAGCCGCTTGCTGGCAGAGCAGGGGAAACTGAAAAAACCTTGACTTAAGCACTACTTAGCAACAACTAAAACATCAGTGTGTTATCAGCATTATTCTCACACTAAATCCAAAACACAGCACTGTACCAGCTACTAAGAAGAAAATGAACTCTATCCCAGCTGAAACCAGGACAGGAAGGAATGGGGAACACTCACTGAGCTTGGGACATACTAACATGTATGTTCTTTTTCATGTCTTGTCAAGTTTATGTTCTGATTCTCTTGAGCTTCTTTGTGCTGTTTATTTTTGGAACTTGATTTTTTTAATGGTTGCTCTGTGCAACTCTGTTGCAAGAAATTGAATGCTGTGATTCTTGTTAGTTACGTTTTTGTTGCGTTACTGCATGGCATTTAAACCCGCATGAAGGAAAAATGCATTCAGTGGTGGAGAGTTTAAGATGAAGAACAAGAACAGAACAACTGTCACAGGAAGTGAGGCATCCAGGGACTGCAAATCAGATGCCGAGGACATATCTGTACTACTAAGTACAAGAGGGCCAGGAAGAAATTCCTGATCCCAAAGACAAGCAGTGTGTACTGGCTTATGTCCACACTGTATATGGCTGCTCTCCTTAGAATGGATATATATTTTTTTCCAGTTCATAGTGTTTGAGAGAGTGTGAGGGCTGCATACCAGCCTGTCAGAGTGGCACTTGTGAAGCGTGAAACGGAGCGGGGATGGCACATGGGGAGATTGCGGGGTCAGTGTCCTCTTGGTTATGTGGAACGACTGATCAGGTCAAAGGGAGCAAAACTGATGCAGGCATGTCCGTGCTGCCTTTCAGGAGTGCTCCCTCAACTGAAGTAGACACTGAGCTGTGCTTGGTCTTACCTTGAGGATGGCAGTACAGCAGAGCTGGGGAACACGCTCAGCAGTGTGGGATATTGCGGAGCCAGTACTGAGTTTGTTCCCTTGCTCTCTCCTATTTAGCAGAGTATTTGTATGGAGGAAGTCTGTCAAAGCCAGAGAATGAGATCACATCACTCTTTCTTTCCTTTCTGGGCTTCAGATCTGCGTCTTTCGAAGACTGCCACGTTTAATCAAAAGGAGTCCATGTAGTCTCACTTCCTATTGCTGACACTGACGTTTTTTCCTGAAACACTTCGTACTTGTGATCAGCAAGAGGAAACTTGACTTGATGGGTGACTGGTCTGATCCAGTGTGGAATATTGGTAATGTCAGCATTAAAAGGAAGGACAGCGAAGGAGCATCCCTTTACTTATTCACCCTGGGGTGTAAAAAAGGAATTTGCAGGAATATGTTTTTAGTCAATGCACTGAATTAGGAGAACTTGTTTTATTTTCTTGATGTTGCCAGTGTCTTCCTCCAGGAAGTTCTTAGTCTTTGCCCTAGACTTCCATTTGTGTAATGACGGGGATAAATTATCTCTTTTTTTCCCCAGCAAATTGTAGTGGCTGGCATATTTAATAATTTGAAAGTGGCATATGAGTATTTTTGTTAATATCCTTTCATCCAAAGTAAAAGCTCAACATTTTCTTTTCCAATGTGAGATTATAACAATGAATTCTTCATACATCAAAGCACTGGATTAACCCATTTGGCATTTCACATTGTGACAATTAATGGCTTCCATTTAGTTCCTCATTTTAAGCTCATATCTTTTCAGAAGTACTGACCTGTTTCCTAGCAAGGGACGAAGCTAGTCATCCATCTTGTTATAATGAAACCGATTTTTATGTTCATCTGTGGCAATTTCTTAACAAACTTCAGAGGTTCTGGACTGAGAATTTCTAGAGGCAAGGTTAATTTTTCTCTTCATTTTTTCTTGTCCTTATTCTCATGGCCTTACATTAACGTGTTGAAAGAATATGATAAATGACTGTATTTCTCTTAATTGTATTGGTTCTTTGAAAATATTTTGAATTTGGTCCTTATACCTTTGTAAAGTTTTATTCCACAAGGATGAGCTACTTTTACTCTTTAGGCATTAGGTTTTTTTCCTGCTGATGCTACAAGCTCAACCTGTCAGTTTTTCTAGTTTAAGGGATTCTTGAGAGTGATCATTGCTTGCAGTGTTACGTTGATTTGCAGATATCCATGGTTCCCTTTCAAAGGAGAAAGCAAATTGAAAGTTTTAACATATATATGAGTTTACCAATAGACTGAGAGATCAAATCCTACTCTAACATACCTCTGGAAATTGCCTCAAATCCATAGTTAGTTTGTCCCATAGTTGAGTTTTTTTTCCTGGCATGTACTAAACTTGTTGCATATTTCTGCATAATTAGAGAACAGAATTTCTATGAGCATGATTATTTCTTTTTATTTGATGCAGTTATTTTTTTCATAGAATGCATGCACTCTTTAGATGTATATTGAAAAAAAGGAAAATACTGATTTACCTACAGACTTCCCCCATGTGATTAACTGTGATGTAAGTCTGCTGTTGAAGAGCCTTTAGAAGTATGCATTTTGTTTAGCAGTTACTTGTATCTGCTAAAGTATTTTAAATTGTCAAAGATTTCTGTATAACAGTTGAGAGTGGCTGGATTTCTTTACCTTTTTGGCTTTTTTTCGAGTGTAACAAAAAAAGTCTATCCAGATGCATATCTTTGCTTTGTGTAAAACAGCTGTCCCTGTTGTGTGCATTGGCAACTGAGTAGTACCCTTTAAATCCATTATTAATTCTGTTTTTGGTCAACATTTGTTCTGGAGGTGGCCTTAACAAAATGACTAGCAAAGCTGTTTAATAGGAGAAATCCAAGCCCGGTGAGTGTCACGTTCTCTTAATTGGAAGCCTAACAAAATAGAAGCTTTAAGCAAATGAAGCGGCAAAGAGAGAACTTTAGCCTTAGTGGAGAAATTAAGAACGGAATAAACAAAATCTCTCATCCTCCATGTTCCCCAACAAAACATAGTACGCTGGCTTCTGGATTTTGAATAGCTGCAGAAGGGCTTTGTCTGCTCCAGCAAGAGACACTTTTTGCACTTTGAAGCTTTGTGGATGTTTCTCTTCGCCTGTCTCTCTCTTTGACTTTGTTTTTCAGTTCTTGATAATTTCTGACTGTCTGTAGTCTGAGCTGTCTCCTCATGGTGCAAAGAGCACTTGTAATATGCTGAGTGTGACTGTGAGAAGGAGAAAGGAGAAACCGGCCTTGGCTTGCCTGGTGGTGCAAGGCCAAAACAACACATGAATCAGAAATCGCATGGTATTACGCCTTTCAGAGTATTTGGAAGAAGAAGAAAGGCAGGAGGGTTCCTGGGCAGTCCTACCCCTTGACCCCAATAAAAGGCCATGAGTGTTCGTCAGCATTTTAGTTGGTCATTTTCCTGATGCTTAGGTTACTTATTGATGGGGCTGTTTTAGATCCAAGAAATATATTGTCCTCCTGATTTATTCTCAGATGGTGCAGGGACCATTCAGAGTTCAATGATTTCTTGTAACTGCTGCCTTGCAGGATGGATTGAGGTCTATTCGGGGTGATAGTTTGTCAGGTAGTGCTATGCTTGCAGAAGATTATGTTGATGGGCTTTCAAGTGAAAGGGTCAGGAAAGAAAGAGAAAGGAAAAAGAGTAGGATTAGTATAATGTTTAACCTTGCCTAAAACAAAGTGAGTGGAAGAAGATACTAAATGCTTTCATTGCACCAAATGTTAGAGCTTTGAAGATATTTGGTGGAAACACTTTTTTTTTTTTGCAAAGATTTAGTGTTAGAATCCGCCTGGAACACAGTTTTATTTTTTTCCAGTAGCTTACTAGACTGTAAATTTTGAAGGGCTGTTTTAATAAGAATAAGCTTATTACATAAGCTGTTTTAATTAAGGGGGGGGGGGGGCAAAAAAAACCCCTGTTGCCTACTGCCTCTTCTGGTCCTTTGGCACTGAATAATCAAATCAGAAACCCAAATTAAAAATAGTAATTTGATATTAGTCACCAAAATTTAAATATTTTGTATTTATATAAACTTACAGTTCAGTTCAGTTTTATTTAAAATTTAAACACTTCTATATAAATATATCTACATTTAGTGTATTAATTTTTAATCTGTTGTGAATTAAAAATGATTGAATTTCACTTGAAAGAAAATAATTTTACTGGGTAAAATTAAGCATAAATTTCTTGTTTTAAATTTTTTTTCAGGAAGTGTAGATAAATTGCTTTAAAGCTTTACAGGAAAAGATGCAAATGTGAATGAAGGTACCACTTACATATCAAGAGCTGTGCTCATTTTTGCAATATAAGATAACTTTTTAATAGCATAATATAATTATCAGTAAATGAATTGTTGATATAAACTTAAATGTGGAAACAAGGTCAGAAGAATGATCCAAGTTGCTCAGCCCTGTCAAGAAGGGAGTAAGAGAGATAAGTGTGTTGAGGACGGGATGCTCCAGTGCCTGAGTGATAAGGCTGGAATGTGAGGACCCGTCGTAGAGGCAGGTCGAGCGCACGCTACGGCACTGTTTGAGATAAATGAGAAGTGGGATATGTGGCTTGTTTTGATCAAAGGAAAATGTTTTGATCACTGTATAAGAGGAGAATCAAAAAAATCAAAGAATGGTGCATTTGACTTGAGTAGTGGTTTTCTGCTACACTGTTGGCCTGTATACACTTACGTTGTTAGTACTATGCCTTGTGAACATGGTGGCCTTTGCCACCAGCCTGAGCCCGTGGTCATTCCTTACGGAATAAAATGAGCAGTGGAGTCTTCTGATACTGCTACTGATGTCTCCATCAGCTACTGCAACAGAAACTACTCTTCCTTTTCCATCCTTTTAAATTTAACTCACTCCTTCAGTTACATTCCATCCTTTTCCAAAGCGCAGCTCTTGCTTTGGCCTTTGCTTTTACTTCGTCTTGGTTCTGCTTTGCAATCCGGCCTGCCAGGTTCTTGCGATAATACGTGAATTGAGTGTGCAGGAATTGGAATGTTTTGAAATGAGTGATACCAATGAAAAATGGAGCTGCTGCCCTGGAAGGCTGTCAGCAGGGCACAGCACCAGAGATGGCAGAGCTCAATGGGTCAGCAGCTACTGAGTGGAGAAGTGAAGGGGATGTGGAGAGCAGGCAAAAAGGAAGGACCAATGGTAAAATACTGTGCTTAAGGCAGAGCCTCAGTTCAGGTAGAGTCAGACATTAGGGAAGCTTTCAGCACATGGAGAGCTGTGCTAAGCAGAGCAACCAGCTGTGCCGAGAGCTGTCTCTCCGGACTGCAGCTCCATCACCCCTGTGCTCTGAATGAGTTATAGTTACGAAAAAGCATGTTTTGAGGCTAGATCAAGTTAGTAGGTGAAAACTTTTAAAATTCCCTCTGTTTTTGTAGATGCTGAAGCCATAGGGCAGTATTCTTCTGCCATCTGGGATGTAATATGACCTGGATGGATCAGAACATCTAAAATAGGTTGTATGAACAGTGCCCCTGAAAATGCCTGTTTCTGCCCATTAACTATGAATGAAGTGTCACATGGCTGTCTTGGATAAAGACTTCTAAAGTAGGGTAGAATCCGATGCCTTGTTACATAGCAGGCAGGGTTTGAATACTGACTGAGATGATAACCAGACCAAATTTGGCTTTGCAGGGAACTGGAGTCAAATGTAAGAAAAAAAGACTGGAGAGAGATAGGGCACATCAGAAGTCTAGTGAAAAGCACATCTGCTGTCCTGAACCAGCAAGTTGTGGAAAGTTATGCTGGTCATCTTATTTTATAGCACCCTGTAGAACATTCTTGTTCCCAGGAACGTGGTGAGGGGGCTCACCAAAACCTTGTTTGGTTAGTGTTTTACCTCTGCTGCTTCCTTCTGTTCAGAAAGGATGAGAAGAAACTTCATGATGACCATAGGTATCGAAGGCATTTATTTTAAATAGAAGCATAGGATGTGCAGAAATATGTAATCTGGACACTCCCTCTTTCTGAGGGAAGTCCCACCTGCTTCTGGTGAGTTGAGGAGTGGATGTTCAGAAATGTTCTTAACAGGCATCTCTATTCAATTTTTCATTAGACTTTGTTTAATGGCAAGTGCTTTGACATAAGCATCAATTCCTGGAGCATTTAAGTGTTTCTGATTCATTACTTCTGTCTACTTTCAAGAAAATTGTGTTTTACTAGTTAAGAGTTTATGTACTTTGGCGACTTCTTCATTAATTTTGTTACTGAACTCTCTGGAGCCATTTGGGTTTTATATCTCCCTGATGAAAGAAGAACCTCTAGAATCCTCTAGATGGGAAACATTGCACCCATTTGGGAAACATTGCACCCATTTTTAAAAAGGGTAGAAAGGAGGACCCTGGGAACTACCAACCTGTCAGCCTCACCTCTGTGTGTGGGAAGGTCATGGAACAGGTCCTCCTAGAAGCTGTGCTAAGGCACATGGAGGACAGGGAATTGATTTGAGACGGCCAGCATGGCTTCACCAAGGGCAAGTCCTGCCTGACCAACCTAGTGGCCTTCTGTGGTGGAGTGACTACATCGGTGGACAAGGGAAGAGCTATGGATGTGGTCTGTTTGGACTTCTGTAAGGCCTTTGACACTGTCCCCCACAACATCCTTCTCTCTAAATTGGGAAGATATGGGTTTGATGGGTGGACTGTTCGGTGGATGAGGAATTGGTTGGACGGCCGCATCCAGAGGGTAGTGGTCAATGGCTCAGTGTCCAGATGGAGATCAGTGATGAGTGGTGTCCCTCAGGGGTCTGTATTAGGACCAGTACTGTTTAATATCTTCATCAGTGATGTAGACAGTGGGATCGAGTGCACCCTCAGCAAGTTTGCAGACAACACCAAGCTGAGTGGTGCGGTTGACACGCCTGAGGGAAGAGATGCCATCCAGAGGGACCTGGACAAGCTCGAGAAGTGGGCCCATGTGAACCTCATGAGGTTCAACAAGGCCAAGTGCAAGGTCTTGCACCTGGGTTGGGGCAACCCCTGGTATCAGTACAGGCTGGGGGATGAAGGGAGTGAGAGCCACCCTGTGGAGAAGGACTTGGGGGTACTGGTGGATGAAAAGCTGGACATGAGCCGGCAATGTGTGCTCGCAGCCCAGAAAGCCAACCGTACCCTGGGCTGCATCAAAAGAAGCATGGCCAGCAGGTCGAGGGAGGTGATTCTGCCCCTCTGCTCTGCTCTGGTGAGACCCCACCTGGAGTACTGCATCCACCTCTGGAGCCCTCAGCATGGGAAAGACATGGACCTGTTGGAGTGGGTCCAGAGGAGGGCCACAAAAATGATCAGAGGGCTGGAACACCTCTCCTATGAGGAAAGGCTGAGAGAGTTGGGGTTGTCCAGCCTGGGGAAGAGAAGGCTCTGGGGAGACCTTACTGCAGCCTTTCAGTACTTAAAGGGGGCTTATAAGAAAGATGGGGACAAACTTTTTAGCAGGGCCTGTTGCGATAGGACAAGGGTAAACTTTAAACTGAAAGAGGGTAGGTTTAGACTAGATAGAAGGAAGAAATTTTTTATGATGAGGGTGGTGAAACACTGGAACAGGTTGCCCAGAGAGGTGGTAGATGCCCCATCCCTGGAAACATTCAAGGTCAGGTTGGACGGGGCTCTGAGCAACCTGATCTAGTTGAAGATGTCCCTGCTCATTGCAGGGGAGTTGGACTAGATGACCTTTAAAGGTCCCTTCCAACCCAAACTATTCTATGATCTGATGTAGAAAGAACACAGAAATATGATTTTTTGTTTTGTCAATAGTGAACAATTCTAATGGCTAGAATTTTTATTTTACTACTCTTCTGAGAAACCAGTTTGTTTAATTTTCTGATTGTGACTCTGAATGGATTTTTGTCGGTCTTGTAAGCTTTAAATGGGCAGAATTATTTCAGATCTACTGCAGCAGTGTTACAGAGCCCAGTATTACCAAAGCACAACGTGTTGATTTTAGATGTGACTATCCAGATAATCAGGAAGATGATGTAGGCTAAGATAAAGAAAAGATTAGGTACATCTTCAGATGTATTGAGAAACTGGCAACTAATCACTGGATTTACAGTTATTCCAGATCTGTCTGGTTGAAAAGCTGATTTGTGGATGACTAATTTTTTTGATATGCTAGAAATAACAAATTCAAAACATTGTTTTGAATGGATTTTTTTTCATAAAATGTTGGCCCAGAAGTTGAAAACAGTGGAAGTTCAAAAGTTGAAAAAATGCTTTTAGAATTTGAGTACTTTTAAAAAATAGGAAAAAAATTCAAGTGAAAAAATATTAAGAATTGAAGTTGATGCATAAAATGTTTCTGAATTTTCAGACCACCCCCCTACCCCCACCCCCCCCTTTAAAAATTTTTTTAGAAAATATTTATGGAAACATTTCACTCAACTCTGTTCAAGAGACCAGGAAGGCTTAGCTATTTTCCACTCACTCTGTATACTAACAGGTTCCAGCCACCTTCTCTTCTCTCACTTCTTATGTCCAATAGAAATAGAGAAAAATACATATTTCAGACAGTTAAGTTCTCTCTTCCGATCAACAAACCTCAAAGCAACAGCATTAAGAGTTCCTCCTTAACCACACTGAACAAGGTCCTCAACTTGTGCAAAATGATGTTATCTCAACGATTTCCTTTGTCTCCCAATTTCGTTAAAACTGGTTTTTGGTATTGGTGAATGATGGCTTTTGCTGTCAATGGGAACTGCAATGTTTTCAGCATGGAAATTAAATTTCTTTAATAAATATATTCATTTAATTTTAAGATTACCCATATGCTTTGTTATGGAAAAATTAGTTTTGAGACAAAGCACTAGCAACAGGATAAATAATAGTATGGCAAATAGCCAAGCGTATTAAATGAAAGTTAGTTTTCTCCACTTTTAATAATTACAATATAAAATAAATAAGATCATTTAGCTCATTCTTAGCAAATGTTTCTTTGACTCCCTAAATCATGTAAGCCTGAAATGTGTTAGTCCAGTGAGTTATTTTTAGTATCTATAAATCTTCCCTCTGATGCAGTTAAAACAAAAGTTTTTTGGCTAGAATGGAGTGTTTCAGTAATAGTTACAATTGTTTCTAACATATGCTGAAGGAAGCTCATATTTTATTTAAAAATAATATGGTTTTAGTTTTTCATTCATTTCCCTCTGCTTCAAAACTTTGGGTGCATCACTGATGATGGGAATTAGAACTTGGAATTTTACTGAAATCAAAGGAAAATACTCCTTTGCTGAAATGAGCTGACAGTGTAAAGTCACAGCAGGAACTTCCTCTGTGTGGTGCAGTCATCTCCAGCTGCTTGGGAACTGGGTGCAGTATAGCTGCTGCTATAGCATGGGTCCTCAGCTAAGTGAATTTATTCAACTGAGTAGTTTGTATTGCAAAGCCAGTTAAACGGCAGTACTTCAGTATCTTGGATATCTCTCTATGAGGCTGTATGAAGCAATGGAGACATTGGGTCTGTAAATAAATTGACTGCAAAAACCTTCACTTGGAATCATAGTTAAGTGGCCAAAATCAGAGTATTGGATAGGAACTTCTTCATATTATTGGATATTTGGTTTACTAGAGATTTTTTTCCTCAAGTTGTAGGCTGATGTTATTACAAGTCTTTCAGAAATACAGTGCCAAAGAAGTCAAGTAAATAGTCTTTGTTTTGCCAGTTGGCTATTAAATGGTAAATATACTAGTATTGTAAGGGAAAAAAAAAATAAACGTAGCTTTACGCTGGAATAATACTTTGAGAGGGAAAAAGTTAGCAAATATAATCCCAGAGTTAAACTGGACATGTATCAATAATGTCACTTTACAAATAAATAGACCATTTCCTTTTTGTAGTCGTTGGGATGACAGCAGTAAATTATTCATCTGCAAACTCTGTTTCTGTACTGAATTGATGGCTGAGGTTCATTGTGCTTACCAGGCTGATTCATGTTCGCTATGTAAATGGTGGAATAGCTGGCTGTTGTTACTACCTTGGTAATGAGCTACAACAGCGATGGGGAGGTGTTGTCTGTCTAAGGGAAAAGACAGATATTTCACCTAGGAAAGGAAAGGTTGGGATAATGTATTTCTTTTTTGATATTTTATTTGAAAGCAGATCAGAAAGAAACATGTGACTTACAATTGAATTATATCAATCTTATCTTTCTTCACTTACCAGGTTTTTCTTCTTTGAGGCATGTGTTCTTTGCAGCAGAAATGAAACAAATATTAACAACTATCCTGACCCTGATTTGGAAATAAATTACTGAAGCATATTATGTCTTAAGGGTGTTTGCTTTGTGTATATTTCAATTATCGTAGGAATGTATGCTGTTGAAAACCAGAGGTTATTGCCCTAGTTCTTTCTTACCTCGCTTCCAATTAAATCTGATTTCTGTTACCATAGCATTGCCTGCTCATATGCCGCTCAGTCCAGTGCTGGTCATTTGTGCATATTTTCTATTTGACTGTGTGGCTGTTCTTACTCTTTCTGAACTAACAGCCCTTGTCCAGTATTTTTGGTCTGTGTGGGGGGTGGTCAGGCAGCTGTTTTTCACAACTGATGCAATTGCTAATATGTTTCCTATGCATGAAGGCAGACTTTGATTCAGTACCCCTGGGGACTGTAAACATCATTTTTATCATGTTGGAACTACAGGCTCTGTCAGCCCAGTGAAGTTGTTCTCAATTAGTATGAGGCAGTCCAATTCAGAAGGGAATAGCTGCTCCTGTTCGAGACCATTTTTCTTTGAGTGTTGCCTACACTGATTTCCAGCTGTTACTGTGCAGCTTTGGGGAGCTAATGGGGTTCATTGGGAACATCTATCTCAAAAGGAAATGCCTGAGTCAGTGTCTAGTTGAATGATTGGAGATTTTCACACGCAAAAAAAAGGTTAATACCCACTTAGCTAATTATCTCTCAATGTACATGATCATCCTTTCCAGTCCAGTAATTAAAGAAAATTAAGTGGAACCTTGCTAATTTGCACTTATGTTGGGAACAACCTATTGCCAATTACTGAATTTTGTGAATTAGTGCCAATGAAAACAAGTGCTTTTTACAAACTATAGAGTAACATGTGCTGAACCTTATCCAATAATGCCACATTATTATTACACTGCCAATAACTCACCTGTACATGCAGAGGAAGTTAATATGTTATAAATCGAGGACAGAATCTTTCTTATGCTGAAGTTCGCCCTTTGTTAGCTTTCTAGAGATTACTATACTGAGGTCTAAAGTCATATAATGCTTCTTGAATAACATTCGCCTGTTTTCTAATAGAGTTCAATGAGAGCTTTAGAGATCTCCTTACATTCTAACGTAGGAGCTAGCAAGCAGCTACAATTGTCCCCATGGCTGCTGGAGCCAGCACAGCATCTTGCTTTGATCATTTTGAGCTATTGCAAGGGGCTGAGAAGCTGGAAAAAACAGCCCTTCTGAAAACCCAGTGCAAGTGAAAGATCACGAACTGCTGTATTTTCAAAATGCCTCTGCTACCTTTTCCTCCATGAAAGTAGTTTTGCTCACAGTTCCCATGCGTGGCTGCATTACAAGCCCAGTCCTAATCTTTCTTTCAGAAGGCTCCCCCTCCAATCCTGTTTATAGTGCCAAAGCTAACCCTGTGTTTCCCAGACATCCAATTTTCTCTTAGACTTAGTTGGGTAAGCCACATCCTTTATATTAGCTCTACCCATTCCTTTGACATGGTCACTGTCCAGATCCCAATAAAATCCTAAAACACCTGGTGAGCACATGCTGAATAACTCCTGGCTGTTGCCAAAAAGTTAGGTGTCACTTGTGAACCTAATCATTAAGAGGCAAAAGTCTATTTTGGCACATTTTTAGGTTTCTGTACCATCCCTGTCTCCCTCATCTGAACACCAAATAATGACAATCTTTTCATGTTCAGCTATAATTTATCCTCATGTTTTTGCACCTGATCTGAGACTTGGTGAGAAACAATTGAGACCACCTTGCACCAAGGTTTATTAGACTTCTGTTCCCTAGTTTCAGGCACCGTCTTTTCATTGTTTACTATTACTTTTGAAGATAACAGTAGCAAATTGGAAGCAGGAGTACTTCTTCCTGTCTGTGTTCTCACCCTCTGCCTCTCTTTAGGAAACTTCCACTTCTGAAATGAGTTAAATTTATCTCCAAAGTCAAAATGATTCCTTTGCAACTTCAGTTTCGCAGTGATCCTCTTTAATAGCTGTGTGTCTTTGCAAGGCCTCTCTCCATCCAGTCCGAGGTGGTATCTGAATTTCTTTTACTGGAATCTCTGCAGTCACAGTAACACAAACTGATTAAAGCCTGGATGCCTGTAACTTTCCAGCTTACAGATAGGAAGGTGAACTGCTGTATGTAGAGCAGCCAAATACACAGTCTATGACCTAATGGCAAGACTATGACAATCTATTTAGATGACCTGCTTTTAAGCTTAGGCTACCTTTTACTTTTCTGTTGAGACACTTAGTTACAGGAAACTGCCCCTAAGCTGCAGGATCCAAATGCCTTAATGTATTCATTTTATATGATGTAAATTTAGGAAAATGGAAAGTGGGAAACTAATAAAGATTGTGTTTCTTTGCTTGTATTCTACCAGCTGTCCTTTTTGGTGGTGGAAGAACTTCTACTGGAATAAAAACGATGTTTGGTAACCTTAAAGTTATGAGGAGTGAAACATAAGATGAGGGTTTTTTTTTATCCCCACTCCTTTACATTCTGACTTCCAAACCAAAGAGTCAGTTCCCCCAAGTGCCTAAGCCCAATTTATTTTCATTACAACTGGAACACCTGAATGTTCAAATCAGTCCTAGGGACTCATTATTAAGTTGCTTTTTGAGACTTAGTCTTCTAAGTGATGTGATAGCTTTTTGAAAAGCATATTCTACCCTAAGGTAATCGTTCAAAAATAAAAAAAATCCAAACCAATTCCATTAAGAACTCTGTTTTAATGGTCTTGTTCCATAATTTTGAAACAAGTTGGCCCCTGGATTTGGTTAATTAGAAGTAAAGAGCAGTACTAAGATAACTAGTACATAAAAGCCAGTGTCATTTTTTTCATAAAATCAGATGTTATGCTTGGGATACGTGATGTCTTAAAACGAATACTCTGCTCTCACTGCTCTTGCTCTCTGCAGTCCTCCCAGCCATCTCTCTATAGAATAATTAGGAGCTATACCAAATTCATAATGCATTTTTTTTGACAGAAAAGCAAAGAATTGAAGCTGAAGAAGAATTTATGCAATTCTGCTGAATATGGCTTTTTTTTTTTTTCTGATTTGGCACATGCAAAGCCCATATAGTCATTTCAGGATAAGCAAGGTTGAGAATAAAAACTGGTTATTTAGCAATTAAAATTTACTTGGGTTGAACACCTAGAACAAATCCATTAAACTTAGTCACACTTCTGAGCTATCATAGAAGCTGAAAATGGCTTATGAAAAATTCTGTGATGGATCTTATGACATTGCTAGTGTGTTCTCTGCAGAGCATTCTGTAACTGTTTATATACTGGTCAACATTTTTTTAAAAGGCCTGTGTAGGGGAACAGTTGTGCTCGGGAAAGTTGATGGCTGTATCCAAAGGCTGTTGATGTGCTCAGGAAGATACATTGCGAACAAGTTTCCCTATGCAAGCATTCCAGCTGTGTAGCTTGGGATACAAATTTAGCTGCAGCCATACAGTACGGGCTATGCTGACTCTGCGCCTGCCAATATGGATCAGATTATATGGTTTATTAAGAAAACTTGGCCCATAATGTGCTAATACGCTATATGGCAGACTGGTGTTACAACAGCAGCCTAAATAATAAGGATAATTGCTTTAATATGACATTATAAGTGATTGTCTTATGTGTGTTTGCGTAGTTTTATAATATCGGAGCTAATGCAGAAGGCCTTTGGTTTGTGCAGAGGTAGTGAAGTGCTGTAAAGCATTCCTTGCAAAATTTGAGCTTGTTGGTGAGTGCTGGAAGATAGTTGGACTATTTCTTGGAGAGGGTTCAGTGGAAGGCCACTGTTGTGGGTTAACTCTGCTAGGCAGCTAAGCAGCACACAGTCTCAGTTCCCCCCCCCCCACCCCCGGCCCCATCCCCAGTGGGATGGGGCAAGAGAAAAGGAAGAGTAAAAGCGAGAAAACTTGTTGGTTGAGATAAAAATAGTTTAATAAGTGAAGGAGAAGTCGAAGAAGAAAGAAAGGAAAACAAAACAAGTGATACAAAAGCAGTCTACTCACCACCTTCCATGGGTAGACGATGCCCAGACAGTTCCCCCCCAAAAGATGGCTAACCTACCTAAACACTCCTCCTCTCCATTTTGTTGCTGAGCATGATGTTAAATGGCATGGAATATTTCTTTGCTTAGCTTGGGTCATCTGCGCAAGAGGTGAACCCCAGTCCATTCACTGGCGGTGCAGAATGAGAAACAGAGAAGACCTTGATGCTGTGCAAACGCTGTTCAGCAACAGCTAAGACATTAATGTGTTATCAGCATTGTTTTGGTCACAAATCTAAAACACAGCACTGTACCAGCTGCTATGAAGAAAAATAACTCCATCCCAACCAGATCCCAGTACAGCCACAAAGATGATAAAAGGGTTGGAGAACTTGACATCTGAAGTAGGACTGAAGGAACTGGGTTTTCTCAGCCTAAAGAAGAGAAGGCTAAGGGGAAGTCTAATCACAGTCTTCCAATAACTAAAAAGATAGCTACAGACAAGGTGGAGATTCTCTCTTTACAAGGTTGCATGGTGGTAGGAGAAGAAGCAATGGGAGTAGTTGCTTCAGGAGAAATTCTGTCTTGGGTATAAGAAAAAGCATCTTCACCATGTGAACAATTAACCATTGGAATAAGTTGCCCAGAGAAGTGGTGAAATCTCCGTTGCTGGAAAAATTCAAGATTTGGCTTGACAGGACCCTGGATAACCTGGTCCAAGGCCATGCTTTCAACAGAAGGTTGGACCAGATGATCTCCAACCTGCTTTGCGATGATTTTTTATGGAAACAAGGACTGTGAGTTTGGAGATTTTTTAAAAATAATTTTCTGAACACAGCTGAAATGTAATAAATATGTAAGATACCATTATGTAGATTCCAGGGACTTTTGAAACAAATGACATTCCCACAACTGAAAAGGAAATATAATTCAGTAAACAGTGCACTTGATATGAATCGACACCTTTTAAGGCCTACTCCTCACTGCTCTGGTAACTGGGGTGCTTAGTTTCTCATGTGTTAGTTCTGTGATCTCTAAAATGAGGACAGTTGTCTTATTTTTAACACACTAGAAGAATAATATCCAATAATGAAGGTGCAGTTTGTGATACTGTTTAGTCGCCTTTAGCCAAATGTTTCTTGAATTTAACAGATATTCCTCAGGGACAGGGCCATTTTGGGTTGAAATATATCGGTGTTTAAACAGTAGTGAGATTTCTTTCTGCCTTGTAAAACAGTCTAATTTTACAGCTTAAATAGGATACAAGCTCTCCTAGGGCTTATGTTGTAGGTGTATATTTTTCTGTTACTGTTTGTGTAAAATTTTTGGAGCTGTTGTTTATTTTTGGTTTGAAGGGAGATTGCTCAAATTATGCTTTAAAAAGGTTTATTTTTGAATTTTTGAAAGAGGCAATAAAATCAGGCAATAAAAATACATTCCTGATATTGATAGATATATATTGATTTTTGTATTGCAGTTCCTGATGGCACTGTTCAAGGGGCACAAATTGTGAAGGCAACGAAAACCATCAGACAAATACTGTCAGGAGTGGGAGGAGGAGTTCATTGGAGTTCATTGAGAGTGTCATGTGAAAAAACTCCCTTGTGTTGATCTTTTCTGTCGAAATATGATGAGCATTTATTGTAGCACATATGTAAAAGTATGGCTTTACGTGGGTTAATAGGAGAAACTAAAAGCAAAAATTCTGGCAAAATGATTAGATGACAATCACGTTTGCATAAGCAATATATGCTATAAACATTTGTCTTGTCATTTTAAAATATAAACTGAAGCAGGACAATAGATCAGATTCTGTCCTTCATCAAAAGAAGAGTGGATTAAAGCATCTGAATTATGTGGATGCAGCGCAATAATTGTACAGGGACCCTTAAAAACTGTAAGGCTCACAGATGTAATGTTTCAAAAAGGAAGAAAAGAAAAAAAAAATCCTTGAGATTAAAGTAACTTCTTTTTAAAAAAAATGGTTTTAGTCATAAAATAGAAATAAAGAACAAGCAAGAGGGTTAACTGTTGCCTTCTTCCCTCCTGGGAAATATATCAGACCATATGTTTGAAAATAAGAAAACTTTCTTTCAGTTCTGTGGCAGCTGATGTTAGAAAACTCTTAAGATAGTGCAGTACTGACCTCCTGTGTTTCAGGATATAACAAAATAAATGTGTGAGAAAATGTCTTGCAGTTATGAAATAGCACATTGATGGCTTTTTGCTGATATGCAGGAAGAAAAGAGAAACCAGTAATGCTGTCTTCTATTTCAGCACTATAAACTCGCTCATTTGTGACTTCAGATTTATCCTGCTGGTATCAGGCAGTATATGAATAGTAGCTTTTGCCAGGAAACTACATATTAGCACTTTTATTTTCATAAGAATAGGTGAATCCATCAGTTTTGGATCTTACTTTCTTCTTTAAAACGTTTACCATCTTAGTATTGCCCCTGTCTTTCTTCTACAGTCTGGGGGGGTGGGGGGGAAATCAAGTTGAATCACCAGATAAAAGCCCGAGCTGTGAATTAGACAAGGAAAAAGGTACTCATAAATGAGGCTGATGCTGTGAAGATCCTGAAAGTAGTCCATCTGTTATTTATTTCCTATTAAAATTTTTTGTCTTGCCACTGTTCATTTTTTTTCCAGTTAGTTTCCTTTTGTTTCTAGTCTTCTATTAATAATCTGTCCTTCATTTTTCACATTTCCCCCTTATCACGCTTTTCAGTCTCTTAACTTTTTCTCTGATCTCTTCTAAAAAGAATTTTGCATGTACTCAAATGACATAGTTATCTGTCAAACTTATAGCTATTTCATCCCTAAAATTTTGTTCAAGAGTTCATGTTTGCTTTTGTAAAACAAATAAGGAAAGCTTTATGTTGGACTCTTTTTCTCTGGAAACCCTTGGTTGTAGAAAGTAATTGATTGTTATGTCAAGATGCAGTGGAATCCAGCTTGGGAAGGATTGATTATGAGCGTAAAGAAAAAGGCTCCATCTCCGCTGATGGGTTAGGGGGGGAAGGGAGATGAAAAAGAGAAGAAAAAGCAGGAGAGTGCAGGAGAAGGAAGAGGTTAAGAAAAAACTTTAAACATTTAGACCTTTCGAAAACGGGCTTCGAAGGATTGTGGCAAACAGACCTTTTCACAACATGTTCTGTGTTCTTGCTAATTATTGTGTGATACTTGCATGCTAATGTGATAGGGGCCGGAGAAATGGCTACAATGGAGGTAAATCCACCTTGCGTTATTTACTCACTTTCTCAAGTGTCCGTGGTGTAATTTGTATTCAAAATGGTCAACAGTGTTTCTGGCTTATTATGGAGGGTTTTGAACTCTTTGCAGTAGTACAACATTGGGTTTTGGGTGGTGAGTATCTTTTGTAGTTGTAGTTAGTTAATGCTATAATCAGTGCTCTCTGCAGCACGATAAGGGAAGACTGAGTGTTATATGTGCATTTCTAACCTGTACATTTAGAACTTACAAATGGGTAAGTTAATTACAAGAAATGTTGTGATTCTTAAGTGAGGGTTTTACACTGTGTCTGTATCGTTTTCAGCAAAGAAAAAAGAATAAATAGATGATCTTTCAGAATGTGTTGCAAAAAGGTATCCAGGAGCAAACTCTGCTCCTGCCTTCTATTTTCTCCACATCGAGGGTCAGCCGATAATGTGAGTGATGGCTCAGCAGGGGCCTGAGAAGCCTTTCTCAACCTCATCTAGAGTCCCTGTGCATCCCAGTATGGATGGAGATAGCACATCTGGCGGTATTTGCTGTGAAGCAGGAAGCATGAGTTTGGGATTGTGGCACCGTCTCTGTTGCGCTGGCTGGCAGAGCAACTTAAGCACGTGAAAAGCAGACACTGTATCCATTCAAAATGTGGTTGAGCATCTGTAGCCGTGTACACTCCCTTGAATTCCTGGCAGAAATTCCAGCTGAATCAGCTAGAATTGCACCTGGCACTTCCATCGCGCTATGGTAAAAGGAATGGGCTGACCTAAACTCCAGATTTATGTGGATTTAGTTATGGAACTCTCAATAAAATCAGTGCTAACTTTAAGGGCTGTATATCACTTTGGAGTAGATAATATATACTGCGCTTGGGTAATTTTTGCATTTTTCTTGAGGAGAAAGAATAGTGTCCTATTTTGCTTACTGAGTCTTTCTTGATTGTGAGATACGTATGTAATTACTGGAGTCACGGAATTGCTTTAGTGTAAGCTGGAGGAATCATAAAAAGGTTCATGGGAAAGATGGTGTTTCTCTGGGCTCTGCTGAAGCTTTTTTGATGTTTAAAGAAGCAAGATGTGGTGTGGAGTTCACAGAGGATTTCAGGCTGTAGTTAAAAGTAAGTTGGAATTTGTTTGACCTTTTTCCCTGTACATTCTTTCCAGAGCATTAGGTGGCTGAGGTCAAACTGAAATGTGTCACTGGTCAGTGTCTGAATTTAATTAGTAGGCAAGGACTTGGAGAACTCTAAAGTACAAGATGCTTGATCACCACCTACCCATTTCAAATAAAAACAGAACGTGATCTGTTTGTGTTTTCCTTCCACCAGCTGGTACAGTTTTCTTGAATTTGTTTGTTTCTAAATTCAAGGTTTAAATGTGGGAAATGTTACAGAAAACTGTTGTGCTACCAGCCTGGTTACTTAGCCTCGTTTATGACATCTGCAATGGTTTATGTGGCCAGTCACTACTATATGTTACACAATAACAGAACTTATGAACAGTTACCATATTTGCTGAACTGATTTCCTTACTTCCTAGTCAAAATTGCAAGCTTTGTGTTGATTTATAGATAAATCTAAGAAAAATTAAATTAATACATTTTACTCTTAAAGAGACAGAGACTGTTGTAGATGATTATGATGAACTGTGATATAAATACCCGCTGACACTTAAAAAAAGCAACAATTTCAGCTAGTTGAGGATGGCTTTCCTAAGCCAAAACACAGTAGTAACACTCTGCATATTGGTAACAAATATGTTTGCAATAACTCAAACGTTTTTGTTCCTGCAACTCGGCCTGCCTGATTTCTTGATGTACTGCTCTCAGCATTTAAAATAATGACAGGCTTGAATAGCTCCGAGAGAATGATGTGCCCCCAGTTTGAAAACACTATGCAAAGACTTGAATTTTTTTACACATAGTCTTTTAATAGTTATCACATCAAAGAGAGCAGAAGCAAGAAATTCTAGGAGATTAAGTGTGCATGATAGGGAGTTTTAGTAAAATAATCCACCTTTGATATGTATTGATTATTTCCATGTTACCAAAATGACTCTATAAGTCCTTGCCAAAATACAATTCAGATATGGCCTTTAATTCTAAGTCCTCAAGTATTTGCTAACAGTCATGGCAGCACAGATATATGTCTACTTTTTCCCTGTAAAACTGGAAAATCTTTTATATTGACTATTAAAGAGTGTCGTGGTTTAACCCCAGCCAGCAACTAAGTACCACGTAGCTGCTTGCTCACTCCTGCCCACTCCCAGTGGGATGGAAAGGAGAATCAGAAAAAAAGGTAAAACTCATGGGTTGAGATAAGAACGGTTTAATAACTAAAATAAAATGTAATAATAACAATAATATAATAATTGTAATGAAAAGGAATATAACAAAAAGAGAGAGAACTAAAACCCAAGAAAAGACAAGTGATACACAATGCAATTGCTCACCACCCGCTGACCGATGCCCCAGCAGCGATCTGCCCCTCCTGGCCAACTCCCCCCAGTTTATATACTGAGCATGACATTCTATGATATGGAATACCCCTTTGGCTAGTTCAGGTCAGCTGTCCTGGCTCTGCTCCCTCCCAGCCTCTTGCACACCTTCTTGCTGGCAGAGCATGGGACACTGAAAAATCCTTAACTTACGACAAGCGCTACTTAGCAACAACTAAAACATCAGTGTGTTATCAGCATTATTCTCACACTAAATCCAAAACACAGCACTGTACCAGCTACTAAGAAGAAAATGAACTCTATCCCAGCTGAAACCAGGACAAAGAGTAATAGAAATGGAAATGGAATTTAATAGATTAGTTTGAAGTGTAGGATTATGCCAAGAATGTTTTCTCAGGTAATTTTCAGTTCTTTCTCTGAAGAGCTCTCTACATCATCACTTAGTCACGTGTTTTCTGTGCTTTAAATTTTAAATTCTTGACTCACTTAGCAAAGTGATGGGTGGCTGAGAAGAGACAGGGTCATTGGTCTCCTGTTAACCAGTGTTTCCACAGTGTAGTTATTTTTGTCATGGTATCAATAGAGTAGATAGGGTATTGAGGCTGTGGTGCTCCAATTAACACTGCATTGTGCATTTGGTAAAAGATGCCAGTGCAGAGCCCTCGATACCAGTTTTGAACTTGGATTCCCCTTGGATGCCACGGGGATGCAGCCCTGTGGCAGTGCTGCTGTATTTTCAGGGTTCCTGATGTTTATCAGAGGTTCTTTCTCACTGTGTGCCTGGTGTGTCCTTCGATCTCTGTTCAGCAGGACTCCTCTTATTAGCTTGAACTAATAACAGCCTCAGTTAACATTTACCAGTAATTAATAATTTCAGAGGATAAAGTATTTGTCAGAAATTTAGCTGGCAGGTGGAAATGGGCAAAGCAAGTATGCCCAATACAGTGCTGGTGAAAAGAAGTTGTTAATCAAAAGAAATAAAAAAAAATCAAGTTACCAGTCAAGAGTTATCTCACAGCAGAGCGGTGTTTAATCTTCTTAGTGCACAATTTGATTGTGATGACAAGTTTCTGCATGTATACCATGATAAATGGATGCTATTCTTTGATGGCAATGATTACATTATACATGTTGGCATTTATGGGACATAGTTGCATTTTTTTAGAATATTCAATCTTCTCGCCATGTTTTCATCTATTGTTTTCTCTGACAGCTGGAATAAGACCATGAAGTCAAGTGGCAGAGGCCATAAGGGTCTTTGGTGTCTGAACTGCTTCTCCGCTTCAATTTTCAAATTAGATTTGCTTGCTATAGTTGTTATTTTTCTGTTTCTACTTGGTAGTTTATTTCATCTCTAAAATAAAAAAGCAAACACTTTGTGCCAAAGTATTTAAACTCTGCCTGCAAAACTGTGATTAGATATGTTGTGGGTGTAGATTAGTAATGTGCAAAAGCAACATGTCATGTAATTGCCTACTGCATATGTGCAAACGAAGTTTTTCATGGAGGCAAATGAACCTGCAGATTGTCTTTGCTCTTCCCCATTTGAAAAATTAGCCTTGCATACGCTTCATATTTTAAAGTAAAAACTGATCTTAAGTTTGGGACGGTAATAGCTATCTTGAAGCAATGAGACTTCAGAGAAGTCTTAAGTGCTTTGTGCAGTTACCACTATCTTTGACAAAAAAATTCCATGTGAAATTCAAATATGGTTTCTTTTTAATTTAATTTTAAATGACAGATCAATAAATGTGGGTCTTTGGTTTGGTCCTTTGTACTCACCTACAGCTCTGGCCCCAGTGCTGTTTCCCTCCTTCCTCTAGTTTTTCTCTTCTGTGTTGAGTTGCCTTCTTTGTAATCTGAACATTTCTGGCTGTTTCTGCAGCTCTTTTGCTATATGGCTTGTGGAGGAGCTGGAGGGGAGGACAATGATAAACCATTAGCAAAAATATCATAATTCATGTGTAATATTACAAGCATTAAATTAACTGCTACTTAGGTATAATTCAGAATGGCCTTGCCTTTAAGTTTGGTTTTTGTTTTTTTTTTAATGAGTTGCCATGTGTTTAACACTGCCATCCATTTGCTGGATTCCCTTTGCTTTATGGTAGCTTTTATTTGTCTAATTGTGTATATTTTAATAGTTAACATTTCCTATTTCTGTCTCATTTGATGCTGGTGCTATTAACAAAGAGAAAACTGAGACCAGATGGTTGCCAAACAGTGAAGCCACCTGGTATTCTTGCAATGCCAAATATATTTTCCCCTCCATTTTTCTTTAGAAAATCACTGAGACAGGTCCAGGATTTTTTGAGGATCCCAAGAATGTTTGCATGCAGCCAGACAAATATCCCAAACCCTCTTAAGTTTATCCTTGCAATTCTCTTCCCTGTTGTTCTCTCTCGGGTAACTCCATCTCACTCTCTCTTTCCGTTGTCCCACTCCGTCTCCCATTTGAGCTCTGCACTGCCGGCTCTCAGGCACATGCTTTGCAGACCTTGCCCCACTGAGCTGCCTCTGAGGCTGCAGGTGAAGGCCTGACCCTGACCACTGCTTGCTCCACCATCTCTGCAGCCACCAGTCCTGGTGGGGTGGGACAAGGAGCTCTCATTGCAAGCAGAATCCAACAGGGTGAACCTGCCAGGAGTCCTCCAGGAGCTTTTCCCACCCCTTGGGCTATTACTAGTGCGTAGCAAACAAGTAGAAAGCCACCTTGAAGAACAGGGCATTTTGGATGCAGCAGCCTGCGGCTTGCCATCTGATGCCTTGTTGATTTGAGGGCCAAATCTGAAAAAAGCTGTTGTCAGGGATGTGACAGTGTGAGTTGGGATTGACATGATCATAGACTGAGGATACAATAGTGCACACACAGTGTACAGTTTGCTCTGAGTGGCAGGAGTTAGACTAAGCTAACCAAAAATATTTTTTCTCTGGTACGAACTGCATCTATGCTCTGCTCCCCATGCCAGTGCCGTATGCTGATATGAGCTGCACCATGTGCACAGTGACAGACGAGCTGTTCAAATGTGTGCTTCTCACACATTTCAAAAGTCTGGTATAGGCAGTTCCTGTGTCAGTATTGATACATCTTTGAGACAAGCAGCATTAACACACCATATTGACACAGGTCTGGGTCAGGGAATGGAGTGTAACTCCTCACTTTGCTGCTGCCAGTCCTTCTCTGCCTTCTCTCCTTCCTTCCTCTGCCTTTGTAGCTGATTTCCTGGACCCTGCTGGTTTGTAGACCCCAAATACCTTGAATGACACTGACGTGAACCCCTGGGCGTTGTGGCTCAGTGAGTGTAGGTGTCCGTCTGAACACCCTGGTTGAATTTTGGCAGAGAGAATGGCTGCCACTATGTCAGCTCTCAGCAAATACCCAGATACTGCAGTATCTAGTGGCTCTAGTCCTAGCGCGCTGTGCTAGGAGCTGTACAAATTCAACACAAAAAACCCAGTATCTGCCTGAAAAGAGCTTATACTCCATCTGTAAGAGCCAGGAGAAGGGTGTAAACAGATGAGGAAATAAAAGAAATAATAAGTTTGGTATTCAGCAGTGTTAACAGCTGTCTGTAATGCTGTGTGTAGGATGTACCTGTATCTACTCATTTCTTATGATTCCTTTCCTGTGCTGTGGTCTGACAGTGGTTGTGGCAACACTGAACTTTCTTCTCGGAGCCCTCTGTCTTGTGCTGGGCATACAGTGTCTCTATTTCTTTGCTCACTGTCCTCTTACGTTATGTACCTGTTTCCAGCATGTTCTGCAAGTGTCAGAAGAGGCAGTCATCCTTCATTCGGCAGGTTTTGAGCTTCACTATTGCTATACCAATGATTGCCTCACTGGTAACGTCATCTCTCTAGATGGCTGCAAGCTGTCATGCAGAACAGTCCTCTTCAAACACTGACTCTAGTTGAAGCTGGGTTTCTAGAGGTCCATATTCCTGCTGGTTACAGTAGGTTGGACACAGTCCCATTACAGCGCACACAGACCAGTTCAGCAGCAGGAGATCTTTCAGGGAAAATACATCAGCATGGCCTCCTTTCAAAACTTCCCATCCTTTGGAAAATGGAAGATACCCCTTCATATCTTTCCAGCAGGCAGGACTTACAATGTGCGTTTAAGCTTTGTGATAAGAAAATAACATAAAAACAATGCCTTGGTGGAAATAACACCCATAAAGTGCCTGCCCAGAGTTACTCCTATTTAACCTGTTTAAGCAACAAGTCACAATGACTCAAATGTGCTTTACAGAGGCAGTTGCATGGAGTGACAAGGATGTTGCTTTTTGGGGCTTTTCCATTGTGAAGAGACAGTGTCTTCAAACTTCTTTTCTGTATTATATTAGAACTAATTTTGCAATATTTACCATTTCTCAAAATATGTGAATGTGCATTGAAGTTGACAGGAGACCCGAGGATCAAACTTAACTGCTGTGAGTAACTGCATTTCCCCGCAGCAGAAAATATTAAAAATTGTCAAGGAAAAGGACAATCATTGTTTGGAATCTGGGAAGTTTGTATCTAATCTCTGTAATTCAAGTAAGTATGCTGGAAAGCACATTGTGCAATTGCCAGAAGTTGTGCCTTTTCCTATTATGCCAGCGCATGAAGGTCCTGTGGGCTTTGGATGAAATTCTCTGCAATTAATGAACATTTCAGTGCATTTAAATGCATCTTTTTTTCAGCCTATTTGATTTGCGCAGGCTGGCTGTATTACTCGCAGAAGCTGTATTTGCCTTCTGTGGATTATACCTCCCTGCACAGGTGAATTGAACAGGGCAGACCAAAATCCCTGTTGCATCTTACCTGTAGGATATGTTTCCTGAGATGCTAAAAAGGGCATAGCTTGCTGACTGAATGTAGGCTGAGCCTTATCCCTTCCAGGTAAACAAATCTCTAAAAAATATGCAAACCATTTCATATCTAAGAAAATCAGCATCTTTCAGAGTTTTTTTAACATTGTGTGCCAGTCCTCCTATTTCCTTGCCTACAAATGGCACATACAGTTTGTATCATTACTGTCAGACTATCCCTGCTACTACTCTCCCTCCCCTAAAATAAAAAGATTAGGTTGTCTTGGGAGGGATAAGTTCCTGCTTATTAGAGGTGAGAAAGAAAAATAAACAGTATTGAAAGTTATGACAAAGTTATTTTCATCAGTCTACTTTGTTTCACAAGTAGAAGGCTTTACAGTAATGATAAAGCTCATCTGTGTAGATGTTTTCAAAACCTAAAAGCAATCAGAAGGTAGGATGTATATAGATTTAGGATTGTCATTCCTCTCTTTTATAAGAGGCAACAACCTCTCTCCTAGTTTTCCCTTGTCAGTAAAGGGAAAAAAAAACAACCCAGAACCCAAGCCTGTGGCCTTTAGTGCTTGGAACTAAAAAATAGTTGGTTTTATTATACAATTCTAAGGAAGTTTTGAAAAAGCAACACAGGATAGCATTTAAATAACAAAGATCCTTCTTTAAATTCCCACCTTCTCTCTACTAACAGCCATTTAACAAAGGGAGCAGTTTTTACAACTGGGGTGATTTGTAACTGTTCTCCTCTTTCTCATCCCTCCCTCCCCTCCTGCTCATTGTTACTAGCTAACATCTCTGATAAGAAATGCAACGTACAGCCCCTGTCTGCTCCTTCGGGATGCCTGGTCTTCCTTTTCTGAAACAGTTTTTTGTTTTGTTTTTTAAAGTTTTCAGTTAATTTCTGGGGTAATTTCTCTAATTTGTGGACCCTTCCTTTTCTTTCTGCTTTTTGCCATGTGTAAGCAGGCCCTGCTGCTACACCCCACTTTTTGCTCTGATCCTAGCCCAGCCAACTGTCACTTTTTAGCCTGCAGGGAACCTTCTGGTACTAACATTCCTGTCTTGTTTTTATTAGAATGGCATCTCTCACAACATATCCCTCACTGTTTGAAGCAGAAGTCATGTGTATTCAGTAGGAATGAATAATGGATATATTTAAAGGGTACCTTGCCCTTCTCGTTCCTTTGCACGTCGTAAATAACCACTCTTTTAGTTTGGTTTTACATATTGCTCTACAGGCACAGTTTGAAAAAAGTCTGGTGATTCAGCTCTCAATTTAAAAAACACTGTGCTGTATGCAGCTGATAGTTTCTGCATCTGAAAACTGATCCCACATCAAACTCAGTACTGGCATCCGTGTGCAGCTCTAGAATTCTGAAGATTTAGGAAACTGGTCACAAATTTATTTTGAAGCAGCTCACAAAAATACAGCATGACACGAGATGTATAGACAACGTGATGGGGAGTGTTGGAACTCTGGATAGAGTTCATTTCACCTGGCTTTAGATGTCTTGTTAAGATACCTAAAGATATTTTAGGTATTTTTAAGATGTATTTCTACATTTTAAGGTATTTTTAAGATGCTTTAAATATAGGTATTTTTAAGATGTTTTAAATATCTTCTTCAGGATGAGCTGAGTTGTTCTCTGAAAATGCCTGTTTCTCTCCACTCACTGTAAAAACGGGTTGGTTGATGAGGTTGTGTGTAGGTGTCTGTATTAGAGACATCTGCTTTTTGTCTGATGAGCCCACTGTTCCTGGCCAGTTATCACCATCTGAGGAGTTCTCTGGGATAATGCCTGTATTAAAGGATAAACTGAAATTACTTGATATTTTCCTATTAACTGTAACAAGCTTTAGCTGAGGGTCCCGAAGAAGATTCTAAAATTGAAGGCCAGGCTTGGGGGATGATTTAATTATCTGATCTCAGTTTAAGGATGTTAAAGTGAGAGTTAGAGCAGCAAATGTTTTTGATGGGGGCGGGATGAGGGGACTGCATGTATTTTTATTGCTCATTTTACTTAGATAACTGACAAATGGAATGGCCTAATTTCCCTGTTACCATCAACACTGTAAAACTATCCCCAAGCTATCATGTTCTTACTGTAGTGCTTTCCCTTGAGCATGTGGCTAAGATTTTTTGATATGTAGCCCTTGGGTCTTGTAGCTTCAGGAGTCTAGGACAACCTATGTCTCTTTCCGCCTGAGTTGTGGCAGGGCTGGTGACCAATTCCCGATGTGCATGGGGAAGTGTGAGCTCGAGCCAGGGACTCTGGGGTGATGAGCTTGTATCCTCTTTGCTAGTGAGGTAGATTACCTGTGTAAGCATTTTCTAGGTGTAGAGGCAAACAATTTGGAGGTATTGGAAATCATATACTCAGATGATTCAAGGATCAGAGTGGATGAACCAGTCAGAACCAGGTTGCAACACTGATTTTACTGGTGGCCTTTGGCATCTTCTGATCTCAGTTCATGTGGCTGTAATTTTGAAATTGTATGACTTTCCTATGTTTCTGACGGTTTCACTCTGCATGTTGTTATCATGATATTTGAGAGGCTGATGATGTAAATATTAGATTTGCATTTATAGGGGGCTGCCTACATACTGAATTCTATAAGAAATTATTCCATCTAAGTGATTCAGCTAACGGACTACTCCATAGATTAACATTTGCAGTGATTCAGTTCTCTTCACAAACACCTATCTTTTGATAATTTTTGGAATATTAGTTGGGACAAAACAATATTTTCTGTGTTTTTGCCCTCTGCAGCTGAAACTTCTTTAAGAGTATCTGACATTCAGAGTTGAAAATAAATGAAAATTTAAACATACAAGGCTGAACTGTCTGCTATGTATTTTCTGGTATGAAACTGCCTTTCTTAAATGTATTATTTTCCATTCACCTTCCTTTCCTTTCCGCTTTAAAATGAAGAACAAAATGGAGAATTTACAGTCTCAGAAAAATGGGGTTTACTGTCACGTTCTAGCTAGAGTTTGACTAAAACTAATCTGTGGGTGCCAAGCTGCAGGCATTTACTGGAAGTTGATTTTATGGACTTTCGTATTTTTTTCCCTTTTTACTTCCAACTTTTAGAAAGAAAGTTTCTTCCAAAGCACTAGGGTAGCTTCATGGTGCCTTCAATAGCTTGGGGTTTTATCTTCATTACTGAGTGGCAGAAAGATAACTTGGAGGGCAGCAGAATTTTAAGGATTTCAGAATCTGCTTACAGTTAAATGGAAAAGATAGGTAGTCCCTTTTCCCTGTCCTTGGTTGTACAGAGACAGAGGAACTGATTGCATGAGACATCTATAACTAATGGTGGCAGTATGCTCTCCCCCCCCGCCCCTTTCTGCTTAAGCAATAGCCACCAGTGGCAGTCATGATGGCTGCATCCAGCTTCAGTTGGACTCTGGGGAGACAGATAACAACACAATAGCTAAGGGCTATAAATCTTGCTCAACAGCTGAGGGCTAGTTGAGCATGCACCAACCGAAATACGGCTGGTATGCAAATATGACTATAAGTCAATCATTTTACTCCATAAATAGTGGACAGGCCAGGGCCCATTGAGCTCTCCTGCATGGCAGCAGGCTGCATGCCAGGATCTCCCCTTGAGTAGGGATGCCTCTCAAGGTTGCTCCTCGAGGTTGAGAGAATCCTTATTGCGTCAGATACTTGGTAAGTGAATTGAGAATAAGCAGACTGAAACTTTGAAATCTTAGCTAAGTGATATAAAGGATTGATTGCGCATATATAATCCTTTAGACAGGATTGATGTCTATCCTTTAAACCGTTGACCAAGTCTGGGACTAAGTCTGGATCCAGCTGCACCTGGACTCCCCTCTGAGAAGGAGTTTAGAACACAAGGGGGTCCTCTCTGAACCTCATGACTCAGTGGGAGGGTCTCCCTGACAGTTTTGTCTGACCCTGTCCTCTATGCAGTAAATAATCAAGTGTACCTTGCCATCGAGTCTTGTTAAACCACTGTCACATTTACTATTGAACTTTGTTAACTCACTACTTTATATTAATAAAGTATATTGTTGCTTCTCTCTTATGAGTCAAGTGCATCACTCTCTTTCTGTGACACTAATATGGCAAAGGGGGCACAGACTGCGTACAATGGGCATGGATTTTGCAACCAGGGTTGCACTGCAGGCTTCCACTTGATAGATCAGTTTCCAAGAAATAACCAATAAATGGCAGAATAAACAGTTGTAAGGAGCTTCCATAAGAGCACCTAAACGCAAATGATCCATTAACTCCGTGGAATAAGAGATGGCATGTCCTTACCAAGGAAGTAGACAAGAGGAGCTGTAGGATAATGAAACATAAGGATAGTTACTAATGTGAGTGGTATGTAAGGTGCCAGCTACGTGGCATCTGAGTGACAGACATCAGAGACCCCAAGTTTGCTAAGCTGTTAGCGGAGGCCAGGGGGTATAATTGCACTGTGTCCCATTATTTTCAGTAACGCCTGCATGCCTGCACATCTGCGTTGCTCAAATCTAGATTTTTCAGATCCTTTTCCTTTGCACTGTGTTCTGGGCTGCATTCTGTTTTCTCTCAGTTGGACTCATTTCAGCCTCTTTCTTCTGCTACAGCAGTGAATGTTCCCTGATTTTTTGGCAGTTGTTCATGAAAGTTTTACAGATTTTTTTTTTCCCCCCACATGTCATGTGCTGGCTTCTGCTGGCTGTTAGTGTTTGTTTTGGTTACCTTTTGCAACATATGACTACAACTTGCACCCTTGGTCTGTATTACAGTTTGCTGAGGTCAGTCTTCTTTACATCCCTTCTGGGGTCAATCTTCTTTACATCCCATGCTGTATTGTTTAGTTCAGTTTTTGGCTTGATTCTTTGTGTGAATTTTCTACACTCTTTGGACCAATATGGCCCTTGTGTTATTTGGAAGATTTATTAGATAGATTTTTGGGCTTTTTATTTGGTGGGTTTTTGCAGGGAGGGGAATGTTTGGGGTTTTTTTGTTCCCCCCAGAATTGCTGTTGTGGCTGCCTGTCTTTTCTGTGGATGTGCATTTTTGGGTTATATCTTTCTGGTACCCAGTGGGCAGATGCCTCTGAGCTCTGCTAGTACTATGAGCCAACTAAAGGCTGCATGACCATGGTTTTCATGGCACTGAGTCTGAGCTAACATATCCTGCCTCTCAGCAGGACTTACTAGCTCAGTCTTGATGCCCTAGCCAACCAGCAGTTACGCATTTTCTGTCCACCTTGGAGAGTAGGCAGAGCAAGCTCACATGTGCTTGTGATTTACTGCGTACTTCCTTGAGAGCACACAGCTCACGAGTTCGTAATTTTCCTGGTAGTTGCCTGACCATTCTCCTTTCCAATGGAGAGGACAGCAAGACAGTGACTGTATGTTTAGTTCAGACCCTGGAGTTAAAACCATATTCCAGGATTTAGCAAATCTATATATGAGGCATTTAAATGTTGGGTTTTTTTTCCTTACCCCCTTGGTGTCTGATAATTATCTTTCTGTTTGGAGGAGTTTGCTATCACTAGTTTCATTTTTGAGGGTATTATTAAAATTTGTGGTAATTTATCAGGTTGCATTTAGATTATATATATCAATCTTTCATTTTCTGCCTGGTGATGAGATATGGTAAAGGCAGATCTATTTCTGTTGTGTCAGAGTAAGAAATCCTTCACCTCCTCAGGCTTCTGTTCCTTGGAGATAAAGTAGTTCAAACACAGAATATACCAAGTGGTAGGGAGTGGACAGAATATCTGACAGTATTTCTCTGACATGAAGATTGCAACCTCATCTCTTCTCAGCTGCAGTTCTGCACAGAATTTGTTTACTGTCTAAAATGTTGATGTAAAGTTTGTTTCACAAATTGAATGGATGATAATTGCTGGTGGAAGTAGGGGAAAAACAGCTTGATCTGCCACTGGCTTGATCTTTATGTAGCCTTCTCTGTGTGTGCAGACTTTGGAGAACATTAGTGCTATGTTTTAATAGAAAAGGATATGACTGACTTCCACTTTGCCCAATAACAAAACAAGGTGCAAGGGCCTTAAGCAGCATACTTAGTGGCATAAAAATAATTTCTTGGGCAGAAGCACCTAAGTAGTTTCAGTGGAAATAACTTTTGGACGGAGTGGAGCCTAGGCGACTTGTTTGGATGTAAGCCTGTTGAAACAGTCTCAGATCGCCCTCTCTTCAGTCGTAATTTTACTTGGATCCCAGCTACTGTTCACATGCTGTTGTGATACATCCAAGTGGAGCACTCCATCTTTTTTTCATTCTGAAATTGTTGGTCTCTCACTGCCTCCAGTTTCCTGTCCCTGCACATCCCGGGGTCTGGAACGCTTTTGTCCGTGTTTTTTCTGTAAGCCACTCTCACCATCCTCAATATAAAGAGACCACATTATAGAGACATTATCTCCAGAGTTACTATTTATACATTTTAATTTGCACCCATCCAACATTTTAACTGTTCTGACGTGGATTCCAAGATTTTTGTTTGCTAGAAGTAGTTCCCTGGCACAACTGCGAAGATCCTCAGGGAATTACAGTGCAGAGATTTGCAAATGGTCGGACACTTGCTCAGGCGTACTCTACAGGGTAGCACAGACAGACTTGCCCAATGTTTGAATGATGTGTATAGAAAGACAGTATATTTAATGTTAGTGATGGCACTTGAACCTTTTTACTCCTTGCAGTTGCAAATGTTTTTTGTAGTGTTGGAGTGCTGGCCTTTTCAGATTTAAAACCTCTTTGAATGAGAAACTTTCTTCTCTCAGAAAGTTTCAATTATTACGATGAATGCTTCAGAGCCGCGAGTTGTGAAAATGGCTTTTTTACTATATTAAAAGGAAAAATTTCTAAAATATGACTGTGTGCAGTCTAAAGACTATTTGAAAAAATTGCAAAATGCAGTCTCAGGGGATTTTTGTTTTATTTTCCTCCTTACAATTTTTTTTTTTTTGCTTTTAATGCAGATTCCTTTAGCTGACTAAGAACAGTAAAATGAAGGAGATGAAACCTTTAACCCTGCAGTCCCTTGTTCCAGCAAAACTCATTCATCAGTGGCCTTTTAGGAGTCCATAGCTCCTTGACTTCCCTAAGGAATGCCCAACCTGTAGCTTCCAGTTCATATATATTCATATAGTTTAGTCTACCCTGTGGGCCATTCCCAGTTCCTGCATTCCAGATGGCTGTTTAGGTTTACTGTGGACAATAATTCTAATCGAGTGACAGTGGGAGGGCCATGCTTTACTGCCATTAGGAGAAGCAATGCTTGGGCAGATTGGGTACCGACTGTTGTTGGGTCTTAGATGGGACCTCTAATACGAGCAGGAGATGAATAGGATTTAGAGCTATGGGTAGCGTTAGAAGACAGACTATGCCGTGAAGACTGAAACCTAGCTTTGTCAGACAGAATAATGTTAGAGATCCTTCATAAGAGGGATTAGTCAACTAAAAGGAAGTCTTACTGAGTTTAGTCTGAAATTGTTCTTTACATTTGATTTACCTGTAAAAATTTTTTTTTAGTCATGTTCATAAAAACTAAATTTACAGCATAAATTTTTTCTCTGTCTTGCCATTAAGTTTGTAAGAAGCAAGATAAATCAAGGCAAAATCAACAGATGTAGGTGCTCTATGGAAGAAGCAGATCCAAACAAAGGCATATTTGCCAAGGTGCGCCTCTAGGACCTGTACTGTGGGAAAGGATTTCTTGCCAGTCTGTGAAAACCAGTGTACTAGCAGATGGTGACCTTTGGGAAGTAGTTGTGTGTGCTGGGCACAGAAGGAGCAGATGGCTCTGAGTAAACCTCAAACACAACATACTGAAACAAATTCATAAATATTCAGGGTGTGGTAAAGACTGTAGGTCTGTGAACATTTCTCTCAGGGCGAATCTGGTGTGAGGGGTCCTGTCCTCTCATTCTACCCTACTTACTCCTTCCTTGCTGGACGTCAGGCATGATGATGCCACAGTCTGGGGCTATGCAGTGTGTCAGAGTAAGAAAAGGGGATATTTGGAAGCAGATTATTGGCATAGCTACCTGGTCTGTACAGGGAAGTGGAGAAGGCACTGTACAGGAAACCAGCTTTGACATTGCCTTAGCTTTTCGGGATTTGATATTCGCTTTGTAGTGGCTAAGTAACTTTTTGAGGTAGAGATGGAATGAAGAGTGTTTCTGAGGTTGGCATTATTCACAGCTCTCCAGTGATGATAAGAGTGTGAGGATCCACCATGTTGAATTCTTGCTCTGCCTTTTTTTGTTTGGTGTTTTTGGACTCCAGTGTTGTTTGCTCAACTGATACATGCTTCTGTTACTGCAAATGAGTCTGGACTAAGGGTAGGTGCCAACAAACCCAAGAGAATAATCAATCTTTTAGGCTCCATTTATATTTTCAGTGTATTTTTCCCAGGAAAAATTAATCTTGTTTTGCTAATAGGTGGCTTTGCTGCCAAGTACCAAGTATACCTGCAAAAAAAAAAAAAAAAAAAGCAGCATTTTCTCCAGCATAAGGTTTTATGTACAGAGTAAGATGGACCCTCTGTCCTTGGCTGCTTCATGCTGACCTCGTGAATGGATTTACACAATCCTGTCTTTGGGCCTCTCAAAGATATCTTGCTGATGTCATGAATCTGAGAAGTTTGATTTGTTAAAGATCTGTTGGATCACTTAGTCCTTTCACTGTGGGTCTGTGCAGAATTACTTCTCATGAAGTATTTTCACTTAAAACCTTTTCATTTATGGTGATTTATTACTGTTTTATTTCTAATGTTTATGCCACACATTGTTTTTCAAAGGATCAATTTTTCAAGGCAGTCACCACTGAGAGTGCTCTGCATTTGTGAGACTGCACTGAATTTTGGAGCCAAGAGGGAGGCATTACGAACCACTGGCTGGGATTTTGGTGATGCGTTGCTAAAAAGCATCTTTGTAGGAAATGACCGCATTTATGATTCAGTCATTAGGGGTTATAGACATTTCCGTTTCAAGACTAAATTTCAAGGGTTTCAGTTTGTCATGGGTTGACCTTGGCTGGCTGCCAGGTGCCCACCAAGCCGCTCTCTCACTCGCCCTCCTCAGCAGGGCAGAGGGAGAAAATACAGTAAAAAAACCCTCATGGGTCAAGTTTAGTGGGAAAAAAGCAAAGGCCGCGCATGGAAGCAAAGCAAAAAAAGAGATTTATTCTCTACTTCCCATCAGCAGGCAATGTCCAGCCACTTCCTGGGCCTCAGTACACATAGTGGTTGCTTCAGACGACAAATGCCTTAATAACGAATGCCCCTCTCCTCCTTAGCTTTTATTGCTAAGTATGATGTTTTATGATATGGAATATCCCTTTGGTCAGCTTGAGTCAGCTGTCCTGGCTGTGTCACCTCCCAACCCCTCACCCACTCCCAGCCTACTGGCCTTTGGGTGGGGTTGGGGAGACATCCTTGATGCTGTGCAAGCACTGCTCAGCAATAGTCAAAACATTGGTGTGTTTTCAACACTGTTCTAGCTACAAATACAAAGCACAGCACTATATGGGCTGCTATGAGGAAAGTTAACTCCATCCCAGCCAGACCTGGTACACAGTTAAGTCATTCATTACAGTGATATTTACAGCTCCTATACAGAATATTCTTTTCTACTGTAAATTTGTTTAAAGCAATTAAATTGCGTTTTAATCCTTGATTTTGTAGTAACTAAAAGTCTTCTGGGAAAGAAAAACTTGAATTTTTAAATTATCTAAAATTGGAGGTCAGTCAGCAGTTGTTTTCTCCCCTCTTCATTCATATGCATTCTTGATACTGAATAGGATTTTTTTTTGATCCAAGTTCTGAATGACTGATGGCATCTTGACATTTTCTGGAAACTGAGGGGTTTTGTTCTTTTGAACTTATAATAACTACTGGTTTTAGTGGGCCACAATTCACTGAGCTGTGGTCTTCATGAAACATTACATTTCTTTGTGATTTTTATAACTTAAAACTACATTTTCAAGTTAGATAGCAAAATCCAATAATGCATATATTAACTCTGCTAATATCTTAAATAATTTATTTTTTTTAGGATTTCAGAGTAGTTGCTCTGAAGGATATAGTTAACCTTAACTCCTGTGAAGTGATTTATTATATGAGCCCTTTTTATCTGACTGAAGGATTAAAATAATGTGAAGTTAAAACTATCTAGTTCCTTCCCTCTCTTCTTCTTCTGTTCCTTTGTAAGATGGATAAAGGTCATTTGAAATTAATGGCTGGTACATTTGGAACTAATAACAGGAAATGCTCTTTCTAACAATAGGTATTCTCTCTTGTAGGCAGGGCTGAGCCCATTTCTCATTATAAGGTATGTTCACTTGCTCATAATTCTGGTAAACTTTAAGCAGTAAGGCTGAACATTTCCATGTCAGCTGTCTGCCTCAGGCCAAATTTGGAATTTTTATGCAAAATACTCAGCTGTTTCCAAGGCTGAGACTAGGACAAACTTTTATTCCCTTATTTGAAATTCTTGATGCTTTTTTTTTTGATGTTGAACAGCTCTGTTGTCTTAGCATTTAGGGCTGAGGAGTTGAAGCTTGCTGAGATGGAAGAAAGTCTTTTGTGTTAGGCACGTGTCCTTGGCTGTGGAATTCTGTCCAAATTTGGTAAAGTTTTGTATGACTTCAACTAAAGAAAGTTTACATATACTCATAAGACCTCTTTCTTAGCACCAGACAGTCCTGGAATATTATGTGCACCCAGTATGTTCAAGGAAGCCTCTGAGAGTCAGTGGGAAGATGAAGAACCATTTGGTAGAATTAAAGGGAGATAATAGGCAGTGGAAAAAGCGTATTTGAGAAAGGTATCTGAAGTGCCTTGGGATTTAGCAAGAAGCCATGGAGAGAGAGACTAGACTAGTTTGGAAACTCAGAGGGAGACAAAGTGATACCTGATAATGGTGGTCAAATGGAAGGAAAGGTGCAGAGGGGTTGAACGTGGGGGAGATGAACAGAAAGGCATGGGCCACCAGCCCATGCTTTCCTCAAAAGCCTGAGTGGAAGCTGTTTCCTTAGTCTCAGGGTGGTGTGAAAAGAATGTACTTGTGTGAAGTCTACAGTCATTTGCGTATGAATTTCAGCTAGCTCTAAAGGTGGAACACAGGAAAAACGGTAGTTTGTTGCTGTGGTCATTTACTGCAGTCTCAAGGATTTGTATGATGGGCCTATGCGTGACCTATATACAATGATAACTATATACACTAAAACTGCATTTAAAGAAAAAAACAAAGGTTATGAACATACACATCGAGGATTAGGATAGGCAGGACAAACTGTATTCTATAGCCTTGTGAAACTTTACTTTTGTGATCTAGGGGTATTTTTTCCTGTGTATCACCATCATAACATGAAGTGCTTGCTGGTGAAATAAGCCTAAGCCAACCTTGAACTAAAAGTTTGGTGCATAAGCTGGATTTTTTTCTGGTTATCAGTTGTGTAAAGGAGAATACTGCTTTTTGTACTACTGCTCTCCCATGTGTTGCAAAATCTGCATGTGTGTAGTGAATAAAGCAGGGGACATAGGAAGTAAAAGGAAGTTGTTATGGATAAGGTAACTGAGTCCATCCGTGGAGACATGGGTCCCAGCTCTGTCTTTGCTACAGAGTTTTGTCTGTTGCTCAACAGTGACTTAAGATTTTGCAGATTTCAGGTTGTTTCTTTATGTTGAAATTGAGATCCCCAAGACTGATTTGCAGGAGTACTGGGTATTTATACAAGTAACTTAAGTCCGTAATTTGAACATATTCAAGTGTTAGGAATCTGAGAGCGAACACCCTGAGACCCCTGTATGTTTTTGGAAATGAAGCTTTTTCACCTCAGTTTGCAGGTTGTCCTAGAAGTGTGGCTAATGCCATTCCTACTTTCCAGGGTGCAATAGGAAGATTGATTAATGACTGTGATGAGAGCTATAAAAAAGCTTCTGAGGAAACTAATATCCCTACCTTGAAGGTAGGATTTGAATAGTCTGGTCCGAAAAAGGATACAACCACATATGGACTCACCTCTGCTGTGTACAGAATAAAGCAGGGGGCCTTGTCAAAGGGTAATATATGAGTACCTGATTAAAGACAATATCCTAATGCATATGTGCAAGAGGGACAAATTAAGCTTGTACAGGCAGCCGTTCACTAACTTACGAATGTTTGACTTTGCAATCTTCCTAAATACTCTTTTCATGCAGCATTTTTTTAACATGTAATTTATGTTTCAACCGGGGAAGAGACTGGTAGACTCATCATGAAGAGAGGCTGAAATGTGAAGCTGTGTATTAGAAGACCTCCAGATTTAGTTACAGCTATTTTTTGTGTGAAAATAAGTGCTTACTTGATGCTGTGTTGGCATCTGTAGTTCTGTGGTTACTGCTCTGAGAATAAAATGACCACGGAGAGTGATCTTTCCACAGTTACAGTACCTGCGGAGGTGAGCCCATGGCACCCCCAGAGGAGGCAATTGCTCCGGCACTGGGGAATTTTGTCCGGTTGCTGCCTATCTCTGTTCGTGGATGAAGGCAAGCTTCTCCTTTAAGGGCTGAAAGCCTTTCACAAGTGCTTTATTTACAGTAAAAAAGAATTGCTACATTGCTAGGGGCACATTGTGGGAAATGAAAACAACCCTGTTCTTCTGTATTTTCTATTCTGTAGGTAAAATACAAAAGAGACTTTGAAGAAAGCAAAGGAAGAGGGTTCAGTATTGTGACCGATACGCCGGAGTTACAAAGACTGAAAAGGACTCAGGAACAAATCAGTAATGTATGTGACTGCCACCTAAAGTGATTGTAGATGGCGAAATAGTGTGTCTAAGAAAAGGCGTGTTTGTTGGTGTTTCTGAGGAAGTCTGTGAGAGTGAAGAATCTGATTTTGGTGACCGATTTGTGTATGTCAGATTTTGAAGTGTGTGTAACTTTATACCTCGGACTTGTACAGCACATGGGCAATGTGTGTTCACCTCTCCAGCTTTCAGCAAGTATGCTCAAAGTATTTTCTGTACTAAAATCATTTGACACTTTTTGCTTTTTTAATACATTTACCAGCAAGTAAGAATATTTTTGTAACTTTTTGTTTACATGTAAACTATATAAATTATATAAGATGTAAAGTTTTGTCTTTTTTTAGCAGAGGCTGTCAAAATTAGCATAACTGGCAAGACGGAGTTTCCTAGAAGCAGATAAAATCTTGATACTGAGTTTTAAAAGAAAATACATGCAAGACAATGTTCTGCAAGATGAGAAAGGAATGGCAAATAGCAGAACTTAACCATGTGTTTCATTAGCTTAGAGCTTGAATGCAGAATGCTTTCAGGAGTGGGATTTTTAAAAATGGGACTTTTCCTGACTTATGTTTTCGCTAGGAAAGTTATTTATTTATATTGTATTCCCTTGTAGCATGTTTAACTCACTGCATGATGGAATATTGGGTGATATGTAGTGCAAGTTATGATATGTATGAAATAGGTAAGAACTAGAGGGAGCTAGAAATGATACAGAGTCAATACCATTAGGTTGTCCTGGCTTCCCTCCTGCTCATTCTTCTGCTGTGAGAACTTGTCTCCATAGATTATTTTGTGACTTTTTTTTAAATCATTCCTTGTAGTAATAAAATTATAGCATGGCATCAGAGGCACCCAGTGTAAGTATGATCAGAAGAAAATGATGGAGTTTATTTACTTGAAAGAAAAAACTTTTTTCAGGTTGGGATGTTATTGAAGAAAAAGAGTCACTAAAAATACTAGTTTATCATAGCTATGGAGATGTACCGTTCTTGCTGAAGCATTCACTAGTTAAGATTTTAATGTCCAAAGCTGGTCTTTGAGGTGAAAAATTGGGGCTTATTTCCTGGAGCCTTGACCAGTGGGGAGGACAGTTAATTTAAGAGCTATGCAGATGCTCTTGTGCATAGATAAGATGAGAACAAAAGCTCTTATCTTATGTTAATGCTGGGGCTAACTGAAATTTCTGGTTTGTGAGAGAGAAAGATGTATTCTTCAGAGTGGCAAAAAGCATGGCCATTAAGACTTCCATTTGGGATCTGGGAAACTTCAGTGAGTCCCTGACTTTAATCAGCTGTATTTTTTATTCAGACCAGGAACTTAAATTAGGTCCTCTCATGACCTACATAGCTTCCTCGAGCAAGAGTGATTCTTTTGTGTGGGGTAGTTCTGGAACACATCAAGGAGATGAAACGAGCAATGCTCTGATGAATACTTAATCCCTTGCGTGAGTCTGCTCTGTTAGGTTGAGAGGAGTACCCTACAGCAGGCCTATGGTACTCAGTTTTGGATATTGGCATGCCAAGAAATTTAATTAGATCTCCCATACGCTCAACATCAGAATATAGAATAGTATGACACAGCTCGCTTGCATACTCTTTCTTTCTCTCTTGTTCAAAGCATATTGCATTTTCTGTTGTGGGAAAGGGGGAAAATAAAAACAAGCAAGTAGTTTTGTGAAGTGGGAAAGAGTTTTCTTCCCACCTCTATTTTTGAGTGGGACAAGGGTGTTTCTCTTCTAGCAGGAGATCTTATTGCACAATTTATGATACTGTCTGGCTCCTGAACCAAAGCTATCTACCTGCCTTTTCAGACCCAGAAATATCTTTTTAAATGTGAAAAGTGTTTTTCTTTTTTTTTTTCTTTTTCGGTTTTTTGTCTTGGTGGTTGGATGTACCACTCCTGTCTCTTCATTCCTAACCACCCAGTCTTAACAATATAGATTTGTTCCATCCAGTCTTAACAATACAGAGTTGTTCCATTCAGTCTTAACAATACAGAGTTGTTTTCTTTTCTTGATATATGTAGCTGACAGAGATTCCAAGTCATGGACTCTATTAGAAGGAATTAATCTTGAAGGGTAAAATGGAATTTTAAAATGTGCATGATAAAAGAAGTTGCATTTCATTTACACTTACACTAAAATAATAATTTGATTTATAGCAGTATATCCTAGAAGGATATTTCTACATAGGCCACAACTTGAATCTAATTAGAAAACTCCTGTATTATAGAAATGCATTCCACACAGAGTAGTTTCTGTATTTATCAGATAAACAGCATACATCATGGACTAAGGATCTAATTAAGGTTTCAAGACATTAAAAGGTAAGCACTTTAATAATTCTAAAATAATTTTATTTTTCATATGTAGCAAAATGGAAGAATACTAATATATATATTTGATTTTCAGTTTTGTTTTGATTTCACCTTGAAGTATTAGAAACTTCTCAAAGACCCTATTTGAAACAAAATTGTAACAACTTCATTGAAGGGGTAAGTGAGCACAGTTAAGTGTGTAGCTGTTCTTGATGAAGATAAATAACAAAATAAAACCAATGATAATAGATGTTATTTAGCAGAAATCTTTGTAAAATATTGTCTTTTTGTCCTGGTATTAAGTTTTGCAGCATACATGAATATTAGCACAGTGCTCTGACTTTTTAAAGAATCTCCTATGCTATCAATATAAACCTTGTGAGGAAAAAAGTGGGGGGAGTGGGAGGAGAGTGGGTTGACGGAGGGGGTTGGATTTCGGTTGCTATTTTACCACCAGCAATCCTGCCTCTGAAGACTTAGACCGAACTTGTGGAATTTATTTTGTGGCTTGATGGATGTATTGGGACCAGAATGGAGTTCCTTAGGAAAGAATGAAATTTACCTCAGTGTCTCATGTTTTTTAGTATTAAAAGCCTAATTCTGCAAATGTACAACATGCTTGTTAGAAAGAATCACGAAGCCCCTCTGGGACATTCAGGTTCAGCTGCCCCAAACAACAACTGTTACAGCTTCTTAGCATTGAGTTAGCGTGAAAGGCGTAAACCACACATACTAGCATGCTAGTCTAGATTGATGTAGGGAAGGCTGCATAAACTAAGCTTTTTTTACTGATGAGTTTACAGGATTTTTAGCACCCTTTGCATGGCTGAGCAGGCATTTTAAAATTTAAATAAATTTTATGAATTAGTATGTGTGAAAATGTTTATAAGTATTATAAAATGTCTATATAACTATTATAAAAGTTTATTAGTATTTTTTCAATTATTCCAAATACAAAATTTCCATCACTTCTGCTGCAGATGTCACTGTTTCTTGGCTTTGAATACGTAGTTAATACACACAAAATTTATACTGTTCGCACAGAGAAATGTGTTAATTTTGTTAAAAGACCTTGCAGTGTTTTTTTTCCATCTTGAGCTTTGAGAGGATTTTCAATATGAATGCAAATATTCTCAAAATAAAAAAAAACCCACGTATTTTTATAGGTGATTTTGCCAATAAGCTAACTGTAAACTGATTTTACAAGGAAAAAGTGAAGGTGGCAAAAGGAACAGAATAATTAAAGAAGATGACAAAAGCCTATTTATTGATCTATCATGACACATGGCTAAATGAAGAAGTGGGAACTCAATCTAATGATATTTCCTTTGGGGAAATGGAACACTTTCAGCAGTTTGCAGCAATGAGCTGCAGCTTACTGCCACTGCACTTTTATGTCTAGATATATGGCTTGAAGCATGTTTTATCCTATGTGAAATAAGTTTCTTTTTCTTAAATCTGGTCCTGGTAAATGTCTGCAAAGTATAAAGCAAAACAGGTGTCCATACAAATTGATGGAGTGAGAAGCTTTCATTAAGATAAAGGCCAGTGCTTGGATAATAGAGGTTGCTGGCTTGGTTGTATGGCTGGAAGGGTGCATGGAAGCTTTCACAGTGGTTGCCCTCATTACATTGAGAGACCGTGTAAGCATTCTCACTTCCACATTCATGCTGTTATGAACTTAAGTCATGTGGGAGCAAGAAACAGCGCACATCTGTGCCCTTCTTCCCTTTGAGAGCTAGCAAAATGGAGTCATGCAGTTCATGTATGTGTATGTGACTCATTTTCCAGGAGGTTTGGATTGTATATGAAATGAAAACTATACCTTAAGGTAGAAAAGGAAAATAAGAAAACAGATTAAATCTGCTTTACAAAGCACATTTCCAAGGTATGCTATTTTGGTGAAGACCTTAAGTTAGGAAGGACAGTAGAGTTAGTAAAGAGAAGATCACTGAATCACCCCTGGGGAATGAGGGTGTCTCCCCCATATACTGGGAGTTGAACTCCTCACTGAAGTTAGTGAAGCCTGTATTGGATTCAGAGAGAGCATGAAAATCTTGTAACATTTTCAAAAGCAGTGTATGTGGATTTGAATGAGAAAGGCTATGTCTTCATTGTCTTTAATGAAATATGGTGCATGTTTTTTTTTAAGTATCAAGGGTCACATTCTACCTCCAATTAAGTTTCTACAGCTTCAGGGGAAGCAGCGGAGGACAGGATTTCCCCCATAATTTGAGTCAACTAAACACCTGTTTTCTGGAGAAAGACACAAATGATAAGGAATTGGGTACTACCTCAGATGTGACATAAATATGTCTTCATGTAGCAACTAAAGGAGGAAATAAACAACATTGCTACTGTACTTGTGCACATCTGCCCATCTGAAATTAGAAACTGTTCCTAACAGACATTGAGCCATGGCTCCGTATTTGGAAGCTATTGGCACAGTTGTTCAACCTGTTTACTTACTCAAACATAAAATGGTTTCTTAAATTGCCAAAACAGATTGCAGAGAAAATTGGCGGGAGAAGATGTTAAAAACAAGGCCCAGAGCTCCATTTGTAGGATTCACAGCGTACAACCTGCGGATACTCATCTCGAAGAGCTTTTTTCCCTCCATTGAATTCAAGTGAAGGAGAAGAATAGCATGAAAGGGAACAAGAAAAATTGACAGCACCATCAATGTCTACATTTCACAAAACCAACCATGGCACATCAATGAAGAGACTGGGTAAGCATGTTAAATTGTATACGAAAAGAGCTTATCTTGTTCTAGGCAACGCTGGGATTTTCACTGTTTCTGAAGTGATTCACACTTTATCAGACTGTCTTTATATTCCTAAGCATGATTTTGTTGTTGTTGTTGTTTCATTTGGAAAATATGCATTTAATCATATATGACAACTGTGTCTACTAACATAGACAGAATAGCACTTGCTGATCGGTGTAGGAAGTGCTGCGTGCCTGTAGCAGGTGTGTAAGGCTCAGTGTGCCACGGTACCGATTGCCTTCTGCTCCCGTTGGTTCCTCTGACAGCTTAACATGAACTGCAACTCCAAGAGCTACTCATTATTTGGTATGCTATAGGCTTAATTCCACACAACCGCATTTCAAATATGCTGCATATTACTCATGTGATTAAGCATCTACCAGTTGTGTTCAACAGCATTTTTTTCTGGCTGGAAGCTAGGAGGTTGAATACGTCATTCCTATTGCTAATACAAGTGTATCTCTGCAAGAAGGTGGAGTTCCTACTGTGCTCCTGTGCAGTGAACACACATGACTAGAGTCGTGTCCAACCTTGTCCCTTTTCTGGATTTATCTTCTAATCTTGCTTTGTATAGATACATACAAATGGAAATTCTGGGAAGCCCCAGGTCCTTTGGCTTTCTAATATTTCTGTGTTGAAGTTTTTTGACTTCTCATTTTGAGTAAGCAGAGATGATTGTGCCTTCAAATGTAGAGTCCTATTAAATGCTTTAGAAATGACTTAGCAAAAGAATCACATCAATTTTCAATGACTGTATTTTTTGCAGATTTTTATATAGCTTTCATATACTGTACAACTTTCAGAAATTTGTAAAATGACTGAACATATGCTTAAATGATGAGTCTAAGGAAATGTATAATATTTTAGATAGAACTTGTGCTAAGTGAGCAACTGGAAACCTTTGAGAATGCATTTCAAACCTCAATGTGTATTCTACTTAAAAAAGAAAAATCTTTGTTTAATGATCATTATCAAAGTATTATGCAAAGTTAGAAAAAGACAGTGTTAATTTAGCCCCTATGTATATGAATTCTTTAACTAGACTTTCAGTAAAAAGTCTTAAATTATTTAATGGCATGCTGCTTTGTCCACTTCTTCCTGCTTTGATCCCTGTGTACAACAATAGTCACCAAGCATTCAGCTTTGTAATATTTTCTTTCATTTACTGTTTATTTACTGTACGATATGATATTCCACACACCATAAAATGTTGTAAAAACAACCTGTAACTTCTTTGTGGAGTTTTCCTCAAAGCTTCTTTCTCACTTCTTTAACTGTATTGAATGAAATTGTTTTCAGAGTTGTCTAAGAAATGGGGAGATATTGGAATCCCCTTTTATGTGGTCCTTATTTACATGAAGAAGTAGAGCACAGAGATTAAAGTATTCAAGCTAATCCAGTAAGTAGCACCTAGAGTAAACCATTATCTTTTATGTTAGCCTTCCATTAGAGGTAGAGGGAGGCACAACCTTTGCTAGGCAATTTTACAGCTCTTTGCTGGGGAGGAAAAGATCACTGAGAATCCAGAGCAGTGTGTTTGTGATTCATCGGGTGGCGCTGACTTCTTTTTCTGTCCCCATAACTTTTTCAGATTCTCTTTGCTGGTCTCCTTTTCTTAATCCTTGTGATACACATGACAATAGCTCCCAACATGTGGGAGGAAACAGTATTTTTAGACCCCAGAATGCCAAGTTGAAGGATACTTTTTGGAATGTCAGATACTCATTACAATTATTATGTATGAATCTGTCAGTACAGGTGGAATTGAACAATTTGGTTAACTTCAACTACTGGAAAAGTTCTACTGAGCAGGTGGACTTTCAATTTGCAGCAATGTATAACTCAGTCACATTAGGTCATATTCCATGGGGGTAGTAAAACAGATATCCCTAACATGGTGACATTTTTCACCTGCTGAAGATCAGCTTCCTGGTCCAGATCAGGAAAAACATTAGAGTCTATCAGTGACATTATTAGAAGACTACTTCTTTTGTAACACAGGTGGAAAGATGCATAGCTCTTCACTAGAAAGAACAGAAGCATTTTACCGCTGAGAAACTAGAAAACAAACTCCTGCCCAAGAGAGGCAAGTGCATTTGGAAAAACTGTTAGCATTAAAAATAGGGATTTATAATGGGTGTTAGTGAGTTTGAGCTGTTATATCCCATACTGCCTGTAATAGCATTAGATGTGTAAATTCAGATAGGCATTTGGGTAGGTCCATGGAAACACTAACCCCAAATCTATACTGAAGTTCTGGTAAGCTACTAATGTGTGTGAGAAACACCACGTCAGCAAATTGTATAAAATTGAAGTGCTTGTCTGTCAGACACAAGTCTATTTGGACTTGAATGGCATGTGACTGTGGGACAATTTCTGCTTGGGGAAGGCTCCCTTTCAGCAGCCCCACAGTGAGGATGGGTAAGTGACCTCAAAAGAACCCTCACAAATGTGAAGCTGAAACTGTCCTCAGAGATGTAGGGGGAAATATTTTAGGTTAAGTGGATCTCTGGTAGTCAAAGCAAGCAGATGTGACGCCTACATAGCTGCCTCTTAAACGATCTTATTCCATCTGGCTTTATTTTGTAGGCTTGGTTAGAAAAAACTCTTTTCTATCCTTTTTTGGCAAATATAATATGATCTATATTATTGTGGTTTATTATGTTTTTTCTAGGATTTCAGAAGTATATCTGAAGTATTTCATAAGTATAGAAGAAATTACTGTAACTATTACTTATTTTCTTCTATATTACTGCTTTCGTATGAAATTAGTTGATTACAAAAGTTATAGAGCCTTTATGATGTTAAAATACATCTCAAAGTTTCAAAAAGTTTTCAGTGAAGTTCCACAGGGAATAGTATAGTCTTTCTGATTCTAATTTAAATAAATAAATTTGACAGGATGACTGTAACCTTGCTCACTATATTGACAAAATAAAATGAGTCGTGTGGTGGAAGTAAAACAAGCCATCCAGAAAAATCCCCAAAGGCATGGATTTACTGCATTGTGTAAGTGGGTCAACTCATGCATGAGAAATAAATGCTAATTGTAAACTGGTTGCAAAACTGTAGACTTTAAGTAGAACTGAATCAAATGATAACCTAAATATTTTGATAGAGATGTCCTATCATGCTTCTCTTTAGAAAACAGCAACAAAGCTGAGCATTACAAAGAAATAATTAAAACCTGTATTTGTGATACATTATAACAGTGTCATGGAACTCCAGAATCAAAGGCATTGTATTCATTTATGTCACTGGCACTGGTAAATTTTAAGTCAAACCTGTATTTGGTTAAATCTGTATTTGGTTAAACCTGTATTTGGGTTGATGGGTTGCTTTACATGAGATACACTTTAATTCAGTAAAAAAGCTCTATTTCTCGATGATCAAAATGTTCAATCCAGTCTAGAAAAATACCTCTTGGGCTTTTTATGGTTAAAATAATAATAAAATAATAGAAATATCTACTTAGGAGATACGAAAGAAAAAGATCGAAATTTCTGTCTTACTTGTTTCATCTTCTATTTGTGATATAACATTCATATTGCAAGGCAAGGCTTATATGAAAGGCGTCAGTAATTTAAGAAACTACTACATAATCTTCAAATATGTAACGTAACATTTCATGGACTTCAGTTTTAATCCACAGTAATTACCGTCACTTGTCCACAGATGCATGTGTTACAGGTACAGAAGCGAACCTCTAGGTCAATATGTACTTATTTAAAACTCTGAACGTCCTAATTGGAGACTAAAACAGCTATGTAAATGTGAGCAATAAATTGACAGTTATGCTATTTTCACGTTTTGCTGCAGTGTTGACTGTATTGCACATGCCTCTCTGTATTGTAGTTTATGGAATGAAAAATTCCAAGCTGTAATGAAGACAACTATACAAAGTGTTTTGTGGCAACTGTTGTAAGCACCTATCTGTCATCTGACTAAAGGACTTGAGTCTCTCTTTAAACACTGGTGACTTCAAGACTTAATCGACTTGGAAGGTTTCTGATATTTAAATATATGGCTTTTTCTGTTGTGGTACTAAGCAACTAAATCATGACAAACACCCATCAACTTCTTTTTCGTGTTTCATTTGAATATATTTAGGCAATATCAAAATCACTCATTATTTTTAATGAGTACATATTTTTGAAGCCAGTGTTTTTTACATACAGTAAAAAGAGAATGAAAATAAAAACTCTTCGTAGTAGCTCAACTTGGGAGCTAATTAAAATGAAGCTTTTAGAATGAGAAAAAATTAATTAGCCAAAAAGTTAAGAAGCAGGAGTTAGCACCTCTAGAGATCCTTGAGTAGTTAAATGCTTGCAAGGAAAAGATAATTTCTAATTTCCTTGTTTTCCTATATTGTCCATTACCCGCTTATCATTTCAGCTTTTCGTTCTGTCTTATCTGATACTTTTGTACTGTACATCAGTTGCTAGGGCAGCATCTTAGGCAGTAAACCTCCTGCTGAAGAACAAGATGCTCTGCTTCTTCTAAAGCTAATACCATCTTTAATCTTGATCCCTGAAGATTTGAATGTCTCACCCTTACGATGCTCACAGACTTCATTGACCTTGACAGCAGTGGTATCTGGTCCTCTGTGGCACTCAGTTATTTTTTTTGCATGTTAACACATATGTCTGTGATTTCCTTAGCCTGTCAGTAGATACATTAGTTGTGGCAAAGCCAGCACTGTAGTAAGTGTAATGATTAAAGTTGTTAACCATCCTAACACAAGAGGGGAAGTAGCAAAAGTTTGCATGTAATGTTTCTGCTTCTGTCTACAAAGATCTTGGAGGATAAGAGTTTACTTTTCCAAAAAGCAGATTAGAGTGACACATGCATTGCTTTCTAACCCTTTCTGCTCTCAGTATTATTCAAATAATGATTTAGTTACAGAAATGTTCATGTACTTTTTTGAAAGGTTCTTTCTCTGGCTCACACCAACATAGTCTCACTGTTAGCAACCACAATATTTTAATGGAAAACTGAAGTTTTTTTTTTTTTTCAGATCTGCCTTGAGTTAATTTCTTTCTCTCTTGTCTTTTCTCAGTTGATAATTAGTGAGCCTGTTCAGTCCCCCAGAAAGATGCGGTATAAAGGGGCAGATGCTGAATATTTCACTAAGCAAGCCACAGGCAGCAAATAGAGGGAGTCTGAACCTCAGTCCCTGTAGTGACGAAATACTGGACTTTGGGAAAGTCTAGTCTGAGGAGAATGTCATTTGAGAGGTGGTTGTTTTGAACTTCAAGGCTGGTTGTTTTCAGCCTTTCTGAGCTTCATTCCTGCTGCGTCCCTGCTTTATATTGGCTTCCCCCTTTCTTCACCAGGGAATGATGGTGTAAAGTGAACCCCTACCCAGTTTGGCCAGTCCAGCCCTTTTCCAGCCTTAAGAGGAGAAATAGACTCCAGAGTGTGTGACTTATGTTGCCGGGGTTAACTGATTTTTATAGGGTTTGGCATAAGAGGGTAGCTGTTCCCAGTTTCCAGAATAGTGAGTGGGTAAGCAGCTGGAGGATAGTGTGGCTGGTGTGGGTATTGGCACAGGAGAATTGGTCTTTGGGGGAAAAAAGGAGGATTGGCTGACGAGGAAGCTGTGGCAAGACCCAGAGTCTGCATCAGGGCAAGGTCTGGGTGTCTTCAGGCTGTGCGTCAGCGTACCGATACTGAGCAAGGATCCTGCTCCCTCCTCTTCTCAGCTAGTGGGACAAAGGCACTTTGTCACCTTTTATCTTGAATGTTATTGGCTACCATTTTGTTGCAGAGCTGGAGCCACTCAGTAGTGCTGCTCCCTCAGGCACCACTGATGGGAAACGAAGGATTCAGAGGATCTGGGAAGGTGCCTTCATCTCATCTCTCATGTTTTCTTGCCTGCTCAGCAGGGAGACCTGCTCTGGTGTGGGCTGGGCTGCCCTTGGCTGCAGTGTTGTGAGCACAAGGGAAATGGCCAAAGGTTTTCTTTGCCTGTGCCAGGAGAGCTGTAGATATGACCAGGGCAAGGGCAGCAGGAGTGGAATGAGGTCACTTGTTTGGCATTGCCTTTTGTTTAGCATTCCTTTCTGTGCAGTGCGTGTTTCTGGCTCAGATAATAGCTGGCACGCTGCCTTGAATTGAGAAGTTCAGTTAGCAGTCAGGTTCCTTTTCAACAGAAATGGACTGGATGAAAGGCTCAGAAAAGCTTGGTGGTGATAGAAAATTAAGCAGCATTATCAATGAAGGTGATGACAAAAAGTTACAGAAGGCTCTGACAGTATTGAGGGATTGGAGATTAAATGATCAGCCTATATTGAAAATGGGTAGAAAAGATACTGAGAAGACACAAATGAGGATTGAGCTTTCAGTATGAAAAAAAAGATCAAGTGGAATAAGTCTGTAAAGTAACAGGTAGCATAGAGCTGGAAAAGTGAATGTGATTACGTGCTGTTTCTTAAAGGCAAGAACTAGGAGCAGGAAGTATAGTTGTCAGGCATCATACTTAAAAGAAAAATGTGGCATATAATCAAACTGTGAAACTCATTAATATAGGAGACAGTGAAGTCTAGAGGTATAAAATATATTAAAAGAGGGATTAGAGAAGCTTCTGAAAGTTAAATCCATCAGGAAATATTAACTGTTGTGACCCAAATCCAGTGACAGGGTCAGGAAGGCTCTGGTATGCTGATAGCAGGAAACTGGAAGGATCTTAGCAAGGGGAAGACTGTGTTTCATAGGTACCTTCCCTGAGCATGCATTATTGAGCAGTGACAGAGCCATGACGGTGTCATCAAGGAGACCAATGAGTCCATCAGTGAGCTTAGTACCTTGTGCCGTTTGTAGCCACAGCTGTGGCTCAGCCCTACCAAGCAGTGACCAACCCATTGCTTCCTTGGTTATACATAGCTGGGTTGAATTTACAGAGTTAGAGTTAAAAAGGATTATTAATTATGTACCTGACCGTAGACCCTCTCTGGTATCAACAGGCTTCGTTCATGACATCTAATTGTCTTCCTGGCCTTTCTGTTACAAACCAGAAAGCCTTTCTGAGCCTTGAATGGCAAATTTTTGAAGAGGTGGCTGAGGTGCAAAGGTAACTGGGATATGACAGATATTCCTTACGTACATGCAAGTGTTCTTGCATGGCCATGGCAATTGACAGAGCAGCTGTTAGTCAAGAGTAAGATGGTTATGGCCCCACTAGCATTTTAGTGGTTTTCAAGTGAATCTGCTGATCTTCCTACCACACTTTCCTTGGCATTGCAGGACTTTCTTGGAGCATACAAAGTAGATTCATTCCAGATGAAACTAAACTGAATGATGCACTCCAACCACCAAAGTGTATCCAGTCCATTGGACCAGAGTAGAGCTAGACCATAGCTACTCCCCCCTGCTGTAAAATATGGACTTAATGTCCTCAGAACTGTTTCATTGTAGAGATCTGCTCCTATTGTGCTGCAGTATTGCTTGTGTTATCCTGCTGAGGAACCAGTTGTCACTTCGAAATTGCATTTCTGTGGGACCAGAGAGTGTTACTAACTACAACTACAGGCTTTAAAATTCAGAAAGTGGAAGAGTGGAAATAGTGGGTGCTGAAAATCAGATTGTTGCATGACCTCTGTTTGCCCTGTCAAGGGGTCACTGAGACTTGTCTGGTGTGTGCAGTAAACTTGTAATTTATGTTTGTGGAGGATGTCAGGAGGAAGATTCATGTCTGGATGTGCAGGTGCTCCATTAGGACTTAGAAAGACATGGATTGATTAGGTGGTTATTGCCACATGCAAAATTAGCCTGGTCAGAGACCCCTGACAGGGAAGCTTGGTGCATAACCAGTGAGCCAGGCTGCAACTGATAGAGCCTCAAAATGTTAACAGTAGATAACTAAGATAACTTTGGGAGCTATCGCATCTGATATACTGGGTCTGAACTTCTGGGGATGACATACTGCATCTGTCAGATGTGGGAACTGATTTCTGCCGTGATTTTTGAGTCTTGATCAGCAAAAGATAGGCACACAGTCCTTCTGTGTGTGTGTGTGTGTATATGTATGTGTGATGCAGGAGGGAAGGCAGGTAGCCAGAAATCTAGCCGTGCTGGTTGCTGTTGCTTTGGGAGCAGTGTATAAATCTATGCCAGATGTATAAACGAGACTTGGGAATTGAGTATATCCCACAGGTATAAATGAGACTTAGGATATAGCTGGTAGGCTTGTGTCTGTAGGAAAAGATATTCCTATGGTCCAGAACAGCTTGAGGAACTTGGGCAATCCAAGGAAATCCACTCCATGTTAGCAATTTGTTTATATTTTGCAACATGACCTTTTCTCACACCAGCTCCAAATAAAATGAGAGGGTTGAGAGCTGAGGCACACAGTCCTTCTCTGTTAAACTAATAAAGCTGGCTGTTAAAATGTGTCCTGTGGATCTGCCATTCATTCACCTGCGTATCCTGCTCAGCGTTTGGTTTCTGTTCTGAGATGTGTACTGCACAGAAATGGGGCCATTTGCTCAGTCCTATTTCTTAATGGTTTTCAAGGACTGGCTGGACAGAAGAGGGAGGTTTCAGGAAGCGTTTCCTGTTGAATGAGCACTTTGACTCACTCCAGTTAGGAACATTGCGTTGTAAGGGCCACTGAGTCAGGTCCTCAGCTGTCATCAGCACTTCCTCACAGAAATCTCGTCATGCATATTTTGAGCCTGATCTTGAAAGCCTTGAGATTTTTGGCCTTCGGTGTCTCACCACGTGTTACCTTAGGTGTTTCTTGTTTGTTAGACAATTTCTCTTAGACACGATTGAATACATGGATCAACCATTGCTGGTTTGTGCTAAGACAGGGCAATACAGCTCGTTACACCTGGATTTGGGAGGTCTGCTCTTTATTCCTAACCTTGCTGATGGCATTCTTTGTTGTCTCTGGCAAGCTACATCACTTCTGTTTCCCTTTCTACAAAATGGGGATAATAGTGCTGAGGGCCTTTGGAAAACTGTTTAAAGTTATAATGAAAATGATAGAACAGCTGAAGTATATGGCTGTTGGTTGTTGTTACTTACGTGTGCAAATTTTGTTAGTGGTAACTTGGGAACATAGGAAACAGTGCAAGAGAGTATGTCTTGAGTCGTCAGCTGTAGTCCTCTCTATTGCTGACAAGCATATCATACAAACTTCTCAAAAAACATGTCAAACTCTGTATTAATCTAATCAGGGCTTTAACCCATTCTTTTTGCAGATTGTTCCATAACTTCATCTGCTGGAGGTTAAAAGCCTCATCCAATTTCCACAATAAATTTCTTCATGGCAGGGCTATGTCTATTTGTGTGTGAGCATTGTCTTTTTGTTTGCATGGCACTTACCTCCGTTACATGTTTAGAGAGAGGTGTCATTCTCAGACTTTTGTTATATGATGCTGAACAAGTAGTTGTCATGTGCCTGTGCAAAAGTCTCACTATTCCACAAAATCCTGCCTCTGCCTGTTCTGATGGGAACTCACTTCTTTTGAGTACAGAGGATGAGAGTGTTTTTCATGCTATTGTAAGTGATATTTTAAAAATACCTTGCCTGATTAATTTCAAGATTATATTTGCTTTTCTTCAGGGCCATTTTGGTGGCCTGCAGTCACTGTGTGATTGATTCAGATATGCAAGTACACCTCTTTCCAACTATCAAACTTGTAACTTGCAGCAGAAATTCTCTGAAGAGCATATTTTTGCATTAAGTAATATTGAATTCCATCCTATTACTCCAGAGCTCAAACCTGATCAGTTTTTCATAGAGAATCTTCTTTACAGCCATACCTCGTTAATAAAATTATTTAATAAAATTAATCCCAATAAGGCCCTTAAGATAGTTCCTCTTGGGAATCTTTCAGCCTTTTAGCATCATTCTGCTATCAGCTCAGCTTGTTGAATTAATTGTGCAATCAGCTGATCTCTTGCCTGTCTCTGAATTTACAATTCTTAGATCAGTCTCCATATTTTCTAACTTAATACATAAACCTTATTCTTTTGTACTTCTTCTCTGTGGTTGCCGTGCCTGATTTGATAGATTCTTAATAGTCCTTATTATGAGATTTGTGATTTCAGAGTGCCAGGGATTTATTCACTACTCTTGGTTAGTTATTTCCAGATTCTTTCAATTTGGGCATATAAAAATCTGCATTTTAATTCTGTTTCCTGTTTGATAATTTCCTTTGCCAACTCCATTAGCTATCTTTTTTTTAGCTATCTTTTTTTTTAATTATTTGTTCCCCCCCCAGTATCATCATTCTTACTGAAAACTGATGAAGAATATAGTTTTAGTTGACTGAATTCTTTCTGTCTTCTGTCTGAAAAACAGCTGCTTTTTTTTTGTATTTTCTTTTTATGTGCATAATTAGGGGAGTTTTAATTTCTTGTTTTCATATACTTACAAAGTCTAACTCTCTTTTGTAATGCTAACCTTGTCCCTTCACTTTCTAGTCTCCAAGATGCATTTTTTCTTTTCTTTCTTTTTTTTTTCTTCGTCTCATTTGTTATTCCTAATATCTTTTTTGAAATGGATATTTATGACGTTGGATACGGAGGCTTTCTTTTGAGATTTTTACTTTACTTTGGATGGAGGTTCTAGAAAAAAATATTTTTAGTGGCTGAAAAGAAATTCTGAAGCTCTTCTAAATTCAGGTCAATAGGCTTATCCTTTCAGCTGATTTTACTATCCAGTTTGCTTAAGTTCTCATACTGTATTCCTTTGGAAATGGAAGCAAATGCAACAGGAATATGCTTTTGCTTTTCCTTCCAATTAATTTAATCTGGACATACTGGTAATTATTCAGTACTTTGTTACTTTCTTGACCACCTCTTCTTTCTCAAAATTGTCCTAAACTAAGCCAAAAGAGTTTTTTCTCTTTGCAATGTGAAGAAAATGTTACATCTAAAATCTTTCTACCACTTTTACTATCTTTAGTATTATTAGCATTTGTTCTCTAGGCTGTATTTTGATAATTAAAGTTCCCTTTTAGGATTCCATTCTTAGACCCGCATACCTCCAGTAATAGGAAAGGTATTTCATAAATGCAATGGTCTAATCTTGCCAGTTTGTGGTCTTTGAATTTTATTCCTGAAAGCTAATCAACGTCTGCTTTCCCAAGTAACAAGTAGAAGTAATTTGCCGGGGTATTGATATATAACAGTGCTTAACAATTATGTGAGAATGTCTGTGTAAAGTTATAGATGGGCTAGCAGAGTTGGAAGCTCAGTGGAACTAATTTCTGTGATAAAAGTCTTTACATTTGGCTGTAGCTTCAATGTATTCCACCTTTGTGAAATTTTCTTCACTCTCATCTTTCCACTCTGCTCAATACCAATGTGACTGATGGGTCTTTTAAATAGTGGGCTTTTCATTTCTCTCTCTAGCAGCCCTGTTCCCACCAACTTTTCTACCAGCACCACTGGATCAGAACAAACTTCTCCATCATTGCCTTTTGCAAAAGAAATGGGCAGTTTTTAGCCCTTTTTATTGGCTTACTTCCATTGCTGTCTCTTAGCGTGCTCATGCAGCACAGCTTACTAAGAAATCCTTCTGTCTCTTCCTGTTGTTATCCTTTCTTACCCTACCTTTCATCATCCTTGGTTGCCTGCCTTCGTAACAGACAACAGAAGAAATGCTGAGTTAACCCAACCAACTGCTGGTGAGGAAATCTGTAAAGCAAGTATGGCGAAGGGGCAGAAAGCAAAATATTAAATACTAGTGCATTTTGCTTCAGCCAGTGCTAAATTCCACAGGAAACAATGGACGGATTTTGAAATCCTCATAACCATGGAGTCCATAATGCGCTGACAGAGATTAACCAGTAATTCACAATTTTTGCAGGGTCTCTGCACACTCAGGCTTCATTTTTAAACAGTTTTTCAGGTTCCCAGAAAAGTTAAAAAAATCTTTTACTTGTTTTTGTTTTCAGATTAAACCTGTGATTTTCGGAGAACAGTTCACGGGCAAGAAGTGAACTCTAGGAGATTCCAGGGTTTGATGTGGAATTTAGGAATGCATAATACTCTATCGTCTATATGTATGGTACATCCACCTGTTTCCAGGAGGCATTTAAAATTGTTACTTGGACCCATAAAGTCCTAAATATCTTGGGAGCTACCACCTCCTTCACAGGTTTATAATATTAGTTTGAGCAAGAGATCGCTTACTCCAGAGTTGTGCTAGAAAACTTCTGTCAGGTTTTCTTCGGTGGAGTCACAAAAATCACACCTAGGACAGTGGCAAATTATATTTGCAGAGTAGTTCTACACGTTCCCCAAACATAAAATATTATTCAGGCAGAAGTACTTTTCCTGATGTGAGTATATCTACAGTAAGGGTTTTGCTGGAATTAAATTGCTGTAAAATGTCATAATTAACATTTTTAGATTAAGACGACACACAGATAATATTGTTCTTTGTTTAGAAGGAAGAGTATCCAGCCAGGCCACTTCACTTTCACTTCTCTATTTCTGGTTCAAATTTCTGGAATTTAGGCATGCTGTAAAACTTGTACTAAGTGGAAACTTGGGGAGCTCAGCTTCTTGTGATCAGAGTATAAATGTGCTGAAATAGGAAAACAGTTTTTCAGGAATGGAAAGAAGGAAAGTTCAGCTATTTGTTGACTCTCTGTTGATTTGTTCTAATTTTCTCTGATTTTGATTGCATTTGTGATGATTCACCAGTGAGCTTAAAGATATTAAAGATACTTTTTCAGAGATGTTTGTGCTAAAAAGATCCAAAGGAGTTCAACAGTATTGTCTCCTTTCCCTTTCTGCAAGGTGGACTTGTAAGGATTTTAAAGTAAGTTAAATGCATACTTTTTTTTTTTTTTTTTAACTTAAGTGACAGGCACATGTTTTAGGCACTGCAGAATTTCAATGGCTGTGTAGTGGATTTCCTAAATAGTGACAGACATGTTGGAAATCTAGAATATAGAAAATACCAAAGGAAAACTTTTATCACAAGGAGTTACAGTCCTTTACTTGATAAAAGATTATAAAAAAAAGATTATTGAGAAAAAAGATCGTATGGCAATACAGGCTTTGAGAAATTCCTTGCCTGTTGGTTTCATACAGCTTTTTGTAAAGTTCAGGTAATTGCATTTCCTTGCTTGATGTGAATATGTGAAACAGTATAAAACTTAAAAGTGATAGACCTTGTTAAAATTCTTACTGTCATTATTGATAATTGTACTAATGGCCATATAACTATAGATGGGGATGTAGTTCTTGCGTTTGACTTGTTGCAATAAGAGCTTCCTGGATACTTTTTACTTTGAAAGATACTGAAATTTCACAAATGCTTTTGTTGCAACGTGGAGCCTTTCAAAGTTATTCATAACAGAAACACAGACTATCCTTTTTCTGTGCTCAGAATATGTGATAGTCTATTGTGTGGGGCACTCATTTCAGATGTAGGTTGCTATGTCTCTGTGCTGCCTGTGCATCTCTGCCATTGGAAAAGTTTCACTTTGCAGACCTATTTTTCGTAAAAAGTTGGAGGAGGCAGGAAAAAGGAGAAAGGGAAAGAGAGAGAAATCAGAATAGTTAACACGCAGTTGCTTTGAGCCAAAGCAGAATTTAGATCTGAGTCCCTATTTTGCCTGAAAAACTTGAACACAAGTCTTACACCTGTGTATGTGATGCCTTAAATCAATTTTATACAGGATTTTATGGAAATCACGTGAAAGTTCTCATTTTTAGAGAAAAGTAATGTACTGATCATCCTTTTCAGTCCTCCTGGATAAACAGGTAAATTGGCATGGATTCATAAACAGAATGCGTGGTTGGCAGAGGCACTTGGATTCGAAATATCAGCTGTAACTTTACATGCTGCATTTGTACATGCAGACCAGGGAGGCTCCAGGTTTAATGTGTGAAGGACCATAGCTCAAGATCTCCCAGCCTCCTGTATCTTTTACTGCTGAGATCTGGTATTTGGCTATTCTACCAGACCAGACTCTTCCCCCTCCTTCCCTTTGTCTGTCTCCAACTCCACCAAAAAAACCGAATCTGAGCTTCTGTGTGTCTCCCATTCTGCTGATGCCCAGCATAAGATGAGAAATCTAGATGGTCACAACCAGTTTGCCCTCACAGCAAAGTTCCTTTTTTGTCCTCTCAACTCTATCCAAACCATGGGTGGTTTGTAGAGTGATTTCTTCTCTGGACGCAAGTGCTGTAACTTCCAGGTGAGACCTGAATTATAGGCATCTTTGGCCAGTTTTGCCAGTGTGGTGTACTGACGTGCCTCTGACTGTCCTGCCTTCCTTTTTCACCTGGGACAGTCCTCTGGCAGCTCAGTGTTTGGTGGCATTCTCCTGAGACTCTCTGGTAACATCTCACTGGGGTGGAGTGTGTTTCTCAGGATGGGATCTGATGTTATCTTGTTATTTGCATTACAAAAAAGGCAGGAAATGTAGAGGCACAACTGCATTCTCATATTGGTTTACTGAAACAATAAATCTGCATACTTGTTCCAAAGACTTTTAGTCATCAGGGTACAGGAGGCCAAACCTCTTGGTAGATCTGTGTGGCCAGCTCCAAATGCCCTGCCAGCAGATTGTTGCATAAAGGGAAATCCCTTAGCTTGTGTGCAAGCCTGAAAATGAGGGGACATCCTGCTACTCTTTTTGGTCTTATTTTGTCACATGTGCTTCACTGCTAAACTGGGTCTACATTGTTTCATCTTCTGTGTTCATTTTACTAACCAATTTTAGTGTCATATTAGGATTATGCTTCAGCAAACCAGTAGTAGTTTAAGTCTGGGTGCGTGTGCTTAGTGCTCTAGGTGTGATCTGGGACAGTTTTCCTAAAATGAACTATAGAATATTGTTAACATTTGTAGATTTTTCAGAAGTTTTCTTGCACTGACACATAAGAACTGTTGCATTTATACAATACTAAAGCAGTATCAAACCTAATGATAGAAAGCATGGTTCATTTTATTCAAATGCAGTCATACAACCATCACTTGTCTACAAGCAGGCATATTTTTAATTGCTAAGCAAAGTTTATTTATGTTAGAGTCGTTGCTCCAAATGACCTTGGCAATTTACAGTCCCCTCTAGCTAATAGCTTTCTGAATGCGAACAGCGAAGCCTGAACTCTGTAGGTGAATAAAGTAATGCTTTGCTGTGTGTTAAGAGGAATTTTCAAGTATGCTTTTTGTATGGTTTAATAACAGCACTGTACTAAAAGCTATTTAATCTTTCTTATCAACAGTTAACCTTGATGTCCCCATAGACATTCAGCATTTTTTGGTTCTAATTTGGTTAGTGTGATCCCTTCTTAAGTTAGTTGCTCATTTAAAAAAATTGTTTAGTTTTCCCTTTGCTTTAATGATAGTTCTTTTTATAAAGAAGTCTGCTACCACACGGCTAGCAATAATCAGTCTTTTTCCCTTATTTCCTTTTCTTTTTTTTTTAAAACATATTTCCTTGATTATGTTAGTTTTTTTTATCTAGAAGTGAAGCTGAGAGTCATTGCTTATTGAAATGATGGTCTTAGTCTTTTAAACTAAATTTCTTTTTTGTATCCTGAAAGTCTTGTTCTTGTACAGGGTTTTGCCAACATCTCTGCTTTGTCTGTGCTTTCCCACACAGATGCCTTCCACACTTCCCCCTCATACATCTGTAGCTTTGGCAGGTTGGTTAGAAATACTCTTAAGTCAGCACAAAGGAAATCACGGCTTTTTAAATGCTCACTTTTTTTTTTTTTTCTTTCCTGGATTTTCTGGCTCAGTCTTAATTCAGTAAATTTTGCTGGAATTCTATTATGGAAATGCTATGTTAGATAATAATGATGATGAGAATTCCCTACTCCACTGCTTTGTGGGAACCTGCTTGACAGAGTGTTAAAAAGTAGCCTTAATAAAAATAAAATAATGCAATTGGTAAAAGTGCTAATAGCCAATGTGGTGACAAGCTGTGCTGTCTTGAAAAAACAATTTAAAACCCGTAAATAATCATTTAATTCTAGCAAGGCTTTTTTATTCTGAAATCTATAAGCAGATCTTACATATATGAAGAACACAACATCACAGATGCATTTCGCTTTGCAGAACTGAGAGGACATTTCTGCCCATAAGCTTCACTTTGAAAATGTGCTTTAAGAATAGAAAATTGATAGTGTGAGAGATCTCTAAGTAATGAAAAAATCTATGATACATTTTTAAAAAGCAATGCTATTGTTCATTTTTGTCTATAATAGACCCTCACATCAACATTTGCACTGACAAATAACCATTATATAAGCTGTTTAGGTCATTAAACTGGATGTATGTAAGGTTGTGCAGAAAGAATGCATGAACAAGGTATCATTCGTCAGTATTCCATAGTAACTTACCTGCATGCTTCCTTCTGGCACTTTTACTTTGTTTCCTTCTTAAAAGAAACGAGATCATTCATGGTAGACTAGTCCTTGATGAAGGAGGTGTAAAGTATCTTACATTTTGCAAAAGTGTTGTTTAAGAACTTGCCCGAGTAGCTTCTTACTTCTAATTTTTTAATGGCCGATACTAAGAAAATATTTTAATATTAAATGTTGAATACTAAGAAATATTCTTAAGAATTAAGAAAATGTTCATTAAGAAACTTTTTGGATAATTGAAAGCTATATAACAGTTTGGAAGCAGATTTTAGTAGCCAACTTTAACCTATATGAGGACAGTTGATAAATTTAACAGGTGATAGCTTCTTGAATCAGTCCCTTAGTCAATATGGGTGACTTGATATAAATTTTTACGCTGATAGAGGAGAAGAATTAACTGGCAATTTAAAAATTAGCAGTTATTATGACTGTGACCTGATTAAAGTACTTATGTGTGAGCAGACCATGACTCCAGGCAGTAATGTGTTTATTGATTATACCTCTGTGGAAATCCCTTTTTCACTCATAGTTTGAATAATGTTTTTGGTTCTGGTACCTTCAACTTAAAAAAACCAAAACAGTTTCTGGAAAGTCACCAAGGATGATCAAATTCAATGGGAGGAATGAAAGAGTCCAGCCTTAGGAGTCTTCAGCTTAAATAAAAGATGTTTAAGAATTTGCAAAGGTGTAGAAAGGTCTACAAAATCATCACAGAGGGTGTAGTCAGGGAGTGACTGCTGTCCCTGTCTTCTAATGCAAGAACTAGGAACTAACAAAAGAAGGTCGTCAGAAGCTTCACAATCGAACCAAGCAAAAGGAGGTGCTTCTTTATGGAAAGTATTAAATGATGGATTTTTGTACTAGAAGACTATGTGAGTGCAAAAAGTTTAGATTAGTTCAAGGACAGGGCAAGCACTGAGAAGAAAAATCCACTGTGGAATGAGACAAACCACACCAGGCTCAGGAAATACATCAGACTGAAAACAGTTGGAGTCAGGGAGTGTATAAGTGGGGGAAGTATCATATATGTTTACTCTGTCCGTATTGCTTCCTACTAATGCTTGTGGCCATTCTTGGATAAAGAACACTAGGCCAGATGGGCCTTTGGTCTGAGCCAGTACTAGAGACTCTTAAATTCTTTCTTAATATAGAAGCAGTGATAAAACATTTATATAAAATATTTTAATAAAAATATAAAATTTAAAACATTTATATAATAGATGGAAAGAAATTGATGCTGAATATAAGTTACTAGCTAAATACGAAGGGTATAGAACGGTGAGTCCATTATAAATGGCTAACAGAGTTAAAAATAATAAAGCTTTTAAAATAAAGGATCATTATAAGATGTAGTTTTTAGCTATAACCAAGATAACTTCTGCCAATGTAATCTTATTTCAAGTCAATGGAATGCGGTTTCTAATCCGATCCTTTCCAATTTGTCTTAGCATTTTGCACGTTGAATTTATATTTGAAATCAGTAAGCTCTTACAACTAGGAGATATAAAAAGTTACAGAATTTTTGGAATGAAGCAGAAAGATGTGTCCATCCCACTTCTTCAAGATATCTGAAGCTGGACCACATGACTGTTTAAAGAGGGTTTCTTGTCTGTGATTAGCCAGGCATATGTTAGATGGCTAACTGGCAGATTTGAAGATGTAGTTGTTACCAAAGGAGTATCTCAAATGGGGATGCTTTTCGTAGTTTCCTCAGGGGCTAGTCTTTGGTCAAAGACTTGAAATATTTTTATTGGTACTCTAGTGAAGTGAGATGTTTGCTGGTAAATTATGCAGATACAAAGTTAAATAATACCAGAAGTAAAAGGAAACTTGGTGATCTTTCAGCAAGTACCATTATAGAGTGATATCCGATTCTGGGTTAAATGGTCAAAGTCCAGAAATACTTATTTTTAATATACAGGTGTAAAATATAATAGATTTATGAACCTGAAAGGCAAATGATCCTTATCACAGGATGAGAGTTGGATTTGAAAACCAGAAAAATGTAGAATTCATTCTGGTTACTTGCTTCTCTCATTGTAGCACTGGGGCAAACGAGCTAATATCCTTGGACGTACAGTGAGAACAACGCTGGGTAGAAGAAGGAGGATGCACTGAGCAGAGGTTGCACAGAATCAGGACTGATACATTGTGTCCCCATGGTGAGGTGGATTTGGAATAATTGGGTAGAGTTCAAGGAATGACAACAGAAATGATCCTGAGGATTGTAAAAATAGTGTTAAGCTGTTGGAGTGACGGCTATTCATTCAGCTGTGAGAAAGAAATGGTTTTAGTACTGCATATAGATATTTACATGAGGAAAAGATACCAGAAAAGCTGGGACTTGACAGCAGTCTTTACAGAGATATGAGAAGGTCTTGTGGCTGTGGATTTAAATAACCTGTAGCTTCCTAAAAATAGCTAAATGCAGTTTATGGTTTTATTTAGAGATGACATGGCCTGGATCAGTGCTGTTAGATACTACAGAGAACACTACCTTAAATGCAGTCCTGTTGTGTCTTGCTCAGCTCAGCATCAGGCTAATTGGATTTGGGGCCTAGAGGTGTTTTCTCCCACACATATTTGAAAGGACTTGAGGCCTTTTCACTTTTTCTGCAGCATGGTTGTATCTTCTCATTCTGTGCCAAACTGCTTACCATCCTCAGACTGAAATTTTTTAATGTGCCCCAATACTTTGAATTCAGTGAAGGGTTTTGGAGTTCAAAATGCAGTCTTGTGCTATGCAGAGAGATGCAAGCAAGCTGCAAACAAAGTGTACATCTGTATGAGAAAGAGAGGCTCGCGACTGCTGAAGGCTAGAGTTGCATCATCTTGGTATTCAATCCCATTTCTATGGACATTTTGTTGGTTTTTTGGTGTCTTTCAAAGGTTTTATGTATGCCTTCTCCATGTGCTCAGTGTGGCTTGCAGTGTATAGAAAGCCAAACTTGCTCCTCTTCCCTTGCTATCATTCCTTTTGGAATTAGGAAGGATTGTAATTGTTTTCTTACAGCATCCCCAACATCCCTAGAGCATCTCGTCTTTAAACTGTCCAACTTGCTCTTGCCAGTGCTTACGCTTTGCTTTCATTTGTTTATAATTTTTGTTGACTGCAAGGTCAGAGAGAACTGGAGAGATATATGCTATTTATAACGTCTTCCTACATACACTGTTATTGGGTCTTTCAGCACATAAATAATTGACTTTCTCTTTTGAAGTTGTGCTGACAGTGTATAAGTTAAGCAAGGTATGAGGGGCTTGCAAGAGATGAACTGCATCCGTGATGTCCAGGAAGTACAGTTTCTTAGGGCATCTTCAAGGAACCCAGCAGAATTGGGGCAACTGTAGAATCTGAAAAGGAACAAAAGTTAAGAAACTGCTGTTCAAAGTAATTGCTGTGCTCAACCTTAGTGTGGTTGGTAACTGTATATTTTTGCCCTTAGATCACTTTCTCTTTTGACTTTGTGATTGACTTGTAACATACTCACAGATATTGTAAGTGTTGTGACCAGTGTCACAGCAGCTGAGCTGGAATTTGGTTATGGTTTTTGTTGCAAATGGGGAAATTGTTATTTTTTTATTTAGCAGTATTCATGGAATTCCATTGGATGCATGTTGATTATAATATGTTGCTTATCATTTATATTCTGCTGTAAGGAGTGGTAAATATTGCAGAACTACTTTGAGAATATATAAATACCTGAAGTTCATTATTATCTCCTTAGGTCCTGGGTAATCTGCCTTTGTCCTGTGATTGTTCCCTTATTATGTGCTGGTGGGATTCCTTAGATCAATGGATATTGCCTTCCTTATCATCTTGGCTAAGATAAATTAATCAATAAAGCAAAGAAATTGTGAATAAAGAGGTTCAAATCAGCTCGATATTTCTATGATGTATTCCTATATAGATGTCATATTATTTTATCTTTCTTACATAAGCAAAGCAGGCAGATTATTGTGACATACCACTTTCTTTTCTCATTCACTGTTACCTCTACTTTTTAATACACTTTTTTAGTATTTCAGCATTTAAGTTATTAAAGCTATCCATTTCCCTCAACAAAGTCAGTTCCTGGAACAAACAAACAAATAGAAAACCTAACAACATGATGCTTGAATGTAAGCTGGGATGTGGCTATTTCATTAGAGACAATAGTGAAATGATATGCAAGATGGGCATCATGTGCTTATGCAGGGACCAGAAGAGTTAACACAATCCTTATAGGTATAAACCTATAGATGTCATTGTCTATTAGTATTAATATTCCTCTGTAGAAGCAGCAGTTTCAGTTCTGATGGATACACTTGAAAAGCCCAACAAACTAGAGATTTGGAGAAATGCTGAAGGATTGATCTAAGGCAAGATTTTAGTCCTTAGAGAGGGTAATCCTTTTTCTGTTGTTGAATAAAATACTGAAAATACTTCATGATTTTGAATGATCTCGTGAAGAAAGAGAATAGTTGATTGGAGAAAGAAATTGTATGTGTTGAAGAAAACAAAACCGAGATCTACTGTCTGGAAGATAATTTAAGTTAGAAATTAAAGTGTATGTTTTCAAGAGTAAAGATAATTAACCATGGGGATTGTCAGAAAAAGTTCATGTTTGTTGTTGCTAAGGCTAAGTAATGCTTGTGTTTCTCCGAGCAAAAGCTCGTCTTTTACAGCAGTTTGGGGATTCATGGCAAGAAAACTGATCAAAATGTTACAGAGCAGGTAGATTCAAGAAGGGTTTGCCTACACTTGCCAGGAGTTAGGGGTGGCAAAGAACAAAATTTATAGAATTGAAACCCTTACTATTCTGCAGGAGTCATTGTGCATACAGGGCTGATAGTTGACCAGAAGGATGCATTTCAGGCTGTGGTGTGACAGTCGTCTTGAGCTGATCTAACATTACATTGCTGTTTAAAGAGGTGCTACTGCTGTCTGCTGTCTGCTGTGACAGTGCCAGATATGTTCCCATCCATCTGTGCTGGAAGTTAACAGTTGTGAGTTGTGTGGTAAGACGGGGAGAGGACAGGATTGCTCTTTTAAGTGACAATGAAGTTCTGAATTGGTTTAAGAGAATTGTGAAACTTCACTCATATGTTTAATATTAGCTAGGAGGAGCTAGGAAGCTAATGGAGGTGGGTAGCAAAAGTACTTCTCATACTGCTGAAAGTGATTTAAGAGCCCTCATGCAAAAAGTTTAGCTGATCTAATTAAATCAGGTTTTAATTCAATTTAAACTAATACAATTGCTGTGTATCTGGAGACAGTTTCACCAAGATGATCTAGTCCCTTTCTGTAAGACACTGGGAGGCCTAGGAGGCATATCAGACAAATAATTAAAAGTTTACAGCCTTAATGTTCATCCTTGATTCTTCTGTTGTAAGAAATTGTATAAGTACCTTAAGAATTTTGGCTCAAGCTGTGCCAAAGGTGTAGTGCATCACTGTGTGCAGAATTAATGCTGAAACAAAGGTGTCCCCTCACACAGAGTGTTCAGCAAATTCTCCTGAAATATGGTCTGGTCCTTTTTCATTGTTCTGTACATAGGCTAAATGTGGAACCTGCTTGTAAGGGCTGTGAACGCATAAGAGTTTTCTGGTGGCCTTTCTCCTGCCTTTCTTATGTAGGCAAAATTCTGCCCCAGTGTGTAACTAGAGTTCTCCACTAAATGCACCGAGAGCACCTTGAAGTAACAGAAAACTTTCAGTTTTGGACATTTCTGCAACTTCAGAGGGCTTTATGGCTTCGAAGCACCTGCTTTGTAGTAGGGATGATCAGTACATCAGTGAAACTGCTTCTCATGGCTACAGGGGATATAGAGCTGTACAGGTGTTTGAGGCTGGAGTGCTTTAGGCAGAGGAAACCGAGACATGGGAGGGTAGAGGTAGGCCACTTAGGAAAAAATTGTCCTCTGTAGCAAAGTCATTAAGGATTTCAAAGGGCTTTAAAGGTGTAAGTACATTTGCAAAGCAATTCCTAGTTTGTTATGTTCAGAAAAAAAATCACAAGTATTTGCTGGTTGCTCAATGTCAAAGAAGATGCTTCTAGTGAAATTAAAGATTTTAAAATGTTACCTTCATTGTGTTACCTCTATCATTTGTGCCTTTATTCACTTGTCTTTAGTATTGGATTCTTCCATTGTTTGCAGAAAACACTTCCATTTTTCTACCTGAGTTTTTAAAACTACAGTTATGAGAAAAAGGTAAAATTTAGGCAAAAGTGTCCTCCTTTTTTCCCCCTTTTTATGAATGGTGAAAATAAGGGAGATAAAAGACAACATAAATAGAGGCTGAATGCTTTTCCATATCTTTAAGTGGTAAAAATGGAAATTTAAAAAAAATGTTTGCCAAAGACTGTATTTACACAGTTCCTTCTTGCACTTTTTTTTGGTGCCAGTTATAATAAAGAATAAAAATGAGAAGAATTTTAATGTTTTAATTGGTCAGTTCAAAGACAATGTGTGAGATAATACTGGAACTGTATTAAACTTCTTAAATGAAAGTTGTGCTGCAATTTCAGTGCATTTCACTACAGAGAAGAATTGTCCTAGTATAATCTGGTTTTATGTAGATAATGGATGAAATTCATTTTGCAGAGACTTCATAATTTTGTTTTGGTATATGAAATACCACTTTGTATATGCCTTTTGGCATTTTTCATGGAAATTACCTTTTCATCAAGTGTGGTTTTTGTAGTACAAGCTCCGATTTTCAAAAGATTAACATTCAGAATAAATGGATGCATAAGTATTGAATTTGTGCAATTAAAATATTCTCCAAGAAGAGAGAGGAAGTGGTTTAAGAGTGTGCTGAGATGCTTATTGTGCTTATAACTGTTGCAATGACAATAGATGCTTGTGTTGACCCTCTGTTACAAATTTAATTGCTCATAGGGATATAAATTTTCCCTTAGAAAGCAATAAAGACAATGTTTTTGTAGAATCAGTGGCAAACATTGAGACATCCATTGCGTTTTGCCCATAATGTAAAACATAAAGATTAAAAATCAGTTAAGTTCCACATGGTAGTGGCTGGGGTTATTTGTTTCTTGTGAGCCGGAATCAGAAGTGGACATCAGGCTTTTATTTTCTGCACAGTCGGAGGATGCCTCTAAAGTCCCTGCTCGTTGGCACTCTGGCTGTATCATGCATAACTATTGCAAAATGCAAGTCATTATTTTGTGAATCATGTATAACCTGCTAGTACTTTAAATAAGTAGAATATGAGTCTTATATTTGTAGAGAGGCTTAAACCAGGTCTGTTTCTATGCATGGAGCAATCTCTGGATTATTCAAAATTATAGAGACCATTTCTAGTAAATACCAATTATAGACATGTATTTTTTCCTTCAAATTAGATAGGTAATTTGCATTTATCATTTCCTATTGCATACAATTTTGATCACAGCGTCAAGCACTGCTTCCTATGAGGAAATTCATACGGGTGCACGCTGTACGGTGAAGTCTTTAGTACTTTGCATAAAGGCAGATCTTCACCTGCGTGGCGCTAATTGCAGGACTGTAGCTGTAAAGACTACATTAAAAAGCCTGGAAGGTATGAAGACAGAAGTCTTGTATAATTCCTATGAGAAAATAATATTTTGCCACCTTCTAAAGATAAAGCAAAGTTGTTACATGCTTTAAGTTACTCTAAAGATGCTTGGGCTGTATTCTGTTCCTGCATACTTGTTGATATGGTTATGGTTAAGTAGAAATCCCTGTAATTAAAGGTAATTTGATCTCTGCTGATGCATACACTTCTGTATAAGAATATATGCTTATACTGTGCTCTACTGACAGTGGTGGAAATCCCTAGGGATGTTTAAAGTTGTTACGCAGAATTCCAAGCAGAATTAGAGCCATAAGTTCAGTTTCCTCTTTATGAAATATTTTTTTGCAAAGAAAATATTGGAAAATAAATGGGAATAGCTTGAGATTGCTGGAAAATATGAGGACCACGCCACAAGAAGTAAATTTCTCTTGTTCTTCCCCCAAGGAAAAACTCTGTAGTAATCGAAATGGACAGAATGAATATAAATTCCTCAGCCCTACTATTCTGTCTAGCAATGCCATGGCCCCTGTCACTGGCAGGTCAAAATTTATTAAATGATAACAAAATAAATGTAGGTGAAGGCTTTTCATTTTTAGATGTAATTACAGAAAAATACATTTGTGTATTTATGCTATATACTGTGATGCAGGAATTACTATGTGAAATTTTACGAGTTTTCACAGGCCAAAAGTTAAGAATACGTATCACAGTGGTCTCTTGGCTGAAAAGTCAGGATTTCAGGATTGGTTTCTTTTAAGTTTAACTGTAACTCTGAATATTCTACGTTTATATTTTTTTGGGGGATAATTAGAACTATTATTGTTGGGATTTTTTTGCCTAATCTCCCTGAGAAATGTGGACCAGGCACAGCACTGACTGTTCGTTGCTTAAGTTGTGGATGGGATATGGGAAATGCTGGGGTAGGTCAGAGGTGCGAGGATGGCGTGGAGGTCTTTGGAGAACGGACAAGGCAGCTGGCAGGGATTGCACCTCTGAAGAACAAAAGCCAGTGGGAAGTCAGACCTTATCTTTTCTGGGACTGGTGAGAAAATCAGTTAACTCCTAAGTTACTGATACAAACTTTCAGTCGTAACTCCAGCTTAATACAGCTTTGCCTGGGAACCTGAGGTTTTCAGTACTATGTTTTCTCCACTTTTAAGTTCTCGTATTTTCCCCTCCAGTTACATACATTGACAAGGGAGTGAGAAAATGTAGTAATTTCGTTTCCATTACTGACTGAAGTTTCAGTAGTCAGTAGAACAAGCCCCACATAATTATTTCTTTAATTTTATTAATGCATGTCTACAATGTCCGTTTATCATGTCTGTTACCTGAGCCCAGGTTTAAGGCAGTTTCTTTTCTATTGCTCTTGTAGAGGTTTTCAAAACTTCTTTGTTTAACAGCACAGTGAAGGAAAAGCAATTACTTTAAGGTGCATCTAAAACAACTCAAATATAAAAAAAGGAAAGTATAATTTATATTTGCCTTTTCAATAGTGTTAGTGTTAACCATGTTTTTCTAATCTTTTGAATTACGAATGAAATGGAACACATCTTTTGCAGTATTTAGTGACTTTATTGACCTTTCAGTTGAGTTTGGCAGTCTGTGGTCACTTATTCAGTGTCATTTTGGCATCCGTTGGCATTTCTATAGCAAATGTCATTACCAGTGGCTCTTTTCCCTTAGAGAGATGCCTAGAGGGGAAAGTAAGCCTGCATTATAACTTAAAAGAAATTACAGTGATCAATACAGAATTCTAGTATCAGCGTGCAGTAGTGAATATTGTATACAGTCCAAATTTGTTTTTCTTGGAGAAAGCTTGAAACGGGTCCTATTACTGGGGGAAGGACTAGACTGCTTTTTGGGCAATGTGTGTTACTCATGTGTAACCGGTTCTGTGGAATATTAATAAAACTGCACCTCCTACTTGGGTGTTCCAAAACTGCTGATATGATAGTTTCTGAAATTAAACAGCACTTTTGAGACCCGCAGTTCACAGATCTTCATTTTGAATTTAACTTTTGTGACATTTCTCTTTTCCTTGTTTTTTCAAGGACACCAGTGAAATGCTGAGAAGGCAGAGAGCTCACAGACATTTTGTTCCATCCTTTTTTTTTTTTCTTTCCATAGACTTTATGGAAGTTTAGAAATGTAAAAGGAGAGTGAGTAGGGGAAAATTTATTTCAAATCTAAAGCAGAGTTAGGACAATAAATTAAAAAAAGATCCCAAACTGGTAGGTAATGGGAGGCATACAGATCGGCTTTGTGCTCTGGGATGTTTTGAATACAGCTGTAACTTTGAATTTCATATACTGTTGGCCAGAAAGAATACACTGGGAAAGAGGAAGTGCAGTCCTGTGTTCAAGGACTCGGATATGTTTGCTGGTCTTCCATGGACTTTTCTGTGACCTCGGACAACTCATAATCTTCCTAGATGAGGAAAAAAACCCCATCTGATACAGAAGCTACCATTCACATCTAAGAGGAGTTGGCATCCTATGACAAGGAATCCTATAGAAATATAAATGAATTATTATGCTTTCATGTTTTTTCTTAGCAGAACCCAAATTGTGCAATACAATTACAAAGTACAGAAGATAAACAGTGGTGGAGTTCAGGATTTGATAAAGGCTGACATCAACTTGTATTTAGAATATAAGCTGTTCAGGGGGGAGTTTTGGCAGCTCTTAGGACCTAGCGCAGTGGAGACCTAATTGCAGATCAGGACCACTCAGCAATGCCTCAATAAAATCTGAAAGCATAGTTTGCAATTCAGCCAGATAGTATGATATCAATTAAGAAGAATATAAACATACTTAGAGAAATGGTAGTGCCAAAGTAAGAAAATTAACCACATCCAGAGATACTGTGGTGATCCAGTGACATTGAAGCATTCTTGATTCATAGCTTTCAGACTTGATTTTTTTTCATGGACAGAAAGAAGAAGGAGAGTAGTTAATGAAAGATTCAGAGGGGAAGTAGGGAGAGAGAGCTGGAGGAAGACAAAAGCTATTGGATTAGAATTAGGTTAATGTGACTCTGGTCTCTTCCTGTCCTAATGCTGCATTTGTGCATTGTAATAGCATGTACCCAGGAAACACCAAATGTGACCAGAAGTACAATCTTCATTTTCTTTGTTTAAATAGAGAACAAGCATGTTGTTAACAAGAGAAGATACCTTCTGGGGTTCTTTTTGTTTAAGAGTACAGCGTGATAAATGAAATACCCCTAAATCACAGTGTCAGTCTTACTTATTATATTTTAATATACCCAGTGATGACAGGGTTTACTTTTATCCTCTCCAAGATTTCATGCGATTTACTAAAAGACCTTGAATGAAGTCACAGTACTTGCCAAGATTTTATTTTCATTGGAAATAATGACAGTCAGCCAAAACAACATGTATTACTGTTGGGTATACTGGTTTGGATAGGAATAGACTATAGTCATTGTGCCTGTAACTCAGTGAGAATTGAAGACAAATACTGATTTTATTTATTTGTTTGTTTGTTTTACTGGATGTAAAGTAATAAAATTTGTTAAGTAGTATGTTTGTTCAAAGCAATGGTAAGCAAATTCTCTTCTGAAACCAACAATACATATGAAAGCAGTACAGCTCTTCAGATAATGGTGGCTCCATACCTTTTCCATGTCAAAAGTTATTGGTAGTTTGTAATTTCTCATCTTCAGTCTAGTTTTGCTACAGTTATCTGTTTGTGTTGGTAATAACTCTCCCTTCTTTCATTGTGTGGAGAATTTCTCCACCAAGTACAGTAGCTTTTCAGCAGTACTTATCAGGGAGTTCAAAGGTGAACTCCAAGGCACAGATTTTGCTATTAGACCTGATGGAGTTGTCTGTTGCATTGTTTGTCCAATACTTTCTATTCTAAATGCTTACTTTTGTCTAACTTTGCTACTTGGAACTGAAAACTTCTATGTCAGTTGTCATCCTGGAACAGCTCTTCCAAAGGTTAAGGAAAATATATATTACTTTGCTTATGTTTTAAAGATTTATCTAATTTTTTTTCTTTGAATAACTTCATTATTTTTTCTGCTGTATTCGCTAATGTTGTCAAAAAAAAAAAAGAAAAGAGGCAGGAGAGGGGAGGATTTATATGATGGATGAGTGTCTATTGATCTCTGTCTAACTTGCTTTAGGAATATAGCATAGCTAGAATTTGCTATCTAACAACTACTCAGGATTGCCTCCACATTTGCTGCTGGATGTTGGACTGCTGTGTATCGGCCCAAGCTGAAGTATCTGAAACAGGAATAGGGAATTTCTCCCTTCTGTACCATCAGTGCCTCGACAGTCTACTGGCTGCAGGTGACTCCTGTGTAAAGGAGGCAGAAAACAAACTTGTGGGAAGATGTAAAGAGAGGATTGAAGAAAGCTGAAAAGGAGGAGCGTTGAAATTGGGACTAGCTATTGTTCAGTGGAAATGGAGGAAAGTGGGACAATCTGGACAAGGAAATTGGGACTATCAGTTTGGAAAGAACTATTAGTGTTTGGAGAAAGATATAGCTGAAGTGTTAACGTTAACAGGGAGCTATTTTGAGCCTGGCAGGACTGGCAGACTGAGATGTGTGGCAAAGGACATGACAGTCTGTTCTTAGTTTGTCAGCTCAGGTGGCAGAGATCTGTGTGATGGGTTTAAATGCTGCAACCTGGGTAGAGACTGTGTGAGTGTCAGTACAGTGCTATCTAATGGAATTCCTGCTTTCTTAGTTTTTGGGAAAATAAACTAGAAAACTACATACAAAATACTATAGAAAACATTACTGTGAATGCATTGTCAAATGCTTGTAAGGTTAAGAAGGAAATGCCAAATTTCAGTTTGTCTTGGCATCCTCAGTAGAGACCATATGTATGGTGATATAATCCTAAATTACATAAAACAATATTTTTGTGTATAATATTTTAATGTTTTTAATAACCTAACTACTGTATTTGCTGTATTTTCATTGTCAAACACTTGTCTTTCCACCCCATGATTATGTATCCAAGACTGACCTTCAGTTATAAATACGAAACATGAAGTTCATTCCAGCTTCTAACACATCTTGGCTCATCTTGGCACATCAAACGCATCTGCCATAAACTTCCTGCTCTTGGCCCGTAATTGTTCCTGTGACTCTTTATCTGGAAGACTGTTTTTTCTTAATTCTTATTACTGATTTTGTGTCATTTCATACGAGCTGATTTAAAAGTTAACCTAGACCTTAAAGTTCTTCACAATGTGTAAATTTTCTGGAGAAGTATGTTTTCTTTTCACACTGCTTTTGTGAAGGGTTTTTTTTGTGCTAAAAGTAGGGCTCTCATCTGAGTAGTGACAATGTAAAACTGACGTCCTGAGACTGAATACATCTGCTTTTTGTGTACTTACGATCATCTGTTGGTTTAATTTGAAAATGAACGTTCACTGCTTCATATCTTTCTTGGTGGTGTTGACTCTGTTTTATGAGGTAGAAAAGTATGAACTCGGTTGAGCTCCACAGAGTATGTTTTTCATAAGATAGCCTGCTCTGGTCATGGTCATACATTCTTTGTAGGAATAGTTGTCTTACTGTATGCCAGCATCTGCTTGTTAGGGCCAGTGTGAAAAAGGTCATTGACCAGAAAACAGTGGAATTAAATTACCCTGGTTGACTTTGCACTGGAGCATATTTGGTATATAAAGAAATTTTAAAGTTTGTAATCTTTAAACTCTCACGTGCCCAGGGGGACCGTGCTCCAGCTCACATGTAAGGAGACTTGCACATGTGGCACCTGTGGAAGGAGGATAGCAGCGGGAGAGGAATGGGGATGGTGCAGGCACAAACGAGAGGTTAGCCTGTGGGAGCACTGGAAGACTGGTTTGCAGTTTTCACTGTGGCTGTCTTCATCTTGGCAGTTTTGTGAGAGCTGACCTTTCTTCCCCTTCACTCTCTTCAGCTCCTTGTCGTAGAAACCTTACGTTAGTGCAGACAGCATGCTCACGATATTACCATTGTGATGTGTTAGACTAGCTCTGATTTTTGCAGTATCATGGGATATGCAGTATGTTTTCTGTGTAGGTGGTCTCACCAAAATTACCTCTGAACTGGTGTATGGAGCTGCGGTAATGTTGTCTGAGAATGGGCTAGTATGGCATAGCCCGTGAGTTATGTTCAGACTAAACGGACTTGGGGAAGGGAAGCATGAAGTTGGTGATTCTTGAGGTTCATTCACTCTGGCCAGGAGGAATTTGGTGTTGTTTAGGGTATCTGGAGATTGGAGGCAGGATGAGAGGGCAGAGGCAGAGGAAGTGTAAGTCACTCTGACATCTTGAATTGCTTTCGTACCATGTCCTGTGCAAAGTTGAGTATATGGCAGCAGTCTTCAGTAAATAAGATCTGGCTGTAGGATGTAAGTAAAAAACATTTTTAACTGCACCATACAAATACAAGAACATGTTATTGAAAGTATGAAACAGTGCCATATTTTCGCAAATGTTTTCAGCTTTAGATTTTGGAAGAAAAATGGATGTTCTGTGCTGCCAGCTTTTTCTTGTTTGTTTCTTCCATAAATCTGAAATGATAGCAGGGACTTTGTGCAGCCAAGCGCTGCTGGTGAATGGGTGTTGGAAAAAAGAATGAGAAGCCACAGTGGTATGGAGGAAATCATGTGGCTACAGCTATCTGTAGGAAAAATAAACATCCTTTTTACCACTTTCCCACAAAAATGTTTTTGTATCTGGAAAAATATGGAGCTAAGGCAGATAGAATACTGAAAGGAATTAACATCTATACACAAAAGACATTGCGTCATGTAAATACAGCATTTAACAAACCATTTCACCTGAGAGGAAAAATCTGTCATTACCGATGACAGGGAATTAAAACAAGTCCGTGGAAGGGAATATAACAATATGGTTGAAAATGAAATTTAAGTTAAATTTCTTGCGGTACTGTGTACAGTCTAAAAAATATGGACAATAATGTGTGGAAGGCAAAAAGAAAAAGAATACATAAACTTATTGAAACAAAATTGTAAACAGTGTATGGCTGAGCTGAGGACTGTCCCTGGTTATGAAATGTTTTCTTTTCTAGGTTTTTCTATCTGTGCATTCTTTCTTTCTTTTTTTTTCTTCTTTTTACGCAATATTTTGTTTGCCATCCACAATCATCCTTGTCTTAAACTGTCTTTATTTTGTATTTTTCCAATTGAGTTTCAAGAGTAGAGGTGCAAAGAGACATTTTCAAAATCACAAACTGGGGCATGGAAGGCATGTTATTTAAGCTTACCATATGAAAGACTTATTCAGAAGACAAAGATGCGCTTTAAAAATGTGTATTGTTGTAGCTGTTGCCAGCTTCTGATTCAGCAATGACATAAGTATGTCTCTCCAAGTGGAGCATTTTTTCCAATAACATAGTATTCTGAATGAATTTTTGATGAAAGACTGAGCAGGAGTCATTAATATTCATTCGGAACAAAAGAAGAGCTTTACTAATGTCAACTCTCACTCCATTTTTCTCTTTATTCCAAACACCACCCATCATTCTGAACACTCATTCCACTGGACTGCCCAGGGTAAATGCAGAACAAATTCTTCATGCTGATGTGTTTTGAACGAACACTTCTTAGTTATTTAAAAAGACAAAGCTTTTATTTTTTTATTTATTAAATGAAAGATTAGGAGACCTAGGTGCCCTGAAAGGAGGTGATGGGAAACTGAGAAACCATGTAGAAAAACACAGGGCTGTCCAATTAAAACGAGGATATACACTCTCTTTGGTTCTTCAAATTAGTGATGTAGAAGAGATTTCTGTGTCTTTATGAATCTTAAATACTGGCAGACAATATTTGGCATAATTTGACTCAAAACCTATATATTCTCTTTCATAATGAGCAAAGACGTGAAAACCTTTTGTCTTTTTCTGTTTAGATTTTAATCAAGACAAATAATGCTTATTTCAGTATATAATAGGTGATACAGGAACATTGTTCCATTCCAAATTATTTTTTCCCATGGATGGAGAATATATGAATAGACTTTCTCCGTACCAATGAGTACATTTACTGTTTTTGGCAGAATATAATCTGCAATTCAGAGTGCAATAAACTAAACCATATTGTGGATAACACATCCTGTAAAAGAAGGAAACCTGGGTTTTAGGTGTAAACTGAGATTTACTTAATGATCTCATCTTCTATTTATACCTAATTGATTTTGAAGTTTAGCTAACTTTAGCCTTTTTTCCAAGCTATCCCCAGCTCCAGAAAAAAAGAAAACAAACCCATTTTTTGACTCTGGAATACCTATATTGATTACACTGGTAAAATATACATACCAGCTACTGTATCTCTCTTTACAGCTTGCCTGAAAAGATCCTGTCTTAAGGGGTTCTGAAAATAAGAATTATGTTGATAGTAATTTCAGCAGTGTCTTGTCTCAATTCCTTAGATAAAATGACTAACTCATATTAAACAGGTTTCTGAAGTCTTGTGTTCTTCAGGTTATTGTGATCTGAGTGTGAGTTGTTTCAAAGGTCGCATGAAGTTAACCTGTTAATAATGGGAATTGTTTTTCATAGATAAGATTATTTTGTAATGAATTATTGAAAGCAGTTATCTTCAGTTCAGGATAGTCTGTAAAAGAGGTCAGGTAATGTTAAACTGAGTACTGAATTTGTGCTAAACTTTTAATATTAACACTATCTTTGCATTGTACACATAAATATTCATGCTTTTGACTAAAATATAGATATTAAGACACAGAAAACAACTAGGCTATTGTTTCTTCAAACAGAATAATGCAGATGCATAGCCAATTACGCTATTTTACATTGCTTGGAATAGTTATATAGGGAGTGCTGAGTGCCTGTAGTATTTTCTACTGTTTACAGATTGTGCCATTTTCATACATGAGAATTATGTATGGCAGAGAATTTCGCATATATTTGGTCTTAAACATAATTCTGATTTGGCAGAACTGGACCCTTAGGGATTACTTGTGTGGTCCTTATTGATGGAAAGATAATGGCTATCTACAGGGGATGAAAACTGTTGTTGGTTTTTTTTAGAATATAGAGCGTGTTTATTTTTAAACACTCCTTTCTTTCTTTTGTGGCTAGAATACAAGGGATGAGTAGTGGATTAAAGCACATCATTAATTTGAGTCTCCAGCAGAATGAATTATAATTTGTAGTGGACAGAAAATCTATGAGGAATGTCCATATTCTTGCATTGTCTGGAAGTCATTTTACACTAGAAGAAACAAATCACAAAAGAAATTCTGTGCTTTTGAAATGAAAGCAAAGCAGCAAAGACTGATAGACTTGAGCAGGAAGTAGAGGCAAACCAAATTTTATATAACAAAACTTGATTTTGATTAAATTGGACAAATTGCAAATTCATCTACATTTCTACATATGGACAAAATTCATGTATCTGCTTGCATAACTTGTATCTGTACATCTATTCAGTCATAACCAGGATAAAGATGACATTTTTGCAGTTAAAATGCAGATAGAAGCAGCCTTCAAAGAAAAAGCTAATTCAAGTTTATGAAGTTAAATCTTAATATTTTGTTTGACTCAAGATGCGACAGAGAACGTATCATTCAGGGCCATTAAACCTGAGTGCAGACTTAAAATACTTAGTAATTTTCTCTGGTTTACTTATCTTTTTTTGTCTTATGTTTTTGTATTTAAGGATTTTTTTTTAATTATATGAGATTCAGGAGTTCTGTCGTTGAAGTGACCCTATGCTTCTTCGAAGTTGAGTCTCAGAAATTGGAATGTCACTTCTCTAGACTTGGTCTTGACAAAATGGTAATTATTTATTCTCCATTTTGAGATCATTAACAGTTTCATGTAGGGGGGGTTTGTATTGTCCTTTTTGAAAGTGACTAATAACTATATAAAACTTTCATTTGGCAAATAACTGCTTTTATTTTTAAAATTCTTATCTAGCAAAGTTCATGAGCACTTAACTTACACTTTTTACATTTTAGTCTCGTAATTTGACTTTAAATGCTGCTAGTCTGATAAATATCTCCATCTGCCCCTACGTCATTATGAAGTTATCCAAATACTATTCAGAAAAGGTACTGGGGCTGGTCCACCGATCCATCATTGTAAAAGTTTTGATATTAAAAAGATTCCATCTGCAGTTATGTTGTAAGCTGAAGTCCGGTAATCTGTCTTCTTAAATTAAGAAGTTGAAGATTGTGGCATCCACAAAAGATTTGCATGCTGAGGTGAGACATGTACAGAATGTCATTTTCAAAATTCTTGTCTCATGACGTGTATGAGCAGAGAGCAGAGTCTGCAGATCCGTTACAGCATCGTGCGGGTATTCAGCATCCTCCCTCCAAACGGTCCCTCATCTGCCCATTGCTTATATCCCATCAGAGCCCCCCATCGAAAGTCTTTAGGTCCAATTTGGAGCCTACCTGCCACTTTGCAACTGCAGTGTATGTGTCGCAAATGCTTGCTGAGAAACATGGCTGGGTGTTTAGAGAGGGGAAGGCTTATGACTGTTTTTCTGTTAGTTCAGGTGTGATGGCATTCCTCTAGGAAGTGATAAATACTGCTTCCAGCCCAACAGGTGTTTGAGCCCACAGCTGAGTGGCCTAATCCTGACTGTGATGGAGGTCCTGACAGGCATTTTGCTTAAGTTGTACCGTAGCATAGACAAGAACAGAAGGTTCACGGGCCAGAGAAGGGTCTTGGGAGGGAGCAGGGCTCTCTGGCTGAGTCCTGCAGTTATCACGCAGTAGGGACAGGGTGACTGGGTTCTGGTGCTGCTCCAAAGGCTGTTTGTATGTTTAATGATGGTGAAACAATAAGAGTAAACTCATTATTAGCCTTACAGCCGACATGAGATTAACATGATTTGTGCTCCGATATTCCTTTTTTACGTCAGTTTGATTTTGAGCTGTAGAAAGTTCTAACATCTTAAAAAAACCCTGTGGGTAGCATTAATCAAGTACGGTGCTGTACTGGGTGTTAATATCCTAGGATTTAAATATAAGCTTGGGGAAGCTGAGTCTGACAGATTTTGAATGTCTACACAGAGCATATTATAGCTGCATCTTCATCCTGCAAAGAGATGGTTTAAAATTGTTAAAAGGAAGTGAAATGTGTAGTTACTTCTGGGGCTGTAGAATAGCATCCATGTATGTAAGATTAGACACTTCCCGCCCCCAGGGTTTGCAGTTTTGTATTACAGATTATCGTTATTGCGTACACTTTCCTGATGAGATTGAGAAATTTCTTTAGCTGTAGTGTAAAGCTGCCAAAATACATTTACCACAGACCTGAAGGCAAATATAATTCTTCCAGAGGCAGCCTCAGGCTTTGGACGTTTTTTTGCTGAAAGGCAGGCTCAGACTTCCCATGACATCATCAGAGAGATAAAAAGACTAAAAGCTCTTCAAAGCTAGGCCTTAGGCCCTAACATAAATTAATTCTCTGGTGATGGTTTATGTATGTAAAAAATGAATAAATATTTATGAAAATGCAATTTAAATAGAACCTTACCCAACTAGATTTGAAGTTAACTTTTTAATATAATCTATTCTTTTGAATTCAACATAAAAACATCTTAATGTAACTTTAATTTAGACTTCAGAAGGCAAGGAAGGGAAATGGTGTTTTCTCTCTCTTTCTATATGCCAGGTTTCAGAGAGGTTATCTTGCTTGTTTCATGCCAAATAGTTACTACCCATAGCTCAATAGACATTGAAATTAATTTGCATAACAAGTAATCACACTGTTACTCTAACTCTATGCTGCACATTAACCCACTTGCTTACTACTTATAATTTAGTATAAGGTCCTAAATGAAAGACTGCTCTGTGTTCTGTTCTCCTCTCACTTTTTCCTTTCTTATTTTTTAAGTTACATTAACACTAAAATTTGTTTAACAGATAGCAAAATGTTCTAGGAAAAAAACCATCTTCAGTGCTGCAAGTAGAGTATATAAGTTAAGAGTTAGTTTATGCTGGAAATGACTTAACAGAAATACCACTGAAAAAGAGCCAGGAAAAATCCTGCTGAGAAGCTGTATGATATCAGCATTAAAAGCGTAGGGCTGGAAGTCAAGAAATCTTGATTCATCACAGGCTTCCTTTCTTGCTGTGGAGATGCTGCTTTACTTCATGGCCCCTTGTTCTCCACTTGTAAAACAGAATTATAGGATGATCATATATCTTCAGGTATATAGCAAGGAGCAATTCTGTAGAGTAGTTATTTATCCTGGTCTGAATTCTCTTTATGAAATTCCAGATGTTCGAAGGAGACTTAAGACAGCTTGTTCCCTGAATCAAGTCTGCTGCACCTCCCAAACCTCTGGCCGTACTGTGATTGTCAAGTAGCCGTGAGTCAGCAGTATGATCTGGAGCAGGTTTTTCGGCTGGGCTAAGTTAGACCTACCCATGGCTGGTCTTACTTAAGCCTGACTCCAGCCTATTCTTCAAATGCCTGAGGACAGGGAGAGGACTTGGCTCGCTCTGTGTCAGTATCCTCCATCAAAGACTCTAGCCCTGTGTTTATAAAATTCTTTAAAGTCTTATCCACAAGAAGCTATATGAGTATAAAGTAGTTATTGTTCTTTAATGTTATTAACAGCAACAAGCGATCATGCCCAAAGGTGGTATTTCTGGATAACTTGTAGTGTACGAAACATTGCTATATTATTTCTTTTGCCTTCCTCCTCTCAGAAGGTACATAGTGCATTATTTCACGTGGTGCAGGCATTGGCCTTCCTTGATTTGAAGAACTGTAATTCAGTGTGCTTTTAATGTGGTAATTTAGATGTACTGTGTTATATGAAGAGCACTGTAGGGCTGAATTTTTATTATTAATTTATAGGAACTATTTTTTCCTATATGACATTTTAATAAGTGTTATGATGGTACTTTATAGATTGAGAAGTATGCTCACCTAGATGTACCAGTATCAAGATAACTGCAAGTTTAAATTCCACTGATGTCATTGTAATTGCTTGTTTTCAGGGGTAACGAGGTCCCAGGAATGAGTATAAAGTAGCTGGAGCAAGAAATGCCAGTTTTGTGTCCACTACTGTTTTGAGAAAACAGTTCAGACTAGAAGACAGACGATGCTCTAATGTGAAAGCAAATTATGTAATTGATAAAGCAGAACTGCCTTATCATCATTTTTTGTGAATTATGGAGCAAAATGAAGCCAATTTAAAAATAAGGCATTCTGCTAAAATCTGCACTGTTTCTTTGGGAAATGCTAGATCAGCTTTTATTTGATCTATGCAAAAGAGATTTCCATGGGGGAAAAAAAATTTTAAGTTGAAATCTGCAGCTAAACTACGGACAATGACTAAAGTAAAAGGTAAAGTTTTATGTAACTTGATTTAAAAGACTAAAAAAATCAGACCATGAATCATTTTAATCTGCTTCAGATATTCAATTAAATCCTTTAAAAATACGATGCACATTTCTATGAATATAAAAATATGTTACTAAATGCAAGTCGACATTTCTAAATTAGGTACTTGCCACTTCATCAATGATATAAGCAGAAATGTATTTTTCAGTGGATGATGGAAGAAGATGTTTTTATCATCTTGTCACTGTTGTCATGGAAACTTGTGTATATCATTGTTAAACAGAGTGTACGTAAGTGTCTAACATTCCTGTGACTTATTATTGCTAGCTATTGTATTTTTAGTGTATTTTCTTCAATGCTGTAGTCAATGCTTAAGAACTTGTAAGTTGCTTTCCTGAATTACAGCCATGAACTCAATTACGGATTAGGCTGTCCAGAGAGCACTTAGTATAGAGTTCTTTGCTATAAGATTCTTTTCAGTACAAGGTTATTATCAGTTGTATTTCCAAATCCATTGTAGCCTATTATAAGCACTTCAAAAATAATATTTACTGTATTCAAGCAGACTGTTTTGCCACAGCAGCTTTACGGAAAGAATGGGCTATCCATCAGTCATTACAAACTCTCTGTCTTGAAAATTATGGATATTTTCTGAATGTGCATTTTATATATTAAGTGCTTTGTCTTCGAATACACTGCTAAATTGATAGTACAGCTCTTGTGTATAGTTGTCTTAACCTGTCATGCATGGAATGGTAGGCTAAGAGGGAAGCATGGCTATGACAATCCAGATTTAAACCCTTCTGGACAGGAAGTATGTGTAACTTGTTTTCTTGTTTCAATCTTACGATGGGCACAATTCACAAAGTAGAAAAAAAGTAAACTAGTTTCTCCAAATAAGAACTATTTAAGAATCAGTAATTTTAAGCATAATAAGGGCTTTGTATGTGTTACGTAATTATGGTTTTATTTTTGTCTTTTTGGGTCTGAAGGTACTTAAAAATATACCTTCTACATCAATTATTTATGACTTGAAATTATTTGTCTTGATCAAAAAATGAAGTTACTTGAATTCATTTTTCATCATTGAACAAGTGACTTCTGTTACTTCAAATGTGTTCATTAAATTTAAATTCCCACATGACATCCTTGTCTCTAAATTGGAGAGACATGGATCTGATGGATGGATCACTCGGTGGATAAGGAATTGGCTGGATGGTCACACTCAAAGAGTTGCGGTCAACGGCTCGATGTCTGAGTGGAGACCAGTGATGAGTGGCATTCCTCAGGGGTTGGAATTGGGACTGATGCTGTTTATCATCTTTGTGGGTGACATGGACAGTGGGATTGAGTGCACCCTCAGCACGTTTGCCAACGACACCAAGCTGTGTGGTGCGGTCGACACGCTGGAGGGAAGGGATGCCATCCAGAGGGACCCTGACAGGCTTGAGAGGTGGGCCTGTGTGAACCTCATGAGGTTCAACAAGGCCAAATGCAAGGTCCTGCACATGGGTCAGGGCAATCCCAAGCACAAATACAGGCTGAGCGATGAGTGGATTGAGAGCAGCCCTGCAGAGAAGGACTTGGGGGTATTAGTGGATGAAAAACTGAATATGAGCCAGCAATGTGTGCTCGCAGCCCAGAAAGCCCATTGTATCCTGGGCTGCATCAAAAGAAGTGTGGCCAGCAGGTCAAGGGAGGTGATTCTCCCCCTCTACTTTGGTCTCATGAGACCCCACCTGGAGTCCTGTTTTCAGCTCTGGGGCCTCCAACATAAGAAAGACATGGACCTGCTCGAGCAGGTCCAGAGGAGGGCCACAAAGATGATCAGGGGGCTGGAGCACCTCCCCTATGAGGATAGGCTGAGAGAGTTGGGGTTGTTTAGCCTGGAGAAGAGAAGGCTCTGGGGAGACCTTATAGCAACCTTCCAGTACTTAAAGGGGGCCTACAGGGAAGATGGGGAGGGACTCTTTATCAGGGAGTGTAGTGATAGGACGAGGGGTAATGGCTTTAAACTGACAGAGGGTAGATTTAGATTAGATGTAAGGAAGAAGTTCTTCACTGTGAGGGTGGTGAGGCACTGGAACAGGTTGCCCAGAGCAGTTGTGGATTCCCCCTCCCTGGAAGTGTTCAAGGCCAGGTTGAATGGGGCTTTGAGCAACCTGGTCTAGTGGAAGGTATCCCTGCCCATGGCAGGGGGGTTGGAACTAGATGATCTTTAAGGTCCCTTCCAACCCAAACCATTCTATGATTCTATGATTCTAAATTTCTTTTTTTTTATCTTGGCCTGTTTGATTTAATCTTTTCTGTTTTGGGGAGTTTTCTGAAGACTATGCTGAAATCTAAAAGCTATGGTTTTAAATAACTGTCAATGAAGAACTTAGTTTTTGTTTTAGTGTTAGCTGTCTGTAGCCATTTGATGCAAATTTAACTTACTTGAGAATCATAGTAACATGAAATGTTCCAGAACAGTAAAGTTATAAAGTTTTTTTTAAAGGTGTGTGTTACTTATGGTATTGTTCCCTGCAGAGAGAGTATGACTGAAGTTACAGTATTAAGTCTATCAAAACACAAGAAGTTAAAAAATACGGACAAGAAAAAAATTAAATACAAGTAAAATAAACCACTGTGGTTTTAGTTTCTCGAAAAATGCATTCATTAAGTAAGTGAGGGTTATAGTGGTGGATGTAATTACAACTGAAATTAAATTTATAGGAAAGGTCCAATTTTCTCTTCCTGCTCTGGGAGATTCTGTCAGTTCAAGCAGTTGAATTTGAAGTAATGCCACAAGAAAAATTCCTGGTAAGTACACATGCCCAGTCTATATGGCTAAGAAAATGTATGCAAGAGTCTGTATATAAGCCAAATATATCTTTCTGTTATTTCAGATTACAGTAAGCTGTATGTGAATATATAGTCACTGAAAGGAGAAAGGGAGTATCTTTAGCTTTTTAGGATTTATTGAGACAAAATAAAACTTGTTTATTACTGGCTTCATACCTTTTACCTACAATCATTGATAATTTTAGCTGTGATTTATAGCAAGGTAAAATTTCCAAATTCTAATTATATGGTCCTGGCTCTTTCTTCTGTAGGATTTAGGTTTGGATAAAATGAAAATTTTGTGAATGGAAAACTTTGATCTATTATCTAAGCTTTTCTCCATTTGAGGAGTCCTAAGAGAAAAGCTGTAACTTCTCTGTTGAATCCCTCTTCTGCTGAATGTGATTTTGCTTTTATGGATACCTTGCACAGTAACCCAGGCAGCTGATAATTTCATTTTCTGGCCATCTTCTGTAGAACAGCCTTATGAAATCTGAGCCAGAAGTTGCAGGGCAGAGGGATAACTTGGATGCGTACTGCTCTCCACTGGCTACGGGGGACTAGCATGCAGGTCTTTCAACTACTAACGTACAGGACTAGCGTCAGGGCTCCAGTTTTGTAGGTAATAGGAATAAATGTCTTGATGTAATAAATGTCATTGATGTAATGGCACTACTAAGAGGTGAGGAATGCTGAAAAGCCTCAGCTGCTGCGCCCCAGAGCTGTTATCTCTGGTGGACTCCCATACCTAGTTGGACACTTGAGTAAGGGGAGAGGGGTTTTATGATCCTTGGCAAGAAAGGGAAATGCCACAGCTATGTCAGGAAGAGTGGATTAAATGGTTGCAATGCAGTCAAACGTGGCTGATTCTGGTCTCAGCTCCTGATGCATCAACTTGTGAAGAGAGCTGTAGGAACAGTAGATTTTTTGGGCTTCTGGTTAAACTGAAAATATTGTCGGGGTGGAAAGACTAAATTCCCCTGTTGTTGAGGATTTAAATTCTTGACAAATGAAAAATTAGGAAAAAAATAGGTGAAACTGTATATCCCATTTAGGAAATACCGTCTTTGAGGGTTAAAAACTATTGTGCAAATATAGTAGGCAATTATGAATATTGTTAGAAAAATGGAGCTAAGTTTTTTTTTTTTTAGAATACATTAGTATCTGAAAAAGCTTTATGCTGGTTTATTTCAATGTTTTGTTGCTGGTGGCAGCTAAGGTTACATCTGCATGGCACAATCTTGTGCCCTGATAAATACTCCCACTTCTGAATGGGTTCATTTCTCAGGAAAATCAGCTGTGTGGGAAAGAGTTTATTAACTCAGGCAGTGTCATGCTAGCATATCTACACTGCTTCTGGTAACTAGATTAGATTGGGTATTATTATGTGAAACTAGTTGTACCATACAGACATCTTAAATGCTCTGTCAGCAAGATCCAGTTGGGCTAGACAATGTCTCCGTGAGCATGTGTTTGCAAAAAATGTCTATATTTATGTATTAGGCATTGAAAATTCATTAGGTTTTCTGGGGTTCACAAATCAGTATTCTAACATCTCGTTTGTATTCGTCTTTAAAAATACCATTGCCACTCTCTGCTTTACCAAAACCTTATATAAAATAACTTCATTGAATGAAAATCTTAACTTAGAACCATGAGATATTTGCAGGTTTTGAAGTGTTGTTGATAAATGCAATGTTAATGATCTGACAGATACAAGCTTATGGGTAAGCTTTTTCTCTAAATAGAACCATCTCTCGAATTTCTTTTGTTAATGTTAATTGGTATTTCATGTTCAGGGGAGGTTAAAATTGGCAGGCTGAGATCCCTCACTTTCTTTCTGTTTGTGATTGTGGTGCTGATAGCCTAACTATGAACTTCCTTATGCAGGGCTGCTAGTAACTTCCAGTCTGATAGATGAGTATTTCTAGAAATGAGAAGTAATTGAATCTCAGCGCTTACAAATGCCTTGTGTGCTTTTTGAAAAGAGACCACCAGCTGCGTCGTGTTGAATTAATTGTACTTATTTCAGTGATGTGTGTGTCTGTCCAGTGAGAACAGAAGATAATATTTTCATTTCAGGGATGTCTGTGGGTTGATTTTTAACTCATTGGAAGCAGGATAGTTAAAGCACTAAAACTCTACCTCTGTTCTTACTAGGTTTTCAGTCCAGAATTGAAAGGAGTATATTCATAACATGTATATACCTCTCACTATAATGCTGTGCAGCTTTTCCAGCTGAAATACCTCGATCCGTAACTTGCAACTTGTATTCAAGCACCCCATGAGGAACCCTGCATTAAATATTTTTGAGATTGTTTCATTTCTTGTAAGTTTTCTGGGACAAGCACAGTTTCTGCTGTTCTGTGAAGTGGTAAAGAAGTTCTTTCAGCTCAGCAGTACATGTGGATATTGCAGATCTCGGAAGGCTTTTAGGGATTATGCCAAAAAAGTCCAGCGGTATTGTTTGTTCAGTGACAGAACTGAGCATCACTGCTAAATTGGTATGTGTATCAGGGCCAAAATGAGATGAAGCCTTTTAACTTTCTGGGCTAACATCTCCCAAATGTATTTCTTGAAAGACAGATAAAGGGACAAGGAGATGGTGGGGCTTTGGCCAGATGTGAACACAGCTGTGTGTGATCAAAGCAGGAAAGCTGCACAACTGTGCGCCTGAACCATTCGCATGCTGGGCCAACTCGTACTCATGGGGACTTGGGCGCCTTTATACCCCATGTTCCTTCCCCTTCTGCCTCCTCAGCAGATACGCATTTAGACCAAGTACTTGAGTAATATTCTGTGTCAAAAAATAGATCGACACAATCGAATGATGGCTGTAAGTGTCGGGATATTCAACTGTCTCCTTTCATAGGATAAACCATATAGTTTGCTTCTAGAAAGCTTATCTTCTCTATCAAGAGTTCATACACAGTGAAGGTTGTGTACTGCAAATACTGTGCTTCTGTGAACTATCTAGACAACGTACAGTTATTTTGATTTTGTCGCAGCTTCTTCAACAAAATAGCCTCATTCTTAAGGCTAAATTTGAACTGAGATGTGAAACATCCATGTAAAGTGGCTGGAAGTAGAAATGTGGAGCTATGCAGCATTCCCTTACAAAATTTGAATGAGTTCATATTGGGTACTTCCCTGAAGAACCCATTTCTCCCCTTTGTGTGCATGTTAAGATATCTATAATGCAATAATAAATTCTAATTTTGCCATGCCCTGTATGCATACAAATATTGTGTATACACAGCTTAGCAGTCCATTACAGTGTTTTCTTAAAATTCTGTACAATTGGATTTTGTTTAATCTGTGCTGTTTCATGCCAGAGCGAATGACTATGGATTACTCCATTATATACAGTGGAAAATGGTTCAGAAGTGTCAGTTTGGAGGTTTTGGTAAAAATGCAGGTTTTGCAGGTGAAAAGTAATCTTTAATACAACATACTTCATAATTGTTTTGGGGATGTAAAGCTCAGCATTTTAACTAGGTCTTTATTCAGATTAGATTTAGTATTTTTAGAGTACTTTTAAAAATATTTGTAAACATTCACAAACATTTGCAATGCCAAACATGCCTGCTGATCCTAGATTATTGCACAGTGAATGTTATCTGACCGTATTCAGTGTTTTGAGGAAGATGAAAAAAAAGGGAGGCAGGTTTCTGTGTCATATAGTCTCTTACTGCATCTGTTATGTGAAGTGCCATTTTGAATAACTTGTTTATGGTTAGTTGATACTGTGATATTTTTTCCCTTGCTCCGTTTGTGCATAGTATTATATTTTCCTTTAATATGATGAGTTATAGCAGCTGTTTTGCAATCCCTGTATTATGGAAGTTACATGGGACATAGCATATTTGGACATCCATTTATGCCTGACCCAGATGACATAAAAAATGGGAAAAAATTAATTCTATTATATCAGTTGAAGATCATGCTGAAGAGAAAGCAGATCTTTATTATACAGAAACCATTACAGGAAAACCACAATTAATATATAAATTTTGGTATGTCCAGCTGCTGAAAAGCCACCAGATACAATGTAAGCATGTTAAAAAGCTGAACAGCCCCCTCTTCCCCCCCCAAACCGGAACAGTTTTGACTTTGTCATTTTGACCATGTTTGCTTTCCAGTGCAAAAAATAGCAAAAGATTTCCCCATATTCAGCAAGCTTTGCAGCTACTAATAGCTCTTCTCTACTCTCTTAAATATTTTTCAATGTCTCCACTTAAAAAATTTATTAAATGTAGGAAGGAAAGGGAAATTAACTGCGCTGGAAGAGTATAGTATTTGCAATATTAACACAAAAATCCCAAAATGAAGCCTTGGTGCTGCATTTCTGTCTGGCACTTTTGTAGGTACTCTGTCTCCTTAACATGTGATCCTTGAAATCATGGATGAGTCTGTTGTTTAGGAATATATTTGCTGTGGCCATAATCTTCAAAAATGACCTGTTACTGTGAATACCCATCATCTAGACTAAACCATTTGTTTCCACAAGGGTGAAACATCCTGAGCTCCAAAAGTAGTCAGCATAAATTACAGGTAATTCTCACCTATACAGACCAGACTTCTAGGTTTCAACCTGAACTTCAGCAATGCCAATCCAACCTGAATGTTAGGAGCTTATATTTGAAATAGAGGAATGGAAAATCTTGAAGCTTTCTGTACTATTAACATATAAAGAATTCTGTCCCTTGATTATTATAGACTGAAAGTGGTTTGTGCCTTTGTTCTTAATATTTTTTTCAAATTTTCCAACCTTAACTAAGTCAAATGCTGTATTTTTCCTCTTCTTTGAAATGTTTCTTTTTCTAAGGAAATGTGTGTTTTTAAATAAGCTATAAGGACATTGTGTTTGGGCACAAGTACTTAAAATGCTTTGAAGAGGTTTTTTAAGAGCACACATTCCTTGTATCTTTGCCTGATTGCAAAGCTGTGTAGTGGTGAATCACTTTGCTAGATGAAGTTCAAAATCATGACCTCTATAAAATGAGAAGTATACAAGCTACAGTTTGGAAAGAAAAATAATGTTAAAATGCTGGTTACTCCAGCTGGTCCTATAATACCTCCTTGCTTGTTTTACAGAAGCAAACACTGTGACACTATATCCATCGGCATAAGGATATCTTTCAGTTTCATTGCAGCTGGAGTCAATGACTTCATACTGAAAAAGGTTGGTTTTGAGACTACAGACCGTGACAGTTTTTAACAGTGAAGGAACATTCATGTTTGTGTAAATACATAGCCATGTATACTTGTAAGTATACAGATGTGTTTGTATCTATGTGTGCACAGGTTTAACCTGCAGCTGAATTAATATGCAAAGCATTTAAGGAATTTTACATGCTTTGTGGAAGAGGAATATTTCCTGAAAAATATACTAGCAGTTATATCTAGTGGAAACAAGAATAGTGTGCTTTTTTTAATCAAAAAGCTGTATTATTGGACCAACAAAATAAAGTTTCGCGATAACTGGTTTTGGAGTTGGTGATGCCTTGAATCTTAGAACTGGGCGGTTTTCCCATAACCCTAGAGTCAATGTTCCCCTTTTAAGCCTGTTAATTTTACTAAATTACTTATGTTATGAATTAACTGCATCGCAGTATTTTAATTAAGTGTGTTCATAGTAATTTTAAAAATAGTTGACTGGGATAGGTCAGTTAATTATATTTTATCTGTAAGAAAGCATTAGCTCTGCTGCGACTGATAGCTAGCAAGGCCATCTGCAATGCCTTTCAGTTCACTCACACTGAATTGTTCAGATAAAGACCGTCAAGTGCTGCCTAAATAAGGAAGGAGCCTTGGTAGAGTTAAGTGCAGTGGAGGACACAAATGAAGCATTGATTCCAGGCATGCTGTAGGGTCTGAGCTGTTTCCTGCAGCGCTGAACCTTTTTAGAGTTTTCATTGTTGTTTTCTACAAAGTATTAAAATGCGAGTATCTGTCATTCAGGATCTCAGGGAAGATGAAAATGGGGATGGGGAAGAAGAAGAAAAGGTAAGTTAAACCCCAATAGCTTTGAAAAGTACTTATTTCCTTCTATTGTTACCCTTTTAGGATAATAAACCTGGAATGATTACCTTTCTCTTACAGGTCTTCCTCAAGCCTGTTATTGAGGACAGAAATATGGAACTGGCCCGAAAATGCAGTGAAATAATAAGTGATGTAAGTGATGGTGACTGTTTGCATCCTTATGTTTGCATTTCTCTTTTCAAGTGGGTTTATATTTAAGATACATATTTTTTCAGATATGTACAGTGCAGCGTGTGCTCATCCAAGACTCAAATATAAAAGCACACAAAATAATAGAAAAGCACAGCCTACTGTGGTACCTTAAATCATCAGCCGCAGAAGGATCAGCTTTTCAGAGCACTTGGACGGTATGAAGCATAGGCCGTAGGAAGGAGAATGTTCCAAAAAGTGGGTCTCACGTGGAGGGTGTCTCCCATGGGAACACCTTGGCTGATTTCATCAGGAAAATGCAGTATTTTTTCTAGTTATAGCCTAATCCTATGAAGTTTGATTGGTTAGAACAGAACTGGGTGCCAGTATACGTAGCTGTAAGGAGGGAGGATAAAAATAAAACAGATGAATTTTGAGTGTTATCTTGTGGTCTGTGGTGATAGATGCTCAAAACTGCTTAGCATATTATTATTGACTTCCACTTATAGGAAGAATCCACTGAAATGCTAGAATATCTTTAAAAATTATTTAGCTAGCAAATTCTTGACTTAGTTACTGTAGATTTTTAAAAATGTCGATCAGATATAGACATTATATAAACATCGTAGATCGGATCCAAGACATTTTAAATTGCTTCAGTGTCACAGCATCAGATTCACCTTGGTGGGAGTTTATTTCTGTGTCCCTGTGGAAAAGTGTGTCTGAAGAGTGACTTTGTTCCTTCATGTGAATGGGAGTTAAGAGTGGTATTTCTCCTGTGAGGATGGTGCCTGGCAGCAGAGGAGATACTACTGAGGAGAGAGTTCTTCTAAAGAAACCAAAAAGTGATGTCTGGCTCATGTTGTGTTGTAATCTGATATTTAGATTTGGGATGTTATTGTTCAAGGTGAAAGAGTATGTTGATTTTATGACAATAGAACATACAGAATCTACACTTAAGGTATAAATTATTAGGGGTTACGTTTCAGAAGAGAATAGGTAACTCAGAAAAACAGTATCTGGGATGTGTAGGTGTTACAGTGCTGGCTTGAAAGTGTGACTTGACAAGGTCAAAGCTAGCTTCAGAACCATTATATAATGGTTCAGAGATGTGGGCTTTTGCTGAAAACTTGTGATGCGTTTAGCCTGCAAGTGTGTTAGATTTTCCTTGACATATGTAAAGCATAACGGCAAAGTGTCATTAATGTTTTCAAAGCAGTAGTAATATGTAATGGTCCAGACCAATTTAATTTCAAAGAAGAGACTCTGTGTTTAAAAATGGCATCCAATTTTGGGACCTTATTCAGCCTTTGCTGAAATCAGTAGGTGTTTCTTCATTAGCTTGAATGAAATATGCATATGTATAGGGGGTAAATTTTATTTCCCAGAATTTTTGCTATAATTGGAATTTCTTACGACCAGTGAAGTCCTTTGTGCTGGGGGGTAAGTTCCTCACCCTGCACACTTCATTGTGGAGGCCAATAAACTGCAAGGAATTTTCTTTCTTGCCTTTAATTTTTGACTCATTAACGTTCAGAACTTTTTATATAGTCTTTATCATTTTTAGCATGAATCTTTGCACAAACTGCTGTTTGTGTGGATGTATCATTGGTGTACATCCGTACATTTTATGTGTACCGTGGTTTTACAGGGCTTGCATTTTGGCCCTAAGATGACCTTGGGACAGCAACCTGTGTCCTTGCTGACCACGAGACTGGGTGATTGTCCTTTTCTGCCGGTAGAGCTGTCAGCACAGCTCCTCCATCAGAACGCAGTGCCAGGAGTGCTCTTGACTGAGATACTGGGGTTGCATTATGCTTGCCCTGCATTCTTTGCAGGCTGACTTTAATTTGGCAATATGGTTTTAAAAAAGTGTTACGATGGCAGCCCTTAGTGCATGCGTAACTGTCAGCCTTGAACTGTACGTAGGGGAGGTTGTGAAGTGTTTATGTGCTCCGGTTCTTGAGGAAATCCCCATTTTCATTTGAGGTTGGCAGATGTTTGTTCTGTGGCTGTGATACCCCCTGGATTGTTTCTCCCTAAAGCCATTTCATTTAATCTCCCTCCATTATGCAATTTTATTCCACAGATGTTTTCAAAACTGTCATGTGTGTTTGATTTATATGAATTACCTTCCTTTCTAGGCCTTTTCCATATTGAAATTGAGCCTCTCCATTTGCTTGTACTACTTATATTTTGGTATATTTTCATCTCTTCTTTGTTTTGATTGTGTGGTGTGATGTTGTCAATACTGTTATAAGCAGAGAGGGGAATTATTATATGAGTAAAATGATCATTGACCAAACTATCGTAATCCTTTTTGGTAGAGAAGCAGACACTCTGCCTTCTGAAGATTCTGCTGAGTTTTGGTAATGTATGGTACCAGTGCTTTTTTTCCCCTATAGCAAAAAGTAGTACTACTTGCCATTTAGCTGTCCTTGTACGGAGTCCAGCTTTGCTTTAGCATGTCTCTTTGTTATAAAGCAAGGGCCAAAGAGACCTAGAATCAAGCGCAGAAACAGTGCCTTTCCACTCATACCAAAAGGGTTGTGACCACCTCATTCAGGGTGGAGCTGTTCCTCTGGACTTGCCATTACTAGTCACAGCCTCTAACTCAGGAGGACTTTGAGGTCCAAATTGCTGGAGACTATTAAAATACTGTGGGGCAATAATACTCTATGCTTGCCCTGTTCTTATGCTTTTCTCTAGGTTTCTGTGGCCACAGAGAGAGGATTTTGTATTAGATGGATCTGTGGTCTGACACAGCTCTTAGTCTTATGGGAGATTATAAATTAAGAAATGTAGGGTTGGAAAGGTAATCCTTAGTGGAAAAAGGTTCCCTTTTGGTCTAGCATAAGAGCTAGATAAGAAGGTTCAGACCTTTTTGTGGCTTTTCTAAGCTTAAATTGGTCTTTGAGAGATGACAGTTTTGTAATGGATCTTGGCATGATGACTGTCAACATGGTTGCATCATTGATGTTAAGATATTAGGAACAGTTTTTTGAGTATATTCATATTAAAGTTAGATTAATATGTGCCCCTGAATACAAAGGAAAGGTGGCTGCTGGGATTAAGCTGTTACCATCGGAGCCTTTCCTTTAGCCCACAGTCTCCTCCTGTGTTTCCCCTGTGAAAAAGGCTGGTGGAACAGGGCGCGGGCGAGATGAATTTTCTTGGCAAGCCAGGAAGCTTCAGCCTAAAGGTTGGATGCCCTTGTTTTATAAAGTTGATCTTGCCATATAACATCCATTAAGAAAAAAAATGCAATTTGAAGCTTACTGTTTTGGTGGTTGTCTAGGAATTTTAATCCACTTTTACTGGATAGCTGTGCTGCTGGTGAGAGTAGTTTTATGATGAGTCAGGGAGAAGAAAGGAATCAGGAGAGAGCTATTAAAAATTGGGCCTTTAGTAAGCTATTGGACTTCAAAAGTATATCAAAAGAGCAGTGTTGGCTCCAGGCCATCATTTGCAAATTTTTCCTATTATTTGTTTTTTTTGCAAGGCTTACCAGGTCTCAACCTAAACAGCGTATTTTGTGGTGAAGGGTAAGTCACTTGCAGGCAAAATTTCCTATTCAGTATTTTAGACATTTGAATTTGTAACCCCAAACTTTGAAGAGGAATATTAGCTTCTCTGCCTATTCCTTCCAGCCATTGGTTTTGTTCAGTCATAGCCAACCTCTTAAGCCTGTTGCTTACGTCATTTACAATAAATACGCTTTTTAAGTGCAGATGTCATGACTTCATTATACTTGTCCCATTTCATCTTCCATCTTTCTGATTCCAAGCGATGCAGACACTTCTGTAGCAGAATAGAGTGTATTGGATCGGAGTTTGACCACACATTTTGTTATATGTCCTCTCTAAATTGCTCATTTGAGCCTGCGTGCATTTTGTGGCCTCTATGGGTTACTATAATAAATGTGAATAATAAAGGAGTAAGGAGGTGGCATTAGTCCTTTACTGCTTTCGGTTATTTTGAAAGCATGACTTCTACAGCAGAATAGCTTTGATTGTTTCTTCTAGTCGTGCCGTGTTGTTCCCCACCTGGGATAAGAGATACCTTAGGAAGCTTTCATATTTGATTTTTGAATGTAATTATTGCTCTGTAATTAAAATGGATGTAATTACAGTCATCTCTCAGATATCTGTGGGTGATTTATCTAAGTTGTGAGCAGCAAGACTCTCCATCTCCTCTACCAGAGTCTCAGCTTTACAGGAGTTTCTACTGGGAACACCATCAAACCTAACCAGTAGACAGTCAGCCCTGTCACTGTGAATGAACATAATTCTACGAAGCCTTTTTTTTAAGCTGTTCATGTGCACATACATACACACACTTGCAAGTACATGCATGTATGTGTGCAGGTTGAACAGTAAGTGCCTGCTAATGTTTATCATAAAACTGCCCTTTTTGTGTATTGCTCTGTGATTACCTAGGAGTATGGTGTCACACACAGGTTACATGAACCATTGCATTTGTGGGTCCCTGAGTAAAATCATGACACACAGTAATTTTACACCTGTTGTTCACCAAACAGTTTTTATTTAGAATAGACTGTAATCCACAAAGGCAAACAATATGATTTGGTAATGAGATGTAGATTCCTTCAGTAGTCCAAAAGTGGATGAGCTCAATACTAACCAAAATTATTTCCTGTGTGAGGATTATGTATTCATCAGTTTGAGATGAATTTGGCATTGTCTAATCCATTTTGTGGTGGACAAAAAGTTTGCATCAGAAAGTACAGGAGCTGATTCCGTGTAAGCTGCCATGCTTCTCATGAATTTTCCAAGTCCCTGTAGAGGAGCGTAGACTAGAACTTGTGATATCCATTAAGGATTCAGAGAGAGAGGAAATTAAGACTGCATATTTCTGTAATGCTCAGATGCAGATCATATTGCTTCTGTCAGTGCTTGTCAGCAAGTCTAGAGTGCATAAATGCAAGCTGCTGTTGTGCGGAATGTGAAAATGAGGTTAGAGAAATGGTAGCAGATAATAACCAGGAAAGCTTAATACTAAATAATTCAGTTTGCATTGGACTAAACTATTCTATGTACAAAGAAAGAAATGGCATTTAAGGCTATCCATGTAAAGGGTCTATCTTTAAAACTTATTTAGTCCATCTCGTCATAATTCACCATCTTTCTTCACACAATTCTTACATAATAAAGGTTCCTACACATTCACTATGTCCATAGATTTTATCCTTCTCGCAGTCTCACTAATACAAACAGTAACTCTGACTTCATTAACAGTCATGTGGTTATTATACCTGCCTGTATTGTTTGCCCAATGGTAAGAAAAAGGTTGGTTGTGGTTTTTTTTTTTTATTTTGCAAAATATGTCGTGGTGTTTTGCTTCAAATATGGTTTCCTTTGTGCATACATGTGATTTAAAAAACAGCTCAATTTAAAATTTGTTTGGTCTTAAAGAAATTCTGTTATTACTTGCATGTCATGACTGTTGGGGTGCTTTCTAGGCAATGATTTGGCAGTGGCCTTCTGAATTTATTAATGTAACTCTTGGATTCATAAAGGGGCATTTGATTATGTTATACAGATTCTGTGCTTGCTAGGTCTGTGTTAGAAGTTAGTTTAACAATTTTATCTTTGAGATCAAGGAGATCAATTATTTGATTCTCCTTTCTTTAGAGATACTAAAACATCTACAACAGTGGTGAAAAAGTGCTGTAGACATAGAGAAAAATCATATCTTTTTCATCTTTATTATTAAAGAGTTCTGTGACTTTTAAATAGCCTTGGTACTGTGTGTGAGAACTGGGTGTTTCCCTTTATGGCTTAATTTGATTCAGCCTGAGGTATTTGCAAGCCACCCAGCATAGTATCCATAAAAAAAAAAAAAAATTAAAAAAAATAGCCATTGTTTATTTTTCTGTTTTTTTAAGAACAGTTAAACTTCTTTTTTCTCCTCTTTGTAGATACACTATAAAGAAGAGTTTAAAAAATCTAAAGGCAAATGCATATTTGTACCTGACACCCCACAGCTAAAACATGTGAAAAGTCTCAGTGCTTTTATTTCTGAGGTAAGACCTAAAAGATTGAAGAGTTCTCTTTTCTTCTTATCCTTCCTAAAAACTCTCTCAATTGGATATGGTGGTTTTTAGCAGGGGAAGGATGGCTTATTTCAAATAACAATTCTGTTTAAAGCTGAAGTGACTTAAAGTGCTCTAATTAGTGTATACTGTATATGTGAGTAATAATAATTCAGAATTATGCAACACTTTTATATTGGGATTCCAAGATACCTGCATCTGAGGGAGTCCTAGCTACCCCATTTTATGGATGGATAAACTGAGGAATAGAAAAAGGATTTCTTATTACTTATTCTGCAGTGATGAGGTTTGCAAATTATACCTGCACGTAGTTTCCCTGCTGTGGAGAATTCACAGCCTGATATCGAACAGAAGGAGATGAGGAAACTGTTACCATGTTATCACCCCTGTCCTCCTTCAGCAAGGGGACTGGGGCAGACATCAGGTCAATGCCATCTGCAGGTAGCCTGAGCTCTTGCATGCATATATATGCATATGCATGTCAGAGTTTTTAGGTTTTCGCGTACACACAGACACACAGACACAAACACAACTGTAGTGGCAAAGAAAGAATGGCAGCTTCCAAAATGGCGGAGCAGAGTTTACTGCCAGCTCTTCATGTCCCAGATACAAGGTGTCATAGGATTGCATCTCCGATTATTTTCCACAGGTGAGAACAGCAGCAGGAGTTCTACCTGACAGAGAGTTGCTTTTGTTAAGGAACAGCTGGTTCTGAGTGATTTTTCTGTCACTGCGACCTTTGGAAGACTTCAATTTTTGGTGCCTCATTTTTTGTGCTACCTTTATGATTATGATAAAGAACATCCCAATATCCCTGTCTAGAGTTACGTAATTTATATACATTCTATATTCTATTTCTGATATACATCAGTTTGCTGTGTGGCTACATTCAATATAAATGCTTCTGATGAATATTTTTGTTACATTTATCTTCATATTTTCTGAGAAAGAGTGGCATGTCCCAAGGGGCATAAATGTGATGAAATTTTACTTTCTAAGAGACAGACTATTGTAGTCTACAAAAGCACAATGTAGAGGGAGTATTTATCGAATCCATCTGTCTGATTCCAAAGAAAAGCTGCTAATTATGAGTCAAAGATTTAGAGATATAAAGATACTTCAAAATTTTAAAACCCATATGTTTTATGTTATCACAGTGTTGAGCACTCTGTTTGCTTATTGCAGCATTACCTGAAGCCAATGATGTGATGGATGGTTTATCTTGTAAATTACTGACCTCTAGTGTCCCATAACCTGTTTTTGCAAAACTTGAACACTGAAATTCTTAACAGCATGTCTACTGCAGTGAAAAAGAGCCCTCTGTTTTGGGAAACAGCAACAAATGTTACAGCAAATTATTGATATATATAATACACATGGGGAACTAGTCTCTAATGAACAGCTGTATATTGCACAGTAAATTAATGACATTAGACAGTATCATTTAAGATATCTTTGATATTTATGATTACTTTCACAGCAATATTTGACATTATTGTTTTATGAATTTGAAAAACTTAGATCTGAAGCAAAAGCCTCCCAGATTTTGAACTGTTATTCTGGCCTGTCTCATAAAACCCTTTTGTGAGGAATTGCTAGTACTGAACAACGGAGAAAGTACAGGATAAATAAAAAGTAATGAGTCTGTAATATGAAAAGATTAAGTAGAAATGATGGCAGACATGCTAACTTTAATGTTCCTGTCTTTTCCGGTTACATTTAATTGCTACTACTAATTACTTGGTAAAATATTTTTTGTTGGCCTCTCATTGCTCATCTTGTTCTAAACTTGGGAAAACGGAAAGAAAAAAGATAATTTTGTTTTTTGGAAATGATTTTTAAAAAGATAGAAAAATAACTGCCTTGCTTACCTTATTTTATACTTCCCCCAAAATTATTGAATTGAATTAGGAGATACTTTGCATTGCTTTGTGAATTAGACACATCCACCTAAAGTATTTTAAAGTTATTATTTAAAGATCTGTTTTTGCTTGAAAGTTTATGACAGCATTCGATTTTTCCAGTTCTAATGGTCTATGCTGTTTTATTTAACAGAAAAAATAGGTAGTATAATTACTGTATCTTAATTTTTGCATTGTATGTCACCTTTTTCTCCCTTCTAGGTAAAGTATAAAGGAGCTGCTAAGAAAGACCTTTCCAACTCTCTTTATCAGCAGATGCCAGCCACAATTGACAGTGTATTTGCAAAGGAATTAACGCAACTTCAGAGCAAGGTACAATTTTAGAATTGCAAAAATGATTTTTAGATTGTGTGACAGAATATGACCAATTTGAACAATATATTTGAACGGATACTTGATTGCCTGCTTGATTTATTTGGGTGAGTTTATCATCCAGAGTTATCATCATCACCATAACTTCTTAACTTCAAGAACTACTCACTTTTAAAATGTTGACAATCTTGTTACTTTTATTAAATATAAATTTAAAAACTGCTAGTGCATTCATCAATCCAATGAAATCCATTAGAAATCCATGAATGCAATAAGGAATTATTGAATTCAGTGACATTGCACTGTGTTTATAGAATAGATGAATCTTATATAACAACCATTTCAATTTGGGTGTTGTATTGGCTTTATAAAATGTTTGATGCTGAAGGGAAAAAAAATACTTTAATGACTTTTAAAGGCACTTACTGGTGGCAGTAAATGTATTTCTGATGGTCTACATACTACCACTCACAGCAAATTTTATAGAATTAAAAATATGAAATCAAGTATATTGAACATAGTGTAAAACATGCAAACATCCAGTAAAATAGTAAATTCCAGTTCAGTTGCTTCCAGGGGCTTAAAAATATAATACCCTTAATGTAGACAGGTGACCCTTCACTTCCATTGATCTCAGTGGAACTGTGAGTGTTAAATATGTGTAATATGAATGAAGTTACAGATTTTCATTGTTACTCGTGAGAATTACAGCTGATAGACGGTCATGGCTTTCTGTCCACCAAGCATTTCCACATTTTTCTTGTTTTGCCTTTCTCCTCTCTTAAAGATATTAACTACGTATAGTTTAATACAGCCAGTCTGTGAACACACTCCTCAATCCATATTATTGATTGTATCTCAGTTTGCATTCTTCTAATGCAGTGATTTTTTTTTTCAAACAAAGGAAAATATTCATAACAAAAGAAAGCACTGAAATCTCAGGACAGCTTGTGGAGAAATGTTTTGATTTAAAACAATGTGTTAATCAAGACTATATTAAGCAAATATAATAACATAAAGTATATTTTAGTTTTCATAGTTTGAAATGGAACATACATACACTCAAGTTAAAGCAGCGCAGTAGCTGAAATGAAATTAATGTGACATTTCATTGTAAAGAGAGTGATTAGAAGAATTACAGTAGAAATAAATCGGGAATTAAACTTGTATAACATTTTTAAACCATTAGCTTGATTTATAAAACATTAGTTAACTGGTTTGCCACAGATTTACTCCTGGATTCATTCCAAATGAGTACATTCTACATTAGTTTACGCAAATGAGGTTAATTAACATCGGTGATGTGGCAGAAAAGATAAATAACTGCGACTAAAAATGAAACCATTTGATTCATCAAAAAAACCCTTTTAAGGAAAAGACTGACATTTTCGTTTGATATTTTTTGAAGGTTTTCTTCAATCGTCCAACAGTCATAGAGAAACAAATACGCATATAGGATGAGTTATATTTAAGCAGAAACTTTTCCTGTAAAATTCATACCTTCCCCTTAGGAATAGATGCATTATAAATCATAATCTACCATAAAACTTAAAGATATACTGACACATTTTTCCAACTTGTGGTTACTGTTGCAGTGGACCTGAATTTAATGCTACTTTGAGAGAGATCCTAGGGGATTTTCTAGTGGAAAATCTTCTCTACAGTATTGAAATCTAATCCATATTGTGCCTATCACTGCGATACCTAAGTAGCTAATACAAGGATTTCAGATTTCAGCTGGGTTAGGATATGGCAGAGGGGATTTCTGCTGCCTCTATCTAGCTGGAATTGTGAATTTACAGGTCATCACTTCAGCAAGAGGAGACCATGGGTATGCCATAGGAAGGAGGGAGAACAGTACCGGCTGGCCATTGTGCCAGCCCTCCTGCAAAAAGGCTGTTGCAAGCACAGAACTGCAGTCTGTTTCTCAATTATAGTAAGCTGATTTTAAATAGGTGCTGATCTCCTGAGAGGTGGAAAATATGAGTACGTGTCCTCCTCCTCATCCACATTAGAACAAATTTACACCTTTGACTCCCTTTTCTTGGTTCTCAGATGCAAGGCCAGGCTTGAATGCTTTTGTAGCCAGATCAAGCAGGTGCTTTCTCACTCTGTGATGCCATGTTCTTGGCAGGATCCGTAGCCTCATCTGCCAAGCAGGTGTGTCGGGACTAGGGGATCACGGCGTGGAAGAAAGAGAGCCACTGACTGTCCCTGCTACTGCCTGCTGGCACAGGACTGCCGAGGCTGGTATGCCTCTGCCGGGTGATCTCCTTACACAGGTGTGTCCTCGGCAAACAGTCTCTCTCGTGATTTGATGTTTGATCCTGTCCTGGTTTCGGCTGGGACAGAGTTAACTTTCTTTTTAGTAGCTGGTACAGTGCTGTGTTTTGGATTTAGTGTGAGAATGATGTTGATAACACTCTGATGTTTTAGCTGTTGCTAAGTAGCGCTTATCTTAAGCCAAGGACTTTTCAGTTTCCCATGCTCTGCCAGCAAGCAGGTGGGCAAGGAGCTGGGAGGGAGCAGAGCTGGGGCAGCTGACCTGAACTAGCCAAAGGGGTATTCCATACCATGACCAGGGGAGAGCGCGAACGCAGTCCCCCACTGAAATGGTGCTGCTGCACTGCTGCTGCCCAGCAGCTCCATTTTCAGCCTACCTAGATCTAGCCCAATTTATTAATTTTATACACTGTTTCAGATCACACTCATGATTTAGGAACTTGGAGGCAACTAGGGGAAATTTCCTTTTTCTCACAAGAAATTATTCCCCACCTACAGCTGCCCTCCACTGTCCTCTCCAGAGCAAACAGACTGCCGTAGCACCATATATCACTTTTGCACGCTTTAACTGATGCGGCAATTGTCATTGACTTCAGCAGAGCCAGGACCTCGTTCTGTAGGTTTCCAGCCGTACAATGTCAGCACTGACAGGATCTTACCATAATGGAGAGTACAACACTGACAATTGTGGTTCTCCTCCTGTGGAGTTTTCTCCCCATATTGGCTGTATTGATTCATGCTCAATTCCCTCTTCAAGATACACAGGGAAGACTAAAACAAGACCACCTCTGCTGGCTTTTGCATAAAGCCCACGTTTGCTTTTCTGTGTTTTATGTAGAACTGGCAGGAAGATGGAAATAAATACTTAGAGAAGGAAATCCATCCAAAATTTTGACAAAAAAATCATGACAGTGTATATGGGAAAAAAATGTTTCAGGAGAATGAAAAAGAAGTTTCATAGCCTCACATACTTGGGTGGCTTTTATCAATTTCATTTTTTCCTCTACGCAGAAGATTTGACTGTTGCCTTCTAAATAGCTTTCTTGAGGGTGAGCAACCAGATTTTCCTCCCTCTCTCTCTTCTTGTAGCTGTCCCCAGGGCAAGCTAGAGAGAGCAGAAGTCCCTGTCCCCACCATGTAACTTCACCCTCCTTGCAAGCCTGCAAAGCTCTCACCAATTTCCCTGTTCTCTGCAATGAGAAAATAAAGTTGATAAGAGTAGTCTAGGCAGGGAGCCCTCATTTTGATTTTCCTGAGAGGAAATGGACATTATCTGGAAAAATTGCAATTTTCCTGTGGAAAATATTTCTGAAGGAAAATTTCTGATCATTGCTAGCTTTGTGCCAAGTCTTTTTCTTGTCTGAAGACCAGTATACTGAATTCTTCCTTACACAGAACAATTTTTTTAATAAGGTGTCACAAACAATGATAAAGGTATTTAAAATTGCTTGAGGGGGAAACAATGTTGAAAAAAAGTATGCGTTTCATCACTTTTTTCATCACTTTATTTCTGCCATAAGAAGAGATTGCACTGTTTTTCTTCTTATCTGAAAGGAATAATCTAAAGCAAACTGAAGGCAGTTTAATTTTCTCCTTTGCACAGGGCAATATCTCAAATAGTAACTATATGTCAATGCTCAACAGTATTTTCTGTTTGTTTTTAAAGATGATGAGCTGAGTGAATCTTAAGCAATATTTTCAACTTCCACAGAAAGTTTCAGAGTTTTTCTTACTTGTGGGTGGAATCCTCCATTTACTTTCATGTATTTTTTTTCACTATGATAAAGCTATTTTTTGTGGTTTACTGCATCATTTACAATCATGTCACACATTATCAGACTGTTTTATGTAATTCTTCATGGTTTTGTATGGTATCAAATCTCGTGTTCAAGATTTCCTCTTTTTTATGGTGGTGTCCTGGACTTCTCTAGTTTTGTTTTACACAAATACCTTGGATAATCTAATTCTCTATCTAGAGATTAAAATAGCATTTTCTGTGTTCTTGAACATTTCCTGCTACAAAATCCTACATTGTGGATTTTAAGTTCAGGGCTCAGCTTACTGACTATAAAGGGAAATATAAAGATAAAAATTTAATAGTGTTTAAAGTATTCCAAAACAGAGGGTCAGTCAGAGTTAAGTTAAAAGAGCACAAAGCCTTCCTTAATGCAGCTTCCTATTGACACACTGGTGTACAAGAGAGAGAAGAAAAATAAAAAATAAGTACTTACAAATTAGTTCAATCTGAAGTCATACCTACTTAAATAATTGCCTTGTGTTTCTTGAGTTAATAAATGGTGCCACTACAGAGTAGACGTTATGATCTCTCTGTAGAGTAGTTTCATATGTAGATTTGATAAAGAAAATTCAGTTTAGCTAAAACTTGAAAATTAACATGAAATGAGAAATAAATATACACATGCTAACATGTAAAATAATGGTTCTAAGAATATTGATGAAATAATCCTCATAAGCATATTTTCATGCTTCCTTGGAACTGATTTACAGATCTGGGAATAGTTCTGCACTAAACTGTCCAAAACTAAACTAGACAGCTATTGAACTCCTCCTAGCCTGTGATTGCTTCAAGGTCATCACTTAAGTCAGTTAATAAGAATAATGCGAAAAGATAGGAAGAACACAGCTGTCAAATAGCAAGTCAAATATTCCTACATTAAGCTAAAGAAACAGTCATCTTTTCCCAAGATAGTGGACACTCAGTTGTAATTTCTGTTAGTTTTCTCATGTTGGGCATTCATGTGCTTTTGTTTTTTGATGTCTTGGTTACATAGCCCATTCGCCAACAGAAAAACATAGATGTTGAACCAGCAAAGTGGCAATGTAATAAAATACCTGTAAATTGGTAGATTTTGGAAGTAACTGTACAAGTCTGCATTTCAGAATGGTATTGAGTGGGGAACATCTTAAAAGTGACAATGTGAAGCAGGAGAAGTAGCAAAAGAGGTTTTGTGGCATATGTTTATATAGTAATTACACTTTTGCAGGGGATCATTTGTTATTGATGCTTCAGTCTTGTTAAAGATTATTTGCTTTGCCAGTTGCAAGAGGTAATCGGTATAGGGAGGTTATAGACATTTTTTCGTTTCAATTTAAGTTGTGTTTGTTTCCCCAGAGGCCTGATCGTGTTGGATTTACACTGTATAAGGAGATGGCACATTTTAGGTTTCCTAATTTGATACTTCCATTCATACAGTAGCAGTGCAAAAAAACCCCCCTTTTTGTCTTAATCTCTCAGCCTATATGTCATTTTGTAATTTGGGATAGTCAGGGCAGATACTAATATATTACCTTGGGTACCCTGATCTGTGACTCAGATGCAATCTTGCTGCCTTAAACACAAATAGATACAACATTTTCTCACAGTTCTAGTATCCTGTCCTAAAAGCATCCGAATCGCCGTAGTCGAGAGTTCCCATCTCAAAACTTTCACAGTATTCTTTTATTGCTATCGAGGGTTTTAGTTTCAAATCCTTCTCCTCCTGATCAGGTTTCAATCTTATTTAGTATTTGCTGTTTTCTTGGGGATTATTTTAATGCTTGCTCCTGAGAGCTATTAGAAAATGAATTTTCTTGATGCTTGCTGCTTCTTCAGGCATCAAAACCTGGTGAATTTTCTTAATGTAAGCCTAAAAGCTTCTGACAAGGATAAGTGCAAGATCAGCTTTTCAGGCAGTTTTAGAATCTGAGTGTGTGTATATGTAAGTGTAACACAGTACAGTGAAAGCTGGATGAATGCCCAACATTGAGCTCAGTTTCTATTATAAAAATAAATTTCTTTATAAACTCACAATCCAATTCCATTTTCCTTTACCATGATGACAATTGAATGTAAATGTTATTTTTCTTTGTGAACCTGGGGGCTAGTCAAAATGTGTATTGTGCTAGTAATTTCCTAACAGTGGAAGAAATAGATGTTTGGGCTACAAGTATTTCATGTAAACTTGTTTATTTATGAGGAATACACAAATCTTTTCTTTTTTTTCTGAAAACAGGGAAAAAAAAAAGAAACCTGGAATAGTTACTTAGCTGATAGATTCAAGTGTGTTTTGAGCAAAAAAAGCTCTTGCTTATGCTTTTCCCTGGGCTGTCTTCTCACCTTGTTAAGGTTAATTTTCTGTTTCTGTATATTTCTTTTTCTTCCCCCTTCTACTCATACCTCTGTTGCAATAACAGACTCAGAGAAATCTCTCTGCTGACTGTGCCTCATATGTCTCTGTTTTGGGTGGAAGCTGCTCTTGTTTCAGGGTTCTGGTTCCATTAAGGAGCTTAATTATTTATTACATTTCTTCCTGAATACAGGCACACTATGAAACTAGGTTTAACCCAGCTCATATTATTATACCTGCTCTGCTGAGGTCACAAAAGTATAATGTTGCTCTTTTCAGGTTCTATATAAACAAAAACATGATGCTGAGAAAGGAACTTCAGATTATGCACATATGAAGGAGCCTCCAGATATTAAGCACGCTATGGAAGTCAATAAATACCAGAGTGATGTAAGTACTCCCCCATCGGAAATGAGTTTCCTTGTTTTGGGTAGATACATCTATTATAGCTAACTGAAACGAATTGGGCATGGAATATTTTCATATTTCATTAGTTGGTATTTTTTTACATTATTTGCTCTGAAGTAATCTGGGACACGATGTGTGTATAAAATATGCTACCAGTAATGGTGTGTGACTCTTACTCTAAACTGCAGTGGAAAGCGGTTGTTATTGTTTATTAGTAGTAATGGTTATTAAGTGCTATCACTTTGAAATAAAATTACAAACACAGGTTCTCTGAATTCATCTGTACCTACTTGTACTTTAAAAGTGTATAAAGCTCTTTGTTTACATGAACACCAGCATGGTTTCAGTTGTCTTACACTGTCAACACTTGGATAGTTCTTCAAGGGTTCTGTACAGAGGAGAGAAGGGGGCTGTTTCTGCCCTGCTCTTGCACACTTTTATGCACGTGAATAACTTTGTTCCTATCTCATGAATACATATCAAATGAGTTTCAAAGAACAATTTATGACTTATTTTACAGAATCTGAGCCATAGAGTTCAGTTTGATGCCTGGCACTAGTTTATACCATTGACCAAAGTATTTGTTCTTGTAGTTTTGCTTAGATAATTTACAAATAATTTAGAGTATTTAGCAATATTTTTCAAGTTAGTTGCTTTTTTGTTTTGGTTTTTTTACAGCTGCTTGTTAACTTCTTTAGGTTTTCACAATATAAAAGCCTAATAATAGTATTTACATTTTTTATTAGTATCAAGTCAGGTTTGATTTCATGGTTAAGGTAGCTTATGCACTTAAGCTAGCTTAGCTCAATGCAGTATTGCTGAGGGAAAAAATGCTACCAAGATTAGTGTCTTGAATGATACAAACACAACTTTGAAGAAAATGTATTCTAGTTTTAGGTTTTATAAAAGCTTACTTATGAGAAAAGTAAATTTTAGGAAAAAGTTGGCTAAAATAGTGAGGTTATTTTAAAGGGTACACAAAACCAGTAAGAACAGCTGACATGTAAATACCTTTAAAGTTATGAGCCATTTCCATTCTTCTTAGGTAACCAAGTCAAGTCAGGTAGGTATGTGATTTTATAACTCCTGTTTCTCAGATAAACGGGATATTTGTTTGTTGCTAACAATGTAGAAAATGAAGCTTGGGTGTTCATTTTGAATTATCTTAAATTTACACTATCTTCCCTACTGACAGTGTAGCAAACACTCTTAGGTTATGTAGGCTGAAAACTAAATGTCAATGTTAGATCTATGTCCGTGTGTGCAGAATCTTGACAGCTGGCTGCTGATTAAAAGGCTGCTGGAAAACTTCAGGGAAGCATTATGTTTGAAGAATAACTTTTTCTTCTGCTGGGAAATACCTGCATGGAACTCCCAGCAGTAATTTGCAACCTGCCTTGATTACAGAATTCCCTCTTCTTGTCAAACTCCGGCTGTCTCTTCTGTTGGAAGCATCAGGTTGTCAGATTGACAGAGCGTAGGAGCTGGGAACATGAACTTCTCTCCCTATAAGCAAGAGGTTTTTTTACCTGGCAGTAGGAATGATGGTGGACTCCTAGGGAAGGAACTAATGTTGGGAAGAGAGATGAGAATCCTTCTCAGAGAAGGTGGTGTGATCAGGAGGAATATGAGACGAGTTTTTGAATCAAATTCATCATGGTCTGAGGATTAGTATGCTCGTGCAAAACCCCTATCCCTTCTACAGCTGCACATCACCTGCTAACAGAATTAAAGAGAGCAGGGTGCAGATGTGAGAGTAAATGAAATTCAGTTGTTTCATCTTCTTTCACTCTTAAAGCAAGCAAAAAAAAGGAAATGAAGGCAAACACAGGAGGGAAGGATGTTTTGATAAATGAGAACTTCTAACAGCATGTTAAAAATAATGAAAAAATATGAAGGAAATTATTTTCAGCCTGAGCAAACTTCAAAAAAATCAAACAAACCCTCCGTATCCAACATAAAACTCTAACCAGTTAGTTTCATCTGTTTAAGAACAGATTCTTTCTGGTTGCTCATGGGGAGCTGCAGTGCAATGGGGATATATCTTTATCACACAAAAAGGAGCAAGTTATGTAAGTCCAGTTATTGTTCAGCAGAGTTCCACAGCTTCTGCGGGTAATTGTTTGGGCACCATGGTGAATAGCTGCGGATTTTTTGTTTTGTAAGTACAGGTTTAATTAAGAGCCACGTGAGCTTTCATCTTTGAGTCAGAGTGTGGAATAGCGAGCATCCCAAATGTGGAGCATTTGTCTTTCTGAACTATTTCAGGCTATTTGTAGAATCACAGCTTTGCAAGTGCAGGGAAAAAGGAGGGAAACTACTGGGGGAATAGAAGGACAAAGCTCTTTTATCCACCACTCAGTACAGTATACCTATGGGAGCAGAATGCATGTTTACCTACAATGCTCTGCCAACTCAATTCAACCTTTACATGCAGGGTTTGCATCTAATAGGATTAGGATGTGTTTAAGACTATTTACTCAGCCTTAAAATAAGGCTGACATTTATACTCAAGTCTGTGAAATGTGCAATTTCCTTTAAAAATTAAGACTGTATTCAACTTACAATACATTTGTGCTGACATTTTGAAACTGTCATGTGCTGTAGGCCTTCACACCACTTTGAATATCATTAACATGCTCTGTAAGTGTGGGCTGAAGCTGCGTAACAGGGAGATACTGTAAAATCTCCTGAACAATGTGATCATGTATAAGAAAAACATTTTTCTCTTCTTCATACTTAGACTGAAGAAAATTGTTCTCAAAAGAACAAAAGTGACTTTTTTAATGATAGGGAATTTACTTGAAAAATAATTTAAATACTACATAATGCTTGAACGAAAGCATGTTTATCCAAACCAGAGTACTTTTCTCTATAAATTGTGTTTGTGTTTTGTGAAGTGAATGTTAATGATGTGACTTTGGCACACAAAGGCATTTGGAGAAAAGTGAAGTAGGGACCATCAGCCTACTTTATATCTGTGCTTGACTGATGTCATTTAGCTCATCTGGAAGTTTCCAAACTCGGGACCAACACTAGGTGGTGGCCCTTAGAAAACCATCAGGTCACAAAATAGTGGTTCACCTTATGTGTAGCTAAGGATGACATGGTTGGAAGAAAGTAATTGAACAGTGAAATGACATGACAATTAAGCTTCTACAGCAAAGAAGACACTTGGCGCATTGTGCCTGGGTAGGAGCTGCACATGGCATTTGATGAAGGTGCTCAAAGCTGTGGATCACAGTTTTGTCTGTTCCATGACCTGGTCCATCACTGGGCATTATGAATAGCAAAATAATATTAAGTATTTGTACAGCTATTTATATGTTCTACTTGGTTAAAATTACCGATTCTCCTCACAGCATTACATTGTATGAAATAAGGAAGTGGTGTTCTGATTTTACGAATAAGAAAACTTCAATAGACTCATCTGTGGACATTTAAAAGGCAGTTTGCAGATCTGAGGTTGGAGCCCTGGTGTCTTTTCTCTTACGCTTATGTACGAAACAGTACTGCTTTTAAAATGTTCGTTGACAGTTGGGCAAACTTTTGATGTGTATGTATGCTTTTTGCAGTCCATATGATGTCAGTAGTGGTAATTTATAATGTTTCACTGACCATCTAGATTTGAATATTTAAGAAGTCTATATTGTGTTACGAGTGAGCTTTTTTTTCATGTTCAGGATATTGTGCAGTCATGATCCACACAAAAAAATTTACATTCTTTCCGGTAAGACCAAATCAGCAGATCTTAAACTTGATGTGCTTAAACACCATCAATAACATACCAAAATGTCGATGTTTGTTTTGATGCAGATTGTGTTAAAGTCAAGCTTCTCCTGGCTCTCTGTTCAGCATCTGCATTAGAAAAATCACCTTTCACTGACTAACTTTCTGCTGACAGTGGTTGTCAACAGCAGGTCCCCCTGGACCACTTCCAACTGGTGCTGAAAATGATGTGTTTACTCCTGATGTAATTGGGACCAATCAATTTTCAAGCCCATTACTGGAAAGGATGACTGCATCAATCTGTAATGGGCCAGAAATGTGTTTGTCTCTTCTACACGAGCCGGGAAACAGTTTTCAACACCATTTGAGTGGGGATCAGAAAAGCTGTTGCCAATGATGATTGTCACCAGCTAGTCATTTTCTTAGTGTTGATGGACCCCAAAGTGCAGATGAGAGAAAAGGGGCAGAGACATAGCTGACAGGCCATTAGTTAGTGGACTTGCAGCTCTTAGAAAATACTAAGCAGGGATGAACAGTAAGAGACAAATTCTCTTGCAGGTAGGTGTGCCCAGCTCCTTGCTGACTTCTGCGTGTGCATCTCAAGAGGGCAAAATGTGTTCATAGCTGCTTGTGCATATTTTAATAACGTATTACCTATAGCTTGGAATAGTTTTGGAATTGGAATAGGGGAGAAAACAAAAGATTGCAGGAAAGGTCCAAGTCCTTTGAACCTAGGTGTGCTTGGGCCACCATGTAGCAGAAGTTTCCGTTTCTTGATTGACAACCTGAGATGTTTTGCAGCATTGTTAGAAACCTGTTTACTTTGCAGCATTGTAGTGCATTCCAATGCACTGGCACCATCATGAAAGGTGCCCTCAGCTTCAGGACCCTCAGCTGGAGTAAATAGACTGGCATGTTTACCCTCAGTGGACCTTATGCCTTTTTATAAGAGCTGGAGGTTTGGCCCTATTAAAATTAGTCTACTAATTATGAGCAAGCCCTGAATATTTTCCATGCTTTGCAAAAACTAGTGGCAATTCAGAGTATGTCATCACACTTGGGATTAAAGACGAGAAATGGCTTTTGTTCAGATTATTGTTGTTTTTTAAAAATATTCAACAATGTAACCACTTTTTATTTATTGTAATTTCAAATTGGGGTAGAAAACCACTTTAAATTTAGTTAGTATTTGTAATTTACTATCTTCAAAACTAGAGATAGTACATTTTGTTTCCCTTTTTGTCCCTGCTTCTTTCTCGCTTGCATTTCCCACTGGTCTGCTGTAACTCTCCATTTAGGTCTTTCACTGCTGGTCTTAAGTTGTCAGTATCTTAGTTACTTTTTCCTATGCAAAGGCCAGTTTGAGCAGATGTTTCGTAGACCTGTGGTCCTCATAAAAAGGAGCAATTCTTGAGCCTTTGGTGACATTTTTCGGTAGAGCCTGAGCAACCCTTTGAAGTGAAGATTGAGTAAGGGCATCGTGTAATGCCTGGAGGTTCCAGTCAGGGTTTGAGCCTCTTGGTAAGGGGCTGAACCAACTCAGGAGAAAAGGTGTCCCCTTCTCTGGGAGCTTCTGCTGTTTCCTTTCTTTTGTTGCTTGACCAGGCTTTGTTTTCTCTTCTCCCCTCTCGTAGGCTTCTCCACTTTCCATCTTCCCGGTGCCCATGGGTGCACACACCAAGCTGGTTGCTTTGCCCTGTCTACATCTGTTCCCTTGCTTTCCTGGAATAGCTCTGGTTTTACTGTTCTAACATAGCGCTATAAAAAAAAATATCACTAGATGGAACAGAATAGCAGCTGTGTAATAGAGGCCAGCACACTGTCCCAAAGGGAAAGGGTCAGCATCCAGGGATTGAGGTTATTCAGGAAATGGGAAACATATTTTTTCCTTCTTTGGCCTACCTCTGACAAACTACTGTTCTGCTGCATAACATTTTTATTCTCACTGGAGTATGACAAGCTGCGGAATGGAGCAAATATATATTGCAGACATTTGTAAAATGCTAGATGACTTTCCCTCAGACATAAGTAATAGGTATACTGGTTTAGGTGCAGGAAGAATAATAATTCACTCAGGGAAAGCTATAGCAATTGGCCTTGCATCTAATATAATTGGAAATGGTGAAATATAAAGGACTGTCACTGTCTTATTTCCCCCTCCCTTTCCCCCTGAAATTAACCACAATCCATTATTTCATGTACTATATGATCATGTCATTTGGGAGCAATAAGTGACCACATTTCCTCAACTTTATCACCACTATTCTTGATTCTCTGTTGTTAAATTCACTCCATTTCTAATTTCTATTTTGAGCACATATGCTGGCCTTTAATTTGCAATTTACATGGATGATAGGGTGCTATTCAGAAACCTGTTTCTGCTGCCTTTGTGGTTTTCACCTCACCTCATGTGGTCATTAGGATGAACAGCATATAATTAACTAAATTCATGTAAAGCCCTGAATTGCAAATGCTTGTCTGTACATCTAGTTTCTTAAAAAAATAGAGGAAATCTAAACCTAACCAAAACAAAACTTCCAGTGGTTTAAACAAGCTGTAAGAATCAGTTTTTATTTTCTTGGTAGGTGATACTTTGGGCTGTATTCATCCAACCTGTTTATTTATTTATTTTATCGGTGATTACACTTCTGCGTCACTCATTGTAGGTTAAAAATTATAAGATCTATTTGTGGGCAAGCGGCCAACAGTGAAGCCTATTTAGCTTGTCTACTTAGCTGAAGCCATATGGACGCAAAATTACTTTCCTGTTGCCTGTAAAATACTTGCCAAAAAGTAAGATTTTTTTTTTTTTCTTTTTACAATAACATTTCTACAAATCATATTTGTCGTTGAGTGCTGCAGTTTATGAGTTTGTTGCATTGTACCCAGAGTGAAACTTTACATTGGAAATAGGAGCTAGATGTGGAGGTTATAAGTGAAGCTTCAAGCTGAGGACTTTCTTGATGGTGAAATACTGTCTTGAGAGGTTGATTAACTTTGTTAAACAACTGAAGAAAATCTAAAAGGCTGTCCAGTAAAGCAGGAATTATTCTGATACTTTCTATTTCCTGTAGACTTTATTTTATGTTCTCTAACTTTTGCCTGAAACTTCAATTTGTCAGACACTTTTGAATACCAGGAGCGATTTTCTTAATCATTCAGAATAATTCAGTAAGACAGCTCTTGGAAATTGGCTTAGATTGGCACACGTGCCACAGCAAGGGAGAGGAAAAAGTCTACAGACCCTGAAGAGGGAGAAGAAGGATAACTTGTGGTCTCAGAGCTCTGTAACGTCCCTGAGGTCTATGCTGTTCCTGTGATTGCTTTGCTAAATGGAGAATGTTTGGACTCTCCTACCTGTGGTTTAGCCTTCTGGCGAAAGTTTTCTGAGCCCATTCATTACAGTAGTGGCTTTTGCACAAACAGAAAGATTCAGTCTTGTACTCCACATGCTGGAACACTCAGCCTTCTTGTTCCCATGATTGTGTAAAGGAGCAGATAAGTGGGGTTGGGGGGAGTGGGGGATGCTGAGGTGGAGTTGTGTCATTGAATTACATACCAGCTACACAGCTGCCTATTACTGAGAAAGACGTTCACTGTGGTAGAATTACAGTTTCTGTTCAGTGTAGCTGCAATCTGCTAGGCTGCAGTGCTCAGTATCATAGGGGGCTTAGTTTATATTAAAAAAGGGTACGGCATAGAAAAAAATGATGTACTCTTAGAAGTCCTCTGAAATTTAATGATAAAACGTAATATTTGGGTCTTTACAGTGCTTTCATTTTCTACTACGCTTCTAAGCAAAACCATTTTTCATTTTAATATTGTATTTTATGCTTCTGAATTTCTTCCTTATCCTGTTAACCTGTGTGTGGGTCTTACTAAATAATCCCTGTCAAGCAGGACTGTGTTGGAATAAATTAGGCAGAGTTCTATTGAATTTGATGGCTGAGTTGATAGGTTATTCAAAGTCTATTTATAAACTTCAGATGTTTTTGTTTGTTTATTTTAAACAAAACTGTTTTTTGTTTGACAGGTATCCTATAAGAAGGATGTGCAAGATACTCATAGATACACTGAAGTGCTGAACAGGCCGGACATAAAGATAGCAACTGAGATAACAAAGATAATAAGCGATGTATGTTCTCCTGTTACTCTATTTGTATTTTTTAGGCATGTTATTTTATTTATTCCAATTTCAGTCAGATTGTTTAGAATGCTGCTGAAGTTCTCAAATGTCACGAGCAGAAAACCTGCAACCCCAAATCTGATATGGAAGTTTCATTAAAAAAAACAAAAGCCAACAAAAAGCCCCCACCCTGCCTGGTATGTTACAAAGTTATGAGTTTATTTTGATTTTGACAGTATGACCTTTGCAATTTTTGGTCATTGATCTAAAGACAACATTAAGCTTTCTAAAGTTGGTTTTGTTTCAGCTTTATTCATGATAACCATTCTCAAAAGAAGGCATATGCTCGTATCCTATACTGCACTTCAGAAGATATACCAAGCCTTTTTTCACCTCAGTACAAGAGAAGCTTGCATCCCAGGACTCCCCTTCCTTCTCCCATCTCAGCCAGCAGCGAGAGGGAAATGCAATTCCCCGCTGTCCTTCTGAGAGCTGTGCAAACACACCACTTCTTGCATGGGGGCTCTCCTTCCTGAACTCCTCTCTGAAATTCTTTGCCCTCCCACCGTGACATCTGCTAATGGATAGGTCAAAGAGCAGTTTGAGAAGCAGCAATGTGTGATGCATTTTAATATTTTATTGTAGACAAGTTAAACAATATATATATTAAAAGCCCTGAGCCAAGATTTTAAGTAACTGCTAATAGTTTAATGTGAGACTGACTAGGCACCTATGGAGAGACAGTTTTAAGAGACCTGAGATTTACCTTTTGAATATTCAGGATTTTCTGAAAACCAAGAACTTCTACTAAGTCTTATGTTCAACACCCAAATTTACTAATTGCTGTTCAAGCCCCCTTTGAGTTGGAGTGGCTTTGGGACTTTTATTTCTCTCAGTCTGTTGTTACAGCGTGTCCTTGCTGATTCATAGTGCCCGAGTAATGCAAGAAGCCTATTTTAGGCAATGGGTAATTTAGTTTGTGATATCGCAAAGCACCTATTGTCAGTTCATCTCTGCTGTTTTCTAATGCATTGTGGAAAAAAATTGCAGCAATTTGCATGGGAGGCAGTTCAGCTGGAAAGATCATGTAACATCAACCTTGCGGGACTAATTCTGCTCTGTTACACCAATGCAACCTCACTGACTTGACTCCAGCAAGATTGCGGTGGTAAAACTGAGAGTGGAATTTGACCTTACATTTAAAAAAGGCTGCCCCTCAGCCTAATTTTGTTTCAAGACTATTTTCAGCTGCTACAAACAATCTTGTGTAAACTGCAGACACTGTGGTAAGAAATGCTGAGCCACTGTAACTCATTCTGCTTTGACTGGGAGAACAGTATTTCCCAGGCTTAAGCTATGCATTTGGTTAAAGTTGAATTTTGTGAATGCTGTGCATTGTGTTTTACAATAAATAAATATTACATTGTTAAGGAGCTGAAGCCTGAGAAGGGCTTTTTTCGGATCTGATTAAAACAGTAGTGTCAATGCAGATCACTAAATGAGACTTTTTCTACTAGCTTTAATGCTTACATTTCTCTTGATAAAACAAAAGCAAACAATTTAATAGTGATTCATATTCTTTTTTTTTAAGGCTGAGTACAAGAAAGGAAGGGGAGAAATGAATAGGGAGCCTGCTGTACTTGGAAGACCAGATTTTGAACATGCTAAAGGAGTTTCAAAACTGTTAAGCCAAGTAAGATTCTCTGTCATTTTACAATGACTTCATTCAGATATCTCGTTCCTAGTAATGCAAGAAAATACTTAGATTTTTAGATGATTATCTCTAATTGCATGAAGATTATGTTCTCAAACTTTTCATATAGTATTGCAATGACTGGTAAATTTAAGATTCTTAGGAAACAGAATATACATTTTTATGCAAAAATACAATGAACTTTGACTGTTAGAGCTCGTCTCTTGTGGAGATGGTGTATATTTATACAGATTATCTAGGATTTCTAAAATATTAACTGTATGTAATTTAGAGGCAAATTTTGCTGCTCATTCAGTTTGAGTGGAACCTTACCCTGTGATTAATCCCACTGAAGTAACTGGGGTCTTTTGTGTAACTGCTTGCTAATGTGAGTAATGGGATCTGAATTTGGCCTGACATATAAACCACCCGCCTTCCCTCCCCCGAAACTGAACCTTTTATGTACTACTTTCTGTTATATATTAACCTAAAAAAAAAAAAGAAAAAAAAAAAAGAAAAAGAAAAAAAAAGAAGAAAAATGGAGGGATTACTTTAGTCCATAACTAAAAAGAAAGCTGAAAACACAAATATTCCCTCTTTTCCTCTTATGAGTCTTCTACTCATAAGATCTGTGCATAAGGCTCTACTACAGGTCAGCCTGACATTGTGAGAAGGGATTTTTGACTGCTGACCTGTTTTTTTTTTTTTTTTTTCCTTTTTTTTTTGTTTTTTCTGGAGTAGTTCTTTAACAGTGCCTTGCATAATCCTCACTAGTAATCCTGTCAGGCTACACTTAGAGCTTTTGTAAACCTAGGAACAAATTCTGCCCTCCTGTAGGAGGAGGATAATGCCCTTTGATTGGAGAAGGCCGTGTCAGCCTTCCCAGAACTAGAAAAAAACTCCAAATGTAGTAGTGTATACACTAGAATAGTGTGAAAATCAGTGTTGTGTAACAAATATTTGTGATTTGGCTAGATAGTAAACGTCTTTCTTAGAACTACCATAAAATGCGAATAATGTGTCATAGAGAACAAGCTGCAAAACAGTGCAGTGTCTGTTTGCAAGAGGTTGCGCTCCTTTTGCTGTCACCAAATGTCCTTAGATACCTGCTACATGATTTCCTGTTTCACACTGGACCATCATTAACTTTGAAGCATTAATACTGCACAAAGGGAAGAAGAAGAAATTACATTCTTTTTATTGCTCTGTTAATGATGTATTCAGAATAAAAATTAGTTTGTGTTTTCCAAACATTTATTTCTTCCATTTTGTAATGGATCATGTGCTCATTCCTCTGCTGATGGGCAAGTCTGCTAAGAGATTCTTTTGTGTTTAGCATCGTGCAGACTTGGAAGTCAACGTGTGCCTTCTAGGAAGAGCCAGTGCGATGCTGCTTAGACCTGGGTGTCACTTATAGGAAAGGGAGCTGTCTGTTACTTAGCAAACACCTTTAGTGGTTTTTAAAAGGGTTCATATCTAAATTTAATGTGTGGTATCCTTTATTTCTACTCAGTGGCTGCCTACACATTCCTTTTCTTGCAGCCTATTTCAGAATCTAGTGGGCTTGCAGCTGCCTGTCATCACAAATGGGGCCAAAGCGGATCCCTTTCCAATAGCCCTCTCCATCTCACCAAGCCTGGTGCCCTTGCGGTTGTGGCCAACAATCGCAACAATCGAAAAATACCAGCTGGATCATGGGGTCCTGCAGGCTGATGCTGAGCCAGCTGCATCATAGGCTTCATCAATGCACTTTTTATCTCATTTTTATTAGATGTGCTTTTCCTCTTGGACAATGCATGTTGAATCTGCAAGAGCTTTTATAATAGAGTCTCTTCACTGCCAGGGACTGGGATGGCAGCAGTTCTAATTGAGATCCTTCTGCAGAAGAGAGCATTTGGTGTGTGCAATTTTAACTTCTTTAGAGAGTCCAAATAGTGCAGAAGGTGTGGCAGGAAGAGAGGAGCAGTTGACAAAATGTAGCTTGCTTACAGTTTATTTGTAAAGAAGATTCTTACTAAACCTTGGTGGTCCAAACTCCGCAGCCACTGGGCCTGGATCCAGGTTTTGGGATCCTTCCTTCTCTTGTCCTCTTCTCAGTCTGCACTGTTGTGGCTGCTTGCAGGGTGTGTGATGGGCCACGTACTTTTAGACAGGGAGGCAGTGCTTCAGCCTGACACTCTGCTGCCAGCCATCTGCATGCAGCAGCATGGAGGCTGCAAATACCAGGCTGCTTTCAGGAGTGGGGAGGTGCACTCAGCAATTCCCCACGTCCTCTGAAGGGAAGGCAGTGGCCGTGAGTTATCTAATGTTTTTGTATATTATTTGAATCATTATAACACTTAGACACACTGATCATAAATCAAGAGCACAGAAAAATGAAGATGACCCCTGTGTCCAAAGAGCAGGGTGGTGGGGCAGGATGAGGAATGCACCTGTGCTGTAGGAGAGGAAGAGCCCTAAATGTGGGTCAGTCATGTCAGTCCTCTTCATGCAAGGATCATGAAGCAGGCTTGTAACAAGTACAAGATTTAAAAAATAATAAACTTAACGATCTCTTTAGTGTCTCCAGACTTTCTGGCTTTTAGGGTTTCCATTTGTTTCTCAGCAAATGGGAGCATTATAAACTTTTTGTGCTGAAAGTTGATAATCTCCCTTAATAGCATGAATCTATAAGCTGCGACATGCAGAGAAATATTAGTTATTTGACCCTCATAGTAAATTTGCAAAGTTGACAATTCTGATAGATGTAATGGGAAGAGAAAATGATAACATGTTTTAATGTGGTGCATATGGGTAGGTAATTTAGGGAGTATAGAGAACAGGAGCAAGAAGAGGTCAGGCAGTGTGGGTGTAATGAAGGGAGAAAGCAATCAAGGCAAGCAGGAAGGCAAACAAAGTGAAGAAAATAATGTTAATGTTTGACTGGCACTCAAGGCTCTACAAAATCAGTGTGTCCTCTCTCTCTCTCTCTTTTTCCTTTTTTTCTTTTTTTTTTTTTTTTTTGATTTAACAAAGCTTTTGACAACGGCAGCAGCAAAAATAATAGCTCCCAGGACTAGTATATTTACTCACAGCACGCGGTAACCCCTTTCTGTTGATTTTAAACCAAATTTAAAACAGAAACTGTGTTAGCCCTTGTGAAAACATGAAGCTTGTCAATTTGCTGAATGTACATTGTATAATTTGGGTTATTTTTTGTATTTTTTATAAAAACAAGTTCTTGTTTACATCTTCTTTATGTCTTCTAATGCATTTTATTAGCTTTTTCAAAGAGCTGCTGATATGAAGTATTCCCCTTATGGTGTTCAATAATTGGGTTTGTGATGAATAATTTTGGATATTTGTATTTTATTCTGGATCTTGTGCTTATTGTTTCAGGGATAAAATTGTTAGAGGTAGAATGTTTTTCAAAATGTACCTTCTCTGAGATTATCAGTAACAACACAAAGAACCTAACATTTTCTCAGTCTTTCTTTGCTTTAAACTCTGCTAGTGCTTTTAGCAACCAATATTATAATTTAGCTCTTTGTTTATGTTACATTTCCTTTAATATCTATGTGGTCTGACAGGTTTTTCATTTTTTTTAATATGTTTTCATATGGTCATGAGGAAATGCTTTAGCGGCAAGTGTCTGCTTCATCCTGGGATCCCAGTGGTTGAATGATTCAATTTTTGTAGTTTCTTTATAAATCTGAACAGTGGGTGATGTCATCCACTTCTGAAACCGAACACTCCCTGTGTGAACAGCTTTGAACTACAGATTTGATTTAGGAATGTTGCTGCAAAGCTTCAAAAGACACTGCTCTGTCCAGCTGCAGTTCTGACTTTTATGGGTTTTGTGCAAGGCCGATGAGAAGTTTGTTTATCCAGGCCTTATTTAATTCCAGTTTGGTTTTTCAGGGATGTTGTTGTGTTAAAAGCCTGCAAAGTCTGCTCTTTCTTCAGCAACAATTAGAGAGCAGCCTCCATGCATTTCTTTTAAATTAACCCCCACTATGTACTCTCTAAAAAAATAAACAAACTTAAGACTTTAATTAAGATGGTAAATAAGTAGCCATCCTTTTAAACCCTCATTAAAGTAAAGCTTTTAGTTAACGATGAAATTTGTAGATAAGCTTCCGCTAACAACTGTCATTTCTACTCCCACTTTTTGTTTGCTCTTCCACCATGTTATAGTATTGCTAAGACCTCCCCCCTTCAGATGTTTTAGAAATCACTGATGAAGTATTTTTCTTCCTTGTTTTTAATCAGAACCCTTTCTCTCAGGCGTATTTTTCCCCTTTAAACTGCATTCATAACTTTCTCTTGTTCAAAAGAAGGATAAATACCTATGCGTTACTTCATAGTGACTCATCCATGGGCTTGCTCTTCTCTCTTCTCCCTCTCCCACCCCAGGCTTTCTTTCAAAAGGGAGAAAGAAACAGGAAAATACCGATAAAAGAGAAAGTGAATGTGTATGTAGCTTTCAATGAGATGAATCCCCTATGACAAGTCAGAGTTAAATTACTGCTGGAAGTGCTCTTGAGATACTGCCAGGGTCATCTGATATTATTGTGTGGCCTCCATTTTGCCCCAGAGCGACATGTGCGGTGGTGTTGGGGAGGAGAGCAAAGGCAATAAGCAGAGCAGCCAGACAAGGCAGCAGGATGCAGAGGTACTGAGACATCCCTCACTGCAACAGGAACATTCGCAGTTGGATCAGTGGGCAGTCTCCTTAAATTTGGGACCCTCCTGCACATCAGCATCAGGACACGCAGCCCTGTGACGACTGGGTTCACTGGCTCCCCCTCTTTTCTTCAGTAGCAGTGATGTGATCTGAAGTGACACTAACGAGGATTTATTACTGGAATCTCTAGATTGAAATGTATTGCTAAAAAAATCTCTTAAAAAATGGCATGAAACAGCTGCAGCTGGAAGATGGCAAGCCAGTTGTGAGGAGAGGTCCCTTTGGCACTGACACTTTCACACTTAACCAGAATATCCAGGACCACATTGTGCATTCGGTCTGCGTGCACAGTTTGTGACCATTTGTTGGCTGGGCAGAAGACAGCCTGCAGTAGCTGGATATTTAAACTCTTGTGCATGGTGTCATTATGATATGAGCTGATGCCCAAGGAGTAAAAGACAATTTTGCTCACCATTCTGACTTGATCCCTGGTTTCGGAGTCTTTTTGAATCACATATTCCAGCACTACCCGATTTTTATTAGAATGCAAGTTTTGGATACACCTTTTAAAAGAGAAAAGCCCTCTGATATATTCCTTCACTGCTCATACAGAATGTGGATTTGCCTTTGACAAAGGCAGTGTCTTTGTATTCAGATATATGCTTTTGCACTTGATCCAAAGCCAAGGCAAATATCAAACAATATGAACCAGATGAATCTACCAGAAGGCAATAGATATTCTTTTCTAGAGTTAGTGTGAAAGATTATGAAGTTCATCATGTGTTCAGATAAAGTTTCTCTTTAAAAGTAACAAAGTTTTAGAATTTCCTTCCTTTGAAAAATTAATGTAAGTGCTGGAATCATAATGTAGTTTTTGAACATATACGGTTAGTTTCTGTTTGGGTGGCTTAGTTTTCGTTTCTTGTTACTGTGATTAATGAAATATTGGGCATCGTGGCTAAACATAATGAGGTTGTGTAAGCTAAACCATGTTGAGAGTCTTTTGAGGCAAGGAAGAACTAAAAAGGAAAAAGAAAACTCTTCCCACAACTAAAGCTGAGAAAAAAATAATTTTTGAAGGAGATTGTTTGAGGTGGTTTAACCACTTTATCAGACATTCATGTGGGAATAGAGAAAAAAGGAGTAAGGAGAAAGCCGCGTATTTATTTAATGCAGAGCGTGGTAAATTATAATGGATGTTGCATAGGCTCAGATATCAGGTGTCTGTCTAACATTCATGGAAGCAGCATAATTCAGACTGAACTTTATTCTCCTCCATTATGCCCAGCTGTTGGAAAGAAGCAAGGCATGTATGCAAAGTCTCCGGATGTTTGATGATCACGCACAACAAGGGGGGCAAAGAAGGGAGATTTACTATTTGTTCAATTTCATATTTTCGGATTCTGAATTCAGTTCTGCAGCATGTTTTATAGAATTTTTGTGATTTATTTACTTTTAATGCCATTGCCTCAACATTTATGTATTGGTCATTTCCTCTTACATGTGTTGTTGTTCCCCCTTGTTCTTTTGAACAAGAAAAAAAGAGAGTGAAAGTGATGGCAGACAGTAATTTAATTATGCTTTCTACCACTGTAATAAGGTGGGGATTGTCCCCAAGAATGGACTGTGCTACAGAGAGATTCCTCAGGGTCTTGTGGGAAATTTCTGGCAGAATTAAAAATAGACCTGGGGGCTCTGGTGACAGCCTAGCACAGCGCGAGTGACGCGTGGACCTGGTGGTGGGAAGACGGCCAAGTGGGAAGTTTGATTCTGACTTCCCACTTTCAAGTGGTTGAAAAATTTACAAGTGATTTATTTTACAAGTTTTACAATTTATTCATCTTATAATTTTTTTTTTTGTTAAAACCACATTTTTAATCTTAATTATGAATTGAATGATTCTCAGTGAGTAGGTTATTATTGCTAGTCGAACAGTTCTGGTTTATTTGATTACTCAGGTGAGTCATATGGTTTGGTTTCTGTTTCCTTTTTATAAATCCTTCAGAACCAATAATCGCATATGACAATCTTAAAATTATTTTTTTTGTTTTAGTAAAATTTAGATACATAAAAATTACTTTGAAACTAGCACAATATACCACAGGTGTGGCTAAACTGAGCTTCTTTAAACATCTTCATTGTTTAAAGATTTATGGATAAGGCAGTTGCCTTTAATAAGCTCCTTTGTAGTCTGAATTCTCTGTCCCTTCTTCAAGTGCTACATGTTAATATTAGATATGTTTGTTCTGGTGGAAGGTGAAATACAAAGAGCAGTTCAGTAAGGAAATGAAGAGCCACCAGTACAATCCTCTCGACAGTGCTTCCTTCAAGCAAGCACAGATTGCATCCACCTTGGCAAGTGATGTAAGTGAATTTGCTTTGTATTTTACATGCATTTACATCCTGAAAAACCTAACATTTGTTCTCAAGCAGAATTTCTTTTTCCATCTTAAGAGTTACTCTGAGCAGCAGTCTCTGCTATACAGTGTGTCTGTATAGCAGGTACAGCATGTTATCCATTTCTTCCTCTGCTTCTGACAAAGCCCTTCTCCAAGGGCCTGCAGAGTTTTTCATAACCATTTTAGATGAGATTCATCTCGCTTAACTTTGTGTGTCAAAAGGTATGACCGCTTACTCTGAGCTATTTGCCTTGTACTCAGTCCCTTTGTATTTGGGAAAGAAATAAACAGGTCTAGAGGGCAGCTCTTCTGACCTGCTGCAGATGCCTGTCTTTAGAGGAGCGAAGTGCTGGCATCTCTCCAGCGGTTGTAGAAGGAGGTTGCATGAGCAGCTCAGATTTGGATGTCTATCTTTTAGACTTCATTCTGCCGGTTGATCTTCTGAATGGTATTACAAAGTACAGCAGTCACTAGATTCAGCTATAGGTGCTTGCTGCTGGAGCCAGGTTGGAGAAAACATCTATATTGAGTGATAATGCTGTTGGAATGATATATTTAACAGTGTGTCTAATGCTAAAAATGTGAACTCTTCTTTGAGGCTGTGATCCCAGATAGCCAAGAGACAAGCTTTCATTCTGTAGTCCAGCGTTTCCAAAGTGTGGGGCATGACCCACTGGGAACAGGAGAGGCCAGCCCTAGGAAGGGTCCAACAGAATATGTAATTGTTTCCAAAGTCTGAATGTTTAGTAAAAAATTAATTGAAGTAATGTAATTATTATTATAAGAGATATGCAGATTGAGTATTGTTGATTTGAAGTCTGCCTAAATCAGTGAAGAACACGATACATATGTGGAGGTGACTAAAGGTATAAGTTTAAAAGATTTGTCATCCAAGATAGGTAAGGTGGCTAGTTTTCTTCCTGTAAAGACGGGCATCCAGCTATCAGAACTATGGAAAATCCTACTATAGGCTGATAGGAAGTTATCTTCTGCTACTTCATTAAGTGATTATCTTTTGCCTTAGGTGACTATATTGCTTATCTTTGCTGAAAGCAGTCTGTGTTAAATAAAATATCCAGGAGCACTTCCCTTTAACTATTTTATATACAACTTTTTTATTTGGACAGTTAGTGTAATTCCTGAATCAAGAGAAAAAGAACAAGAATCAACAGTGTTTAAAATGAGTAAACTCAAAGTATAGAGGAAGATACTCTTGATTTAAGTTTTCTGGGGGTAAAAAAAAAAAGAAAAAATAAAAAAAGAAATAATAATAATTCCTTTCTAGTCTGAAAAGTCATACAAAGTGTGAGTTTGTTGTAAGTGTGCTTTTTGAGGAAAAGTTGGAGTAGTTCCCAAATACTTGCTCAGTACAATGAATCCTTTATTGATTTTTCCTTTTCCTCCAAATGATAGTAAATGACCACCATCTAGTGGCTGGTAGAGATTGTTCAGGCAAGCACTTAATGCTTTCTGTTTCTGGACGGCCAGATATGAAGCTGTGAATTATTTTGTTAATCATTATTTTACATAACCTGAATTCTCTTTCCAGGTGAATTACAAGAAGGATTTGGAAGGCCTACATGATCCAGCCTCTGATCTACCAAACCTGCTATATTTAAACCATGCTTTAAATATCAGCAAAACACATAGTGATGTAAGTTGCCTTTATAAGAATGATCTGAAAAATATATGTAGTAGGGAAAGTAGTATGTATAGTCACTGTAGAATACATAAATTTTTGGTACTTGCTTCATGGTCTCATATGTATTAGACTGTAGTGTTGTAACCACAGTAGTTGGGGGATGCAGTGAAGAAAAAAGGGCTTTTAGGGAGAGGTATTTCAGTTATTAGAACAACTAATATACTGGGTAGGAATCACACAGACTTCTGGTACCTGAGCATTTCTTATATGTCTGAAACCTTGTCTGTTTTTTCCTTTGTTGATCTAAGATACTTCTTTCCTTGCAAATCTCATTTGGCCTAAGATTTTATTGCTTTCATCTGCAAGTTTCTGTACAGAAGTGACCATTATGCTAGTTTAATATTTAGACTTTGGCCATAAACAGCCTCTTGAGTGCTGGCTTCCCTTAGAACTTCTCTGTCTAAACATTTTTTCCCTTCTAAATGTCTGAGGCTTCCTACACTGGATCAGGTAATAGGCACATACTCCATTCTGCCACGTGACAAGACATGCCCCTTGTTGGGGCTGGTGGTCTGACATAGGATAGTGATGGGGGTTGAAGTCGGGAGGAAGAGGCAGGAAACCCCTGTGCAATGCTGAAGCTTCTCTCCCTCTCCAAGAGCACCTATGCTACATGTGTGGTGCTTGTAGACTGGTTAGCTGCAGAAGGGCCACAGAACTGCTGTGGAAAGGCGTGAGTGGGTGGTGTTGGGAAGGAAGATTGCTCACGGTTGGCAGGAGGCGAGTGCTTCACACACAAAGGGTTAGCCCTAATGACTAGGAGCGTACTGGGTCATCTTCTGAGGCAGTGCCTGCTTCTGGAAGCTTATGTCTAAAACAGTCCAGCCTTCCCATCTGTACTTGATTTTTGTGTTGCTCTTTGGTGAATTGAAGCTTGTTTTTAATGTCTCGCTCAGATATGTGAAGCTAACACTGACTGTCCCCTTTTGTATGGGTAATAAATGAGTTGGTAGCTTTCACTTCCTGCATTCTTCATATGCATTTTGGCCTAATTCTGGTTTCCTTCAGTGTAACGTAAGATTGGCATTCTTTTTTGCTGATGAAATGAACACCCTCAGAATGAACTTCATCAATTTGTCATCTTACCTCTAATGAGATAGAAACCTGGACTTGCCCTTAAGGCAGCTCACTTCTTGCAAAATTTATTTCTTTCTATTGCTCCGGAAGGGTTGATTCATACTGTTTATGCCCTCTTCTGAGGACTCCATAAATACTGAGTCTCTGATTTTTGCATTGTCCAGATGCTGGTGGGTATTTTTTCTTGCTGCGAGCAGGAAGAAGAATGCTTTGCCAATCCCTAATGTCTCCACTAGCCATTTGTCTTCTACAGAAATCCCGTTTTCAAAATCCTTCTCGGATTTGACCTCCCCATGTCATCTCTTTGATTTTAACATGGCTTACTCTCCAGCCTTTCTCCATGCTTTTCCAGTACCTTCTTTGTGTTCTCCTTCTTGTCTCTCCACAGCTCATACCAAATCTTTCTTGAAGTCTGCTTCCACTGTATGAAACAGTCTTCCTGACTGTGCCGTTAACTGATTTCCAAAGACTGATTGTATGGTCTGTTTTTTTTTCTCCCTCTGAAACACAGAGCTTCTTGCTAATTGCCCAGTTTTGCCGTTTCCCTGTAGTATACCTTTCTTCCTTGAACTTTATGCATCTCTTCATCTGTTGCATAACATAGCTACACCTGCCCCGGTGCGACACATTGGAACCTGTGTGGTTAATTAAACTCATAAACTAATATAGTCGATTGAATTGGTTTGCTGATTGACCTAGGGTGTAGAAGTGTGTGCAACTTTATGAAACACATATACTACCAATGCAAAGCTGTTACACAAGTCAGCTTCCATGGGAATAAATTCCAACAGTTAAGAGGAGAGCTTGGTGGGCATGTTTGGATACAAATAGACTGTTTTTGACAGGTCAAACTCATCCTATTTTCATTATTTTGATGAGGAAGAGGGTTCACAAGGTGGAACTTTCCCCTTATACATGTAATTCATGTGTACATAACACATGTAATAAATAAAATTTAAAACTTTGATTTTAACCTAGTACAACAGCTAGGTTATTGTTTTACACTTCTAAAATTTGTTTCTATTGTGGAGACTTTGAGATGCTAATGAACTACACGCTAAAAAACCCAAGGAACTTAGATGTGTTTCATTTTATGGAACAGGGTGAATAAATAGGACTTAAGAGACTGAATCTGGTGCCTGTAGTTTAGTGTAGCAAAAGGTTATGCGATTTACCTCATTTGATTGTATAGATTTTTTTTTTTAATTTTGTTCCATTAGTTGAGGAATGGAGTAAAAGTATGAAGTCAGTATCTGTAGATGGAGATAATTTTCATTTGTTTCCACTACAGAAGTGATTTTATTGTGTGACATTTATAATTACTTCCACTAGGAGGCAAACTCAGACCATCATATGTGTTCCTTTGCACGTCAAAAGTAAAAAATAATGTTTGTTTTCTAGTGAACATAAACATTTGACTTTTGGATGACTAGGACAAGCATTTTCTCTAGGAACTTACAAAAGTTATTTTTTATCATATCCTTTTTTTCATTTCATCACAATATTTTAAATTCAAATTTAACAGTAGAACTCCTGAGTTGGGAGGCCTAAAATATAGTTTCTTTTATGCTGTTTCTCCCATAGTTATTTTAAATGGTATTTAAGTTGCAAAACCTTCTGGATTTTGTTTGTGAAAACATTCTTGGATATTTTTTGTTTCAGTATGAATATAAGAAATCATTTAAGCAAAGCAAGGGCTTCTATCATTTCACCCCGGATACAGCTGAACAAATCCATCACAAAGAAAATGCAGTGCTTCAAAGTCAGGTATACACAATCATAAATATATCTTGCAAAGAGAAAAATGCAGCGTTCTAACAGTGATTAAATCGGGCACAAAACTGCATGACAGATTACAGTGATGTACAGTGCATATTCCATCAGAAGCACCCCATGAGGAGAGAGGAGAGTGTTTTTACAGGACCCAAACCTCGTGCAGAAGCCTGATAGGGAAAGATTCTTTACACTTTTCTCAAATTCAGATATCACTATTTTTGAAGAGACAAATAAATTAAAATGACATTACTCATTCTGAATATCATATTTTGATTTGTAGCTATTTGCTTTCTTTTATGGCTTGTGTGGAATATTCCATCATACCCCACACTGATTGATTAAGTAATGTGTTTGCCCATCTTAATCAAAAGAGTGTGAATGAATGAGTTCAGAAGGCTTCTCCAGGTTTCCAAACAAAGCATATTTGCTTTGTGAATTAGCATAAAGTTATATGTTGGTGTCTTAACCCTGTGTCCTTCAATGTGATTTTGCTGCTAGCTTTAAGGTCATGGTCATCAGTATCTGTGAGGGGAATGTTGGTGCAAGACCGGACCCTACCGAGGCAGTAGTTTTCCTTCCCTTTTCCCTCCCACAGGTACAAACAAAAGTGCATTTCAGAATGGTGCTCCTGAGCCTGAAAGAGAGACCTCTGTGGCCTGGCTGTGAAATGGATTTTGTTGTTGTTACAGTAAATGTGTTGTATAATGGAAACATGACAGGGGATCCTATTGAAAAGCTGCCAACTGTTCAGACATAGGTCATTCAGCCAAAATCATGCAATTAGTTTAAGGATTGTGACTGATGCTCCTCACTCCTGCTGTCTTCAGAGTTCACCATTTTTAGGTCTGACATTTTGAAGCAAAGGAATAAATGACTCCAGAAAAAATTTCCTTGTCTAGCTGCCCTGTTTCTCCAACAGGTTAAATTTGGGAGGAGTCTTCCAAGTCAAAACCTCTAAGGAGTATGGTTAAGACAGGATTTGTCTGTCACTGTGGCAAGCAATCAGATCGCACATTCTCTCAGCTGTTAACAGCCTTTATTTTCATTTTCCTAGCTCAAGTACAAAGAGAATTATGAAAAATCTAAAGGCAGATCAATGCTGGAGTTTGTGGATACACCAATGTATCAAGTTTCAAAGGAGGCTCAAAAGATGCAAAGTGAGGTTAGTAAAAATGTGTGCTTGAACTAGTAAAATTTAGGTCAACAGAGAAGCTAACAGACATCTTGTACTGAGGTTAAGAAAACGGTTGAAGCAGATCGTAAAGATTTTATAAAAGGAGGATATGGTAGAATTAGTACTGAGTAGTTCTCTTTGCTATTCTGTAGCTCAGCTCTTCCTTCAAATTTGTTTTTTCTCAAAAGACCATTGGTGCTAACACTAGATAGAGATTGTATGTAGCATCATTTAATTGAGAAGAAACTCAAGAGGTCATCTAGATCAGAGATTACTAACTTTTTTAACTTTTGCCTTTAATTCCATCTTTAATGAGGGAGAATTCTCAGGTGGGAGCAAGTGAAGCCACAAAGCCTAGTCTGACCCTGTGCCTTAACTGAAATGTACTCCTGCCCATTTAGCCTCGGGAACTCAGCAAGGGGGAAGGAGTGTTCCCAGGCTCCAGAACAGCACTGGCTGTCCTATGTCAGGCCGTATTTTTCTAACTTTTTATTAAAAACTTCCAATGGTGGAGGTTTCGTGACCTCCCAGGCAATCTAGTCCAGTGCTTCACCATCCATCCTGAGAGAGTATTTCCCTGTGTCTCCCTTGCTGCAGTTTGATTCCATTATTTTTGCTGTGTGTCATGGAAAACAGATGATTTCATCCTCTTGGTAGAAACTTTTATGTGTTTAAAACCATTACCTTGTGTGCCATTTGTCTTCTCTTTTCTCTACCAAGCAAACTGTTTCTTTCATAGATCAGGTTAAACACTCTCTTTGGAAATATCATACATACGTATTTTTATCTAAATTGTGTGCGTCTTGTATAAATAATCTAGGTCACGAAACGAGTAATAAAGTTGCTTATTAATGTGATAACTAATTTATGGCATGCCTCATTTCTGGGTCTGTTTACAGTGTTCTTTCTGAAATATGCTTGGAAATGCACATGCAGGTACCACTAATTGTTGTTTTTGCTTCAACAGAAAATATATCGCAAAGATTTTGAAGAAGGGATCAGGGGAAGACCCTCAATGGATTTAGACAAGACCCCAGAGTTCTTGCATATAAAACAAGTCACTAACCTTCTGAAAGAGGTAGAGGATTTTTATTTCTTTTTTTTGTTGTTAAGTTGTAAATGAGCAATAAGCAGCATCACTACAAGCTACTGAGTGCTGAACAGCTTACAGTTAACTTGGTAGCTAAATACAAAAGTGACTTCATGAGTAAAAATTGCTGCGTGTCATTTTATATTCTGAATATAAATCTGAATATAAATCCTGTAGTAAGAATCAATACTTTTTGAAGTTTCCTTATGAACATAAGGAAATGCTAAAGCTCAGCACACCTGAACCAGAAAAACAGAGTTAAATGAACAGATCAGATGAATCCATAGAAAAAGGATCACTGGCAGAACAATCACTCTGAGGGCCTCAGTTTTGGAATTTGTTCCTCCCCTGGGCTCAAATAGCCCAAATTTGGTGACCTTCCAGGCATGCTGCAAAAGACATCTGTTTGGTAGGGTTTTGGAGAGGGCCTGGAGTTTTCTTTCAAGATAGATGAAGGGGTGGAAAGGAGGATTTCTATTGGTGTCCAAATGGCAGTTTTTTCTTTTGAATAATTATTTCAGGTTTATGATAGTCTGTTGTGGTTATATGGATGCCTTGAGCTGTGTGTAGTCACTTTTAACTAACTTAATTGAAATAATTATCTGTCATACATGTTATGGATGAAAATAAACACCAAAATTCCATAATATAGCTGTGATATTACATAATCTGCTTTCAGCAAATTTTGTTAGAAGGTGCAGGTTTTCTGTATGCCCACTGTTTCTTTAAGATTTGTCCAATGTTCTTCAGTTGTATGTGGCGTTATAAATTAAATTACTTTTTTTCCATAACTGAGAATCCTTCTATCTTTAGGCTTTTTATATTGTTATTCAAAACTGTTTTCATGTTAGATTTTTGAGTATTGGTTGGTTCTATAGATTAGGCTTACTATTTGACCAGATTTAAAAGTAAATATATCAGCAAAATTCATAGTTAGAAATATCAGAGCTGCTAGATATCCTCCATTTGAATTTGGGAGCCAGCAGTACCTTGTTTATATTTATTGTATTAAGAATTGATGTTTTTGCTGTGGCCCAGGTGAACGAATTGAGGATGCTAGAATTAAAAACCCTTGAACCCTGTTCCTCTCCTTGTTCTTTAAACAACTTATCCCAGTCTATGCTAGATTTCATATGGGTAGAGATTTTCTTTTCTGATATTTCTTTATTATTCATCCTCTAATAAATAATTTATTCAGATAAGCTTGGCTGTCAGGTAGACAAGTCTCAAGCTAGGTCTAGTTTGTGCAGTACCATGCTGTGCGTACGTCTCATGTATGCCTGCTGACGAGGGAAAAATGCAAATGCTTGCATTTCATTGAGTTAATCTTGCTGTGTGCTTAATGTCCACAGAAGTGGTTAGTTCATGCATAGTTGCACACGTGCTGGAAATGTTCATCTTTGAAAATTTTGATGTAACTTCCCTCCATAGTGCTACATGCATTAAGATGTTCCCTAATTCTTATCTCCTCAAATTTTATGACTCGTTACTTAGGGAGTAAACCATGCTTGTGAGCCAGAGGGGAAGAATATGAGAAAATGGAAATGGTATTTTAATGCATAACTGCATGAATTTCTTATGATTTTATACCCACATTCAAGGAACAGATTCCGAAACCAAAGATTACATACGTCAAATTAATTATTATCTTTCAAGATTCAGCAAAATGATGTATTTCTTCATAGTCAAGGATGTAGCTCAGTATTGTTGCATGAAAGTTCATAATAAACTTCAGATAGATACTGCATGAAATAAGAAGGAGAACCCGGAGTTATTAAAAAGTGAATTATTTGTTCAATTACTTTTTTTTTTAAGTGTCAGCTGAATTTAATAATTCTAAATCAATAGAAATTGTTTCCTGGTTGTTGTAGGACATGCTTCTGATGATAAAGAGAAGCTTCTTTAAAAATACCTGGTTTCCTTTTGTTTAAATAAAGAGCTTATACAGAGACAAAGGTGCTCACTGCTGCTTATGAAATTCAATACATGATTAGGAGTATTAATTCATGTCTATATAAATCCTTCTGAAAAATATTTTCGTCAACTTGGTTCTAGTTTCTTTGCTTAAAAAAGCCTAACCCAAACCTGGAGATGGGAAGAACAATTAAAAATCCTTATAAAACTTAAAGATCTTGAACTTCAGTAGGCTTACATCAGCTCTCTAGGAATTGGGAAGAGGAAGAAGAACCAAATGTCCACGGGCAGGTTCTAGCGTGCTTTTAATTTTATACTGAACATTTGAGTACTCTGGAGGCTGCAGTTGCTAAATGTTGATAGATCATATCAGTGCAGTGTCTGAGGGGCACAGAAGTGGTATGGTAGGAATATTGCTTCTACCTAATAATTTATCAAGCAGTCATTTTAACAGGTCCTAGTATAGTGTTCAGGGCATCCATCCTGATTGTGATGCCATTTGTGGAACAGAGGTAAAAACTGCAGCACAGCATATATTGGTCTGTAAAAGCAAATGCTACTGCAGTTAAAATGTCTGTAGAGAGGCAGCTGAGGCCCCTAAACAATGTGCTAGCGCTGTATAGGAGAGGACTATTTTTCAAGAGCACAACAGGAAAATACATGACTACATTAAAACCTTTTCACTTTTTCAACATTGTACCCTTTGATTTCATAATTTCCAATTCTATTTTAACTCTGAAACCTGTACTTCAGCTAATTCATATTTCATAGAAATTTCAAAGAGACCCTTCAGACGTTTAATAAGTGGCATTTCTTTTCAAGATCTTGCACACAATATTAAGTGGAGAAATCTCTCTTTTTTCTTTTAATCCTTAGAAAGAGTATAGAAAAGATTTGGAAGAAGGGATGAAAGGAAAAGGAATGACAGTGTTTGAAGATACACCAGATTTGATTAGAGTGAAAAACGCAGCTCAGATACTAAATGAGGTATGTTATGCTAGTCAAAGTTATTGAAGTTCACTCTTTATGTTGTACTCAGCTGAAAGTATTCCAATTTTTTTTTACATAATCACAATGAAATACGTAAGTATTGAAATTAAGGCTATTTCTGTTTTGCTTGAAGAATGTAGAAAAGCTCCGGAAAAAAACAACTTATGACAAATATTTCATATTTTCAGGCAATTAAAAGGTCGATGGAAATTGTTAGTGCGGTCAGTAGATACAGCATTTAAAACTGCATTCATTTTTCCATCTATTTATTTGTTCAGGTAGTGTAATTAATACTGTAATGGAAAAAGGGTTGACTGTTAATGGACTTGTAAAGAAAAGTCAATGAAATAATTTTTGAGTTTTTTGGAATCACGTACCTACTATCTGAAAATAAATATCGGTAATGACTGCCAGACATCTTGGGAAGATCTTTTATGCCAACAAACTATTCTACTTGTAAAAACCTTTTTCCAAAAGTAGAGTAGCTCCTGAAGAAATGGATTTTCTTGAGCCTGCGGTTCATCCAATGCAAACAGACAGGTGGAGGCTCCTTCCAGAGTATATTTTTAGAACTGAACTTTGGTATTAACTGTGTTGGTCTAAGTTGCTCTGGAGGTTACGTGGAAGCACGTTAAGTGTGCAGTCTACTCCTTTGTGAAGGGCTGGGAGTGGACGTGGAGTACTCTTTGATCTGTGTACTGTTTCTTGAAGACCACCCTGAGGAACTCGTGTGCTTGGCAAGCCTGTGTGCTCAGCAGAGCTGCAAGCTCCAAAGCTGGCACGGCTGCAGCTCCTGTGGATGAGCTTGCACAGGCTGCCTGGGAAGCAGCAGTGGGGCTGGAGGGTGTGGGGAGGGAAGAGAGAAGGCAAAGCTCGTGCTGCACTTCATGCCTTCGGGGAGTCATTCTTTCAGAGTAATATATATACTTATTTTATATATTTATGTATTTTATATTCATTTAATACATGTGTGTGTATATATATGTTTATTTGCACACATATACATACATAGCCGTAAGAACCAGAGGGAATGCCATGCATAGGGCCAATCTGACCAATGTAAAGAAGTGCAGGAATATATAGCTGTAACTCCCAGGATTATCTTTTCCTTGGTGTTTTACACAATATGAAGCTGGGACTAAACATCTGCTATTCCACCTTTAGCAGAGAGGAAGTGAGGGATGATGTCTTCTCACAGGTTAACTTACACTTTTTACAAAAAACTGTGGTTTGTGAAGTAGAGAGTTGTTTTATCCTGTTTATTTCCACATCAGAGTGACACAGAGATGGAAGACTGAAAGTCTTTTTGCTCTTGTTCTTGTAAGTGGTCAGACCATTGCATTGAGTAGAAGGATATTTTCCTTCTTTTTTCTAATTAGTCTTTTGTACTAATGTACAACCTAAAAAATAATTAACAAACAAGAAAAGTAAGAAGGATTTTTTTAATGGTATGTATTTATTTTGAAAAAAGTACCTGATTTCCACTGGCAGATATAAACTAGAATAGAAGGAGTGATTACTACTGTAGTAGCAGAAATAGCACTGCCTGAGAATCTTTTAATTTTTTATTAAAAAAAAGTACAACTATCGTATACAATATTTCAGTATTACATTTTAATATCATTTGCTGATGAACAAGAAATATATCCTTGCTTGGATAAGCTGAAGATGAAATACTCATTTTGTTTCCTGGTTATTGGTTATTTATAATTTATGTTGTGAAGAAAAAGCACCAATCATGGATGAGTACTGCCACTTGCCTAATGGCTGTGGTTCAGGAAAGACCTATTAAATGAATAAATTACAACTTCCTGCTCTGAAAGTTCGCTGGAAACAATTCTGTGTGGTATTAAATTTCTAACATGTAGTCTTTTCATAAATAAAATATTTTCTTAAAAGTAAAATGTATTTCAATTAGGCTGGCACCAAGTACCAGCTTATTACACTAGGTTCTGCAGAGCTAAACTTCCCCTTTACTTTAGAGGATAATTGTAGCAAGCTGTAGGGACTGATTTCCCCCCACCCTCTGCCAAATTAAAAATTCAGTGGTAGAGTTTTGTACATTCAGTGAATATCTCCTCAAGTTTTCCTCCTGTAGTTTGTTGTGTGTTTTCCTGACAAAAGCTTACCAAGAGTCTTGAGAGTTGAGACTCTTAACTTGAGATTTTTGATTGACTCTAAATCTTAAAATTGGATCTCTTGTGCAAAAATCTGCCTGTAACTCTCTGGCTATTGTGAACGTAAGGCATGAAGTTTTCTCTTCACAGAAACACTACAAGAAAGACCTGGAAACTGAAATTAAAGGGAAGGGCATGCAAGTTGGTCCAGATACTCCTGAGATAAGACGAGCCAAGAAAGCTTCTGAAATTGCAAGCACGGTCAGTACTGTACCCGGTGCAAGCTTTCCATTTGACAGAATGCAACAAATTATTGTCGTTGAGAACTCCAGGTGATGACCAATCTAGGCAATAGCAATACCACCAATTTCACCAAATACCTAATCTTTTGAGCTGCATAGAGTCTAAAAGTTGCATAATCAGCGTACAGGGGGAAAGTTAAGACTTCCCAGAACTTTGACATTTCCATCATCTTTTGCAGGTTGCACTTGTTCCTCATGAACCACGCCTGGCCTGGGCTGTGTTCAGTAGCTGCGGGCCCTACTGCTTTTAGGTCTAAATAGCTGCTTTAGTTAGGGCCAAATGATAAACAGGGTTAGAGAGATGCTAAAGCCTTATGACCCCAGTCTTGCAAAGCACAGCCAAGGGGGAAAGTCTCGTGTACATGTATCTGTGATTGCAGCTGCCAAAGCTGCAAAGAGAGGTAGATGTGAAAGGCTACATCAGATTTGAAGTAAGCAGTCCGTTAAAATAATTTTTTAACTGGTCAGCAGCTACAGCATAGGTGTCTCGTAGATAGATCCTACAGAGCTAATGCTGTTGAATCAAAAGTTATTTGGTGTTTTAAGAATGCTGTTCAGTGGAATCACACAGATTAAAGTAGGAACAATTTAAGAATTTGGCTGTCAGACATGTGAGTATTTCCAATGCTATTCTTTTCAGAAAGAATACAAGAAGGACTTGGAGAATGAAATTAAAGGAAAGGGAATGGAAGTGGGCACGGATACCCCTGATATACAACGAGCCAAAAAAGCTTCTGAAATTGTAAGCCAGGTGAGTACAGAATGAATCTCTTCAGATAACTTTGGAAGTAAACCACAATGAGATGTTAAAAACATAAAATTTTCTCAAATGTACTTGGGCTAAAAGGAATAAACAGTGCACAATAAAAACATTAAATTAAAGAAATGGAAGAATTCATTTTAAAGTGTGACTAGTGCTATCAGAGTGGCTTTGAAGACAGCATGTACAAATAACTGTAGGATTAGTTACGGTTTTTTTTCCTTCTTTTTTCTTCAGAAAGAATATAAAAAGGATCTGGAGACTGAAATTATAGGAAAAGGGATGCAAGTTGGCCCATATACTCCTGAAATACAACGGGTCAAAAGGGCTTCAGAAATAGCAAGCCAGGTAGGCATACTTCAAAGGCTGAATGTTTTAATTATGTGTAACAATGAGTGCTTGACATATATTGCTCAAAATATTTCTTCTCTAGCTCTGTAGAGGCTTTCATACCTGTATTAAATTAATTTACATGTAGTAAAAGTCTTACTGCCTGATTCGTATTTGTATTTAGGCCTGTCATGCCATGTAAATTGAATTTAATTGTTTACATCTACTTGCAGGTCTTTTTACATTACCTAATGAGAAGGTTATGCAAATCCTGACAGTGAAAGGAAAATATATAGTATATATGGGAAAGTATTATATATATATATATATAAAAAATATTTTTTCAGTGTGGGACACAGTGTCAGGTGTCCCACACCCAAAATGATAATAATATCATAGAGGAGAGAGGTTGAAATAAATACTGTACAAGGATGTTGAGGCTCATCAGCAAGAAGCATCTTTTGTTGCAGTTTGGATATTCTGAGCCCAGGAAAGCAGGAAACAGACATTTTAAAATTATTTTTCAGAAAATGTACAAAGATGAAGCAGAAAAGATGCTCTGTAACTATTCTGCTGTCCCAGACACTCCAGAGATGGAGAGGATAAAAAGTACTCAGAAAAACATCAGTTCAGTGAGTAATAGTGCTTCTCTCTTTGCTTACAACTTTTCAGATATTTTTGAGTTTAAATAGGCTCTCTTGTGCTGCAGCATGAAATAGGGAACTTATGAGTAAATATCCTTTGAATTATTTGCATAATTTTCCTGGCAAAAGCTGTATCACTCATTTCTTTCAGTAAAAAAAATACCCAGCTTTTCTAGGTGTGACACTGTTATTTTGAGTTGCTAAACCACTTATACCACCTTGCCAAGCCACAGTTATTTTTAAATGAAGATTTTTTTTTTTTTTTTCCATCAAGCCCCAGGAAGTACTTTATTTAAAAGGACAAAAAAATCTAAGGCTTGTTACTGTGCGTATAAGATTTTTCATCTGTTTCCTATCATATGTACAGAACATCAAGATTAGGGTATAAAATTAGAACAGATCAGGTTTCATAAATATGTATGTCTAATGATTTTATGTTGTACTGGATATATTTTTTAATTTTATGCTAGATTTAAGTTTCAGTTTATCCCTAAATATAAATTATGAGCTTAGATTTCTAAAATTGCCTAGTTTGGGATGCACTCAGTTCCATTTCCTTTTTTGGCCCATTAATTCTGCTGTTTGTAGTTCTGGCTTTGCTTGTAATATAACAGAGAAGAGAAGAGGAGTAAATATAGCCTCCGGAACCAAAGACTGTCCAGTTAATGTTTTTTTTATGGCAGACTAAGTAATACTAATAAAGCCAATGATTTGAGAGAAAGGAATATAAGTTACTTAAATATTTTAGTATTATCTGACACAGATGTTGTTCTTTAACTTAAGAGATATTTTCAGCTTCCCCAACTCCACATGAGTACAAAGTCAATTAGTTTCTCTCAAGGGTGTTTACCTGCAGCTATCCCATATCACTCCAGCTTCACTAGGGGAGTAAGAGCCTGCGGGGAGAGGAGAGAAGAAAAGTCTCGGAGGCTCCTCTAGGCAGTGGTCTCTCCTGTAACGTCTTCCAGCTATTACCTACTCCTTTTCTTCATTCAGATGAGAGCAGCTGAAAGCTACATCTTTCCAATAGGAGCTGTTGACAGGCCTACTGGCCCCAATTTTGTTTCTTGTAATCTGTTGCCTCTTGGTTTTGAATGGTCCTCTGCTGTACGGTGTGACGATGATCAGCACCGTATCTCATGTCACTAGCATCCTAACATGCTACGCTGAAACTCCGTGTAACAGAGGGAGTCCAAGCTAGCCTCTACTAATCTGCTTTCCTCCCTGCTCCAGTCTTTGTTAGCTTTTGATGAAGTCCTCAAATAGGTCAGCAGGTCTGGCAGTGCAGACTCACTAACAGTTAGATACCAGGAATATAATAACCTTCCACTGCTTAATGAAGCCTTGACAAGCCTGTGACACATCTGAACCTCTTGCGGCCCTGTAGGCCAGTCTGAGCTTTCAGTGCCAAGGCTGACAATTATCGTCCTTGTTAGTGTACCAGACAATATGAAATAAAAATATTTTGTCTTTGAGGTGATTTGTACTTGCTTTATTTTGTGATCATTCGTTTTCTGTTTCTGAAATGGATCCTCCAAATGTAGGAAAGCAGTTTATAGCTGCGATTGAATTATCATTTTTTTTCTTTCTCTATGTTTTAATCTTTCAGCATTCTGTGCAATTTAGATTATAAAGGTAAGTTAATTTTTACTAAGTTAAGATATAGCTGGGAGCAGCCCCAATATAAAAAAATTAATGACCCCTAATAGGCTTCTGATTTTTGGAATTTGTCTCAAGTATTTTTCTGCCTTAAGGGACAAAAAAAGTGACTAGCTGTGCAGATAAGATCAGTGCTGCTTTTAGCTCACTAGCTCATTTGGCAGATGATTTACAATAGGATATTTACTGCACAGTCATCTCTTTCATAGAAAAATTCCCAGCTCCAACATTTTTTACCGCTCCCTCCTTGGTACAGGAGAAAAGTATATTTTAGTTCAGTCCACTATGTAAATCTTTCTAGCTTGTACTGACATGTTGGTGCAGAAGAATTTTCAAGTTCTTACTCATAAACTGTCTCTGTTCTCACATGGTAAAACAAAATTCTAAATTGTTAAAGGTTTTCTGAATAATTAAAAAATGAGTTGTGGACATAAATAATTCACTCTTCTCTAGAATATTTGACAGTACTAGTAACCCTAGGTTACAGAGGACTTCAAGAAGTAGGAGAAATGCATCAAGATTGATGTTTTATTGTTTGAGGTTTATTGATAGGAAAAAAAAGTTAAATAAATCTTGGTTTAAGAAAGGCAGAAATACTAAATGGTAAAGATTTATTTTACGAACTCCAGGATCAGACTTGTTTTTACACTACCAGCCTGGAAATACTTACTAGAATGGCAACAGCTGTGACACCAAATACTGAAATTCAAATAAAACTTCTTTAGGAGTTTTGCAGTGTGAACTGGTGCTCCATGGTTATTTACATTATAGAATATGGAATTTGTGGAGCAGTTATTTACTGTCTCTTTCAGTAACTTTGAATGACTGAGTCTACTGATGTGCTTTGTGTTTTATCCTTTACTGAAACAATTGAAATAGAGGGGAGAATTATATAAACAGCATGTATACCTTTTCAGAAGTGAGCTTTGTTTTTAGATGCAGTCCTCAGCTTTCTGGCTTGAACCCAGAAGTAAAAAATTGCGTGACTTGGATTGTAGCTCTGGCTGTTCTGGTTATTTTGTCAGGAATATGTCAATTTTCTAGTTTGTTAAATTAGAAATAATATCTGTTCATTTCTCAGAGTATTTTAAGATCTAAAGATTAAAAAACCAATTCAAATCTTGCATGTACATGCACGTTCAATTACATTGAAATGAATGAGATTACTCAAGCATAAAGTTGCATTTGTAAATGTTTATAGATTATGATCTAAATTTTAATATTATTTCCAAAGTTAAAACTATCATTACAAATACTTACAAATGTTTGAGGTCAGTCTAAAGGATGATAATAGATTATCTGGGTTAGAGTTGAAAACAAACAGAATGTTATTATAGTTATTGATAATTGGTCTGATTTATGAAAAATTAAAGTATTTGCTTTCTCAGCAAGATTTATAGTCAGACCAATTTGGAACTTGGAAAATTGCCCAGCCCTTTTATGAGAACTTGTACTTGCATTGCTAACAGTCTCATAATTACTTTTTCTTTTGGGGAAATGAAGGTGTTTTATAAGAAGGAAGTAGGAGCTGGCACAGCTGTAAAAGAGACTCCAGAGATTGAAAGAGTAAAGAAAAATCAACAGAATATTAGTTCGGTAGGTGTTATTAACATTAATTATTCTTATATGAGTAAATGGTGGTCAAATTCTTTTTCCATGTTGTTTTCATGTCACACATCTCATTCAAATACTGCTCCACTGGATTTTGGATATAGAGCTCCATTCTAGTAGAGTTAGAGCTCCACTCTAGCGTAGTTCTTCTGTGTCCAAAGATACAATTTCAAGCTGAAGCATCATGAAAAATAGGAAAAACTTTTAACTAAATATTTGAGGAAAGAGTTTTGTCTTTCAAGAGTGAGAAACATGAAATGTATTTCCTGGTATGACAGACTGAACAGCAGTTGTAATTTGCAATTTAGAAAAATATCATATCACAGAAAAGAAAATTTGTAAAGTTCCTGTAGAGTCCGCATGTATTACGTAGGGGTTGGTACAGTTTGCACTTCAAGAAGAGGAAAATTATGTCCAGACTCACAAATTATGTGAAAAGGTGGAGCGTTTGTGCCTCTTCACATGCTAATGACAAGTTGATCTGTGGATCTGATGAGACTAGTTCTGATCTGATGTTGTTTATCTATGGATGCCCAATGTCTTTGGCACTTTAATGGGCAACTACAAATAAAATATCAAAATTAGAGTTTTCTACAAGTAGAACATGCTCTTCTGATAAATTCGTGGCAAAACGTGGAAAAAGTGGAAAAGTGACTGCCAGCAAGAATACACTTCTAGCTGCATTGTTCACTTGTTTGGAATTTTTGGTGTGGAGTCCTCTAGGGCCATTTTTATGTTTGTGGCATGACTTTTCTGATGATTAGATGCTTTTTTAAAAATAAAGTTTGAAAGTAATGCATAGACATGACACTAGATTGTGTTTAAATATTAGTTGAAATCCAAATTAGGGACTCTGGACACCTATTCTACTAGAATTTCCTTGTTTACTGAGTAGTGTTAAATACTGCATTTCCCACCAAAGTAAGGTCAGGTAGGGAATTGAAAAACTCATATTTCCGTGGAATTTTTCTCTGCTCCATCCATCACTTTTCATCTTGTCATTTTGAGTCACAGTGCAATTTGAAGATTCAGTGCAAACTATCATGTGTCCTAGATCCTGAAATAGTGTTTCTGGTTGAGAAGCTGTAGGTTTTCTTATGAGGGTGATTTTTTTTTATTGTTGGTTTTTGGTTTTTTGGTTTGTTTTTTCCCCCCACCCTGTGCAGTTATGTTTTTTTTTTTTTTTTTTTTTTTTTAGCCAGATTTGTACTGGTGTTCTAGAAACAAAAACCTAATCTCCTGTTACCTGTGTGATTTCCGGTTCCACCCCGCCCCGCCACCCCCCCCCGCCTTTGAAAGTGAAATGGAAAAATAGTCTACAGTGCTCTTGCTGCTTTAGAAATCCTAAACAGTGATGAAGAGGGGAAAATGAAAGGTGGATCACTATGCTAGTGAACACACTTGAACAAAAGCATATAAAGAGAAACACAAAATGCATTAGTGGTTTAGTGGTATGATGTAAGTAGCATGGCCTTTACCTTGCTAGTCTGTGTGTAGGGTTAATATTTTACAAAAGATGTTTTATTACATGTAGTATACTTGAGATTACTTAAGTCTTGTATAATATTTATTAAAAGTGTAGAATGCCAAATTTAAAGGCAATGTGCAATAAAGTTTTAAATTATATGTCAGTAAGAGGGAAATTATATTGTGCAGTAAGAGGGGAAATTATATTGTGTAATTTACAGGAGTCCCAAAGGAGGGGTAAATTACACCAATTTTGACTACATTAGATTTAAACATTTTACACATATCTTTGAATTTAGCCAGAAGGACTTAGGACAGCTTTAAAACTATTTGCTGAGCTAAATGAAACTATGGAATGTGAAGCACATCTGCAGTGCAGAAAAACCCAGAACACCAAACCAAAATAACACTCACTGTACAACCAAACCATGCAAAAAAGTCCATTGCATCATGTTCTGAAAGTGATCAGATTCTTCCAGATGACATATATTGGAGACAAAGATCAGAACGGTCTGTTTTCAAATCCTAAAAAAACAAGGTGGTGACAGCCAAGGGGGTTGAGCTCATCTGACCTGTTGTGATGATTGGTTTGGAAGAAGCAGCCTCCTAAATAGTTGGAGTCAAGATCTCACAGAACTTTAAAAGCAAACATCAGACCCATGGACTGTAACTGAATCTGAACTTTTAAAATTTTAAAAAAACTTGGTTATATTGAGGGACAGGCAGGGCTGGACACAGCACTGGAAGAAAGCTTTTGGGGGAAGATTGTAATTGTGTTTTTGTTTGTGTGAAATCCATGAGGAAACCCCTGTGATATGTCAGTCAACACTACAAAGCTGGAGTCTGATTAAAACTCAAGTAATGGACATTTTGAAGCATTTTAAGGACTAGTAGCACTGCCAATTCTTAAGCTTACCTAATAGTCTCTATTAAAAGACCCTTTTTTCCAGTGGTTTAGTACTTCTGCCAGTCCTAAACTGTCTGGACTGAAATTTTCCAGTCCTGGTCTGTGCTTTGGGCTGGTTTGGTTTTATTTATTTATTTATAAATTTCAGCCAAAGCAACTTCCAAGTATGAGCTTAGAGAAAAACAAGTTATTTTGTCTGCGTTAAAAAATTTAGCACTCTCCACAAGTACCATGTCTTGGAGAAGAGTTGAAAATTGTCTACTAAGTGACATTTGGTACAGTGGATTTGGGAAAAAAGAGGCCAGGGGTGCGGAACAGAAAGTGTAGAAGGACTTGGTCAAAGCGGACAGGCCAAATGTGGGGAAAGACGGGCAGAGTGATGTGCTCCTGTGCATAGGTGCTTCCTTCCAGAAGAGCTGAAACAGAACCCAAGGTCGTTTAGACTCACCACTCCCTCGCCGTCAGCGTGTATCTGAGGTACTCTTGGTCAAATATTTTCCCTTTCTTTAATGATTGTGTCCACGGAGGTAACAAACTACAATTGTTCTCATGGGTTTGTGCAGTCAATCTAAACAAGCCACAAGGGGCTTAAGATGAAGGCACACAAAGGAATGTACGTTTGTAGTCTTTTAAATCATGAGAAATTGCCTCCCCAAGAGGTACCTTTAGCGAGTATTATTAAGGTCACTAAGTCAATACTCAAAAGCAAGAACCTGAATTCACATCCCCGTGTCTAGACCTGATGATCCATTGCCAAAGTATATGATTTTATACTTTGCCACGAAGGCGGACCTGCTCTGGTTTTCCGTTTTGCAAACTACAGTTCAATGAGAATTCTCATTTGAATGCAGGTGCTGTATAATCCTATGTTTTTAAAAATTATGTAGCCAGATCATCTGTTACTTGTCTGTGCTCTCTAGTAAAAATAGTACTTTTCCTTGTCACAATTCCCTTTTTCCTCATTTTGCAGCAAAATTAGTGAATTAATGGGTGTGAAAAACTCAGATGGTTTAGCGAGGAGCAACATAGAAAAGTTCCTGAAGAAATCAGTAATTCTGTCATCAAAACAGGACCTTAGAGCAGTTAAAAAAACCCAACAAACCCGTCAGTCATGGTCTGCACGCAAGCTACTCACTAAGTAAGGGTCATTGATTATGTGTAATGAATGAGGCAGAATTCTCTTGAGAAAAACAGCTTTTGGTAATAGATAAAGAAGATTATAAAGCACTTTATGAGGCATGGGATGAAGTAGTATAAAATATATCAAAAGCTGTATATGAGCATATTTGTACAAGGGGCAAAACTAAGGTTACATTTACATTAATTGTGTCATTTTCTGATTTTTGAGTCCTTGATTTTGCAGCCTTAAAATGTATTTAATAGAAGTTTGGTATGCCACATTAATATAAAACTGTACAAATCGATTCATTATGCTGTTCTCTTGTTCTTAAAGTACTTTTCCTTCCTTGAGTCTCGCTAATGAAAAATGTTTCCAACTATTATATATCACCGCACACACACTTTTGAATGTTTTTGTGAATTTTGCTGTTTTATTACCGTTATAAAGTAAAAGAAAGAATGCCATATCACTGTAAAGGATGGCATGGTCTACAAGTATTGTTTATTTTACAGTGGCATAAGAGATTTGGAGCTGAATGTGCTGAATACTGGACAAGTGTTTAGTAACAGACAGTGAGACAAAGACAATGCACAGATTTGTCCGAGATGACCCTTTTGAATAGCATATGGAAAACCAGAAAATATGATGCCTTTCTTTTTAGTACCACATCCACTTAACCTTACAATTCTTTCTCATTAAGTTGAATTCCAGTTTTGGTACATATGGTGTATAATTGAAGAGATTCTAGTTCTGTGCATCTTTCAAGTTATGGAGTCTACCATATCCAAACATACTGCTGTTCAGAAGAGATTAAATGTGGCAAAAGCAACAGTGAATATCTGACAGCATCTTCAAAGGCATCATCCATCCAACCATCTGCATTCTCCCTGATGTGTCTGTGTGTGTTTTTAGAGAACTTGAATGAGACGTTGAAGTCATCCACCCATTTAAGAACACATCTGTGAAATGTTTGGTTTCTGAAATGGACTGGTAGACTCCATAGCAAGATAATGGCAAGACCAAGTCATTGTCAGCGATGCAGATCTCCAAGTAGTATATGCAGCATCCCAGTTATCGTGAAGATAGCCACAATCCCATGTGACGTATATTCCCACTGTAAGAGTTTTAGGATACTAGACTTGTTATATGGACTCTCTGCTGCATTGTATCAAACAAGATGCATTGGAGACCCTAGCAGCCTGTTCCTTTTCAGGTCAATAGTGTTGATAGGTGTGGTCTAGCTGTGCAGTATGTGTAAGGGAGAGATTACAAAATGTTTGTTGTGTTTTAGTGCTTGTCTGTATCTTCTTTAAATTGCTAATATTTTGTAATATTTATTGTGCAGATTAAATACAAGGAGGAAGTTCAGCATGCAACAACCATTTCTGATCCACCTGAACTAAGGAGAGTTAAGGAAAACCAGAAGAATATTAGCAATGTGTGCCCCATTTTCATTGCTTGCACACTTCTCTCTGCTGTATTAAATGTGTTTGTGCCTCAGTGAATATGTCTGTGGTGTTTGTGCTAGTTCCTGTTTGTCCACAAAGACTAATTTAATCAATTAATGGTAAAATGATAACTCCTTAGCCTTGCACTTTGATTAACATCAATGAAAGTGAAGTATTCCTGTTGAAGTATCAATTGTCTGTGTCTGAAATAGAGGAACTGCAGGAGGGTGAGTACTAAGTATCATGTGGAACAATGTGGGTGTTTATTAAGGAATGGTATTTTCCATCCAAATGCAGTGTGCTCTTTAATGATGTCTAACAGACTGTTGTATTTCTGTTACTCGGAAGTCTCTGTGTAATATCTTCTGCCATGTTTGCTAGGTTCAGTACAAAGAACAGCTCTGCAAAGCTACGCCTGTGAGTGTCACCCCTGAGATTGAAAGAGTCAAGAGGAATCAAGAGAATGTCAGCATGGGAAGTTGCTCTCATTTAATCCTTTGTATAATTTTTGGGTGCAGAGGATGAGTACAAAGTTCTGCTTCCAGAAGCTGTGCCTTTTCTTTAGTTAGGTGCGGGCTCAGTAATGGAATTACTTAAAAACCCTCTTTTAGGCAGCAATTGTGAAAAGCCATTGCTTGGTTTGGGAAATGGCACGTGAAGCGTCACGTATTCGATTAAAGAAATGGCTGCAATGTTTTGAAATGTTACTCTCTGTCTTGGATGTTTGCAAGAAATCTTGCCAGATTTCTTTTTTTTTTTAACAGACTGTCCTTTTGCAGCTTTTTTTTTCTTTGCTTTGTAAAAAAATTGGCTACAGTTGTACTCAAACTCCAGCTGTCTTACCTGTCTCTTTCTGGTTCCTCAGTAACCATCTGATCAGAGTTTAGTATTTAATGGCTGACATAACCATTAGAAAGTCATACTGTTTGCAGGAGCTCAGGGAAGAAGGTAAGGGCTTTTGGCGCACGCTGCTGCCTTCCTGCATTGCTGAAGTCGTACCTTGTTAATGAGTCTTTGAGCGACCAGCCATTCTCCTCACTGGGAACTGCCATCAGCAGCTGTATTTCATGGGGCTATAAAGAGCTACAGTGTTTCCCTGGGGTGTTTTCTGTCATGTTCCCCGAATTAATTTAGAGTTACAATTTTCAAGAATACTGTCCCTCTAACTTAAGTGTATGCTATTTATTCCTGGATTTACGTTGTATATCTAGCTCTCCTAAAATGCACGCTGCTGCAAACAAACCTGTTTTCCCAAGTGATTCAAGCCAGTCTGTGTAGTTGTTCTACTCACATTGTTGTTTACCTTTCACCAATTTTTGTGTTGTGCAAATTTTGTTGGAAAGATTAAATTCTCTTTCAGGTCACTGGAATAGCTTTGGGTGAAGATTCTTTAACTTCAGACTTTTCTAGAAACATTAAGTCTTGAATAATCATTTTATCTTTACAAATGTCAGTTTGCAAGTTTAATCCATTTGATAGCTTACCATAATTTTTATAAGATGTTAATTTTTCAATTGGAATATGTTGATGTGGACAGACCAGAACTGTGTTGTGTGGGAAGACAATTGCTTGAACAATATGTATGTTAATGCCACAGTGCACTGCAGAATTATGAGCATAATGTATCAGCACAGTTACCCTTATCACACAAAACCCAGAGCTTATTTAAAAAAAAAGAAGTTTTGTATGGAAATGTTTATTTTACATAAAACTATATGGATTGGCATAAATCATGCAAGAATCTCTAATTATTTGCTAAATGTGTACCATATCTGACTTCCCATAACATTAGACTAATTGGTCTGTCAATGCCACATCCTATCCTTTATCCTCTTTTGATACTGATCCTGCCTTGAGTATGCATTTGGTTAATGCCTTGTTGCTACAAGTGTATTTTGTTAAAAAGCGATAGAGAGGATATTCCTACAGTACATTTAAATAAACACATGGTGAAATTTAGACAGTTGGATTCAGTTGGCAGTTGTCTGATGTACTGCACCCCCTGTGTTTAATCACCTTTGAATATATAGAGTATAAAAGTTAGAACATGGATGGTATCCTTATGGAATCTCTATGTCTGGACAAATATACATTTACAGTGGGCATTGCTGAAATTCAGTTTTTTCATTTGCTCTGCTTGACTTTACTGCATTATTTGTGGCTTACCCCATTCCAAATATAAGATACTTCTCTATGCTGCCAAAGACCAGCGTGGTAAATGTCAAGATGCTGTGTGTATATGTCCACACAAATGCATTAATAAGAAGACTATACAGAAAGAATTCAAGGTTATGCTTCAAAAATCAAGTTTTATGAGCTTTAATAAACTTCAAATGCATTTTAGTTTTTCAGTTGTTTCCTGGATGACCTTTTAAATCATACATTTTAATGTAATACAATGTGATATTGCTTTAGCTGAAATAGTATGTACCATTTTATTCTGTTAAATAATAGGTTCACTACAGAGAACAGCCTGGCAAAGCTACTGCTGTGAGTGTCACTCCTGAGATAGAGAGAGTCAAGAAGAATCAAGACAATATCAGCTCGGCAAGTTGTTTGAATCTTTTTGTCATTTAGATTTTCAATCTTTGTAGGAATATAACAAGGATATGCTTTTCCATTTAGATTTAATGTGTCGAATCCAACTGCATCATCCACTAAATGGAATTTTTTTTATCCTTTGAGTACATGCACTGCACATATGGGCAACAAAAATATTCAGACTTGTCTGATTATTCTTGCAAAAAAAGTAAGTGGTTGTGTTGGCACCAGTATTTTTCAAGGAGAGAGTCAGTAGAGGTCAGTCATTCTTTCAAGAATCTTCATCTCTTGTTAGCATGTTTTAGTTGCTAGATTGCAGGAGTAAATTATAGTAAAGAACAAAGGAAATGGGAATTTAACTTTAGTGCAAATTTCATTTTTCTATGATTCAAAGCATGGAAGCATGTAGTCATCCATTCCACTCTGCGACATGCCACCTATCTTAGAGCTGAGTAGTCCTAAATAGATCCTATTACTAAATGCTAATGAGTAAAATACTATATTTTTCTTGGCTTTTATGATAATACTTACCTTTTTTTTTTTTTTAAATCGCCACTACAGTGGTGTAAGAAGCAGCAGACAGTTCTAATAAGAAGCAAGGAAGAAGTCAAAACAGCATGGTGAAGTAAAGGACCAGACTAGTTACATTACAGTCTGTGTCCTCAACACTGAAACAACATCAGTGACAAAGCCCCTGCAGATGGTAAATAGAACAAGTTTCATGCAGAGCCACTGTCTCAAGATGGCAGAAGAGAATTAATAATAGTGGACACTTTAGAACTGAGTGTAGGAGGGAAAAGTAAAGTAGGTTGGGTTTGTCAGAGGATTTGTCTAAGGACAAAGGAACAGAATCTGACCTTGTAACTACCTATGTCTTAAGTACGTTCTTAAAATGCTAATGCATATTTACCAAAGTCAATTAGTTTTGAGGTGCATAGTTAAAAATAAGAGGGAAACTTCCCAACAGTTCTAGACTTTAAATAATTTTTTTATTTCTGAAAATTAAGCTTTTTTTTTCCAAATGACTCCTTCACTTCGTTTCTCAAGATTTACAGGGATAAGTACTCCTCTATGTTAATGAGCAGTAGATGAAAACCAAACTATGTTGGCTGTAATTATTCTGTCCAGAAAATGCTTTATATTCAAAAGCATATGTAGCTGAATATATTTGCTAAGAAATGTTGTTGTTTAAGAAGGATATGCAGAAGAATATGCAGTACCATATATTTCTGTTTCTCTGTACATTACTTCAAACTTACCTATGAAACATAGACACCAAGACTCTCATTTTCATAGGTATGTTGTGCTTAGCTAATACGTAACTTTAAGGAGGGTTAGACAATTTCAATACTTGTCTCATCACAAACGTGTGTTGAAATAGATTTGCACAACTGCTTTGAGGGGTAATACTTTGAGTGTGAATGTATAGGTAAGTCTAAAATATTTACTAATACTCAGTACACAGGTTACAATGCAATGTAGGAGCTAGGAGAGTCCATTAGTAGAAGAATTCAGCTAACCAGAAGAAACTGTAAGAGTACTCACTCTAGAACCAACAAGTAGGACCAACTACTTTTACTGTTTTAGAATTTTGAATGTGGGGTTTTTTTGCCCCCCCCTTTTTTTAAACAGGTAATTAACCTTGCATCTTTACAAGTCTGTAAAATGCCACAGAAAAAGCTAATTAGGAGAAATGTGACATAGGAGGTTCTGTACTTACTGATGCACAAAACACAGAGCCCAAATGTTCTCTTTGAAAACAGCATATTCGGATTTGTCCCAGACATGTTGCTTTTGTGCTGCTAGCAAGGACTAACTATGAAACAGGAGTAAGAAGGCTGCCATAGGACTAATCTGCTCGTAAGAGTTGAATTCCCTGGGGACCCAGGGGTTCTCGTGCTAATCCCAACCTGGGAGCAGACTGAGGTCTGTCTGGGTAATAAGAAGGTAGCTTATCATCAGCAATACAAATATGTTTTAAAGATGACCAAGTCACAGTGGTGTTTTCTTATTATTTATCTTATTTTTCAGTTGATAAATGAATTATTTCACTTATGTCATTTAAACAGTCAAGAGTTTCAGCTTCCAGGTAAATACTATTTTTTTGAGTGATTGATGGAATAAACGTGCCCTTTGGCCTTACCAATATACTAGCTCATCTGCATCCTCCCTCTGAAATAAGTCACTAGAAAATGAGAGTAAAGAAAGAAACAAGAAAAATGTTGGGCATTGTGATTTGGAAGGATACCGTTGCATGGTGTGATTCTCACCATCCTTTCTACTGTAAACAAAAACTTCACGTGTGCTGTTGTTGCTTTTTTGCAGGTCAAGTACAGCAGTGATCAAAGGCAGATGAAAGGTAGACGTAGTGTGCTTCTAGACACACCTGAGCTAAGGCATGTCAAAGAAACACAAAACAACATCTCAATGGTAGGGTACTTTCTTCCTATAATTAGAGTTTACTAAGGAATGGCACTTGACTTCCACTGGATTTTGCCTTCCATTAATATAGGTAACTGGTGAAACTCTGCTCAAGTATGGAAGGAATATTTTCTTCTTATGCCTGTTGAGGGAGTGTTTGCTAACTGCATATGACTGTAATGAACATTTTCAAAATACTAATAAACAGTTTTCTAACAGTTAAATGTCTGTTCTTTTGTTTGGTTTTTTTTTCTTTAAAAAAGTACACATCTCATTTGAGCATCACACAGATTGACTGGATTAGGTGACACACTTCACCTTGTGCCTGTGCACGTTCCTGGTTTCTGCGTGACTTTTGTTCTTGGAATGAGTTGTTTTGTGTGCATTTGCTTGTGTGAGAATGTTTGTCAATTTAATTCTTTGATGATTAAGACTATTTAAAAAGTAAATATGCATAATCAGGGATACTACTTTATAACTCTTACTAATACTGATTTTGTTCCAACACTTGGTGAAATAACACTTTCTACCCTAATGTCCTTGGTTTTAATTTCCTTTTTTTTTTTTTTTTTTGAAAGCAGGCTGCTTAGAATAACTGCAATTCTTTCTAAAAACCCATGTTTAAAGCCAGCTGGCATAAGATAAAACAAAAGAGCACCTTTTGTATGAAACTATGTGTGTAATCAGAATTCTCAGTGAATGAAAATAATTGAGTTCTTTAGAACTATTACTGCTGGAACATTTTTTACTGACAGATGTAGTTGTCTACATCAGTAGAGAGCTATCCTATCTTAGAGAAGAAGGGAATGGACCAGATGACCTCCTGAGGGCTTTTCCTGTCCTATGTGACTGTAAGATGATGCTTTGCTGCTTGAGTTAATGCCTAATTCAGTGGCAATGGAAAACAAATGCAAAAATGATAATAAAATATCAGGAAATCAGGTTAGGGAGATAGAAAAGACTTGGCTGGCTGTCCAGCCTATCTCATGTGTGTAACAATTCTGTTACGGTGCAAAACCCAAAGAATATAAGTGCCTCGTAAAACAAACTCGTATGCATTCTTGCATAGAATAACTATTTGCTGTCAGTTGCAGCTTGGGGAAAAATGTAATTCTTCTTGTTTTCCTAGGTAAAATACCATGAAGATTTTGAGAAGACAAAGGGCAGAGGCTTCACCCCAGTGGTAGATGATCCTGTAACAGAGCGGGTGCGGAAAAACACCCAAATTGTGAGTGATGCAGCATATAAAGGTGTGCATCCACATATCGTTGAAATGGATAGAAGACCTGGAATAATTGTTGGTAAGTTGTTAAATACTGTTGCTATTGAAAACACTGTGGGGAAGATGAAAGCCTCTGCTTGTGTTCTCCATTATAACTAAGATAAAGTACTCCCAGATTTCATTTTCACTGTTTTCTCAGTGTGAAGCTTGTGTTGAACTACTGGTTCAATGCCAGCTTCTAGTGAAGTAATAATGGGAATGAATGGGAGATACATTTGTCATTTGGTCTGTAATTTTTTTTCATATATGGATAGTCATTGCTCTTACTTTAAGTTTAAATTTTGACTCTTCAAGAAAGGCCAAAATATCTGCAATAATCTTCATTTTGCCCAGAAGAGAGATGATTAAAGCTGTGATTCTCCAAGATTTCAATGTTTAAATGTTGCAGACCAGTTTGAGATTTCCCCTTCTGTCAGTCAGCAATTTCTCCAGAGCTGCACATGCTCTGTTTACCTCGTTTTAGACTTTCACACAGCTTTCAAAATATCTCAAGGTGTAATTCATCAGTAACTCATTAGATCTCTGGTAAGCCAAACGCCAGTGTTCAGAAGTGCTGTTCTAAAAGATGGTCCAAGATAAGACCAGGTGTTCAGAGGGCAGAATACAGATTGGTTTTGTGTGTAGAGACAGAGTATTGCATTAAGATGTCATTTGGGGTATTCATAATAAATGGTATTTCAAAATCAAAATGGATATTTGAAATCTATTAAAAGTTAGCAAGTCTGCTATGGCAAAGGAAGTGGTAACCTGACATTTTTATTTTTTTCTGCTTTCCTTTTCTTTTGGTGTGTCCTTTTTCTGTTTTTCTGTGCTTTATAACAGTGTAGACCCCAGAGGGTCTACATATGGAAAAACATGCTGAGATAGCACTCTAAAATCCTTCATACATAGTAATAATAGCAAGGGTTGACTTTAAGTCTACCTCTCAAAAATCAGAGAAATTACAGGTCAGATGGACTAATCGGTGGGTCGTATAGTCCATCCTCCTGCATCAAGCAAGGTTAACTATATCTATATCATTCCTGGCAGATGCTTCTTTAGTTTTTTCCTTAAAGTCTCCAAATAAGTCTCCACCACATAAAGAAGTATATTTCTTTTCTTTTATATAGCCACCTTTTACATGTCTGTAGCTACAGCCTTTAGGTCAGAAGGGATTTCTCAAAAGTGAGTATTTAGAGAGCTCTGCCTGGGGAAGGTACTGATGCTTTTAAGACCATGCAGGTCTCGGAGGGTCACACATTCTGGATCTAGGGCGACAACTTGTTCAGAAAATCATTGTTGGGACCCAAGTGCTTGAACTCACTTCCATAGCTAGAAGTGGTGCAGCCAAAGAGAGAGAGAAAAGCTCCTGCAAAATTGCAGTTTAATATACAGTTTGCAATATGCTGTTTAGTGCACACTTCAAACCTCCTACTCTGTACTGCATTGCATGTGTGCTGTAGCCCTATGTAAGAATCATGTGTGCAATCTTATGTTCAATAACTGAAGGCTTGCTAGCACAAACAGATTAGGATTAAGAACATCCCTGAGATAAATTCTTGAGCTGACTTGAGTAACTGAAATATTAGTACTGTTTATCACCTTAAAATACTCCAATATCAAAACACACAGGAATTCTTAACCCCCCATGCCCGCCAAACAGCAAAAATAGTACAACTATTTAAAGGAAAGAGGCCATGCAAACCTGTGAGTCTAATATCCAGTGATATTTCAGCTAATGCTTTTTCGGAGTAAACTGCAATTATAATATCTGCTTGTTTAAAAAGAAGCAGTGAGCTCCCTGCTCTTGGAATGTCCTTGGCAGCTAGAAAAAAAAAATCACAGACTGAAAAAAACAACTATGACTCTCTTGAGTTTTTTCCTAGCTGATAATTGTTCAGCTGGTTAGGAAAAGTACCTCTGTGTTAGAGTCCATCTGGTTGGTTTTTAAAGTATTATCAGTGAAGCTGTAACAACTTTTTCAAATGTCCGATTGCTAAAATTAATGCCTCTGCTTTGGAAAACAGGCACTAGTTTTCACCATGCTAAAGCCATTCTAAACCCATCAAGATAAATTAATCTAGTTTAGCTTTGGATCTGTGACTAAAGAGGCTCCATGATTCTCATGCGAGTATAAGGATATTTTAAATTGGCAAAAGTTACCAGTAAGTTAAAATTGATTGGTGCTATAAATTGCCAAGATTCTGATTCTATGTATGTTATTTCAGATTACAGAGATGGATAAAATCAGTACAAATCAATGGCTGCTGCACTGATGCTGCCATGAAGCTGTACTTACTATGTTTTTACTTACTAAGGCATGATCAAACAGGAAAAGTTGGGCATTCACCAGTTCCCCCAGCCCTCTCATGCCTGTCAGTGCTTGATGTAGTTGCATAATATATCACCGTTAGGGCTAACACATAGTTTATCAAAAGAGTTTGCGTTGGCTTTTATTCATCTTGTCAAGAGGGAGTTAGCACTGTGCCTCACCATATGGGAGTTGCAGTAGATAACACATAATGTACATACACTGAATGTATTCTAAAGCCATGGGATTTATTTTATTAGCTCTGTCTGTTCTTTCCATTGCCTCTAGGCTATTAATAATTTGAAACATGACATATTTGGGGTCCCCGCAGTCCGACTTTACCTGCAACCCATTATTTAGATTGGTACCACTCAAACCAGCAAAAGGGCCAAGTTGGGAAGACAAATATTTTTCCCACTTCCAATGCGTTGAGTAAATCTTGCAGACAGGTCTGCCCAAGAAGCAAACCACTAGTAAAAAGGTGTGATCTGGTAGATTTGTGCTTTAACTGATTGTACTTTATGTCAAGGTTTTATTTTAAGCTGGTTTGGAGAGATTAAATGATTATTATATTTTTAGACATAGCAGATATGAATTGTATAGATTAGATTGATGTGAGTAGATCAAGAATTTACACTGTAGCTGCTTCTGCATTTATTATAAGCCTCCTCTTGTACAACACTAATTATTTGTTATAAGTTTATTAAAAAACATGGTTGAATCTGTATTCACTTTTCTGCTGTGATTATAACTTAAACTCGGATATGAAATTATTTCTTATGGACTCTCCTTTCAATATCCATTTCAGGCATGTTAATTCAAGAGATATTAATAACTTACTTGTATGAATTAAAGCTGAAGATCTTACAATTACTACTGTTATTGAATCCATACATTGAATTTCAAAAATGCTTCTGGGTAGTGGGGTAGTGAATCAACAGCAAGTCTGTGTCCCAGGAAACTTAGATATTTGCAAGACAAAGGGAATTACTGTTTAAGAGTGGGCTTCATTTAACCCAACTGTAGAGGTCTACAGTGTAGATTTCTACAGCTGAATTTGTCACCCTAGTCCATTTTTTGTATTAATTAAGAAAGATGGATACTTTTGAGTTTATGAATTGAGCAACTTGTGGAAATTTATTTTGGATAAGATGAACTATGCCGCTGATTCTGCTTATTAGGCTGACTTGATCTCTACTGTATGCATAGGAGGGCCAGTAGTGCCTCTGTCAGCTGTAGAGATGTATACTGCCAACTGTCAGCTATAGGGATATATACTGCAGCATCTCCATGGAGTAAGGATGCTGTTGGTGGACTGGGGAAATAATCTTGTAGCTCTGATGATTTTGGTTCTTCTGGTGGAAAAGAGCTCTGGTATGTGATATTTAACTTGTTTCCATTTATTTAGACTTAAGAAAATACTGTGGCCATATTTAGAAAAGGAAAACAAAAATTGGGAGAAAAAGTCTCCTTAAAATAAGGTCAACGCTTAAAATGAATGCACTAAGTTCTTTTAAACAGGAAATTAATGCTTTCTGGTTCTTTCAGGTGAATATGTAGATCTTTTGGTTAATTTCTAGATGAAGGAAATTGATTGCTGATTGTTAAAACTCATTCCTTTCATGCTTTTACTTCCTTTGTTGTTTGTCTGTCTTATAATTTCTGTGCTTTGGGAAAAGATCTTAAAGTTTGGCGCACAGATCCTGGCTCCATCTTCGACATTGATCCTCTGGAGGACAATATTCAGTCTAGGAGTCTGCATATGCTTTCTGGTATTGCTTATATCCTGTCTTTTCCCCAATTCAGCTTTTCATGTTTATGAAACTAAGTTGATACAGTAAATTTTCAGGTCAATGTGCCAGCCATATGTTTTATAAGTATGTTTTCATATATATATATATATATATAACTGTAGTATTTTAAAAGCAGTGTTTTATAGGAACTTCAGCTGTAATCACATGTGCAGATAAGAAGTAGTGAAATAAATCTTATCCTAAACAACAGTTATTCATACCACTTACAAGTAGTCACTTAAAAAGCATTGACCTACTTTGTCCTCACTATAAGCAGAATTTTCGAATAGTTGGACCTTACTATCTCTACTATTCAGAGATATAGAAGATGGCCTATTTATGAAATTGATTTCTATGTACATTTTGCTGATATGGCACATGGTGTTATGCCTTGTGCTATTGCTTGCAACTCCAAGGTGTTCATAATTTAAGGGTAGATGGAAAAGGAGAGAAGGTAATGTAATAATAGGCAGCAATGTTTTGGCTCTACAAGTTTTTGGATTTTTTTTTTTCCCCCTGGAAGTGTTTATTTAGAATGTTTAATTTTGCTCATGTATTTTCTTTGCTACTACTAATAGTGGAACTTTAAATATTCTTTTGAATGTCATACAGCAGTATTTCCACATGCACTTGTATGCATGCTGGGATAAAGGAACATTTTGATTTTCCACTGGAAATTTTCATATGCTTCATTTTCATCCCTTTTTTTCCCAGTATCTCAGTCCTACCTTCCATTTCTGCTATTTTAAAGCAGAGAACAAGCTTAGTTCTATCGGATTTTGAAGCAACCTTTTGAACTAATGGTGTTCAAAATGGATACAAAATTGTGAACAATTCACTTTTCTCTAATTTTAATGCCATCAGTGTATGAATATCAATGTTAGCAGTGTTGGGGTTTTTGTTGTTGCTTGTCTTTGCACTTCTGTCATCTATTTACTGTGATATTCTTTCTTTCTACCTTTGTAGAAAGAGCAAGCCGTTACAGTAAGCAGTATTTACATTCTACCAGTTTGGGAGATTATAAATCAGATGGTTCTGACACGAACCCTACCTTTTCTTACTGCAGTGAGATAACAAGGCCATCTGATGAAGGAGGTACCCCTTATTCCCACCTTTTTCACTAATGACACTATCACAGTGTGTTGAGACCTCACAGGCCTGTATTAACTCCCTATTCTTGTATGGTCACAAATCATTAGAAACTATGTAAGCTATTGCCTGATTGATTAAGGAAGCAGAGCAAAATCTCAAGACTGCACAGTTTCTTGCATGTCATATTGCTTTATCGTGTATTCTCTTTCACCATTTTGGTAACGCTGTCAGTCCAAAAGCCCTGCTAACTTTCATTTACAGTGCTTAAGAGAAGATGTGTTGTGTTTTTGCAAAACTGTCCTGGTTTCGGCTGGGACAGAGTTAATTTTCTTCCTAGTAGCTGGTACAGTGCTGTGTTTTGGATTTAGTGTGAGAATGATGTTGATAACACTCTGAGGTTTTAGTTGTTGCTAAGTAGCGCTTATCTTAAGCCAAGGACTTTTCAGTTTCCCATGCTCTGCCAGCAAGCAGGTGTGCAAGGAGCTGGGAGGGAGCGTAGCCGGGGCAGCTGACCTGAACTAGCCAAAGGGGTATTCCATACCATGGAACGTCATGCCCAGTATATAAACAGGGGGGAGTTGGCTGGGAGGCGCGAATCGCAGCTCGGGAACTAACTGGGCATCGGTCAGCGGGTGGTGAGCAATTGCCTTGTGCATCACTGTTTTTTTTCCTCCCCCCCCCCTTCCTTTTTTTGTTGCATTCCTTTTCATTACTATTATTATTATTATATTTCATTATTACTATTGTTAGTATTATATTTTACTTTAGTTATTAAACTGTTCTTATCTCAACCCACGAGTTTTACTTTTTTTTCCTTTGCTTTCCTCCTCCTCACCCCACTGGGAGGGGGAGGGGGAAACGGCTGCGTGGTGCTTAGTTGCTGGCTGGGGTTAAACCAGGACACTCTTGAAAGACACAATGTAACTGAAAAAAAATACACCTCAACTGAAAAAAATTAATTTACCCTGTGCTTTTCGGTGGGCAAATCAAGCATATAGTAGTATTTTAGTGACTGAAGTACTTCTTCCTGTATTAAACTATGCAGGTGTTTGTGGCTCTCTGTTTCCATCCTTCAACTGGCAACTTTCTCACAGATGAAAGTTTTCTTATACTCTCAGCAGTTTGGGAACCAGGGTTAATATTCAGCTGGGAAGCTTATGTAGTCTGATATTGTTTAACATGGATTAATATTAGGATACTTTGATGAACCTGCATTCCCAGGTACATCTTGCATCTGTTTGATGCCATAGATTAGAACAAAGTTTCTGAAAATGATGAATAAAGGTCTAGTCATTCAAGTGGCATTACAGTGTGTACTAGACTTGACTGGTGAATTGTAAATATTCAGAAACATTGCATTCTAAATATATATTTTAAAAAAATAGTGATTTCTACTTCTGAGTTGTGAAAGAAGGTGCATTGAAAAGGTTATCCAAAAGGTTACTAATTTTTTTTTTTTTTTAAGAAGGTGTTAGACTGAAGATATTGCTACCATTTAGTTGCTTGGCATCCTTGAATTACCCATGCTTTTAGAAGATTTTAAGGCTTCTTAATTGTAGACTGTGCCTGTTTATGTTCTCCCACTCACCAGAGTAATATGTTATTATAGTGGCTAGTGTTTAGGGAGTCTACGTTGTGTTAGGTGCCATATAAATACATACAAGCAGCTCTGATTAAGAACAGGTGAGGAAGAAAGTGTTCAGACTGAATAACTAACTCTGAACAAAGAAAGAAACACAGGTCTTTGACAGAACTGTAATCCTTTATATCATGTCTGTCCATCTTTATTTGATATTTTAACTATATTCCCAACTCTTTTAATAGATGATAGCAATAATGCATATCATGCTGGTTTTTGTCTGTTCCTGTGATGATGCAAAGTGGGCTTGACAGTCCAATGCATATCATCTCTCTATATCTGTTCTGATCTTTTTTGGCTCTATTCCAAGCCATTTTAATGTTGTTTTGTCAGCTTGATTTGAGTGTTTACAGATATTTTTTATTACTTGCCATATTGAGAATAGGAAATGGGCTTTATTTTGCCCATTTTTTTGGCACTAGCAAGCTTGCTTTTTGTGCCTCTATTTAAATCTATTGTTATGGTGATGTGTTGAATAGATCCTTGCCAAGATGAACATATTTTAGCAAGATACTGTTTCCGCTTTTGACCCAGCTGGCTAGCCAGGGTTTGAGCACTTGCAGACAGTTCCCATTGCAGGGGAGAAATAAATGCCAGAGCTAAGTAATTTGACATAATCCTAACGATTTACAAGAAAATGCCATTTCTGTGAACACACTCGGATAAAACCAGCAGAAGATAGCATCTTTGGTCAAAAATACCAACCTTTTCATGGCAGCATCCTATCCAAAATGTCATTTAGCACATAGCCACAGATGAGGTTGCCCTTGACCTTTATCCAGTGTCTCTTATGGTGTACCACAGTGAATGAGAACCAAATCCGTTTTGCTAAGATTTCATGGCTGTTTCTCATGGAGTTTGTACTTGTAGATCTAGCAGTGTTTTCTCGCTGGCAATTGTTCAGTCTGATGGTGCACCAACATGAAAGACAGTTGGAGACCTGTGACCAATTTTACAACCTCTAAGTGTCTTTGGCCTTGTCTCATCATCTTTCAGATATTTCTACGTTGTTCAATTGCTAATTTATTCTAGATACCTTTACTGATATTTGACCCACAACTCAAGTCTTCACCAATCCACTGCCACGGCTGATGGAATTGTTCCTTCACGACCTCTCCCAGCCCTTAGCTGGGTCCCTGGCTTCATGCTAGATGTTAAAGGCTTATCCAGATCTAAATAACTCTTTCTCTTGTCTTTGGGGAATTTCAGTAACAACATCACAGGGGGGCTGCTAACGTTGTTCACTAGAATTAATTGTTTGTATTTGATTCCCTGACCATTATTTTAGAGGACGAGGTTGAGCTGAACCAAGTGTGCCTCCCAGGGAGCTTTCCCTACAAAATCGGTACGTTTTTGCATGATGTAAGTTTGGGAAAAATTGCTGATCTCCCTTTTAGACTACTGCAGGTAAAACTGGATAGGAAACAATTGTTAATGCTTTCCAGCAAGCCTGATGCAGGTGATGAACTTCCATTTTGATATTCTTTTTGAAATTACTTTTCAGCTTTGTCTGTCCTTTTTGCAGCTTCCCTCTGTTAGTGTTTTTCAAGGTTGACTTTATTACTTCATGGTATTGAATTTTTTTGCCATACTGGACAGAAGGTGTTGCACTAGAGCTTCTCAGTTTGCCTAAATGCTTTGTAATTGATTACTGCCCTAACAAAGATTTCCTTTTTACCTGCAAGCCATTCTGTAGCACTTCCCAGAAACAGTTGGGTGCCACATTAGTTCTTGCAAAATTCTCAGCTGTTTTTCAAATAGTTATTTTCAGCTTGGCTAAAGAGGAACAGAAGCTAATGATTTCTCTCTTTCGATCCTGCTTTTAACACTGGTGTTGCAACTTCTCAGACATGGAGCTATTAATTAATTTTTGTGAAGGTTTTTCAGGTTATTTTCGTCAGAAAGAGAAGTTGAGATATATGGATGTCAGATGTATTTTTGTTTATAAAGACAGACCAGACCGTTCCTTCTTCACAGAACACTGTAGAAAAAAAAGCAACCGGAGACAGTTTCTTTGCTTTCAATTCAGGTCTTTCTAGACAGCATTGTGTCCGAAAAATCTCTCCACTGGTTGTTTGGGGTTTTTTTTGAATTTCTTTATAAAGTCTTTTCTGTCTGTCCTGATTTTCTGTGCAGTCTTACACACTGTTTGTCTCCCAGTTCTTTTCACACTCACTCTCTTGCTCCCCTTCCTCCCCTACAAGTAAGGTCTCATCCTGTTAGTTTGCATTCAGGCACCAGGAGAGGATGATCGGGTTCATATGGCTCAACACCTATTCCAGTCTTGCATTATTTTGGACGGTTGTATTTGTATTTCAACCATCTACTCCATGAAGGAGATGAATTGCTTTTACATGTAACTCCCATTTACGTATAATTATGGAGTGTTCAGTGTCTGATGACAGAAAGGAACACAGGTATCACCTAATTGGACTTCTTGTATTCACAGTCTCTACAGTGTTTCTCAGAAGTTGTGCTAAAGCATGTATTTTTATAAAGATATCTTCTCCTATTTCAAGGTCTCCATATAAAATTAATCTACCGTCTTTTGCTAGTAACTTACTTCAGTAAGTGAAAATGGCATTTAGGTCACACCTTTGTGGCTCAAGACTGTTTTGTTTAGTTCCATTCCCCCAAAGGCAAGAGTAAAAATGCTTGAAAGTAGCACAAGTTCACAATATTGGAGACTTTTTTTTTTAAAGGCTTGTTATTTTAGAACGCTTTCTATATATATTCTTCTCAGTAGTACCATCTCCAGAGACTGAGGCCGGGAAAGGACTTTTTAACACTAGAGTGTTAATATGTGGTACGATGTAAGATACGGAAATGAATTTGTGGTGTATGATCCAGTGCCAATCACAGAAACCAAGCTCAGTTGCTCAAAGCTGTGTGTGTGCAGGTATAGAGAAAGAGTGGCAGGATAAAATGAAGGCTGCAAGTAAACCTTTAAGGTTAATTAATATTTTTCTTCAGGCCCATTGTTTGTAGTAAGCAAAGAAATAAAATACTACAACCAGAGGAAATTCTGGTTTAGGATTAAAATGTCAAACAATTTAAATCTTTAAAAGGGTAGAAACTTGTCCTTAAGGGAGTTGACCTAGTGTCTACAGGGGTCACTCAGCTACTACTGGAACAAATTCCAGGCTTTGCCATGATGGCAGGGAAGTGACTGTGCACATTTATGTACTACTAAAACAGAGCATCCTGATGACTGGCCAGATGATAGCAGATGAGCCATGGCACTGCTACTAGGGCTACTGTTTTTGTCAGTTCTGTTTTGCACCCGTCTGACTCATTTTGAGGTGAAGAATTCCTCTTAGTGTGTTTGGAATGAGAAGACCCGTCTGCACTAGAGAGTATCACTGTTAGTCTTATTTCACTGTTGTTTATTCATTCTCTCTGTCTTTTATTATGTAACAATTTGTGTTCATATTTTGTTTTCATTATACTTCAGTGAAAGTGTTTTCCTTAGGGTTCCTCCTTTTGTTTAGTTATTGAAGTCCTTTTATGCTGCTTTCCTTCAATCCTGTTTCAACTGCAGAATGTTTTCATTTCACTTTCTAATGTTCTTCCTTCTCTCAGTTTTTACTTTAATTATCTTTCAATTTATTGTATCTCTGTGGGGCTTTCTGTTTAGCTCTCTCCTGTTTTTCTTTGATTTAAATCAGCAGGATTTTATTTAATATTACTAAGTTTTGCTTTCAGTCTGAAGATTTGTACTTTAAAATGATCATAATGAACATCCTGCAATAGATGAATTTAACTTTTTTTGTCCCTGATACACCCTTTTTTTTGTTTTTAGTTGGGACCTTTTAGGTTGGTTTTCTCCCCTTTTGCTTTTGACCTTCCCTTTTTTTGTCTTCTGTTTCCTCTTAATTTCTAGTTTAATTGGTGTGCATCAGCATATAGACATGATATATACATTTTTCCTTACCACGTCTTCAGAATTTTTCAGTGTGTTAAAGTGTTCCTTTATTCTTATTTTAAATTGTGCATAGCCTGTAGATGGAGAAAAGTCAGAGGTGAGTATCAGTTCCTTTCAGTCATGGATATATTGTTACTCTGCTGGGAAAAAACTTGATTTTGTGGTTATTTTCTAAGTCATCATCATATTATCTTAAAACCTATATAGAAGTCAGTCTGTAGGAGACAGAAATCAAGTTCGCTGTACTCCCAAAAGCTCACGTTATGTAGGAAACCTTAGTGGATATTAGGACAGAATTTTCAAGTGCCTTTTGTTGCATTTTAAAAATGAGTGCTAAAATTTCATGTATTTGGTTGGAGCCAGTGTGTTACCGATTGGCTACCTGTTGACTATTTATGCTTGTCTCCTTCAGCCTAAGTTCTTCAGATTCAGTTCACCTGCTGCCACCAGACAAGCAGTGAGAATTAACATAAAGAGGCCTTGATCTGAGGTTTAAGGTCTTCCTTTCTTTATTCTGATGAAAAGGGTATGCCGCTAACACTTAGGTCTCTCACTTTTCCTTTACCTGGGACGCTACCTTCTTTTACTCACACTGGCAATCCAAATACACAAATTTCAACAAACCATGAAATTCCACTTATATCTTGATAGTCTCTTAATTTTTATAATCAACCTTAAAAGTACCCTGTAGGTTGCTATGAGAAAACTGAAAATTCGTATTAGATACTTCATTGATACTACATAACAATTGGTCAGATCCAGAAAAGATTAATGCAAACAACCTTTGAGAAATAAATATGGCAAATGGACATGCTGGCAATTTGACTCCAAAATCTATGAAGACTGCAGAACACACAGTACCGCAGTATCTTCCTGTGGGATATGAGTACTTAAAGTTTTGAAGTCTTTATATAGCTTGGAGTGGAAGTTAAGTCAATGAGAAACAGTAAGTCCTTTCATCTCTCTCCCTAGTGGTGTGTCCTCCTTGTGTGATACGAGCCTTCTGAAGAAGGAAGGCTCCAGAGTAGCTGAGCCTGCTCCCCTTCCTTTCTCCAAACTCCAGGGGTTATCGTTCTCCTTTCCTCACTAAGGCAGGAATGTGTTGTAGGCTATTAGAAGAACTATAGTTTGAACTGCAGCATGAACACAACCCTGCAAAGAGCAAATATAGACTTTATGTATTATTGTGTATCACTGGCAACAGCCTCGCACTGTGTACCAGGTCATGGAGGAGGCTTTTGTTCCTCAGCCCGACACTGACATTTTAAACATTGATTTCAGGGATGTCTCCTTCTCTCCCCCTAGAACACACCAGGATCTGTGGCTCTGTATCTAAAATGCTTATTTGTAGGATTTGCCTGAGGCTTTGACACCCACCCCTGTGTACCACAGAAAATCCTAGAACAAGGAACTGTGCTGCTGCTTCTGCTCCTGGTTGGTCTGGTCAGCAGACAACCTAGTCAGATGACATGGAGAAAAAAACTCTTTGTTTCACACGCTGGAATTGCAGAGATGCTCCCTGGTACATGGGCCAAGGAGTCTACTTCTGTTGGGACTGCGGTAATATTCTTCTCTTCTGCCAATAGGTGGTAGAAGAAGAGGAAAGGAAACAGGATTTGGTTCCCTTCCTTGCTCTGTTCTTCCCATCATTTTTTATAAAAAACCCTCTGGTTTTTGAGGATGGAAAAAATCACCATTAGTAAAAGACAAGTCAAAGAAAAAAAGAGGGAATAATACCTGATGGCTCTTTATATTGTAATATAGAGATCTGTCTTCCCTCTCCAGGTACAGCTGACAGGAATACAGGGCAGAAATCCTTCACCTCTCCTCATATTCATATTCGATTGCTAAGCTCTGTCATGTTAAGGAGGTCAAGCAGAATGACACAGCAGTTACATTTTCTTCTCTGGCAGCCAAGGAAGAATGGTTCTTTTATGCTAGGTAGCTGAACTCTGTTTCTGTAACGTTGTTCCCTAGAGTCCGGTAATCAAATATGGCATTTGGAACGAGATTGTAGATTTCACAGGAAGAACTATAGGCTTTTGTGGGTTTCTTGTCCCCTTTCAAGTGTATCAGCAGGCTGCACTGCCGCAGAAGGCTGAACACATCAAAACAACGCTTTGTGTACTCCCTCTTGGTGAGGGTCACATCCACACTTCCCTTATCCACCAGACTCTTACATCTGTTTCTGAGTTTGTTTTTTTTTGTTTTGAACTAGATGGTGCTTTGGTTTTGCTTCTTTTACATGCAAGCCCTAGCAGGTTTGCCAACCTGAAAGCTAATGTGTGGGGAAAAATAGTCTTCCGCTCAACAGCGTCATGGTAAAAATGTGCTTTTCCATCTTGGTAATCAGATTATTTTCTGTTCCTAAGTGTATGATGTAGTACAAATGTTTGCAGTCAAATAATAAATACATTACCCATGAACCTCTTGTAATATTTTTGAACTTGGCTAAATACTTCTCTGTATATGTAATATGGGCACAAGTGCATGCATATGTTTGGTACCTATCTGATACCAGAAATTATTTAGCATGAACAGTTTTTGTTGTTAGAGAGCTTATACTCTTTCAAAGCTGGTGACTCCTGGTCTTCCGTTCTCAAATAGATTTTTGCTGAAATGATATAATTTCCTTTGTAAAGGTTTGCTGTAACCACACTGTACCCCAAAAGGACAGTGCTTGTTCAGGCAGCAAGACAGAGCTCTCTCCCTTCTGAAAACTGCACCTTTCATTTGAAGGAGAGGTGTCTTGCTTTTTCAGCTTCTGCCTCCTGTTTTGCACTGGTTCCTGATGCTCAAAAGGGCATGGTTTTTTTTTTCTGATGAAAAATAATGACATTACAGATAGAGGAATTTTTGAAAACAGTGGGAGCTTTCCTGGTGTTAGAAAGGTGATACCTTTTTACTTCTAGATTTGAGATAAGAAGGAAAATTAGATGCGAAGTTAGTTGTGAGAGTTCAGATTTCAGTTAGAAACAGAGCGGATGTGTTCCTTACACATGTGCTAAGTTCTGTATGAGTTTCTGTGAAAAGAAGATTTCTGACTGCCTAATATATAATTTGGTCTCCTCTGAATAATTCATTTCAGCCTTTTAAGCCATCTAAGTCTAGGAATCCAGAATGGCAATGGGACCACATTTAGGCACTAGCTCAAGCATTATCAAATCTATCTGTCCTAGTCTGGACTATTGGACCTTTAGTGTCCTCTGCTGAGTGCTTTGTTAATGCAGAATATGAGAGAAATTAGTCCAGAAGATTAGATTTCATTCTCTTCCATTACAAAGAGGTATGAAGTACCTGTAAAATCTTATTTTTTAATGTAAAACTTGAAACTTCATGTGGCACTCCAACTGAGGGCTAAGTAAAGTTTTGATTAAGGTTTGATTTAGGGCTCTGGGAATAAAACTAAATATCCCACATTGGTTGTAATACATTAAGATATAAATTGTGATTCATCTGAAAGCACATTTTCATTCTATGTGTTCACTGAGGATGAGTTAATGTTCCAGGGAGAGCTTTACATTTCACACTTCCAAAATATTTCTGCTTAGATTCCCTCTGCCTGTCTTTGAATCCCATGCTTCTCTCCCACACCCTTGGCATCTGGCAGCACCAAAAGGCAATTCCCACAGATCCAGGTGGAGGAGAATCCAGAAGAGATCTCATTTTCAATTTCTGTAGTGTGGCAGCAGTTCAGGGGATCCTTCTGTTCACCGTGCCAGCTGTCTGAGTTTGATGTTACCTTTTCCTTTAAGCAGTGAGCAGAAAATGGAAGGGAAATTTTCAAGTGACTCAACAGTTGGAAGTGTTAATGGCTCCCTTGGCAAGCAGTTGTTTCAGTTATTCAGTGTGGTCCCCTAGAGCAGCTTTTGATACACTTCAGAGGATTTTATACCCAGCAGACAATAAATATCATTAGTAAAATTATGTGCAGTCACGTACTTGATCCTGGTTGATGCTGTCCTTCCACCATTGCTCAGATTGGTTATACCTACTATGCAAATAAATAGCTGCACAGAAATCAAAGCACAGCTTCCATGAGAAGAACTTGCAGGCTTCTCTCTTTAATGCAAATGGGCAACAGTTGATGTTCAGTAAATATGAGTGAGTTCAAATTGTAATTGAAGGCGTGTGGGTAGTGTAACATGTTAACATAACCTTCATTTTACTAACTCTTTCCATTTGGGAGGAAGCCTAGAGCAAAAACCTGCCTATTCACAATTTAAGAAGGAATTGCAGCTTCCTGTGGTACACTGTGGCCCCACCAGGACCAAGGATGCCTCAGGCTGACTTTCAGACATTTTGTGCCTTCATAAATAAAAGAATGTGGTGCGATGTGCGAGGAAAGGAAAGGCATGTTGTACTCTGTTTTCTCAGCTGAGACATGCTGCAGCTTAGGTGGAATGTCAGCCAAAAAAGTCAGCTGGCAATAAGGTTTGTTTATCTGTGACACCAAATCCTGACTGCAATTCATATTCAGAACTCCAGAGCAGAATGCCCTGTGATTTGGTTATGTCCCAGTTACAATACCAGTAGGACAAATGGGGATATGTGTGAGTATTATGATACACCAGTTACTAGTAGATACATAGGCTAAACTCTTTGGACTGTACGGCTACCATTGAAGACTAATTCCAAAATAATATTCATAGCAGTTTCTGCAATAATCCATATAAAATGAATGGGGGCACTCCTTTTATATTTGAACTGCTAGAACAGTTCCTAAGACATAATCTAATGTATATGGAAAAAATTATAATTATATATACATATTATATGTATAATATATATTATATATAATATGATACATATTATATATATTATATATGTGAAAATACATGGATTAGAGGTTGTAGAGATGAGTTGAAGACCTTGTCTTTTAGAAACTATAGTAAAAAAAATCATTTTCACGATCCAGATAGGTCAATGGTTCTGCCAAAGCAAAACCAACCAGCCAAGCCCCTCCCCACTCCCATAACATCTGTATAAACCGTGCTCCAAATATACAATCCATTCTCCTCTAGTCCCAGTTAGTAATTCTTTTGTCCATAGGTTGCAATAGAGTATTTAATGTATTAAATCTGCTTTTGTGAGGAAAATGAGTGAATTAAACATCTAGAAAAGATTTTGTAGTTGAATATTCGAAACGTAATTTTTTGTCAGTTGCACTACGTTTAACTGGTTTAGAATATTCTGTGTTCATCATCATAACCCTAAAGTGATATTTTAGGATTCGAAACTGGGGACAAACAGGACTCCAGTTTTAGGGTTAGAAGCCAAATAGTTGACGTAGTTTTATTTTTACAGTGCTGTAGTAAGAACTGGTCAGTGGGATCTGGAAGGGGGATAAATGGTTTGTATTTTAAGTGAATTAAATTGTAAGTGAAGTAGATTGTTGTAACTACCCATAAAATTCTAAATGTCAGATATAGAATTCATACAGTTTTTAAAATCCTGAAAACAACTGTTCATAGAATTTGGATGAAGACAATAATTGCTGTCATTCATTCTAAATTGTAATTTTGTGTTGTGTTCACTTCCATTTTATCCTGCTTTTTAGCAAAAACCACAAAAACATGTCAGTATGAGTGAACACTACAAACAGCTTCTTCCTATATTTTTAAAGACTGGTAACCTTTTGAAACATTTTACTTATTGAATTTCCTGGGAGATCATTTACCGCCCTATTTTATAACAAATACCTTTAGCTTTTGTGTGAAAAAGCTTATGTTTTAAGGGGCTGCTAGGGAATTACATTTATCAAATCCGTTCTTCTGAGTGTTTATAGTCTTACAGTCCTAAATGGCCTTTCCAAAGGCAATCTCGGGAAGCTGATGGCATTTTCTGTTCATCAAAATCGTCTGTGCTGCCAGGACAGGACTAGCTCGTGCTCTTTGCAGGCTGTGAAGTTGCCACTCATCACCTCGCTGCTCCACAGTCAGACACAGTCACAGGCAGGGACTCTATGGGTTGTTTGGGATCCGGTGGCTTCTCCTCTCCTGTTGGCAGAGCACACTATTATGTATATTTAATACTTTACAACTCTGTGATGCTTTACAACTACAATAATGTTTTAATGATCGCAAAGGCTTTTGAGCTGTGACTCAGTATCCTCCACCCCCTGTTCCTCAGCAGAAATGATGCTCTAAGGAATATCCATAAGCACGTCGTGGCAAAAATCTTCCCTGTATTATCCTCTTTTGGTGAAGAAGATGGGTGTTCAGTTGATTGTCCTCTTTCTTTTAACATTGACAGTAGAAAACAGGACATCCTTGGTTTCTTTCATTTTTCTCTAGACTATGACATTTAATACCTGCTTGCAGACATGGCTTCTGGAGACAGTGCTAGCCTGGGCTTTCTCTGAATATAGCCCTTTTGTGCAGTTCCTGTGAAGGGGAATGAAAGCCATACTACTTTTATTTAAAGGAAGAAATGTCCATGAGAGACTGGCTTTTTGCAGTACAGAGATTTAAACCCCTCAGAGGGGCCAGAATGGACCTCAAGAAATAGATTGCCCTGAAAAAGAATATAATGGAATTGACTGATACACCATTCCTCAAAATGTGAAAAATTAAGGAGAAGGCCTGAATGACCAGACACATAGACCATGATGTACTAGAGAGGCAGTTTGCCAACTGTTCTTCCACTGGACTATCTCGTACTTCCCAAATTCGCACTCCGTCTGCTATTGGATGTATGATGGACTTATACAACAAAGACCAGTATAACCAGTATTAATGATATTGGCTGTTCATACAGATCAGAAGTTTTGGAACAGGTGAATTTTTTGTGAGTATGTTTGCTCTCAGGAGTAACTGAAATATGAGGTAGTCCCCCCCTAAAAGGAAAACAGATTACGAATAAAATACAGGATTCCATGTGGCATGAGCATGTTAGACGTTCTTTTTATCATTCCTTTCAAGATGTCTTCGTTTTCTTTGACATATGCTAAACAGCTATGTGTGATCTTCTGTTGTAATTTCATTCAAAATCAAATTTTAATTTCTTATATTGAAACTGCTTTTAAGAGTTGTAATTGTATGATTCTGCATTTCCCATAGTAATCTACTTCAGCTTACATGGTGGGTACATATAGTTAGGCTTAATTATTGCTAGCTGATAAAATGGTGTTATAAAATAATGGTGCTTAAAACAGTCTTAGTCTAATCATGACACTAATGAAGTTTAGTTTAAAACATTTTATTTTATCCATTGTAGTATGTCAGTAAGTAGTCCGAGAGTAGAGACATTTTGATTTTTTGCATAATGAATAATTAATGTTAGTTATTTTAAATACAAGATTAATAATTTTATTGACACACCCCCCCCCCATTGTTTTTCAAGTATTTGAAGCTTGCATGGTTTATTTCTTATATCTTTATAATTTAGCTTATGGAAACTTCCTAAGCTTGTAATGTTCTGAATTTGCCACTGACTCCAAGTAGTTCAGAGCTTCAGTTCTAATGAGGTCAGTGAGCATGGCAGATATTTATTAGCACCTCGTGTGAATTAGGCCATACTTTCAGGTTGTTATTTCAACAACCTAATTATATCTGGGTTTGATATTCCAATTTACTAACTAATACTGACTCCTGTAATGGATAGTATGCAGACAAACTGCTGCTTCTGACAGCACCACTGAGAGCAACAAGCCTGGTAGCTCAGACATCCGTGAAAGCAGCCTGACGAGTGAAAGGCAAGAAAAAGAGAAAAAAAAAAAAAAAGAAAGAAAAGAAATGAAAGGAAAATTACTGTTACAAGAAAAAATGCCAAGATGCCTTACCATGTTGTTTTCTACTGTTCTAAAAACAGCACTGTTCTGTATCAGGTCTCACCATCTGCAGTCTTCAGGTTAGTGCTTTTTATATGCTTATGCAGTCTGACCTATTCCTAGTAAATTTGACTGTGCTGTGCTACTCTTTCTGACTAGAAAATAATAAAATTCTATAATAGATAAGTTGTAATCAGTTTAGAGTATGTGTTTCCATTTTCTAGCTTATTTGAAAAGTTAATGCTGAGCAATTTAACTTCAGAGATGGCTGGGAATTTTTCAATATTGTTCATCAGAAGATAGCAGTTTAATGCCAAACTTCTTTATAGGAATGGATCACTTGTGATTACTGTTTCAATGCCAAAAAAACCCATTTTATTCAGTTTTGAGATTGTTAAGGTTATAGCTTGACATTTTTGAAACAAAGAATTCAGCTTTATGTTGAAATAGGTTTAATTTTGAAGTCACATAAATTATAATAAACATTGAAAATTATCAAAATTAAACATAGATCTTTTGAAATTATTGGTAAAAAATTGTTTGTTTACCTGATTTTAAAAATTTCTTTTGGCATGAACCTTTGAGATTTTTTTTCTTTTCATTCTAATTTGAGACAGGAGCATTCTTGGCAATCAGTTCTGCACTGGAAAATTATTACTGAGGTTTTCCTAATGTTATCTGTATCTAACGCATCTGTACTCTTCTGTTTGTTCTCTGTACTCCTGTGATTGCTTTTTTATCATGTCCTTTAGAGACTATCCCCTTGCTCTGTACCATGGGGATGCGGCAGAGTTCTGTACCTCATCTCAGCCTCTTCGGCATCTCTCTCTCTGGGCAGTCCTTGCACACTCATTAAAGTCTTTAAGTTCTCTGATATCTGTTTTTACTGTCAAGTAAACAGCTCTTGCTGGCTGCATTAGGCTTAATCTTCTCTAAACTTCCACTATGACTTTTTTCAAATACTGTGGAGACGTAGGATACAAGTAGTTGAGCAGTGCATGCCACATGCTAGCATGCAGGAGCATTCTGCATTACATGGGATGCATTGTTTGGAGCTGGATGCTGGGACATCTGGAGGGAAGCATCTGTGAGAGGCTCAGCTCTTTTGTGGTTTGAACTCAGAGGGTGCTTGCACAGAAGTGAGGTGCTTGGGGGGGCATACCTTGGGACAGCTGAGCTGATGTAGCAGTTTGCTGTCCTCTGCTGCCTGTGACCTTGGTTCGGCCTCCTTCCTTGCATTGCATCTGTCGCTGATCTGATCCCTTGCTGAGCTGACTTAGCTCACCAAGCCAGCAGAAAAACAACCCAGCTGAGAGGAAGAGAAAGGGTGGTAGGAGTGTTAGATTGCCTCAGCCAGCTCATGGAACGTCAACCTCAGATACGCAGTGGGAATCAGGGATGGACTGCCTATAGCCTGTTTAGACGTATCACCTCATGACTCCTGCTGAGTTCTTCCAACACTCTTAACTTTAGCAGAGAATGATGTTTAGCACATCATCTTTAAAAGCCTGCTAAAAGCTCATCTGTCATAGCAGTCAAGTTACTTTTCTTCTCTTTTTGTGTCTTTCACATCCTATCCTTATCGTATCTATCCTGCCTTACTTGCTGCCAAAGTATCAAGATTATTGTTTCTGATTAGTCTGTGATACGAGCCTTCTTTAAAACTCTTATTAAATTCTTGGTTGACAACAATTATGTTCCATTTATCCTGCTGTTCGCGCTTGGGCGGGATGTGAACTTCTGCAGAATTAATGTGTTAACCTTCTTCAAATCTGTCCTTAAAACTGTTTCTCAAGATGCTTGTATGGTTAACGCAATGCTGGGCTGAGCTCATCTCGAGCTTGTACAGGAATATACACAGCATGGGGAATAAACAGGAGGAATTATAGGGTTTGTGGTTGTCCAAAGAGGTGTAGTGAAATCTCCATCCTGAACTCAAAACTGACAGGACAAGGCCCAAAGAAACCCGACCTAACTGCAAATTTGGCCCTGATTTTAAATGGGGGACGGACTATATTACTTCTAGAAGTCTCTCCCAACCCAAATCACTTTAAATATTTTAATGATGGGGAGTAGCAGCCAACATCTGGGGAAAGTGATAGAAAACAAAAAAATAAAGTAAAGAGTTTGTAACCAAAGCTACCTCCATGACACTTTCTGGAGAAGGGTTTAAAAAGGTATCAGTTGTTATTATCCACCAGCTTCAACACAGCAATAACAGTTTACCCTAAGGCTATATTTCCTTAGCTATGTATTCTTGTAACTTGGACTGGGAAGTGGTCAAGGGGGTTGTGCAGTTCAGGCAGTGACCCATCCACATGAACAACATGTGGGGTGTACCTGAGTACCCCAGAAGTGTACTCTAGACCTACACTTCCCCATATGTGATTGCATCACTACTTTGACAGTGTTTTCTGCTGCACGGGAAATAGCTGAGTAATTTCTAAGGGAACGGCAAAAGAAAGAAGGAACTGAAAGCTATGGGAGAGGCCTTCTAAAGTAAGGCCATGAGGCCTGCTCTAGATGTTGCAGCCTGTGGAAAATAAGGCAGGAGCAAGGCAAAACGGGGGAAGGACTTCAATATATGTGCAGCAACATGATTCCCATAAGCAGCTTAGTGTCTTAGAGATGCTAGAATTAAGCACATAATAATCATCGTCTTTCTTTTTACTTTCTGCTCTCTCACGTTGTTGTTGTTATTACAAAATGTTGCAATATTCTTTGTGATTTCTCTGAAGTCTTAGTAGTGAAACCATGAATTGAGATAGCATCAAAATATGAAGTGAAATAAATGCTTTAGATGGCATGATGTCTGTAAGAGTAAATGAAGTGATTGTTATTTTACATCTGGTCTAGTAAATAGCATGTATTGCAGTAAATGGCAAAAGTGCAGTAATTAGCAGTGGGGATACATTGTTTTACCATGGATTGTCAAGGTTCTGCTGTACAAAAGAATGAAAGAGAGTTTAAGTATGGTTTTGATAAAATATATCTTGGAACCTGCCCTTTAAATGATTTTTCTTTTTAGCATAAACTTTTTTTTAGCCTTGTAATTATACAATGCTCTCTTAATTATTCCTTTCCTGTTTCCACAGTCTGACCTTTTTCTTTCCCAGTCCTTCTCAAAGCATGTCCTGATCAGTACACACTCTGCAGACCCCATTGTCTGCTGCAGCAAGTTGATACTTACTATCATTCTTTCAGCTTCTTTTTCTTGGAGGCTTCCTCTCTGTTTGCCTTTTATCATGTTCATTCATTTTTCTCTCTTTTCTCTGGGGAAGCGTGTAAAGATATAGTAAGATATATATGATAAATTTTTTCAAGTAGATAATTTAAAATGAATATCTGACTTGCTTGGTAAGTGGGACAAGAAAAAAAGTAAGTTTTGATACATCAGAATGCATCTGGTAAAGTCTTAATGGAACAAGAAAAAACATCCACCTGTACTTCTGGGAGCAATGGTCAGCCCTCAGCTCCCTCACCAATAAATCTGGCTTCAGCTAAATGAATTTCATGTTCCACCACTGTGTTTTATTGTTCCCCTAGGTTAACTAAAACCATTGCTTTTGCTGCTGCTGCAGTCAATGATGTTATAGAACCTTATACTTTGGTCTGAGCCAAAAGATTGGAGTTAACTATGGGTGATGATGAAGAAAAGTCAAACTCTTTCTCTGCATCATTTAATCTCACCTTGAATTACCTGTATGTCACCAGAAACACAGCTCAGATCTGTTGTCTTTTCCCTAATCTGCTTATTTATGTGATTCCCAAATTATCTTCCAAATAGACAACCATCTGGAGATTTCTTAAGTATTTTTTGTAACAAATTGTTAAAAACTATTGATCATTTTTTGCAGCCCTACTAGAGTATTCTTTTAATGGAAAAAAGAGTGGAATTATTCAATCAAGTGTCTTCAACACTGATATGTGCTGATATATATGCTCATATATATGATACCTAAATAAAGGACTAGAAGATAATTAGCAAAGCTAATCCTAGAAATTCCTTCTTTTTGTTTGTATAGAATCTTTTTCTAATACTTCAGCTTTTAATGCTTCCCAAAATTTCTCCTGCTTTGGAAGAAGTGCTTCATTTCCCTGGGCTTACAGTTTCCATTGTTGCAGGTAAATTAGCAAACGGGTTCGCTGAGGCAGTTTGACAGAATTCTCTCAGCTTGCGAGAAGCTGATTGCAAAAGAGGAAAGCATGTCTCAGATCTGCTGCTGACAGTTGTCACAGAGGCAAGAGGCATGGGTTATCATCCCCAAAATAAGCCTGTCGATTTGGAGGCTGTAATGAAGCTGACCGTCAGTAGGCTTGCTGCCTTACGCTGACAAGGGATGATTGGTAGGAATTGAGAAAGATCTGTTTTGAGGAGAAGGAATGAAGAGTAAAAAGTTTCTACCAGTGTCTTCACTTTTCTTAGGAAGAAGAAAGGGACTCCCAGGGTGTCTGCCCCTGCCAGGGACCAGGGAAAAGCTACCAGCCCTTTGTCGCTGCAGAGTGGTGACTGATCAGTGGCCAATGTCAGCTTAAGATACTACTTCTTATTAAGTTAAAAAGTTCAAGCTGTGCTCAGTTTTCAACCCACATGACCAATTTACCACTTGGTATGAGGAGATGAGACTCGCTTCTATGTACTGACCTGTGTTTATGCTGGTGGTGAATTAAGCAAAATATATTCATTCCAGCTTGATCGCAGAACCTTTGATTAAATTATGTTTTTCTCTATTTTCTCATGAAGGGCTACATCTGGTCATGTAGGAATAGCTTGTAACAACACTGAAACATAAATTATTTGATGAACTACTTAGGACTATTCACTTAATGCATGATAATCCTGTGAACATGTTAACGAGCAGCAATTCTCTGATGATTAAACTGCTTTAAAATGTCTTTGTACTCATATGTCATTAAAATGAACTTGGCACTTCTAAAACATCCATTATTCATCATGTTCCAGTGTTGCATCTGACTGTGTATAGCTTTAATTTCACTCACTTAACAAAGCAATCTATTCATTACAATAGTTTGAAACATGTTTTCTAAATCAGAAAAACCCTAGTTAAATATACAGCGTTACTTACCTTTACAAGTATAGTAGAGCAAAAAATAACATCCCAAATTGTAATTGCATACTTTGTGCATTTAAATATGCTAACTAAAACTAAATGGATGTTTTAAGAAAAAAACTTTGTTGAAATCAATGATACTGTTACTTGGGGAAGCAGGATAGGTAAAACATCCTGCTGAAAGCACAAGGTTGACCTTTCTTTCTGAAATAGTTCAGCAAACATTTTCTCAGTAATCCTTTTTCACACACATTTATTGTCCTGATCACTCAAGAAGCAGAGAAGGACAGAGTATTATTACTGCAAATATGAGTACTACTTATATATATATATATATGTATATATTTTTTTTTTATGGTTGTTTCCTGCTTCTCCTATATCTTTTCCTGGGTCCTTCCATACATTGTGAACCCCATTAAATCCTACATTAGCTTTGCTCCTTTTTGAATCTGTGTGTGATGGCTGTTCCAGAAGTGGTTCTTCACTTCTTAGCAAGCCCATGAGATGTATCTCAGAAAGTATCGGACTGCTGATTGACTCCATGTTTGAAGATTTTTGACTCATGGGCTGCACGGACTCCATCTCTTGTAAGCAAAAGATGGCTTGTCAGAGGAGTTAGACAGAATATCAGCTAAATGGACCACTTGAAGAAGTATCAACAGAAATGCATTTTCTTTTCAGTGTAGCTAAATGAATTTCCAGTTGAACTAGTAAAATTCTGATAAATAACAGTGGGAGACAGGCTAATAACCTCCATACGAGCCAGAAATCTTTATTCTCAGAGTGCACGAGAGTCTTGCAAAACATGCACAGATACACGGTGACTAAACTTTTAATCGTTAGATTTTGAAAAGCACTTCAGTCTCTTAATTTTGCTTTAAAAATGCTTCTTGGGCTTGCTGGGAAAATAGTGGATAGTCACCTATGCTGTGCTTATTTCTCACAGATTTTTGATCAAACACGTTTTTAACACATTCTGATTTGGTCTGTTGCCAAAGTAGGAGGTTTGAACAGCTATGGAAGGTTTACGAATGCTTTCCTAGTAAGCAATAGAGGTAGGGAGTCCTTGTCGATTGTATTAACTCTTTCAACAGCTCTTGGTACAATAAAAGTCAACATATCAATGATTAGCCTATGGAATTGTTAAAATAATGTAATTGTTAAAATAATGTGAATAAAATATGTGTGAAAGAGATGGAACAATTGTGTGGTAAGAGGAAGATACTGAAAGAGGTGGACTTGGAAAGATTTTAGTAACTGTTGATCTCTCTGTGTTTGGCTAAGAATGTTGATGGAATTAGAATAAACTAAGAAACCCAACTGTGGGCTCACTTTTTTACATTTCTGTCTCTTTCTGTGAATCACAGTCCTCCTTTCTTCATAGCCCAATAAATAAGAATGAGTTTGCAATCAGTTAGGAGTTAATTGCAGAGAATTTCTACTGAAAAATTTCAAAACTGTATTAGTGTATAGCTTTTTTCATCAATCTTTCCTTATAAAATGGCAGTTTATGGAACATATTTAGTGTGTCATCTATCGCAATATCAAAATTGAGTTAGTGGTGTCTCAAGCTTTTGTATGCCATTTTATGGTCAGACTTCTACATTAAGCTTTTCCTTCCAACTAATCTTGATAGTGTTTGTGGATATATTGCTATAGCTTTGGCTACATTTATGTGTGATTCAACCTATGGAAAGCCTTAAGTTGTATATGGAAATAATTCTGAACTCTTTCATAATAAGGAATTGTTATTTACAATGCAAATAATCTACGGTTTCTACAAAATGCTAGGTAAGGACTTTTTTTTTTAAACTTACATTAATAAGTCTCTATTTCTTTAACACACAGCCCCTGTTCTCCCTGGGGCATATCAGCAAAGCCAGTCCCAAGGATATGGATACATGCACCAGACCAGTATGTCATCCATGAGGTCCATGCATTCACAGCCTCATTCAGCAGGTCTGGTGAGTATTTGTTTTAAAGAACAATTTTATTTGGTAAGCAACATCATCAGCTGTTGTGAAATCTCTTAAATACGAGTGAATTGGTCCCCTTGAATTGTATAGTTGGACTATTTGACTGTCCTAGTCCTAAATGTAAGTAATAGTCCTCATGTATGAAAAAGATTAAGTGACTGAGGGCAGTAGCAAGGACTTTTATGTCAGAATGCATTAAAAAAAATAATTTATGATCTCCAGAAGGCAGAGAAATAACTGAATCTTCTACCTGCTAAAACAAATAGTAAATGCTGGGACAGTATTTCACAGGCTGAGCTTTCATGTTATGCTCTGTGATGAATTCAGGCTCCTAGCACTGGATGAAAACCACTGATCTCTGAAGATCACTCTGTTGGTTTAAATTTGTTTAAAATTTTTTGACTTGCTGATTTTGTGCTAGCAGGCTTTGTGCCTATCCATATTACTCATCTCTGCTTGCATAAAGCTAGCTCAGACTCCATATTGGTGTGCCCTTTCTAATTCAACAAACAGTCGTGCACCCACTTGTGCCTGATCGAAATTGAGTTATACGGCTGGGCGGCTGAGAAGAAGCTTTGGCATGAAAAAGCCATGGCCACAGTCATGAAGTTTTTAATTGTGGTGGATGGGAATGTAAAGCTGGAGTGAATATTTTGTTTTAGAAGTAACTGGTCACGGAAGGATTGCTGAATGGGTATTCAGCTGGGGTTTTTAGGAAATTGAGCTTCTTTTTTCTTTTTGAACTCTTTATAGATAAAGTTCAGTTTTAATGGTTATCATATTTTTTTAATCATATCACTACGTAGAGATTTCATAGTTCAGATCCAGTCACCTTTTACCTTAAAAATGTTGACTTGTAATTTTGAATTTTAAACTGTTTTGAATGGATGTATATTTACTACCTCTGTCACCTTTTTTAGAGATAAAGAAGTATTGAATTATGAACCAAACGTAGAGCTTGCTGAGCTGAAAAAAACTGTTTTCAAGATTAGCTGGAACTTGTATTTTTCTTTAAGACTGAAACTCCATGGCATTTTATATTGTAAAGATCATGGTATTCTGGGAGGTTTGGGTGCTTTCAGGCTTGCCAGTTTCTCAGCTGCTTGGGGGCTGAAGGGGCTAACTTGCTAGGAAGTCTGGGATCCAGATACCTGCATCTTTGGGTGAGCAAATAACCCGGGAAACTCTTTGGACACCTGCATGACAGCTGTGAGGCAGCTGGTACTGGAATCAACCATTAATTTCCAAGGATATCGCAAGGCACTTGGGGAGCTGGCTGCCTTCCAGAAGGGCCAGAGTCCAAAAAGTGGGAGATGTAGAAGCCTGGGCTTTGCCAGCAGATTTGCTAGTCAGTGGGGAGCAGAGCAGCCTTCAAATCCAGCAGATAGGGAACGGAGATGCCTGCAAATCTGGAAATGCACTTAGCAGCCTTCGCAGCTATCTGGGCAGGTGGATGGCTACTATTTCCCTGATACCTCTGTCTCCCAGTGACTTACCTGGTGGGCTACCTGTTGAAATAATATCATTTCAATCATCTTGAGAATCACCATTTGACTCTCCTTCCAGAAATGGGAATGCAAAGGTAATAGGAAAACGAAGGGAGTGAAATTAAAGCATTTAAAAAATAAAGGATTGACTGAGTGTCTCAACAGGATTTCTTGTCCCTTTTGTGAAACTGTTGTCATTTGACATTCTTTGAAGCAATAATAGCTGTTTATCATGGGTAAAACAGGAAACAGCAAATGTCATAGTTTGAATGGATCTTGTTGCTGTTAAAAACTGAGTGGGTTTCCTTGAAGACAATAAAACTCAAACATTTCCAGAGGGAGAAAATCAAGTACTGCTGGCCTGGCCTGGTGCTGGCTGCTAACTTGCCAGTCTGGTGAGGAAGATGGAGTGTGATCTTATGACCCTCCAGGGTGATGATTCTGCTCCAGAAGAGGCGTCTCAGATGCAGCTAGAAACCTGGCATGCTCCCTTGTCTTTCCACCTTCACGTCAAAAGACTGTCTTTTCTTTAGCTGTGCAGCTTATCCAGGTGTGCTGGGCATGTTACACTCAGCGATTGGGGTGGCACAAGGGGTTCCCAGTGTGTGCTGGGGGAAACCTCTGGTTGGGGATGTGTTTTAAGTGTAGCGATTTGCACAGACTGAAGATGGAAGGCAGCCTTGGAGTGCTTTTCAAATGCAGTGTGGACATGCCCTAGGAGATCTGACAAACACAATGTTAGGTTCATTGCTTTCAGCTGTCTGTTCGGTTCTGGGCTTGGAGCAGTAGTACCAGGGATGCAGCCTTGTCTGGCTAAGCCAGGCAGAGGGAAGAAAGAAGTAAGAGAAGAAAGTAAGAAGGGGAAGAGACGGGAGGAAAGAAATCCCAGCCTGAATACTGGTCTCAAAGCACAAGCAGTTTCTGAGACTTACCTAAAAGCAATGAAGGTGACAAAGTCACCCATCAGCGCCTGAGTTTGGCCAGGACATCTCTAGGATGAGTGATTAAGATCCCATGGGTTATATCAGGGTGGGGATGATTGGAGAGTTAGCTGCTGTAGTAAAACCTACTCCTTTCAGCCTATTTGTTGCACTGTTATCAACAGGGTCCCCAAAAGACGTAAGTTCATTTTATAATCACATCCACCGATTTCTTATACTGAGAACTAGAAATTTTCTAATTTATAAATTTTCAAATTCTAGTTTATTTAGTTTTGAGCATGATCCTAACACAGTTTCTGGGTAGATTTTTTTCCTAGATCAATTGTGTTATTTTCTGATTCTTAACTTTTGCTCACTTTCTATGAGCAGTTCTGATTATGATTCTAGGCTGAATTAAATTGTTGCTCAGAGTACAGATTGTTTTATAACAGACCCCTGAAGGCTGTTTGCCTCTTTCTAAGATAACAGAGGGTGTTCTCCCATCTTTAGATAACTAGAAGTGGTAGGGAAACAAAACCTAGGTTGCAAATTGGCTTTCCTTGGTAGCTGTTCAATGTGAAGGACGCTGCAACAGGTACTTTTCCTTGCAAGGAGTAATCCATAGAATAAGTATAAACTGGTGGATGAAGTGGAAATATGCATCTGTCAGCTCACATCTGGCTGGGGAGCTGGGAATATGAGAGCTGGGCTTCAGTACTTCATATGCACAAGACTTACTGTTCTGTCTGAGCAGTAGCTGCTAGGTAGACCTTTGAGGAGGTGAGAGATAAGTGAGAATTTGACTGTTTTACAAAACCCCAACCTTTTCTTATACCCTCTTGTGCTCTCAGTACCTGCTAAACTCACTACTGACAGAGGAATAATTCACTAAAATGCATTTTAAAAATCCCTACTTTGAGTCCTTTAAGCATTGTAATTCTCAATTATATAGCCCAGACTACACTCTGAAGTGATAATTAGGCATTAAATGCTAACAGGATTATTATGGAGATTTCTCCTGACAGCCATTTAGCACCTAATTAGGTGTTAAGGCCATAAATTTAGGTTTCTCAGCAGCATGTAGGGCCCTAATAATTTTTTTTAAAGTTTGAAATTATCAGCTTGTCTTCACAACTGTGCCACCACAGTGATGTAGTCAAGCTGCCTTAAAGGAGACAGCAGTAGTATGTCCTATACCATGATGTTCTAAGGATGAGTAAGCATCTGTCTGGGTGAGCAAAAACTTACCTGTTTTTTTCCAATTACATGTTAGTTTAATAAAACATTTAATCTCTTCCCCCAGTCTTTGCCCATTTAAGGGAGACATATAAGCATGGCTCAGAGGAAAATCTGTTCCCTGCCTTATGCCAGATACGGACTTACTACCATTTTTCTTAAATGGACCTTTTTCTGAAATAAATTGTTTAAAGGACTAACTGCTGCTGAGCTTGTTGTAATAGCATATTTTTCACTTTTTTTTGGAGTTAGTTTCAAGGCTCAGTAGAGAGATCAGTTGAAATAGTTGGAAGAAATAAGATTCTCAAAGGCAGAGACCATTCCTTAGGGTCTTCCGACTGCTACTTTTCTAGTTTGTGAATCTTTAAGGAATTTTTTGTGATGATAGAACCCTCCCAATTAGTTGCTTCGACGTAGTGCATAAACAATGATGCTTTTTTTCATCACCTTCCATGTACACTTGGAAGACATTAAGGAAGCACCAAGAAACCACATACCTCTGATTGAAAATCGCTTTTGGTCACAGCCTGTAGGGCAGCAACATTACAAGGCACGGCAGAGAACAATTATACAGAGCAAGACTCAAGTACGCTTCAGAGTAGGCTTGTCAGGAAAAGTAGTGGTCTCCAGTGTTTAACCAGGAGTTGATTTCTCTGTAGTTTTTAGTCTGCACTACCAATGATAAAGGCAGAATCAAGACAAAAAGTGTATTTCTAGCATGGGAACAGTAATAATGAGTTGCCCTATAGTGTTTGGATTAGATGGTCCCATATTTCCAACATGTGACAAATGGCCTACTCAATGTGTGTGGAGGAATCTCCATCTTTTCTGAAAAGAATTTCATTAAAAACCCTCAAAAAACCATGTATGAGAGGGACTGAAACTAATCCAGAGTTGTGTTCCTCAGCTGGGAAGCAGAACAAAGTTTGCTGTCTCTTAAAAGGTTCAGACAATAGTACTAGGCATTAACTCAAACATTGACTGTTTTTACCTTTTTTCTCTTTAAATCATTGTACCAGAAAAATTCAGCTAGATATGGTGACATATCAAAAATTGCTGGTAGGGAAATTGAATATTATCAGTGATGCTTGAACTGCTCTTGACTTCTGTCAAGAGACAGCGTAAGGAAAAGAAAGTACTCCTGGGAATTTTAAAATGAGCTAGTTTTGTTCTGCTGTTAAGATACAAGGGTAGACTGTTCCCTCTGAGTTTGAAAATCCTCTTTGAATTCCAGTAAATGATAGCATTTTATTGGTTATGAGTGGAAATAAATACTCTGTTTAGAAAGAAAATGGAAATCTTGGCTTACAGTGGAGAGAGGCGTAGAGAAATTTGGCTTAGCTAGTGATAGGACTTCATGTTCTGCTTAGATCAATCTTTTATCTGAATATGCAAAAATGAGTATTCATAAAAATTATTTTTGCAGACTTTTTGAAATCTTGTTTGTCTTTTTTCATTAGATAATAATATATTCCTAATTCTTAATTTGGGGTAAAATTGTAATGAAATGAAGGACATTCAGTGAGAAGGCAAAGTTAATGACCTGGATGAAGACTGTGTTTCTTTTCTGTAGTGAAGATACAGAAGAAGCTATTTGAGAATCATGCAAATAGGGAGCAGAAGCACAGCTAGCCATGGCTGGATGTAATGACCTGTTACTAGTGAATATATGAAACAACAGTTGGAATATTTCAGGAGGCAGTGAATGGCTTGAAATCTGTTTGTATGAGGACTTTGGACAATGTAGGTTCACAAAAATAATTACTTTGGTACTCAGAAAAAGGGGCTGTATTCACTGTATATTTGACAGGGTGGAGGGTCTACTGTTTCTTTTCAACAGGTAACTTGTGATTTCTCTCTCTGCCTTGCTCCCTCTGTTCTTTTTCCTGCTCTTTTCATTTTCTTTGTGCAAAGAAGTGAAGGAATCTCTCTGTGTTTAGGCTTTAGACTTTACAGCCTTGTTTTCTTTCCTTCAACAGAGAACATACAGAGCTATGTATGACTACAGCGCTCAAGATGAAGATGAAGTTTCCTTCAGGGATGGTGATTATATCATCAATGTGCAACCAATTGATGATGGCTGGATGTATGGTACTGTTCAGAGAACTGGGAAAACAGGAATGCTTCCAGCAAATTATATTGAGTTTGTTAACTAATTTTTGTCTCTAGTCCTTTGAGCTTTATTATGATTTACTCAAAATCTAACCTTTTAGAAAAAGTCAGAAGAATCTTTTAAGAGTACATGTTCATTACTTTATCACTGCTATAACAGTCTGCATTCTCACTCAGAATCCAATTTAGAGTCCTTTAAAGTAAAGATAAATAATCAACAAGAAGCTCAGAGCTTTGAAAACAGCATTGCTTATAATAGTGCTCCCTCAAAATGAAAAACATATATGGAAGCCTGGTGCTGCCAATCCTATAAAGATTTCAGTCAATTAGCTGTAAAGGGGAAATATCTTTTCCCTACACCTCAAAGACATTATTTCTCTTTATTATAACTACCATAAAATCGATTCACTTCTTATGGCACTCTGAAGTCACAGGAGGTTAACACACTGAGTTTGAACACATCTTCAAATTATTCGGGAGGTGTTTAATGTTTGAGCAGTTAGCATCCTAATAAAAATAAAAATGTTGAGTAGATAATTCAATCATTTGAAATAATGACAAGTAATGTGCTAGTAAAAAAAACAAATAAAAACCCCTACTGCCCAGCAGTCTTACAGTAAACAGGTCTATTTTGACAGCATAAATTTCCTGACTCTTGCATACCCCCATTTATTCCTGGATTACCCATTTTCTCTTATTTCCAACAGTGACCTCTTCTGTCAGCTTTGCTTGCATCCCAGTCCATCAGTTAGATCCATGCCTGGATTCATGGTTCTTCGGTATCTTTTCCACAGAAAATTCCTTGCAAAGACTATCTAGAGTATAAAACCTGTTAACTCTTCTGTTTCCTTCTAATAATACTTAGCATTTAAATAGAAACTTCCATTAGGGCAATGTACAACCAATACTTCATGTTAGCTCCTTTACCTTCCCGTGTACTGCTGTAAATAAATGTCCTGTGTGAGGCCCCAGTGCTGTGCAGTCACGCAAAGCCTGCAGTCTCATCCCTCCTTCTTGCCACAGGTAACTCGCTTAATGGCTGCTTTGCTGATGAGCTAATGTACCTACCCCTGCTGCAGAAATACTTGCACCTCCATTGAGGAGTGGAGGAGAGCTCTGGTTATTGTAGTGCATTTCAGCTCAATGGCCTATTGCTTCACTTTCCTCCAAAAATCTTGGTGATCCAACAGTGGGTTGTACGCTTGCCAAATGATTAATGATGGAGAAATACTACGTTTTCTTTTACTGATGTAATCTTTCTCATAACTGACACCGAAGGGAAAACTAACCAAACACAAGTCCAACATACTCTATGCCATCATGCTTCAGTTTAGCCATCTGTAGAAAACAGTAAAAATATTTTGCTGACAGACCTTCACGTACGCTATTTGGTGTCCATTAACTTATGATCAGAACTAAGAGATCCAGGTCTCAGTCTGTGATGCTAAGGAGAGGATCAAATAACTGGTGACATAATGGACCTGTAAGAGGGACTGTGTCGGCAGGCTTGGTCACCAGGAAGTTGGTTTTGCTTTGACTGGGTGCCAGGAGGGTGCCGCGTTCCCTCCCAGGGAGAAACTCTGTGCGGAAGGACAAAAGAGTTAAAGATTCGTGTGGGAACTTACTCATGTGGATGCATACGTGTGTAAGGAAGAAAATGTTTTTGCTGATAGTATCATTTGTGGTGTTCAGCCATGTGCTAGAGAAGTTAATTTTGGAGTAGCTCTCAGAATGTTGATCCTGCACTGGCTTTCTTCCATTTCTGAAATTTTTAAAGTAGAATTAAATATAGAATTTATGGACAATTTTGTATTTCTCATTTCACAAAGTAAGCAAGCCTACAATATCTATTTAAAGAATGAAGAAGGAAGGCAGTATGGATTTGTTATGTCAACTGAAAGTTGTCAATGCAAATACCTGCTAGTTCTATTTTTGCATACAATTAGGAATTGGAAAGCTTATGCAATTTTTTTTAGGTGTTGCTAACACAGGGCTGATCCCAGCTGCCAAACAGGGTGGAATGACTGCATTAAAAAAAAAAAATTAAAAAAATGTCCGTGACTGTGGAATTGCCTATGTTTTCTTGTCAGCTGCCTAATTTCAAGGCTAAAGCTGACCAGGAGCATCTAACTTCAAAAAATGTGGCTTAAAACCAGGGATGTGATACTGTAAATGTGCAGTCTGTATGGGTGACTGTTGTGGTTTAACCCCAGCCAGCAACTCAGCACCACGCAGCCGCTTCCCCCTCCCCCTCCCAGTGGGGTGGGGAGGAGGAAAGGGAAGAAAAAAAAAGTAAAACTCGTGGGTTGAGATAAGAACAGTTTAATAACTAAAGTAAAATAAAATATCATACTAACTAATAATAATAATAATAAAAACATAATAATAATAATAATTGTAATGAAAAGGAATATAACAAAAAAAAGAGAGAAGTAAAACCCAAGAAAAGACAAGTGATGCACAATGCAATTGCTCGCCACCCGCTGACCGATGCCCGAGCAGCGATCCACCCCTCCCGGCCAGCTCCCCCCTGTTTATATACTGGGCATGATGTTCCATGGTATGGAATACCCCTTTGGCTAGTTCAGGTCAGCTGCCCCGGCTCTGCTCCCTCCCAGCTTCTTGCACACCTGCTTGCTGGCAGAGCATGGGAAACTGAAAAGTCCTTGGCTTAAGATAAGCGCTACTTAGCAACAACTAAAATGTCAGAGTGTTATCAGCATTATTGTCACACTAAATCCAAAACACAGCACTGTACCAGTTACTAAGAAGAAAACTAACTCTATCCCAGCCGAAACCAGGACAGTGAAACTGCTGTCATTTAAAATGCTTGAAAGTTTTGTGTATAGAGCTGCTGCTGTGACAGACCCTTATGCATTACTGGTGACTTCCACATTAAATTAGCAAGCTTTGCAAGTCAAATGGCTTTTTCAAAAGGCTGATGTGGTAAGCTGAGCTAGAAGCTCTGAAACAAGCAGTCTGCCTCTGTGTTGGTTTTCATCACCAGCCATCAACAGCAAGGAGAGGAATCCCATCTTACGATGGCTGGCAATTTTTTCTGATGATGCCTGAGGCAGAATTTACTATCACTTGCTGCTGTGCTGCTCTATTAGCTGTGTAATGCTGACAACAATAAAAATAAGTTGTCAGTTTGTTAACCGGGTATGAATAAAAAGAAATAGATACGTTGCATCAAGTTGCAATTTTTAGTGACTTATAAAAACCAAAGTCTCCACCTATAAATACACTAGCATTCTTCCTAAGTGAGGAGATGGCTTGCAGTGTTGAACAATGTATGTATAGCGAAAAGTAAATCAGAAAATGAGCATTTGATGACATTAGAGGACTATGTTATGCTAAACAATGGAAATAAAATTTCCTTTATGAATTTTGAATATTCATTAGCCTGGCAAAGCAGCTAAAGCAATTTGCAAAATAAAAAAGGTCGAGAAAACAAAACAGTATGTGAATTGTATTTCTCTTGAGAATGGTATGTCAGCAGAATTATTAAGATCTGTTTTAAGTTACTCATTCATGCAGTCAGGTTTTTATGTTGTATATGCTTAGTAATTTGTGTTCATATGGAATGGTTCCTGCTTTTTGATATAAAACAAACTTTAGTGTCATTATGCAGCTTTGTTCTAAGCAATGCTATCAAAGGCCCGAAATTATCAGAGTGCAATTATAAAAATGTTTTTTAAGATCTAAAATCTGTAAGGTAGGGAAAGTAAGTCAGCAACTAAATTGTGCCAGCACAGGTTTTACAAGATATATGTTGGAGCCCATTACATGCAGTGGGATATAGAGGTGAACAGATGTTATATGCTGTCTTGTCACCTTTAAAGTATATATTCCTTTTTAACACAGCATGTTCCCCTCACTGTACTTTCTTCCTGTAGACAACATTTTTCTGGGGAAAGGAAAAGAGTTTTAAGGAGCCAAATTTCCCAAGATGATCCAAAGTTCAGGTTGGAAGTTCACACATTCCCATTTTAATCATTTTAGAAATAAAGAAGATACAATGTGCTGTAATTCTTGCTAACAGGAGTATAAACGTAGAAAACAACGTAGAGCATATTCATACATAAATACAAGAACAAATGGGTGCCTTGCTTTTCATTACTGTTTCTTGCCTGGCTAATCTTCATTTTCTAAACAAAGCTACTTACAGATACTGCAGTTGTAATTTTTCATTATGGAACATTAGCATTTAATCTTGATGAAACAGGGTTTTCTTGATTACATTTGACATACCATAAACCACTTCAGCAGACTGGGATTTGACAGAGAATCACCTCCAATGGATTATATTTTTGACAAATATGTCCCTACCGAGTGTTCCTTGGGGATATGGAAGGTCCCCAATACTTGGGAAAGGTAATAATTCTAGTTTTTATTGGACAGTGACTGCCTGTCATCTTGTACAATGAAAAAGAAATGACAAATACAGAAGTCTTTGGCAGAAAGTGGTACAGGGTATAACATGTTAGATTTTAATTATGTTGATTAATACTCCATTTAAAATACAGAATATGCTTTAGTTAGTAAATGTTTAAATAATATACTGAAACAGACAAAAGATGCTGTTGAAAGAAGATCTCCAAACTGATGTGCTGGCAAATGCAAAGTACTGGTGAGCTGTAGAGGAATAAACCATTTTGCAATGCTTTAGTGATTTTCTCCAGCTTTATGCCGTAGGAACCCCATCTCTCCTTTTGAAAGAAAACCTGAAAGCTATATTTCCTAGACTGCCTGCACTACAACAGTATATTCAAAAGAATTTCATATGCTTCTTGTGTCTGATAAATAGAATTTGCATATTGTACTTAAGTTGTAATCCAGTTGTTGTTGACATTTGTTTAATTATTATTATTTTAGGGGGGAAATAAGCTATACTGTAGCATTTCAATCATGTGTATTTAATATTACTATTAGAAATTGCTAGACCATTGGAAGACAGCAATGACTGTATTGACATTGATTAGCATGATGTGGAAACTCTCTCAGCTGTTGGTTTTTGCAGTGTGATATAAAAAGCAAAAATGAACCGCTGTGCAGTTTGGCTTATGTTTGCTTTAAAGTGTGTAAAGTTTTAGTTATTTTGCAAAACTGTACTGTATTTGGGAGTATACAGTTATGAAGGTAACAATTGTTTTTCAAAGGACAGATATACTTACTCTTGGATCATATGATGTATCATCTTAATTTGGCTTTTGTTATGCAGAAAGTTAACACCAGCTATTAAAATATATTTTAGTAGAAATGCTTTAATTCCTGTTTCTTCCTCTACACTGTGAATATTTAAGCCTTGGTGGACTAGAGCAACATCATGCTGCCCAAAGTACTAACCTATGCAAACTAGTTCACATTTTAGTTGATGTCACAGTGGATGTAACATAACAATTTATTTTGCATAACATTAAACGTCATTCAAATAAAATATTAAACCCAGCACTATGTATGTATTATATTAATAAAATATACTCTGCAAAGCTACCATACCCATTAATGTAAGCTATCAAAGATGTATATTGTTTTAACTAAAGAAAGCTTGAGTTTTCAAACTTAAGTAGAATATTTAGCACTATTATTCTTCAAGCTCAATCTCAGAAAATAGTTTCCTAAACCACTATTTTATTTCAGAAGTACCCTCTCCTCAGAGGGTTAATTTGCTTTTTCAGTCTGTATTTTTAACCCTTCAATAGAACAGTGAGTTACATTCCGTGTCCCTTGGTTTGATTAAATAAGCAAAGGCAGTAAGCGAAGGAGGTCCGCTGATTTGACCGATACCGGTTTGCTGGTCTTTGAATGGGCATTTGGTTAGGCGTGCTCTCAGTGCAAAACTAACGAAAACAAGTTGGATTACTGGCCTCTTTAAGACAATTTTATATACAAGTGTGGTTCGTGGGTTTTCTTTATTCACTTACACAAGTAAATTATTTTTACAACATTGTAAGAAAGTTTAAGTTAAAATAAAACCCAGAAGTATTTTGGAACTGCGCTGCCTGTATTTGAAGAAGATTATTATGCTTAGGGACATGTTTTATTTATTTGAGTGTTAAGCATACAGTCCAATGGACTGCATTGGAATCTTTTAATTTTTATCAAGTCTTAGTTTCAAGAAAGCTGTTAACACTGAATGAGGACAAATGGCAGCTACAAATGGAGCTGCTTAGTTCATTCTAGGTAAGTGATGTACAGTTGCTACCACGCTAATTTTCTCCTTGAGAAATACGTTAGCATTTCCTATCAAGTTTAATTAGTTACAGAGCTTTCATTCCATGTTCTGTGGTGCTTTTATATATTGAAATACCGCCAGTATAGCAAAATCCAATCTTTATATATACTGTAGCAAACAGCAGTTTTCAATAAGAAAGAGATTTAAGAGCTGCCAAAATGGACCTCAAGCACTCAGAATGTGTTTTATTTGTAAACCCCTCCATAATCTCCTAGAGCAACTGGGGTACTTGATTTTCTAATTCTATCCTAAATATATATTTCAGGTGAAGGTTCTCCTTCTGAGAGCCACTGATGTGAAGTTGGTAGGAGTTTTGTGTTCAGCGTCTGAAGGATTATGTCCTTATTCAATAGCAGTGTCAGATGTAACAAATGGCTGAAATGAAGGTGGCTTTCCTGTCTTTACTGACCCCATAGAGTATCATTATCAAAAGGATCTAAGTACTGGCACTTAAAAGTCCTGTGGAGACCCTCCGCACTGTATATTGGATAGGTTGAGAGTTTCTAGCTATCACTGCTTTTAGGATGCCCTCATTTCTGCTCTGTCACAGAACTGGGCTTTTGATTTTCTCTGTTGTGTTAGTTAGCAAGAGTAAGCTAATTTTACGTAGAGTTCTCTGTACTGAGGAAATAGTTGCCCAATGCATTGGCTGCGACAAGTACTGCCTGCCCTCCCTCCTCCCACTCAAACCACCAAGCCCAACCGTGTTTCTAATCCTGTCCTGCAGTGTACCTCTCTCTTCTTTCCATGAAGCTACCTGTGGGACACACTGAAATGGTATCACCAAATGATCCAGATTTGGTTTTTTCTTCCCAATGATGCCTTTTATCATCATTCTTTCAGTGATTCAGTTCATTGCACAACCTCAAAACCAGTAATATCAGCGTAAGGAAAGAGGTAGCATGATACAGGTCAGAAGGCGTGGCTGAATTGAAAAGCCACAGATTTCTTACTCAGGTTTTGCTGCAGAGGTTAGTACAAGTCGACCATATGTCTGAGAGTGCCGGCTGAACAACTAACCTGTAAGCTGAGCAGTACTGTGTAGATGTGCTTGACCTGCCTCTGTGCGTGTGTCTGTGCTGTAGTGTCAGAAGTGACTGTGGGGTAGTGTGCAGATACCCCTAGTCCAGCTTTTGAGCAATTAGTCTGAATCCCAACGGCAGGCCATCCACTGGCTTATGGCATTCATAGGGGCAAATTTATCCTTCCAGAAAATTAGACTTCAAATAGTACAGAGGGAACAAATTGTCAGTCGGTTTAAACTGCATGTTCTCGTGCCCTGTGGGAAGGAGATCCCTTGTGTACAGTCAGAAGATTGAGCCCCATGGCACCGCAGCAAGTTCCTAACTCTAAACTGTGTAAGTACCAGCATGAGATGATGTGCCACAGAGCTCACCTGCTCCACAAATTTGATACTGCATGATGTGCTATATGCTGGGCATGTGTTTAACAACGACAGCAGAAACTGGAGATTCATATTTATGCACTATGTCCTAAACAGAGTCTAAGCAGTCCTTGAATTTATATATTTTAACTGGTTTCTTTCCCACCTGCCTGCTGTTGATAAAATCTACATATGGAGAGGCCTGTTCTCATGCAGAAGGCTACTGGCTTGTGGCTTTGACCACTTGTGTCTACAAAGAGAGATCTCCAGGTATTAACATCTGGCTCTTAAAATATTGCTTGGCATATAAATATCCATTTTCAATGATTTCACAAACAGCTGGCAGCTTTTGTGATTGTTCGATTCAAGCCATGATTTTTCGGTGTTTTTCCTCCTGCTCTGTCTTTCTTCTCTTGACATGCTTACAGCCTCTGGGACTGTGTTGCTTTGGACAGCGGCTTTTCCAGGACCCAAAGGAGATATTTTTAAGAGGCTTCTCAAGGCACTGAGGAGAATTTAAATTGCTTGAAAAATGCTAGTGTTATCTCCCCATTAAGCTCTCCCTTCCCCAGCAGTTGTACACTGGCTTCATTGTACATCTTGGCCTTTTGCCTCCTCTTTTTCAGCCAGGCTCTGACATCTCTGTCACTGAACCCAATGGGCTTGGGGCCTCTCCAGTCAGGCCTTCAGACCACTCTCTGGCCTCTAGTTCCTGCGTTCAGGATTGGAACTTCAGCGTGGCTCACCTATCTGTTCTCCTGTTAAGACCTTTGAGCAGAACTCAAAGAATATTGACACGTGCCCATTTACCCCAAAGGGTGTTACATTTCTGTTGGCTCAGCTATGAACAATTCTCTGTGAAGAGTCCTCTTGACTGTGCTTTCACTGCCCCTCCTTGCCTCTGGGTGCTTCTGGCTTCTTCTGAGCTGAGCTGCTGATTTCAGAAAAGAGGGAGATCACATTTTTCCCTGTCTCATCAATACTCAAATCGGTTCTTGTTCATTCTCCAGAGGATTAACATCTTCATTATGTTATCCCTGATTTTGCACTGAACTCTTGATTCAGGATCTTGTACCAAGATCCAGCCTTTCTGTAAATGAATTTGTCATAAAATAAACACTTTTTCCTGACTTATATTTCCTCTTACTCAGGATGACATTGACATCTTCCAATTTCATAGCTTGTACTGACCTTAGGAAGCATACATCTAAAATGAGTTAGATGAATTAGCTCTAAGGGACTGTTTAAGCAGACCTTGATGACTGCAGCCATTATACAGTGTGGATATCTCAAGTTAGATGGATAAATGGCATATCAGGTCTTGCTGGCAAGTGGTTCAACTGAGAACTGAGTTCGTGTATTTATTTGAGTGACCCAGCTATTCAAGAATCTGTCATTTTCATTTCTCCTCCAGCACTTCAAAACAAATACAGAATTAGATGACAATTATTTATAATCAGCTAATTAGCTGTGCAGCTTAATTCCTCCATCAACACAGAAGTGGAGAAAGTGGATCGGATAGTTTTGGCAAACCACATGCAAGGTGGAGCAAACAAGCAGGCTGACTGTCGGGCTAGGTATTTAGATTGACGTTCAGTGCGCTTGCACTTCCAACCTTTATTTTTCCTTCTTCTAACTTTTAAAAAAAAGTAATGGGGAAGCTCTGCTCCTCGCACTATGACTTAGCATGCTGTTAGACAATCTTTAATGGAAGAATAGATTCAGGGGCAGGTGTAAGGTCTTGGGAGACAACATTTTACAGTTATGCTTTCAAATCTTAAAGTTACTTAAACTTTTACTTTGGTCCTTTGCATTTTCTTTTGGCCCTCAAAACCCACCAGAATTATTTTGCTCTGCTCTGCTTTCAACGTTGCATTCCTTGTGGCAGTTACCTTTGTGAGAAGGGAGAAAGACGAGAAACATTGTAGTACTTCAAATAACTTTCTCTTCCTACAATTTTTCCTTGCTATGCTAAATAACATCTGTGAAATATCCTCCATTCCAAGGCTCTTTATTCCACTCTCAAGCAACATATCAAGACAAGTAACATATTCTCTGTCCAAATGCCACTGGCCAAGATGCTCTGTTGCACTGCTGTGATTATTATGAAAGGGAGGATGTGCTACAATGACAACAGCTACAATCTTGACATTAGAGCAAGCACTTAGCAAAGACGCCTGTGAGAGCTTTCTCAGCTCGTCACTCCTTTGAAAATAGTAGCCATCCGTATGGTACCACTGCTCTGTGAGATCGGTAAAGTTGCAACTTTGCAACTTGGTTTATTTTCCGGATGCTATCAAGTAAACACAGCTGCAGCTGCTTTTGGACAGATTGATTTTAGATGTTGTTTTGACTAGTTGCTGCTTATGTTTTTGTTGGTGTTCTACTGCTTTCTTTTTCTACTTCTCATGATATGATGGCCAAGCCAGAAGAATACATCAGATCTGCTCATTTGAGGGCCTTCTGCCAGTCTAGAGATCTATGTTTTCTTATTTTAAGCCTTTCTTCTTTTTCCCAGCACTGCCAAACTGGTTCTCAAAGATCAAGGATATACACAGGAATGTACGCGCCCACCTACGAGAAGGCCAGAACTGTGATCTAAGCTGGTACAAAATGACTCAAAACAAGGGCATGTTCACTGGTTGCAATCAAACTAATTTGTCCCCTAAGTTGAATACATGATCCATGAAGCACACACAGTACTGTGCCCCTAAAAAATTTTCCTTCTCTAAATACTGCTGGTCTAATGACTGTATATTTTAGGGTTACATGAATCCTGTCTGAGAAACACACATTTTTTTGGTAAAATAACAACAGGCTTTTCATGTCTTGTTGCAACATGCTTTGACCCTGATGACCATAAGGAACCTACAACTGGACCAGAACTTCACACCTTAATAAGGTAGGTGGAACAAGCTTACCTAGTCTGTGCATTAGTTTATTTTAAAAAGCTTTTTCTTATTTGAATTCTGTACAAATATGCAGTGAAGGGTTCTGTACAGGACTGAACAGTTTTATCTGGTTTCGGAAAGTAACATTGGGAAACCATGGATCATATCAGAGTAACTGGACCTTGTTTCTTAGTCCAGACTAAGGTTTCTTAGTCTGCTGTATTTCTTGTCTGTATCATGCTGTGTGTTCAGCTGAGGCAAAAACAAGGTTGAAAAGGCAAATTTTATAATATATTTAGGTTCAGAACCAAGAAGAAGAGAGACAAGTGGTATTTTCGAATCGCATCTGAAATCGTCAGCATTGTTTACAGAGTGATGTTGGAAATTTCACTCAACATTTTAACACTCCAGTGTGCTTTAAGAAATCAGTCATCATCCTTTAATGACTTAACTATAAATAGTGAAATGTTCACTGAATTAGGGATCATAAAAATATTGTTTACCCTTAAACCAAGTATGTAACAACTAGGCTAGAGTTATGTTGACTCTTTTTCCATCTCTTTAGGGTATATGCAATGGAACATCATCAGTTAAATGGATGTCAGTTCTGAATTCTCCATGGTTTGGCAGTTAGTTATTCTTGGACAAGATACTTATTCAAAACCCCTTCGATGGTGAGAAGAAGAAACAAATCCTGGATGAGGATTTGAGTTACTGGATTAAGAGAGCGCTAAATATGTCCCCTAGTCATGCTCTGAAAGACTATCTCTTCTTGATTTTTTATAATAGGGCTGAGATACACGCTCAGCAAAGTGTGCAGGGCTGTGAAACGTAAGTAGGGATGGATGAGTGCCTGTGCCATCCCAGGTGAGGTGCTTCAGCTTGGAGATATTTGAGACCTGGTTTTGGCCTCAACATTTCCTACCTGCTGTCAAGAAACTATGAAGGGGCAATATATAGCACATAGCTCTGACTCAGTATGTCCTGTGTGGCTGGGCACGTCATGGGTAATTTTTAAATTGTGTTGTGTGGAACGGGTGGGAGAATGCTCATATTGGCCTTCAACAGATAGGAAATCCTCAAGCAGAAACGGACCACCTGGAAAAAGTGAGGGCCAAATCCTAATTTTGTGTCCCAGCTTTGTTAAGGGTATGTGTGCTCCTCACAAAGCTCTGAGGAAGTGAGAGATTTTGCCCCTGATGAGCTGGTTGTGCCTCGCCTCTGCTGGTGGCAGCAGGTCCTGAGTGCAAACCTCCTTGGGGCAAGTCACTCCGAGTGGGTGGCCTTGCAGGCACCTTCCTCAAAACCTGCAGCTCAGCCCTGCCATTCAGCATTGGCTCAGTACCAGCAGATTTCTGAGGCCTCCTTTTTCATTTTTTTTTTTCCCTTATAAATTGCTCTTTCTACTTTGCTGCATATTTTTATCTCAGGCAGCAGAGCAGTAGCTGTGGCAGGAGGGACACGGGGATGTGTTATCTGGAGGTGGGAGTGCAGCTATGGAGGCAGTGGAGCTGGTGTGCCAGGAGGGGATACAGACCCAGGGGAGGCAGGAGGAGCTGCAGAGCCAGAGGTGCCCCAGTGGGCTGCGATAGACCAAGTCGCCTGGGAACGGAGGCCCGCCACTCGCTCCAGCGCATGAAGGGCAGGAAAGGGTGGTGGATGTTCAAACACCATTTCTCCTAAGTGGATATGTGAGCACTTGTGACGAATATTTTTCACAGTCTCCACGACAACGACAAAACCTGGAGGAACAGAAGGAGCATTCCTGGAGTAAAATTTAATTTTTTTGCTTCAAATCAAATTATCCTTGAAAGCACTCGATGCCTCCCTTGGCCTGACATTTTCCAAGCATGGTAGGTTTTACCATGAAAAACAGCCTTCACAGTTTCTTATTTTCTTTCTTGTTGAAGTGCAGAGCAAGCTTCCTCTTGTTTCTTCTTTTATTTGGGCAGTTTCCTGCTGTGATGGGAGCAAAGGTCTCGTCACCTGGTGCAGTGAAGACATTAGGAAACTGCCACTGGCCACAGTCGTTTGCTGTAATCCTCCTGATATACACACACCACTGATAGCTATGTACCTGTCTACGTTTATCTAAATCTCTGCATTTTTAGAAAAAAAGATCCAGGAGCTGAGGTGGAGATGTACAACAATATCTCTTTTCCCCTTTTCTATTGTACGCTGAAAGGGAAGCTGAGGAGCAAAATACCTGCATGTCAGTTTTCAAAACAGCCTGGCAGGACTGAGTGAGCCATAGTTCATTAGTCCCCTTAGCAATAAAAAAGGCAGTCATGTAGGACTGGCACAAGGGGGCAGATGTGCACCATTAAAAAGTCTTCATAGTTTAAGACTGAAATTGTGTTTGTGAATTATCAGAATTAGCTGCAGGACATAGTCTGGTAATTGTCTTGTTATGTGCATATATGGTTATGTTAAATGTGTTTTAAGTAAAATAGTACTATATATTTAATTAGAATGAAAACTCACATTTCTACATGAAATCGAAAGGGTTTAGCAATACGAATTGATTACAAAATTTGATTTCCAGTGCAGATCATTAGCAGAGATAACTAGGGAATAAAAATATGTTTCATTAATATTTTTTACTGCATCAGATGAGATGAGCCATTCAACTATTGTAATTCGACACTTAAAATATAAACATATTGGCACCATATTGTTGTGGTGCTTAAAGGTGTCCTAGTACTTAAAAATGCGTATGTGCTCCCTGAACAGTGATAGTTACTTAGAAACCTGTGGAGGTGCCTATGGTGGTCTCTTAGGAGTTTGTAGAGTTAAATGTGTGTACAAAATGCTGTATATGACTGCAAGAAGAAAGCCGGTGCAGGAGGCACGGTCAAGGAAAAGTTGCAGTAAGAGAAGCTGCAGCAGCAGAGGTTTCACTATGCTATTAAGGCAAATTAATCTGCTGTAGAGACAACTGCTCATGCAGTGACAGGATTTTCCTCCCCAAACCTCTCCTTGCTGTGACGTACACTGCATCTTCATTACCTGATCTGTTCCACATTTCATCCAAAGCAAATTAATATTTTTGATACTTTTTTTTTAAATTAAAAGACAAAACTCAAGTCCTAGAGATAAAAGCAGTAATTTTATTTCATGTGATTCCATTAAAAAATGAACTTTTATTGCTGGCTGGACTTGGACTTAACATAGCACTTTGTTGCTCAAGCAACACCGACTTCAAAATTGTCTCCTATTTAGATTAATCTGAAATTTTTCAATATGCAAGACATGGAGATGAAGCTTTGCAAGAACAGGGGTATTTCATGAGAACTTCACAGTGGCTGAGTTGAAATTAATGGAATTAATACAAGAGAATAAGGTATTTACACATAAGTATACAGGGTGAGTCTGTAATTCAGTGTTCATTTGGGAGACTATATTTTTCTGTGGAAGGAAAAAGCACTCAAGACTGTTTAAAATCTCACTGTTTTATTGTCATAATACCATTGTGCTAGCAGATGAAGCAGTGGGGGCTCTGTTCAGCTGGAGCCAATGCAGAGGTGAGTAGATGATGCTTCCCTGCTGCCTTTCATGTTTCCAAGCACATTTCTCAGCCTCACTTGGATTGTTCCAGGTCAAAAATGAGGATGTTCCTTTCCAAACTGGTGATATCTGACTGTCAGAGTCATCCCTGACTGATGTTCCCTAAATATTTGATTTCTTCATTTTACCTACTGACCTGTATTACTGACATGATAAAGCAGTTCCTTTGCCTTTTCTTTATATAGATGCTTTCTACATGAGCATAGCTTTAATCTCTCTTTCACAGTTGCCAAATGTATTATTTTCTTAAAAATTTCTCCATATGCCAGTTGCAAATAATTTCAGTTCTTCTCTGAATTTCCTCCATCTTCTCTTTGTTTCTCTCATTGCCTAAAATGAGTGCAAGGATTAAGAAAGCTTCAGCAGAAGCACAGAAAAAAGGACAACTTCTACCTTGCTCTGAGAAGTGAAGCCAGTTATGTAGGGCCTCAGTGAGGTCCATGATTGCAATGGAGAGAAGAGCCTGGGCAGCATCTCCTCCGTCAGACCCTGCTAAAACTTGGCTTCCGCTCCCCTTGGGCCTCTGTAGGAAACCTGCTGCTCTTGTAGCTCCACTTGTTTCCTCATATTTATTAGCTCTAAAAAATTGCATCTCCATTACTGCTTTCTTCCATCTTGGGTGCATGTGCCTGGGTCCTCTGTGGCTCTTCCCTACACTTGGGTATCCTGGTCTTGGAGATCCAGTTGATGTGCTCCAAACTAGAACTGGATAATATGGCAATGTAGAAATAATGTTGATGATCATAGCATTTGAGATGGAAGTGAATTCAAACTCAGGCCAATGTGGAGGTCTAGATGTGGCTGTGTGGCTTCACCGCTCCGAGTAGAACTGAAAACCGGCTCCATCCCCTGGGAATGGGCCTCTGGGAAGCTGTGCATTGAAGGCCTCCTTCTCCTAGCTTTCTGTGTGGCACCATACAGGCTCCTCTCCTTTATTTGAGAGTGTAATAGAGTGGCTGCTAAGTGGTTAGTTGCCATGATTGTCCCTTTCCAAGCTTTGAGTGTAGACGCTACGGTTACTTTTAAGGAATCTCCATGGCCTTGAATTTTCAAAAGTAATTGCTTGTGGTTCATTAAATTCCTTAGTTATGTCCCTAGCTCCTTAGCCTGAATATCACTGGGATGCATTTTTTAACATTTTTCTATGCATTCTCTTTTCGAGTCATAATAACTGTCTATTTCTACATAATTTTACTAGTGAGAGTTCCAAAGCTTCTTTCAGCTTGTATTTTTGTTACCTTTTTTTCCTCTACAGACAACAATTTACCTAATTAATTCTGACTATAGAATTGCTGGATTCCTCCACTGTGTTTTGTGAATGTAATAAAGAACAGAGCAGAAGATATGACAGCTTAAGTTTAATTCCAGATTTTTTATTTTGTTTATAGCTAGGTCATTGCCAAGATGTTATAGAGACACTTTGATTAAAATAAAAAAATACATTACTGAAAGCAGGAAGACTGGGTACTAAAATAAAGCTATTTAGCATGTCATAATCTTTTAAATTCCAGTTACCTGCTGTGTAAACCTGGGCTAAGAGTGGTTTCTTTGCAATGTGATCCACTCCCACAGGAAACGTGCTAACATTATAAAAGTAATTTTAAACTTTGTACATTATTTACACAATATGATCAAGACCATTTCCAACTACTTTGATGAAGACTTAATTTATGGTCTGTGAAGAGGAAATGTCTGTCATTGAAACAATTCCCCTGCTTCATCTTTCAACCCTAGTTTGTTTTCTTTCTCAAGTTTTAGTTGTTGGTGTTTATTAACCTACATTTGACAAGACAGCTAGTTTTAGCCAATCCATTCTTGTAGGGTGATCATCTTTGTCCTGGCATATTGTACAAGTTGTTTCTGACCTCAGCCCTCTGAAAACACTATTTCCTAAGTTTTAGTGGAAGATTTATGATAAACATTACTGTATTTACTGCGTGTTTGTAAAGCACCAAATTATGTTCAGCTAATGACTGTTTAATGCTGAAGTTCAGCACATCTCACAGCTGGACATTAGCTAATGAACACAAGCTGGTCTAAATGTAATAGCTGTTTATCCTCTCAAGAAAAAAAAAACAAGTTTTATCCCAGAAAGCCTGGGTGAAGCTTTTAAACCAGACAGTTTTACAGACATGTTGTCATTCCTCAAATTAAGAATATTTCTCCACCGCCTGTCCATGCTGTAGGAGCTATGAATGGTGACTCAGTAAAGGACCACCTTCTGTGGCTGGTTTGTTGAAGGTCCTGACACAGAGTGCTTAGAGCAATACTCTGTCATGCATAAAATCAAGTCATCAAAATCATGCACATGCTCTTAAAGTACATTTTAGAACAGGAGGAGTACTATTCCCTGTGTCCTGACCCAATTTGTGTTTGCGTCATTATTTTCTATTTTCATAATTCTAATCATTTTCTATTTTCATAATAATTTATTAGTTTCAGTGGAGACGACACTGATTTTGTTGGTATACAATTTTAGTATACTAGGTAGTGTCCAGGCTGCTGCACTGACCACCTTTTTCTGGTACAGAGATGGGCTGTTGAGTTCCTTATTACACTAGAATTGCTGCTGCTTCCCAAGACGGCTTGTTGGTACATTTTGTAAGCAACAAGTAATTAATAGAGAATTTTTTATGACTTTTGCTTAAATAGTTATCTCTGATGGTGCTATGACTTAGAAGTCATGCTATGAGAAGCTTATATATGCAATGACTAGGAAAATAACTCTGGATGAAACAATACTGGACTTTCCAGTGAAAATTTGTACATTTGTTTCCTGAAGATTTTAGTGACTGTTTCTCCTGTTTTTATACCTGTGCTTTGAAAAGCTCTTCCTGAGCAAGCAGACAGGTGATCTGCTCAGTCAGGCCCAGCTTTAAAATCTGAGAGAAGTGACAGGCGGAAGAAAGGAGAGAAAACAGGACAATAGAACATGTATCTGTCTTACACAGTTGAGAAGTGCTTGTGATGTTTTTTCCTTTTTTGCTAGATCTTCAAACATCACCTGTCAAATAATTTAGAGGAATTCATTCTGTAACCCTTTTTGACTCCGTGCAGCAGAATTCAATGAGGATGTGACAGGTGTTTTGAAGTCGCACCACAAAGCTCGCCGTTCACCTCTTGCTTCCCTGGCTGAAAACATCGTCACTGCCAAACAACTATCAGAGGTGGCAACTAATTTTCAAGCCCAGAACTGAAAAGAATATTATGGCCCGTAGATATCTCTTCCAGTTCTTGGTTCCAAATATTCAGTGCTTCATTTTGCTCATGGAGTGAATTTGTTGATGAATTGAATCATACGTTTACATCTCTACATTCTGAGTGAGATCTTGCTAGTCACACTATGCATCAGATGTTAAACACAATATCTACAATGGCATAAAAAGAGAATCCGTTGCATATATTGAGGTTCATGAATCCTTAATTTCTGTCCTACATACAACAAAGAAGGTGATCTATGCTGTCCAAAATGAAACCTGAAGTAATGCCAAAAAGGAAAAGGCAATGCCAAAATATGTTTGGATACCTAAGATCAGGAGTGTCTTATTATGTCTTAGAAGTGTCTTATGTCAACTCTCCCTTGGAAGAAATAGTGAGAATTGGGAGAAGAATCACAGTTTATTAATAGCTTATTGGTGACTGAGTAGCTTTTCTTGGCAGTACGTGTCATGGGTGCAAAACAAATTCCTCAGTGACTAATGTCTTTTAGCTCTCATTTAAAATTATCAAGTGGTTATTACATGATTGTCTGTTGGAAGAACGTTATGAGGGTGAAGTTTTGACCCTTTTACTTTCCTTAGGTTCTTGTTCCTACCAAGAGTTTGTATACAAGTTGGGCAAGTTGCTCACTTTGGTATAAAGTAGTGGGGATAGCTCTCAATATTTTCACTTTTAAACAAGTCTTGTAGTAAAGGTGCTGCTTTAGTTGCTATTTAGAAGCTCTCACTTCAGCTTTTTTTGAAGTGTATTCCAATATATATGTGTGTGTGTATATATATATATATACACACACCTACCTCTCACCATTGTAACAGATAAATGAAAAGTTAACTGTGACTTTGCTGGTTAGAATTTAATTTTACTTGTGTAAGACAAAGTGAAAGGCAGAGATAACTGCAGTTCTGTGGGTTGTTTTACCTGATGTGATCTGTGTCGGTGAGAAAAGGAACCAGCCCTGCCCGACCAGCCGTTTGTTCTGCCCCATGCCCTCCTCGCTATTAAGCCAGCAGAGTGTCTGTACAGCCATACAGTGAACCAAATCCAGCAACCGAGCACGACTACAGCTAACCCACAAACAAAAGAAGTTAGTTTTAACCTTGATCAATTCCCCATCCCAGGTCCTGGCCTGGGTGATGAATGCTAAGCCGCTACTCAGTAGTTGAGGTCAGCCAGGAAAGAGCAAAAAACCTGTCAGAGCTTATTAGTAGAAGATAAATTTCTGGGTAGAGAATCTTTCTTCAGTGACATTATAGCATTGTTTTCACTGCTGTTTCCCAGAATGTAGGACACCTTCCTTTTTTTAAAAAATAAAGAAGGTAGTTAGATTTGTGTAGACATTTTTTTTTTTTTGTGAAAGTTTTTTTCGCATCTCTTAGGGTATTTACAGTAAAGAGCAATGAAGTTTCAGTCTTGGTAAAGAACTGTAACAGAAACAGGAATAGTGAGAGCTAAACGTCCTACCTTGCTAACACCAGTTTAATTTCATCAGAGGAAACTCTGGTGTGGTGTGGTGTTTCACTGGAGATTGTCATGTTGCTGTCATGGTACCTTTGTCCAATGTAGATGAGGTTTAAGACAAAGCATAGCTGCTGATTCACATAGTCTGATATCAGTAAGAACTTTGAAGTCAAATTTTGTGTGGAAGTAGAAACATAACCGTTAGAATTTAAATTCTTCTGACAATGTTTTGAGCTTGTTGCTACTCTATAAGCCAAACAGCCTGCTGTTTGAAGGAAGTTTGCTAAGATTCTTAAGCTAAATATAGGATGTTTTGCTATGCAGCTTGGGTAAATGTATTTGAGCTATCTTAAGATAGCTAGCCTGGATCCTGCCAGGTGTGAAGCCATGGTGTGTGAAGTAAAACCTGATCAAGGAGCTAGGTGAGAGCTTCAGTGTTTTGCTGTGCTGGACTCTATGCTACCATAGCTGTCAATGCTGAATTAGCTACATCAAGGCTAATGTGGAGATGTTTACCTGAACTGCAGGAACTCCAGCAGACATGCCCATTGTGTACTTTGAGCAAATATGAGAGAAACTAGAATGCAAAGTACTCATTAGAAGATAAACAACAGTTCAGGTTCTGGCATCAGCAAAACTTAACGGGATTCATGGGGGTTAGGGAAAGCATTGCAATTTGAGATGACAGTGTGCTAGCCAAAGTAGAGACTGTGGGTGTGAAGTTGTGCTTGGCTCTTTCCCTTGATTATGTCCAAGGGGAAAAATAGAAACAAATATCTAATAAGTCCAAAAAGCAAGGTAGTCTGGGGCTTGATTTTACTTGAGCTATACCAATGCCAACCACTTGAGAGTGAAATTCAGACACTATAGAGCTCACTGAGGAACATTAATTTCTGCCCTTGATTTGTTGGGCAAAGATGTTGTTCTGTGTGCTTAGGAGAGGAAGACTGAAGTTTTTGTGGGAAAAAAGTCCACTTTTCTTTGCTTTCTTAAAAGGAGAGAAACTTCCTGGGCTACCTGGAAAATCACTGCCTTTTCATTTGACAGTCTTCAGCTATATCTTGAGCAAACTTGTCAGGCTGTTTTATTAAGATCTGTCATTATGTATTTATCTATTCTGTATGTATGGCCTTGCAGCAGAAAAATGTTCTGTACCAACAATATCTGCATCTTGTTTTATGTAATTCCTATAATATTAATGGGATAATGTTAGAGGTATCTTTAAAAATAAGTAATGTATCATTTCATGTTGTCGTGGTTTAACCCCAGCCAGCAACTAAGCACCACGCAGCCGTTTCCCCCTCCCCCTCCCAGTGGGGTGAGGAGGAGGAAAGGGAAGAAAAAAAAGTAAAACTCGTGGGTTGAGATAAGAACAGTTTAATAACTAAAGTAAAATAAAATATCATACTAACTAATAATAATAATAATAAAAACATAATAATAATAATAATAATAATAATAGTAATGAAAAGGAATATAACAAAAAAAAGAGAGAAGTAAAACCCAAGAAAAGACAAGTGATGCACAATGCAATTGCTCACCACCCGCTGAGCGATGCCCCAGCAGCGATCCGCCCCTCCCAGCCAACTCCCCCCTGTTTATATACTGGGCATGACGTTCCATGGTATGGAATACCCCTTTGGCTAGTTCAGGTCAGCTGCCCCGGCTATGCTCCCTCCCAGCTTCTTGCACACCTGCTTGCTGGCAGAGCATGGGAAACTGAAAAGTCCTTGGCTTAAGATAAGCGCTACTTAGCAACAACTAAAATGTCAGAGTGTTATCAACAGTATTGTCACACTAAATCCAAAACACAGCACTGTACCAGCTACTAGGAAGAAAATTAACTCTGTCCCAGCTGAAACCAGGACACATGTTAGTGTTCATTGCTTTCAAGGTATATATTTGGAATCAAGCATGTAAACCTCTTCTGCTTGGGCCAGCGGGATAAGAACACAAGAAAATTAAAAACGTTGGGTTGCATGTGTCCTGATTTCCCATGCAGACCTGAAATAATGTGAATTATAGAGCCAGCTCTGGTTATAGATGTTGACAAACAGGTAGGGAGTTTCCTCTCTCTCTGATGACAATTCTTTCCCTTCCTTGTTCCTAACCTGTGGGCATAAACTCATTAGCAATAATAGAGTCGTTACCTTCAGTATTTTATTTTTCTCCACAGGAATCTAAATATATTTCCTTCGTCAAAGAAAAGATCATGAATGAGAGCAACTACTTTATAAAACAAGACATTATGAAAGGAAAGGAAACCATGTTTGAATGCCTAAGCTTTCTGCAGGCAAGCCCAATTAGCAATAAAGGAGCTTTGACTTTATGGGAAAACTATGATGGTAACTCTATTAGAATGAAAAAAGCAGACTATTTTCAGTCTTTATCCCTTTAAAAATCTTATGGCTATTTGCATTTTTTTTTACTATTGAATTTCTAACCTATTCATCAAGAGACAGACACTTTACACATTAAATTATGCTTTTGTGTGCATATATTCAATAGGTCTTTTCACTCCTGTAAATCCACTGTTAGTCCTATCACAATGTTTGCTTACGTCTTTTCTGTGTCAGGAAGCTTCTTTCTATTCAAGTCTGCATGAAGGAACAACATTTCCTAATTTCATACAGTCCTAGTATATCAGAGCAACCCACTGAGCAGTTGTTCAGCTGGTGAATTAGCTGTATGAATTCGTCGGTCCTTCACCCATTGTACGTGCTCGGGCACCCGGTGCAGGAGAAGTCCCAACTTTCCCATCACAGCAACCTTGTTAGGTGCTCCCCTCCCCCTTCTGCTCGGCAAACGGGCACATACCTAAAATGTCTTTGGTGATGATGAAGGCTCGCTGTCTTAATTTTAAACCTGACATACCCAGTGTAGTGGTGTAATTCAGGCTTTGTCTATCACACATCCTCTGTCCTGGGATACAGGAGGACAAGACTTTTAAAAAGCGTTGGGTTCTTCTTCCTCTCCCCTCACCTCTACCATCCCAGCAAGTAAGTGCCATGTACTCATGAATCATTTATGTATGATTTTTTCTTCCAGTTAAGCTATGGCCACAAGAGTTTGGAAATGCATACATTTAAATATATTTAAAGAATTTTAAAATTAACATAACATATACAAAGTCCCTTGAGAGGGACTGAGTGAAGTTCTCTCTCTGAGAGAGACTGCAGTTTAATAAAAGCACCAGGACTCCACAATAGATTTTATGTCTGAAATGTAAAGTTTCAAACTTACTGTGCATCCCCAGAATGACCATATATCATCATTAAAACTGGGCAGATAGTGAGAAATTATTTGTAAACATGACTTAATTGGATGCACACTACTGAGTCATTCTTTTCTTTTAAAGGTTTGGTGAGAAGCAGGCAGCAGAAAAGAGACTGGATGAGCTTTGAAGCTTTAATTCTGTCAGCCAGGCTTCTTCAAATGGAGAAAAAAGAATGAACAGCCTATGCCTTTGCAAACTCAAAACCTGTCGTAATTCCTCCAGTTCATCACTCTGATATTCACCTTATATATGGAAGGGGAGTCTGGCCAACGTTAGCATCCCTTGTCCTGCTATCAGTAGCAGCATTTTGTGTTGTATTGGATGAAGTTTATTCAACATAACTCTTCGCTGGCCTTGGAGCTCAGGCAGCAGCTGGATATTCGAACAGCTATTAGAGGCAGCGTAAAGTTTACAGACCGCTCTAAAAGCACAGCCTTGAGTCCTGTGCAGTTTGGAAGGCTGACATGAGGCATAGTACATGAATCACAAAAACCTCTAAACCCTTTTGCAGCAGAATGCAGCTTTTGAGAGGTGTTTCAGGCAGCAGGGGAGAAATACTGGCCTGAATTTAAATTTTGTGAAGTCAAAATAATTTTCAATAGCTCTAGAAGGGCAGCATGCTTTAGTAAGATGTTGCAACTATTACAATAACAATGCACCGTTAGAGACAGCAGTATGTAATAGAGTCTGTAGGGTAAGCAAGGATAGGAGGTATCATAACAATCTGAGATTTGATGCTGCAGCTCACTCCAGGGAAACAGAATTTACTTAATTTCCAAGAGCTTCAGAACCAGGCACAATCTAATGTAGAGAGCATTAAAAAAGAATAAATTTCAAATTCTGTTACTGTTTTCTTTATTCTGCTAGCCAGCACTTTTGACTTATGGCTAAAACATTAATATTCCAGGAACAGAAGAGGAGGCCTTTTCTGGACAGCTCTTTCCATAGCTTCTGCCTTATTGCATCCTCTTTTGATAGTAAATGGAGATGGCTTTTGAAAGGGTGACAATTGCCACACTAGCTTAAACTTGATAAAATAATAATAATGAATTTATTTTCAGGCAATTGGATAATTTAAGCAGTACTGTATGATGGTCGGGTATCAGGTTTCTCAATGTGCTGTGAAATACAGAAGGACCAACAGCATTATAATGAAAACAGACAAAATTACTGTGTCAGCTCCCGGAAGGTAAAATCACACTGCGAATGTCACCTCAATGTTACAACTCTCTGACTCTGATGTTCTGCTTGATCAGTGTGCACTAATAAGCAAAGATCTGTTTTATGTTGTCACTCTGATCCATCAGGCAGCAGAGAAGCAAAGGTTTCTTTACTCACAGGACTAGAATATAGTGGAAATAGCTGAGTGTAAATTATGAAATATGTTAATATTACTATTGCAATTCTCTTTCTCGTTCTTTTGCAAGTAGGTTTAGCCTATGGTCACAGTAGGGTGACATTTTGTTGTGAGAAAGCCATTGGGAACAGAAAGTGAGGAGGTGCCATAATTACTAGGCTGAGCTGCAGAAAATCGAGTTCAACTCTGGTATCAACATTACAATTTTTAATGATAATACTAGTTACATTCACGTGACAAGTATATTAAACAAATACAGTGGGCTTTGGTTCCATTATGTAAAATTGGTCACTCTAATAATAACACTTAGCATTTTTATACGTTCTTAGCGCTTCATATCTATCAGTTAGTCAATACAACATCCTTATGAGGTAGATGGGTAGACTGTAGTGCTCTTCTTTTACAACAGATAAAATGAGTCAAAAGGCAAATGACTGCCCAAGGCCATGCAATGAGAGAGTTGCAGAATTGGGATTAAAGCTGTGAGGAATTTATGAACATGCTGGTTCATTGGTGATACTCGTTCTGCATAGATGGCCAATAAACTAAAAGGAATGCAAAGTTCCCTGTTGATAGAGAGATAAACTGTAGATTTTTTTTAAGAGCAGAATATCTTCAGTGGAACTGTAAGTGTTTTATTTAAATATTTTTAAAAAGCCACTCTCTGGACTACATTACTTTGCCAGCTCGATGTAAACCAAAACAAGTATAGAAGGAATAGCATCTAGATCATGAACTGAAGTAGACATGTTAGTAAAAAATTCAGCAAGGACCTTTAAAATACCTGAGTCTGCATGGTGACTTTTTGTCTGCTGCCTTGTATGATGTATCTTTGAGATGATGTTGAATATGTATTTTTATTGACAAGATCAAAGCATACTTCTGAAATCTTTAGTGGGGACTGTGACTTCTTCATCCTCTGCCTTTTAGTGAAAAGAAGATGGAGCTGATAACAAAGCAGAGTACTTGATGGACAATCAGTGATACAGGTAGTAACTTGGTAAATGTCCTGAGAACTTTTTGATGATCCAGCCAATCTGCACCTGTAGGGTGCTGTATTTGTATACTTTTTTATCTTGGTGGAATAAGGCATATCTGACTAATAGAACATCCCATAAATGAAGGGAAAGACAAAAGTAATGTGAGTAAAGGTATCCATTTGTTTGAGGTATCTTAATATAATAATTCTATTAAATCAATAAATTTTTGCAGATTAGCCCCACAGAGTGCTTACGTGTTGTGTCTAAAATGTTTCTAGTATCTGAATTAACTCATTTACAGCTAATTCAGGAATCTCCCTTGGACAGGAGAGATCTTGACCTTTTGGGTCAGATTATATTTTGGTCCAGGTCCAGGTCCCACACTTTCCAATGCATTTTCAATTAATCACCACCACTTTTCCTGTCTTTTGATACATATACACACAGATATCATTCCCTTAATCTATAAGCCTTTAAAATGTCAATTTAAAATGTTCGTTGAGTTCATTCAGTCCATGACTTTGAGCTCCATCTGTCATAACAGTCTGTCTGGGCAGGAGGGATGGTGCGAAGTCCGCTCAGTCGGTGGAGCAGGATCCAGCTTTGGGGCAGTGTAGCGGGCAGACGACATTGGGCGCAGGAGGAGGATGGTGTGTAGTGTTGGATTGTTGCATGCTGCAGTGTCGTGGTTTAACCCCAGCCAGCAACTAAGCACCACGCAGCCGCTTCCCCCTCCCCTCCCAGTGGGGTGAGGAGGAGGAAAGCAAAGGAAAAAAAAAGTAAAACTCGTGGGTTGAGATAAGAACAGTTTAATAACTAAAGTAAAATATAATACTAACAATAGTAATAATGAAAAATAATAATAATAGTAATGAAAAGGAATGCAACAAAAGAAGGGGGGGGGGGGAAGAAAAAAAACCAGTGATGCACAATGCAATTGCTCACCACCCGCTGACCGATGCTCAGTTAGTTCCCGAACCGCGATCCGCGCCTCCCGGCCAGCTCCCCCCTGTTTATATACTGGGCATGACGTTCCATGGTATGGAATACCTCTTTGGCTAGTTCAGGTCAGCTGCCCCGGCTCTGCTCCCTCCCAGCTCCTTGCCCACCTGCTTGCTGGCAGAGCATGGGAAACTGAAAAGTCCTTGGCTTAAGATAAGCGCTACTTAGCAACAGCTAAAACATCAGAGTGTTATCAACATCATTCTCACACTAAATCCAAAACACAGCACTGTACCAGCTACTAAAAAGAAAGTTAACTCTGTCCCAGCCGAAACCAGGACATGCAGTGAGTCCTGGTTCCATCACTACTGCACTTCGCTTGGTTTTATCAAAGTTCATTCTTTATTAATTCAGATAATTCTTACTGTAATACTGTTGATATAGCATATAACAACTATAGTAGTGATGACATACAGTGGCAGGGTTACATAGCAATTCACATAATACAATTTAATTCACTGGCTGTTCTCACCTAAAATCAAATCCCCTTGAGGCACACATCGGACTTCCCCGTCCTTCCGCATCACCCACCAAGTGCATCCAGGTCCTTGAGCAAAAGCAATCCCATGAATGGGTTTTCCTTTGCCTGAGGCAGGAGTAACCCAGATTGTTTTTCCTAGCATATTTTTTATGTGCACTACAGGGACCTTATCGCCTTCTACAGTACGTAAAAGTTCTGATTGGGCGGGGCCAGCCTGATTGGCAGATCCTCTAGTGTTGACTAACCAGGTGGCCTTTGCTAGATGTGTATCCCAATGTTTAAAGGTCCCACCACCCATTGCTCTCAATGTAGTCTGTAACAATCCATTGTATTGCTCGATTTTCCCAGAGGCTGGTGCATGATAGGGGATGTGATACACCCACTCAATGCCGTGCTCTTTGGCCCAGGTGTCTATGAGATTGTTCTGGAAATGAGTCCCGTTGTCTGACTCAATTCTTTCTGGGGTACCATGTCGCCATAAGATTTGCTTCTCAAGGCCCAGGATAGTGTTCCGGGCAGTGGCATGGGGCACGGGATATGTTTCCAGCCATCCGGTGGTTGCTTCCACCATTGTAAGCACATAGCGCTTGCCTTGGCGGGTTCGTGGGAGTGTGATATAGTCAATCTGCCAGGCCTCCCCATATTTGTATTTCAGCCATCGTCCTCCATACCAAAGAGGCTTTAACCACTCAGCTTGCTCTAATTGCAATGCATGTTTCACATTCATGGATAACCTGTGCGATAGTGTCCATGGTCAAGTCCACCCCTCGATCACGAGCCCATCTATATGTTGCGTCTCTTCCTTGATGACCTGAGGTGTCATGGGCCCACCAAGCTAAAAATAATTCACCCTTATGTTGCCAATCCAGATCTACCTGACCTACTTCAATCCTAGCAGCCTTGTCTACCTGTTGATTGTTTTGATGTTCTTCAGTGGCCCGGCTCTTGGGTACGTGGGCATCTACATGACGTACTTTCACAACCAGGCTCTCTAGCCGGGCAGCAATATCTTGCCACAATGGAGCAGCCCAGATGGGTTTACCTCTGCATTGCCAGTTACTCTGCTTCCATTGCTGCAACCACCCCCACAGAGCATTTGCCACCATCCATGAGTCAGTATAGAGATAAAGTATCGGCCATTTTTCTCGTTCAGCAATGTCTAGAGCCAGCTGGATGGCTTTCACCTCTGCAAACTGACTCGATTCACCCTCTCCTTCTGCAGTTTCTGCAACTTGTCGTATAGGACTCCATACAGCTACCTTCCACCTCCGATGCTTTCCTACAATGCAACAGGACCCATCAGTGAACAGGGCATATTGCCTCTCATTTTCTAGCAGTTTATTATACAGTGGGGCCTCTTCAGCATGCGTTACCTCCTCCTCTGGTGATATTCCAAAATCTTTGCCTTCTGGCCAGTCCGTGATCACTTCCAGAATTCCTGGGCAACTAAGGTTTCCTATTCGACTTCGTTGTGTGATCAGTGCAACCCACTTACTCCACGTAGCGTCAGTTGCGTGATGTGTAGAAGGGACCTTCCCTTTGAACATCCAGCCCAGCACTGGCAGTCGGGATGCTAATAGGAGCTGTGTTTCAGTACCAACCACTTCTGAAGCAGCTCGAACTCCTTCATATGCTGCTAATATCTCCTTTTCAGTTGGAGTATAGCAGGCCTCAGATCCTCGATATCCCCGACTCCAAAACCCTAGAGGTTGACCTCGGGTCTCCCCAGGTGCTTTCTGCCAGAGACTCCAGGTAGGGCCATTCTCCCCGGCTGCAGTGTAGAGCACATTTTTAACATCTGGTCCTGCCCGGACTGGCCCAAGGGCTACTGCATGAACAATCTCCCGTTTAATCTGTTCAAAGGCTTGTTGTTGCTCAGAGCCCCATTTAAAATCGTTCCTGTTCCGGGTCACTTGATAGAGAGGGTTTACAATCAGACTATAATTTGGAATATGCATTCTCCAAAAACCTACAACGCCTAAGAAAGCTTGCGTTTCCTGTTTCCTAGTTGGTGGAGACATAGCTGCTATTTTGTTGATCACATCCATTGGGATATGACGACGTCCATCTTGCCATTTTATTCCTAAAAACTGAATCTCCTGTGTGGGTCCCTTCACCTTACTTTGTTTTATGGCAAAACCGGCTTTCAGAAGGATTTGGATTATTTTCTCCCCTTTCTTGAAAACTTCTTCTGTTGTGTTGCCCCATACAATGATGTCATCAATGTACTGCAGGTGTTCAGGAGCTCCACCTTTTTCCAGTGCATTTTGGATTAGTCCATGGCAAATGGTGGGGCTGTGTTTCCACCCCTGGGGCGGTCGATTCCAGGTGTACTGGACGCCCCTCCAAGTGAAAGCAAACTGTGGCCGGCACTCTGCTGCCAAAGGGATTGAGAAAAACGCATTAGCGATATCAATTGTGGCGTACCACTTGGCTGCCTTTGACTCCAGTTCATATTGAAGTTCTAGCATGTCTGGCACAGCAGCACTCAGCGGTGGCGTAACTTCATTCAGGCCACGATAGTCTACTGTTAGTCTCCATTCTCCATTAGACTTTCGCACTGGTCGTATGGGGCTGTTAAAGGGTGAGCGAGTCCTGCTGATCACTCCTTGGCTCTCCAGTCGAATCAGCGTATGGATGGGAATCAGGGAGTCTCGGTTGGTGTGATATTGCCGCCGGTGCACCCTTGTGGTAGCGATCGGCACCTGTTGTTCTTCGACCCTCAGCAACCCCACAACCGAAGGGTCCTCAGAGAGACCAGGTAAGGTGGACAACTGTTCAATTCCCTCTGTCTCCAAGGCAGCTATACCAAAAGCCCACCGATACCCCTTTGGGTCCTTGAAATGCCCTCTCCTGAGATAGTCTATGCCAAGGATGCATGGGGCCTCTGGGCCAGTCACAATGGGGTGTTTCTGCCACTCATTCCCAGTGAGGCTTATTTCAGCCTCCAATACAGTTAGCTGTTGAGATCACCCTGTCACACCAGAGATACAGATGGGTTCTGCCCCTTTATAACTTGATGGCATTAGAGTACACTGTGCACCAGTATCCACTAGAGCCTTATACTCCTGTGGGTGTGATGTGCCAGGCCATCGAATCCACACAGTCCAATAAACCCGGTTGTCCCTTTCCTCCACCTGGCTGGAGGCAGGGCCCCTCTAATCCTGGTCAGAGTATTTGTTACTCACTTCTTGTAAAAATGACTTAGAGGTCCCTTCAAGAGGGTCAGAAGCCCTTCTACTTTGTCTGGAAACCGGAGCGGCATCTTTCCTGGAAGAATCCCCTTTTCTGGTTGTTTTTCCTTTCAATTCACGTACCCGTGCATCTAGGGTTGAGGTAGGTTTTCTATCCCGCTTCCTCATGTCCTCTCTGTGGTCACACAGGTAAAACCACAGGGTACCCTGTGGTGTATACCTTCTATATTTTCTCTCTTGATCAGAGGAATGCTCACTCCTAATAGCTGAGATATTGGTCTGTACAGGTGGGGAGTAGGAATTTTTGATCAGTTCGATCAGTTCTTCGGACTTTTCGGACAGTTTTTCCATAGCCGAAACACAGGCTCATAGGGATGAAGAGAGATTTTCTTCATAATGCTGGAGTTGGCGAGCCATTTCATCCACTGTCGGTGCCTCTTCGTCTTTCCAAGTTAGTACTGCCAATGGGTTGGCATACGATGATGGTACGCTCCGTACAAACTTCCGCCACATGAGTCATGTACATTGAACTTCGTCTGAATCTCTGGGTAATTGTGAACTGTCCGGGTCATAATAAATCATCTCTAGCACGGCTAATTCCCTCAGGTACTGAATACCTCTTTCCATGGTGGTCCACTTGCCTGGTTGACATATAACATCTTCCTTGAAGGGATACCTTTCCTTCACACTTGACAGGAGTTGCCTCCAGAGGCTGAGGGCTTGTGTCCCTTTTCCAATTGCCTTATCAATGCCACCTTCCCTAGCAAGTGATCCCAGCTGCTTGGCTTCCCTACCCTCTAATTCCAGGCTACTAGCCCCATTGTCCCAGCATCGGAGCAGCCAGGTGATAATGTGCTCACCTGGACGACGGCTGAAATCTTTTCGCATATCCCGCAGCTCACTCAGGGATAGAGATCGGGTGATTACCTCTGGTTCTGCCTCTTCCTCCTGTTCTCGTGATGACTCTGGTTCATCTTCATCCTTCGCTAAACGAACTGATTTTTTTGTATATTTCTTCTTCTGTATAGGGGCGACTGATACTGGCACAGGTTGGTTCTCTGGTTCAGCCGCAGCGCCTGTCGCAGGGGTTGGAGTAGCCGCAGTGCCTGTTGCGGAGGTTAGAGGAGCCACAGTGTCTGTTGCAGAGGTTGGAGTAGCTGCAGTGCCTGTCACAGGGGTTGGAGTAGCCTCCTTGCCTGTCGCCAGGGTTGCAGTAGCCACTGTGTCTGTTGTGGGGGTTGGAGTAGCCGCAGTATCTGTCAGTCTGTTTTCCCTCCCTTCCCCCTGAGGGTGCTGCACAGTATCGAGCAGTGTTTGGTAGATACTAGCCAGGGCCCAGCACAGTGCGATAAGTTGTGCCTCTTTGGAATCGCCACAGCATTTTCCTTTCAGATAATCTATCACTTTATCAGGGTCCTGTAGTTGTTCGGGAGTGAAGTTCCAAACCATTGGAGGTGAGAAGTTCTCTAGATACCTGCCCATATTCTCCCACATGCCATGCCACCCATGGCTATTAAGCCTTGGAGCAGATTTCCAAAAGGTATTCCTAAATAGTTGTTTAACCTTAAACAAGACCTGGAACACATTCAGGAGACATAACAATAGGAACATGCTGGTTTGAACATCCCAAGGATATTCAAAATTCTCAAGAGCTACTGTAATTTGCCTGGAGGAGAAGGGGAAGCTGAAGAAATGTGTCTCCCCTGTGGCTTGGCTCTCTGATGAGAAAAGGTACAAGGTGTAATTATTAATAGTTTCTGATAGACGGCTCCCGAAGTACGGAGGTGACGGCAATGCTGAGTACAAATACCAGATTAGTTTCATGACCAGCAATTCTATCGTATCATAAGCCAGTGTTACAAAGTAGAACAACATGATAACTCTGGCCCAGTTCCCACGGGTGATAAACAGCACAACAGCGAGCATATACTGCAAGTAAGGTACTACATAACGCACCTTTAAGAACAAGCGCACCAACTTTGAGAGCAAATACATCAACATTGCGACCAGCAACTACTGAACTAATATAATGTATGTTTATAACAAATTTGTTCTAACACATTCCAGTCAGATTTGTCATTATCTCAACCCGTCGAGCCCCATGTTGGGCGCCAAAAAGGACTGTCGTGGTTTAACCCCAGCTGGCAACTAAGCACCACGCAGCCGCTCACTCACTTCCCCCCCACCCCTGGGATGGGGGAGAGAATCAGGAAAAAAAACCTCGTGAGTTGAGATAAAGGCAGTTTAATAGGACAGAAAGGAATGAAAAACAATGATAATGATAATAATAATATGACAATAGTAATACTAAAAGAATTAAACTATACAAAGCAAGTGGTGCACAATGCAATTGCTTACCACTCGTTGACCAATGCCCAGTTACTTCCCGAGCCGCGATCCCCCCTCCCAGTTAACTCCCCCCAGTTTATATACTGGGCATGATGTCATATGGTATGGAATAGCTCTTTGGGCAATTTGGGTCAGCTGTCCTGGCTGTGTCCCCTCCCAGCTTCTTGTGCCCCTCCAGCCTTCTTGCTGGCTGGGCATGAGAAGCTGAAAAATCCTTGACTTCTTAGTATAAACACTACTTAGCAACAACTAAAAACATCAGTGTGTTATCAACATTATTTTCCTACTAAATCCAAAACACAGCACTGTACCAGCTACTAGGAAGAAAATTAACTCTGTCCTAGCTGAAACCAGGACACTTTCTTAAATTGAAAATTAAATATGCTGGCTGGAAGAGGGAGGTGATGTTTTTCAAAGGGGCTCCTGGTGGAAAAGCAACTTGTCTGTGTCCCAGGCAGTGGCTCCGAGCATCTGTTGAATTCAGAGTGCTTTACTAGCCAGGAAATAGAAGCTGATGCATAAATGCCTCTCCTAGTTGTGCTGGTTTTCATGCTTTGGCTTGCCCACTCCTGCTGTACACTGTTACGATTTGTAATGAAAACATAACCTTACTTTCCCTCATTGAAAATCCTTGAGTCAGATAACTTTGAAAATGTCACTTTAACTGGTTTTCTGCATACAGAGTGCATGCATATGCCATGGCACCTGTACGTTACAAAAACTACAAACAGCAACAGCTATAAAACCATTGGAAGCAGCAGTCCTGTTATCTTGCACCGTGATCCTGTAAGTGCTTGTGAGGGCAGGAACTGGGGAGGTTGTCCCATCCTGCTCAGCGGGTTTAGGGAAAGATAGTTTGATATACTCTGGGCGGTGCGCGGGAGAAACAACAAAGTTCTTAGGAGGTTTAATCAAAGCAACTTTACTTCCAAACTTCAGAACTTTCGTACCGAATAAGGCACTTGGCAAAACTCTAACTGGATTTCTTGGTTAGGCTTACAATATATTTCGAGAAGAGGTAAACATCTAGATCCTGCATGCAAAATTTGTATGGGGCATTCCCTGAGATTTAGGGAAGAAATACTGTTACTATTCTATTGTTACTATTATATACACAAGTCTATGGGGCCGGATAGGATCCATCCAAGGGTACTGAGGGAGCTGGTGGAAGTGCTCAGCAAGCCACTTTCCATCATTTATCAGCAGTCCTGGCTAACTGGGGAGGTCCCAGTTGACTGGAGGTTAGCCAATGTGACGCCCATCTACAAGAAGGGCTGGAAGGAGGATCTGGGGAACTACAGGCCTGTCAGTCTGATCTCAGTGCCGGGGAAGGTTATGGAGCCGATCATCTTGAGTGCCATCATGCAGCACGTACGGGACAACCAGGCAATCAGGCTCAATCAGCATGGGTTTATGAAAGGCAGGTCCTGCTTGACTAACCTGATCTCCTTCTGTGACAAGGTGACCCGCTTAGTGGATGAGGGAAAGGCTGTGGATGTTGCCTACCTGGACTTTAGTAAAGCCTTTGACATCATTTCCCACAGCATTCTCCTGGAGAAATTGGCTGCTCATGGCTTGGATGCGTGTACTCTTTGCTGGGTAAAAAACTGGCTGGATGGCCAGGCCCAAAGAGTTGTGGTGAATGGAGTTAAATCCAGTTGGCAGCCGGTCACAAGTGGTGTTCCCCAGGGCTCAGTATTGGGGCCGGTTCTGTTTAATATCTTTACCAATAATCTGGACGAGGGGATCGAGTGCACCCTCAGTAAGTTTGCAGGTAACACCAAGTTGGGCGGGAGTGTTGATCAGCTTGAGGGTAGGAAGGCTCTACAGAGGGATCTGGACAGGCTGGATCAATGGGCCGAGGCCAATGGTATGAGGTTCAACAAGGCTAAGTGCCGGGTCCTGCACTTGGGTCACAACAACCCCATGAACGCTACAGGCTTGGGGAAGAGTGGCTGGAAAGCTGCCTGGGGGAAAAGGCCTGGGGGTGTTGGTTGACAGCCGGCTGAATATGAGCCAGCAGTGTGCCCAGGTGACCAAGTAGGCCAATAGCATCCTGGCTTGTATCAGAAATAGTGTGGCCAGCAGGCCTAGGGAAGTGATCATCCCTCTGTACTTGGCACTGGTGAGGCCGCACCTCGAATACTGTGTTCAGTTTTGGGCCCCTCACTGCAAGAAAGACATTGAGGTGCTGGAGTGTGCCCAAAGAAGGGCAACGAAGCTGGTGAAGGGTCTAGAGAGCAAGTCTTATGAGGAGCAGCTGAGGGAACTGGGGTTGTTTAGCCTGGGGAAAAGGAGGCTCGGGAGACCTTATTGCTCTCTACAACTACTTGAAAAGAGGTTGTAGCGAGGTGAGTGTCAGTCTCTTCTCCCAAGTAACAAGTGACAGGACGAAAGGAAACAGCTTCAAGTTGCACCAGGGGAGGTTTGGATTGGATATTAGGAAAAATTTCTTCACGGAAAGGGTTGTCAAGCATTGGAACAGGCTGCCCAGGGAAGTGGTTGAGTCACCACCCCTGGAGGTATTTAAAAACGTGTAGACGTGGTGCTTAGGGACATGGTTTAGTGGTGGACTTGGCAGTGTTAGGTTTACAGTTGGACTTGACAATCTTAAAGGTCTTTTCCAACCTAAATGATTCTATGATTCTATTTCATGAATTGCTGCAAAAGTGACTTAGGTAAGTTGGACATAGAGCTCCAGTCTGTCCTTTCACAGAAGGAGAGAAGGGAATAAGGTTCATTCTACTTCAGTGTAGGACTTGATTCGGGTGCTTACACAAGCTCACATGCCCTAGGGTTTCCCACCTGGCCTCCAGCTGCCAGTGCAGTGGGGCACAAGTCTCTCTTAGATCCTCTGTCTTATTTATACCCCTAAATAAATAAAATCTGCTCTAGGAATCAGCCATGCAGATGTCAGCTTCAGCTGAGTTGATCACTGTAAGACTCTCTTTATAGTCAATGCAAGGAACAGAGTTGCGGGGTGAGATTCGTCTGACCTATTTTAAATGTTTACCTTAGGATGAGAGGAATTGCACCCTGGAGACTATTGAGCATTAACTCATTCTCCATTGACTGAAGCAGACTGGGAAGGCTAGTTGTGTTTACACTGGAGACACGTGTCGTTAATCATATGAATCTTGTTGAGTGTGACTGAGCACAGAGCAGCCTGGAGCAGTTTGGGGCAGCTGATCTATCACTTTGTTATTGGTTTCTTGGGACACCCCTTTGCATTATGTCTGAATTAAACTGCAGAATCCCTTCTGTGCCCGAGCTGGTGTGTAAGGAGGAGACTTGCCACAAGATTCCCCAGGTGTAGTATATTCAGCTGCTCTGTAGGAAATTTTGATTCCTTTTTTGGCCATTGTAGAATCAGAGGAATTTTTAAGCGTAGGATTCAGAACTGAGGTAGTTCTCCTGCATAAAGTTGGCAAGAACTTATAACCAGTTCAGCTGCTGTTTTCAGTCAGAATTTATCCTTCTGTACCACTGATTAATATGGCTGCTGACTTAACCAATATTAACAGGCCTTGCTGAAGAGATATTATTACATTAGAAGTAATTAAAGATGTATTCCAAGAAGCAATGATTTTCAGAACTGTACTTGTTATTGAAATGTTGACAACATTGATATCAGAATTTTAATATCCTGCTTGATAATTAAACTTCTGCCTGGCAAAGATTTCCTCTGGGTCTGCTGTATGGGAACCAGATATTACTTCTGAGTTACTGAAGAGGATTATATTCATGTACTGGTCAGTGAAAGATTGCCACTAGTGCTTTTGTCTTGGTAATGGTTCACAAAGATGAGCCTAAAGTTACAAAGAGCAGCTGCCAGCTGAGGAGAAAAACTCAGGTTCTCTAGTCTTTGAATCTTCCAGCTTGTCTTCAGTTTCAGGCTAAGATGCTTTAGGGTACTCTGTGCTGTCAGATTTTCATTTGACATGGGGGGGTGGTTAGGCTAAGGAAAAGAGAGAAGCTTTATAAAAGAAAACATCAAAGAATGATGAGCTCCTTGCAGATGTCAGTGTTGTACGGCACATTTTACATGAATTATTGGTGTTGTTGACTCTTCTGCTGGAGTGCAGAGAAGAATGGGCTCTGCTTCAGTTCACTGCTCAATTCTTGATTTCCCTTAAATAAATGAAACAAAAGAGCTTGTTGAAGAGGAGGCATTGTCTGGAGGCTGCCATAGAATGATAACTGCTATTTTACTGTTTTTCTAATGGATTTTTTATTTTTTCAGACTTTTTAATTAAAATATCTTTAGTGTGGCTTCCTAGGGGAAGAAGGGTTGTAGTAACACACTGCATATCTTTGCATAGCTTTCCAAATCCTCTTCTGGATAAGTCTGTTGACTAATGTCAATCCAATGCAACAAAAAGGGGAAGTGCTCTGAAGAATCATAATTTCTTATATGGTTTAAGAAAATGTACAGCCAGGCTGAAAAGATAGGCCCTGCTATATCCTCTTTGAGGTAAAGACTGCAGAGAGAATTCAGACACCAGGTAATCCACATGCAACAGAGAAAGTAGCAGCTATCCTGTTTTTTGGAAACACGTCATTTGTTGCTCACACTTTGTTAGATATCAGAGCTGAAATTCATATAAGCTAACTTTAAACATCTACAGTGTGGACAGCTACACCTGAGATGTTCACCCTGGAGTTACTTTACAATCAGTGGAGAAAAATATGCAAATTGTGGCTTGTTTTGAATGGCTTTTTTAGGATAAGAAGGGTGATTTTTTATAAGGGTCTCATCAAGAGATTCTAGGAAGCCTCCAGCAGTCTACTGATGCCTCCAGCAGTCAGACTGAAAGGACACAGGTATGCCACAGGCATTGTCATAGCTGCTAGGGATATCTCATATATTCTAGGGCACTAGATGCCTATACTTGAGCATCTAAGTCAAGCCCTACTAGTCCTAAACTCAGCTAGTGCTTCCTGGAATTGTGTGCATCCTTTTATGCCAGTTTCCCAACGCTATGACGGAGCACAAAATGCTTCCCCTAAATCGTTGTTTTACTTCATGTGCTTCTGGGTGCTACCCAGAGTACCTTGGCTGAGCATTTTCCCTGCCTCCCACGCCACAGTACAGCCCTTCTTTTGGCAGCAGCAAAGGCCAAACTCAGTTATATAAAACTTTTATAACATACTAACTCAAGTCCTATCCAGAATCCTTTTGAAGCACAATGAGCAAGGTATTGAATAACTGTCTCTAACAGACAGCACTTCATTGGAGAAGGAAGAAGAGGAAAATAAAATCAACTATAATTATGGGAATCTGAATGGCTGATGACAGGAAAGATTGCCAGTCTGTGCCCTTTTCCGTGACTGTGCTGGACAGCCGTGCTGTTTCGTATGCTCAGCGCTAACTGGGTTCATCCTTAATTGTGCCACCTAATGTTGTTCCTCACCAGCTTCTGCTGCCTGGGTTCACTGTTAGCTGCTCATGGAGCACTGCACATAGCCAGCCCCATGGTTTCTCAGCAGTGGCAGAAAGGAACAAATTGCTGAACAGAATCGTTCTCTTCCCTTATATACCCTCCTATCTATATAACTTCCTATCCCAGTGTTATTCACCCGGAAGTCAAGCTACACCTTCCACCCCACAAGGGCACACGAATCACTGGTTAGGTGGGTATTCTTTCCCTAACTTTATTGTAACTACTATATATACATCTCTGTCAGTGTAGCTCTTCTGCCACCAGGCAAGAGAAAAAAAGTCTTGTTTTCTGTCTCCCCAGTGAAACTTCCACAGGATATGAATGTTCTGTTCTTTCTCAAACATCAGTCCACACCCAGTAATGAGACCAGATACCTAATTCCCATTGATTTCCAGTTGGTTTCAGTGCAAGTTGGACACCCAGACAGAAATCAGATTCCCAAGTACCTTCATGAATGTGGATCTTACTTCCTATTCTCGCAAGGCCAAGTTGAGGAGGAGAATGGAAAAGAAGAAAGAATAATAAGCTAAGATTTTTTTTTGTAACAGAAACTTATTTCCTTATCTGTTTTCCAGGTTATTTTGAAATTTATTTTGAGGCATTTCAGACTCTGCATACAGAAAATGTCATTCTAAGTGGCTAGTGCGAATTGTATTATTCCAGTCACAGATGGGGAAGGCAGTATACAAAAAACCATGCCTGTCATTCTTTAAATCTTAATGTCAGGTTTCTAGGGATTTAGTGGCTGGGTTTCATCTTGAAATGGGAAATTCTAATGTTCTGTATGTAGATGTTATAGGTAATTTATAGAGATATATATTTTTAATGGATTGCCAGATTGGGGCTTTATAGAACAGTTTTGCCATTATTGTTCAGCGTGACATTGCATAATTATATAATTTTGAATTCAGAAGGACAAAGTCTTCTTTTTCCTTTTATAATAGCATATTTAGCAGGTGTATTGTAGACTATTAATTCTTCCACAAAAAAATACCTTATAGCTTTATCTAGTAGTTTTTTTGTCAAGCTGAAAATGAATGGGTAAAACTTGAAAAGGGTAAAGGAGAATGATCATAATTATGCAAATACAACTTTGCAATGAAAGGAGGAGTTTTTGCTCTCTAGTGGGGTCTGGCAAGATTTTATGTAGCAGAGGTTTGGAAGATTGTGTAGATAAATGATAATGATCTCCACACTTCAGTGTTTAAATCTGCAGCTCATCCATTTTAACAGGATTCTTTGGATAGAGAACTCTTTTCAAACCTTTGTTTAGAGTTCAGAAAGTTGAACATCTGATTGAGCCAAGGTGTCCCACTGAGCTACAGAAAGGCCAGTTTTCTGTGGCTGACAGCACACAGAAACCAGTATGGCTATCACCGCATCCAGCTGCCTTTGATGCCTCGGGTCTATTAACTTTGTATTATTTATAGCTTCATAGAGCAGGAGTTTGCTTCATCATGAGTCTGAAAGGAGGTCTGAACTCTTGCCTCTTGGTCTGTAATAAAAACAATTAAACTGCGTTGTCACAATATCTTCTTGCTCCGGGGTTAGTGTGTAAGTATATGCGTTATGTGTACGTAAAATTATCAACATACACATTGATAATGTTATGTATCACAGTCTTGCTTGAATAGACCATATGTCATGATGTAGGCAGCCTGGAAGGTTTTGTGTTTACTATGTCATCATAAAATTAAAAATTATTGTTGTCAACGAGAGCAGATTTTAATTTTTAAGTTGTCGATATATATGAATGTATGTTATTGCAAAAAGTTCAATGGCCACTCACACAGAGGACACATCCAGTGTTTTGAGGGAGATTGACAGAAATGGTGTGTCTAGGGAAGAGTTAGTGAACTCAGTTTAAAGCGGTCAATGTATAAGATCCTCCCAGCGGACTTTATTAAATATTTTGACAGGATTCAAAGTCGGGATTAACACTTCCACTTTGTTGCAAAAAGAATGCAGAGGATCAGATTCCTTGGGCTGCTCTGGCAGCTTTGCACTGCGTCAGCAACACAAAGCAATAATAAAGCTAGTTTAACTGGCATGTTAAACCTGGTTTACAGCTGCTTCACATCACTGGAGTGGTACAAAGCAGCCGGCATCCACCGGTGAGTCTGGTTCTACATGCTTAGTAGTCTGCTGCTGGTGCTGATAGTGGCAAGACGGTTGTCAATGACCTTAGCGTGAACTGCGTGAGTGATGTTTGGTAATGTTAGGGTTGGACTGCTGGCAGGGAAAAGTTGCTAAATTTTATTCTCTAATGAGTACATGGCTAAGAGCCCTTTCTGAATGGCTGTTTCTCGTTTGTTTCCCTTTAAAGCAAAGAAAGGTATCAAAAGGCAGAGAAAAGCTTTTCTGGTGCTATAACTGAACTGACTTGCAGTGAAACTTAAGGTCACTTTTTCTCCTAATGTTTATTATGTCCTGTCCAGTGTTTCTCTGCTTCACAGAGCTCTTTGCTAGGAAACCCTTTGGACCAAGGTTCTCTTAAGATAGAGCATTTTTCAATGAAAGGGGAAAGCCTCTGTCTCTAGTGCCTCTGCCTTCTTTTCATGGCTTCTCTAGTCTGAAGTGGCTGACACAGCATCACTATGTGCATCAACCCTTGCCAAAGTGCTGTTTTGTTCTTCTGTGGCATTTCCATGACCTGAAATCACAGGCATACCGAAGCTGTGTGTGACTCGAGGGCAAACCCCTGGGTTCGACTTGTAACAAGGACAGGTCGCCTTCTAAGCCTTCCCTGGAGATTTTTTCTTGAAATGTGGAAAACTATGTGGTCTGTGTTTGTGAATTCTTGTGCAGTGAACATGTTCTCCTTACAGGCAGGGTTGTAGACAAAACCTTTAAGTTCATGATGCTGAGCTTCTCTCATGCCTTTGTTAAATTGCTGCTTTGTGAGCTGAGGAGACAATGTTAAATAGTGGCTTCAATAGGCTTCCTCCTGGTGGAGGATGCTGATGGTTGGAGGCTGTGCCCCAGGCTGGAGGCTGGTAACACCTCCTTTGAAGATCTCTTGCAGGGAGAGATTCTATCCCAGAATATGAGATTGCTGTCCCAGAATATGCATTGGTTTGTTTAGAGATTGGATGAAATGCAATGAACTTAACATCCACATGTGCCATCAACCTTCAGCTATTTATGTATTCACTAATGAGGCAGCTAAAAAGTCATTTTGGCTCTAAGAAATCATCTTTTGGCTGAGCAGTGACTGCTTCAACTAAACTGAACTAAAATGGAGAGAGAAGGCACTGGAAAACGACTGGGACCTTGTTTCTCTTCCTCTGAAGCTCCCATTCGTCAAAGCACACAGCATCTTGCTGGCCTCCTCACTAAGCTGGGGTAACTGGGAAATGTCAGCATTTAAAATTGCCTTTTCTCACCTCCAGCTTCTCAAGAAACAGCGCTTCTTTTTGAGCAAAGAGCTATCCACAGCAAATACTGAATGAGCACATTTGTCACAGCAAGTCATTTGTCAGCTCCAACTGGGATTACTGTATAATGCTCTTCCTGCTGGTATACAATATGGCTCAGGCTACCACATACTCCATTTCCCATAGTGATTACTGGACTCCTGGTGACTGTTTAGTGTCCTGGTTCACTCTTCAGAGCTATCAGTGCAGCAAACCTTGGTTATTTTAAAGGGTCTTTTCCAGTTTTATTTTTTAACTGTCATAGCAGACCAAGAAATAAGGCCAAGGTTCATAAGTACCTGGATCAATGTTTTCTCTGTTTGGGGGGGAAAAAAAAAATTGCTATGAAACCAGATTTTAGAGCAGAATAGATGAATCAAGTGTCCTACTGTTCTCTAGAGGTGGCTGCATAATATTCCTCTCTCTCACATGATAAGAATGATACTCCCAACCTCTCAATATTGGCAGCCCTTTTTATCCCAAATCCACTCAAACAAGAGAGGAAAGACAATATGGCAAGCAAAAATAACCAACACAAAAACCAACATACAAGGATACTCTTAACAGCATTTTGACAATGGAAACAGGAAAAGTGTTGAACACTGCACAAAGTCATCTGGATACCTAGACATAGATACAGAGTGCGAGATAATTAGACACAGTGGTGATGGGCAGCGAAACAACACAATAGGTTAATTACTCTGGTATCTCTTTTGTAATTTTCCTGTAATGCTCTCTCCTGCCTGTTAGGTAGGATGTCTGTGTGGGTATATACATGTGTGAGAAAGAGAGAGAAACAGTAAAGCAAGGGACCACATCTCTCATGTTAAAACAAGTTTGCTGACAAGGCAAAGAAATGTGTGAAAAGCCCTGCAGCAAACATTCAGTATGCTCTGGTTTACACCAGAGGACAGCTGGTACACAGATGGCCTGGGATCAGAGGAGTACAAAGCTGCTTTAAGCCACGCTTGCTTTCCCTCGTGAGTCAGCATGTGCGCATCGTAGCTGTAAGCAAAGTTTTCTCCTGCCATCCCAGCCCAGAGGGGTGGGACAAGGCAGTTCATGAGGAAGGGATTGCATTGTTGCCTAACAGTCTTTTTGACCCTCTTGGTTAATTATATCAGGTTTTGGAATACAGTATCGTCTTGGAAAGTTGGCTTGGGCTATCAGCATTTCATAAGAGCTTTGTCTTCTGCGTGCAGTGTTTCTGAAGCAGGTTGGAATGCGAATGATTTTGCTTACTGTATTTTTTTCTAAAAATCCAAAATGCAAAATGAATACTTCTGATGAAGGGTCCTAGCTGAATAAATCTGGCACCAGTCCGATTCTTCAAATGCCAATCCACTGGATGGATAAGGCAAAACAGTTCTCTCTGTGTCTTAGGTTTTCCTGCAGGGACACAATTACCTGATAAGTAGTAAAATCTGTAGGGCAGTGTGTCCTGTTCAGTTCTATCCTTACCTGAGAATGAATGGCCTGCCTGGTTCTTTGTGCTTTCTTGATATAATCTTTGCACATTTGGGGAATTTATCTTCTTTTAATGATTAGAGGCAGTGGAGGGTGGGAGGATGGACCGTCAGTAGTCAAAAGGGTGCCTCTGAGCAGGGATCATTGACTCAGTGTGGTAACAGGCTTTCACACCCATGAGTTAAAAGGCTCATGAGTTTTACAGTGGAAAGATAGTAATGGCCAATGATGCGATCCAGATTCCCATCATAAAATGCCAAGCTCTGTGTTTCTGATTTCGCATCATCTGTTGCTTTCTACTGGCCTCTCTATTCCAAGAAATACGTACAGGCAATCCTGGCTCTAAATATAAAAGAGCTGAAGTGTCATTTTCCACGTACTTAAAAAATATGAATGCAGTGGCACTTGCAGTGGATAACTGCTGATTTTTATCAAATAATCTTGTATTATTGAACAGCAATGTTGGTGACATATACAGGGAACCCTAAAAAACCCCCAGCCTTCATCTGAAATTCATATTTTGTTCCAAAACAGGTACAGCTGCTGCTGTGGAAAATAGATTATCTAGGATATGTTTCACAGATTTATTATCCAAGCCACAGAAGAACAATTTTTCACATTGTTGTTTGTTTATTTTTTATTTTTTCCCAAAGATTTGTGATTTGTGCTTGCTGAGGAAAAAAATCTCTCTGATCTTAATTCTGTTTGTTTACAGTGAGTCAGGCACCACCCCAGAGAGTCACAATTATTTCAATGGAAAATTTGTAGAGAATGCGTATCAGTTGTGGAATTAATTCAGTGCATCTCTCCTAATTAATGAAAATAATGATAATCTCATATTTGTGTTCCTGTCTTTCATTTTAATGTATTCAAAAATTTTGCTCTTATTATTCCTAGTGGCCAAAGTGTACTGGACTGACAATTCACTTTACAAGTGTTGCTTGTGAGTGTACTGGAGCAGACTTTGGAGTGATTCATGTCAACTGCTTTGTGCTTTGGAGCAGCCTTTTTGGTTCATATCTCTATAGGGTATCTCTAAGGCCATAAACCACTTGATATTTAGACAGCTAAGTACATATTTGCATGTATTTTTGTGACAATTCTGTGTGAAATTATGGTAAATATATTTGCCAATGTAGGCAGAAGTAATATTTCATACAAACAGAGCCCTAGTCATACCTGAAGTAACATATTTGTGTAATATTATTTTGAATAATGTATCTCTACCACATGTACAGTTTTTACAGTGTATAGTACAACAGGAGTCTTCTGGCTGGTTAGAGTAGTTGTGGTGATTGAAACATAAAGAAGTGAAAATAGAGCAGCTATTCTTCTTACCTTGTAAAAAATTTAACCAAAAAGAAAATCATCTGTCAGACTGCAGATTGAGAAGATGTGGCTATATATTACCGAAATCACAACAAGCTTCGTTTTGCTGCTGCCTGGAATAAATTTGTAAACAGAGGTAGTTTATATCTTCATTTTGTGCCCCTAGAATTTTAAAAGAATCTGCAGTTTTAAATTTATAGTTGACCTTCCCTTACTGAAGACAGAAGCCTTTCTCTTACTTTTGTTCTCTGCTTCTAAAGCTGTAAAATCATCTATGGATACAAGATATTAGAAATGTTCCTATCACTGATTAATTTAGTCACTTTCTCTCTGCCAGAATTTTGCCAGTAAAAAGAGGAATGTGGGTATGAGGTTACTTTAAAGCAACATTGGGGAAACTGAAGTGTTAAACTTGAATTGCAATAAGTGTTTGAATGTTCAGAGTGGAATTGCTCTTGTCTAAGTTTAGACGTCTATAGTAGAGATGTATGTTTGTGCTAGTGGTCAATGGAGAGTAATGAGCATTTCTGGGGTGTGTTTCAACTGATCTGTTTTAGATTTCTTAGGGTCTTAGATCTTCTGGTGTGATGAATTTCAATCTAAATGTAGTTCCCCATAGACATGAAAAGGAGTCTGACCTGCAGGTTCAGGAGTGAATGCCAGATATTTGCATTGAAAACATTTAAGTTTGGGGGCAGGAGTCCCACTCTGTGCCTCACACGTTTTCCTTCCATTCTGAATTCCCATCCTGTTGCATACTTCTGTGTTATATTGCACGAACTATGACTTTTTTTCTTTAATCCAGCTAGGTAGTAGGAATACTTGTCATGTTTTAGGTAAGGCTGAACATGAAGCTAAAATACGAGGGTTGATAGTCCAGAGTGGTGTACAGCCTTTTTAAAAATACTGTCATGGAAAAGATATTTCCTCAAAGAGATTTCTTCAGAAATATAGCTATATGTGTAAAATTGACATTTAAACATTTGGGAAGCAAAATGTAAAGCTGTGGTTGTTTATACCCATGGGCTATAAACCTTAGAATCAATAACACTGATTTCTCACAGGGTCTACAAAACAAACTCATGGCAGCACTTTCCAAAGAAATGTGCATTAAAAAAACCCCCTTAGCCTGTAGGCTGCAACATAATAACTGAGTTCCAAAAAGGGGTAATCAGATATGGACATTTTTATGTAGAATATTCCCTTTACTGTGACATCGCTTGAGATGTTCACATTAGCTTCACTAAGCTCGGCAGGCACTGTTGGCTGCGACGGTTTAATGAGCCAATGAGCATTTAATTGTGGTCTACTGTCAAAGCGTGTGTGAAGTCCACACAAATTAATGGCCATATACAATCTCTGAATCAGTGCAGTAGAAAATATCTGTGATAAGCAGAATATTAAAGATTAATATCAAAGCTTTGGTAAAGGCAAATATGGCAAAACCTGACTTCATTTTAGATGGGTCTGAAAGTGAAATTTCTTATGTGTTCCCTCCCTCATAAACAATGCATTCTTTTAATTCCTCTGGCACATTTTAAAATGAAATGTTCAGAAAAAAGTTACCTAGATGCACCACTAATATCTTCCATTTCTGAAAACACTGAATCCTATGGAAACAATTCCTACCTTGTTGTAACGTGGCTGGTATGTAAAAGCATTGAAGCTGTCTTTTGTCAAGAAGAAACATATTATTCTTACAAAACTAATCCTTAAAGTTTGCTTTCTCAAGAAAAAGTTCTGTCCAACTAATTAGAAGGGCTGTTTACTTTTTTATACTTTCCTACTTGTAGTGGATAAGTGCTTCCTCAGCAGAAAAAAGAGGGATGTGCTGGATAAGTAAGACAAATGAAGTGCATATGGAATAAAAAGCAGAAAGGTAGAAATAATTCAAGATGTTAAACAATCTGGCTAGAAAACAAAGGGATAAAATAAATATTTCAGCAAATATGAGAAAATGAGTAGCAAATGTGAGCAAACTGGAAAAAAATTGTCAAGTGAAAAATTACATGACATTAAAATTTATTGACCAAGTTAAAGAAGGCTGAGCTGACATGAGAAACAAGTTCGTAAGTGGCTGAGCCGCAGGTTTACAACATTAACAAGTCTACAGATTTCTTGTTCGTATTCTTGAACATGAAACTGATGTCCAATTTAATGTTAAGTTATTCCAAGTTGTTTCATTAATCGAGACGTTGCTCTGATAATGCTTACATCATTGTAACTTCAACTTGAATATATAGATTTCCCAGGAATGGTAATTTACTTGATTAAATTACAGATCCTACCAGAAAAAAGGCTGTTAAGCAACTATTTATTAAATGATAGCTTGAGCTGAGAAGAATGAATGTGATTGTGCATGTTTTTCTTAAACCTGAGTCTCTGTTTTTATATTGTCTGTCACTAATGAATGCTGGTTTTGAAACAGAGGTAATGCTTTTAATAGAGGGCAATAAATAATGAATGGTAAATTCCTTCATAAGGAGAATCCAATTTATGTTCTTATTGATTTTATTCAGTGATAAGTTTTAATTGATAGAAGAATTTGGATTAATGTAAAAAAGTTCAGCTATAAAAATGCAGAATATGAATGATGACAAAGAAGTGGATTTCTACAAGACATTCCTGTTGTCCAAATGTAACCAAGTCCTATTGACCCTTTCTTTTCAGTGCGTGTATAGAAAATACCACAGAGTAACAGAAAGATTTGAGTTGGAAGAATCCTCTTGAGGTCATGAACTTCAATCATCTCTCAAAGCAGGGCTAACTTTAAATCTAGATCAGGATGCTCAGGGCCCAGTCCAGTAGACGTTTGAAAATCTCCAGGGATGGCAGTTCCACAGTCTCTCTGAGCATCCCCTTCCAGTGGCTTAGCCACTCACATGGTAAAGAATATTTTCCTATGTATAATCAGAATTTCCCTTGTTGCAGCTTGTAACCATTGCCTCTTGTCCTTTGGCTGTGTACCAAAGTGGAAGTCTAGGTGTCTTCTCTGTAACACTCTTTCAGGTCGTACGTAACTGCAACTAGATTCCTTTTTTAGCCTTCTTTTCACAAGGCTTAACAAAACCTGATTTTATAGAAGAGTTCCAGTAATTTTGATCTAACATTTAGATACAAAACCAGGATTCAATGCAGGACATTAAATGGAATTCAGTTTTATATAAAGTACCTTCAGAAAAATCTGAGCAGTGACCATCCAAGCCCATGGGAGTGTAGACTTGCAGTAGATGTCCTCGTTTGGCCCCAGACCTGTGCGTCTGTATTTGCCCCATGGCACAGGTTGTGCCCAGCTGCTTCATTCCAGGAATCAGGTCATTCACTAATTGCTCTCATGAAGGAGGATTTCAGTGGGGGCGGGATGCAGTATCTTTGATTGGAGAGGCTGATGAAGGACTCTAATCCACCGGATAATTTCTAAGCACATGTAACACTCACTTATAGGTTAGTAACTCTGAGAAAATGTAGCTGTATCATAGCATCACAGAGTAATCTAGGTTGAAAGGGACCTCTGGGGTCATCTGGTCCAGTGCCCTGCACAATGCAGGCCATACCTCCTGTTAAAACTAGGCCTGATGAAGGCACGTTGGCTTTGCCTAACAGCCTTGGGACTAGAGCACTCTGGAGACTGGAGAGACCAGGTCTGTCCCCTCTAGCATCCAGGGGGGCTCTGACCCACAAATCTCCTCCCTGTGGACAGGTCTGTGATGGCCAGGCTATAGGCTAAAGAGGCATAGGGGCACCCTCTCATGTGGAAACTATGCTGCTGGCAAAAAGGAATCAAGCTGCATGTTCTGTATGAGTGAATGAAACAGCTGCGGGGAATGCTGCCAGGTGTTGGAAAATCCATGTTTACTCTTAAATCCTCTAAATGGGCAACTGTGTGGCTTTGGCCTCCTGTTTTCCCAAATAGTTCTCCTACCTGGTTTGCGAGCTAATGCAGGCCAGGGACCTTCCCCAGCTGGCAGTTTGCATGTGACCATCTTGTTTTGGAAGTTAGGAAAGTTTGGAGGCGTGGATGTGGGTTGTTCCATGCCACCTGACCTCACGGCCAGGTGATAGTGATGAACACATCTAGTTTACTTACAGAGACATCACTACTGGCTTAGAGAAAGACGGTGTGTGTGAGAAGAAGCATGATTCAGTCCTGGGGCTCACTGCCGAGATCGTCCTAGACTCTTGTCTCCCTCTCCTGAGTGGTTTCTGCATTTTACATTAAACAGTTGGTTGCTAAACTATAGCAGTAGAGGCTGTGACCACAAATACAGATATGCCAGTCCTGACTAAATGACATAAACTCTGGGTTACAAAGTCAAACCCTTACTTGCCATTGCTTCCTCTTTCTCTGATCCTGTAAATTTTCATTTTCAGCTCAGTGCACATACCCAATAGGATCTGCATTCCCATTCATAAGTGTTTAGAATTGACAGTTTGGGTGCTTTCCTGGGAAGCGGTAATTGCCTGGACAGTATGAAATGTAGGTTTTTATCTCTTTAGGCAGAGAAGCTTACTGAACCCTTGCTTCCCACTGCCAAGATGAGCACAGGAGCAAGAAAGAGCTTATATGAAAGCAACAAGTGGCATATCTTTCTCTATGGTATTTTAAAGGAAAGTAGATGACGCTATTGCAGTTTTGTGATATTGATTTCTTTTTGTGTGGAGGAGGTGTGCTCTGAAAATATGTGCTAGATCACTTATCAAAGGGACTTAAATAGGGTGATGACTGTCATCTGAATCAAACCAGGTTTAAACAATTAAGTTGGCTGCTGAGCGCTACAGGCTTGCTGGTCTCCACAAAGTTACAAGTCCGGGCAGATGGCTGGGGGTCTATTTTGTCAGCTGAATGTGGTTTTTAGGATGACAGTTTGGGCACAGACACTTACGCCATTCATGTCTCTGGCTCTCTGTTCTTAAGTACTTCCCCAACCCACTCCTGCCAAAGAAAGAGCAGTAGCCCATACATGTACCTTCTAGGTCCAGGATGGCATGGTCTCTGTCTTGCACATGACACAGCCTGCAGTGTCTAATGTCGTGGCTGGAAGACTGTATGGTAATGCTGTAAGCCATGAAGTTAGCCAGGATTTAAAATGTTAGGATCTTAAAAAGTAAGGTGGCTATATCCATATCTAGTAATCAACAGAATCAGTTAGATTTTAAAGCATTTGCTTAGGCCCTCCCATATGGAAATGGTTGCCTAACTCTTTTTAGGATTTTACCTTTCAAGATCTTGGATGGAGTCCCAAATACACGTGAAAGAACAAACTGAGCCTTCTAAACATGGCAATCAGCCATTACCAGTTGCTGAAAGCCCATGCAGCAAAAGCGGTGCCAAGAGTCGAGCTGTGAAACAGTTCAGCTCAGTAGCAGTCATCACCTGCAGCTGCTTGTCAACTTGTTGATTCTAATGTGATAATGAGAAATGCATTGGTCTTGACATTAAATACTTGTGCAGGCATCCAGAGGGAGGATGTTTAGGATGTTTTGGGATCAGAAAACAGAGATGAGGGATGGAAGCTTATGTTCGTTGTGCTTCACGGCAAACTTCAATGAAGCGTAAGGAACTGACAAGGTAACGATTGGGTAACAAATGATAATGAGTCCATTCAGTATTACTGAGCTGTACAGGCTAACAAATTAACATTTTCTTTTGAGAGAGGGATGTGGCTTCAAAAGACTGTTGAAAAGTGTCACTCTTTGGCATGCAGACCGAGTTGTGCTGTCGAGATGGAAGTTTTTACAGTCCAGATCTAGCACACTGCCCTAGAAAAACGTGAAGCATGAGGGAACCTGTTGGAGTCCTTTTGATTTAAACCATCTGATTAACTAAGATGAAATGATAAAACAACGTGAACATAAGGTACCTGATTTAGTTTTTTTCCTCCAACAGAACATTTTTCTAAATTTTACATTTCTTGAAATCACACCACTATATAGTTAAGTTTTCTTTGTGAATGAATAAAATAATTTAAATAAATTCTGTCAGTGTAGGGTGATCACAATGAAAGTGAATGAAAATGATACCTTTGATCAGAAAGTTCTTATTTGTTATAGGATGATTAAACTGTAGCATCAAATCTCCAGATATAAATGCACCTATTAACACTTCTGGGTTTAGTTTAAAAGGATCTGGAAAATATAATAATTTTCCAAGTTTCATTTTTAATGTTATTACAGTCAAGCAAAACCAGGTGGTACTACACTATTTCTTCTCTTCACGATGGTGAAAATCTTTGAAAATTTTTGTTGTGAGATTTCCAAAGATCATGCCACAAAGAACAAGAAATCTTATAAGAATTACTAAAGAGATTTCAAGCACAGGTATTATGGACTGGATTCACTCTCTCACACACAGAAAATTGCACACATGCCTAGAATTAACACACACTTATCTCTGAACACACACCTATGTGGCTGATACCTACTTCTGATAAAATTCCTGGTAAGAAGATTTCTGACATTTACATTCTAAAACTTTTCAAAATACCATCTCTCTAGACACCCGCATACACATGCTTTTAGTGTCTTTATTGTGCACCAAATAGCTTTCTTTTTCAAATCTTGAAGCCATTTCTCCTCCAAAAGCCACAGCTGTAGCTTGTTAACAACATCTTGAAAAGACATGGTTACTAAACACTATTTACTCTGTCTAGTCTATCCTCATTGTATTGAATTTAATTGCTTTGGATTTATACTAAGTAATTAAGCAAGAATTAAAATGATTTAAAATTTTGTGCAGTTTATAGATGTTCTATGAATTTGCAAAACTATTAATAGATACTGCATATACTGTAGATACTAGGTTTTAGATGTTTGTAGCTGGATTATTAGTACCAATAACATAATTATTATTTCTGGAGGTGTTCACAACACACTGTTAGTTTGCAAGCAGAGTAAGAAATGCAGCAGTTTCAGCCACAGCCCTTGAAAATCTCTTGGACTCAGGATGTTGCTAACAAGCTACAATCCTGGCTGGCAGAAGACAAAAAGCATGTTTGATATTTCGTGTGCGAGAGAGAATCCAAAGCTAACAGGAAATTTATTGGCTTCTGTTCACATAGGTTCATACTCTGGCATTTCTGAATGCACTTGGGATTTAAACAAATCTCCACATGCAAACTAAAATTCCATTGGATCCACAGAGTTGTTTTTTTAAACATGCTTTCAGGTCCTTGAAGCTTTTGATCTGCATTCATGTGAAATTTGAGCCAACTTTGACATGTGGCTTCCAAACTCTTGGGTGAACCTGAGCTTACATTCTGGAACCTGATAGTAGAGCTGCAGCACTATGAAAACTGGCTTAGGACTATTCACAGCATGTAAAGTTAAGCATGGCTTGAAGCCAAGGTGTGCTGCACTTGATTTCATTAACAAATTCTTCTACTTTTTTTTTTTTTAATTTTTCTGTTTAGAGGTAGGAGAGCACTAAAACATTGAACTAAATGGGGTGTCTCAAAATAACGAAACTTATCAATTGTCTGAAACAGGAGTCGAATAGTCAGTGTTTGATCTACGCCAGGCTGGGACTGCATAATGTTTTTGTTCATATGCACTGACTGCTACCAATAGACAAGGGAGAAAAAAATTACATCACAGGAAAATAAAAGGGAGATTTAAATGTAAGAAAGTGTGAAGGAAAGCAGTTTCTTAACTGCACTGTAGATATTCAGGCTACCTCCAGTCCCTGTTAATTCACCCTAAATCAAGCACTAAACATATGGTATGTGCAGATGGCTCACGCAGCTGCTCATGCCTAGAATCCAGGTGGGTGTTTCTCTGCAGTTTTATCATATTTTGTTTGAAAACTGTGTTCCAATTTTTAATGAGGAAGTTTATGAGAATGCAGTAATAAAAAATATCTCAGGTTAAGAATGCTGGGCAATAAACAGTATCCTCATTTGGGGCTAACTTGCATTATTCTTAGGTGTCAGGCCCTTGATCTGAAATAGGGATCCTCAGGGCATTTTTCTCAATGGGTATTTCAGCATATTATTCAGGCTCTTACACATTTGCTTACTTATACATCCTGTACACAGGTGCTGAGATTCCTGTACCAGCTCACCACCACACAGTGTGTAAAGATACATATACAAGGAGCAGTACCAGATTTATTTCCCTAGACGAGAAGATACCAGTGATGAAGTACTCCCAACAGGGCAGGTGGCCAGTGGGAGTTCTTTGAATCAGATAAAGTTATTTAGAGATTTTGTAAATGGTAAGTGTTCATCCCAAGACTAACAGTGATGCCTCTGGACAGTGTTTTTTGCCCTTTGCAGACCAACAGACTGAATCAAATATATCTGAAGAAACACATGATCATACAGGGTCTTCTTGTCCTTCCTCTGTTGATAGCTCTGTTCTATTCTCAGCCAGTAAATTACTCAATATAAATCATGGCTGTTAGGAGACTTTAGTATTGATGCTTCCTGCATCCTCACCCTAACTTGATTCCTGCCTTTTCTGCAGCTGTCTCTTTCCTATTTAGAAGTGTATCTGAAGGGGGTCTGTAATTGTTCTTTGTCTAGATACTTGTATCTTGCTCATTACATTGGTATTGTCTCTTTTATTACCCTTGTGTGGGTTACGTGAAAGAATCATTAGTGCGGTGCTGTCTGAACAATCAGAGTCTCACAGAGCTGGAACCAAGCCACTCTGTTTATGGTGGGCTGCAATGGACCTGCCTGGAGGGATGCTGCATCCCAGTTCACTGAGGCACTGTGGTCTTAGAGTGGTGGCTGGCTAAAGGCCTCAGAAACACAATTAGATTAAATACAATGTCTGATATTATTGTCATTGAATTAAAGTTGTAACTTTTACTGATTATGAGACTATGTCTTGTTCAGATCCTGCTCTTAGGATTAAAAAATGGAGTTCCAAAATTGCAGTCCTCAGGATCTCACCGAGCAGCTGTCTGAAGTTTGGGGTCTCAATAAAATACGTAGTGAAATTCACTAGTCAAAATGTGTAACAGAACTAGGCAAACACCCATTTTCACCCCACTCTGTGGACTTGAGAGTTCAGGGCTTTGAATCTTGATCAAAGGAAGATTTCTTCCTGAAGTTCAGAAAAAGATGAGCCAAGCAGGGTTGATCTAATAATTTGGTGCTGTAAAAGGGGTCATCCTGCTTCTTCTCCCCTCTCCTGCTCTATGTGCACACTCCTGACCTGTACCTTGCACTAGTTCTGGAGTTCGTCAGAGCATTGATTTGTTTCCCTGAATTTGGCAGAAAACTAACTGGGCAATAAAATGAGTATTTTACTGAGTTCCTCTAATCACTAGGGGACCAGGTAATTGTCAAAACTGGAAGAAGGGAGAGGAGAAGAGGACGGGGAGGAGGGGTAGGACCACATTCGTAGGAGCAGTTGGCAATTAAGTCTGAAGTTGGCTCAGCTGTCTCACTAAAACTCATCTTATGGAAATGATGCCTCAGAGATGGTTGGGATTGAGGACCTGTGCCTTAGTTCAGTGTTTCTCTGTTAGCTAACTTGGATTACTTCATACTTTGTTTTTGAGGATTGAATTCTGAGGTGCTTTTCTCCCTCTACTCATTGATTGTGTATAGGACTGTGAATTCTATCATGTAAGTCAATGTTAGGCAATGTGTTGCTGATCATTGCAGTCCCTAACTCCATCCCAGATCTGTGCCTACCTTCTCCATGGGGTGGACATTGAAATCTTCTTTGCTTTTCTCTGAGGCAAAATTAATGTAGAATTCAATTCATGTTTTTCCTGGATCTGCAGGGGATTAGTAGAAAGAGGACAAACAAAACAGAGAGAGGAGATTGCTTGGTATAAATCAAAAAACTTTAGCTAAAAGCAATGGAGTTATCCACCAGCTGACGATTTTGTCTGTTTTATTTCATCTTTGGCTCAAGCCATTCAGATTGTGATTTTGTTTACCTGTGTCTAAAAAGGCTCATCTCCACTGCAATTTTAAACATTTGTTTGATTGAAAACTAAAGAAGGACCTCAAGATCCGGGCTTTTGTTAATTTAATATAAGTCCTTTTAGATGAAATCTCTTCAAGGTTCCTTTCTGCTCTTCAGTATAATTTAGTTAAGTGGCTCAATCTAAAATATTGGATATATTTCTTTCAGAGTAAACATTTTGTTTATCCCCTTCAAAATAATACAATTCTCTAAGGAAAAGATGAAAAGATTACTTTCTACTGATATGGCTACAGTATGATAATAATTGAGGTCATTCCTAGACTCTTTGTAAGGCATGGCATTTTTCTGCCTAGGAGATTCCATGTAAATACATTGTCATTGCCTGTAAAAGAAAGCCTCCCCAGTCTAATCCAGTTCAGTTCAGTCAGGAGCCAGGGGAACACACATTACAGGAAATCTTCCAAACCTGGAGTCGTTAGTTATGAAAGAAGTGAAAGGTACAGGGAAGCACTTTAGGTGAAGTGTTTTGCTGCAGAATAATAGAATCCAGGTTCTGTTGAGAATATAAGACTACAGATCATAAGCGCTTTTCTTAAATTAGAAAAGAGAAGGTTTGTTGATTATTTTTACAATAATGTTGTAATGTGCCTTGGTGCAATGTTAATCACAAAATTTTATCTCAAATAAATATTGTCATTATTGGTTTACTTCTATTTACACCACTTTTTTTTTTTTTTAAGTTGAATCAACTGTGTTTCAGGAATTTGGCTATGAAAATGTGGTCCAGGCTAGGAATCTGCAGTGTGTAGGAGGCATTAGGGGCATGTATGTACTAAGCCTTTATGTATCCATGGTGAGATGAAAGGATACTAAAGTTGTTTAGAAAGTTATAGCTTAAGAATTATTTTTGCTTCTTGCTTGCTCAATTTCTAATTCATGTTTTAGGATTATTAAAGAGGTAACTTTCTGTAGTGGCTTAACCCCAGCCAGCAACTAAGCACCACACAGCTGGTCGCTCACTCCCTGCCCTGGTGGAATGGGGGAGAGAATCAGAAGGGTAAAAGTGAGAAAACTCGTGGGTTGAGATAAAGGCAGTTTAATAGGTAAAGCAAAAGCCGCACACGCAAGCAAAGCAAAACAAGGAATTCATTCACCCATCGGCCGGCAGGTGTTCAGCCATCTCCAGGAAAGCAGGGCTCCATCATGCATAACGGCTACTTGGGAAGACCAATGCCATCACTCCGAACATCCCCACCTTCCTTCTTCTTCCCCCAGCTGTACATGCCGAGCATGATGTCCTATGGTATGGAATATCCCTTTGGTCAGTTGGGGTCAGCTGTCCCGGCTGTGTCCCCTCCCAACTTCTTGTGCACCCCCAGCCTACTCGCTGGTGGGGTGGGGTGAGAAGCAGAAAAGGCCCTGACTCTGTGTAAGCACTGCTCAGCAGTAACGAAAACATCCCTGTATTAACTACACTGTTTCCAGCACAAATCCAAAACATAGCCCCATACTAGCTACTGTGAAGAAAATTAACTCTATCCCAGCCAAAATCAGCACACTTTCAGTACAAGATTCATATACACTTCAGTGTCTAACATGGCATCTGAAATACATTCAGATTTTTCATCGGCTCTACATAGATTTGAGGAGAAAAAACCGTAAGAGTATTAGTTCAAAGGATCATAAATATATCCATGTGATGGCGCTTTAAGTGTGTGTTGATGAAGCACCTATGCATACTAAGTTTCAGGAAAAAATATCTCAAAACATACCAATACTGAACATGAAACAAAAGCCTTCATCTAGAAAGTAAGTTCAATTCTTTTTGAGCCTTTGAGAGGTCTTGGCTGACTTCTTCTTATTATATTTGCCTTTCTATATATCTGCTCTTTGGCTATTTCCAAACAACTGGAAGCATAAAATACAGGAATGCCTTCTCTTTCAAGATTTTCAGCCCAAATTTACTCACTTCAGAGTATAACAGGGCTCTGACTTGATTTTTGAGATGAATAATAGTTTAGATGAGCCAACACATTTTTGTGTGCCTGTACAAACTGAATTTCAGCTTAGTTTAGGGCTCTAAACACATTTATTCATACAGAGTATGGACAGAATATAAAGCGGTGATTGTACAAAAGCCTCAGGAATCAGTGATTCTAGGCATACCAGTGGATTTAGACTAGCTTTTTAATCTCTCAGCTCTGATTTAAAAATGAAACACAAAGAAACAATTATATATTAGTTTTTAATTTTCTCTATGCTACCTAGTCATATTCTTTAAGTTAAAGGTGGTTTAAAAACACTATGCAAAGCTGCAGACCTTTTGGATTTGCACCCCAGAAATCTTCAGTTATTGAGCTGAGGTGGCAGTGAATGGCTCAGCATTTTATTTTTTATGGTCAGTGAATGAAGTCTGATGAAACTTTGCAAATAGGAGTACATGACAAGAGGGTGCAAGGGGACTGTCAGCACTAGTGCCAAAGCTTGAATGCTGTCATGTGCTTGCATAAAAGCAACGCTCGCAAGTGCTGCTGTTGGCTACAGAGGAATTCCTAATCCCATCTGAAGTTCATTCCAGAACCTTGCAGTAGAATAACAAAGTAACCTTGTAGCAAAACAGCTAATCACCTTTGGGACAACAAAATGTAAACAGAAAAATGCTCTTTAAAATTATGATTGAAGCCTGTAAAGTTTTAATGACTTGGCAGCTAGCACAGTATTGCTTTACAAACAAACAAACAGAAACCAATACCAATGCATCTCTTGGGCTGGGAAGTAAATGTATAGTCACTCAGATTAAGTCCTTTGCTTTTAATACAGATCTCAAGGCTGCATAATAAGGTATACTTAGACTCAAGCTGCAGTGGGAACTGGTGGAGCAATTTGTTGGGTCACTTTGCCATAGAGTTAATGAGCAGACAGGGTGTCTTCCATGCAGAAAAACGGTTATGTTCTCTACCTCACTAGCTACTTCAGATCCTTTGATGGCTGAAAAAGTATTAGGAAACAAGTAGAGGCATATTAAACAGGGGCACACACTGGAGTGAAGGATAATACTGCTGAATTCCCTATTCCTGCCATGAGAGAGACATAAATTGGGTGATTCTATAAAATTTGAGGTTGCCTCCTATAAAATACACATGAGCAAATAAGAATACTGTTTTATGGAGCAGACTATCAAATCTGATTACTTCATGCACAAGTCTGTTCATTTCCCCAGTGGAGTTAATTTTAGACCCTGTGACTGGGTGATGAGGGAAGAGAGAAAGAATTCCAGCTGAGTGCAGAGGGAAGGGTTTCTGCCTGGCGTCAAATGCCAAATCCCTCATCCTGGGTTCAAATCAGACATGCCTTGCACCAAGGCAGGAGCTGTAGCGTGATAGGTTTCTAAGGACAATAGAGCTCAGGAAAGGACACTATGGTAAGAGGGAAGTGAAAAGACAGAAAAGATAGGTTAGACTGTGTATTAAAAAAGAAGAAAATAATTCTCTGGAGATGTGTCCTATGGCAAATTTGTATAGCACTGAAGATGAATGAGCTGATAATATTTTCCAGAAACCTAATAGACATCTTAAGGAATTACGCAAAATACTTCACTGAATGATTTCTCTCTTCTACAGTCTTTCAAACCTTTCATAAAGTTCCTTAGCAGCAACATCAGACCAAGACCTATCAAGTTAATGTTGTTAAGGTATGCTTATTTCTGAATCATGTGTAAAAGAATAATATGGCATGATGTCTGGCCACCTTTGATTCCTTAGCTGAGCAAGCCAGTGCACACTTGCAGCTTGCTTGCTTGCTTGGAGGCAGCCCTCAGCAGGAGTTCAGAGCAGGGCTTAGACCTGTGCTGCAGTTCTTAATGAGACCTTGTGACCATTCTACTCCACCAATTACCTGATTTTTCAAAACATAAATATAGAAAATTATATAGAAATACATGGATTACAAAGATGCATGCATGTATGCAAATATAATCATACCATGCAGATAAACACACAGTTAATCTTTCCCCCCAAAATTCTAGAAGATGTCTCTGTAAAAGGATAGCTATTTCAAATTTGCTGTCATTGTGGGCTTCAGAAAGCAGCAAAACAAACGGAGGATGTACTGCATACAGGGTAATCTGGAGCTCTGCTGCATGGAAATACTAAGCCTAACATGAGCAATTAGTTATTATTAAACTCCTGTCCAATCTAATGATCAGGTTTGGAACAGAAAAATACATGGCAGGGAACTGCTGCACTTGGGAGGGAAAAAGGCAACAGAGCAGCAGACAGCCTTCATTTTTCAGAATGCTGTAGAGAGCAATGCTGAAACAATGTTCTGTATAAGTGACTTTGGAAAAATTGCTTTTAAAGTCAAGTCATAAACATTTTTAATGCATGAAATAAGATGGGAGTCTGTGACCTATTTCCAGAAGTGACTTAGATATAATTTATACTAAGGTAATACAAGTTAGATGCAGAATTGTAGAATTTTTGATTTGCATCATTAAGTGGGTAAAATGTCTTAGGGAGACTCTTTCATCATTACAAGGGTATGAGTGTGAACTTCCATATGAGCGTAGCTGCATTTCTGGGCGGGAGGTGTTGGCGTTGCTGATGTAATTATGGCGGTATAGATAAAGGAGAACAAAGTTTTAATGTAGGCATGAAGACCTACTTTCAGCCAATGGATGGATGCAATCACCCTCAGAAAGTTGAACTGTGACACCTTATTTTCAAAGGGTAATTTAGCTCTTAGATGAGTTGAATCATCCTGATAGTTCCCATGATGTCCAGATGTGCTAGACGTCTAACAGAGGCACTACAGGTAAATGCCTAAACCAAGATGGATTATATCCAGACCCTCTTCACAGGAAGGTCCAGCCCTAGTCTTTCTGTGTAGGTTTGCTAACTTTTTAGTTAACGTTCCTCTGTAACCAGCTCCTGCTTATCATGGACCACCCTACCAGACTACAGCAGGACAGAGATATTGTGTAAATATTTGACACAGAAGGTAAATGACACAGGGTCCCCTTAGAGTATGCAAAAATTTGACTTCTATTACACTCATCTTGCTACAACAGACACCAGATACCTGTTCCTTGTATCCCCAGTGATTCTTTTCTGTCATGTTAGACCTTCAAGGACTGCTACAAAAGGTGAATTTTTGGAAATTGACCTGTATTAAAAGGAAACCTAGACTTTATACGTTTGCCATGTCCTCAGTGGTTATACGTTGTGGAACTTAAAGCCCAACTCTGCCCATCTCAGCTGCTTGCACACCCAGCACTTAGAAACATGGCATTATGTGGGACAAAACTTCCGTACTAAGAGCTGAAGAAGCCATTTGTTTCATTTTATTTAAGCTGGTGATCTCATAAAGGTTCTTAAAAGCTTTTCCACTTGAGGAAACTGACTGATAGATTAATAGTCTTTTATTTTTAATAAAGCTATTGTTTAATAAAATCAGTTTAATCTGGAATCATATCCATGTGGAGTAGGTAAACTGGGATAGTTAAGGGAAGAAAAGAGAATACATTATTCTGTTAAATTACACTGTCATGATGTCAATCAATTTCCCTAAGCAGGCATGCTCTAATGGCCTGATTCTATGAGACTGGAATCGTATCCTGCAAATCTTACTTGCAGCAGTTCACATGGCTTCGTTATTTTTTAAATTGCTTTTCTAATTATTTACTTCATTGCCTGCCAGATGATAGACATCTCTGGACATGGCCAGTAATGTTCTTTGCCTGCACCTCTAATTTATGTATTCTGCTCTTAAAAGCAAATTTTCCAGATAATAAAATACTGTAGAAAAATTACTCTATCTGGACCTAATTTTTTTAAGCTGAATTCAGTTTAGTTAAGTTATAAACCTTTCTAGATGTGCCATGATAATGGAAAAGAAAGCATAGTCTTAAATTAGAAAGAACTTTGGTGACAGGTGTGATGGCAGTGAATTATGGATCCCTTTAGAAAGGCATGCAAAATCTTCATTTTCCTGATATAATTAGCTGAGTGTGTGTCCCTTTGTTCTGACTGTTGCCAGATTTTTTCCCATTAAGAAGGAAAAGTAGCATCTGCCTCAGTTCCTTATTAGCCACAAGTCCAGAGGACGTGTTGGTGGGAAGGCAGCCACATCTTCAGATTTATTGAATCTGGTCGTTCCCTCTCAGTACCTCTTGCTTCAGCTGGAGATCAGAGGCACTGAGAGATGCTGGCGTCTGAAGCCACCCTTGTTCTGCCTTGGAAAGCTGATGTCAAATTACTTGGGAGATGTAATCCCCTTGTCCCAAATGGTTGGGACTTACTATCTTCTGTCAAATGCAGCTGGAATTGCCCAACATTTCAAAAGCTGTGGGAGGAAGATGAGAAGGATGGGGTCTGACAGACAGGCAGAGTGACTGACAGGCACCCGCACACAGCCTTTGTGCTCCCTTTTTGCCTGAAAGCAGGATAATGAGTGTGTTCCCCTGCCGATCAGGGATGGGGAGGAGGCACTTGGCAGGGTTAGAGTGACTCTATATAATGTTTAAAAGAAAGTCTTCGAGAGGAATAACGCTTTCTTCGTTGTGGGCTTGATGTCAGTCACTGAACCGCAGTGCTGGCTCAGACCTGTGGTACCTCTTGCCTCCTCTCCCGCCTCTGGGAGCGGTCAGCATGAGGTGCTTCGAGCCCCGATGGAAGGCAGGTATTAAATGCTAAACTTTACGGGGACATTTAACAAGTTCTGACACAAAAATTTTTGTTTCCCCTGCAGTTTTCGTTAAAATTAATTACTGGCGCCGTGAATGTCCCTTTTATTCACGTCCATGTCCTGCCTGTCTCCGGATCTTGGCTAACAAACTGTTGGCTTCTCAGCAAAAGTCTTCTTAAACCTCTCTCTGAGATGCATTTTCACACTGTTTCTCGTCTCTGGAGTATCTGCTCAGCCTCCATGAAAAAATAATTGTAGTAAAGTTAATTGGGTTACTATTTATTTATACACTTGTGTAGAAAATACAGTTGCCTTTTGTTTCCCAGGTTTCATTTTTTATATTCCGGTGGGGCATGATCTTGAATCTTAGTCACTGATCCAGAGCACATTCATTCTGTCTCTGGCCTTGCTTGTGTCAGATGGTTTTCCTTAAAAGAAATATTATTTTGCTATCAAAACAGAGTCAATTCAACAAAATGTGGGAAGGAGATATGGAAAAGTCACAATCAGTAAAAAAAAAATAAATACACTGTAAGTGGCATTGGAGTCACTAGTAGAAGCTTTGTTTGTTACTGTATTTGTCAAAGCATCTCTGTAAGTGGCTGTGATCCCCTACGTCCTGGTAGCTGGGTAGCTTGCAGAAAGGAGTTGTTTGGGATTACGAAGAGAATATGTTAGTTCAGAGTTTTGTGGGTTTTTTTTCCCCTTTTGTATTAGCTAACTTTATTGGGCCCTATTCTATGCCCAAGAATTTGAGTTTTTTCCCCAGAACTCCTGAGTCTGTGTTGTATAAAGCATCCTCAGTGTCTATAGAGTCTGATCGGAACTGAAGGTCTCTTCAGGCCAGCAACTATTTGTATATTTACTATATGTAAACAGGGTTTACATCCTGTATTTCCTTTTTTCCTCTCCCAACAGCAATGAAGAAACCATCTGAAGTGGCTGCAGGTTTGGTGTTGCAGGCAATACAATGTCTCTAGAAGCTTCTGAAAGCACAAGAGTAAACATGATAGCTTCTGGGCATGTTCCAAGACTGAAAAACAAACCCTTCTGCATCTCTTCAATCTTCTTCTGTTTATAGACATTAACACTGTCAACAGCACTTGCTTCACTCAGGGGAGCATATGCATCGCAATATGGCCTTTAATTACTCAGTCATAAACTATTCCTCAAGTAATATGGAATTGTATCCATATTGCTCTGCAACCTCAGATCACTGTTTGCTGCTCTGCATGTGCCAGGCAAACACAGGCCTGGAGCCCCTTGTGAGAGAAGTACGTAGAATTGCATAGTAATAAGTAATAAAATATTTGCATATGTTTGAATGCTTTCTGTAGACCATGTTAATTTTCAGCTAAAAAAGGCTCACTGTTGCAAGGCTGCTGTTTGCAGTGTATTTTTCTACCCACAAACTCAGTACAGCTTTGGTGTGTCTAGTTGATCTTGGAGGACAGATCCTCACTGAGCTCTCAAGAGCTGCAGCAGGTACTGCGTGACCTGAGAAAGGTTCTGGGGAGCAGTCGTGAATATGAATGCATTTTTCAGTCGTGATGAACATATGCCTTGTTGTGGGTTTATGTTGAGAAACTGCAAATGTTAGCTTAAGGTTGACTCCTTCTGGAATTCCTGATGATTGAAGTTTCTATTAGTCTGTTGATTTTAGTGATATTGTTTGAAACACAGGCCTTAATTCTTCCATCGAGACATGCTTGCACAGATGTACTTACGTAGAATTCTGCAGGGCTCAAATCTTACACTGCAATAGGCCGTGGTTTTTCTTTCTTTTTTTTTTTAATTGCCTGCTCTGTAAGTTAAGAATGGACACATTTAAAATATTTGAGAATCAAATGCATGACCTAAGATGTCACGTGCAGAGTGTCAAGCCATTGCAGTGTGTAATTTTAGGGGTCAAAATGGGTACTGGTAAAAGGAAATGCTGATGTATTCAAAACTCTGCAGTCCCAAAGGATGCCACTGTAATGTAATTTGCTAGAGATCAAAGCAAGAGGGGAAGGGTCTCTACTGCCTGTCATACTGCACTAACAACAAACACAGCACTTTTAAAAAGGATTAATGGTGAGAGGATTAAAAAAATATTAATTTTAGCAGATGTTAATAAACAGTATTTAATAGGAAGAAGGCTGTGCAGGTTGTCTGATATTTGTTTATGTCTACTCAGGGGTACAAAAAGACAAGAGTATAAATTATTCCTGACATCTCGATTCTCAACAGAATTCTGCTGTATGTGGAAAAACTATGCAATATCTTCAGTTTATTATAAGCTATGTGACCTGTGCGTGTGGTTGTGAAATAAAGTGTTGACAAATGCTTTCCTCTAAGCAGAAAACAGCGCTGTCAGCCTGGAAATGTGGAATTGCTGTGCTTCAGCTAGCACTAAGTCTTAGGCTCTGTTCAGTCATTTTGAGGTGAGGGCTGTAATGCAAAAGATGCAGGCTTAAAGAGAGATGCTTTTATCAGGCTTGGGAGTAGGGCACTGGAAATTGTGTGCATGGCTGAGGATAAAGAAAAGGGGTAAGAAAGGCAGGGAGGGGGTGGTCATGACTTTGTCTTTCCCTCAGAACCTTTGTGCTGGTATGGAAAATGTTTAGAAGTGGTGTCCCAAGAGAAAAGACAGTTAAATATAAAAACTAAAAGCGTCACGACTCTACTATACATGGACACAAGGAGGAAAGCTGCAAATGAATTGTGGTGTGAAAAAGGAGGAGAAACCAGATCCTTAGTGGTATAAGTCAACACAAGCCTGTGTGAATCAATGAATAAGTACTAAAGGAACAAATTTAGGGAGGAAGGTGCCTGGTTGCTCAGCGTGCACCCAGAATCGTGGGGCAGGGAAGATGCTACATGTGCTGAGGGTGTGGGCGTGGGTGTGGAAAGAAGGGACAGAACCAAACAAAAGCAGTTAACATGATGAAATCCCTCTGTCCCCTGCCCTGTGTGTACAAGACACTCACTGCTAGACCTTAGGAGCAGACCTGGCTGCTGAGCTGTGGGCTGGAGTCCAGCCTGTTGACTGCACAGAGCCAGGTACTACTCAGTGGGAATCTGGCACCAAATAGTTTAATTTTAGATACTTCACTCTTGCCACCCTCCATGGTTGCTGTAGAAGGAAGCTTTGCTTTTCTTGGTTCGAGTATCTCTTACCAATTGACTTCTTTATGAATTGAATCTATTAGCAATAAATGTCCCATTCACAATAAATATGCAATCCTTGTCTAACAACTGCCATGCTCTGTGTAAAGACATGACGCTTATATTCATGAAATGAAGAGAATAGTATGTTCAGCTATATTATTAACACCAGAACTTGCTGTGGGTAGTAATATATTTTAAGTAGCAAAAGCAGGAAGAGATTGAGATGGGGACCAAGGGAGTCCTGGGCAGGGGTCCTGGGGAGGAGAAGTTGTATGTAATACCAGAAGGGCTATTGGAAGTGTGTTTCCCTACTACAAAACAGGTTCCTGGGAGGAAGCACCTAAGGAGGAAGATGCTCTATGTTATTTCCCACTCTTTGATTACAAAACCTTCAGCACTTCCTAATGTAGACAGAGCCCCAAGTTGTCATCCTTGCTGTCTCAAAGATCAAATCTAACTTCCACTACAATCTCGCCACCACAACTCTTACACAAGCTCCTCTCAAACTCTCGCTACTCTTTTCACTCCAGAACTACCCTCTTTTCCTCAGTAATCTATTTCAGAGCACCTTGTATCCTCCTGATCCTTCTCGGTTCTCCTTGGTGCTCCCATTCCCCCCAAACAGCCTCCTACTGAAGCCCTTTTGTCCTTCTTTCGTCAGTCCCCAGTCACAGCCTTCTCACCTCAGGCACTCCATCACTGCCCATTCTGTTAACTGTATCCATTTAGGTGGCTGGCACCTCCTGCTGCCATGCCTGTAGCTGATTTTGTGTTTTTTGGGAAAAAGGAAGAAGGAAGGACTGAAACTCCCTGTCTCCCTCCCACCCAGAAGCAGCCAGCAATTATTAAAAAAAAATCCATATAGAAGAGATGTTGGGGATATATCTACGGAAGAGTAGACATATGGTAATCCCAGATGCAGCTGTGAAGTCCCCAGGACTTGGCAAAGCACATTGAAGCCCCAGAGCAAAACAGCTGTTGGAGAGAGAAGGGTGAGAGCAGGAAGGTAACAGATGTGGGACCACCTTCTTACCCACTTCTCATCTCTCATTGTTAGCAGCTAAGCTTGCTAAAGTGAATCACAGCCCTGTTACCAAATTGTTAAGAGTGTAAATCTGTTAACATATTTGGTTTGCTTATTTTTAATTGTATTTGTCAGGAAAGAGAAATCTTAGAGACTCTGTGAAGTCCAGCACTCATCCAAAGGAACACCACGTAACACTTCATTTGGTTTGCTGATGCAGTCTAACAAAGTTCATTTAAGTTCCAAAAGAAGCCTTTTTTTTGCCTTGTCTTCTCCTCTATGAGGGCCAGGCCCTGGGAACATATACGATGCATTCGACCTATTGCATGACACAATCAATCTCAGTTGTATCTCAGTTGTTCCTCAGTTGTCCCTCAGTTGTCCATAGGAAGGAAAATAGCTGGGATCAGACTGCAGCTGCCCAAAGTAGATTGCAGGCCAGCTCATCCTGGTAGGCTGTAAGTAAGCCTCCGGCTAGATATAAAAGAAATTGATCAATATTTACATTTAGGTTTTATTTCCTGTGGTTTAGGTCTTCAGTGCTTGGTATTGTCTCAGCCACTTCAGCTTACAGCCTGGCTGGGTCTGTGCTGTCCCAGCACTAAGAGGGCCTGGAAAGCATGACTGTATTGTTTTCAGATCCAGGCTGATACATTTACGCAGCCTGATGCTCTGTTATACACACTTCCCAAAGTCTTTTTTTGATGCAGGTTTGGAGACCTCTGTGCCAAGTTCCCTGGTACAGGTGCTTCTGAGGAATAATAGAAGGGCTCTAAGTTGAGTTCTGGGACAAGGCATACCCCATTAGTCATGAGCTACGTTTGCACAGCAGAGTATTGTAAAATTCTCTGAGAATAGCAAAGAACAGGCAATCACTACTAGCCTGGGGTCAGAAAGAAACTTCCTCTCAAGGGTATGTCATTATATGTTTGTCTTGCATTTTCTTCTGAAGCAGGTGGTGCTACCATTGTTAGAGCAGGATATCAGATTTGACAGCCCCAGGGCAATGCATGCTCCTTTGTTCCCCTTCTTTCTGCCTCTGAGGCAGCTGGAGGTGGAGTACCTTTTTTCCGTTCTCTCCTAGAGTCCAGGAAAGGTCTGTAGCATGTAGAATATTGCTTTTCACTGTAGTAGGGCTCCTTATTTCTGTTGCACACCAGTCTTGAATTCTTTGGTGAAAAGTGTTGTAAGAGTTTGTAGTGCAAGGTGACCACCTAAACAGGGAGACTTTAAAGCTATGGGGCATTACTCTTCTCAACGCTTGTGCGTTGCAGCATGCAGGGAAGAGCGGCCACGCACGTGAAAGTGGTTGAGACACAGAACATTTGGGGAATGGGGAAAACTGTTTTAACGGGAAGAGGAAAGGCACAGTGGTCTCCCAGGTGGGAAGGGCAGGCAGCAGGGAGGAAGGGACTGTACTTCTGCACAAAGTTTGACTTGCAGGCTTTCATCTTCACACACGTCTGAACATGTGGATGGTCTTCCAGCTGAATACATGAACCTCCCATCTGCCAGAACTTGTGTGGCAGTCCTCAGAGAGGCCAGGGCTGGTGCTGTGTGCCATGTCACCAGGGTCCTGTACAGAACAAGGCCATCAGACCTCAGGCCACACGCAGGTTTTGTCCAGAATTCCCTCCAGAGTGCAAACCTTCATTACTGAGCCTTAGTTCTATTTTCACTTACCATCTCCAGCTGTTTCAGCCTGCAGTACTAGCTCTTTTATTAGTAACAGCTGCACCAAATTTCAGAGGCAATGCTCTTGTTAATTTTGCCTGAAGCAGATTCTGAATGGCTTGAAATGTCTCTAATGTATTTATGTACATTTAATATTTGTGTTACCATTCAACAGCAAAAGTGAAGACCAGAATTGCACTCAAGTGCAGAGAAAGACGAAAATATTGTTAAGTGGGCTACCTTTAGCTTTTATCTTTCTGCTACAGTATTTGTTTTGGGGTTTATGAACATAATAAATTTCAGGGACTAAGTGGAGTCTATTCAGTCTATTAAGGTTCATTTTCTTTTAATACTCTAATCCCCTCAGGATGCCATTTGCCGTAATTGTTTCTTGAATGATCCTCCAATGTTTAAGCTTCAGCCTCTGACTCATAAGCTATTCTGCATACACTTGTGGCTCTGTGCAAAGAAAAATGGGACATGACATCTGTTTCAAATTTGTTTTTCTTTACTTTGCAATTATGCCCCTTGTCCTCTTATCTGTCTCCCAGCAAAAAAATAGTAAGTGCATTTGGCATTAACTATACTGTTTAAGATTTTATATACCAAAATTAAATCTCCTCAGACTGCGTTTTTATAGCCTATAAATTCAGATTTTATGGTCTCTTCTCATACTTTTTTGTCCTTGGATCAATAGTACTGCCCTTCTTCTGAACTTTACAAACATTACAAACATTAGGCAGGCCCATGAAGTTGTGTTGGCCAGAACGATAGATTGCATTGAAGGGAGAGTGCAGCCAGACTGCACTTTTTCCACTCACAACTGGTTTTGACTTGTGGCTTAAATTCTACATATACTTTCACATTCAGTTCTTTTAAAATTCCTTCATGTTGTTTAGATTAATCTAATCTAGTTCACAAGTAAGTGTTTATTTTTAACTGTTCAATATTTTTAGACTAATATCTGTTATTCTCAACACTACAATTTTATTTCCATAGGAGTCTTACTGAAAAGTGACAAAAGATCTTCTAAAAAATCCAGTCTGTGTTCCTGGTAAAGCAGCTGCTTTCTCTGCATTTTCTAAGTGTTTTGTCCAGCCTAACTTGAAAAGTCTCCAAGTTTCTCTGATTTTCTTTGGAAACTATTTTAGTCTTATAGAACTTAATATCAGGAAGGATATTTGTCTGACATTCTGTCTGAATTTCCCCTTCTTAAATTCATGTCATTGCTGATATCTGTATTTTCATGTATCACGCCGAAGGATGCCTCACAACCCTTAGCAAGACCCCCTCCCCCTGCCCTTAAATAGTACGCTGAGCCAAGCTACACATACTCAGCTCCTCATAATTCAGTCCCACTGTGCCCCGAACATTCCCGTTTCTGCTTTCTGAGCTTCCCCCAGACCGCCCTGGAGGTGACAAAGCACCCCCAGCTGCGTGGAGTGCTGCAGTGCAATAGCAACAGAACCCGTCCTGCAGCTGTGCCAGCTGTCAGCAGCGAAAAAGGCAATGGAGCCGTCACAATTTGCACTAGCTACAGATTTGCTCCCATGCCTAAGCTCGTGCATCCCCGCTGTTGTATTGCAATATGCTGCCTTCATTTAGGCGCTCTAAAACTGCTCGAGTGTTTTCCGTAGTTACATCTCCTTGCAAGTATGTCTTACATGTAATGCTCTACCACTCAGACCTCTGGTACAGCGTTGACACTTCCTGCATTTCTCACTTATATTGACTATTTCATGTATAAGATTAAGTTCCTCTCAACAGCCATAAAAGAGCATGTGTTTATTTTAATGTATCTACTTGCGGAATTTTTCAAACATATTTCTATGATTTCCAGATCTGTTCTGTGTTATTTCTTTACCACAACCAGTTTTTGCTGAACTTTCCAAGCTAGTATATGCAAGTTTTTTACTATACAATTCTATGCTGTACTACATATATTAAATGTATATCATATTTATACTTTACATTTATATATAATACTATATCTTAACCTTTACATTTCCTTAACTTACATTTCTTTGCTTTTCTAGATGATCAATAAAAAATGAAAACATCCATATGTGCAGAATTTTATCAAAAGAGTACTTCACCTGGTTAGGAACTGTTGTTTTTATCCCTGGTTTGCATTTTTTTTGCAAAAGTTTTAGCTTGCAGTAGTGTTTTTAATCAAGCTGCTGATTTTAATCCAGATAAGTCTTAGTGAGACACAGTATTTACCATAGGCAAATACAGAATGCAAACTTTAAAATGTAATTTACACAAGAGCATTTTTCTTAAGCAACTTTTTAACAAGAACTTTTCTAAAATGATACGAAAATTTCTATGCTCTGGTTTTATACTCTGTTTTTTTCCACTGAAAGAAAGGAAGAGAGAGGGAAAAGCATTAAGTGGTGAGTGGTGGAGAAAACAGTCTTTCTGTCATCAATTTATGTTTTCTTACTCAGGAAAGATAGAAAAATAGGAAAAAGGGAGAGAATTTGGAAAATATTTAACTCTTCTCCTCTCTCCTCTCCTCTTTTCCTCACTAAGAAATGAGGAGAGTAAGGAGGAGAAAATTAGAACAGTTTAATTTTTCTTTAAAAAAAAAAAAAGTGCTTCCAATTTTTCATATTAAAATAGGAGAATTTTAAAATGCAGTTTGTTCTTACTGATGATATTTTGAGGACAGTTTGAAAAATACTCATGAATTTTCAGTAGGTCCTACTGAAGACATATGACAAACGCTGTTTAAGGTCTGGGGGTATTTATGTAAAGTGTATCTGTATGGCTGAGGTGTCCCTGTCCCTTTCTCAGGCTCTTTTCTACTCCCCACCCTCTTTTCCTAAAAAGTTAGCGTGGTTGTTGATGCCTGTAATCCTTCATTGACATAGTTACCAACAAACAAAAAGGAGCTGTGCCTGCTTGCACAGTGAGGCCTAGTCAAACGCAGTTTATCAGACTGCAAGCGGTGCAACAGTCATGGCTGTATCATCAATGAAATACGCAGCAGAGAGTAAGTGGAGTGGAAAATATGGTGATAGGTTCTGGGACATTGCTTTTGCAGCTGCACACCTTAGTCTTGAATTGTTCAGTTTGCTGAGTCTATGGGGATGTCTCTGGCTTCTGGATGTATAATTTTCTCCCTGCTGCTCTCAGCTGACGAATTTCTCTGGTGGTGGGTGTATGAAACCTGATAGACTGATTTGCCTTAATGGGAATGCTCTGCTGCCTCGAGACTGCTCCTGGGCTTTCCAGCAACTGCAGCAGCGTGCTTCAACTGAGCACCATGCTTGGCTCCCTGCGTCTTGCTCTGCCAAAGTGCAGGATTCAACCAAAGCTTACGTCTCAGCATCCCTGAGCCTTTTTCTTTATTACACTAGAGAAAATCAACTGTTGTAGCATAAAAATGTGGGTCATGAATGTATGTCCTCTTTCCTTCTCCTTGAAATGACAAATTTAGATGATTAATCTCCATGCTATCTATTTCCAGCTTTGGCTTCCAAACAGAGAATGTTAGAGAAAGTGGTACATATATTCTTTAAACTAAGTGACATGAGGCAGCAGCCAGAGAAATAAATATCTTTCGTGTTCGGAGTTCTAAGTAACAATAACACTATTACAATGAGAGGTATGTGAGCTCACGTGGATTAAACTATAGTGGGTAAATACTGAGCAACTGCTGGGAAAGCTTTGTGAATAATGGGAAGAGCTTGCCTAGCCGGCTCTACAAAGTGAACAGCAGCCCTTTGGGGAGTTGTCGTGGTTTAACCCCAGTCAGCAACTAAGCATCACACAGCCGTTTCCCCCTCCCCCTCCCAGTGGGGTGAGGAGGAGGAAAGCAAAGGAAAACAAGTAAAACTCGTGGGTTGACATAAGAACAGTTTAATAACTAAAGTAAAATATAATACTAACAATAGTAATAATGAAATATAATAATAATAGTAATGAAAAGGAATACAACAAAAAAAGGAAGGGGGGAAAAGGAAAAAAACTAGTGATGCTCAGTGCAATTGCTCACCACCCGCTGACTGATGCCCAGTTAGTTCCCGAGCCGTGATCTGCGCCTCCCGGCCAGCTCCCCCCTGTTTATATACTGGGCATGTCGTCCTATGGTATGGAATACCCCTTTGGCTAGTTCGGGTCAGCTGCCCCGGCTCTGCTCCCTCCCAGCTTCTTGCACACCTGCTTGCTGGCAGAGCATGGGAAACTGAAAAGTCCTTGGCTTAAGATAAGCGCTACTCAGCAACAACTAAAACATCAGCGTGTTATCAGCATCATTCTCACACTAAATCCAAAACACAGCACTGTACCAGCTACTAAAAAGAAAGTTAACTCTGTCCCAGCCGAAACCAGGACAGGAGTGTATGATACCTTTGTTACAGAGGGCTGTGGGTGAACACAGATAAAGAAAATAAGAGTACACCTAAGTGATAGGGAAAGGTGGTTTGCAAACACTATGCTGAAGGCAAACTAGTGAAAGAAGACCAGAGAGCTGAAAAAAACCTTTTTCTCATCAAAAGGCAGTGCTCAAGGAAGGAAAACAGCTGGGAAGGGGAAGGGAGAGCAATATCACTGGTGATCAGTTGTCTTTACAAAAGAAAGGTCAGCCATCACATAGTGGGGTGTTTAGTATATGAGGGGAGGACAGCTGGTGGGTGAAAACACCTCATAGATATCCGGCATTTTATCCCAGCTGCTGTACAGCTTAACATCCCCCGCTTTGACTGTTGTTCAGTTATGCAGGGAACTTGAAACTCATGTTCACTCAGGAATTTTCAGAATACTCCTTCAAAATTCAGTGAGAACATAAAAGTTTCTTTTCAGAAGCAGCTTTTCCAAGACACTAATGGGATTAAATGCTCAACTCCTATTGACTTTTAATGTGAGTTAGGCATCTGACTTCCCTTTACGCCTTTGAAAAACTCCTTGTTAATCTTCACAGTTTACAATTTGCCTTCTGAGACTGCGCTCTCTTAAAATAAATAAACTCTGATCCTCCTGAGAGTTTGAAGGGCTGTACGTCTTGCAAAATCTCCCCAGGAATGCAGTATATGTGGTGAGGGAGAATTCTTGTTCATTATTTTGCTCAAGATCTCTTATGCAGTTTCATGCATAAATCAGAGAGCCTGAACATCCAGCAGTTCAACTAATAACTGAAAGTAAAGGTGCAGAGCAAAGTATCTCAGTCTTGTGGTCCACTGTGGTAAGAGCAAAGCTAAATCACTATGGTGGTATTTGATACATGATTAATAAAGTCTGATGTTATTTAACGGTACTACCGAGACAGAAAATCTCCACCAAGTCCCACAAACTGAACACCTGCTTGTGCCTCCTGCTTAAAGAGAAACTAAGCAGAGAGATGCCCTTGCCCAAAGGTCACATATGAAGAACCACTTCCATTGCCTCTTTCCAGACTTATAAAGCCACAAATGCCTCTATAGTTTTGAAATAAGCTGCACTACTTGAGCTAATGCCCTGAGGGTCTCATCTGCGAACATCTTTGCTGCTTCAATAATTCACGTTGTTTTATGTTCTCCAAGGTATATTACTCATGACTTGATTAGTGGCCATATCATATCCTGAACTACCATCATCCTTCACTAAACCATAAACAGATGTGTGTGCTCCACACCCACTTAATAGAGACTTCTCTGTTCACATTACGAATAAGAGCAAGAGCAGGTTAGAGAGGCAGTGGAAGCAGAACGAAGAACATGGAAGCACCAAGGGAGGAAAAGAGCCAGTAAAGTAAATGCGTATTCACTGTGTCAATCAAATACCAGCAGAACCAAAGGTAATTTGAACTGCTAAACTTAATGATCTCCGAAGCCAGTGAAGCAAGCTTGCACAGATAATCTCTACGAAGTTTGAGTGATAACAAAAATCAGTGAAGCCACAGACATTCCAGATTCACTGAAAGAGATTCAATCTGATTGTCCTCAGATTTGGCAAACCTGAACTCAGCCAGACCAATTTTGAGATGAGATTAAGGGTGCCATTTTACAAAACATGATGAAACCAATAACTGAACAGAAAGAGCAAGGGCATCTTGGAGGAAAAGAGCAATGTCTTTTCCCAAAGACAGCAGACACTCAATGAGATTCTCAGCAAGAAATGAATTCAAGTCCTCACATTTTATTTAAAATCAAACATTTATGTTTCTCTTTTTCTGAATTTAGAAACAGAAAATATTTTACAGAGACTGGGATTGTATCAGTCACTTAGACTTATGCAGGCTTTGTGAGGGAAGGTAACTTTAGAGACAGTACTCTTGCTGGTAGACCAGAAATGTCAGCCTCTCATAGCCTGGAGTTTTTGTTGGCACCTGAGAAGTGAGTGATTCAGTGGAAGCCAAATTTAGATTTGTAAGCTGCTTTGATTTCCATGGAAATCTGGATTAAACTGATTTTGCACAACTTTGCATAAAGATTTAGCAAGATTCCTTAACTGTGATTATTCTTCTGGATGTCATATCAAGGAAAATAACTTCACAAACATTGACCAATTTATGTCATTATTTCTGTTTCTGATTAGTTCGTCCAGAACGAAGGCGAGGTTCTCTTTGCATACTTCTGAAGTTATGAATCTGTCTGAGCAGCCAATGCTGTTTTGTTTTCAAGTGTGCGACTGAGTCCCTGGGGTGATGGTTTCTGTCTTGTGTGTCTCCCAGCCTACCAACAAAAGCAATTGTCCTCAGAAGAAGAAGAAATTGTGCATGTTTAGCTAGCTATATTGAGCACAACTGTAACATTTGCAAGCCTTTTCATTATTTATTAAATAACTATTCCTGTGTCACCACTCATACATTAAAGGCTGGTTTTGGCAAACCAGATTAAAAAAATATAGCAATATGCAGAATAGTTTAGAAGCACAGCAATTAAAAAAAAAGCATAGCTAATTTTACAAGTAGTGAAGATTCTCACTTGAAGTGCATGTACATCTGCTGATCTATTTCATGGTGAACCAGAACAAAAAATTAGAGCAATAATTATGCCTTTGCACTGATGGCAGAAAATGTTGATAAGTCCCATTCCAGAACACCTGAAAAATCAAGCAGATACCTTAATAGACTTCTCTGGAATTAAAAGATTAAAACAATGAGCAGACGTTTAACACTGCTGATTTGTAGTTATCCTTTTTCTGGATAGCTGACTGTGCATATATGCAGCACAGTGCCAAGATACTCAAGTTAGCTCTGCACTTGTTATCTGGGGCACTACAAGTTGTGTAGGTACTTCAGAACTTGGCTTTGCATGAGTTTCTCAGCAAATCTAGCTACCCTGCAAGGTGTGCTCACAGCTATGCTGCTTGTGGCAGCACAGTAACTGTATGTGTACTGTGTGAATAAGTATCCTTCTGTTGCTACACAGCCTGAGTTGGTGAGATGAGTTTACTTATCCTTATGAAACAGCACTGGTATGGTAACATTTCTGAAAAGGATGTGGTATTCTCAGTGGTAGCTGGTTTCCACTGCTGAAGCAACAATTGCTCTGCATGAGATTTGGAAAATATACAGGGATACTGGGTCCTTTCTACAGTGGCTACCATTGAAAAATCATCATCTATTAGCAACTACCACAGAGCAAGAAGAGTAGGGTGCCTGACTCGCTGGGCTACAGCAATAGTGACTGTAATAGCCACTGTACTGCATGGTTAATTTAATGTAATCTCAAGCACTGAACACATCTGAATAGCTGTAAAGTTATAGCAAACTTTGCAAAAGTGAAGAAATAGAGGAGAGTGAAGAAATATTTTGCTGCAGTGGGACACAAAAGGACAATATACGTCAGTGGAACATCTTTCGACCAATTATTCTTACCCTTGCTAGTTCACTTTTGCCCTTCAAGAAAACTGTTACTGATATGTTTATTTTTGCTTTAAAGGTTGCTAGGAAGTGTTAGGCTGGCTTCTCAGAGTGCCTACAGCTGCAGTTAGAACTGAGATTGAAAATCCTTTTGGTCAGAGAAGGGAAGGATCTTTCTTTTGCTTTCTGAGATATATGCTGAGTGTATGGTTACTAGCTTACTGCAATTTAGGTTTCATATATTAGCTGGAACCAGATATTGTACTCTCCCCCAATAGCTGTTTTCATAGGGCCCAGAGGTGGGGTTCAGATCACCACAGAGCTTTTATTGTACCTTTCCATTTGCACAACCTCATTTTACTCCTTAGCAAGGAAGACTTTATTTGGGATTAGGGTCCCCTGTGACATATCAGAATAATGTAAGGATGATTGACTCCTTATATTTATCTCCTGCTAGAAAATAAGCTTCAGCATTAGAATGGTTTTGCACCCCACTTGCACCTGCATTGCAGCCTCCAAGCCTCAAGCTTGGGGTTCTGGGTTACACAAAGAACAGAAAATAATGCTGATGGGGAGTGGGAATGTACTGAAATTATCAAACATCCATTACTACGCAATTTACATAAAACATATTTTACCAAAAGGAAATGCTTTCCTCATTAAAACTATTCTCCTTAAATGGGACATATCTTTTATGGCTCTCTTGCGAACTTTTAAGAAAACGCATGTATGCTATCGGCCTCAGTCTAGGTGCTTTGTTAACTTTTGTATTTTATTGTGTACTAATAGAACCAATGAGGACCATTGTATCTGTGTTTAAGGACAAACAGAGTAAAAGGATTAACTAAATTTTCATCAGAGGACATGTTATAACCTGTTTTACAAAATACCATACACAACCAGAAAATACTAGAAAACATACCGTGAAGTGGAGTACCATAACTGCGCTGACTGTAAGTAGTTTCCAGCAATGTTTTTTGTGGAAAATCAATCTGATGGCATATAAAGCTCCAGTATTTTCTGTAAATGGATTACAGCAGGGCTGGCGGCAAAAAATATGACTCTTAAAAGAAAGATTGCCTGATGTAACTCAGAACTCAGCCTTTAATGGCTCTTCCATGAGCTGCAAGTAACATATCAGCACTTTCCATTATAATTTCAGTTTCAAGGCTGGTAGTCCACAGACAGATGTTTCTCTGTACTAAATACAAACTATTCCCTCCACTGGTGGGCACTTACAGAGACCAACGGGGCTGAAATTCTCATCATTCCCTTCAGCTGATCTACACTTCCATCTAAAATTTTCACATCTTTTCAGGTTTGTCTCAGAAACACCCAACCCAAGCATTCTGTCAGAAGGAGAAGACCAACAAAGGGTGAGTCCTTTCACATGCTCTGACAGTAATATATATGACAATGGGGTACTTCAGCAGGAAATACTATCACAAGCTGATAAGGCACTGATGTATCTACTGATTTCAATAAGAGTGGCTCATAGAAAAATATACAACCCTAAGACAGAACTACTGCAAATCTTCAATCAAGATACTATTTCCACTTCAACATATGGATGTGAGTTGGAAATATCAAAGGGATAAACACATGTCTAAATGGTTTCAAAGTGAACATCTCAGGGAAGAACCAAGTAGTAAATGGAAAGAATCTACAACTAACGCTCAGATTTACTAGAAATTTCAACAATCCTTTAACACTGTCTGGAAAGGAAAATGGAAATATTTAGAATATATTAAGGGTGAAGCCAATGGCAACCTACCATTAAGCATCTGGGAAACAGGGAGGATCCAATGCAAAGAAACTGCTAAAAGTCCTCAGGAAGGAAAAACTTTCAGGAAGATAAGGAGAGAGAAGCAGAGAGTACACAGTGATGGGCCACTATAAATTTGTACAATGTGAGCTTCGGATGGGAAAAGGACTTGTTCAGGAATCTGATAGAAAGAGGAGAGCATATCATAGACTCCAAAGTAGAGCAGAAGTTCCTCAGCTCTGAATTAAAGCAGTTTGAATGAATAAGAGGAAAAAGTGACTTGTTTTTGTTATTTATATTCATATATAGGTCTTCTTTAGAACGTTCTGACAAATATATGGAATCTTCTTTACCCTGGAGCATACAGCAGAACTAGGGCTAAGGAAATATTTTAATTTTTTTAACTCTGTAACTGGTGGGAGGTTTTCAAAGCTGACATTCACAACGGGTTTGTGTCTTTGTGCCAGTGCAGATGTTCTTGTCAAACTATACCTAGAAATTCATACTCCATCAGCACAAACTGTCTGGTTCAGGGCTGTACAGGTAGTTTTTGTCTGGTTAAATTTGATTCATATTTTTTTCCCAAACCTTAAGACTTCAACTTGATAAGAATGTCCAGATACCAATGTGGCACTGTATTTTTTGATTATATACAATACACCTATGTCTAAGAAAAGTACCACAATCACATCAAATTAAATGGCAAGTGTTGAAAGAAAACATGTTAAAAGGAAATCTTTTCTTCTCTTTATGAATATGAAATACAAATAGCACAATTACCAGCAGCAGTTATATCCTCTGCGAACAGTAATGCTTCTGACACTAATTATTATTTGCTGTGTGCTGACACTTTAACCAGCACTACAGTGGACAAGCAGTGGGCAAGCCATCTGCCTTGGTAACAACGATTCCGCTTACCACTGCCCTATTTGCATGTTTAAGTGCTTTAGAAATATAAAGTAAGCAAGCAAAACTATTTATCTGGATAGCGACTGTACAAAAATGAAACTTCAAAAGTGAATATGCCTGACTACTGGCTTTTAGCTGCCTGTTTGCCCTGTTCCTCAGTACAGTCCTACTTCTGGTTCTTTTTTTTTTTGAAGAAGAAGAAGAAGATATAGCAAAATTATCTTCACAGCATCTTTGTAGGTGACTTAGAATCACACATGTGAGTGTAAATATTTTTTCTCTCAGCTAAATAGAGTGAATAGAGGGAAAACATCTCATATTATTGTTTGTATACAAGAGAGGAGAAAAGCTCTCTGAGTTTAGTACTCTGAGAGATCTTGTTTCATAGCTAAAAAATCACACCACAAATATGTTGTATGCATGTCCTGGAAGGATCTCCCCAGACAGTGAATGACAGTTTCAGGTTTTATACACTTGGAACACTTGATCCAAATTATCGAGGTGTACTTTTTCAATGATTTGCGTAAGCTTTGGATTAGGTGCTCTGTCTTTGGCCAGCCAACCCCATTTTCAGGGAATAAGTCATATTCTTTTGTAATGTGAGCATGTAGAGTCATAGTCATTTCTTCTGACCTCAGAGGTCTGCAGTGTACTCATCTATATGTGAACTGCTCTGCTAAGGATCCATTTATAGCTGAGGAAGGGAAATAGGCACTTTTTGGGTGCAATTCCTCTTACCTATTCTGTGTATGTACTTAGGATAAGATGAATCATGTCTCTGCTACACTGACTAGACAGATTTCCATTGACCATAGACAAAGCCTTGGTGATTAGCTCATATGGATGTCTGCATTAGGCAGATGAATGCCACCTCTTAGTGTTCAAAGCTGACCCTGATAATTTCAAACAAGCTGCCAAGTACAATAGATAATCATTACTGATACAGGATTAAATTCAAATAATTACCTAAAGGCTTGAAGATATTTATCTAATTTTCAGTAACTTGAATCAGTCAATATTCCTAATTGTTTGTTTTGGTGAGTACATCAGAATCCTTCACACTAAGCACGTTACTTTAAACATCTTTTAAAATATTCTTAACTCTTTCGTGGAGCACTGCAGTCCTGTTTAATGACAAGTGGCTCTTGTGAGTAAAAATTGATTGCTGGCACCCTGTGTTTTATAAGCTAATGTCTTTTTCCATTTCTAGACCCTGAGCTGCTGACTGACTTCATGGCTTGACCTCGAGCCCACCTCAGTGCTGGGGACGTGCCTGGCGAACGCTGGGCTGTGTCTGAACCTGATCATGCATGCCGGACCAGCTCTGCTCGCCCTGCTCGCACACTATGGGACCTTGCCCAGCTGGTGTCCACCTCCCCATGCCTGTGGGGCAGGCCCCACTTGCTGCACCCTGACGCTCAGGATAGAGAAGAAAAAGTCTTCTTTACAAGAAGACTTCTTTACTTGCTTCTTTACAAGTGAAGGTAAAGTATCTGAAGGGAAAAACTGCTGTATCAGAAACACTGTGTATGTGGTTCTCAACCCTCAACAAGAGTACAACTAATGATTTCTTAGATAAGTGAAGGGATGCACACTTTATTGCACTCATGCAGTATGTGTTCTTTCATTTCTCAGATGACACTGTCCTCACATTCCATTTCAGAACCTGCCTGCAGTCCTGTCCTCACCAAGGGCTATGTGTATACCTTGGTTTCCTTCTTGTATAAAGTTTTCTCATCCTCTCTTCCTGAGAGAAGTTCTATATACCAACTTTCCTTCCATGCCAAGCCTCTGATGTTCCCATAAGTCACCTATTTTTCACTTTTTGGGCACTCCTTTGACTCTCTCTTTTTGGGTATTTCAGGGCCCCGTGCCTCCCTGAGGCAGGAGTTCTTTGTGCTCCTCACAGCCCAGGGTTCATTTGCACTGCCCATTCCTACCATACCATTGCTTTTGTACAAGTGCCCAGATTACTATATCACTGAAACAGAATTATATTCTGAGAGGAGATTACAAACTGATAGTGGCAATACATAAGAAAACATGGCACCATGGCAAACAGATACATGTCAGTATTGATCATAGTGAAATGATTTGGAAATAGGGCAATTTCAGAGTTTTCACAATTACTATACTGTAAGTGTTTTCTCATCATTGAGGCCTCGCTCCCTTCAAAACACAGGTGGCATATATACCCTGTGCTGGAAGAAGGTGTTCGAAGAGTGAATACCTGTTTCTAAACCTGTGCACAAACAGTACGTTGAAAACCTGCCAAAAATTAATGCACAAGTTCATCTTTCCCCAGGCAGGCTTAATTTACATGCTGGCATCTTATAAGAATAATTTGCTTCCCCTTTACAGTTAGTATGTTTTGCATGTTCACTTGGGGAACATCTCTTATCTCACTGACTCTGCTTGGGCTGTGTTTTGTTCCTTCCTGGGTTTAGTTGTTACGAGTTGCCATGAGTTTGTTTCTGAGGAAGAAGAAAGATTTAATGAAGTTCCAGCCTTTTTAGTATGTTTGTGACGTCTTGTTTGTGGCAGAAAAAGAGGTGAGAGGGGAGAAAACCTCCGCTTTGGCAGACCTTACACTAGCTCTCCAAGGTTTCAAGCAGCCAAATATGTTTTGCTTATGCAAGAATCATACAAATGGGACATCCTTGTTGACCTCTTATAAAGCAAGTACATTTGTACAAATAGTTTGGTAGTTGATAGGAACTGAATGAATAAACTACTTGAAGAAAATGTATCTCTTGACCTCTTCTTTGAATGCCTTACATCAACATCCTGTTTTACTTCTCATAAAGCTTTAATTCCTGAGAGGGTATTTGTTAAAGCTTCAGTTTTATATTGGTGATGATCTTATTGCCCAGTGTGGCTGTGTCTGGGGGTCTGAGGTGCCTTTGAAGAAAAAGGAGTAATAGCAATTTTGGTGAATCTGCATCCCTAGAAGCAAAAGCAGAAGAGAGAGATTATGGAGGAATATTTTTTCCATTCCCTAACTCTGACTGTGCATGGACTGTGAAACTAAGTGATGAGCTTTGTTTTCTGTTTCATTCCCAAGCTCACTTTTTTCCCTTCTCTCTTTCTCTCTCTTTATCAGCAGGAGTTTGACATCTCTCTGGACTGAGGGACTTGAGTTACAGACCACATTTTATCTACTGAATTGCTATGCCAACCTGAAGAAATATTATGAACTACTGCCACACAAGTACTGATTTTCTACTAATCTTTCCAATGTATCATTTTCCATACATTTTGAGACTTTAATTGAAAAAAACCATATTGCACTTTGTTATTTTTGTTATGTGGACTTCTCCCTCCCACTGATCAGTGTGAGATGCAGTTCCTCCCCCATGGTCGCCTCAGCAAGCCTTAGTTCCTTGTGTGCGCTTTTGTCCCTTGCAGCAGTGGCAGCAGTAACCAAAGCCCAGGGTTCAGTGCGGGGTAAAACAGAAGGAAGATAGTCCAGCTTAGCAGGAGCTGGCCTCTCAAGCTGTCCTACACCTGAGCTCAGCAGGCTTTGGAAGTCACTCCAGCTCTATGGCAATACCCAAAATCAGGAAGTGAGTCTAGATTAGTGTTTTAGTTCGGATAAAGAATGAACTTCTGAAATTAGTCTCCCACTGAGCCCTCTAAGGGTCCCGCGGAAACTTAGCTTCCCATAGGCTATGAGATGGTGCAGCTGCGAGCACATCAGCTCAATTTGTTCTGCGATGGTTGAAGGCTGGATGATCGGTCGATGCATGGAGACAAGATTTTGTCCCCTTCTGGGTGCTGTGGCTTCTGTAAACTCAGAATTTTCACAGAAAAACTCACACTGGGTTCCAGCAAACATTTCTAATGGAGTCTTTATCCCTCAAAAGCTGAGATGTGTCTGTCTTAAAACAAACAAATGAGCAAACAGACTAACAAAAAGAAAAAAGTAAAAGCATAATATTCTTCTCCACACTTTTGCACTTCAAGTGCAAGGTATTGCTTATTCAGAGCCAAAGGCTGACTGAGAAATCATATCATAAGCCACTAATCTATCTATATGATTTCTGCCTCCTTCCAAGTCTCACTTTTTTTTGGTTCAGAGAAAGACTGTTCCTCACCGTTCCTCACTCTTGTCAGCCCCTGGTCTGTTTTATTCCACCATCCCTCCCTTTTGAACACTATTTTTGAGTATTTTTAATGTCTCATTCTTTGTAAGATTGTCTCTAGAGATTAGGAATGGGATAGGATGTTTATAGACAAGAGCTTTAGCTATCGTCTTTCAGGTTTGTTCCTGATTATTTGTATCGAAGAAAGTATTGCATTACCTTCTTTTTTGCTCTTTCTAAAGCTGTCATTGAAATAAACAATACTAAGGCATATAGGAAACATAGCACTATAAATAGTAGCTAATCAGAATTCTTAATTTATTGAATAGTAAGTAGTCCTATCTGCTACAGCATTATCCTATGAAATATGAATAAACATTTGAAAAAGGAAAAATAACAGATGTATAATGTTTAGCTATGCTATTCCATTTTTAGCTTCTTTATTTAAAGATGTTGGATTCTCATTCCACAGACAATTTGAAATGTGGATTTAATTAGTCAGTTTATAGCAATTGTAGACTGATAGTAATAGAATTTTTGTTGAATTTGCTGCAGCATAAAGCAATGACAGCTGGGCACTGCACAGAAAACAGGATGTGCAGTATTCTGTTATTAGGATCCATCGTTTGTTATTCCTAGCTGTATTTCCTGAGTTAATTGTATGTAGTCTTTGTAGCATAATGCATTCTTTGTCCTGATCTGCCTTGGTTTTTTATTGAAAAGTTTTGTATTTAGACATACTTTGAGGCCAAGGCTCTGTCACATGACGCTGGAGGTGAGGCACCTGTTTCCTCACATTGCGTTCCCAGAACGGGTGCATTTCACGCAGGTGTCACATGGTGGTTACACAGACTTGAGTCATTCCCAGAACAATGTAGCAGGCACATTCCAAGCAGACACTTCCTCTTTTCCAAGATTTTTATTAAAAGCACATTTAGGAAAATGCAAACAATGCAATAAGGAGGCATCCCTGTGAAGTGACATTCTCTAGGTAAGATAACTCAGAAAAATTTGTAAGTACTCCCAGGATATCCAAACCTTATCCACCCTAAGTCTGCTTTCTGGAACCTAAACCTGTTGAGATATATTTAATGAGTCATTGAAAATCTTGAAATCTTCACTGTGTAGCGTGTTTTAACTTATCTGCATGTATGCAAGGCTCTGATGTTTTATCAATGTCTTGAAATCTAGAGGTCTCAATTCAATTGCTGAAACATAGGTGTCTTTAGTGTGTCCTTGAGATGCCCCAGTGATCTGAAATCTCTGTTTGTGATGAGGAGGTACCGTGCCTTTGGATGACTTTCAGTGCCCATATTTGGGCAACAGGATTGAGTTCAGAGTGACTCTTGCTAAGCTGCCTGGTCTCAAAGTGTAGCACTAGCAGAGTCTTCACAAAACAGCACAAACAAGCCTAGGTGGAACTGCTTAAGAAATCTGAACCTTATAGAATAGACTAGACTAGACTATTTCAGTTGGAAGGGACCTACAACAATCATCTAGTCCAACTGACCGACCAATTCAGGGCTGACGAAGTTAAAGCATGTTATTAAGGGCATTGTGCAAACGCCTCTTAAACACTGACGGGCTTGAGGCATTGACCGCCTCTCTAGGAAACCTGTTCCAATGTTTGACCACGCTCTCGGTAAAGAAATGCTTCCTAATGTCCAGTCTAAACCTCCCCTGGTGCAGCTTTGAACCATTCCCACATGTCCTATCACTGGATACCAGGGAGAAGAGATCAGCACCTCCCTCTCCTCTTCGCCTCCTCAGGAAGCTGTAGAGAGCAATGAGGTCGCCCCTCAGCCTCCTTTTCTCCAAACTAGACAAGCCCAAAGTCCTTATCGACTCCTCATAGGACATTCCTTCTAGCCCTTTCACCAGCTTTATTGCCCTTCTCTGGATGCATTCAAGGACCTTCACATCCTTCTCAAATTGTGGGGCCCAGAACTGCACACAGTATTCAAGGTGAGGCTGCACCAATGCTGAATACAGTGGGGTAATCACCTCTTTTGACCGGCTGGTTATACTGTGTATGATGCACCCCAGGATGAGGTTTGCCCTCTTGGCTGCTAGGGCAGGGCAATATAATCAAACTAACAATAAAGGAATGATCAATCACTTCCAAACAACTTCTCTGCTCAAATTCTTAGCCTTAGAACAGGAGAAGGCCAGAAGTAGCATCAATGGCATAAGGATAATGAATATCTATTGCCCATTTAAATTCTTGCATCAACATTATGCTTTTTGACTTTTTCTTTCATTTAAGGAGGTGTAGCTCATCAACTTGTCTAGAACAGTTTGGCTCTATTCATATCACAAGGAACAGGGAATAATTCACAGAAAAAGACATGTAATAAGGAACTTTACAGATCTGCAGATTCCAGAACATAATGCTATGTATTGATAAATTAAACAGTAGCAGGTAATGCTCTAGGGCACCAGGAATCTATTGTCTATACCAGTAAGCTGTTAGCATGGTCTCATGTATGGTTGTGGTGATTCCCAAAGGTGGTTTGGATGACACTCTTCTGTAGGATGGAGACTTTACCTATGTCTCCAAAGCCTTTCTGTTTTGGCTGGCCTTGGTGCCAGAGAAAAAATTCTGGCTATGCCTAATTTACTAACATAGGCATAGCCTAAGAGTTGGCAAAACACCAAGTTCCAGCCCATTTTCTTGATATTATCTATATGACAAAAAAGATGATCCCATGTTAAGTGGTAAAATTCTTTATAGAATTTAATAAAGCCTGTAACCTTAAAAACATCAACAACAACCTCCTTTTCCTCCAGGAAAAAATCTAGTAGAGTTTCACTCTGGAACTTCGTTGTTAAATCCCCAATTTTTTAAAATGGCAGGTTTTGTTAGGTTTGTTCCGCAAAAACTTATTACATTAAGTTGCATTTTCAATATGGAGAAAAACAAGAAAAGGGATCGTCTTTATTATTAATATAAAACTCAGCTGCAAAAAAATCAATCTTTTTCGGCACTCCTGGAGTCTTGGAAATGAAATGACTGACAGGCCCTGTGGAATCATCTTGTAGAAAAGTTCTGAAGGTTGTTTTTAATATCATTTTCATTTCAAATCAGCTTAATTATAGTCATCAATATGGTTCGTTAAATACCTATAATATTCCTGACCCGACAATAAATTTGGTATGCAATATTTCATTGGCTTACCTCCATTTGTGAAACATTAAATTACAGCATCATCTGTACTTAACCTTGTGTACACATGCGTGCAAACACACACACACACACACACATTTTGTTCAGTTAAAATAGTTGGTCTCATGAAATATAATTTATAACTATCAAAATGATTTTTCTTTCTATTTAATAAAAAGATACTCTGATTTTACCAAACTGATGCACCACATCAACATGAAAACCTAATTTATTAAAAAAGAGACACACTTCATGTCAATGCTAAATTATGTTTCCCTCCATTCATTATCACCTTATGGTTCGTTAGGCCATTACATTTTTAAACCCCAGTCCTTCCCTTACCAGTTTCTACAAAGCCACTAAAATTAAATCTTTATATGAGTGCCACAGCACTCCTCTTTGAGATCAGTAGTATAATTATGAATAGTCATTACCTGGTTATTTCAGTTAGCTGGTTAATTTCCATTACACAAAATCTTTGCATTTCATTAGTGATCTAAGCTGTAAATTTAGCAATGTCTGTTTTTAAAATTCAAGGGTAATTGCTTCAAGCAAAGCTTAGTAGTTAGGATGGCCTGTAATATTTAATTTTTAAAATCAGAAACAAGGAAAATATTTGTGTGACCAGTTATATAGGGCTTACAGGAAATAAAGTGGCCTAATTCCAGCCATGGTAAAATATTACAATACTAGTACCCACACAGTATTGAACATTTCTACTGGCTATAACCCTGCTGCTGAAGTCTATTGAGCTATGTGGTGACCTTCACTGCATGCGTTACAAGTGAAGGTAAGCACGATTGTGGTTGGTGTCTCTGCAAAAATGTATGTATGTTTTTGCTGAGCTTAGACATGTGGGTATCATATTTGGCACAAGATTTTAGCTATTTAGCTCAAGAATCTGAGCAGTCTCACAGAAAGCAGGTATTCATGGAAAATCTTCAACATATGTATTCAGAAGGGAAAGCTTAAAAAAAGAGCAAGTTGACATGTAGGCAAGAAAACCCAAGCAAATACTTTCGTGCACTCTCACTTCAATGCTTTCATAGGTTTTGTTCTTCAAAAATTAAGTCACTTCCTGTCAAGCAAGAGACTTTCCCAGCTTTTAGCTAAATTATCATCTCAAGAAAAACAGCCTTTGTAGTGGAAGTGCTGACAAAAGCTTAACCACATTATTATGAAGCTTATGCATAGCTTATAAATGACACCACCTTTCCTAGCAGCTTTTTTTGCATGTTGTAGATAATTATTAAAGCTCTCTGGTCTTATTGAAACCAGAATTTCCTAGATACCTCTAGTGCTGGTTTCTTGTTGTGTCGAAGTACTGAATAATTTGCTGTGGTCATGACAGGTATGCTGTGGTCATGGCAGGTCATGTGTCCTAGGCTGATGGATTTCTGCCTGGGATTTTATAAAGGAGCCAGAAATGAACGAGGTAACCAACTCCCTGATTTAGCACCCATAGGCACCTCAGGATACCGCAGACACTGGGGATTGCCTGCAAGTGTGCTCAGATTAGTGAGCAGACTTCAGCGAGAATTTTGGCATGGGCTCAAATCTGGCTTGGAGAAGTGGCAAAAACAATGATTTACTGTCTATTATAAAAACCACCTGAAACATTATTGTGAAGAAACAGGAAAGGTGTAAGTTTCTGTAAAGCCCAGACTTTAGGAACACATTTGAAAATCATGTTTACTTACAATAATACGGTGTGCTGGCAGCTATTGTTGTAACATAGCTACAAGCATGTGCAGGGACATGTGTGTGATGCACAGTTAATGAGCTCCAGGCAGTGTACATACCCCTCAGCCAGAATCCCATCACCTCTGTTGAGTAATTTCTCCCTACATGCTATATAAAATAAAGGTCTTTACAATGGTTGGAGAAGAGCGACCACTGGGGAGGGGGGTTTTGTGGTGTCAAACCCCTGTATTTCTGTTACTAAAGAGGATGTTTTGGTCTAATGTCCATGACATACACAGAAATAGAGCAGAGTTTTATGTATTAGGCCTTAGACAGACAAAAATTGTACTACCATTGGGCAGGGATCATTCTTGTGAATGCTAAATAGTGAGAAAGGTATAAACAGAGGGCACATTATAAACCCACTTTATTACTAACCCATGCTAGTACTGAGCTTGCAGTCATGCTACATGTCGCTTTACCCTTAGGCTGTAAGGATGAGTGAAGGAAAAATTTGGTTGGCAGTAACTAGCAACAGGTATTGAGATATGTATGATATGCATGGTTGCCCTTAGTCACCAAATCTCAGTAACAAGTAAGTAACATTTAGCGTCATGTGTGCTACAAAATATAGAATGTATTCACTTCTTGCTTTATTATCTATTTGGAGTGACATACCTGGTGATAAGACCTTAATTAGGCAGTTATGCTCAGCTGAGCGTGTCTGCATGTTACTGTCAGTATTCCTCTCAGCTTTGTTTCCTCTGATCAAATTGTGGGTGTGGAGAGCTGTTTTCTTTAAAGGCTCAGTCTTCTGTGGAACATAATTTCCGATTTAAAAAAATCTCAAACAATCAGGAGGGAACTTTAATGTGAATTTCTTTAACCAGGAAGAAAAGCGTTGGCCTGCCTGCTAAGTATAAATGGACCAGTCATCAAAATCTTTGGGATTCCTGGCAAAAGACAGAAGTACATTTTGGCATGATGCTTGTACAATACTCTTTCTACCTTTCCTATGAAAAGGACAGGAAAAAAGGCAGATCACCTCTTATATTTATATATATATTCATCTCTGTTTACATCGTACTTCATATCTAGCTTCAGAGCACATATTTTTCAGCAAAATAAAATGGATGAGCCAAATGAGAAAGGGAATAAAAATCACATTCGTTTTTAATCCAAGCTCATATTTGTTTTATTCTGTGCCCTCTTTCATTCCTTTATTTAGAACAAACATTAATAGGATTATGGCTCTAATGCTCATTTTCATTATGGATGGTTTGGAGGCACTGCCTCATCCCAGCCCAGAGCTTTGACCACCTGTACACACAAATATGCTGGTCTGGGCCAGCTACCCAGTGTACGGTGTTCAATTTTATTCTGTTCTCCTTCTGTCCTCCCCCTGCATTACCAGGGAGGACAAGACAACAGATACACAGTAGGCACAGTTTGACCAGGTGGCGTAGGGAGACTTGGGATGTACAGACTGGCATTTCTTAGACAGGAGAGCATTTGGGCTCCGTGCCACAGAGGCATCACTTGGTCCAAAGGACACCAGGGAACATGTGGGGATGGGTATACTCAAGTGTCATTCTAAAAGGCAGAGAGAATATGGCAGGACATGTGGCCAAGGACAAGGATGCCAATATGCCACAGTTCAGACACAACCCATATTTTTTATATACTCCCATGATATTCCCACTGCTCAAGAGCAATTACTGTACAGGTTAACTGGTTCTTCTGCTGTAGACTCTTAGATGACAGAAAGGAATATCAAGTCGTCTATGCTCACAGCTGGAGAAGACTGTATGATGTGGGTGGAAATAGCTTCCCATGAGGGAGTGAAGAAATAATCCAGAGAAGTGGGATTATTGGCACTGGGGAGAACCAGTGCTATTTTAAGACTTGGTCCCACTGAACTTGGATCCTGGTGTTCCAGGTAGAACAGGCCTCCCAAAGTGCGTTAGGCAGTGCACGCACAAGGATGCAATGCCAGATGGTCTGGACTTATCTGTCTATCCAGTTTATGTTACTTAAAGGAGTACACCTAATGTAGTGAATCCCGTTTCACTGATCATGCAGTGTAAAATCATTCTGTTTCGGTGAGCAAGTCTAACATTGTAGATTGATGTGTGGACTTAGGCAAAAACTATGTCCAGTGTGCCTAAAACCCTAAAAATGGCTCTAGACGGAATAAATTCCAGCTCCTTCACACCAACAGTAAACCAAAAGACTGGACAGTCCACCTCCACGAAGCTCCTGGGACATCTGGAAATGTAATTTCCCGCAGCCACTGGGAATGCTGATTCCTGGATGAAGGTGTAGAGCTCCACACCATGTGCTACCCTGGCAGAGGAGAGGTGGGCAGCTGTTTTCACAGACAAACCAGGAGACGGAGGGCAACCAGAGGAGTGAAAGGGTAATTCTGAAGCTTACTGTCATCTTGTGCTGTCCTTACCCCTTCCTTATTATAATGTAATCTGTGAGTAAAGTTAGGCTCAGATAGTTGTGGGTTTTTTTTGTAGCAACTAAAGTGTAAGTAAGTAACTTGAAAAAGTGTAAGCCTGTTTTTTGTATGTTAGAAAACGTTAATAAACTTGGTGACAAGGACATGCAAAACCAAATGGCTTAGGAAAATGAAGAAGTGGTGAAAGACTACATGTTATTAAAAAAGAATAAAAATAGCAATAGTGGAAAGGACACGTAAAAGCATGGAAGATTTTCAATGTAATGAGAATGGTAAGAATATGAAACACAAGTTCAGGATGTGCAGTAGTATTTTTATACATGTGTTTTCAGAGACAGTAGTAAGGGAAAATCTTTGCCTGAATTCTAGTGGGAAAAGTGACATTTATGTTATGAAGAGATTTAAATTTTCTACAGACACTGGGTGAATTTCACTATGAAGATTTAGCAAAAACCTTATAGGTGAAAGATTGGTTTTATTTGAAGAGAGAACTGAGAGAAAAATGAGAGTTTCTAGCCATCATTAACAAATCCCAAGAGCTCCTTTCCCTGTCGAATTGGTTTCTGTGGAAAAAGTGAAAAAATGTTTTGCTTAGTGATACAAGAGAGTCTGAAAGGAGAGAGCTGGTCAACCAAGGAACAAGCTGCACTATTTGATTTGAAAAAAAGCCCACCCTTCATATTTAAAAAAAGTTTCCTTTAACTTTCAGTATGTAGGAAGAAAGACTCTACCTGTAAGTAAAGAAGAGATAATCATCAATAAATTGTGAAAGGTAAATGTCTCCATTATTTAGGGACTTTGTGTTTATATGCTCTTTAAAAAGCTTCAGTCCAAAAATGATAACAAGAGGGTCTGTTGAATATAGTAACACTGAGAAAAAAATACTACTTTCAACATGGAGATTAGACCACTTATTTCACTTTAAGAGAACCTTTCTCCATCTGAGACAGATATGACAGGTGAACAGATTGTACCTTATATTTAAAGACTGTCTCTTAAAACAGCATATTATACTTTCTTCTCATCATCATATTAAGTGGCAAAGGAGATTCTTTACTATGGTTACATGAATTTTAATATGAGAGATATGCATGTTAAGATGCTGGTTGAGTTAGAGGGAATACTTTGCACTTTGGAAACAAACAAAAAAATCCTATAAATTTTTTTCAGCAGAATACTGACCATAGTGAATTGGCTGTATTTACAGAGATATCTTGACCATACTTGAATGAATTATTTAGGAGCCACCGAACAGGTTAGAGCCTGTTCCTTCTCACCTGTAACTGAGTTGTATCCTGCAAAGTGTAGGTGACTGCCTAATTGGGTTTGGGGTGGCCAAACACAATCCACAAGATCAGTACTTCAGCTGCTGAGGTGAGCTGAGACATAGCCTTTTGCTGCTTATGGGTTACCTGAAGAGATTATTTCAGATAAAGGTCCTCAGTCTGTTCCTGAAGAGTTTCAAATACTCCTAAGGAGAAATTCAGTAAAGCACACTCTGTCTAATGCTTATCAGCTAACAGTATCAGATACATTAGCAGAATGCTTTTGCAGACACTTTCAAAGGGCCCTAGGGGAAAAAAAAAAAAAATCAATAGTCTGCCATACAGAAAATTCCAGCAAAGTTATTTCTCAAATGTCAGATACGAATTAGGTTTGATTTATTGGATTGTGTTTTAGCAAAACAACTAAGAAAACAGTAGAGTAGATGTATTTTTAAAACCTGAGTACACATGCCTTGACTAAGGAGTAAGTTCAGGGAAGGATATTTTGGAGGGGGTGTTGCAGTCCATGTTTTCTGTAGCAGGATTAAAATGTCAGATAATGAAGAAATGGGATGGCCATTTGCTCCAATGTAGAAACTTCCAGAAAGGGAACAGATTTGCCAGTACTGAGGATGTTTTTAGAAAGGGAAAAATGAGATACATATATTGCCACAGAGACATGAAGGCGAATATTCACATTTTGATCTAGGGGACAGTAAAGATACTTCTGGACCAGGCATCTATGGTCATAATGAAATACAATGCTTTACAAGTCCAATTATACAGAAACTTAAAAAATTTAATTGTATATAGCTACTTCAGTACTATTCTAGTGTGATTATACAAAGTATACGTAATTCATATAGACATAGTGGGTAAATATACCATACATGAAACATACAACTGCAACGGTTTTCATTTTCACGCATGTCACCTCTATCTTTGGAGGACGTCACTGTTGCAAAAGGAGCCATTCTGTGAGGAAACTCTGTTACAACAAATACCAGAGGAGAAACACCCTGCTGCCTCCAAGGGCCTGACTTTTGTTCGTTCTTACCTGGCTGCTTCACTTCATCTAGAGTGAATGTTATTATGACTTATAGTATATGACATTTCCTCTGTATATGAACTGTAGCCAGTCCCATTAGCAATCTTATAAGTTAACTAGTCATCGCTTTACTCCTGAGAACTTTCTGAACCTATAAAACCACTTTGCTTTGTGAAATAGCTGAGTTTTCATTTTTCATTAAGAGCCAGTCACAAAGGAAACTAGAGGTATCAGTATGTCGTCTCCAATTTTTAAAAGTGCTGAGCAGACAACATTTGATATTGATTAACCCTAGATAAAAAAAGCAGTATTTTAAATGGGAAGCCTTAAATGTCATCCTTTTATTTTTAACCTTGAAGTGGTAGGAATTATATCTTCCAAAGACTAACCAGCAGTTTGCAGCAGGCAAACGAGTGAGGTAGAGTGCAAGGGATCTTTTGTCATCGTTATTAATGGCACCTTACATTTTCTGTAACATCTTTTATCAGTCTCCAAGACTGATCTATGCTATTACTGAACATGGTTTATTTTTATAATTCTGTTTTTGTGAAGCTTGCTTGAATCTTAAGCCATAACAAACATAAATTACATTTAGTAATTATACTAAACATGCATTTAAATCTGTCACACAACAAGCAGAAGTGTCTAAGAAGCATTTTTAAACACTGTATTAATTTATTCTAAAATGTGATAATGTCTTATATTAGATTAAAAATGTTGTGTTGAGTGACCCTGAAAGATTTGCTAAACCAGGGGAGAAAGGTTTTTAAAATGATGAGAGTTAGAAATAAAAGAAAATTATAGCTTTGTGCACCCGATTGTTGTGTATGAGATCCTTTGCAACAGAGGTATGAGCACCAAATCATTTGATGCACCCAGCTGAAGGAAATGAGCAGTGTGATCAAATTAAAGTCTGAAAAAGTAAATATGAATATTTATGAGATATCTGGAAGTAGGAAATAGCCTTGTACTGAAAAATATCATTACTTGCTACTTTAGTGGAGTAGGTTTTGTAGGTTGCTGTCACTCCAGGGGGTATCTACTTGCCTGTTGAGTGCACATTTGTCTGGACAGGACAGATCCTCGTGGCACAAGAACAGGAGGATCTGATGCCTTTGCAGAGACATTTCTCACAGACGAACTCTGCAAAACCTACGTTGGCATGCTTTATGGCCACAGCTCTAAGAAGCAGAGAAAATTTGCAGACCAACAAAAGAGGGGACTGGGGAGTAGGAAGAAATGCTTTCTCTCTCATACGACACCATCAAAATTGTATCAGAAAGTAAGTAAAAATCATAGATAAAGAATTATTTCTATAAATAGTTCATCCTTAACAAGGGTAACTATAGCCTGAGAGGATTTTTGTCTTTGTAGCATCATAGAAATCACTGGTGTGGAACTGGAGTCATGCCTGGAAATATTCCTCTCTGTGACAGCAACCAGATCTGTTATTCTCTGAGCATTTCTCTAACCACTACTGTAGAGAACAGTGTGTCTTGAAAGGAGGAGTATATTTTACCAAAATTTTCATGTGTCCAATCTCCCTTTTGGCCTTTCACACAAGAGGCACAACCTGGCACAGCAGAGGTCTGACATGGTGGTGATAAGACTGATGGTAAGCAAGCAGGCAAACAGATTTTTTCTATATTTAGTCATCTTATTTTGATATTAACAGACATTACAAATGTTTCCATTTCAGTCTATCAGTGTATTGAACCAGGATCTGAGTTGTCAAAACTGTTGATCACTAATACTGAAAATGAAATTTTGAGCAGCGAGGTACTCCAAAAAGTAATGTTTACAGTGGAAGTCTTGGATCCAAGATTTCCCCTCAAAGCTTGCAAGTACTTATTAGAACTATATGTAAGGTATTTGCTTTAGAAATCTGCTGTGGGATACCTGATGATGACAGTAGCCTGAAGCTGATAATTTAAAGTGGACAAGTGAAGGGCTCCACAGTCTTGACTGCGCTTATGATCTACTCATAGCCTCATCTCAGGCCTTCCTCACCAGCCATTATAGCATTGCCCCACAGTAGTGACTCATTGCTCTCCTGGAGGTGTGTCGTGGTTTCACCCCAGCCAGCAACTAAGCACCACGCAGCTGCTCCCTCACTCCCGCCTCCGCTCCCAGTGGGATGGGGAGGAGAATCGGGGAAAAAAGGTAAAACTTGTGGGTTGAGATAAGGAAGGTTTAGTAACTAAAGTAGAATATAATAATGATAATAATAACGAAATATAATAATAATAGTAATGAAAAGGAATATAACAAAAAAAAAAAAAGGAATAAAACTCAAGCAAAAAAACCAGCGATGCACAATGCAATTGCTCACCACCCACTGACCAATGCCTGAGCAGTGATCCGCCCCTCTCAGCCAACTCCCCCCCCATTTATATACTGAGCATGATGTTCCATGGTATGGAATACCCCTTTGGCTAGTTCAGGTCAGCTGCCCCGGCTCTGCTCCCTCCCAGCTTCTTGCACACCATGGGAAACTGAAAAGTCCTTGGCTTAAGATAAGCGCTACTTAGCAACAACTAAAACATCGGAGCGTTATCAGCATTATTCTCACACTAAATCCAAAACACAGCACTGTACCAGCTACTAAGAAGAGAGTTAACTCTGTCCCAGCCGAAACCAGGACCAGGTGATAATTTACTGTCAACACCAGATGTTGCCTCACCTAAGAAACATGTTAATCCAAAATTTCTGTCTATTTGTGTATTATATGACTTTATAAAGGTTAATCAAATCCCTGCTCTAACAATAAGAAAACTTCTCCACTGACAAATTTTGCCTATCATGCCATTCATGTTTCATTTTTATAGTTGGGAGTTCAAGCCAATGCCACAAAGTAAGAAACAGAAGTAGAACATTGTTTAAATTTCCTCTGGCTATTTATATAGGTAGGTACAAGCAAAGGCTAATAGCACTTTATTTGCAACACAAACAGAAAACTTAAGAGGATAATACAGAATTTCTAGATTAACAAATTGTGGCAATAGGTTTAATGTTTCATTGATAAAACAATTCATGGTGCCACTTTATGGATAAATTCATTGTAGGAATCCACACGGTTAGTCATAGGATTGATTATGGTGTTAAGAAACTCCACTCCAGACCAGACTCTATTGCAGTCTGCACTGTCGTCTTAAATTAGGGTTCCAGCTTGCACTTGCATCCACACATCTGATTGTCTACACTGCCTGCTTATTGATTTATACTCCAACTAATGTCTGGAGCAAACCAGCCAATTTACCAGGTGGAGAAACATATAGACACAGAAAATTGAATCCTGCCTTTTTAGGCTGGGGCGACTCCAGTCTCTCAAGCCACAGGGCATAAACCTTGGGTTATTCTTTGTCATAATTAGCTACTTAGTACAGATTAGAACAGCGTAGCAAATCCCCCCAAAGATCCCCACCAAGTGAGTCTGGTATTGTGATTTCTCCTGGGCCTGTATCTGAACAGTATGCATTTTTCTTTTCATTCTTTCTCTCTGGACACCAATGCTTTTGATTTTTACCAAGACAGCAAAGAGTGACAGAACAGAAAAGACATAAGGCTGAAATATTGTCTTGCTTAACTTCTTTAGGCTGTTCAGGATTATGCAGGAGGAGAAAAAACAACCCTCAAGAATGTTAAAACCAGTGTTGATTTCTTTCCAGATGTTTCTAAGATCATAACATTTGATTCTGGACAGAGCCTGAGGTCAGCAGTGTTTTTTTCATTTCAGCTAATTTCCTGTATTCCAGTAATTTTGCTTCTGATTCCAGCTAATGCCAGAAAATAGTTGTGCAATTTGCAAACATGAATTTAACTGTACTTTTTCTAACCCCACAATAGAGTTTATCAGTCAAGTCCATGAATTTTTTGTCACACAGGTCGATGAGCCACCCAGACTATTTTGCCCATCTCTCATTGAAAACTTACCCCTCTTTTTTTTTTATTTGTTGCTTTGCTGCCTGCTACTGCCAAAATATTTCTCAAAAAAATAGGTAATTTCTATGTAATCAGCCATCTATGCATTAGAACTTGCATCTCCAAAGTAATCAACTCCTTTTATTCCAGATTGCCATGGAATTATTGAATTTCTGGTGCACACCCTCTTATTAAACTCACTCTACCTTCACTCTTGCAAAAACATGGGGATTGAAAACTGCTGGAAGTGCAGTCCCATTTCCAAACAATTGCTCAGTTGGCGATGTTGTTAGCAATACAGGGTAGCAAATTGCTCGGGCTACTCAGATTGCGTATCATACTCCAAAAGAGTTAAGGGTTGAGATGACTTCCACTTGCATAGTTACTAAAAAAGTTTTCTACAAAGGTGTTTGTAAGAAATTCTCTGTACATCAACAATAAAAATATTTTCAGGTATGATGCTGTATTTTTGTGTGTATATCCTGTTTAATAAGGGACTGATTCTATCCCTGGATGTATGTAAAATGAAACAAGCTCTGTGCGTGTGTAAGGTATGATTAGAGATTTCTGGTTTTTAATTTAAATTCTGTTCTCTCTGACCTTTCAACAGAAATGAGTTACTCATAATGCCTATGTTACTCCAGAGTCTAAAAATACACCTGTAATATATATCTGAATTGCAGAATATATAGTGTCAAAGGGAATAATATTGTCCCCTTAAGACTCCATTCTGTGAATAAAAACTGGGTAATAGTTCTTTAACATGCTTGCTAGAAATCTCTGTCCTGATCAGAACTTTTTTTTTTTCCTATAAGTAGGGTTTTATCAATGGAAAAAAGGGAATATAATTCAGTGTTCTTTAAAAAAATCACCACTTCTAAATATTTAAAAAGTGAGTGAATTCAGAAAAATCCTGATACATTCCTGTATTTATGGAAATGCTTGGCTTGAGAGTGGGAGAGCATTATCTGTTTTCACCTTCTCGTCTCCTGAGAAAGCGAGGAAGAGAGAAAGTAACTTCTATTTCTTAAAATTATACATTTCACAAAATTTCTTTCTCTTTAATTAAGAGAAAGCTGCACATATTTTTCCTATCTGAAAAATATCCAGAAAAAGGAAAAATGAATATGAGGAATTTAATCTGAATTCTTTCTCCTTTCTTACTACTGGAAGTCAGATTTTTTTTGAAAGTTAGATGACAATACCCCCCAAAAAGTCAAAATGTTTGAATATTTTCTGCAATGGTATTATAATTTATTTGGAATAAAAAACTTTGGTGCATATTTCTGTATGGAAAATTGCCATTTTCCATTCAACTTTTAAATATGTATATTTACTTTATGAATTTGGAACTGTTTAAAACTCGACACTGAAAAAAAAAAATTCTTTCAAAATGACCAGATTCAGATGGGTTAAATTCAACTTTAGCTCCTGTTTCAAGTTTCTCTTCTCCTTTGAAAAGCAGCTGAAGCTTAGTGTCAGCAAGTAGCAAGCACCAGGAATAAAACACTTCTGTTGATATTAATTAGCTGATGGGGATTGAAATGTCTTCTTAGGAGAAAGGAGCAGGTGGTAATGATCTGGGCAAACTCACTCTTGGATCTGACTGGGAGACTGAGCTTATCAAGGAAGACAGGATCTGTCAATTTACTTTTATGTCATCAGGTAAAAAAAAGGTATTTGTTATTATAAAAAAAAAAAAGTCACTGAAGATCACATTTGAAACTTTGAAAATGATTTTTATGACTTGAAAAATTTTGGTTTTCTAAAGCTATAGTTTTCCAGAATATTTTGAAAATATTTTGAAGTTGCCTGAGTATTCTATCTTTCTATGGATGGTTTATGCCAATGTTATAAATTGTATTTCATTTAAACAACAATCTTTAATGCAAATAGTCTCCTTTTTTCGTTATCCCTAAAAATAAAGTGCAGCAAGTGGCTCTTGACTTCTTGCCAGTTGGTCCATTATGATTAATATACTTTGTATTCCAGATCTATCGAGCTGTTCTTGTCTATGTGTATTGTAAGTTACCTTAAAATTGTGCTTCCCATTGTGGATATTGATTTATTTAAATGTATTTAGCCAGAAGCATCCAAAAAGATAAACCACCTAATTTTGTTATTATTTTTAAAACTAGAGTTGAAAGTGCATCTAACGCTACTTTGAATTATATCTGGTTAAAAACTGTAGGAATTAAAAATCTGCCCATGCTCTGTGCAGTGAAATTTGAAGTCTATGATTTAAACTGAAGTAGTTGAGTTCAAAGTAACAGAACTGCAGAAGTGCTAAGGCTAAGTAGAGCTCAATCGTTCAGCATGAAACCAAAAAGCATACCACATCAGGAGAGATGAGATAGAAGCAGGAATAAATTAAAAAAATATTTTTCAGTTTAAAAAATGCCTAGCTGTTTTTTTTTTGTTTGTTTCATTTTGTTTGTTTTTCTCTGAAAAGAGTCTTTTTTTTCAAAGGCTCTTACAATCTGGAAAACTAACTTTTTAGCACTCGCAATTGTCAGTAAGTTTTGAATTTCGTGTACCCCATGCACCAAAGCTGCTGGAGTGCAAGCTGCAGAGTGCCAGGAGCGAGCAGCATGGGAAGATCACAGTGACACATGTGAGTCCCAGCACAAAGGCAGTGCTGAGACTGCCCTTGGGACGTGCCTGGGTTTTGTTTGGGTATTACATCTTAATTTTACTTTGCAGCATATCCCACAGACAGCCTGGACTCCTCAGGCAAACAGGAAGGTTTTGATAAAGATCAGGAGACTGGTATTTATGTAAGGGGCTATGGCTAGTAATCTTGGATGTGCCTTTTGGACTTTCCTTCCATTTGCCTGATGCCCTGGTAGGGAAAAGCACATGCTGAGGTCAATGCTTGGCTCAGCCAGGTGGAGTAAGTGAAAAATTGTCTCCATCCTTTAGGTAATCCTCTGAGTATATCTATCGGACGCTGCAAACGTAGCTCTGACCACTCAATTAAAAATTGCAGCTGGCAACATTAGTTCCTGAATTTTTTGTATAATAGCCTCAAGTAGGCCTCCATGGAGACAGCCTAGACACTGAGGCATGAGCTGGGGTGGAGGAGAGGAGCGTGGCACCCTGTCTCTCACCGTGCAAGCCTGTCATCATGTAGCAAACACACGGTGGCCAGGAAGCAAGCGAGAGGAGACTAGTCCTGTAGTCCGAGGTGTAGTCCTTGTACCGAAGCTTTTTACAGCTATTACAGTTTGCTTGTTACCCCAACTGTCTAGTCTCAATACTTAGGTGAGATGAAATGCGTAAGTGGTGTTTCCTGTAGAAGCAATGTAGTCTCCGGATCGAGGCCTGAGTTGGGCTTCTGAGCTCCCAAGAGGAGTCAGAGCTCAGACACGTCCTGCTGGCTAGTGCACTGGGTTTTGGGCATCCCTCGTGTGGTACCCACTTTTCCCTGGGAATCTATAGAAATCTCACTTCCTGGCTTTGGGTTTCGGCTTCTCACCCCCAAACCCAGGGATTTTAGGGGAAAAAAAAAAAAACCCAACCAAAAAAACAATCAAACAAAAAAAATTGCACTGCCTAAACGCCAGACCAACAGCTCGACAAACTCCTGGGCTTTGAAATCAGGATGTCTTGACTTGGTACTCAAACTGCCCAGACTGTTGACATGGCATAGCTAAGGTGTTAGATGGTTACACAGCAAACATAATTCACATCACAATGTATAAATCACAATGTATAAATCACAATGACAGAAACCATTTGTTTAAAAAAAAAAAAAGATGAAAGGGATAAAAGAAAACTTCGCAAAGAGTTGCTGATTTGATTAATATCTTTGGGGCAGGGGGGAGAATCACTGCCATATCAGCACTAGAGAAGTCTACCAAGACAGCTTGATTAATAGAAAAAAATATTACTTGAATGTATAAGTGCAGAGATAAGATGAATTTTTATAATTCTGAGTTTTATAAAATACCAACTAAAAGATTAGAAAGATATGGTATGAGTTTATTTTAAAAAATTCTGTACAAGGAAGATTCACAGTAAGTCAGTTCAGTTCTGAGTAAGAGTAAAAATAAAAAACAGTCATATAATATTAGATTTGGGAAACAACATTTTTTTAACATACATAGAACATCTTAAACATTATGTAAGTCTGTACATAATTCAGCAGGACATACTGATAAATTACCTTGTTTGATCAAATATATCTTCTGTGACTATGATAAATTATTATTTTTGACTCATTACTTCCTGCTTAGAGAGACCACATTAAATAGCAAAAAATATAGAAAGCTTAGCATATCAGGAACTTTTGTCATACGTTTAAAAGTCAAAACCTTTCTACTGGATTTCTTGGCATATCTGGATTTGTTTCTTTGTTAAAGGATACAAAAAATTTTTCATTAGCTAAACTTACAAGATTATGGGGCTCATCTGAATGTATTTCTATGAACAAATGGGGAAGTTGGAAATGAAATAATTCATGATGTTTTGTAGTGGATAATTTCTGTTCTAGGCATAAAAAGTTTTACAATAGAACAATTAATTTTGCTTATAGTTAAATAAAGGAAATATAGTTACTTAGAAGCTAACTACTTTAAATATCGCCATATTCATAAAGCTGTGCAATGTCAGTCTATCTTCAGATAATGAATCATGACATGATTCTGAGTACTTAGCTCCCACATCTGTTTGCTGGTACCATGGATTGCACAACACCTGCGTACATAGTGATTTTTAGCTCCTAAACATAGTTTCAGTATGAGATGAGGCACAAACAGACACATGTGCACTGTCAGTAGCAACTGAGACAGATGGAAAAGCTGCACATCAAATGCTGTAAAATGCATTCATAAGTTGGTGTAAGTGTAACATTTTGGGGGAAAACAAATAAATTAACTCTTTTGAGAAGCTCATCAATAAGCTGGTCAATGCACGTAGAGAAGACTAACTGGCTAACACCCACTCCTTCTGCCAGTTATCTGAAATTATTCTGTTTACAGGAATCCTAAACCTATTACGACTTTACCTGTCACGGATCTGGCTTGACTCTTATAGCTGTCACTACAGATCTTGCTTTCATGTCCCACAGCCACTGAGACTATTCCAGGCATGCGCCTGGTATGACCAGAGGTTGCCTTTCTCAGCATCTGTCGTGGTATGCCTGTAATCCTGCCGTGGCCTGGCATTTAGTACCAAGACCCTCCCCCTGTCCCCCAGCCAGCCACACATGGTCTGTGCTTGAAAGGCTCTGGACAGATATTGCTATGCTAGTACGAGCTCTTGAGGAATCCCAATAACTATTCAAATTTGGTTTTAGAAATTTAAGTTGTATGTACCAAGATGAACTGGCTGGATACATTATGATGCATGCTGCATAGCCAATACTTTTATTTACTTAGCACTCTATTTTTTCCTGGATTGTTTTGGCACAGGACAGACTGTATGCAAAATAAGTATCTTAAGTGGAAAGAATTTTTTTAGGCTTGCATACTGTGGCTAAAAATGGGTGGGTGGAGTTAAAGCTGTAGGATGCTCTATTCAAAAGTCCAAATCTCCCAGTCCAAACCAGTCATAATTCATTGCAAGAAGAATATGTATTTAAAGAATAAACTCTGTTTATGCTAATTTCACCCCCCTCAATCACTTTCATCTGCTGTGTGGCACCTGGGGTAGGTGTTCTTTTACCATGGACCTGCTGCTTTTGACACAGCTATGAAAGGCATGACAGGTATTTCAGAAGTATGGTAGTATTTTTTTTATATAATTGCAAACATTTTTATGTACCTCTGATTTTGGAGGTGGTGGTGGTGTATGATAGAGGGCTTAGCAGTAGTAAACAGCCTGCAAATGCAGTCTATGAGCGAAGTTCAGTCTTAAGCCAATAAGAGGTCCCTCGTGAAGAAAAGCATGGCTGGAAAGCAAGTGAGAAACACAAAGCACTTACAACCTCTCACTCTTTTGGGAACTGTGTGTGTGTATCTGAAACCACAGTTTAGTCTGCTGTTTGAAAAGGTTGCTCGGGGTTAAATTCTGCCATAAGATATTGGCATCTGGCTCTGATTGGAGTCAATGGGAGTCCTCTGCGTGCACCTGAGGGCACAGTATGACCTTTCCTGCTTGTTTTCACTCACTATATTTTTGTGCTATGGCACCTCTAAGCAGGGACAATCTCAACTGCTCATTCACTTTAAAGGCCATCTGTAAGGAAAGCTATTCTTGTGTTTCATTCTCTGAGCAGCCCTTAGCCTTCTTTCATGACTTCCTTTCTTGTTGATTTAGTAAGCTACTAATGATCAGATCACAGTCTATAAAAATTAAAACTTCAAACTGAAAGAAAAAATAACCAAGTAGATAACATAAGTACAAGATAATAGCACAAGCAGCTACTGGCAGACATAACATATTTCATTTTCAGCTGTCTTCTCAAAGATAAAGAACAGTTCAATCAAATTAAAAATGTGGAGAGATTTTCCTTCAAGCCACATTAAGCAATCAAGTCTAAAAAACAAGCCATACTGTGCTCCTGAAGCAGATAATAATATCAGTGATGAGGTATTACTATTAGGAGTGAATGGCTCCTGTAAAATAATAAACCGATTTAATGGGCCAAATGATGACAACGTACTCTTCATGGATATGCCAGAGGCAGAAATTATTTCGTCAGGATTGGAGTCCTAACTTGACATACCTACTGCAAAGCTCCAGAAGGCTTGAGGCTGATGGCAGTCTCGTGATTACCATGAAGGAAACCAAAGTGGGACCCTGAAAGCTGACTGCTCCATAGCCTGTTTAAGTATTCTTTAGGGTGGGCAATGCTTAAAGTTCTGCCTCTTGTTCTGTGTTGAAGCTTGTGTGATTGCAGGATCACTGTGCTCAGAACTGAGGCTACTACTGAGCAAAGCTCCCTTTGACAAAAGTGGTACAGGCTTAGCATGTTTATGAGGACGATTCATGATATATTTTATGTTAAATTTAAATATTAAAAATCTTGCTTTTGTTAGGAGTTCATGACCTTTTTCCTGTAGATATAAAAAGCATGAAATCTTTTCTCCCTTCCTTCCCATAGAGCCAATTACATTCTCTGGAGCCTGATTTGAAGGCATCTCCATCTGATAGCTTTGCCCAAGCCCTAGTTTTCTGTCCTGTTGCCTGAATTTGTTATTGTACATTTAGACTATGTTCTCTTGTTTTAAAGCTTTCTGAAGAGTCCCCAGTTTCAGGAGTCCTAGCCACTCAAAACCTAGATTACAGATCATTCAATAATATTACTGATATAGTATTTAAATGTGCTGCTGCTGTGACAGGATCCTAGTGCGACACCAGGATTTCTTGCACAATAAAGGAAGAGTTAGGCAGCTCAGAAAAGTTATCTATAGGGAGCATGTTGCTGCCTGCAGGTAGCCTACAGGGAATGATAAACAGAAAAGGAGTATCTGCACATCTGGCCACCTCTGTCATTGGAGCATGTATGAACAAGATAAGGTGCCAGGGAAGGACCTCCATACAAGAGGACAGAGAGTAAGAGTGAGGAACCTTTAATGGAGAAAGGCTTTCTCTGTTCAACATGCACTGCTGCCTCGTGGAGAAAAGGAAGCTGGCCTTGGTGAGCTGTGAACTCTTCTTTAGTCCAGTATCACTTGTTCCTATATACACTGGATTCCTGATTTACTAGGAGGTAGGGGACTATCTGCTCTGAAGAATCAAAACCCCATGTTGTCTCCAAAATCCTGTGATTTCCCCTCAGTTCTACTGCTTGCAATCTGGAAAGTATCCTCCAGCCCTTCTCCCTGAAGAGCAGGTGTCACGTCAAAGGGAGACACAGAGGAGTGCTTCGATTTCAGGATGTTGCCAGAGAATTTGTTGTGTCAATGACTGCTTGCAATGCAGATGTCCAGATGTTGATCCTCCACTCTGCATCATGGGGTGGCAAGGCAGAGCTGCCACAGGAGTTTCTTGTCCTTTTGCCCAAATGGAAAATGCTCTAAATGATCTTACCTTTAACACTTTGATGACCTGCTGGAAAGAGACACAGGAGGAAGACAGTTTGTAGAGGGAGGAGCTGAGCAACCTGGTCTGACCTTGTAGCTGATCCTGTTTTGAAGAGGAGGTTAGACTAGGGACCTTCTGAGGTCCCTTCCAGCTTGAACTATCCAATGATCTTATGAGAACAGGACTCTAAATACCTTTTCACCTAACTGGACTTTCAGGCAGTTGCAGGAAAAGTCAGTACATCAATGTTTAGACGCTCGATTTTTCTAAAGAGAGCTCAGATTCTCGTATAAGTGAAAGTATTTTTTTTGTAAAAATTCCAGTAAATAAATAGAAAGGTGCCATCTTTGCAGTGAGGTCTTTTATTATTGTAATTTACTGTTATCTGTACCATACTACTGAACAGAATTCAGTTTTATTTCCTCCATCTCCCTGGAAACTTTCACCTCTGACAGGTGGAAGTTCATGCCAAGAACATGAAAGGAACTTGGGAGTTTCCTAATTGTCTGATGCCACCTTTGTTTGGCTTTGCTTTTTTTATGCAGGCGAAAGAAGAAAGCAGTCACAGTCAAAAACTTTGCTAATAATATTTTAAAGAAGACTTGGTTCTCAGGATACAGCTTTCAGATTCTAGACAACACTGATGGCACTTTCCAATTGTTGGGTCCCCAATGTAAATGAAATGTGAAACAGATTTTGGTTAAAAGATTACACAGTCCTCATGAGTTTTTCCTTTGCTTGGAATTCCCCAGTAGCTAGTGACTTTAATGTAACATTGATTTTAAATAAAAATATCATGTCAAAACAATTCTGATCCTAGTCTAAGAAAAAGAAATAAAGCACTAAATAAGCGTAAATACAGATTTTTCCTATGGATTGTATTCTGCAAATTAGATTCTTTTTTTAACTTTTTTTTGTTATTTTGTTTTTGTTACTTTCCAGTTGTAGAAAGACTTTAAAACAGTTGCTAGAGCCTTGATGCATATAGGGAAAGAAAAATGAACATGTTTCTTTGGAGGAAATGCAAATATTTTAGTCGCAAAAAGTTTGGTTCATGCAGAGATGTCACCAAGTTCAGCAATAATTCAAATAAAATGTTTTAGCATCCTAAGAAGTTTTATTGTGGGAATCAAAGATTCTGCTGACACTTTTTTTTTATGTCCTCATGTATCTTTCTTACTATAAAAGTAATGAATTTACAGAAGAAAAGAAACGAATGAAAAAATACTGTGAAGGAGTTTGGAGGATTCAAAATAGGTACGATGGATAAACCTGCCTTCCATGTATTAGTAAGACAGAGAGAAGGACAAAATTATTTACTCTCAGTTTTCAAAACATAAGATCCAATGCATAAAACCACAAAGAACTTAAGGAAGTATCATCACCTCACCTTTTAATCTTGAACTTTTTTTCCTCAGAATGACATTTTGTGACTAAAAAATTGCCCACAAGATAGATAAAAAGCAGTTCCTGATGCTTATTCTAACAATTTATTATCTCATGGGGGATGCAGTATGCATTTCCTCTTAAGTTATCTTTCTCAGTTTCTCATGTTTTTTTTTTTGTTTAGGTATATACATGTGAACTGGTTTCCTCAGTTTTCTGTTTTATATTTAAAAAAATGCTCTGACATTTCTGGCTTTTTGTTTAGGGAAGCGTATCACAAAGATACGTTTACTCCCACAAGAATATGAAAAGTGTTGGCTGAAAAAAGCTTCATTATCAATAACATTCAGGGAGTATTATGTCATCTGAGAATACATGATGAGTGCCTTTTCGGGTTCACATTTCTGGTATGTTTCCATTAAAATTCCCTGAATGATTTATGAAGGTTTGTGCATTTTCTATGAGACTGGCCATGCACAATCTATTTTCCTTGCAAATCAGCTTCAAAAAACTATCTTATCACTGCTTAGCACTTTCGTGATGGGCTCAATTGCATCTCACTGGCAGTGTTAAGTGTGTGTATAACATAATGTTATCATTTATCAGTAAAAGCTATCTATTTAGGCAAAGGCACCAGGGAACCATCAAGAACTGTATTCTGACAAACAGATATCAGTCTAAATGGCTCATATCCCAACAGCTGTTGGGAGTATTACATGGAGGGCTATGGCACAGGAGGAGGATACAGCCTCTGCTTGGTTAATCATTGCTTGGAAGAAGAGAGACCTTTTTTCTTTGGAGATTGCAGTGTCTGAAGGTTATGTTAATTGTTTAATCTGTTTTGACAAAAATCTGATTAAGTAATGGAACAAGAGAGAAAATGCACGTTTGGGGAATTTTTATTAAACTGAGTATATGGTTTACCGGATCTCTAGTCTAGTAAAAACCCTCCGTCTGCTTTTCTCTGCATAGTTGGAATACTTGATCAGTGATTGTGTTGAGCTTTCAGTTCAGAGGCCTGCAGGGCTTCTAAGAGAGAGTAGAAATATAGCATGTCTCCTTGGTGCAGAGAAATGCATTCTACCTTTGAGGTTAATACTTCAGAAGAGTCCTTGGATTCAGCATGTTCACATGTGGTTGGTGGTGATTTTTTTCCCTCTAATATGTCTGAGGTCTTCTGGGGGACTGATGAAGATAGATGATCTGTTGTGCACTTTCACCAAGTAGTTTTTGAATTTCTATAAAAGGTTTCCTTGCCCACATTACCTGAAAAGAAAAAAAAATACCATCCTAATAATCTGTTTTCTCTAGACCCATTGCCAGCATTGCCACAACAGTAAGTATATATTTTAGTGCTGTAAATGCTTTTCCATTGATCACTACATCTGACAGCATAACAATATAACTTCCTTTTCATGCTTGCATTTTTTTTTCTTGTTCCATTAGCACTGATAATAGTTATCTCTGCATAGATTAATCGAATTCCATATTCCTAATTAATATATCATTCATACAAATGGTATATATGTTTCTAACTTTTAACAGTACTTGAATTAAAAAAAAGACATTTATTGTTCAAAGATCTATTCAGACATCTTTCTGTGATAATTTTTTCCCATTGATTCATCTCTACTATGTATTTTGAATGATACAACTTGAAAGCTTGTATTTGAAAGACATAACTGTATTGTGATGTCCGTAGCAAGCTACTACAATTCATAAATGGAGATGACATTATTTTTAGATGCCAGTGCAATGCAGTCAATCTGGATTCTTAACACAGTTACCATTTTTTTTTTTTTAATCCCTGCCCCATGATTCTACAGTTAGAAAGTGTGCAATTATTTCATTGATTAAGAGATTCAGAAAAGGATCCACCTGACTTTTTCTGACCCCTAGTTCTTCAGTCTTAGCAGTGATACCATCTATTTGTTGACCTGAATAAGAAAGGATGCAATCTTATACAAGAGTTTCATCCCAGCACATTGAAGTTAATGGGAACTCTTTCATGAATGGAAATGGGAGCAGCAGCAAGGTTGTACAACACTCACTGCATACAAATTACCTAACTTTTGATTGAAAAAAGATGAGGACAAGAAATTGTCAGAAGCAGAAATGGCAGTAAGGAACAAAATTTTTACTATTAATAACAGTTCCTTCCAGGCTCCTTTCTTGGATTTGGACATGGGGAAAAAATTTTCCTTGCACTCTACTGTGTTTATGGCAGAGATGGAAGTACTGCTTTAACTGACATTGTCCAATTCCCTTTTATGAGACAGTTAACAAATACTTCAAAATTTTGCCAAAACATTACTCAGGTTGATATATTCCACGTCAGATGTCTGCCTAAGCCAAAACATCTCTGTGTCAAGCAGCAGGGCTGAGGAAGTACATTGTTTAGCCACGTTGTCTTTGAAGTACTCTCGCTCCATATCCAAAACTGAACAGGAATCTAAATTCATTTTTTGTCTTTACCTCCATACCTTTATATGGGAAGTAAGAAGAGGAATATATTTCTGTTATAGCTCATCCAAAGAAAATCGATACATTTTTTTTCCCCCTGACCTAATGCAGTGTAGGTTGATTGTGATTTTGCTTTTATTGATATAAATAGTGGATTTCTGTGCTTCAGCCAGTAACCTGACAATACAGTAGAGTAATCTGCAGAAATATGAATTCCTTCAGGAAAGGAAAAAGATTTTTCTTTCCTAAACTTTTTTTCTGATCATTGATCTGTCACTTCTTAAAAGTAAAGAAACGAAAATAAACCACAACAGTGAAAAGCCACTCAGGGCCTATAAAAATTACTGCAATAACTTCACCCTCTAGGAAAATACTAGATGAACCACCTATTGAAGGGATCCTGCAATTGAAAAGTGGATACTCTTTTCTTCCAATGATTGAAAACAACGAAACTCTTGTCACCAAGTTAACTCAGTGAGACTGGCTGTGTAGGGAGGTTTCATCTCTGGGGCTGACAAGATAAAGAAGGGGCAGGATGTCAGGACCATCATTTCCACAGTTCAAGGGCTTTGGCTCAGTAGGTTGTCAGGGAGCTAGGTTGGTGGGCTGGTGAGAAACTATACAAGTTTCAAACAACCTTATCAAAAATCTGTCCAAACAGTTGGTTTTTTTTTTTTCCAAAAAGTGCTCTGTTTTCAACAAAAGAGCAAATTCTAAAGGAAAATGTTCTGTTGTTTTTTTTTTTCCCCAACCAGCTCTAGAATGTGAAATTACATTATGAAGGTCAGATTCAAGATGATGCAATAATGAAGTGTTCTTATTTATGTTTTAGGGGAAAGAATTAAGCCTTAAATATTGGAAATTATTTAAGACGTTGTTGGTGCTCTTCTGATATGCAAACCTAGTTAGCATTGGCCAGAAAGTTAACTACTTATTCGGCCTCTTTAGATCCACAAACATGAATGAATTGGTGTCATTGTTGTTCAATGGGTTTTACAAAATTAATAGTAAGAAAATGTGTTGCCTTCAGTATGATCGATGCTGTGGCATGAAGAAAGGATGAGGAATGTATGGAGTAATTTTCTTTCACTTGCAGAAAAATAGAGCTGGATTGAAAATCTATCAGAAGAAAATTAAAGAAAGGCTGAAATAAGCAGCCACGTTAGTCTTCTTCAGTAGCAATGCTGAAACTGAAAAAGTGAAGGCTTTGAAAATTTGAAATGCTAATGAATAATAGGAAAGAATAGTCAGTTTAATTTAATTTTGATACCGTATATAAAATGATGTTCTATCTTAGTAGAATAGATGATGTGACACAATTTCTCTTTTCATTTGTATCACAAGATTGTTCACTTCCACTTTACAAAAGAGTGCTGTTTTGTTAAACCTTAGCAATCATCCTTACGGAGATGCAAACGTTGATCTCTATCCCATTTCATATATATTTTAGTGAATTTCATAGATTTTACATTCAGGTCTTAATTGCATTCATATGAAATATTCTGCATACAAGAAGGGTGGAAATCTGAATCTATTGCCTCGGTGATTCTACTGCATAAATCTGCTACCATGGAAGGTCTAAATAGATTACGTATTTAAATTGCCATGAAGCGAAGATGAAAACTAAGTATGTGTGGTGGTTTAATCCCAGCCAGCAACTAAGTACCATGCAGCCGCTCACCCCTCCCTCCTCCCAGTGAAATGGGGAGGAGGATCGGGGAAAAAAAAGTAAAACTCATGGGTTGAGATAAGAGCAGTTTAATAACTAAAGTAAAATAAAATATAATACTAACAACAACAATAATAAAAAAAGATAATAATAATAATAGTAATGAAAAGTAATATAACAAAAAAAAAGAGAAATAAAACCCAAGAAAAGACAAGTGATGCACAGTGCAATTGCTCACCACCCGCTGACCGATGCCCCAGCAGCGATCCGCCCCTCCCGGCCAACTCCCCCCTGTTTATATACTGGGCATGATGTTCCATGGTATGGAATACCCCTTTGGCTAGTTTGGGTCAGCTGTCCCGGCTCTGCTCCCTTCCAGCTTCTTGTACACCTCCTTGCTGGCAGAGCATGGGACACTGAAAAATCCTTAACTTAGGATAAGCGCTACTTAGCAACAACTAAAACATCAGAGTGTTATCAACATTATTGTCACACTAAATCCAAAACACAGCACTGTACCAGCTACTAAGAAGAAAATTAACTCTATCCCAGCGGAAACCAGGACAGTATGAAAATTATTTTTATGTATTTGGAGACTGATATTAAAAAACAGGGGCCTTCATTTATCATGAAAAGGCAGTGATGGCTGTTTTCAGTATGAAAATGAATAGCAAATTGTTCTTCCATCAGTTTATTTTAATTATTTTTATTTAAAATTATATAAATTAACAGGCTTTATCAAGCACATGGCAGTCTGCCTATTTCTATGCTAAAGAAAATGCATATTTAAATATGAGAGCACAGTGCCGAATTTCTGAAAGAAATAGGGACCAGATCCAGTAAACCACTTGAACCGGGTCTGCGGAGACTGGGGTGTGACGAGGCTGAGGCTGCTTAATCCACTCTTTAGGCAACAGCTCTGGAAGTGAAAACTGCATGCTGTTCCCAGGCTCCCTTTTATAACGGTTAGGAGAACGTACATACCTCAGAATAAGATGCAAACCCATCACCCTATTTGGGTGGGAAGCTGCTGAAATCTGTGCAGAGGCGCTTCAAATCAGCCAAATGGAAACATTGAGCACAGGGGTGTTTCTGTAATGTCATTCCCTTCCATGAATCCAAAAGCTAGAGGTCCACTTGAAGACAGGTATCTATAATCTTTCTTCCAAAGGAGTAAGTTCTCTCTCCTTACAGGAAGGGAAGTTAGTTATTTCTACAGCTGTATATTTCTTCTAGCCTAGCCTCTTAGAGCAGTCACTCTGGAAGTGCTTCAGGCTATGAAGATTCAAACCCACAGCTCTCTCTCCTAGGCCCTTTTGGCAGGTGAAGACAATTCAAGATGCCTTAGGAGAGGGAAAGAGAGAAGGAGAAAATAACTATAGACCTGTAGACTAATGCTTATCACACTCATCTTGGAGGATAGTGTCCAGGTTTTCAGACTGTTATCTGACATTAATCACTCACGGTAAGGAAAATCCTGGGCTAAGGTGCTGTTAAGTGTTAGGATACTTGCAGGAGAGAAGCACATTTGGATCTTCATAGGCAAAACAAGGAACCATCCAGTTTCTCCATGAATGCTATAATGACTATTTAGCTGCACAAAGACAACAACTACAAGCTGTAGGGAACCAGCCCCGATGGTATATCTTCTGTGTGTCTTGAGAACATCTATAGATCAAGCCTCCTGAAAGATGAAGGTGGAGGAGCACCTAGTCTATGCAGACATCAGACATGCCTAGTTCCAGTTCAGAAAATAAAATTTTGAGACTGAAAGTCCACATTTTTCATATTTTTTTCATTACTGGTACAAATTCTAGATAACACTATAGCTAGTTTATCAATAAAATGTGTATTATACAAAATGTGATAACAAAGAAGGATTAGTTTAGGCCAAAAACTGGACATGCATAGAATTTGTTTTATGGCCTCTTTACAAAGTATTTATTTATTCCTATACATATCCATATGGACACACAAGCTAGCCCACTTAATTCATTGTATATACAGTCTTAGATTTATTGTAACACAATAATTCTTATCGAAGTTTCTGGATGTACTGACAGTATGAAATGTAAGGAAAAATAAGGAGAAACTGTACAAAAGTGTCTTTCAAATCAAGTTTGCTATAAGCAACACTGCAGTTTTGATCTCTGTTTCGTTGTATTACAAAGAAGTTGCTAATGCTGCAAATAATTATCCTCAGAATTAACTTTGCATGAGTGTCTTGTCCCATTGACATTAATGAGACAGCTTATGCACATAAAATCAAGCACAGGTATGAGTATGTGCAGAATCAGTGCTCTATATAGTTGCCTTTGGTCACTTGATAATATTGATGAAGATTATTAATTCACATACAAGAGAGCTGGATACAGCACAGCAGTGAAGCTGCAGAACAAGTTTCTATTTCATGGGTGTTGTGGCATTTACCTAAGGTGTGTCTTTATTAATTGTAAATTTATAGGTGATATGAATTGTTCTACTATTTCATATTCTCTGGTTTTCTAGCCTTATAGTGCCGTAAACGATAGTGATGCTTTTCCTTTTCCCTGCATTTACTTTTTTTTTTTTTTTTTTGCTGTGTATGAACTGAACACCTTGTGCTTTCAGCATGTCCTTTAAGTGGTACAGCAGATATTTTGGAAAAAGCAGGGAAAAACTCTTGTAACAAAGTTCAATAATAGAATACTTGGTAACCAAATAATAGAAATTCTTGTCCCCTGCCCATCACATTAAGGTATCTGCATAAAACAGATCAGACTTTGCAACAAAACTTACCTGGAATGAGCCCTTTCTTCTAATTACCTTATGGGCAGTGACTCTTAGCTGAATATTGTTCATTTCCAGTGTTTACTAAGCAAAGTTAACTGCTCAGTTTTTGAAGTTGCTGATCTAGAGCTGTAGTGCCAATTGGCAAAGACCTCAGCTGTACCAATTTGTAAATGGACAGAAAAGAAACAATCCTACCTCTTGCAGGAGACTTGAAAAACTTTCTCAAAGATGCCATGTGTCAGGAAGAAACTCAAGAGTGTCTTCAACTCAAGGCATCCAGTGGAGAGGTGAGAGATGGCTTTCAAGACTTCTTGTATCCATGCTATTTTGTGAGCTGAGCAGTAACTTGTTTATGAGAGCCAGGGAGATTTCAGTAATGGGCATACCAGAGATTTTGTGTGAATTGAATGAAGTTTGGACAATCATCCAAATGACAGAGACCGTTTCGTCCCAAAGGCTAACTGATATGGCACAGCTTACATCCATACAGCTAAATTATTTTACCCTTAACTTGCCTATTTTTGTATTAACTTGGAGTTTGTGTCTGGGAGGTTTTTTTGAGAGTGTGCTAATTGGTAGGAGCTAAAAGTATAACAGGGATTATGTTAAAATTAAATGGTGAGGATAATGATAGGATGGTGGCTGTAGGTTTGCTTTGACACAGTTTTGTTTACTATAGAGTACAAAAGGTATTGAAGAGAAACCCAAAGCCTCATCTGAACACTACCCCATGGGCAAGTTTCTTTGTTCTCTTGTCACTGTTCTAACCTGATCCATGGTATACGACAGAACGGTAGGCAGACAGATTGTGAAGGTCAGGATGATCTATAGCATTGTTAACCACTCCTTTTCTGCTTGGCAAGAAAGTTTCTATCCAACTTGTGCAGTGAATTCTCTTGTAGTTGAGCAGATCCTGTGCAAGTGTGCTTGACTGGCATTTAATGGTTTGGAAGACTGTGTCCTAAATGCTGAAATCCTGAAATAACTGTTCTTTAATGCCTGGAGCTCTAAACTTTCACCATCACTCTAACTCAAACCCCAAAGCTACCCTTGACCATTTCCAGTCTTACTCTCCAATAAACAGGAGACGTTTACCACTGCAAACATTGTCAGTCCTATTAACTCACCACATCTTGCAGAATTTAGCAATAAACTGAATTCCACAACCACTTCTGTTCATAGCATTACCCCAATCCTAGCCGTATCTTGTCTCTGATTAGTATTCGTACCACCATGTTAAATCTCCCAGTCCAAATCAGTTAATCATCAACCTGCCTGAGAGCTTATTATGAAGCCCTGTAGACCCTGCTGTCTGAAGTACTGTAAAGAGATTTCTATCCAGGTTCAAGAAGCATGTTCTGCCAGAGGTGAAAGTTGTATATTAAGATAGGCATGGGTCACAGTGATGGTGTAATGCTTAAGCTTAGAGTTAGCTTAATCTTAGGGTGTGGGGAAGAGTAACTACAACTTGGCTTAGTGACGTGTTCTTCAATGCTTGTTTAATCTAGGAAGACTGGTGATCAGTCAGGATAGCTGGGTATAAGATGAGAGGCAGAGGAGGTGTTTGGAGGAGAAGGACTGTAGAACATTATTAATTCCTAAGTTCTTCAAATCTGATGACATCAGGAAAAGGGCTGCTGTTGCCAGAAGCTTAAGATCTCATTGTACCGATAGGATCGGAAAGTCCTACGTAACTAAAATGTGATGCTTACAGAAATCCATGAACAGAAATCTTCTGTTTAACTTCAGATAATGATGCTTTTGTAATGATTAAGACCAGCTTTAGGGTTGGCAAGAGAGTTAGGATTCAGAAAAACAGCATCTGAGGAACTGGCTTGTTGCTGTTTTCTGCAGAGGTCACCAAGCTGCAGTAAGTGTGGTAGAGACAGAGGCCAATGTTTTCCTGTGAACAAGGTGGTGTATTGGGATCACTGGGTCGTATTCAAACTGCAGTGGAGTCGTACTCAAACTACAGGTTGATCAGGAAAATATGAGCATGGGGAATTTTTTTCTTTCCAGTTGAAGGACTCCACCCCTTGTGAAGTTGTTTGGCTTTGTCCTGAACGCATTTTAGCAGAGGAGATCTGTCACTTGGAAGTCCTCTGCAGGCTGCGGCTCTTCGTAAACTCTCCCAAGAGGGAATACTCCCATGCAAAGGTTTGCTGTTTAAAAGTTAACTGTGGCTTAACGTGCATTAATTTATCAGGAGATTTACTCCTAAGGTGGAAAGAGGCAAATAACTGTAGTATACATTGTCCTGTTGCAAGATTATATTCCTTTTCAGTGGGAACTGGAGGCACTCAGTGTCTTGCAGGATCAGTAGTTTAATATCTGTAAATGGGATAGATAGTGAGCCAAGTAAAGTGGATCCTGTTTGTCAGGGGAATTTCAGCAACACTGAGCACTCCTAGGCTGAGAACTGTGTTTTTCCAGGGGAATGAAGTCAGTCCCATTGCTGAGCCTTTTTACACAAGGCTGGCAAGACCTTCCTGAGAGCAAGAATCTTGCAATGAAAGAAATGGAAGAAAGTTTCTTAGCTTTTTCCTGCCTCTATGGAGTGAAATACTGTCTGCTGGGTAAATGACATGTCTGTGACATTAATGCATGAGATCTGCACAAGAAGGCAAGCACAGAAATGAAACTTGGCAAAGTTCTTTGGCCTGATCATGCCATTTGTGTACAAGAAAGATTCCCAGAGTAGTATGAGCTCGTGTCTTTTGACTGAAAACTCCACAGATCCATAAATTGCTTACACAGATTTACTATTAGACTGCTTATTTAAATGGTTTTATTTATAAGTCAAAAGTTGATAATACATGCATAAAGAGATTAATAATTTCATTGTTAGTAAATGATTTGGGATGTTTTATTTTGGAAAACACCTGTTTCACATGAGGTCCAGAAAGTATCAAATGGGAGTTACACTGTCATTAGGTTTGTGCTCTTCCAAGCTGCATAATTCTGAAGAGTGAAAAAGCTAATCTGATATGCATTCTAGTTATTTTTAATGCATAAGTCTTTTGATATTGGAGCATTACAAATCTCTCAGAGGGATGCCATTATCCAATATTTATGCAAAGCTATGTGAATACTCCGCTATTCCTCTGCAAGCTTTGCTTCCTCTTGTTGGACATTATGCGGTGACAATAACCAGGCAGCACTCACTTGTGGAATTTACAGAGAGATTATGTATTCCCTGAAGTAAGTGGACCACAGGCAGGGCTAGGACGCTGCTAGGGAAATAAAGACAGAGAGTGCTTTCTCTTCTGTTTCCTCACTAGTTGTTTAATATAAATTGCATTACTTTTGGTATTTAAATAAATTAACTGGCAGCTGTAAGAGATCAGTTTTGTAGCATTCAGCAAGGTGTTTGATATTTGCAAACATAAAGGTCTTAGTAGAGTATCTATAAAAAACCTGAAAAGATGAATGTGATACTTCGCAATCCAGGTTAAGCAAGGTTCGTGGGGAGATGTAAAACCTTTTACTAGACCAGCTGATATAATTAGAAAAAACAGACAAGTTTAAAGGCATGAAAACCTTTTGACACTTTTTGAAATATAAGGCATCAACCTTAACCAAAAGTTAAGTACTAGTGGATAGTAATTGCTCAGAATTTAACTTGCTTATGTTCAATTAGAGACTCTGAGAAAAAAGCTGGTTAGCATCAGTAGAGCAAGATGGTCCAAGGGAATATCCCAGCAAGGGAAGAGCCCAGGTGGTGCTGAGAGGGGGAGAAGGGGGAATTATTTTCTGATGAACACTCAGTGATTAGTTAGAAGTTGAAAGGGGAAAAAAGAAAATCACAGTCTGACACAAAAGCAGAGTCTTTTTTGTGTCTTTGATTTTTGATGTTCAGGGCAGTTAGAAATTTGAGTTTCTGTGCAGTACAACCACACTATAATACAGGTTACCCTTTCTGTATTTTCCTGTGCAACATTATATACAGTGTTTGTATATAGCTAAAGAGGTATTTTTAAACAGAAAAAGCTGTCATCTTTGATACAGTTAAGAAAACAAGCTAAGCACATGTCACATTATATATTCCCAGAGGCTATGTCCTTTTGGCATAGGCATTTCTACAGACTAGAAGAGTCAGTGATACAGAGGATCACAGGGTTAAAAAAATAATTGTCCATCAGTTTTATTAAAGAGCTGTGCACTGAATGCATGCCAGATAAAGTGTAGCTTTCCCTAGAGTCACTGAAGAAGAGTTTTTGCAAACTGTGGATTCTATCTAAAAGAGTTAGAGACTCCTGGAAGGTTTAGTTGTTGTTTTTTTTTTTTTTTTTTTCTCTCTGGGTAACTCATCAATGAACCATTCCAACAGGTTTTCTATGTGAGAAAAAAAATAATCCTGTAAATAATAAAAGCAAAAGTGGCCTCTGTTTCCACCCAGAAGAATTTTTACCTGAACTGAACTTTTGAACTGTTCTGTGTGACACCAGGTAAAGAAACCAATGGCTCAGACAGAACGTTATGTCAAAAAGATACGACGACGAGATATGGTTTATTATTTATTTTCTATATTTACAGTTGTATAGACCAACAAAAGAGAGTTTTACTGCCTACCCCCTCCCCTGCTTATTTTTCCCAAGTCTACAAATTAAACAAATGTTAGCTCATGGGTATACGTCATTGTCCATTGTAGTATCACAAAGCTATTTGGTATCTGTGTGTGCATGCAAGAAAAGGGAGATGATGTTATTTCATGTGAGAGTGGAAAAGAGTTCAGCAGAAAGCTGTGTGTTTAAAGGAAGAAAGGATCAGTCCTGAGGGACTGGCTCAGGGAGGAAAGATTTAAGCCTTAATCATGTCCACATTCTCCTCCTACAGAACTAATATTTTCTCTGATGTATTGAAGTTAGACTTTTCAGGAGAAAGGAGCAATAGCTGAGAACTGTCTGAATTTTCAGCTCAGCCTGAAAAATTCCCTCCAAGTGTCTAGGGAAGGAATACTAAGCACAGATGGAGTGGTGATATACTGGGCTGGGGGAGCTGCCCAGACTGTGTGTTGTTCTGAGTATTTGATTTTGTGAATAGCAGTAAAGCCTTTTTCTTTGACCTCTGAAGGATTAATTTCTTAATTTAGCACTCAATGGTAAAGAAGCCTGCAGAAAAAAAAAAAAAAAATTGGATGTGCACATAATGTATTGCAGTGTTTATAGTTTGTATAAGGCACAAACCTCATAATCTGCTGTTTGCAGTTGAATTTGAGAAGTGCTAATTCATGAGCTTTGACTTTCCAATTATTTTGTTATTAATACGTTCTGCATCCACCTGTACTGCTGTCTTAGCATCATTTCAATAGCCCTGCTAAACAACACTAAAGACAGACAATGGGAAATGCCATATCACTGTGCATTTTTATAAAAAAGCGTGTGGGAAATTTAATGAGACTTTTAGTTGATTTAAGGTGGCTGCTTTTCAAAGCAGAAGTACAAGGTGTTGTTAAATTGTGCTGACAAAGGTAGAAAGTGAACAAAAATTCAATTCCATTGAAATTTTAGACGTGTTCAACCAATAATTTTTGTGCTTGGCATATTTATCGGTGGCCTGCTGCAAATGGCTTAATATTTCTTAAAAGTGTTGCATTCATTTTTAATTATAAATTATTCTTTTTCTTTTTCTCTCTGCTGAATGGATTTAGCCAAAAGATAATTATCCAAGTCATGTTGCCCTATAATTAAAGCATGTAAGAAGGGAAACAAATATAAAGGAATACAGATGATTACCTGAAAGTGCTTTTCAAGGAGTAAGTTTTTGCTGGTTACAGTGAAATTATGACAGAAATAAAACAGTGATACGACTTTAATGTTGTGACGTGCAAACTGTGTAATATGATAATTCCAGACCACCTTTCTTGGAGTGACTCAAAAGCCAATGTATTTAAAACCAGACAGGTGTTAAGACCACGTAACTGCCTGGATTTGCATATGGTGGGGCTGTCAAAGAGAATACCTAAATTCTCTTATGTGAAACTAAAAGCACTTCTGTTGATGCAATTCAGCCAGTCTGCCTGTGTCATCCTGGAGACCTGATGCTCCCAGGCCCTGGATACTGGTCTGTGGCATTGCAGTGTACCAGGAGCAGGATTGCAACACATGACCCTCTTCTAATAGGCCTGCAACCCCCTTGGGCAGGATTTATTCCAATCCTGAATATGATCTCATTAAATCTAGGTTTTGTTTTCTCTGCTAGACAAACGTAGGAAGAAGAGAGATGATTTTTAAACCACCCCTAGCTTGCCCTATTTTGCGATCTGGCACATGAAGAAAGAAATGGGAAACCAACATTCTAGGTCTTAATGGCAACACTGGAGCCTCTGGAGATCCAGCTTTTCCCCTCTGACCAAAAGCTGTAAGATATGAGGCTTTGACAACAAAGGATATGATTTTTAGTACTGCTAATAATTCCCCTTGGTGGCATTAAAGATGCACTATTTGTGGAAATTTCTATTCTGAACACATCAGAGTACATCTCTTCAAGGTAAATACACTAACTAGCCAAGTGATAAGAAGCTAGAGCATGTACTTTTATTCTCTTCATAATCTTTTTAAGCAATTTAGTGACATTTTTTTAGGTTGTTATAAGTAACAAAACTAGGTGCCTACTTTATTCCATGGACTTTTTCTTAGTACATACAGTGGTTACACAATCTTTCCTGGGATTACTTCTCAAGAAAGTTATTTGTCTTTTCTTCCATGGTCCACGTAACATAAAGATCATTTCTTTCTAGTGATGAAGGAATGTTCATATGGACAAATATTTTCATTAACAGAGGCTAAAAAATAAACTTTTTAAAAAGACCACTGCAATGTGATTAGTGATCACTTCAGCAATTGTTTGTTTGGTTTTTTTTTTTCTGAAACAAACTCCTTTTTGAGAACTTTGCTAGTTAGTTTTTAGTGCAAAGATAGATGTCTCACTTTAGTGGAAAGAAAGAACTTTTTGTCGCTGGGGATAATAACGCAGGAGGAACTGAATCATTAATATCAACATTCATGCATTTGTTACTAACCTATCCTGCCTGTATGTGAGTGACTGTAATAACCTCTTTTCTGACATTTATGTGCATATTATATCAGAACCACATTTTAGAATTCATTTGACTTCTTCAAGAGCTGGAGAAGGGGAAAGTAATTTTCATAGCTCTCTGAAAACCAACCTTTGTCTGCAGCTGCTCAGCTTGGGAATACTTCTCAAGTTAACAACAATTTTAACCCTAGTCTGAAAAACTCAGAGCCTTACAATTAGCCAGAACTAGTGCCCAACATAAAATATAGTGGAAAGTGTCATTTACAGATATTTTCTAGTCACCAAAAAATATAATTTTCTTGAAATAGGTCTAATTATGAGTTGTGAGCTTCTGTGACATTTTAAAATAAGTAGAATGATGAATATTTCCTGACTATATTGAAATTACCTATTATTAAATACAAGGGATTAAAAATTGTCTGCTCTCAATTTATGAAAACTACAATACAAATTGTTATCAAGTTGTACCAATTTTGATAAGCACCATCCAAAATGAAAAAAATAATGGAACCACTCATGCCCCACAGAGCTTGCAATCAATAGCAGAGGATAAGTTGATACAAATGATAATAAATCAATAGTAAGAAGATGCTTTTGTACTGGTGATACGCTTTAGAAAATTATTGACCTTCTTATGGTTTAGCCAGCCCAGTTATACAGCACTCTCTATTAGCTAACTTAAGTGCCCCATGCTCCCTATCAACTGCAAAGCACTCAGCAGGAGCACTTTTTACTGTCTAGCCCAGCCACACCACATGGTACTGGCGTCTGACGCACTCACAGTTGGGAAAGGAGAATTGTGAATTGGCACCAGTGATTCCCCAACACATGAAACTGAAGGCACTTAACATTGACCAGTGTTTCTTGGGTGAGGATGTAGCTTCCTCCCTGCTCTTCTGCTTCCATTCCCCCAGCTCTTGAGAAAAAATGAGCCCTTTCTAAGAAGGTGGTGTTTCTTCCAGATTTCCAGTGGACTGCATCTTAAAGTTAAGTTTGGCACATTTTTGGTACAGTAAAGTTAGGAGTGCGATCATTTTAAACTCCTACTATAGTCAATTACAAGAAATAGATATGTCTCTGGCAATTTTCACCTTTGAGGGCTGAATTGTCTTCTCCACTGAACAGAAGAACTTGACTCTAGAAAGACTGGGATAAATGGGAGCTAAAGTGTTTAGTTAGGTTTTATTCTGACTTTCCAGAAGGACACATGAGTTTAGAGTTCAAGGCATAGAGAAATATTATTTGACAGATGGACATCAGTTCTTGTTGCTGTATCTTTCACTTTGTGGCAGAATTGCACAAGTTAACTAGTTAGGGAAGTTTTTTAGCTCTCTTAAGTGGTATTTAGCTAAGCCTGGAAATAGACGTACATACCTATTAGGATAGAGATGTGTCTGATTTCTGCTGTATGGCTATGTCTATACGGACATGCATTTGTAAATTTATACTTCTTTTGATTTGCGAGCAAAGTGCGTGTTCCTCTCTTGATCCAAAGGGCTAGCAAATCCTGCCAGGCATACGGGCAAGATCACACTGGATAACAGTAACATGGCCCTGGCTTGGAGCAGTTCCCACCAAGTTTAGAACGTTGCTGGGCACGGAAGGACGTGTCCTCTTTGTGTGGGAAGGGCTGCTGGTACCCGCTTGTCCTGGACGCCCAGGGGAAGTCAGGCATGCTGCTGCTTATGGAAAAAGGAAGAGACCAGGGATTTGTGGGTAGTGCTCATTGAAAGGATTTATCCCTTGTAAGTTTGAGCAGCACTTGAAGCCAAAACTGTGAAGTAAAGGAATAGAGCAGCACAATGAAATGATTGGTGATAAGCTCGGAATATTTTTGATGCTATCACACATAGCTTTTTCAGCCATTCCAAATCAACAGAGGAAGCTAGATCTGATTATCATATTGGCAGAGTAAATCTATATGTACTCTACATTATGACTCTGAGACCATGCTGTCCATATGGAACAGTCCCAGCTTCGTGACAGAAAATCAGTAAAAGATCAACCAGATATTACTGTCCATTCTGGACCCGACTATAAACTCTCAAAATAATTCAAAAGCTTAAGCATTTCTCAATGGGCTGCAAGGATCTTTAAATTGCTCTGCATATAGAACCAGAAATGATAAAGAAGTAGCCTGGAGTATTGAGAAAATAGAAAAGAAGATATGTATTTCATTAATGGGAGAAGTAATAATAGGAAAAGACTCCAAAAACATGACTGCAAAAGCTTTTTTTGAAAGAGAAGTTAAATAAACACTTTCTTACACATGGTAATGAAGATGGTAGTACTTAGACGAGTTTCTAATCTCCACTTATGGGTGAATAAGAAACTTAGCTAAGGACTAGCACTGGAAGAAAAATGCTTTAACTGAGGAGTAATTAAGAAAAACTTCTAATTAATTTTATTAGTTCTCAAGCCTGTTAAATGAAGCTTATAAGATGAAATAAAATGTTGACTGTTAATGTTCAAATGAAAGCATGAAATCTGTTAAAAGAAAGACTTACAAAGCATTAAAAATCACAGTAGAAAAGATAATGTTTTATACATTTAAAAAGATCATTTATAAAATATGTTGCCCAGATTCCATTTAACCTAATTCTTAACTAGACCAAGATGTTCTGTATGTATTTTTTTATCAGGAAAATTAAGGAATGCAGTTTTATGGAAATGAAATAATTTTAGAGAAATGAATATACATTTGTATCAAATCAGTTTCCTCTGTGGATTATGCTGTTAATTATGAATATGAGTCTCAAAGCAGCTAGATATAAAAATTCCTTTGCAAACTGTGGATTTACTATACACTTGGTAAACAGCAAGCCTACAATCATCAAAAGGGAAAGATGTTTTCTGGGAAAACTTTGCATTTGTTGGGTAGATTGAGACATGCAGCCTTAAGCACATGAGCCTGGCTGATGTTCCCTGGATCCCAGTTCTTCAAACAGTTTTGCCCTGTAGGAAATTCCCCTGATGTCTGCAAGTCTCCTAACATGGTAAAAAAATATCCTAGAGATACTCAGGATAAAGTCCTAGTTTTCTGAAAGTCAATGGCAAAGCTTCTACTGGCTATCATGTGGCCTGGATTTCACCCAAGTCTCATTAATAAATCCCATTTTCTTCATAAAGCATCACCACCAAATATGTACGAAGAGTGGGAATTTTAGTAGAAAGCAAAGAATGGGAAGTTGTTGTGTCTCCAGGAGAATGAAAGACTAAGTCACCTACAACTTTAATATGGTTGGACACAAGAACAGAACGTATTTCAAGCCATAGTAAGACTGAAATTTTCTCTGTATTTTGTTCTTGGGGCGGTGAGCAATTGGATTTTTACTTCTGATTTAACAGAATCAAGATCTTCTGCATATTCATATGTATTTTCCTCTCTACTAGAGTACCAATTAGAGGCCCATGAGATTCCTGTTGAGCTACGCACAACAGAAACACAACCTCCTTGTTTGTTATCTTATTGAAAAAGGAGGTATCCAGTATGTAAAGGGTGGACAGGAAAAAACCCAGAAGCATAAAGAAATGAAGGGATGACACATAACACTGCAGTTGTACCTGGTCCTCTGAACAGACAGGTTTCTGTCCAGTAAGTTGCAGTTCTCTTCAAACAGGACTTTTTCCTTTCGGAAATGTAGTCCAGAGATGGCTACTGTGAATATGCTGATAACAACGAGAGCTTGAGGTACTGATTTTTTCTGTGACTTGAGGTATATTTGGAGAAAACTCTTGCACAAAAAGCCATTCGTTAGGTACCATGCTATCTTTTACTGAGACTCATGGACTGAGATAAATAAGGAAATGGAGACTGACAGCATTTGCTACCAGCACACTTGAGCCAACTCCCAGCGTCCGGAATAGAAAATCAATCTGAGGATCTGGAAGAGAAAATGAAGCAATTAACAGGTAAATTGATTCCAACTGATCTACTTGGAAAAGTGGCTATGTCTTCTCAGACCTGGGAAGAGCTTTGTTTTTCTTGCCCACAATTTACATTGTCTGATGCCATTTATTTACTATATTTATAGGTAATGAAAGTATGTAAATCTGATATGAAAGAAGCAGAAAACAATTCTATTTTATTTTTCTTGTTTGTTATTTCTTGCTTTTTTTTTAAATGATAGGTGCAAGAAATTACCACTACCAGCGGTGCAAAAATGTCTATGTACTTCCCCTAAAAAGAGGCTTACTGCATATGTATTCTGCACTGATATCGAAACTTACAGAAACAGCATATGATCAGCTCAATAAGGAACAACTCAGTCGGGCCTCCCTTTTCAAGTATTTTTTAAAAAGACATATTTTTGACAATTTGGAATCTAATCTCAGACACATTTAATCGTGGTGCCCCTCTGATAGCAAGGGTTTATTTTCTGTGCTAAATGTTGTTTCACTAAAATAAATAAATAAATAAGCCTGATGATTTCCTGCAAATCCACTTACGTGGAATTTAAAAAGCTTTTATGGAAACTTACAATGGGTCTCAACTGAAAATTCCTCGGAAAAAAGGAATTTCTTGACAGCTTATGTTGGTTTGTGAACGTTAGTCTTGAGATCCAAATCAGGTCCAAACTGTCTGGAGTCCATAATTAAAATCAGACATAGCCTGCTGATGCTTCAATAGAGCTAGATTATCCCCCATAGCTCATATGAGTTATGGTACCACTGAATCTACACGTTCACAAAAAAGATCCTACTTCATCTGTAGGAAAAAATGAACAAGAAAGCTTTATGGTTGAAAGCCAATTCATTACTCTTCCCTGCCATATATAAAAATGTACCATTTAGCAATGGTACATTTAGAAGTGAAAGTGTAGAAAGCATGGCTATAATAATCATATATTTCATATCACGGTTAGATATGAGTCCGCAATGCGGGAAGGGGTATCTTTGCTGAGTCTGCTTATACCAGAAAAGCCTGTCAAATATGCTCCAAAGTGTAGTTTGTTTTATTTTTATTTTTTTTTTTTTTAATTATGATACAGAAGATCATTGTCCTTGTCTTTAATGTCGTAAGAATGACTGCCCTTTATGTATTCTGATAGCAGTCCTGCAGTATGTGCTAGACCACTGAGAAAAGCTGTCATGCATGTACATGTACTCTCTCCTGGATCAGGAATTGTTGTGGTCGTTCCATCTGCTGCCATCCTTGTTAAGGTAGGACTACATTCACCATGAGAGCATAGGATTACTGTTTTTACTAATCCTGTGAGATTATGAGTTGAGTTTGGTGCAGATAAGAAGTGGTGTAAATTACAGAAATGACCAATTATGAGAAGGTAAGAGCCTGTCATGTCCATGGGTGTTCCGTTCATGTGATAAACAGATGTACATGGCTGGCTGTGCAGCATCCTAAGCACCTGCAGTGTGGATATAGATGGTGCTCCAGACTGGGATGCCCACACTGGAATGACCTAAGAAAGCAATGAAGAGGTATGCAACCTTTTGACCAAAGGCCCTAGATGAAAATAAAAGGATCTGGGACCTGACACAGGCCTGGAGAAGGGAGAAGTCACACTGTATAAATTGATGATATATCTGGTGAGAAAATTGTTCTTTGGTGAAGGGCTGCATTTTTATGAGCCTTTTCAAGGCTGGAAAAGTAGAAATGGGAGGAACTTGTAAAAGATATATTTTTTTCTGTAGATTATTTTTAACCAAGATCATTTAGTGAGCTTCTTTACTGTGTGACCTCTGCAAACTGCTCTGTCCATCTGTGAAGATGCGATAAATGTCAACAAAGGAGCAAAAACAAGTTAGGGGAGTGGGAAGGCAAAAATCCCTTAAGAGCTCCTTAAGCCAGATTTGCTACCAAAGTCAGTACATTATGAAATTAATCTTATATTGGTGTAAATTTCTGTAAGTTAAAAACTAAAAGAGTTTTGACAATGTATAAATTGCATTTATAAACTGGGCCTGATTGATAAGCTGAATTATTTTCCTCTATTGATGATAGGTCCAGAATATGGTGTCCTTGTCTGAAATGAGTCAAGTACTGGGAATGAAAGTTTATTACAGACAGAGATGCATAGCATCATCCTAGTTTGCAAGGTGCTGAGAGACTGCTATCGATAGCTGTTTTGACGACTTTTCTGATTTGTATTCCCACGTTGTCTTTCATCCAACAAAGGGGATCTGTTCGAGTTTCAAGCAGGTGATGGAAGGTGCAGGGTTGGAGTGTCTAAACTCAGTCAACATGCTTTTCACCTGGTTTAGGGAATACCTAAGGCTGCTAGTTGTCTGCCTGAAGTTCAAACAGTTTTGAAAGAGCAACAATTGTGGCAGAGCAAGAAAATGAGCTGACACTACATATGCTGACAACTACCCTTTTCAAAACCATCAGTGAGAATGGGCCAAGTAACCTATGTCACATGCTGAACTCAAGCCCATCTGCCTCAGGGATTAAGGTGAGAAGGAGCGAAATACACCCATAGCCATCCACACACCTGTCTTCTTCATGGATGAACAGTGGGTTTATGTGCCTGGCTCCCATCAGCCCTGTTCCACACGTACTGCACAGGGTGATGACCAGGGTGATGATGACCTTTGCTTTAGCACGTGCACGGTAAGTCTGAGACATCGCACAATGATGAACTCATTGTCTAGCCACTGTACAGTTCTTGTGCACGTATTTCAGTCTCAGAAATCCCAGACAGAAATATGAAACCCTAGGGCTGTAAATGACCATTTTCTCATTGAACCCTAAGGCTGATGAAGCTTGGGTTGGCTTCGAGCCTGTACACGAACAATGGAGATGTTTGGGCTGTGGAAAGTCTGGAGGTTTTAAACAAATCTCTGAAGTCTGCAGACTGGAGATTTCAGGTGTGGAAAAGGGTGTCACCAAAGAGAGGTGAAGAGATGATAGATTTTTATATTTTTAAATATTTTTTATGTTCATATTTCTTGAATCCAGTACCATTTGCCAGATCTTGGTGTGGAGATTCAATGATGAACTGTTAGTATTGCTAGGTAGGCAATCCCTTTCCCATCTCATTTTAGCTTGGTAAATCAGGACACATCTTTTTATTTCATCTCCAAATCACAAGTCGTCTTGATTAAGTTCTTTCTCAAGCAGAAAAATTCCCATCTCCACATTGGTGTGTTTCCAAATATAGTGCCTTTCAGCCTACAAAAAAGAATAAGCCAACAATTCCTTTCCACCTCAGAGCACTTTACTCAAAGTGCTTATTGCATTCTTATACTGACTAAAGATGGATGAAAGGTGTTTGGGTTGGTCTGCTGTGAAACAGCTGTACTGCCAACAACTTGTTTTTCTAAACATAATCTCTTTTTTTCCCCTGTGAATGTGTATTTTTCATTTTAAGGAAATAATTTTTGCTCACTATTCAGATGCATCAGGACTGAATATAAAACTGTAGGTCTACTTCCAGGAATGGCATGAAAATATATGCTGTATTAAATTTTGTTTTATCTTTCATACTTCTCACAGAAACAGTTCATACCACTTGAAGGGGACCAAAGAAAAGAGCTATAACTGGAATTTCACTAGAACTTTTGTTCCACGAAGAAGCCAAGTGGCGAAAAACCACAATCAAGTTCAATACCCAGGATGCTCTCCCTTCCACTGCAGCATCACTCACTGCCTCTGCCTGTGTGTGGTGTTTCTCTAACGATTATTAATATTATATGAGTTCTTCTTCAAAACTGCTCTGCATGAAATAGAGCTGAGTGCTGTCATAGAAGGGAATGATACTGGCAAAAGTATTCACAAGCTTCAAAGTTATGGATCCAAAAAGAGTGCTTCAGTGCTGTCTTTTGCTCTACCCAAATAGCCACCCCTGCCCCACAGCTGAGGAAATCTGCATGGGAGTCCTCTCCACCAGAAAACATTCATTAGAAAAAGGTAAGAAAAAAAGTCAGTAAAGTTTGTCATCTCAGCACATTTGAATGCGTTTCCCATGATCATTTTATGCAGCTACCATAGCTCTTTGCCTTCTGTCCATCAGGAGCTTTAGAAGCATACCTGAAACATCTTAGCAGTTGCAAATCAAAGATGAGCTTTTCTTGCAATACTCTTATTTTCTGATTAAAGTTGTCATGTACTCTTAAAGAAGGGATTTTTCCTTGTACTGAGGAGACAGATATGCAGGCTGATACAGGTCAGCTTAACCACTCATGTTCAGGACTTAGATGCCTTCCCGCAGAACAGAGACCAACAGGATGGGGCACATACAAAGGGAAGAGGAGCCCGAGCCATTGGACAGGCAGAGTAAAGGCTGCGCTGCTCCACACTCATAAAATCAACTGCCTGCAACTTCCAGCCACGTGCCTTAATCGAGCTATGAGACTTTGGTTTTATTATGTGTAATGGGCTGGCAAAACCATTTGCTTAGTAATTTAAACCAGACATGTAACTAAGGCTTAAAGCTATGGGGCGAGAGAATTGGCCTTTGTATTGTTTATAAAGTGTCACAACCATCCATAGCTTTAAAAGGAAAATATTTATTCTTGTTCCTCTTGTTCAGCTCTAGCCATCGTGCCTTCTACAGATTGTGTGACACTCTCCAGAGTTACTTGTTCTGCCTTTAGTTAAGATTCACCATGTCACTTGCCATTGTAAGATTTTTTTTTTTTTTTCTTTTTTTTCCCCTGCAGTTTCAGTTGTGCTGCTGTAAGTCTACACCCAGGGATATATCATATAATCAGGCTTTCATTATTGTCTGAAAGATTAATCAAAACCAATCCAACCATTTTAGAAAAAAAAGATAGATGGAAAATACTGTTTGCTTATATTAAAAGTGTTTAAATGAGAAGCATTTATTATCTGTGTCCGACGTAGAAGCTGGAAGAGTGGTTCATGATTGTTTCTGTTGCCAGGTGAAACTGTTTAAATATGCAAAATCTGAGTATTTAAATTTAAAATTTCCAGTAGAAACATTTGCCACATGTGAGACAAAAAGACCAATTTTTCTCAACTTGTGATCTGTACCAGAAAGCTAGTCATTAAATGACTGCAACTCTTCTTTTACGATATGTACACATCCACCCACAGAAGCAAGAAAATAAACAAAATGAAACAATGTCCAATGTTAGTTAACTTCTGCCTTCCCCCCCCCTTCCCCCGCATCCAAAATGGTGGGTCAGACTTGATTTTGTTTCAGAATGGTTGTGGGGTTCTGGTTTAAAAAAAAAAAAAAGAAAGCGAGCAAGCTTGGAAAACACTGCTATGGACAATAGTCGTATTCACGGCATTTATTCCTAGGATGCTCCTCCTCCTGTGCGCAGAATGAGACAGATATCCCTCGGAAGAAGAGCGTGGAAGCTTGTATTTAAAGACAGAATTGTATCTGAGCACTGAATCACAGCATGCAAACACAAATGTGCTGTGACAAGCCATGTATTTCAATTCTTGATTTCTTCATTATAAGCAACTTGATGAGGTAGTAAAAACAAGTATGCTTCTATATATTGTCCATCACTCTACTTGGTATCCATTTTTGGAGTGTATGCTAAATTCTTCTTGGAAATATAGAACAAGTCACAGTGTCATTTGCCCAGCTTATTTTAAATATATAATTTTCCATTAATATTGCATACACACATGACTCTGCTCCACTCCTGCTCCTCTTTTTTTGTTCAGCTTGAAATCAGTGTAATTTTAAATATTCTGCCTGTCAAATTAGATGTATTATATTGCTCATAAGAAACATTAAAGCAGTTAAGCTTTTTTTATTGTTCGTTAAAAATATCCCAGCATAACAGCGACTTTAATAACATTAGATTTGGGCAGGAAGGACTAAATAACAGGAAATATAGATTATTTCATAGCTCCAAACATCAAGCAAATAATATATACTACTCAATTTCCCTATTGCCAATATGACTTTTTTAGGAATAACAAATTAGGAAATTAAAAATGTCCTCTTCTTTTAATATGTTTTACTGACATGAAATTTGATCATGTTGGATCAGTCTTCAGGAATGGAAAAAAGAAAGATAAAAAGCTATAGCTTGGAGACAAGCAGGAAGAGCAAGTAAGCTCTTTAGCATAGCAATACTTTGTCTCTTTAATGGTTTTCTGCTGATCGTACAACTTCATCTGGAGAACATTAATGAAATAGCAGTGTGAAATATATGTCTGGTGAGACTAAGCCAATGTAATAAGTGACTTTGTAGGTAACGTTTTGTGACTTTTGAAGAGTATTTTTTGTTTGTTATTGCCTTAAGCTTGTTCAATGTGCTTAATTTACATTTGACTTTTTTCTCAGATGTGCCGTCTATGATATAGGTTCTTTCAAACAGAAAATATCGAAGATGCCAAAGCTTATAATAAAGGAGGGTTTAGAAACAAAGTTTTAATCTGAGGCAGACAGATTAAGGTCCTGACTTTTTCCAGCACTGAATACCAAACAGTTCCTGCTGATTTCAAGGTTTAAGAATAACAGTGACTTGTTCCTCTGCCACAAGGTAGGTACAGTTTTGTGCTATACCTGTCCTGGCTCTCCATACCTAACCTGGTGCACTGGGAGGACAGCTGGACCGCAAGCTCTGGCAGTCCTCTGACCTGGAGGGTGATGTCACTACAACAGGACCAGACAACTGGCCAGTACTAAACACAAGATGTTTGCAAGCAGCTTTACTTTTGAATGCATTTATTTTTGCTGCTACTCCTTAAAAACTGGTCTTTCCACTCCATTTCCATTGCTTCTCAATCCTTCTCCTGTCCATGTAATGCTGTACCCTGCAGGATGAGGCAAGGCTCACACATGCAGGGCTGGTGCCTGCAATGTCTTCATCATCTGGCTCAGCACAGGGCTCCCGCCTCGCTCTGTGGGGAGGCAGAGAGGGTGAAGAAATGGGGATAAGTTCCTTGCAGCACTTCTCCCCAGCAAGACCATGCCAGATACTCATATGTAGTCCCTAATACGAGGGAAGGGGTATTCTCATTCTTTCCCTAGCTTTGTTCCAGGAAGCATCATATAGCACAGCGCTAGACAGAGTCATTTTAGCAGCCTGTAATATATTTGCACTTAAACATCTTGCCCATGCCCTTACAGCTCTATTCCACTGAGCACATTTCCTCTAGCAGGAAGACCCATGGAATTTTGTTTGCACTTTGTCAGTGGGGAAATCGCATGAGAGTCAAACATTCCTCACTTCTGGGCTTGAATTACACTGTTATCCTGCTGTCTGCTGTGAAGAGCTTTTAAGTGGAGTGTTTGCCATTAGAGCCTCTCCATGTGAATTATTTACTATTGACAGTGGTAGCTAGTAGGGAACATTTCTGTGGGATATGGATTTATAATTACACTGTTAGTTTAAGGATTAAAGCTTTTTTTGATGGCTCGGAGAGATTTTTTTTTGTTGTTTTGAAACCATAGGAGATGTATGAGAAATCTGACCTATCATGTTGTCTCTGGCTCAAGAGAGGGAATATGGAATGAATAAGAATAATAATAAAAATAAGGCAAAGAATTATTTTCTCTAAAAGCACTTTAATCCGATTCCATGGACAGATGGCCAAAGCACAAATTGTTGTGTTATTTTGAAAGGTTTGTGTGGCTGCCTGGAAGCTATTGTCCCTGCAGCAGGGCAGGCAGAGTGAGCTGAGCAAATTCTCCTGGTGAGCTTCTCTGAGAGGTCAGCCAGATTCAATCAGGAGCCAAAGAACAATAACTTAAAAGTACCACAAAAATAACGTCAGCATGCACGTTTCAATGCCACCCTGGATTTACTGTATACATACCATATGGTGTGTCTGCACATACTCTGGACCAGGAGTGGAAGGACGGCTGCTGTGAGAAAGGCACGGCTGTGCAGGGTCCACGTGCAGCGTGTCCATCGGACCTGGGCCAGAGCAAAGGGTGCTGCTGGGGTGGAGGTTTGGCTGCTTGGCTGTGGAGCGCTGCTGCCATGACGCTGTGCTCAGCTTCTTCACCAGAGAGGCTTTGCGTTCAGCTGGCTCTGGCTATGATCAGAGAAGCGTTTGCCTAGAGTGCATGTCAATATGGACATATCCCACATTAAACTTTTATAAAAAGCTTTGACTCTAACCTTGGGTGTTAGTATCCAAACAAAGGCTATGAATAGGGAAGGTCTTATTTACTGACCATAGAAGAAAGATTTAAAATATACAACTCCATTAGGTCCTCCTAACTTTATTCCCTCTATAAAGGGTAATACTTTTAAAGTATAGGTTTTTTATATTCATTTGATAAATTATGACAATATGACAAAGTTCAAAATAACCTTAGAAAGACAGCCTAAGAATACCGTCCAGCACAAGGTGGCTATGCTTCTTTAAACAACCAGTCTGAAAGTAATTGGCTTCTGATAGTGAAAAAAATTGGCTATTCTCTGAATCAAAGTACAAATCTTAACTAATTTCTAGTTTACTTCCTAACTGAAATAGCAAAGGGTAATGAGTACAAATGTAGTTTTCCAATTAGACAATTACAATTGTCCTTGCTTTTGGAAGCCAGTGCAACTGTCATAAAAGGAATGTCAGAAAACCACAGTACAGAAAATGTAAAAATTGCCTCAGGAGGAGGGCAGTGTGCCAGAAATACATTACATCATTAACTTACAAACAAGTTGCTAGCAATTATAATGAAAACCACTGACTGTCTCTAGCCATGTTACAAGTGGGTGTAACACAGCCGCCGATGATGCAGCCTGGCAGTGACGGCGCGCTGCTGCGAGTGAGGCACCACTCATGGCTCAGGTGAAGCACCTGCTGAAACAGGTGCCACGTGCCAATTGCTAACCCATAGCTAACACGGCTGCTAACTTTTCCAGTCTATAGTATTTTTCCCAGCTACGGTAAAATGGCTCTGACAAATGCCAGACTGAAATCTCAGAAAAATTCTATTTTTCTGCAAGCCTTACTTTTCAAAGTGACATAAAACAATGGAATTCCTCTGTCTTTGTATAAATGACTAAAGCATGTGTCATCAAACTGTTGAGTAGATTTTAAGCACATCCATTTTTAATATTGTATTTATTTTACAATGGCTTTCACAGTGAGCTCACTGACAAAACTATATGAAATGTGTGTTTTTGTTTAAATATTCAGATAAATCAAAAAGGATTTTTTGATCCTAGGATGTTGTCTCAAGGCAGAAAGAAATGTGGCAACCGAATTATAAACCCTTGACAGTCATTTATAGTAAAAATGCTGACACAACAGGAACTGTAATGCTGTGACCAATATTGCTATAATATAAATATTCTACTTTCCTTTTTTATTTTGCTTTTTCTCTTCAACAGCTTGTTGTGAGCTTTAACTAATGCATTTGAAATAAGCCACAATCATCTCTTGCTCTTCCTCCTCCAGAAAGAGAATTCCACAGGCACAGTGAAAACTTACTAATCAAAACAAAAAGTCAACTGAGAAAATAATCTCAAGATTGTCACAAACACTGCTTAACTCTGTTCTGGTAAGGTTATGGCTGATTTTAAGCTTGAGCTTTCATTGGATCTAGACCTTGTTTCACTGAGACCCTCATAGTTTAAAAGCCTGATTTTTTTTCAGCATGAACTAATAATAACTATATCAATGCACAGAATTATATAAAATCTATAAGCAGTATGACTTCATAGAATTAAAATATAATGTTCAGAATAGTTATAGTTACATGATAGTGAGAATCTGTGTCCAGAAGAAAAAACTCATAGAAGAGAGGACCAGACTTGGTTAATTCTAGTTTATAACAGTTATTATTGCTTTGAGAAGGCCCCAAGGCATGCTAGATGTTATAGAAACATGGCTGGAAAGGACATAGGACCTCTGCTTTGGATGGGCTCTGGGGGTGCACACATGAGAGCCAGGTCCTGGGCAGAGGGAATAAGCATAAGGAATCTAACAACTGGGTCTTAACATGTGAGATTTGAAAGATGTGTACTAGTGGGTTGCAGCAATGTTACACCACTCAATTCTGACCAAATTAATACCTTGGCTTTCATCTCTGTATACTAGAAAGACGGAGTAGTGGTTTGTCACACTAAAATAAATCAGTGCAATTACAGAAGCAAGTCTTTCAGTTTCAAGATCACATGAAAATTTGATCTTGAATGTGTTCTCACAAGAAATGTACTTGTTAGACAGACGAAGCTGAAGTCACAATGTAAGCAAGAAGTCACCCAAATACAGCAGGTCTGGCTGTCTTAGAGGCCCTTGTGGCCTTTCGTCTGGATTTACTGGGTATTCACAGCATGTTCTGGACTTATGAAGAGTCTACTTATAAAAAGTAAAAAGATGCCCAAAAAGATACCAGAGAAAACAGGCTGATGAGCAAATTTGTGTTTATAATATGCCATGAAACAGAAAGGCAGAGTGGATGCTGTTTGCTGGGTGAACATAATGAGGATTACAATATCTACATAGTATATTGACAACATCAGACTAGAGCGATCCCAGGATCCTGGGTTGCTTTTTGCATGTGACTAGATCTGCCAAGGGACTGAGTAGATTTTCTACGATTCAGGGGAAATTCTCGTTTGAGCGGGTTATGGGTGATCTAGTTGTGAGGTCGCTGGCACTGCCTTGCCAGCAAATTTACAGAGAATTAATTCTGTAGGGTCTTTATATTAATAAAGCAGCCCACTACCATTATGTACAGTGCCTTTTCCTGTTGCAAATGCTAAGATATGGAAAATACTACAAGGACAACTGCCTCTGTTGTGGAAGAAAATTCAGAATGCCTTTATGTAGAAAGTCCTTGAAGTTCCTACAGCTTGTCTCAAAAAACCTGTAATCTAATACTCCAGGCTGGAAACCACTGCCTGCACGATGGACAGCATTTTCTCGAAGGATGAGATAATGCAGATATTGGGATAAAGCGATGGAGAAAATTATGGCTGTGCTGATGAAACTTGGAATACTACAGTTCATCCAAACTACCTCTGCAGAGACCTGGGGACCGTTAATGGGGATCTGCTGAGCCACTCACCAGGATGCTGGACAGCCTGCCTCTTCTACAGCTACTGGGGAAGTAAAGAGAGTAGAAAGTGCTGAGGGCTCCATGACTGGAGTATTAATCAGTGAAAATGGGGGATGCAGAGAAACTTCATCTTTGCCTATAATTAGCTGGCATTCAAGTCACTGTCTCTATGGAATTAGTTTTAGACTCCATTGATGCAGCTGAGCTGGGCATGTTAATTCAGCACAGTTGCATGTGCAGATAGTAGCTCTCGGATGCTGGCTTGACTCCTGAAAGCAGTACAACAGTGTTGGCTATAAATAACACAGCAGGGAATATGCAGGCAATGCTGTTTTCAATACTCATGTTAATCTATTACAAGTTTGCTTTGGTATCTCTCCCTGACACAGCTTTATGTTGCTTAGGCTTACCCTTCATGTGCAAGCAGTGAAGCTCACTGGTTTTCCTGTGCTTAGGCAATATGTAGCTCTATAGTCATAGCTGTACTCTGGGAGGAGGAAGAACAGATGGGCTGAAAGTGAGCATGCCATGTTCAAAATGTCAGTTAAAGGAAAATTTTATGCTTCTTGTTGAGGGACAAAAATCCAAAGGAGAAAAGTCCTCAGTTTATTTTGGTTCAGATGATCATATGAAAACAAAGACTGGGGCCTGGTTTCACTGAAAGACTGTGGAAGGAGAATGCTGGCAATGGGCAACAGAGAGGCACAGAGAACTTTGAAGTACTGCAAAAACTTTTTATCCTGATAGTATTGAAGGAAGAATGTCCAGTCTTCAGGTTACAGTCACACTGTGTTCATTCAGACATCTGCCTGTGGACTGGAGGAGCCTTGGCTGTGTTTGGAGACATGAACCCTGCAGGCAACAGTCTTCTAACTCCAATGGCAGGTGAGATGTGAGTGACTGAACACAGGGCTAGCAAACACCTACACTGTGCCCCTTATAATTGCCACAATAATAAAACCTTGCTACTGTTCTCAGATTTCTGATAAACTACAAACAAGAAGGTCACAGTGATGCCAACAGGGAACATTTCTGAATAGCTTTATTTTATTGTCTGTTTTATATTATGTTGTGTCTGATTTGTGGAACTTGAAGTGAGGTAAGTCACAGGTAAGTGTGCACATGCATACCTGTGTGCCCACACATATTGAAGTTGTTCCTTACAGTTGGTCAAAAAATCCTCTGATTTCTATAAAATATATTATGATAAAATGTAACAATATTAAAAAAAAAGGCAATACCATTGCCTAATTTTGTACGCAGTGCAAGAGGAGATAAAGGTGACATCACTAATGTATGAGGAAGGATGAAGCTTGGAAGAATAAGACTGTAATACAAATTAGTTTGAGCAGGCACACATATTTCACTAGAATTTTCAAATTAATTTTTTCCCTTCTCAGCCACGTGTTAAAAATCACTTATTTCTTCTCAGAAACCTCTCTGCAGTCAATAACATCTTGTCGGAACTGGTGTACTGTCACTGGTGCACTGACACTTGAAGAAAAGGGAGAGCAGAATTAGACAGGTCTGCAGGTTTCCAGGCTGCCTATGAGCTTTGCTGGGAGCAGGGGGAATGCTCCACAGCTTGTAGGAAATCACAGGGTTGTGTCCTAAGGCTTATAGGGTCAGCAACTCTGTGTATGCCTCTTTCTTAATCCATCTGCATAATAAGCTTTTCCTTTTTCATATGAATGTTTTTGAAACTGTTTCTGATCTATATTTGCATATGGATGCCAGATGATGAAGCGTTAAGTCTTCAAGCTGAACTGAGCATAAAAACAGTTTCAAGTGAAGCAGGGAAATATTGCTGTGTCAAAGCCACAGATAATATTCCAGATGCAAAATTTACCCAGCAAGTTGCTGGAAAAAAGCCGTCTCGAGTCTTGCAGCAATAGGATTAGCATTTAACTAAAACAGCAAAATTTTTCATTGACAAAGAGTGCATAAGAAAGTAATAGGCTAGATCTTTAAAAGGACCTAAAATCTATCTAGCACTGGAAATCAGTTATGCAACGGATTTTGACTAAAACCAAGTTATGATTATCATCTGATAAGTCTATTTAGAAAAAAAAAACAAACGCTTGAACATGTAACTCACATTGCTTCTCAAGTCACCTGAGACTTCAAGATTAGGAGTAACTTATGCATGTCTTCTGATGATAATATAATACACATGACATGCCACATTTGACTCTGTTGTATCTGGCCATGCTTGAAGAGCTATTTCTAAAGTGTGTTTTATCACTTCCAGTACACAGCATTGCTCTAAGCATTGGTGTGTGATGGCTGAGATGATGGTGTACTACAAATGGGATTTCCATTATTACAGGCTCCAAATAAGACTTATCTGAAAAGTCTCTGCTTCCTGACTCTGCAAGGTTTTCTTTAATAATTGCAATAATGGATACACAGTTTTTGGATTCTTCGCAGAGGGAAATGAGAGTACACGGGGCCTCTCTATTTTCAAAGAAAAAGTTTGAAATTTTCTTTTTGACGTTTCATTCTGGGAACTCTGATTTAGCAACAGACAGCTTGACTGTCTTGACAATTTGAGTACTACAGACAGCAGGCACTTTTTTCCTTATGAGGGACCAAGCTTCTGTTTTAAGTATTAGTGAAATTACAGGATGTCAGCAAAATGTATGGAGTTGGGCTGCTCCTTAGATCTTGGCTCTGCAAGTGTACTGCTCTTGCTTTCAATACCTCTCTGTTCCAAATTCAAAGCAGAAGACTTCAGGACATGGAAAAAGTCAAGCAGGCATAATTTTCATATGTTCTTCCACTCATGACTCAGTACATTTTTTGCATCATGAAGTTTGCATTGGTCTTTATTCTTTCCTTGGGCCTGCATCTTTCTCTTTTCTGTGTGAGATATTTTGCTTGGTAAATGTATGCTTACTGGAGCTAAAATGTATTTAAATTGCTGCAATGTCGTAAGTGAATGACTGACTTTCTACTAAATAACTTTTTCAGCCTTACATAACAACCATCTGAAAGTCAGACAAAGTTGTGTCTTCTCCCAAGGACATAGTTTCAAATTTTCTAGCCAAAGTTGTCACTTGCAATTGTTATGCAAGGAAAGGAACTAATGAGATAGATAGTGCTCATTTGATTTCATACTTGTTCTACAAGCTTTAAGCACAGGAAACCTATGTCAGATTTATTTCATTGCTCACTCAGATCTTTACTGTACAGGATAAAGATGAATGTCTACAAAGAGATCTTTGAATTCTTTCTTTTAATTTCCTGCAAGAAAGGATACTGGAAAGGTTTGTAGCACTCGATGTACTTCATTGCTGTCTATACCCGAGGGTGACTTCTGATCAAAGATTTATTTTAAAAAGAAGGTTAGTGAAGATCCTTTAAATAAATGCAAACTTCCTTGCCCAAGGGCTGGAGAGGAGCAGGAGTAAGTCTATAAAGAGGGAACTGGGCAGTATTATTAGCAGAAGTGCACTGCAGCCAATAAAAATTATTCCAAAAAGGCCTGTTTCCTCAATGGAAAAGGGCTTTGTTTCAGTAATCCAATACAGAGTTTAATAAAGCTTTGGGAAATGTCTTCATTTTTAGATATTGCTGTGACAAGCATCACCAGCTAGCATGGCTGTAGATGAAGTTTTCTCTGTTCTGTTTTTTAGTACACTGGCAAATTTTGTAGTGTTTGCAAAGTCTCTACTGTGTTATCTCTTAACGGAGCGCCATTGTCTGGGAACTGGAAGCTGGTCCTGAGCTAAGCTTCCTGGGAGTGGGAATTAACCTGCATGCTGATTGGTTGTCTGATTTCATAATTCATATGTGTATATAATGCTGATACAATAAAATTATTTCCAAATTCACTGTCATTAATATGCTCTTTCCTTCATGAGAAGCCAATCCATTGCCATTTGGCAGGAGGTGGCCTGGTATGAGATAATAAGAACACATACTGTAACATACCTTGGCATATATCAGTATCTTTCCTTTAATACTATAGCCAAATCTTGTCCTTGATAGTAAGTGTTCCTCATTTATTTCCTTGTAATTTGTATTGTATAGATACATATCTTAAGGTCTCTATTTATTGTCAGAAATTGCATGTGAATGGATTTAATTTAAATACTTTTCAATAGTCCTGATCCATAAGAGTGCTGTCATTCAGCACTTAAGACAGCTGTTAAATGTGAGATATCCCAGAAGAATATACATCAGGCACATCTAGATAGTCATGTTCTGCTTGAAAAGCAAAACATTACAACAGCACTTTCTTCAAATACTATTTTCATTGAAACTTTATGTGAAGAAGGCCTTTGGCATAGGCATTTGATTATTCAAATGAGTATTGAAACAAAGTGTATTAAAAGCTGCAGTTAAGTCCTGAGTTTTGCTCCTATTTGCTTCCTATATAACCCAGTTTTCTTCTACTTCGAAAGAGCTCAGGAATCACCAACGGATCTCCTTGGAGTGGCATTAGGCATTGCCAGATAGAATAATGCTTTGAAGTGAACCTGGAAGCAGATTTCTTGATCATCTGTATAAATGTGATGTCACTCCTGGGGTCTGTTCTGGAGTCAACAAACCAACCAGCTTCCTCCAGAGCAAAGCCCAGGATGGCTGCAGGGACCCCTTCCTCTAGGCAGGATGAGTAACACTGTGCCAAGCGGGGCTCACAGGTACCCTGCACAGTTGCTTAGTGCTAGCACAGCTAACTTCCCACCTTTGCATATGTGTCTTCGTGCTACACAATGTTTCAGGACCCAAAAAAGTCTTTAATATTTTACTATAGAACCATCATTCCTCCCTTGCAACATCACCCAGTAAATGCTAGCGACTGTGTCTTACCACTAAAGGGATCTTCCTGCTAGTTTGAAGAAACCAGAACATTAGTCTCCATATACACAGAAATGCCCCAAAGATAGAAATGTTTTGCCTCTGTCTGGACGAAATGCCATCCAGTGCTTCTAAGCTGATAGAGACCTGAGTGTGAATGCCCACCCATCTGTCTCATAGTCTTTATAGAGACTAGGTCTCTATGGGGTAGACAAAAGAAAATGTGAGCTTTTTTTTTAACCCTTTCTGCCTCCCCCCCCCCCCCCCAGTTTTTCAGCCAATCTTTATGACAGAATGGATATAAAGCAGAATGTTTGTTTTTCTTTGAATTCTGTGTTGGCGGTGCTAGTCCTAAAGCACTACAAATTTAATCTTGCCTGGATATCTTTTTAAAATGAAGTTTCTTATTACACATTGGAATGTTCCAGCTGTTTCAATGTTTCGGTATGTATATCTGATGAAAACTTTTCAGTTATAGAGGACTGCAGAGACATTCAGAGGCTCCAATTTAGAAGAGCATTTAATGCATTCAGGAAGTCAACAGAGGAAGAGTTTTGTTTCCACTGAAGCTAGGGAACCTGAAGTATATCCTTAAATAAACTCTAGCTTTTAAAATAAAGAACACTTCAAATTACAGATGAGAGCTGTTAAATTGTCTTGATATATCTTCTGTCTCAGGAGATTATCCCAAAGAACTAGTCAATGTTTTCCAGCAAAAACAGTCTCAAATTGAGCAATACATTAATGTATTATATGTGCATGGTTTTAGGGTGATAGCATCTTTTAGTAGAAGAATTAGCATAGTTCAGAGCTTGATAGCCCCAAAGCATAGCTGTTTTTTCCAACTTTATCGTCTGGGCTAATAAAAGACACCATTTCTTCCTCTAAACTCTGCCTGTTTCAGCATAATCATTCTTGGGTAGGAAATGAGGTTTTTTGCAACTTTCTCCTTTGCCATTTAGACAAGACACCATCTGATATTACAGCAGAAAAATATATGGAGAGACCCTGGCATTTACAGAAGGAGGAAAATCCTCAGATGGAGATAACATGAAGATCATCTCAATGTCCCTTAGCCCTCTTAAATCCCTTGTTAAGAAGAGGTGCAGCAGCACAGAATGATTATACAAAAGACTGGAGAAAAAATGAAGTATCTAACTGTATGAGAACGTGTTTGTTAGATAGGCACGTTTTTTGACCATCAGAGCCTATTTTCCCCTGACCTCTCACGCCCTTAATCCTGGGCATGTTCTCACATAGAGGCAGATTCTCTGTGGGCTGTATTTTAAGTGTGACAGTGAATGGTGCCTTTGCATTGCCAAGGAGAGATATTTAAGACCAGAAGTTACCCAAGCTGTCACCTAGATTAAGTCATCTTTAAAGTATATGGGCATGCATTTGCATTGGTGAGAAGAGGGTGTATTGCAGCTACAGGCAATGGTAGAATAATATACTATAGAGAATAGATACTGTGTTTATGCTGTTATCAGAAGACAGTTAAATGAAAAGTCAGAGAATACGTACAAATTCTGTTGGCCTTGCTCCTCTCAGGATCATGAGATATATGATGGAAAAAGAAATATGAACTAAATGAAAAATATTTCCCCAATGATTTATGCTGTCAGAATACCTTTTTCTTTGTGTATTATTGTTTATTTACTGTTACGGTTTCTAAATATCAGATATTGTGCTGCTTCCTTTTATGATATGGAGATATTGTATCCAGACAATATATAAATTGGGAAGATTATAACTGTGGTTAGGAACAAAAGGCTAAATAAGAGCTCTGTTATTCTTCCTCTACCTTCAGACAGCAGTTGTATAAGGAAATACAGCTTACATGAAAAAAATGCAAAGAAGTGTTTAAGAGGCAGGTTAATGGTTGGTTAACAAGCAGTTAAAAAAACTGTAGCAAGGTGCCTATGAACAGATTTCTTTAATTTTGCTGCTTTTTAACTGGAGTGCTTGATATTCCAAATTTGCAAAAGACTTTTTTTTGCATCTTCCAATAACTTTTTAAAAGTGCACCTCCTACTACTTTAAAATTCAGTGAGAAAACAGAAATTCTGTCTGTTGGAATGACACAGAACAAACCCTTGTGTTTTCAACTAGGGGAACTGATGGGAGTAATAATGTTAGCTTTCGTGTTACTTTATCTTTAGAAGGAAGGAAAAGAAACATTTTACTAGTGGATTATGCTGAATTTTACTAGAAAGAGGAGGGATGAGCCCTGGAAATTCTGAATCCAGTGGCAGGCTCTGAAGGAAAGTATACTACCACCTTCTGACTCCTTCACCTTTTTCTGCCTTGCTCTTCCAAATGATCTCATTACCTGTTTTTCCTCTCTGCTTTTTTATCAACAAGGTTTTGATGTTTGTTCACCTTTCTTTCTCTTCCTTCTACTAGAAAACTCTTTTTTTGTCTCCTGTTCTTTTCCTACAGTCTTTTAAGTCTCATCTTGATCTTTTTCCCTCTTACTATTTGCACTAGAGCTAGAACTACAGTGCTTGGGAGGGTAGAAGGAGGGACTAGGGAAGTGTGGATAGGGAAAAGAGGCAGGAAAGGCATTAGGGTTTCTAGGAGCTGAGTGAGGGAGGTATGGCAGGGCTGCAGAGTAAGGGTAAAAATCCTGGAGATCAGCTCTTGCTCCCAGCGGGGCAGAGGGATGGGGATGGAAGGGAGAAGGACTAAAAAGCAGCATCTGTAGAACACTGTGCAAAGGGAATCCGCAGTTTGAATGATGTTTGCTGCTGTAACAGGTGAGATCTCTCCTCTGCATAGGCTAAGTGAGCAACCTGCAGCCCTAGCAGCCAGCTTGTGACCCCAGGCAGGCTTTCCTTTCTCTAAAGCTGTTTGTGCCACTCTTGGTCACATTTTCTTTCCCGGGAATTTCTGCTTCTTGCCCCTCTCTAGGGCTGGTGTTTTCATTTTCCCTGATGCATGGGTACTGGCTGAAGAATCACTCAGCTCCTGCAGCTGGGAGTCTCTGTGCCATTGCCCACAGCTTGACACCAGGGTGTGAGGAATTGGAGGGTGGGTGACCACAGAGCTAGAAATGCTCTGTCAGTTTGTGAATGTTCAGTGGTGGTGTGATCTCCAGACAATTTAGTGGGCAGCCAATATCTCCTTTTTGATTTACCATACATGTATTTTTAGTGAGGGCTGGTTACACAGTGGTAAGTCATGTCCCTGAGATGAGGATAACCATACTCCTTGATCTGAAATCTCTGATCAAGAGCATTTCAATGGTTCTACAAACTCCTCCAAATATACTCAAACATCAATGTTTTTCAATCTATAGTAATTTCTTCTTTTCCAGTCCCATAACAAATAATGTATCACTGTCAGTTTCATATCAACTTTTTAATCTATGTGAAAATGGGATCCACAGCCTTTGTTCTTGTTTGTTGATGAACCACCTCCACTACTTCAGTTTTTCCAGAACGCCTGAACTATTTTACATTTTTTCCTTTCCTATGAATTTTCTGTGCTATCCAGATTTTTTTTTCGTGTGTACTGTTTAAAAATAGAGGCCTTGCTCAATATATATAGTAGACATATAGTCCCAGATATAGTAAAATGATTAAGTTATAAAAGCATCTTTAGTAGATACGAGAAAGAGATTTGCCTTTTTTCAAGCAGCATTGTGATTTACAATATACTTCTAATCCTTTCCTAAAGTAGTTTTTAACTTTTTACTCCATATTTTACATTTATGCATTCAGTCTTTTCCCTTCTCATGTGATGTACCTCATACGTAACACATCATATATCAACTTCTTTCTTTCAGATAATTTCTCAAAGTTGTTAAGATCATTTTAAATTTTAAGTCTGTTATCCACAGAGCTTTCTATTTGGTGTCATCTGTTAATTTTGCCAATATATTCTCGGTATAATTTTTCACCTTAATGAAAATATTGAAGAATTTAAGACGTAGGACATATCTTTTTAAGAATCCATTTAATCTCCTTTCGGTAGAAAACAGACTTTGAACTATTCGTTATTCAACCTTCTGTACAGCAGGTTTATCTAGAATATATTTCTCTAGTTTGATTATGAGGATGTCATGTCGGTCTGTGACAAAAGCCATAATAAAGACAAGATATGTCACATTTCATGCTTCCCACTCATCCACTTAGCCAATTATTTTGTCAAAGAAAGAAATTGTATTGCATGAGCACAATTTGTTTTTGACGAGTACATGTTAAATGGTTCTTATTACCCTCCTGGTGTTAACGAACTGATAGATTATTTGATAATTTATTCCACTATCCTTTGGGGTACTGAAGTTAGGTTGAATAGTCACTAATTCCTTAGATACACCTTTTTCCTCTTTGAGAAGGATTTTCTTTGCCCTTTTCCAGTCCTTTGGGATCTCACTGTCTTCTAAGCATCTTCAGAAATCAGTGCTAATTGTTCTGAGACTGCTCTGGCTGCTGCTGTGAGTACTCAGGAAGACACTTTGTCAGGCCGTGCTGACTTTGGTATCTCTAACACCTAAATAATATTCCATGCTTCTCGTTTATCTCCCTTCCCCTTGTTACTAATTACACAATAATTTTGGTGTGATTTACTAAGTGCTTGCACCAGTAGGTACTTTGCTTTGAAATAGCTGCAGTTCATTGAGTGACTCCCCATAAAGCTTAAGTGTTCAGCAGGGATCCACATCTAAGGCCACGATTGGAAGCTCTAGATTAGATCCACGTCCTACTCTCCTTTGCGGTCCTGGGAAAAGAAGCGTCAAGCTTTCCTCTGATGTCCACAGGTATCTGAGGCTTCAGGAGCACTGAGCTCAGCACAAGGCCTGGTTCAAATCTAATCTGTCTTATCTCTCAGAATAGTGTCGGAGGCTTCAGTTTTCCTTTAAAGCAAAATCAATCCAATGGCTGGCACCCAGAGGTGAAATCCCAGTGCCCATGCTCTCCCTGGCCCTGTGGCCCCTGTCGCTCCCTTATGAGAGCCAGTGCCATGCCAGGGATGCACTGGCAGTGTACAGGAGGGAGGCAGAAAGGAAGGGCCAGGAAAAGAAGGAGCGAGCCTTGTACTGCTCTACCGGTATGTAGGAAGAAAAAAAGGTTAAGCTATGGGCTCTGCTCCAATGATTATTCCTGCTTCTTTTGAACGCATAACCGTTAAAATTTAGGAAAGTTCCTTGTGGTAGAAAACATTGGCAAATTTTATGAAAAAATCATTTTGCAAAGAAGATGTGTTACATTGTAAAATAATGTTTTAAATAAAATAATTTGGTTATCCAGTAGCAAGTACTCATTGTGTCATATTTGTCATGCCTTCTGGCATAACAAATTTAGCATTTACTGCAAGACACATTGGCTGCTGTCACAGGAAATAACGAAATTGATTTAAAAGAGGGACAGCATATGGAAAAAATATCACTTCGGTAATGGACATAATGCTACAGTAATTAATAAAAGAAGAAAATAATCTTCTTGTATAAAGAAATCTAATACATTTAAAGTACATCCCTGGAGCAGTTTGCTGTGCTTCCAAGCCTAGGTGAACTCTCCTAGGTGCAGTAAACTTCCAGTGTAATTTACTGTATCAGGACTATGCCAAGCAGGAACACATAGCAGATATAGCATAGAATATATAAGAAGCTAGAACCTTCCCCTCCCTCTGAAATCTGACATTTTGACTTGATGAACTTTTGTACAAAATTCTTTCTTCCTTGAAAAAGAAAGCAGTATATATACTTGAGCTGGACTGTCAGACTGCTTCCTTGCTGCTGCATCACAGTGAAATAAAATTTTTTATTTCAAGATTGGACTGAATCTAATGGCATGTGTTGACTTCTCTGAATTCTGGCTTGCCTAGAAGTAGAGCTGAAGTGGGGAGGTCAACGAAAAATTACTGCTTTTTGATCAGGGAAGGGGGAAAAACCCAATTTGCACGGATTCAATAAAAAAGTGGCTAAAACTTCTGTCTCTAGAAGGCCAGGTGGCTGTTGCAAGGCCACTTAGATGGTTATTCTAAAAGTTATAACAAATGAAAACACGAAGCAAAGACTCCTGAAAAGGTGTGTATTCCCTATTTTTCCAGAAAATAAGGAGAGGTTAATTCAGTTCTAGAAGAGAAGGGAGTTGACCTGCTAGATCCTTGCAATTGCTTTTAAGGTCTTTTACTTTCTAGAGAACAATGAATGTGGCATAGACATACGAGTGGATGTTTCACTTTGTAAAGCTCTGAAGGGTGGGTTTAGAATATTGCAAACAAGTGAGAAGTACATCCCTGGAGCAGTTTGCTGGCAGGCAAGAGAGATCTCTCAGGCAGTAAATAGAGTTTGTTAAAGTGAGTGGCTCAAATAGCCTAATCTGTGCTGATTTCCATGGACAAGCTGTAGTGAGTCCTTCGGAAACCTTTAGATCGTGTTGTTTGTGCAAGGTCATGTCATGCACACAGCATCAGGTACAGGTGCACAGAACAAAATGCACCTGCAAAGTCATACAGACTGAGGAGCCTAGAAAAGGTCATATGCAAAAGGTATGCAAGTTCCTCAGCTTCACACCAGGGATCCCTCTTGAGATTGTTCATAGGGCAGGGAAATGGAAGGTGATTAAAAAACCCAAACAAACCAACCCAAAAAGCAACAAAAAAACCCCCTTCTGAGAAGTTAACAACATTGTAAACTTTTCTAAAAGGCAGGTACTATCTAAGGCATGTGACATTTTACTGATATGGTCAAACTACCTGTGGATTTTCTCCTAAATAACCTGTAGAAATGAGGTGCACAGACCTGGGAGCAACTTATCTTTTCCTGACATACATCTCCTCTTAGTTTTCCAAGCACTCAATTTTTCAACAATTTCTCTGAAATACTGATAAGCTTTTTAAGAAGAGATTGGGGGATTGAAGAATGATAACTGTATGAAAATGTATTTTCTTTCTGCTTCATAGAAAATAGCATAAAGCAACGTAAGAGAGAATTCTTGTTTATTAGACTGTAATAATAAGAATCTAGTCTCTCAGTTTATTATTAGTCATGTTCCAGCCAGCCTGATAAATAGACTTACAACATTTGCACTTTATGCATAGTACTCAGCGGAACGAAAATTTAATTTATTCTTTTTTATAACATTCGTATGAAAGATTATTTTTTGAGATTTGAAAAACTGCTAGAATTTTTAAGTGGTTTTATTTATAGAGTATTTTTTTGCTTGTTTCCTACTTTGTAACAGCAAAAAGAATAATGACTTCATCCTCCAAACAATATTTCTTTTACCCTAATCCTTTTTAGGAGCGAAGATCTCACAAAGCTTCTTGCAATAACAAATAAGCCATCAGGAGCTCAAGAGAACCTGGTTGTTTCTAGCTGCCCAGTACTACACCTTCAAAGCAAAACCCACAGAGACAGCCCTGCTCTGCATAGCGAACAGTCAGTCTAGCAGGAATAACCACTAACTAATACAAAAGGGCACAGAGAAGGACCCAGTATAATGGGAATGAAGGGATTTTCATACATGTCTGCTAAAACATCCATATCGGTTTGTACCAATCACATCTCATTGACACCTGAAAGCACAAACTGGCAACAGAGAATGGAATCAAGTTTGTAAAGACTTGGTATGTACATTTTCTTGCTTTTCAAGAGAGAGATGCAACATAGAGCTGGACACAGACCAAAGAATGACTGACCTCTTTTATATATACTCTCTTTAAATATCTGCTAGTGGAGTAAGACAAATCTGGGTGAACTCTCACCAGAATGAAGACATCAAATTACTAGCAGGGAGCCTTAATAATAATGTATTTTTCTCATTATTAATAATTAATAACTTCCCTCCCCCCAAATCAAAAGCTCAGAATGAGAGACCACAGATGCTCTTTTAAGCATCTGTCAGAGGACCATTTCCATGCCGGTCAGCTGAGGGAGTCTGTTCAAGGGTGCTGTACCTAGAGGCATGACACTGTTACAGCTGAAAGTTGCTGGGAACCTCTGTGTTTTGCTCCACGACTTCCTACTGCTACAAACTGCCAGAGCATCCAGGACAAGGAGAAGATTGCTGAGGAGTTACCCTGGTCGTGTAGGAATATAGGTGAACAGAACAGCGTGAGAAAGATCTTTGGTTTGATCCACAAACACTGCTCTTTTAGTAGGTAATTGGGGGGAGGGGGTGGGCAGTAAATAGTACAAAAGTGTATTTCATAAAGGAACTCATTCACATAGCCATAGCTAACTTGCAGGCTTGAAGACAATGGAAAAGCACAGGTTATTAGGAAGGGGTGAAAATAATACATTTATTTTCTTTCCTTTGGCAGAGAATTCAGATACATTTTTGTATCTGGATTTGGATGAAATGTTCCTGCCATTTGTGCAGCCCAGAGATAACTGCAAAGCATTCTGAATATTTGGCTATGTACAGCAATATTCTGTGTCATAAATCATGGATCACATTAGCCAGGCCATCCATAAACTCAGTAAGTAATGATAAATGGAAAGCCAAATTTGGCTTTCAGTTGTGCTGGTGTAAATCTGTAGTAGCTTTGAAATCTACAGAACACTCAGTTTTAGAAGAAACTCTTTATTTTCAATATTCCCCGAAGACCTGAAAATCAAAGGGCCACTTTCAGAGCACTAAGAGCAGCTTATCACTTAAGATAAAAGTGTAAGAAATCCAGAGATCTTGTGAAAAAGAAACCTGCTTTCTAAATTTGCATGTTCCAATAAATGTTGTCATAGTTAAATAAATGGTGGCAAACATTCTGATTAGCAAATCTCAAATCTGAAGAGGCCACAGAAGGCAATAAACTAAAGCAGCACAGGAATTACATTGTTTTGGACACATTCTGAGATCAGTTTGTGTATGTTCCGAGATCAGTTTGTGTGGATGTACTGATACCTCCTCATTCCTCTGCTCAGGCTGGCAGGAAGGCTCTGGTTCATTTTTTAGCTGTGTTGCATCCTGTGAGCAGGAAAAAAGTCTTCCTGACCTCAGCTGGGAGGATGCTGTAGCTGATGCTCCAGACTCTATCTGAAGACCCGGTTCTGGGTAAGCATTTCTCTTTGCTTTCCTATAGCAATAGGTCTGGTTGTTGCTCTTTAATTAATGGGGACCTGATTATTATGCTGCTAGTTGGCAGTTGTAGATGGTGGGGAGACTAAGGATGACTAAAATGAGATGGAGAAGAAGGTGGTATTGTTCTATATAAACAGGAAAGAAAACAAGGCCAAGACGTCCCTCATCCCTTGGTCCTGAGATGCCAGAATTATGGCATTTTTTGCCATTGTGCCCTGTGAGTGGGGCAGGAGGGCCAGAACTCTGTCCGGTGCTTCTCCAGGCACAGGTCTAAGCTGACAGGATCTGGGGTTTTAAGAATTATGTCTTAGGCTGTACCTCCATTGACAGGGGTTTCCTTGTGAGGGTCTGTACACATGGGTCTTGGAGGACTTTGTGCATGGAAACACATATGCTCAGAGGAGTAATTTGGAGTGTCTCCTCATTTGAATGCATCAGAAGCACAGCTGGCAAAACACCAGTGGGACAGAAAAGGAGTAGCAGCTGGACGCCAAGTGTGTTGGATGTTACCTTGATGTAAAACAAGTCTGTGCAGAGATATGTATAGAGTTTGTAGTGCTTTTGGGATGAACGCAGAACATGGATGTCTAAACTCCCTTCAAATGTGGATTAGTGTCCCTGTTGGCTAACTCATGGGGGACTGACAGTGTAAAGCTGCAGGTGCCTAGAACTAGCTCTTTACTAAGAGGTCTACAAGGTCTGCTCTAATACTGAGCAGTTTTGAGTGAGGAGGAGACATTGGACTATCCTGGTTTAATACATCTAAGCTCAAGCTCATGCTTCCTTTGATGTGTGAATATCTATGAGAGGCAGTGCCTCCATATTGCTGTGTGCATCAGGTAGGGATGAAGTTGTCAAAATCCAGGTGTAAACAGCAAAGCTGCTGTACTTCAGGGATACTTGGCTCTGGAGCAGAGGAGAAGTGGAGAGGTATTTGAGTTATGCCTACTGCTAATCTGTATTAACAAAAAAGCACTGCAAGCTATTTTCATTATCCTTTGCTTGCTTTTTGCTAATCCTTCGCTAGTCAGAAAAAAAGCAGCAATATTTTGAAGGCTTAAATTTATTCGCATCTGTTCTGCAGAGTCGCATGTAGTGAGGACCGCATGCTTAGAATATTATCAGTCCAGGTGTTGCGTACATTCATCTAATTGAAGACCACCGGATTGCCTGAATGAATTCCTATTAACTAGAGTTGGTTGAACTGTTACCTCTATTTGTTTCCTCTCGTGCCACTAGATTATATGGAAAAAGAACAATTTCTCAGATAGTCAGTCAGTCAGAACTTTTTATATCGGAATTGAGCAGCAATGCAGCCTCTCACTTGTTGCCAAATTCCTTGTGTGAACTGGTAGCAATAATAAAAAAAAAGATAGTTAACATTTACATCCTCATAACACTTGCCCTCTACAGAGCCTAAACCATCTATCATCTCCAGTTTGCCCAGCTGCAAATGAAAGATTAATGATTTGCTCAAGACAACACGAATAAACACATCTTTTTTCCTTGCATTTTCAGCATTACAATTAATCATCTGACATATTGCCTTTTTTAGATGATACCAGAAGTCTATTCAATTTGATTCTAGCATAGTGATACAAAGTAATATTTGGCCAAAATTTTCAAGTTCAAAGCAAAAGCCACAAACTTTCAGACATATCTACATTGTGTATCCTGACTGTAAATAACAGGAACATCACATGTTTTTGATAATATGTAGAGAGCAAACTGAGCAAGCACATTCAAGAGAAAAACTGAAAGACTTTACAAAGCTAAAAGAGTACATGAGATTTAGAAAACTTGTATCAGATCTCTACATTTGAACAAAATGTTTTGATCCTGCAGAACTTGAATTCTGCTGGCAGTACTCTCAGAGCTTCATAAAACCCCATATTGTCATATCAGAAAAATATCTGACCCTAAAATCTGAATTTACAGGTGTTTATTAAATCAGAACCAGAGAAACGCTCTTACTGAACCACATGGGGACAGTTATTTGCAGCAGAAAAGGAAAATGAGTTGAAATGCACAGAAAAAGAGAAAGCTGAGCCAGAAAGGGGAATAGAGGAATGAAATAATAGAACAATAATGGGTGACTGTGACACAGATGGGTTATTAGCTCAGCTTTGACTGGGCTTGTACAAAAAATGTCCTTTCCCCCAGCTTTCTCCTGTTCAAACTAATTCATCACACTATATCTATTTTTCTGGTCTCAGATAGATTTCATCTAAAGACTGCTTCAAAACATTTGGAGGAATCCCCTTTGGTGACGTCTTGAAACATGTATGTCTTTTTCTCCTGGAAAAGGCTATTCTGCCCTGCTGGCAGGCCTGCCTTCTTTCCTCAGGCTCTATTTCTCTGATACAAGAACTTGTTTGCTAGAAATTATCAAGTTTCTGCAATGGCTAGGATAGCCTGACCTGCTTTTAGCTGCTAAGAAAGCCTTTTTACTCCATGGGCTAATGCAGGTCCATTCCAAAGAGACAGGCAATATATTATGACATCCCTGTGTTGTGTACATTCTCCAGGAGCATCAAACCCTCATGTGAGCCTGTTCTAGTGTAACACATTTTCCATCTTTTTAATTAATTCAATCCTTCCTGCCATTATCTAACTAAATACATCTTTTTCTAGCTTCTCATATATGTATTTTGAATTGAGGGTACTAGTTTGTAAAGCTTGTTAGCTGATGATTGGTGATTCTGTTCTTTTTCCTGGTGCTTTCCAATTAGGTAATCTCAGTCTTCTTTGAACTTCCTCTTCCGTGACCCGCACTTCACTTTCATTAATCACATCCCTCCGTTCACATGTTCTTTTTTCAATCTGCTTTGCCAAAAAGTTATATGATGCCTCCCATTCCCATTGTTCTTTCCAGAAATCAGTCATGCTTAGTTCATTTGTCAATGTATTCTTCTCATCTTTCTGCCTGACAGTTTGAAAGATTTCCTCTGGTCATCTCCACTTCACAGGTAATGGTGGTGTTTGTGTGTGTATTCCTTTAGTTCTCTTGTCTGTATCAATAAGTTCTCCTTCAACTCCACTTCAACTTCTGCAATGTTATGATATGAGATTAAGATTTTTTTTTCCTGTGATTGCATTAGTATTGATCTACTTTTCAATTTCCCCTTATTCATGTCACCCCAAGTAAAGCTGCTGTCATGACAATGTTCCTGTAGACCCAGTGGGACAAGTACAGGGTGGATATGAAATGGAGCCATGCCTAAAAATCAGTAAGTGTAATTTTATATATGGAAAAGTTTTGAAAATGAAAACTGTGCAGCATCATGCCTATTTAGATCTGTTTCTTATTATGGCTATGTCTTTTAAAGTAACACTGTACTATAGGAATCTTTCATGATTCTTTACTGATTCCCTCAGGAATTGTCATCCTGCCCCCCCCGGTGAAATGGTTATTGCATAAATGCATATATAATACTATATTTCACACTAAAAGTGAGCAATTAAGACACAAAATTCTACAGTATGTTCTATTTCTCTCTCTCTCTCTGTCTCTCCCCTGCTGTCCTAATGGATGAAATAGGAAAGAAACGTGGCACAATTCGTATGGCTTTCCATTCACAACTTCTGTGTCAGCTGGAAGCTGAGGTTTCTCAGAGTGAACATTATCATTCTGTCTGAAGAAAAGTTTTAGAATTTGAAGAATAAATGATGTAGTGTTTGGTTTTGCCCTCTTCTGGACATCAGAAGATTTTTTTTATTTGGAAAAATCAGTATTTTCATTGTGCTTTGTTTCTGAACTAGGTAATAAAATTTAGAACCTCTTATAATGAGTGACTGACCATGTGGTTTAGGTCAGGATTGCCAACATTATGGTCTATCACATGTCAGAGAACCAGTTATACTAAATGTATTCATTTCTGATAAATTAGTCAGAGAGGTAACTGTGCGTGTTCTTTTAATACTGTGAGTTTCTATGCTTTTTGGTAAGTGTTACCCCTATCTGCATGATGGTAAAGGACCTTTTTTACTTTTAAGTGGCCACTCACAACTCATTGTAAGTAAAATGTATTTTCTGAGACCTGTGCCTTGATAGAAGGCATGAGAGTCTGTTCTTCCTGTGAAAAAAGTAGTTGACTTGCATACAACATAGAGACACTAATTTAAATTTTAAATCTGCTTACTGAAGAGAGGAATGTGTTTTGAAGCTACAGTTTCATAATTTGGAACTAGCTAGAGCATCTGTTCTTTTGCAGATAAAGGGCAAATGGAGTCTGAATCAAATTACCTCAACCATTATTTTGTCTCTGTGTTGTTGGTATCCTTGCACTTATCCTCATCACTTCTGTCTAAACTTTTGAATATTGGAAGTGACTTGGTGAGAAATATTTTATTCCCATTTTAGGACTTAATTTGCTGCCTACCATTTGTTTTACATTCTTTCTTCTTCCCATTGTTATGCTACCTTTGTCAGCTCTTTTGAAAGCATATATTGTGAAACATAATTACATAGAAATAATTCTATGAAGTGTGACTTCTACAAAGTACCAATACTTCAGAAGAAAACCCTGTTAACACACTCTTATTTTCCCTCCATCTGCACTGCTTCCTTCCTCTCTGCGTTAACTCTGTACCTGGAGGTATGCAAAAGTCATAGCAATTACTCTGTTTAAAAACTTCTACTTCATGCAACCTAAGAAGCACTGCATAAGAAAACAGCACATCCACATCACAGTAATTCTTTGGTCTTGTAGGGTCAGTACAAGCCTCTCCTATGAATTCTTGTCCATTACAATTAAGGAATGCCAAAATCTTTTTCTCATGTGCTCTCTAAACACCCTTTCTCTTAGGCTAGGAATCTTTGCTGCATAAATATAGTTTGGTTAGTGATGTCTAGACTAGCTTTAATACTGCACAACTGCTAGCAATGAAGTAAAACTTTGGCAGCACCCTTGTCAGCCCCCTTAATAAGTTCTCAGGGTTTTTAACCACCAAACTGCTGATTTCTGGGTAGATAAAGTAACTGAATTTAGCTAAATCTTTTATAGTCCCTGAATATGCCCACTGGTTTCAAAGCCCTAGAATGAATAGTTCCACACCTAAAATATCAAGCTAAATAGCAGTCAGCCATGGGAAGCAAACTAAAGCTGGATAGTTTAGTGGGTAAGATACTTGAGAAGAGGTTAGAGCTAGTCTTGGCTGTGCAGTCATTTCTTAAATTTCTTTAAGAAAGACAGTAGACTCTCTCTGGCTCAGTTCTTTCAGTGTTAAATGGGATTTCTAGTGCTTCCTGATCGTGTGTGTGTATGTGTGTGTGTATATATATATACATACACATACTCACATACACACACACACAAGGCCATGTCCATCATTGTGCTGAGTGTTGTGAAGAGAGTGGTGAAGTTCTTAAATATTCAACACTCATGAATAAAAGTGGGATTCATCTCACTCAGTGACAGTCTTCTAAAAATTTAGGCATCTATGATCTCCCAATAATTAAGAGAGAGTAAAAGCCTCAGTCTTGCCTGCTCGGACACCTATCAGCAGATGGAATGAATCACTGCTCTTAAGGTGCATATGTCTCCCCAGGGATGACAGAGGTTACCAGATTAAACTATAATTCCCACTTTTAGAGGCTATATTTGATTGAGGTTCATATTCTAAATGGAAATCTCTAGTATGGCTGTAAGTAGAAAATACTGTTTGTTACCTTAGGATGAACCTGACATCATCAGAGATGATATACCAGGAAACAGCCCTATCAGAAACTTCTAAATGCATAGGTTTTCTAAACTTGGACAGAAAAAAACAACTTATCTTTAGAAACGAAAGTTAAAGGAAAAGAAAGTAACAGAGTGAAGTTCATTTTTTCTTCTGTTCTTGGTCTTTCTGTGTTTTCATACTTTCTGGGATGTGATAGCATTCCAGAGAAATCTTGCCAAATATTTTATTATTGACAGCATTTAAATCCAGGGTGATGAAAGCTCTAAGTATCCTGCCAAATCTAGGAGAGGAGGCAAGTCTGTTCTCTGCACCATTTTACCATCTTTCCCCACTGAAGATTGACGATCCTAAAGGGTTTCCAGCTACAAAAATTCCCAAGACGTCTGCAGCAGCCGTGGTCAGCAACTGCTGGTGATATCTGGGGGACAAAAATGATCAGATGGAGGAGCTTGAAGCATAAAAGAAATGCCTATCCAGACTGGGTGTTGACTTCTCTTTATCATCTGAGACACTTGTTAGCTTCGGTCTGCATTGTGTTTTATTACCAGTTCTATACAGAATCAACAGGAAATCCTGACTGGGGCACTATGAATCTGAGGTAGCCATTAGTGAATAGCTGTGAATGTAAAATGAGTAACAGTCACATTACACCACTTTAAATACATACCTCTATCCAACAGAGAGTATGGAGAACCTGTGGCTCCACGTCAGATTACCACTCAAATCTTCAAGCACACATTTATTCAGCAAAAGCATGGTTAAAATTTTGCAAACCAAACGTGGCATGTAGACACCCATCTTCCACTGAGATTAGAGCAAATCCATTGCATTACTAAGCAAACATCAGCTTTTTGCTTCTTTACATGTTACTCTGGAGAGCTAAGAGCCATTAGGCGAATGGTTAGGGGCATATTTTGACCAAGATGTGCAAGAACAGTGCTTCACTTTTTTCAAAATCTTGCGTTGGTGCTCAGCACAGTCTCTGAACATGCTTGGAAATCTGAATAAAATGCATAAACATTAGGTAATGAGAAAGAAAAAGGCTATGTGACTAACTTAAATGATCCCAAGTTGTGTCTGCAATTGTGGCACTATTTACCAATTTAAATAATGATGGTTTTGTCACTTAAAACTGAATGTATAGAGAAAGCTACTTGGTTCAGTCCTGCATATTCTAAAGTCTTTGCTATGAAATAATTGAAAAATATTCTGTCCACATGTGCTGAAGTGTATTCTCTTCAGAAGTTTCCTTGCTTAAAGGTCATTCGCTGCTGCCTGCACTGGATAAATAACAGGATCTGAGGATCTATTTATCATAAGAAAGGGCATTGTATGAAAGAACAGGGTGGTAACAGTCCCTTTCAAAACAGCTGTGCTGCAACACTGCATTCATTTCTGAACACTATGTTTCTATGTAAATTATTGGTGGGACATCTGAGAAAAGAAACTATAATGATGAGAGAGCCAAAGGGCCAAAGAGATTGACTTCCTAGAGAAGATGAAGAGCCACACATACATATGGTAGCTTGGACATGTGATTAATGGCTACTGGAACTATGACAGAGGTCTTCCAATATTTAATGGGCATGAACACAGAGAAGCGATGGAACTTTTTAGGATAATGAAAGTGAAGAAAAGTGTAAATCTTTTGGGATAGGAGACTGTTGTGTAGGAGAGTCTATTAGCTCTGTTGAAATATTCACTGTCAGTATAGCATTGTCCTAGTTTTGGTTTGTAATTTTTGCATGACTGCTAGAAATTTGCTTTAATAACAGTAAGGAGAAATGTAGTCAAAGTAACAAGAAAACAAAAACTCCATTTTGAGAGGAAAATCTTCCTGTCTGGTGACTTTTATGAGCTCTAGATCTTTCTGAACAGTAGTAAAGCCCTCTTGGGACCTTAGTAGGAGAATGGGAAAGATGTAAGCAAATGCATAATACCAAGCACTTTTAGATTGACAAAGAGCAGAACTAGATTTGCTGAGGTTTATCCTTTTTAAATTGCAACAATAATCAAAGCCTTTAACTTTTTTAAAAACACATTACCCTTTGGTGCATCTATAATTCAGAAGACACTGGAAAAGCTAAGCAAAAGAAATAAACAAAAGGTTCTACTGTGTTGAGGCACCCCTCCTTCTCTTTCTTCTTCTTCTTCTTCTGAGAACTGTGCCCCAGAGGAAGCAATGGAGTGAATATCGTTTAAGTTCATTCTGCAATATAAGCATCTTCACCACGACTGGCATGCACTTGCCTTGCTTTACGTACCAGCACAGGATGACAAACTTCAGCAATTTTTATCATCCACTTAAACATTTGCAGCATGACTGCAACCAGCTACGCGTATGACGCAGCACCTCGGAAGCTCACTCCTAGAAAGTGTGGGGCAGTTGCTGATGCCACCAGGCTTGGGATGGGCATCCACAGGGTGAGGCCAGGGTGCTTGGGTCATCCATACTGGTACTTTCCTGTTTTCCTAGGGAAGAAATCTACCTCCCCAACCTGTCCTCCTGACTGCAGAGACATGTTCGACTCCTATCGGTTGTTCAGAATAGTGGGTTTGATTTATTTTCCTGCTCTGGCTGTGGTGATCAAGTACAGGGCTGCTTGAGAGATATCCCTGGACAGCACTGGTTGTGTAATTTGCACACCTTATTACCCCCGTTTTTGTTCCTTCCTTTCTCCGCTCCTGCACCTACATTTCTCTGCCCCAATCTTCTCCCAGATAAACAACCAATCCCTACGTACTTTTTCCCCATTTGTGCCAGTTTTGGGACATTCATACCCATATTTGGTATTTCTGTTACCATTGCTTAGGTATTCTTAACCTTATATGGTATTACTGATCTGATCACCCAGGCACTGTTGACCTTGGAAGACTTGACTACCCCAGGGGTCCCCAGTGCTCCTCTCTAGTTATCTGTGAAGTTTGGTCAGTTCACACATAACTCCTCCTTAACAACCTGTGAAATTCAGACCTCTCCTACAGTGCTCTCTGTAACTTTTGATAGCATCTCACACTGTTATCTGTCACATCCAAGGACTTCTCAGGTCGAGTTCATCCAGTGGGTTTTCATGCCCTGTCCAGCTTAGCCTTACTGGGGCTCAGTCCAGTAGCTCTGGCACCTGCCTACAGCCCACTTGACCTGTGCTCTTTCTGTCTTTCTCTTATTTTACTCCACTTGCATATTTTACTCTTTCTGAGGTTTGTTTCCTTCCCTACTTTTCAGCTTCCTTCCACTTTGAAAAAAAATCTTTCCATAAACTTTAAAAGAGCAATGTGTTGTGGTCTTCACCTATATCTGGCTATAACTGCTGAAAGAAAGAGTGAGTCAGAGTCTGGAGTGCCCTGCTTGAGCTCTGGTGTCATAAGTGATTTCATATTACAGTACGATAAAGGAAATTGGGTCACAGATTAGATTTCCTTGGCTTGGTGAAGAAATCTATGACCCCCTGAATTATTGCATTTTTATTCTGACTCATCCAGCTAGAAGGGTCCCAGCTCTAAAAGATGAAACAGAACCAGATCCCTGATGTATGTAAATACAGAAAGATTGAGGGTTTGGGAGCTTTGGATGAATAAAATTGCTAATATGAATATACCTTAGATCAATGTGTTTAATAGGTTACCAGTGTCCTTATTATCTTACAGGTGTGTTTCGGAGTTGCCTTCTAGAGGACTCATGATAGATTAGTCTGCTCCCAAATTCCCAAAAAAGCCTGCAGCTCCTTAGGTCTCCCCAAATAAACTTTTCTAGCACTCTTAAAACCTGAGCCCAGTGCTTGAATTCTTGCCCCTGAAAAACTGGGTCTGCACTCAGTCGTAAGTTATTGTTTCATAGAGCATCACATATGTTAAAAGGTAGCCCAGTTTTTGTCATAAGAATTTCTAAGCCTTTTTATGCTCATAAGAAAATCATAGGCAGAGATTTAAGCGCTTGCACATACCACTCCTTTCCCTCTCCCTAGAGAAAAGGAATGTCACAGTCGGTGAGAGTTAATGCTTGCAAAATTGCACTATTTCATATAATATCTATCAGTGTTGCTGAATGTATTTTAAATTGTAAAGGTTTCTTTTATAAAATACCCTCCCTTGCTTTCTCCTATTAAAAAAAAAAAATTAACTAGTAAATGTGCATGTGTGTGTGTGTGTGTGTGTGTGTGCATGTGCGCGTGCCCTCTTCTATTCAACAACAAAAACCTGCCATCAGGACAAGGTAGCCATTTACCAAGCAGACATAAGATGGATTCTACCCTTAATACTAAGATATAATTTGCCAGTTGGGTGTTTTTAACACACTATGAGTTGAGGACAAATTTGGCCCTTTTTTTTGGCCTCAACTGCAAAAAGACTTTCTACAATAGAGCTTACTTCCAATTTACATAGTACTGATGTGTTAGTCTTACGATAAAATCCCAGTGCACTAGAAATGACTGGTGTTCCATTTTTGCTTTCCATCCTCCATGCTTTCTCCAATTCTTATCATTGTTGCTGTTCAATATTTTCTGTACTTTCAATGTGATATGGATCTCTGCCTTTCTTTGCTATTGCCACAACTGGTCTCCTCACATATATTCCAATTCTATTAACAGTAACGTTTGAAAATTTTGATAATGCTTTTTCATTTCTTATTTTCTACATCTTTGTGTCTTGTGAAGATAACATTCCTTCCTTACTCGCTGCACATTACTGCCAACTTTCTAATGTAGTAATTTATACTCATCTCCAGACAGTTAGATGCATCAACTGAAACATGATTTACAGTTAATGAGGCCAGGTCACACATTTTATTATCTGAATTCACATTTTCCCTATCATCTGTCTTCTGTCTTTACATTGACTTATCTTATGCAAATGACCGATTTTGAGCAGTCAGTTAAAACTTCAGGCTGTTCTGTCCTTCCTCCTTTATCAGGTCACTTGTAATTTTCCATTTTATTCAATGAGATTTTCTAAAAGATACTGCATGTGGGGTTTCTTCATCTCTTTCTGCTTGGGTATCTCTTCCTGTTGTCTAATGACTTATTGTCAGAAGTAGTATATTCCTCAGATAGTTTTGGTTTTGATCCAGTAAGTCCATCTCTCAGTTTCCTGTCATTACTCATTGTATTCCCCGACATCCTTCACTGATCTCATCTTTTCTTCTGTACACTTCATGCCAACATAAAGTCACTTCAGGTCAGAGTTCATACAGTGCTAACTTCCTCCTGCTGCTCCTGTCAGATTCCCTTAAATCCACTTTTCATCAAGTCACTAATCCCAGGGATATGATCTAATTGGGTGGTATGCTGCAGCCCCTTAAGTAAGCCTAAGTATTGCTGAATTTCCCTTAAAAATACTCTTTATTTTCTTTGTTTCCTTATCATAATTCTTTTCTCTTGAACTCCTTTATAAAGCTGTCTACATCTGCGCTGTTGGAGAGTCCTTGCCGCTTTCCTGTGGCATTTGTGCAATTCCTTTCAGTATCACAAGACACTGTTAAATCTAAATACTAGCTCTCAAATCTCTCTCAGAAAGTTTTCACTGAGGAATTAACATCAAGGAAAACCTGCATATTTTCAGTCCCTATAAAACATATGGAAATTTTTCTTCTCTTCTAGTTTTCCAATAGCATTTCCTATACATTTCAATATTTGCAACTTAAAAAAAAACCCCAAGGAGATAAGCAAGAGCAAACTAGGCCTTTCCTAAACTCTTGTCTTCCTGTTGTATCAATCCATTCTTTTGTCCATGCAGCCTATTTTAAATTCTAACAACAGATACCCTTAAAAGATTCAAACATATTTTTGCAAATTTCTGTCAGTGTGATACTGTTGTATACTGCAGTGCAATTTACCTGACTAAACTGCAGGCTTTTCCTCATTTGTTTGGCAAAGCTTTCTTCTCCATGTCATCTTTGTCTGCTATCCGATGGCTCTTTAGAACCTGAAACTTTGGCATCCTTGTTCTCGAGGAATCCTACCATTAGTTTCAACATGCTTGTCCCGTCCCACTCGGTGGGTGAGGGTGAGGTTAACCTTTTGATTCTCTGTGCGGTAATCTGGAGCAATGACAATTACTCGAGAGGTTCAATCAGATCACAACTTTACTCAAAACTTGCTTAAAACTTGGCAGAAAACAGCGGATAGTGGCTTGGCAAAACTTGTAACAGTATAACCACGACAAACTCGCAATATTACCACGACAAGCTCACAATGACATTACCCTGACAAACTCGCAATGATATTACCACGACAAATTCACAATGATATTACCCTTATGTGCCCAGAATAAGGTCAGAAAACAGAGAGAGAAAAAGAGAGATACAAGAAAGGGGGAGAGAAGGAGAAAGAAAGCTATCACTACCCTTGGATCCAGCGATGGTCTCTGCTCTGAATTATAGTCCTCCGGTGGCGGGCGCACACAATGTGGCTCTTTGCAATTGTGTCTTTTATAGTCTAAATCTCCGTCCACAGTCACGCCTCCTGAAGACTTATATGGGTTCATTCTACACAGTTCTTGACATATATGGTGGTATTCCAGATGGTTCTTCACCTACTGAGCATGTGCGGCTTATTGGGGTGGTGGTCTTAGGGACTTTCCAAGGAGCTACAAGCCCCCTCCTCAAATAAGCTTTCTGTGGTCTCTGGCCATATATGGTGGGTTACCAGGCTGGTTCTGCCAGAACACAGGACAGCATACCCTCTGGCACACCCGCTGTGTCCATGCCAGCCAATTTCTTGCTAATGTCCCTCTTTGTTATGCAGACTGTGCCTTAATTGCTACAATGTTTGAGACATTGACAGATGTTAACTCTTTCAGTCCCTTACAATGCTTGACATGTTTTTGCTATTAATACAGTTTTAATGCAGTTCAGTTACACCCAAATCTTGGGAAAACAGAATATAGACGTCAAATTTTAGCTGGAACATTTTACTTTGTAGCAATATTTTTAATTAACAAAATCTTTCTTGATACCATTGAGTTAAATGCATCTTTTCCTGATTGTTTGCATACATTTTCTGAGCAGAAGTTTTATGTTTGAAAAACCCTTTACTGATGATTTTAGATTCCCTTCATTCCCAGTTGCTTTCCAGTTAAGTAATTCTCTCTGAACATCCTCATCTGTGACCTGCACTTTATTTTGATTAACCACACCATGTTATTCACACTTTGTTTTTAATATCCACTTCTCAAAGAAGTCTTTGTTTCCCTTCAATCAAGAAATGAAGCATACTTTTTCTTCAGTAGTTGTATTCTTATCTTTGTTTCAATCATCTGCCCAATTTCCTCTTTTCATTTACAAACAACTTTTTTGGTGCAATCATCATCATTACAAGTGAAGTTAGTAGCAATCTGGAAGGTTGTCCGACATTTAAGCTGCAATAAATATAATATTACTGACTTTAAGCATGCCCTTTTTCAACATAAATTCAATTCTTTAAATTTGATTTTGAGATGAAAGCTGTGTGGTAGGAAAACCATATGTCAAATTTTAATTGGGAATGATAAGGACTCCCCCAATTGGCTAGCAAGTAATGATTTATTCAAGTTTATATGGAAAGTGCCTTCTGTCATTGTTTGTGAACACAGTAAATATACATCAAATGTGAGCTTTTCTATCGGTGCTGTTTAAAAGAAGACACACGCAAGAAATTCAAGGATTTCTTTTTTTAAGTAAAGGTATATGAGAGCCTTTCAGGCTCTGAGTGTTGGAAAGATTTGCTCCTCTGCCAGCCTCACAACTGCCAAAGAAAAGGATGGGTCGCCATCCTACTGTGTTAGTACACAAAAAGCCTACATGACCTGCTAGCATGCCTGACTGCCTTTGCTTACTGAAGAAAGTAGTCTGGCAAGAAGCCCCAGATAAAGTTACCATCTGCTGGGCCTTTGCGTTTTCTCAACAAGGCTCCTGCCCTCCACAGCCAAGTCTCTATAGAGAAATCAGTGTTGGACAACGCCATGCTTTGGCTTTCCATGTCAGTGTCGCAAAATGAGACTACTGACGACAAGGAAAGGAATTGGGATTTTGGCAACTCCATAGGAGCGCATGATGCTTGGCACCAAAGGATGTGATGAGGAGCACATAATTCAACACAAAACCTCTTAGTAATGTAATAACTGGCCCAGAATTTGCTGACTGCTTGTTAATTATTGAACAATCCCAAACTGTCTGACCAAAAACCTACCCTATGTCTCCTCAGCTGCTTGTCCCAGATGACTAATAGCAACTGTTTTTGAAAGGGATCCAGGAACGTCTTTGTAGTGCCTTTACTTTTCCACAGCTCTAGCCAAGTGTCTATGTACCAAGAACCCTGAAACTCCAAGCCAAAACCTCTCCCTCCTGGTACTTCTTCCATAAACAAGTTCTCTGTTAGATTTCAAATACAGCTGACACTGAAATATGCCAAAAAAGAAGCTTGAACAGAAGGATTCTTTGATTAGAAATTCTCTTAACATCTTAAAAAAATATGGCTTCTTCATTGTTACCATTAGTGCAAGCAACATAGGGAGAAAGGGAAAAATACAAAACATTAACTCCTTAGACAAGCAACAAGAGGTAATAGTCTCTAAATTCAGCTGTGAATAACAAAAAAAGGGGCATTTTGTAAACAAGATGTCTGTTTCTGTATCTCTCTAAGTTTCCAGAGGAATTTGGGGAACAGAGACTAGATATTGTCTTCTGACCTGAATTTTTAGAGGTGACACCTCTAAAAGTTTCATTTTTAAAACGCTTTTCTTTAGAAACTTGTACTTACTTTTGACAAAGAAGAAAAAGGTGGTTAGTTTTACAAAATCAGCTACAACTGAAAGAGAAGCCACAGCAAAGGTTCATTTTCTGAACAGGTATCTGCCTTGTTTCTGTCACACTTTGCAAATGCTAATGTTGTGAGGTTTATAAAAGGAGAGCAGGATTGTTCCTTGGTCAACAATGCCCTGACCCACTACTGTCTGAAGAACTTGTCAAATGAGATCCATGACTAGTTTAATCAGAGTTTTATTCCTCAAATGTTGTTCAAGCACAGGCTTTATTCATATTCTGATTTTTAACAATACCATGTGCTAACCCTCTCAACACAATTCAGAGACTCTTTTCTCTTTAAGAAAAGCTTTCCTTTCTTCCTTCTGTGATATGGTCACATCTATTACCTAAGCCAAAGGAAAAAGAAATACTTAGAATCCTCTTCTTCAGCATAATAGAAATTAATATATCTTGTCCATTTTCTGTCCTTAAAGACCTAGGAAGGTGTCCATAGAAATGACTAAAAAGCACTGCAATAGTCTTTCTTGCTCTGTCCTACATACTTATGTGTCTATCAGGCTGGTAAAGCAATTTCATTTGCTTTTCCTGTCTCTATGGAAATGTTGCCATTTCCCCTTTAACTCTGTTGATTTACTTTTTGCTTGGGAATTTGACCTGTAAGTAGCTTAGACTATTAAAAAGCACTTTTATGCCACTGTATATCCTCTTAGTCTCTCCAGATGGCTTCACTAAAATCTTGACACCTTCAGGTGGAACATTGGAATATGTGGAAACTAGCTGTTTTGTCTATTTTATACCTAGCAACATGCCTTTCTCATAATTCCTCTCTTCAGTTTGATTACTTGCCATTTAAACACATATTATTGTTCTATTTGCTAAAATACGTATGCTAATCTATCCTTTGTCTCCTTGGTCTTCATACTCATACTAAATCAGAAACAGTGAGGGTCAGCCGCAACCAAAATATTATGTTCCTCTCCATGTCTCGCTCCAATCTCTTCTCTTGAATCTTCTACCTGGTGCCACATCAGAGAGCATTTCTTTGACTCAGTTCCTAGGGAGGAATCCAGAACTGTGGGTTAGATGGGAAGGTGCCTCCTACAGTTTAGAGAAAAATTAAAGACATCAGGATGGGACTGAAAATGACCAATGGAGTGATCCATCTAGTGCAAGTCAATGGGAAATACTGAGGATGGGGAGTTCTCCAATTTTTTTCCTAGGCATTTTCAAGGCTGTGGCTTTAGATAGGGACTTACAATCACAGCCTTGGATCCCCTCCTGGTAACAGCCCCAAATAATGGTTCTTCCCATGAATTGAGCAGTGTTCTTTCTTTTTCTTTACAGGAGGAGGATGGTGCCATTAGTCGTTTTCTGTAGTAAAGTGTAATTACTATGGACATTCTGAAAAACAGAAGAAAATTCAGTGCAGTCAGATAGCTGCAAGTTCTTTATATTGCAGTTTGAACAGTTACCTAAATCCTCTGTCTGTTACAAAAAAAATTATCCACGTCTCTCCTGAAAACGGGCCAGTGTTATAAAACCATATTTGTTTTAAATTGTCATTATATTAGTGAGAAAGTTGGAATTAAATTAGCTATCTAGGACATTTGACTGAAATGTTATTGCTTAGTAGAGTAGAAAAATGTAATTCATATTTATTTGTTAAATAAGCTATCTTTAGCACTAATAATTGATGGATTTCTGGAATGTGTGAACTGTAACCTGCATCAGGAAGGCTATGAAGAGAAAAGGAGGAAAGGTCAAATAGCTGTACTGCAATTTGTATATCGGAGTTGCGTTTATACCAGGGTTTCCAAGAACAAGAATAATATTCCTGTGCTAGAATTCAGACAATATATCTGGGGTCTTAGAAGTGTGCTGCATTTTGATTAATGTTCTCATCACAAAACTTGATTTTTCATTAGACAGCAACTTGTGTAACCATTAGGCAGATATTAAGAGGTACATGTACTGTAAGACAGTGCAGGAAAAGGTCCTAAAAATATCAGCAGTGAGCTAAACACTTTTCCCTGGGCTGTGTCCCTTCTCCCGTTGAATTTGTGGCACATAAAGTAAAATGTAACCTGGAAGGGAGAAATTTGTAGTTTTGCAACAGGCCTTTTGCAGAATGACTGTTCTTAAACCTCCAGTTGCTCTCTTTTGATGACTATGAACACAGACAAAATCCAAATGCTTAGCCAAATAAGTTTCCATCTCTGGTATGCTTTGGTAGTAGGATGAAGGGAGAAGCAAGCCCAAACCAGCTTTGGCTTTGATTTTGCAAAATTAAACCTCTTATGATGAGGTTTTGAAAGACCAAAACTAAAATCTAATTAATTTGTCTTGGCACAGTTAACTTCACTAAGGTAAGTTTGAACAAAGATATTCATACCAGGATTTTAGCTAATCGGCTGCCTTAATATCTTTCTTCATCTCTTGTCTCTGTTTTCAGTACGACAGTTCCCTCTGTGGCCTGTTGTAACCTTCAAGTCTGACCTCCTCCTTCGTCTTCCTCCCCTACTGCTTTTATTCCACACAGACTTCCTGACCATGCTATTGAAACAAATGTTCCTCACAAGAGATACTCCAAAACACGCTCTTTACCAGGCCAAGGAATACACTGCGTGGCTGTTTCTCTGGTATTTTGTCTATATCTTGACTCTGTGCATGAAGAAGGGGTTACAGATTCTTCCCCAGGCTTTGCTCTCGGAGCCTACGACATGTCCGTGATTTTGTCTTCTTTTAAAGTGTTGGTAATCCAGCGCTGGCTGCCAGTGGCTGTCAGACCTCAGGACCAGGAACAGATCTTTGTGCTTGGGCCCTCTGCCAACACCTATCTTTAATAATATTAGTTAGAGAACTAATAGTTCTCTAATTTTAGTTTTTTACAGTATGATTTGATCTAGGAAGACCAGCTGTGCTGATTTTAGAGATTTAAGCTCTAAGATTTACATCATTGTTTATAAAAATGAGCTAAAAAGCTATGATGATTTAAAAAAAAAATCCAGACATCTGTCCTGCCTTTTCTTTTTATGGACATCCAGTCTCTCATCTCAATAGTTTCTTTGTTTTTATGTCACCACATACAAACTAGTGGTTGAAAGGCTGATAATGTTACTTGGAGATTGTTCAGTGACTAAAGCTGTGTAGTTATCACGTAAATTGAATCTGCAAAACGAACCTGAACTTTTCCAAATATAACTCTGTTAAGACTAGTCTATTGATTAGAGGCTGTGCTTTGTGCTAGCTAGCCACATCTTGTCTGCGTCCCAAAGCGGATGAAAGGCTGCAATGCTGCTGCACCCACACAAGGTATGACTGTGATATCTGAGGCTGGCAAGATGGGCACTAACAGTATGAGTTTAATGCACACAGGAGACTTCACAGACCAGAGTGAGGTGCCAGCTGGGATTTTTTTTCAGTGCATTGAACAAGTTGGGCACCACATACTTAACAGTTTCACAGGATGGGGGACATCTAACTTGCTTTGAAAAACCAAGTAAGCAGATATTTAGCAGCTAAGTATTTCTGAATAAGTGCTTTATAATGACCAGAAGCTGTTTGTCCTTTTGTTCAGTATAGGTAATACTGCCTCTACTTAATAAGACATTGTCGTGGTTTAACCCCAGCCGGCAACTAAGCACCACCCAGCCGCTCACTCACTCCCCCCACCCAGTGGGATGGGGGAGAGAATCAAAAAAAAGGTAAAATTCGTGGGCTGAGATAAAGACAGTTTAATAGGACAGAAAGGAAGAAAATAATAATAATGATGATAATAATAATAATATGACAATAATACTACTAAAAGAATTAGAATATACAAAACAAGTGTTGCACAATGCAATTGCTCACCACTTGCCAACCGATGCCCAGTTAGTTCCTGAGCAGCGATCCGCCCCTCCCGGCCACCTCCCCCCAGTTTATATACTGGGCATGATGTCATATGGTATGGAATATTCCTTTGGCCAGTTTGGGTCGGCTATCCTGGCTGTGTCCCCTCCCAATTTCTGGTGCCCCTCCAGCCTTCTTGCTGGCGGGGTATAAGAAGCTGAAAAATCCTTGACTTAGTATAAACACTACTTAGCAACAACGAAAACCATCAGTGTGTTATCAACATTATTCTCATACTAAATCCAAAACACAGGACTATACCAGCTACTATAAAGAAAATTAACTCTATCCCAGCTGAAACCAGGACAAACATTCTTATCTGCCATTTTTTCTTTTATATTCTGTATCTGTAAGGCTTCATTCAACCAATAAAAACATGTCGATTTTGTACATTTTTAATATATGTCTAGTTTCCACCAGAATACAGAGTGGCACAAATCCCAGTTAAGAAAAACACCTTTGGCATGCCAATAAGTAATGCAATATAAGTTGTTTTTGAACAAAATGGAAAAAATGCAAAAATTAAGAAGCTGGCTATTTTGGATTAGGATGAATCAGCCTTTGGAAGTGCATGTCTTGTGCAACTAGCTAGTGCGAATTTAACTTAAATTATGTGCTGAGTTTCTAGATGTCTAAAGTTAAGTTACATGAATCCCACCTTCTCTGGAAGGTCTATAACTGCAAATCAAATAAAATCAAATTTCCTTTCATAACTGACCAATGAACAGGGATTCGCTGTTTTGAGGGAAATGATATACAAACACAGAACGTGACAAAAATCAATATTTTAAAAAAACTTTCTTACCAGTTTAAATCATAACTAAAAAAAGGTTTTAAATCTCTTGGCCTTAAAACAATTCACTACAATGATAAAAGGTGATCAAAATAATAGTTTAGCTTTCCAAGCTACCGGTCAACATGAAAAGAGATGATATAGAGCAAACACTATGTGGTTGCTCCATTGATTTGAAGCAGGGTGTCAAAGGCATGAACTACATGACCATGTTTTAATAAGAACTTGAAGTATCTATTGTGGGAAGAAAATATTTTTAAAAATGATCTGTGATTAGGCACCAGTGAAATTTGGGATCAAATACAAGTGTTCTGTGCAACACACGAACTTCCTGTGTACGTAAGTCACTGCTCATTTTCAGGCTTGCATTGATTTCATTCAATATTGTGATTAAAAATGTTTTCAACCACATTTCTTCATGTAACACTTAGAAATGAGCAAATATTTAGATACTTTCTCTTTTTGGTTCACTGCAGCCAGTGCAAATGGGAGAGGTCTGATGGGAGAGGCCAGTCATCTGGGATTTACTACCTCTAGGTGCTAGAAACTGGGGCAGCTCAGAAAACTGTCCATATTTTTAGATGTTTATTTGAACTCTCCAAGTAAGCTAATAACTTTGTGAGGTTTGTGTGTCCTTATGCATTTTAATGAGCAGGTAGTATAAACTATATTTCAATTCCTATCATCGTAGATATATTTCAGAAATTGAGTATGCTGATCTTACGATGTCTAGACCTAAAAATAAAGACAAATGAGGGAGTTTTCATTAAAGAAGGAAGGCAGTTAACATACTTTGATAAAAGGAAGTAAATATACAGAAGAAAGTAAGAGTTTAGCCATGTGTGCCATCGAAGTTGAGATTAAGTGTCTAAACAGAAGCTTATCTAAAAAATGGCCATAAGAATTATTTCACAGACTCCAGATGGATTTGGCACACTGAATCAGTTCATAAGCTCTAAGGACCCACCAGTAGAAAAGGATACTTCAAAATACATAAAAGTGGTGAACTGAATATTAATGCTTATGAAACTACATGCAGATACAACTCAGTAGATTGCAGATTGGAATGTATTTGGTCCAGCTTATACATGCATAATTTACAGTTGTCATTTTTTCTTGGGCAGTAGTTTTCTGCTATGTTGCTTTCTCTACCCTTTGCCCAATTCTTTCTTTTAATGAAGAACATGCCTCTGATGATAAAGTGCATGTTGCTTCTCCAGGCTGTTTCAGTTTAAGCACACAAGGCATATTAAACATTAATCGGAGTCATCTAATTATGATATAGGCAGAGCTATGTTAGAAATTAAAGATTTCCAGTGCACACGTGGCTGTATATTTTACTCCACTAATCTTTCCAGTATACAGTGGGTTGGAGAGAAACTCTATACATTTGATATTTCTTTCAAGATAACTGAGAAAGAAATGAATGAAAGAAATGCAAGTAAGTGGCATTGACCTTCCTTCCTCTTTCTTTTTGGATCATTCCATTAATCTGCTCACATAAATTCCTTTGGTTCTGACATTTCAGCTGTTGACTGCAATAAAAATGAACATCTCATAGGTGGGCAATGAAACACTTAAATTTTCAGATTGAGAGTGACTTTCTCCAAATAGGTGCGCTAATGAGCAATCTGAGCAGCACAGGTTCTGAAAGCATCATTCTTGCTCAGTTGTACCTCACTTTACAAACAAGCCTTCTAAAGGGTGAGGCCACTTGTGGGTAAGGATCAATTTTGCAGCAATGAGCTTATCATCATTTGCTTCCATCATGGGCTTTAGAGGGTGCTTTATGTGTTTCTAGTAATGCTGTTTTCAATCCCACAGAACAGAGGAAAAAATACAGCCTCTGCCAATACTTGCATTTTTTCCTTAAAGAAACCTTTAGTACTTACTGGCTTCAGAAGAAGATGCATGTTATTATATTTTGACATCTGTTTTTTGCCAAAAAAGAAGGGAATGTTTTGAAGAACTTTGGTCATGAAGCAAAAAGCAAGTTATTCCCATTCCTTCTTTTTAAGGTTATTTTCTTCTTCACCACATCCAGTACTGTCCCAGAAGCACATCCTTAGCATACTTTCAAAGTAGTGTGGCAGTTTCTGAATCCTCATTTGTAATATGGCTACTCACTCTAAGAGAAGGAATTGTGTATAACTTTCATGTAAAATAGCTGGTTGTGTCTTTTACGTCAACAGAAACATGACAGCAATAATAAATGGGATGCAATGCAGATTAAACTAACTAAATTATTTAAAAAGTCATATGTTGGCTACACAATATCAAAACATCCACTTTCTTCCTGATTACATTTCCCAGAACACTGCACCTACAAAGAGGATTTGTAGCTCCTATCTGGTGTTGAGTAGGTGCTAAGCTCTCAGATCCAAACTCAGCAGTATACCACTGATGATAAACAGTATGCAGACTGTTTGAATCCATATGAATGTTGTAGCCATTTAAATACATATTATCCCAAAGTTAATAAGTTATTCATAAGAGTACAAACCTTTTGCAAATATCCTTCTTTTCTCAAGAAAATTGTCACCTATGTTTATTTCCCTCTGTAAACCCACAACTCCTTCAAGCAGACTGGATTACCTTTTCACCATAAGTGTAATGGCATCTGGTCTGCTGGAGAGAGTATATTTACTCAATCCTTTTTCTTATTAAAGTATTCAGCCACATTCTGATAAAGGTGATGTCTGAACTGAAACAGACACACAAGTTTCAAAAAGCAAAAAAAGCCTGAAACTAGGAGCTCATTATAAGCAAAAAAAAATTGGTATCAGAAGTTACTATGATATTTAACCTGTGACTATCACAAATTGCAAGAGGGAAATGGGAAAGCTTTGCTTGCTGTTAGATTTCTTTTTAATGAATCACATTTCCTTTCTGTGAAAATGAAACCTTATACATCAATGCCCAGTTGATCATGAATAAAAGAAACTGAAAATCTGAAATACGATCTCAAACTTAGAATAGCATGTAGTAGCTTTTATGTTTATTTCTGAGCACAGAACAAAGTTATTGAAAGAACACAGCATTTTAGAGTTTAAAAATATGTAATTTTTCTGTCCAATTGGTAAGTTTCAAGCTATTTGTACATGAACCTGTGTGTCTAAATGAAAGCTCCAACAGCATATTCGTGTCATCTTCTCAAATAATAATATGCTCTATGATAGAGTTGTACATTTGTCCTTGATGATAGAAACAGTCTTCAATTTGGGCATGTAACTATTTGCACAGTTAATTCAGGACATCGAATTGTCCCAGCAGAACTGCAGGCTGACTTAAACCCACTTATTTTAAACAACTGTGTTCCTCCTAATATCCTTTACTGCCTTTGTTGAAGAACATGTCACATCTCTCCTCAGTAAACAGAAGTGACAAAGTTTGGAAAAGCCCTTCCTCTTCCCTTGTGTGCATTTTATAGGTGACTTTTTCTGGACGTGAGTTTTTGGAAGTAATAAAACTCTCTCCCCCCACCTTTCAGTGGGATCTTTAGATGCTCAGGACCCAGGCATATCAGTGTCCATAGCCACCCTCATTTTATGCCTCTGTGTAAGCCAAAACTGTCATGTATCACAATTTGTTACAGCTGTCCCAGTGATCTTTAGTAATTGGTCTTAGACAACAGAGCATGCTAAAGCAGACAGCCAAGAGCAAGAAACAAGAGGAGTTTAAAACTACACTTTTATCACATCAGTTCCTCGATTCATCTCTTGCTTTCTTTTCATTCTCTTCCTAAACTTTGCATCCCAGAATGATGAGCTAGATGTCAAAGACACAGACATTGCACTGACACCTCCAGGGGAGCAGGTCAGCCGGGCTGCTTCCTTGGCCAGCCCCAGTGTGGCTCCTGAGTGCTATCCACAGAGCTCTATCTGCAAGCTGAGGGCAGAGCAATGCCTTAGTAGCTGATTGTCGTGGTTTAACCCCAGCCAGCAGCTAAGCACCATGCAGCTGCTCCCCCCTCCCAGTGGGATGGGGAGGAAGATCAGGAAAAAAAGTAAACCTTATGGGTTGAGATAAGAACAGTTTAATAACTAAAGTAAAAATAAAATATAATACTAACAATAATAATAATGAAATATAATAATAATAATAATAGTAATGAAAAGGAATATAACAGAAAAAGGAAAAAAAAAGGAAATAAAACCCAAGAAAAAAACCAGTGATGCACAATGCAATTGCTCACCACCCGCTGACCGATGCCAGAGCTGCGATCCACGCCTCCTGGCCAACTCCCCCCTGTTTATATACTGGGCATGACGTTCCATGGTATGGAATATCCCTTTGGCTAGTTCAGGTCAGCTGCCCCAGCTCTGCTCCTCCCAGCTTCTTGCACACCTGCTTGCTGGCAGAGCACGGGAAACTGAAAAGTCCTTGGCTTAAGATAAGCGCTACTTAGCAACAACTAAAACATCAGTGTGTTATCAACATTATTCTCACACTAAATCCAAAACACAGCACTGTACCAGTTACTAAGAAGAAAACTAACTCTATCCCAGCCGAAACCAGGACACTGATTTTAAGCCATGGTTAAGATTTCAGATCTAAAATTTAGCTTTGCAGTGAAATAAGGAAAAACAGAAAGGAATGGGTGGTGAAGAAAGAGTCTGACAGACATGTCAGTCTAATGGGGAATCTCAAGGGGTTTGGTTACCTTTGCTGAAACCCAGAGGATGAGATCCTGGTGTGAATCAGCAGAATCACCTAGGCAAAAAGAATAATACTGACTTCTCCAGCTGAAAATCTGATCTGCAGTATATTTCCCATCTCCTCCCTCTCAAAGTTTGTTGAACTAAGCTCACTTAGAGGAGAACTAGAGACAAAGAACTAGAAACCTTCTCCGCCTCCACCTTTAATTTAACAGAACTAACCTAGGAGTTTTCTTCTTCATGGTGTTATGATCTGAGAATTGTCCTGCTGGGAGTCTGCCCTACAGCTTGATACTATAAACGTTGGATAACCACTTTCTAAAACCAGCTGGTGTATCTGACCTTGCTACTGACCTATCTGTTTGAAGCATGTGCATATTAGCTGAGGCTAAACTTTTGTTTGCAGTGAATTAGCATAGCTCAGAGAGAAATTTCATGCTATCTTACTGACCCAGGACTGCATACCAATGAGAAAGAAGTTTCACCTTTTCCTGGAAGGTAACACCTGTCTTTTAGCTTATTACTATCATCATTTGTATTGTTATTCTTGCAAAATAATTAATTGATTTTTGCTTTCTTTTGTAGGATCTTTCACAGAGACTTATGAGCTCAATTACATCTTATTTAGATTTATAATACATTTTACTTAAATACCTTTTGATTCGTGACACTAGTTCATATTAACTATATTATTTGGAGTGTTTCTCATGTTCGTGAATAACTTTGTCACTTTCATCCATATAGCTCACGTCAGGCTAACTCTGCCTTAAATATAATGGACTCTAACACTGGATCAGGAAATAGTAACAGTGCAAGAGATGAAAGATGCAAAATGTGCTTGTGCTTCTCTCCAGCAAAGCAATGAAATGAATGATTAGAGTCAAAAATGCACCATGGACAGTGGATCTCCTAAGAACATTGTTTATTCAGCCTTGACTTGCATCTCTCTGTACCCTCTTCCTCTCTTGGAGAAAATGTTTTGCTGATGGAAAGCAACAGCTTACAGTTTACCTTGGTGGGGGGTATCCTCTGCTGATACAGAGTTGCTGTGTCATGCACTCCTTAGTTCCTAGAAAGCTGATCTCTCAAGGGCTTGGCTAGAACCAGAAAATCACCACTACTCTCCAGCAGTGTCTATGTAGTTCAGTTGCCCAATAGAGCAACAGACCTGCTTTTGGTGCACCCTCATAATGCATCAGCAGTCATGGACCCGGTCATGAGCAATTCTGACCTGCTCCATCAGTGAGAGTCTGTAAATCAAGTTACCAGTCCACAGCCTCTGCGAGGACTGACAGCCAGTTGACAGCTAATGCCTGTTGTGATGTCTTTGCCTGCTGACACCTGTACATAGAAAGAAGCCAGTGATCATCACTTAATTGCTCTCATCCTCACTTACAATCCCCTAGTCACCTATTCTTTTAAAGCAGACCATATGAACTATGAACAAACACTTCTGAATAAGCAGTTATCGGAAAATAGCATTTTGCAGTAGGTATTAATAATTTGATTTGAGAAATATAGTGTAGCAATGATAAATGTAGTTGCCTGTAAACGACTCTTTCAAATGAACCGATGGCTCAGATATTATTTTTGTAAATACTGAAATTACAGAAGTTATTTGGCAAGTCAGTTTAAGGTTTCCTTTTTTTGCAGTGATCTACAATAAAAACATCTGCCACTACTGCTATTGTTCTTTATATGTTCCCTCCTGTGCAGCATGGTTTTTTGGCTAAGTGCTGAAACACAGCCTATGCAGAAGACCATAAAACAACAGCTTAGTTGCTGTGTTGATGCTTTCTTGGATCCCATTGACTTTCTTGGACAGCCTATGAGCCCAATCAGAATGTAGAAATTTGGCATACCACAGGTGTGTGAAATATTCAGGGACAGGAGAAGGACATGAGAAATGTGTGGAACTAATGAAATAGAGAAGAATCAATTCACCAGCTTGAAGGCAAAGTAGATACATTAACTGAAAACAGTTGAAGTGCTTTGTAAATAGTTTTAACTAATTCAAATAACAGCCAAATAAACAAACAAACCTTAGTATTGATAAATGCTGAGGGAGGAATATTTTTTTTAGTTGGAAGGGATGGGTAAGTGTACCAAGAGGGGAGGAGGGGCAGAGGAGGGGTCATCTCCATCCCTCCACCCTTGCTTTGGATTCTTGGCTGATTCTTTTCTACAGACACTAGACAGTACCTCAGCCGAGAGAAACAGAGAAAACAGAGGAAATTAATTTCTATTGTAATAGCAAGAAATTCAAGACCGAGCTTCCAGAGAGATTACTGCTTTTCACAGGTGGTTGAAGCTGCTTGGCTTGCGGCCCTCATGCCTTACACCAGCATCCAGGGAGCTATAATTGCCTACAAACACACTGCCAGTCTTTTCTTATGGCTTCATTATAGCTTGGGTTTGCTAGCTACTTCTCTCCTTTTTTTTTATTTTTAAATTTATTTAGCATTCCCTGTATTTGGAGTGATGGATAATGAAAAGCAGGATATCAGTGTGTTAAATTTGTTTGCTACAAATATTTTTTAAACTCTGCACTATTTACCAATATTCCTTAGATGGTATTTACAGGTAATGATATGGGCAATGTAGTTTGTTCTCTCTTGGAGTTAGTTTTTGTAAAAACTAAAAGGATTAGAAAGCTGCTTGGAATTACGTTGGTTTGATTAATATAGGGTTAGTACATTTTCAAATTCACTGCCTTAATATAGTGCTAAATAAAGAAAACTAAAGGTGTACTCTCAGTAAACTGTTAGTATTACACTTCCAGCTATCACTGGTTTTGCTTGAGAGTATCAACATTATCAGATGTGTAAACATCGTGATAGTAAATGACCTTAAGGATGCTAAAATTCTGAATAATTTAATTTAGAGAAAACAATTCAAAGCTTGTGTTGACCCTGTCACAACCATTTTGCTGCATAGTACTTTCATTTCTAAATGGATGTTTTTCTTCTTGGAAAAACAAGAGAAAATACATTTAGGTTAATAAAATCCTAGTCATATAAGCACAATGAAGGAAAGGAAAATATATGTTTTAATTGGGAATGAACAGCTCAAGAGTTTATTTCATGTGAAAGCTTTTGAAAATTTACAGGAATAAATTCCTAAATTATGAGGAATATATAGATATGAAATTAGGCAGACTTTTTGCAATTACTCACCATAATTCTAATGCTACACATAGTCAAGACAACAAGGTCACTGCTGTTCCATCCAAAGGCACAGATGTGTTTCCATATCCTGTGATGAATTTTTTCTCAATACTGCGTTAATTTAGACACATGTACTCCTGAAGGAGATCCACCGAAGGATATAATATATATTGCTGGCAATGTTTGTCAATTATCTTTCCCCATGAACTGTATCAGTTTTTGTTAAGGGAAATAGCTCTCCTAGGAACAATAAAAACTTTCATTGTCTATAAAGGATACGGTGAAAATCTTATCTTTTTGGCATCTTGGCCTTGGAATAGCAACCTAGGTACCTGCCTTGGGGGGCTTACGGGTTGAGATAAAATACAAAACCGCTGCACTCCTAGTAGGAGTTGGATTAGTGTTAGCACATCTCCAAAGGATAGGTGTCTTCTGTCTCTCAAGTAACCTAGGTACTTCTCTGATTTCTATGTCTGAAGAGGGCACAGGAGTTTATAGGTTGGGTGGTGAGACCGATGTGGTCATCGAGCTGACTTCAAAGTGCAGTGAGCATCCTTGTGGTCGCAATTAAGCACCCAATGAATTTTTGACAGCTCCAACATTAAATGTCAGCTTAAGGTAGTTGGATGTTTTAAGGGTTGAGAAGGCAGGAATTTCCACTTTGAATTTATGCACCTACAGGTTACTTAAAACCTCTCCTATGTAAGCACCTGATTTCTTTTTAGGATAGACTCCATAGTGAATATCTAGAGGCTTTGGCTCTCCTTTGTAAAAGGAGGACTCTCAGGCACAACTGAAGGGATGGATATTGATGATTCTGTCTTCAGCTGCTCTCATACTTAACTGTCTGAGACCTGAGCATGGAATTATTTTGGCCATTACATATAATAATATTGTGATAGTGAAAATAAAACAGTTCAAATGACATAAAACTTTATAGGGGAAGTGTACTGCAGCCTCTGTAATCTGTAGTGTTTGAGCAGAAGCCTGTGATTCACCATGCCGTGCACAACATGTACCCCTTGCAATCAAATCATAAGACCGCATCAAATGTCTCAACAAACCCAGAAATTCCTATCTCACCATTATGAGCAAACACACTGTGATGTGTTAGGAGCAGTTACACACTGCTTCTCTTGCTTATCATAAAAAATAAGGGGTTACTTTGAAATAGTCTGGTTTTAACAAGAATTATTTTTATTTTTGCATTTATGATGAACCTATTGGGATACTTCAGCATACATCCAGTCCCACTGTCTTCTAAAGTCCTTCAGTGTTTTGGGTCTGTTTTTCTTGGAAAAGGATTGTCTTTGCATATTCTGTTAGAGCTGTTGTGTGGAGGGAGCAGACTAGTACTGAGCAGAAGAAGAGCAGTATGGACCGCCAGCCTGTCCTGCGGAGGCAGCTGCCTTGTCAAAAAAATTCTGGGGATTCAGAGCACGAAACTCCCACAAGAATCAAATGGGCTAGAAAAAGTAACAATGAAATCTGCTTGGCAGTATTTCAGCCCTCTATTACACCTCTCACACATGCCCTGAAGCAAACGGCAGCGTCGAGCCATCCAACACCCAAGCAGAACTTCTAAGACCTTCCAGGGACTGGCACTTCTAGACATCCCTTTTCTGCCTACCTCTCTGCTTTGTCCGTTCTGTATCCTCCTCCTCCCCATCCCACAGGGACAACTTGGGAGCAAAACATTATCCTGAGAGAAAGAGACTTCTCATTCTTGCAAATGATTGCATTCCTAGATGCTGATCATGAAAAATCTGGCCCCCAAATTTACCGATTCTTTCAGATAAATTATGTATTGAAATTATAACCTGCAGGAAGTGTTGGTACATATTAAATCCTAACAGAGCAGTTCTTTCATTGTTCTTTCAGTAAAAATTTATCAGATGCCAGATAAGGCAAGAGTTATCTTTGATAACATTCTCCATTGTTCCTAATTTTCTTGAAAATCAGCAATATTTAACACCATACTGTCTAAATACTGTTCCGACACTTTCCCCACAGAGGAACCAGAGGTGCGCATTTGACAATGATTTCCATGGTCACAAATGCCACTGAAAATAATTTTCAACATTTATAGGGATCAGAAGCAATAACTTCAAGAGGGAGTGTAAAACTGCAAACATTGGTTCCTGAGACTAAAATATAAAGTGTAATATCTGATGCTGTACATCTGTAATTACCTCAGGAAAAAAACCAAATCAACCAAAGACACCGAGTTTTCCAAGGAAAATATTTCATACTTCATGTACAGACCAAAACTTAATCACAACTTTAGTCAGGAAGAAAGCACTTTACTATGCAAAAGGTAGTTTTTACTAGGCATGTTTTTGCATTTTTTTTTCTTTAATTATGAGAATATAGTATCATCTGGGTACCAGTTATACGTTTTTAAGGACAGTCTTAAATATTTTTTCCTCCACATTGTGTGTTCTGAGGACAGCAAGATTATCAGATAAGCTGGGTAGTATTCATCCCACCTAACTGGGAAAAGATGGGTTTCTAACCAGGCTAATAACTTCAGGTCCCTCTAGAGTAAGTGGTGAGAGATAGATGCCTCTAGAGTTTGTTTCAGCTTATTCTAAGGTAGATGAGGAAAATCTGTCTCTGGAAGTGCCAGTTTCTGTTCACCAGCCTTAGATAGCTAATAGAAAGAGATACTCCTGTACTTTCAGACACCAAAAAACGGCATGAGGTAAATCCTGCCCTTTGTATCTAGCCTTTGCTTTTAGGCATGTGTATGGTCATTCACTCACAAATGAGCTTTTTCTTCTGTTTTAAGATCATCTGAAGTGGTAACTTCGTGGGTATATGACCTAATCCTTCTCTGCTAACAGGCAAAGGAAATTAATTTAAGGCACCTTTGTGTTTTTGCAATATTGTAAAATACTAAAGTTCAGTTTTTAGTGGTTTGAAAAATCAAGCAAAAGGATTAAACTTGTAGTAAGACCTTTTATGCAGTTACGTCTGCTGCACCAGGAGGAATAGTACCTTATCTCGCTGAAGCAGATGACCTTCAGGACCTCTTTCACTTGTGAGCTCGCTGCTGAGACCTGTGTGTTATACGGCTTGTAAAAATCCTGAGGAGGAACATTTAATTTCCCTTGCTGTCAAACTGTTAACTTATCTATTCATCCACTTCAAATTCATCATGAACACAGGGAATTCAAATGTGTTGGAGAAAACACACAGCCCACAATTTTAGTGATGTTTAGTGTTATTAAGAAGTGCCCAGTTTAGAGAGATTTATCTTCATAAGCTACCCTCTCTTTATCTATACAGTTGCAATTCCTATATTGCCAATAGAAGACAAATCATAATGGTAAAAAAAAGGCAGTACCTGTCAGGGCTACCAGATTTATTTTATGCTAAATTGCATATTTGAGTATTCTTATTTACTAAGAACACACTGTGCTCATGTAACAAGTCCATGATTTTTCAATCTGTCTATGAATATATATTTTCAAGAGAGTTGCACTAGCATTTTTGCCAGTATGGTGATTTTCACCCAGGGGTACATGTTTTGAAAGCAGCAGAGGAGCGAGTGTCTGAATCCCACTAACAGCAAGAAAATAATGGCTAATCATTAGTTAGGTTTGATTTCTGTACACAGGGCACAACCAAAAAATAATCTCGTTTCTGAACATTGCAGAATTCTGTCAGAGCTGACAACAGTGACTCTTAAATGCAGCTTCTAGACTCATTCCAGCTAAGCTTCATGCAGTCAGCTGGACCGTTCACCAGCAAGGCTTAAATGGAGATCCAGCACTCCCTCTATAGCTTTAAAAGAAATTGAATCTTTTTTGCCCATGTGACAGGTCTGGGATCTTATGCAAATTCTGTCTGAAAGGAATCATAATTGATACTACCAACTAATGAAGTAATGTTAATGTATGAGTGTGTCCCTGTGTGAGCCAGCTAGCCAGTAAACAGTGGAGCTGTGAAGACTCTCTTTGGACTTTCTTCAAAGATGCCAAGGTTTCCTGCAGCCCAGAGAACAAAATGAGGACCTAGTATTTCTAATCTGAAAGGGAGACAATGCATAAAAACCAAAAGTCCAATTACTTTGAAAAATAAGTTCTTGAATGCTCTTTATACATGATAAATAAGCATTAAAGAACGGAAAATGGATCTCCTGCTTTGTAGGTCACCTTTAAGACTTCCAGCTCTTAAAGAGAATTTTACCTTAAGAAATCACAAATCTACTGCTTTTTAATGGCTTGTTTTCAGACAAAAGAATTTTTCATTTTGATGCCAGCTGGAATGCATTGGCAAATTTGTTACTGGACAAAGACAGCAAGCAGAAACAGTATTTAGCAAAGTTTTGTGCTGAAGGAAGATAATTAAAGGGTGGTTTAAGTACATCAAGGAAGATGAGAGGGTTTAACTCTCTAAGTTTCTTTTTCCCGTCAGGTGTCTGCCCAGAGCTGTATTAGAGTACTGCCAAAATGGGGTGTTTCAGACACGCTTCTCTCCTCAACTTCCCGAGGGGGAAGTTTAAGCCTTGCTTCCACTCTGCCTGTTACCGATCAAGGTGTTGGGCCGCAGTGTATACGCAGGTAAGGCACTATGGACAAACCGGAGTATTTCACAGGGGTTGGTGAACCCCCTTTCCTAAAGCAAGCTCCTAGAGTTAAGATGCTGCTGTCATCACAGCATGGCAAGGAGCGCATTTCTTTGTCCTAGAACCCCCTTGGGAGTCAGGGCCACGGTGATTTGCCCAGGATCACAGAGGAGGAAGCAGGTGGGTAATCAGGGAATTGCATGAAAATCTCCCAGATCTGTAGTGGCCACTAAATGTACTTCTTTTTGTCATCTGACTATTTTTATCAGCTATATGTGACTCTCCAGGGTAGAAACCACCATGTCAATCATGTTATCAGCGCTGACAAAAGTAAAAGGTAACCTTCCAGACAATTCCCGTTCTTTTTAAAATAAAGACAACTTCCTCTTTGCCTTGTGCAAAAGCAGCTGATAAATACGTCTTTTTCTCCTCTTTCTGCTTATTCAGAAACATGTAGGCACTGAACTGATGTCTCTCTGCAGTGTTTTAATATAACTGTTGAGGGCAAGGAGTAAAAAAGAACAAGGACAAAAAAAGCTTTTCCTTCAGTTGCTTATAACAGTGCCGACGGCAAGTTCTGCTTTAATAGCAAAAGGAACACTGCTGCTGCTTGTTGAAGCAGAAAGAATATATTGCTGAAGAAAAAAAAATCAATGTGAATTATTTTAAATGTCCTGCATTATATTACTCTAAGTCAGACAAAACAGATGAAAACAATGCTGTATGTGATGGATAAAGGATGTAGCTAAGTACAGAAAGGCATGAATTATTTAAAGACTAATGGATGACAGAAACAATTCAACACAGATGCAGATGACTTATGATCTGAGAATTTGCCTTACAATTATATTGCTATACAATTATATAACGTAAAGAAGAGAAGCAGTTGGGAACTAATGCAGCAAGGTGATGTGAAATGATAATGAATGAGAAGGAAAAGAAAAGCAAGTGAGAAACCAACATATGTGCACTGGGGTAAAGGCTGTCCCTCTAGCAAGTCACCTTTTTTTCCACCACCTTTTCAGCAGGAGGCACTGATAGGTCCCAAACTGTGGGCCTCTGAGGCCATATGAGCTGAGCAATATATCCTGTGGGGCTCTGTGATCCAAGGATGCTTACTTGATAGAGGGCTTTTTGGCTGCAGTGTAGTGCTGGGCTTTCCCCCTCCTGTGTGGCCTGCAGTCCTTCCCCATCACCTCTCTGGCCATGTGAGGTGCCATGGTCAAGTGGACAAAAGTGGAGGCACCTTTGTAATCAGCTGTAGCTTTGTTCTCTCATGGAGGATGAGGATCACAGCTGCTTTGTTCCAGAACACACAGAAATGTTATTGCTGTTGAATGACTTCTTAGCAGCCTTAAGCTACCTGGGACCGTTTCTGTCAGGGTGTTGCAGTCAGCACATCCAGAAGGTTGAACAAACTAAAAAAATTACTGCCATAATAAGGTACCCATCAGGCTGCTGCAAAATCACTCACATAGCAGTTTCTGGAGATGGGGAGCTCCACCCTGCCAGGAGGTATTGGAGCTTCCCCATTGCCCCCAAAACACCTTCAAAACTACATAAGCCCTTCAGAGGGTTGTGGGGCAATGGAAACCTGTTGAACATTTTAAAAAATTTCCTTATGTTTACCAATTTACAAATGACTGCAGCACAGCTGTTTAAACAACATGCAGTCTAACTAATGATGCTGGTTTTTTTATATCTTAATGTGCAAATAATCAATTATTTTTGAATAAATGGAAGTTTAAACAGTCATGTGTAAGTTAGCATAAGTGGTATTACAGCAAAGCAATTTTAAAGCAATCAGATTAACTAAAACAGGTATCACCAGACAGATCAGAGAAGATTAATTAGAAAAGACTACCTGTGTCATATGCCTAACTAATGAAAGAAACAGAAAATAAAAAATGTAAAAAAGACAACAAAATGGCCCAAGGTTGCCGTACCTGGCAAGCCTATCACCTGTGCAAGGGCTGTAAATAAGAATGAAACTTGCCTAGTAACATGTGTTTGCATGCATGTATGTTTGATTTTGATGTGTCTATTTGTCAAGTGGAATAGCCTGAGGAAAGCAGCTGTAAAAAGTACACAAAGCAAGTCGCTGACAAAATATATTTGTAATGATAAAAGCTAGTTTTGAGTGCCGGCAGTACTCTACACTTTAAAAGAGCTAGTAGATATGAGCAGCAGGACAAATAGTCAGCTACAGTCTGATTTTTCTAATAAAAATTAAAAAGAGGTTCTTCTGGATACCCTGTTATCAATGACATTTTCATATGCAGCAATGCCAGCCTTCCCACATCAAAGCTATACTTATTTCCAGGATGGCTTTCCATTAGTGAAAATTTTTCTTTTTTCTTCCTGTACTAATTAATGAACTTCCTGACAGAACAGACATCTATAGTATGGCCTTTTTAATGTGAGATTTTGCCATGCATTAAACTGCTGTTCAGTCTGGTATATTTAGCCTAGTTTAGAGTGATCACATCCATCACTATTGTCCATCCTGTCTCCTAAGACTACATTTTCATTTTTGGTCTGATTTCTTGGTAGTCACTTGCCAAAACTTTGATGAGAAACTTCCCCTCTTTTATTTTCTCTTTTGTTGATACTTTCAGGTAGTTTCTTTGTTTCACTTTTTACTTTTTATCCTGACAAATAAGACCTGTGCGCAAGACAAGCTTGTTTTTTACTTAGCATGCAAGCTGTGCTATTTAAGTATGCCTTGCCATGAGAAAATAAAATGAGAACACATAGTACTGAGACTTATTAATGTTTGAAGAGATTTACCAATGAATTGCATAATTTCGCTGTTACCTGAAGTTTTCAGATCAGTATTGAGGTCTTTCTGAAAGGTAAGGTCTAACTCAACCTGAAACTTTGTTTGAGATACAGTAATCATTTGGTAAGCTACTTTCTCACTTGCTAGTCAGCAGATCAGACTAGACTATCATAGTAGGTTTCTTGGCCATAAGTCTATGAATCTATAAAAGGTTGCAAACTCCTTCAGAACAACAGCTTCTGAAACAGCTGAAGTTATGAAGAAAGAATTGAAGCTGAAGAATGTATAGGCTGTGCCTAATTGCCTAATCTAGACTTTAATTCATGGCACAGTTAAAGTTTTTACTTGGAAAATTTCTTGGTGATCTTTAAACTCCACAGACAACTTCTCAGTTTTGTCATACAATGCTTGAAGTTGGATATATCTCTGACCGCAAGTGGTAGATATTAGTGTTTGACATATGTGAACTCTCTGCTTAGGAACCAAAATGTCATGAGGAAAGAATACTTGAGAGAACAAAAAGTTTACATGCATTTCCTCCATGTGGATGGAGAATGGTACAAAAGGGAGAGGAAGTAAAAATAAGCTTCCACTGCTCTGTGCTCACAGTGTCACACTTTCTGAACCCACTAGGCAGCTCTTGAAAAACTGTATCATCAGGTCTCTTTTCCCTAATGGAAAAGCTGGGGATGGAAGAAGTGAAAATTTGTGTATTTTTATTGAATAAAAAGGAGGATGAACATGAAATAAATGAGTTAGAGGACAAAAAGAAAAGTGTGCGTATAGACACATGGCACACGTGGTCATAGGGAGAGAGGCATCTGAACTGTGATGAAACATCAAAACTTGCTGAAATTAAAAAAAAAAAAAAAGAGTACCTGGAAACCAATAGGAAGGACCAAACTGCAGTTTTCATAAACTACGGAAAGAATTGAGGAAGCTGCAGGGCTGCCAAAACAATAAGGAAATTTGGGTTTTATTATTGGACTATCCACTGAAATTTGAGAGCTCACTGTAGTTTGCATTTTTTTAACAGAAATTTCAGAGCTGATTCTCATTATATGCAGTACTGACTCAGACTCCAGAATTTATTGTTATCCTATGAGACTGATGAAGATAAATGAAAAATAAAATAGCTCTTTGACAGAATAAATGAATGCCTGACAATTTATGACTTAATCTTAGATATAATGATATGAGTCAGAATTTCAAAAAAATTACATATTCTGTTTTATGTTCTAAATTTTCCAAGGTGAATGCATCAGGCCAAATTCATTCCCAGTTCAATCCACAGGCTTTCACTGGCTTACACCAGAGATGAATTAGCTTGGAGCCAGCTTAAAGTCTTCCAGTTTCACAAGCTTAAGAAAACTTCCTGTCTCAAGAATGAGTGATTTTCTTGTATTCTCATCCTTAGAGTGGAAAATTCAATTTGGTGGTGGAAGTGGCATATAGGGAGTTAGGGACAGTGAGCTGTGAAAGGTCAGTGGGAATTCTGGTAGGATAAGAAGGGTCAATAGGGCCCCATGGGATTGAGGGTAAAAGTTCAAGGTCAACCAGTGTTTTGGGGTGGTTAGGGCGAGGAAGTGTATGTATTTCTTTTCCACAGCCAGCCTGCTCTTTGGACATGTGAGAAACTCTGCATATGTACTCCTCCAGCTTCTCCCCTTCTTGCCTCAGGTTGGAGTCCCCACCCACGGTCCACCTTCAGCCTGCAACCTAATGCCTCCACTCCTTCACCAGTCTCCCTCCAGCCTCTTTGTGGAAGCAGACCCCAGCTGTGAGCGCATCACAGTTTGTTGTTGCACAAATGGGGTTGAGAAAGGCAGTGGGAAAGTGGTTGGGATAGAGATATGACTGGGACTGGTTTGAGCCACGGCTGCTTCAGGAAGGAGAAGGTAGAAAAGGGAAAGGCAGGGCTGGAGGACTGGATGCTTCTTCGGATGTCATGGCTTCTGCAGCTGGGGAAAGTCTACTTTCAGCAGTAGCTGCTGCTCCACTCATCATAACTCCTCCTTGTGAGGTAGCAACCCTGATACTTAGACCAAGGTGCTTGCTGCTCCAGCAGTCTGCTGTGCTGCCTTTGAGAAGATTTAATCAGATTTACAGAATCACAGAATCTTTTAGGTTGGAAGGGACCTCTTGAGATCATCTAGTCCAACTCTTCTGCTTAGGGTCAGCTAGGGCAGGTTCCCCAGGACTGTGTCCAGTCTGGTTTTGAATATCTCCACTGATGGAGACAAATTTAATTATGAAAGGAAATTTCTCAAATTGACTTAATAATTATATGAGAGAACATGTCTGAGTTAAATTCTAGAGGAGATGGGACTCTGGAGAGTTGGTCAAACTTTAACCCTCCCACAGACTTACTATTTGACTTTGGGTTTAATTTTCTTATGCATTTGTTTCCTAGTCATGAACAAAATGGGAGATTACTTTTATTAAGAAAAGATTTTATGTTGGTGGGGAAGGCAAGAGAGAAGTGAAAAATTTCATTTGTGGCCATCAGAGGCAAATTGGTATTCTTTAAATCAGCAGTAAAATCTTAGCTTCAACTGTATGAGCTCATCACTAGCACATACAGAGCCTTTACCAACTACGTTCCTATAGTTTCTTATATGTCAGAGTCATTCTTTACTTTTGGAAGGAACTTCTCACACTATAATCAAGTGCCTGATAAAATTCTATGAATAGCAATTGAAATCCCAAGATACAAATTGCATCTGTACAAGAAAAACCATTCAGTGTTCTTGAAAATCTTATACTCACAACCATGAAAGAATAATGGTATTTCAGAGAAAATGGAAATCTTGCTTACCTTGATATGTTCCCTTCTGAGTGAGTTTACTGAAAGTACAAAACTGACAGCTACGGATAATGAATTCCCCTATTTCACCCAGACAGCCAGGCTAAGCACAGGCTAAACAAGTTATGCCTGGTGAGATAATACAGCTCAAATGACCGCTTCAAATGATAAAATGCACTTTGGTCTTTAGGAAGTAAGACATGTAGGTCCCACCTATAACATCTCACAAGCAAAATGTAACATACTGCATTAGAAATCTAGATCTTCTTGAAGGTCTCAGTTTCAGGTTTTGTCTCTTGGGCACCTGGACCCTTTGCAAGCTCCCACCTTGGGCTCTGAGCAATGCATCCGGAGTAGTGGGTTTCAACTGCAAGAATATTTTGGCTGCTGTGAAATACAGAATCAGGAACAAAGAAAAGTATACTGGCTGGTGATGCTACAAGAGATTGAAGAAATGTATTTCCCCTCTTTCTGCACAGCCTGTAAGAGCAGATGTTCTGGTGGTTGTTCCTCTGATTTTGAACTCGGTTTTAGACAAGAAGGTGAGTTTTCAAATGCCAAAGTAATGTGCCCTGGCAGTCCACTTGGTTACCTTGCTCTGTGTCGCGGATGGAGTCATGCAGTTCACTTGTAAGAGAGAAGTAGCAATATGTTTATTGATATAAAGCAGTGATTTAACGAAGTTTGATAGTAAATGCAACAGTGGTTTAACAAGATTTGAGGGCAAGGTTCACTTGATATTTACTGCATAGAGGACAAGGTCAGACAAAACTGTCAGGGAGACTCTCCCATTGAGTCATGAGGTTCAGAAAGGACCCCCTTGCATTCTAAACTCCTTCTCAAAGAGGAGACCAGGTGCGGTTGGATCCAGACTTAGTCCCAAACTTGGTCAACGGTTTATGTCTAAATGATTATATGTGCACAATCAATCCTTTATATCACTTAGCTAAGATTTCAAAGTTTCAGCGCGCTTATTCCCAGTTCGCTTACCGAGTATCTGATGCGATAAGGATTCTCTCAACCTTGAGGAGTAACCTTGAGAGGCGTCCCTACTCAAGGGGAGATCCTAGTGTGCAGCCTGCTGCTGTGCAGAAGAGTTCAATGGGCTGTGGGCTGTCCACTATTTATGGAGTAAGATGATTGACTTATAGTCATATTTGCATACCAGCCGTATTTCAGTTGGCGTGTGCTCAACTAGCCCTTGGCTATTGTGTTGTTTTCTGTCTCCCCTGAATCCACTTTGAGCTGGATGCAGCCACCATGACTAGATGCATCCATTACGACCGCCACTGGTGTTTAGCACTTGAGCAGGGTTACGGGAAATAAAGGTCAGGTTGGGGGGCGGGGGGAGCACACCATCACACTCTGCCTATTTGATTTGGTCTTTCAAAGAGCTAGGGCAGATGGGTCCTCTGTCATCTGCTGGCTTTCACAGATCAAGCGCTGACACTGCTTGTTGCCAGTGTAATTTAAACTCAACATCTCCCCCTCAACTTGAACACTGCAGAACAACATGGCTCTAAGATTTTACTCTGAGTGGCCTTCTGCAATGGTTGACATTTAACTTATAAGTCTCCCAATCTTGTTTTTTGTAAGTAAATGGCCTGAGCAAGTAAATCCTTCACAAAGGCTTAGATCCAGAAGGCCTGGACTGTTAAAATCCATCATCATTAAAATCCAGAGCCATATACCCATTGCCTCTAGTACTGAAGAAACAGGACCTTCTATGTAAGATGAGACTCAGAAGTTGTATTCAGGCTTCTAGGGGAGATCTTCCCTTAACTCTATGTAAAATCCTTGGTTTTGAGTGATAGATATTTCAGATTTCCCTTTAAAGTAGGTACTAAGCACAAATAATCAGCTATAATCAGGTATCAGTTTTTCTCTACCAGTTTTCATAATGCATCCATTAAAGAAATGTTCTTTACTCCAATAAGAAAGCCCATTGCCACTCCTTTTTAGCAGGTAAACAACAGTACTCTGTATAATATGTTCCTTTGGCTGAAATTAATATTCAAATGAATTAAGTATTTAAGAGGAAAAAAGGTTGAGTAGTTGAATAAAATATTTTGATTTGAATCTAAAGGCTTCCCAGGAATTTTAGATACCATTAATGTAATTTCATTGTGGAAGGAGAGAGGAAGAAAAGGCTCCCCAAATATTTTTTTATTTGGCAAAACTGGAAGGCAGGTTTATGAATAGCAAAAAATCTTGTATGGGAGAATGCTGGAAAATCCTACAGAGAAGTGGTAAGATTTATGTGTAATAGGAGATATTGAAGTTTCACTTTGTGTTTTAACACAGGCTTAAAGTCACTAATTCTAAACAAAACGTGAGCTCTGACTGGCACTAGACGATATGCTCCCATTGGAAAGGTTTCCATTGCCTGTTAAAAAAAGTTTGTTGCTACAACTGTATCAAAACTGAGTACTCAGTACCAGTTAGTTCACCCATGTACAAATCAATTGAGGTCATACTGTTTCTTGCAATCATTTTCTTCAAGCTGCATTCAAGCCCTTTTTGATTTTTAGGAGAGTACAAAAACTGTAGTTAAGGCAATATAAGTTTTTAGTTTGTCCTGAAGTATACCTAAATTGAAAAGATTTGGTTTATTTGTGTCTAAAGCAGTGGCTTTAATCAGAGATAATTGGTAATATGTAATGTATTGTTCAATGATGTTTACCACCATGACTCAACTGTAGGAAGTTGCCCTTGTTATAGACCATTTTGACAGGGAGAATATGATATGATGCTGCCTACATCTGCCTGTCTACTCTAGATTGTTGCCCAGGGGCTACTAAAGATGAGGAACGGCTAGCTTGAACATTACACTGATTTGTTTTGTGCTGTTTTCTTCTTCTGAGATGTACACAGTTCTTAATTTCATGCTAAATCATCAAGCGTTTGGCTGTAACAAACATTTATACCAAGCTATACCTGTGCTATCAGTAATCACATTAATTGGAACTTAATAGCAGTGTATAATCTGGACAGGCTATAAACAAGGCTCCATGAGATAAGTGTGTGCATGTTTTGGATCATTACCCACACACTCTGGTTTTGCTTTCTGCACAAGAAGTGACTGACTGCACTTCCTGGACTTCACTGGAAACTCAACATACATCAGGATGTATGAATGTGTGGAGCACCCGAGGGAGAAGAAAGGAACAACACTGTAGTGCAAAGAAAATCCCCTAACATTCTGGAAGAGTTATAAATCTGTGTGTGAAGGACATTTGGTAATAAAATAACCTTGGCTACCATTTTCACACTCATGTAGGTATTTCCAGAAGAAGAATAGTGATGAGTATGGGAACAATGATGAGCTAGAATGACAAAGTGTCAATAAACCCCTCAAATTTGGCTCTTTAAAGGTCAGAAACTTTTTAACATTAGAACATTGAAGGACTGGAAAATAGTATAGCACACGCTATAAATCTTCTAGCAGAAGCCTGCAGAAAGCTATAAAAAAATCAGTGTTACTACATACATATGATTGAATTTCAATGAATCATCATTTTATAGTGGCCATGACATGAAATCTCCATCTTCCTCTGAAACTGAAGGTTAAGAGTGATACGCTATTTTACATTGCCCTGATGTTTATATAGAATTCTGAAAACAGCATACAGGAAAGCAGAAAAATAAAGGAGACATACTAAAAACTATGTAAGATAACAGGGCAACCATTGTTCTGTTATACATACATAGTTAACTGGAAAAAAACCCACCTTAAATTAGTACTATCCTTCATTCCATAAGTGTAACAATCAAGACTGACTTGCTATGGCAGCTGTAGCTTTATATATAACACACCTAAACAACATATCCAAAATTTTTAGAGCTAGAAGTAATTTTGATTTAATTTTTCAAGTGACTAGCTCAAGCTTTGATTTCATCCTGCAATTAATTGGTTCACAATATGGCACAAAGACTTTAAACACAGTTCTGGGAAACTCCAAAAAAATGTAATGAAGACTCTTATGGCTCTATGAGCTTTAACTTCATCTGGTTGGAGGTATAACTGGTCATCTAGCAACAGTGCTAAACTTTCCTACATCAGGAGGTTTCATATGCCACTTGACTTCTAGTTTTCCTGTGCTAAATCAATAGTCATACATACTGCAACTAATAATACTCCCATGGGGTTGGTAACTGACTCTTCACAAAATAATGGAGGCTGATCCTACTGTAAATAACAAGTTACATGCAGTGTATGAGATATGTAATATGCATTATAGACCTAATTTAGGAAGTGACTATTTTTCCAACCAAATAAAAAATTGCTCTATCCTATTTAGCTACAAAAAAAAGTTTAATAAATTTATGAAAGATAAAACCATTGTATTCATAGCTCAGGAGAGTGAAGGGAGAAAGGATTATTGCACTACTGGCCTCTTAGAATGGGATTTAGGGACTACAGTCCACTTTCTGATTTTAACACTGACTTCTGATGTCACCTGGGACAACTTCTTGTAATCGCAGTACCTAGCATCCTTTCTTGTCTCCCAAAGACATTTGGCATCAAGCTAAATTGACTTATATTTTTAGGGGCTCAGTTCTAACACTTTAAATGTATTTTGGTGCTCAGGGTAACAAGAACTACATAAGCACATGCAGGAGGCAGAGTAATAATACTAATACTAATACTAATACTAAAAAATACCAGTATCAGAAAATCTGCACTGCCTCCTCTTGATAACATGGCCCAGATGACAACAGATGATCTGGTAGGTATATGAATGTAAACCTTGTATGTGAATAGAATATCAAAACTTATCTGTTCTGAGAGGACATTTGCCCTAAAACTGGTAATACAAACAGGACACTAACAATGACAAATTTTGCTTAAGGCTCCCTTACACTGATTAAACAGTAATCTGGGCATTATGAAGAGACTGTCCAGAAAAAAAGGTGTCATCTTGAAATGAAACATGGACAGTACTGGGTGCAAAAGGGAGGGACTCACATCTTGGGGATTAGCTATAGAAAGGTGTTAGAAATTTGGTGTTCATTAACATTTTGTGTGTGTCTGGTGTTGTTGTTTACCTGTTTTATTGCTGATACTGTATCCTGAATGTGTAGATAACTACACATTTGCTGGGCAATTTTGTGTCATTAGTAAATCAATAAATTGCTTCTTCCCACTTCACACCTCTTCCCTGTATCATACCCAGTGTTATTTATGGTCTTGACCCTTGCAACTAAAAAAATTGGAAAAGACACAGTAGACTCAAACAAAAGAATAAAACAGCTTAAAAATCAAAATGGAAGGGGCAAGATTTCTTCTGTAAGTTGTAATTAATTGCACTTGCACAGTTAAGATATGCTGTTGACAAAGATTACTGTAAAACTCCTTTTTGCTAGCTGAGATACGCCACCAACTAGCAGCCAGGAGAGCACAAGACCTGTCTTGCATCTGATGTGGAATTTTTATGCCAATTTAGTATCTTAGAGTATGAACCAGTGATAGAGGAAAATTAACAAAGTAGTAACTTTGATATCACATTTATATGGAACTTTTTGTCTGAAACAATTTTGTTCCATTGTACTAGTTCTTTAAATACAAAAGCAACAAGACACTTCCCTGAGCAAGATGCTCTGTGCTGGGCTTTTTGCACATGAAGCACAGAACTCGCACATACCTGGGGTGAAGAGTGCTCTGGTGGTTTGGCTTCTGCCCTGATTTTGGTCTGCTCTCAGGTCTGAATGTAACGTGAGTATGCACACTGTGGCAGTCCCTCTGACATTCAGTATAGGCTATGGTATTGCCTGGAGTTCCTTATACAAGAGCTCTGCTTTCCAACTGCAGTTGGAAACCTCTACATTTACGGTGATGTTGGGGACAGTACATGGGGTTGCTGAGGCACAATTGCTCCACTGTGGGGAAGCCTTCTCACCGGCAACAGGATCTGACAGAGCTGTACAGCTTTGGGAGTGTAGTTTCTATATGCGATGCTTTTCCACACGATGGACATACCAGTTCAGAGGGAGTTGCATTGACAGTCCCTATCACCATACTCCTGAGGTGTGAAGTGCCTTCAAAGTGCACTGTATCCTTCAATTATCAAAAAGAAAATTTCATGTTAAGATGGGATACTTTAGAGAAAAATATGGTTTAGTGGTAACCATTACAGATTTTGGACAGACTAACGTGACTGGGCTCACTTGAGGGGTAAGTGCTTGTTGTATGTTGGCCACAGATATGTAGGAGGTACACCAGCTAGTTCAGTGGTCCTTTGTGGTTTCAGACATGATGCAATGGTGAGAACAAAAACAGCAACAGCATAAATCACTGACATAAGTATTTGCATACTAATTCTTTGGTTTCGTTGGGTGTGAACTTGGGTCAAAACTGAAAGCTCTGAGATAGGGGTTTTTTCACTCTCAAGATTTAGCAAGAGCTTTTGAAAATTTTTCCATAAAATAATAGGAATTAGGGGCATTTCTATCATAGCAATTACAAATTTTATCTTTTCTGGACAAGCTGATATTTTGATTTTGTTTGAGGGGAGCTGGAATGAGTGAAGGCCTATGGTAGGAAGAATAATTTAAAATCATCAATATGTCTGCAATAGCTCAATCACAGTAACCATGAAATAACCTTGAGAGAAAAGCCAAATTTCCTGAGATGTACAATCTATAGCAATCACAAAAAGGCCTGCTACACCCCAAGCTTAATCACAGCTAGGGGTTATAGCAAGAAGGACTGAGAGCGTTTGTGTCCACTAATGACTGTGGCTAGAAAAATGCATTGCAGTAGAGCTGAAAGGTGTGCACGGGGGCAAATATCATGCAGTACACTTACATTGCAATTGTGTCCCTCTCATGCTTTTTTGTATTGGAAGGAGAAGAACAGATGAAAACTTTTGTTTTATACTAAGACCAAATTCTACATTGATACACATGTATTTTATTTGTTACCTAGCAGTAAACCCAATGCTGCAAAGAGCTTAGCACCTATTGGGTAGTATGTGTGGGAATCAGGGGTACTCCACTTGTCGTATCTTCTGGGCTTCATATCATTCAACTAAGTAAAAGAGGCCTTTTATTACAGGCTAGTTATAGCAAATCTGGCAGTTTTAAAAGACATGACACTAAAAGCCCCACGACTTTAGCCACCTCAGAATTGCAATATATAATCTCAATGAAATGTTCAGCCTGAAATGTCTGCTTATAATAAAAGTGAATAGATAAAAAAGGAGAAGTTATAGTTCCACACATTTATAAGACTTTATAGACACAAGCGGTGAATTTTATGAATCAGATCACCAGGACATTCCAGTTACTTCTGCTTGTCTGAAAACCTTATTAACAGTGTATAATACTTTTCCTGTCACTTTTATTGTTTTAAGTAAGGCTGGATCATGATAAAGTCTTGTGTAGAAATGACCCCTTCTTATTCAATAGATTTGGTTCCCTGTTTAGCTCATCTATGTATTAATATATATGGTTAAGTAGGATGGGTTTGTAATAATCCGTTCACTCCAGGCAGCACAATTTGCCAAGGCAGTAAAAGTGAGTGAGCTGGATTGTACCCCCGCTCACACTTCATCAGCAGATTGTTTCCTGCAGCCCAGTTCCTGGACGAGTGTTAGATGTGAGCAAATCCACCGAGGTCAATCAAAATGCACAGGTATTACTCAAGGCAGAAAACGAAAACAATCCACTGCCCAGACCTTTGACATCAGCGTTTAGCCTTATGCGACCTGTATTACCGGAGCTGATGTATAGGGAGGAAAACAGTCATATCGACCTTCAAGGTTCAGCAATGATTTTTCCAGGCTAATACTTAGTCAAAGATACAATTAGGTTCATATCCTATAAAACAAAATAATTATGTTTGGAATTACCAGGGGCAAAAGATATGGATACTCACAATGCCACTTTTACCAGACAGTTTGTATTATGACTCTGTATTAGTTCAGGAAGATAATTTCTAAAGAGAATTTTATTGATTTTTTTTCTTGTCAAGTTACTGGTTCAGAGCCTCAGCTGTGTGGATAACCACATCTCATTTGAAGTAGGCAACATAACTGATGGTCGTATTCATCCATGGTGTGAGCCTATTACGAATATAAATTTGGCCCGATATGCTGCTGCACTTTTTTGGGGAAGTAGTTTAAGATCTACCTCACAGGTTTCCATCAGAAAGCCAAATAATGCCAGGCTGGGAGTCCACCAAGTCTTATTAGAGGCTATTTTGTTGCTTTCCTTTCACAAGTAGTCAGCACTAGTCAGACACAAAGAAATAGAATTTTATGTATCGTATATTTGTTTAATATAGGATAAAAAAAAAAAAAAGACTAATTCATAACACTTTTGGCAGCCTTCGTGTAAAAAGGAAAAAAAGGTCAGAAATTAAATGGACAGAAGAATATAAATGCAACACTGCTTCATTCATGTACAGAGAAAAAAATATTTCTAGTATGATGGCTGGCCTCTCTGTCAAAAGATGAAAGGATTTGATTATAATGTGTAACAAACTAGGTATAATTTTTATTAATATATTTTAAATTAGTAGACCTAGAAGTTCATTTTACCTTTTTATTTTTTTCAGCAGAAGCTTTTGCAGAGTTCAAGAGCTTACACTGAATTCCTCCCAGATAAATTTCTTCCCTTGTGTTCCATTTAACTAAAGTGAGAGATTCCATTTTATGGTAAACTAACTAATTTAGAAATTTATTTAGCTATCTGTAAGTCCATAAATGAATCCAGCATTTTCTTTGCCCCATTTCTTATTAATCTATATGCCAGATGCATTATCTCACTTCCAGTTCCATTGAAATGAGAAAGAGGATTACTTTTTTAATTCCCATTTGTCATCAGTGTAGCAGTGCAGCAGTCTTGGAGCATTAGGAGTCCATCTCTCCATTTAGTTTTTGTAGTCTGATTGTTGCCCACTGTTTGGAAACAACTTCCGCAATACCCAGGGCTGCAAGATGGATCCCCATTCAAGTATTATCTAGCCTATCTTGGACTCAATTAGCGTTTTTGACGAAATTAAATTGGCAACGTGAGTTTTGAATTTCATTTGATAGTGGTGGAAATAAAGTGACTTTTGCTCCTCAATACTAGGAAAATCTTACAAGTAAAGACTATCTTTCTTTTTTGCTTTGAGATAAAAGACTAACCCTTGGATTACACTGTCTGGAAATAGAGTTGCTTGATTTATTAGCAATAAAATGTATTGCCAATGGGTCCTGAAAGCCTGGCTCTGTTTGTAGCCAGTACTTCAGGATTTCTCCCAGCGTTGTTGTCCTGTGCAGAGATCTCATTACTTTCTGGCACATCTGCAAGAATGGAAATGGAGAATGCTCAGATTTGCTGTTGCTGTTCAAATTACACTTGGATTTTTGAGTCTGATATTGAATCAGACACTGCTTTCTCCTGGTATTTCTACCCACATTTTCTCTTGCGTGCATTTACCTGCCTGTACTCCCACTTTGACTTGTTCACCTCCTGCAAGGAAAATAAAACTTCTAAAGCCTGGGAGCTCTTGTTACCACTCCAGAAATAAGGTTGTACTTTGCAGTTTGTAGTGTTGTCCCCATAAAAGCAGAGGAGAGAAGATAAACTTGAGCACCGGAAAGCCCAGGCTTTACAATAGAAATCTTATACCTATAAAGGACTTGGTTACAGCTGCTCCATGGTAACAGGTGAGCAGATAGGAGCTTCTTTTGCCCATGTTTCAATTCAGATAGACATAAGCTAGCTGGGTACGTGATGCAGGGTATCTGTGATATTACCGCCCTGAGGCTGTGCTGACTTGATTTTAGGAGGTCGTTTGTGTAATATCTGTATAATGACACAGAGTTTGACGTCTCCTTAAGAGGAGTTACAGGGCCCCCATTACAAGTCAAATTTAAGAATAAATGACTGGGATTTCTTTTATATGTGCATTTTAAATTGTATTCTGGAGGTTTTGAAGTACTTCAGGTACAGAAACAACTTGTAATTTCAGCTTCGTTTGTGTTGTTGTCCACTCAGCCCTAGTAAGAAGGCTAAGGGTACGTGCACTTTCGCGTTGGGAATTTTATCAAATTGAAATTTTCTGTCCTATTTAGCACTGAAACAAGCGTCAGAGAAAAGAAACTGTAAGTAGGCAGGAAATTCACCTCCACCTCTTTCTACCAGAAAAGCCACATTTTGTTGTGCTTTATTTGCGCATGGTTGCTCTGCTTCCTGTTCTCTTTTTCCACTGCTATGCCAATAAGGTTGATACTAGAAACACACTTCAGGGATCCAAGTCTTGCCAAGGTCAATCCTGACTGTTAGCAACAGGAACTGAAGTTTGCATGGCCATTTATTGTTGGGTTTCTGAGGCCAATAATGAAGTGGGGAGTGCTTCATTTCCACCACTAAAACTACCACCGCCACTAGAAATGACGGTGTGTGGGAAGAACACATTTTATGCCTTCTGGGTTTCCGTCTTTGTTGTGATAAGAGCAGAGGTGGCTAATGGCCTCAGGGGTGCCGTGCCCTTGAGGCAGGTGAGCTGGTGGCACATGTCACCTCCTCCTGAAGCCCAGCCTCTTGCCTTTGGCCGTGCCGATGGCCAGCTGTCAGCTGCTTCCCCGGCCGGGTTCCCAGCGAACACTTCACCAACTGGCTGTTGTTGTGAGGATGCGTTCATTTCCACAGCAACCTGCTCCCCCATCGATGTCTGTGTGAGCAAGCAGCAGACCAGAAAATACCCTGTGTGAGCTGGATTTCTGTTTTCCCTTCTAATGCAATCACATGTGTTTCAATGCAAAGATCTTTATTGGTTGCCGGCAATGTTTTCCTGTAAGGGATTGTGTCTCTGCCAAAGTCATGTATGAGCATGACACAAATTATCACCCTGAGTAAAGCTGTGTATTGTGTTACATAACCCCTTAAAAGAAAACAAAAAAGAGCAACAGCTAAAGCAGCACTTATATTTATGAGCGGTGTTTCATGGTATTAGTTCCATTTAGGCTGTAATGCTTCTCTGACACAGATGCTTAATCTGCTGTTTATTTTCAGGAATGGCATGCTAATGTCATCCAGTAATTCTCATTTTGAATCTACCAGCACACCCTCGCCCAGCCTTTTGGCTAATCACTGTGTTAAAGATTTTTTCATACATCTTTCCTTTCAAGTGCTGTAATGAATTAGCTGAGCTTTTTTTTGTTATGTTTTGGTTGGGTTTTTTTTTGGAAGTGGTGAGCTACAACGGGACTGGCTGCTGTGTAGAGGCAGAGGAGAAGCCATCCTGCAGGTTACAATAGCTGATGTATCTGCTTTAAAGGAAGAAAGCAGGAAATAGCACAGTGTCTAAGTTGATTTGGGTATTCACAAGTTTCAATATGGTGGCTGGGCGTACCATTAAGCTCTCCTCTTTCTCTGCAGGTGTGCATCGCTTTGCTTCCCTAGGAGGTGCCAGTCAGCTGAAGCACCCTATTTTTGGGCACTTCAGTAACTGATGACTCTTAACAGTTTCCATATTCCAATTTAATGTCAGTAGGAGGGAACTAAAGCTTTGCCATAGAAATGGCCATTTTCGGATCTAGCTTTTCCAGGATGCTCTTCATTTGGTCACTGAGGTCAGTGGGATGATTAACGAAGAAAGATGCTTGTCAGTGTATTTATATATCACTCCCTTTTTTTTTCCTCCACACTTTGGAGTTTTTTTGAGTAAAATGTGTAAAAAAAAATCTGTATTTTGGATCTTTACCTGTAAGTTTTTATTGGTATTTACATGCCACTGCTAAATGTTTGCTTATACTCCTTTCAATATTTGAAATATTTGCAGTGGTTTTAGTGTTGATGTCAAAGATTAAATTAAATAAATATAGAACATCATTAATTTCAAAACATCTGAAATGCTTTTGCTGATAATACACAGCACAACAGGCTGGCATTCTACATGTAATCAGCAAGGAAAAAACCACTAATGCTATCAATCCAGGCAGGCATTCATATTTTTAAACCTAATGAAAAAGGTTTGCCTTTTATTTATATTTTGGGCTGCTGATTATGATTTTAACTTCATGGAAAATGAAAGACATCTTCTCCTTTATTCAGATCAAATGTACTGCTGTCTATTTAACACTCAGAATCATTCCATGACAATTTTCATGAAAATATCTGAGTGTTAGTAGACATGGTGAGGAGTATTGTTTGTCTGAGTGTGGTTTTACTCATTCTTTTCCCATTACCACGCGCAGCAACTGACATTTATTTGTAGTACTTCAGCTGAGCTCTCTACACGCTGTACACATTAATATCCACTGCAGGGAGAAAGAAGGAGCAAAACCACAGGGCTCAGAGTCTCTCTCAAAGCCAAAGTATTGTTGCTTATTCAATATAGGGACAGCTGACAGAACTTTAACTAAAGCAACTGTGTCTATAAACCTCAGTTTTGTGTATACGCTATCTTAGAAGTAGAAAAGCTGACGTATTTCCAATCTGCACTAGGCAGTGGCTGGAGAGAAGATATAGACCAGACAAATAAAAGCTCCATACATCATTTAGTTCCCAAAGTACAAGGTGACTGTGCTAAACCATTAGAATAGATGGCAGCTAGACTAGCCTCCACACAGCACTTCATCGCTTCTGCAGTGAAGGGTTCATCTGATTTCATTAGTGGCTTGCTCAGGATTTCCTGTTGTGCAGCAGAGAGGAGTTTGGCTTTTCTCTGTGTGTGTGTGTGTGTCTGTGTGTATCCGTGTGTTCTTTATTCCCAGTGATGCTCATCACTGATATCTCAGCATCCTGCAGTAATTCTTTACGTGTCCTCACTCCTAAGGCACCTAGCAAGTCAGGGAACAGCATACAGTGATGCAGAGCATTTCCACGTCAGCGGCAGGAATTGAATTCCCAAGCAAGTGTTCCCAAGTAAATGTATACCTAAATCTATATATTGGAGAACTGGATTCCTGAGGATGAGGCTGATGAAAAATGACATAACATACAAGGCAAGAGTGTTTTATGCCTAGGCTGTTGCTAGTAAAATAGCAGCATATGTCTGAGAATCCATGCCTTTCTTACTGATTTCGGGAGTCCAGCATCCTTGATTTAAGCATATATTTGAGTCAGAGCCACAACCTGAAACTGATTCCTACTTCCACAAGTTCAAATGCCACCTCTAGACCTGAATCCAGGACCCAGCACACCCCTTGCCCCTTGGCACAGACCTTTTACAGGCGGACACTGACTAATCCTGTTCCATGCTCACTCGCTCTTTTGGGGCCAAAGAATCTTGCATCTTTTCTGCACCAGGGTGGGGGCAGCTTCTGCAGAAAGGGGTTGGGGAAGCTTAATGTGTATACCATTAGCTGGAGTGCTCTCCTGGGTAATGAGACTTCACATGCCTCCCAGGCTGAGCACTGCATCTGTCACCTTATGGTCAAATGATCTAATCGCTAGACTTAGTCTCTAAGAGGGGTCAGACATCACCATTAGCACTGAGTGTAGGTGGAGATGGTTGCCGAGCTCTCCGCTGCGATCATTGCTCTTGGCAAGTGTTAAAGATATGTGTGCTTCTCATTCCTCTGGCCCTTAAGGTCACTGCTGTGTAGGATAACTCAGCCAATGCTGCTCATATGTCAAACAAATTTACATACTGAAGTCACTTCACTAAGGAAAATTTACGTCCTTAGCTAAAATTTTAGATGTTAGGTCTTTTCTAAAAGATTGATTTTCATCTCCCATCAGGCTCCTTGTCATGTCTGGCTCCCTCTAGGCAGCAGCCTGCAGGCCAAGTCAAGCTCCAAGCACTTGCCACCTTTCACTGACATGCTCACTCACACCTCAGGCAAGGAGGACAAAGTACCTGCAGGAGATCTGCCAGGTCCTCACAGCAGGATGCACATCGGTGCTGCAGGAGATACAGAGTGAAATAGAGTGAAATGACTTTGTGTCATCTTTTATGGTAACAGAGTGCTCTTGTTTTGTATTACCCGCATTGCTCACTACTCTCAGCTCTGCACTGAGAAAACACTTGAAACCCAAAATGCTTCCTTGACAGCAGCTGGAAGAAGTGGGTGAGTGTGAGGGCGTGCAAGTGTGCATGTGCATGGCTGCAGGGCATCGTCCTGCACAGAAACAAGGCTGTGCTCATGCTTCTGGTCTCACCCTGCCGCGTTTTCCTCATGGGGCTGCTGAGGAGACCCTTTGCACGTGCTCAGCGCTGACAAGGCAGGGGGTGGCATGAGGTCACCCTCTTTTTCTGGAGAGTGGAAGTCTTAGCGAGGCACCCACTGCCTCTTTGTTCTCCGGGCAGGATGCACTCCAAGCATCTCCTGCCCTGCCTTCTTCCTGGCCCACACCCCATGTTGGAGAGGGGCTGTGGCCGGGGTGAGGCCCCAGCCCAGAGGCCAGTGAGCACTGGAGGCAACTTCATCCAGTGACACTGTAGCTGCACATGGTTTATATTTTACAGTTAGTTATTTTCAGTCACACTGCGTCTGTAACCTAGACTGCCAGACTCATCTCTCTAGGAACAAGATTCCTTCTGGAAACAGGCCATTGTGAAAATACGCGCATGTCTGTGAAAGGCACACCATTTTCTTCCTTTGCAAAGCTGCATTTTGTCAATAAAACAGGGGTGTGTGGTTGTGGTGTGATCCTGACGTCCTCATAGGCAAGGCAGAGCTGAAAAGCTTTAAGCTGAAAAGCTTAGATAAAAGGACACCATTGCTGATGTGTAGTCAAATGTGACAATCAGATTACAGTATCATTTGCTACCTCCCAAACCAAAATTTAACAGCTCTTATTGAAACTGAAAAAAAATAATCTAGTAATAAAAACAGCAGTCCAAACAAAGCTAGACAGGCACAAGTGATATTTATTACTAACAGCTTCTAGGTGTCTCAGGAAACATTGTGCTACCCAAGCAGTCAATAAACCAAGTCTCTTTCAAACTAACATTAGCAATTAATAAAACAGCCTTTTTGTTTTTTGAATAAGAACTACGTCAAAGGAAATAATGCAAACTGCATGGGAAGAGTTTAATTAATATCCCTAAACACTATCTTCCCAGAGAGACAACAGAGACAACAGGCATCTGTATTAATTAATTGGGCAAAAATATCTGCTTAGTTAAATGGATGTAATTAAGAGTAATGTCTTGAGGCCTGCTTCTAAAGTCCTTTTGCTGTTTTAAAAACATTATCTGGGACAAGTTTTCCACTGAAGAGACCAGTAGTTTGTTTGACCAAAATGTCCAAACAAAAAGTTCCCAAGAGATTCAGAATTTACCTCGCTAACTGCCGTGGACAGAATTCAGTCAATAACAGGAAAATCTACCTTCAGACAGTTGCATTAAGCAGAACCCACATATGGAAGAAAAACCAAGTGGATCTTTCTTCAGATTGAGGCTTATTTTGAGTGACAATGAAATGTAATTCGGGGCTTAGAGGAGTGCAAGAAAGCAAAGTAGTGAGAATGCAGAGTTAGATCAGAGGTGGAGAAGAATCAAAGACAGGAATAAAAAAGTGAGGCAGGAGGTAGGTATTGAAAAATCTTGCAAGAGACAGAGAATTGCACTGAAAAGTGTGAAACATCCTGAGAAAGGCCATGGAGTCAGCACAAGACTGGGTGAAATGAGCTGTGTGCAGGGGAGCACCTACTCCAGTCAGGAGAGAACTGTCAGGAGGCAAGACTCTCTTCCTATCAGAAAGATACTTTATTCCACTTGGTGCCCTCAACTTTTTTCATCTCCATAAAAAATTAAGAAGTCAAGAAACTCTCCTAAGATTTGACAATAAACTGATAGTTAAAAGCTAGCTTTAGGATTACAATATTGTCTAAATCAAGTCAAATCAGCTTACAGACTTGAATATTTTATCAGTGCTCCAACCACAAAGATATTGGCTGCTCTGGATAAAATTAATCTCATTTGTCCCTTTCAGTTTTATGCAAGCTGCACCCTGCTTTGTCATATTTGGCTTCTCATAAAGCACTACTGGCACACTGTTCCACCTCGAAATGCTGCCTGTGGTTCAAGCTTTTTTCCCTGAGGAGTGACATAAACCCTCCATGAGGTGAAATATGGACTCCTGCAGATTTAGACAGAAGCTAGTGGTTCTGGTGACATTTCTGATTTTTAAATGATGGAGCTGGACATGAAGGAAGACCTCATGTGTTCTCATGCAGAGCCACTGGCACAAGGTACTGATGCTCTCAAGTCTGTACGTAAGGTTTCTTGCCCTGCTTCTAGAACATCTGGGAATACTGACACCCCTCCCTTCCTGCATTCTTCCCTTCTCCTCCTCCTACTCCAAAAAACCCCAACCCCCCAAAAACAACACCCAAACCCAACTTACCGTTACATCTGTACAGGAAAGTAGTAGCAGGTATCAGTTCCTGAAGTCTCTGCCTAAAACATGAGAATTAGGGTGAATGCTACATTATCACTCAGTAGCCTTCAATTCTGGAGTTTTTTAGGCTTCAGGCTTCAGGTGGTTCTCTGCAAGAAGGCGCACATGTATAAGGATTCCAATGATCTTACTCTGGACAACAGTCCTTGCTGCTGTTCATTCTCCTCACTGGAAGCAATGAATTCCCCGAGAGCAAAAATGTTGATCTGAGCTGAATTTGTGCTCTATTCCAGTTCTTCTCCTAATGGCTAATACTATGGCTGTAGGCACTATGATTTTGCGCAGGTGAGATACCTTCTAGGTGGTTGCCAAATCTTGTCTTTATACAAAGCTTCATTGCTGATGTCAGAAAATAGTAACATAGCCATTGCTTCAGCCACTGTCTGCACTCCAAGTGAAATTTTCCTTTGATGGTCTGTGAGCTGGAACATGAACCAACATGGGGTAGTCTGCATGCTCTAGTCACCCACCTACTATGTGAAATACTGCCAGCTCATGACAACTGCTTGCAGAGTCTTGTTTAGAGATTCTTTACAAATAAAAAAGATGGATGTTGTAATTTACAGTTTCTTTTGCTTATCCAAGAGATGCTCTAATAGAATATAGAAATATTCTCATGTTTTCCTTGGAAGCCTTATTACTCTTCTGTAAAGAAAATCTCTTCCCTGCTCACTGGCAAACTGGCTCACCACTTCCTTTTCCATTGCTGTCCACATTTGGATGGCAAACTAGTGATTCAACTATACAGCTGGCTCAGATACTTGTGTAGTGAGTTTTATGGTTTGAACTCTGTTGACCAAGGAAAAATAGTGACATTTGCAAAGTCAAATATTCTCTTCAGCTTGTGAAAATTTAATTTGGCTTCCACAGTTTTTCAAAATACAGTGATGTATGATGTTTTTCCCCAGAATTCCATCAAACGTATTATTTATAGAAAATGAACTTGATCTGAAGCCAAATTATAATGGTGCAATGAAGGAGGTTGTTACTTACAAGACATCTATGTCATTTGCAGCAGAAGCTGTTGAGAATGAGGATAGCAATTATAAGAAAAGGAAGAACAGTTTCACATTGGTCTTCTCTGGAAAATTGTCTCCCTTCACAGGAATGCTCAGAACACAAATAAATCAAGGTGTATGTATCCCTCAAGTATAATGATGATGGGTAAGGAATAAAAGTCCATGAAAAAAAAAAAGTCTTCCGAGCAGGGTTGAGCCAGTATGTAACAAAGTGCAACAAAATTTGAGCAAGGACCAGAAAAATACGGAATAGCTGCTTCTTACAAACAGCCTGCATTTTTTACATTCAATGCATCATAGGGTGCACTGAGAAACATAGCAGGCAATTAAATAAAACCACATCATTATATGTATGCACATGGGAGTGAAACTACAATTTCACTTCTTCTGCAGTTCCAGAATTTCTTAATGTCTGAATACAATTTTGCAAATGTAAAGGTCTTTTTTCAACAATCTCTGTGTGCGATACATGTATCTGATTTATTGTTTCATCTTACTGAGATTTAAAGAGCTACTTAGTAATGTGCTTTGAATCCTTGTAGTTCAAATTTTCCATTTTTCTGTGAAACAGGATGAGCCGAAGCATAGCACTGAGAGTGTTAGCTGTTATGGAACGTTTAACACTAAAATGGAAAATAATAAGAAATGATAATTTTGGGAGATCTGGCAATCATTATATGCATTAGATACACACATTTACAGGAAAGTTTAAGAGTTAAAATAACTGTTAGAATAAATGACTCTGTAAGTAAGCATTTAAACAAATGAAATATTCTGAATTACTTTCAAATGAAGGACCAGTGGGAATGCTAGTGAAGCCACTGTTTCAGAGACCTGGATGGAAATTTCTTTATGAATTGTTGAATAATGTTTCAGCTGGATCTCTGAGAGGGGGTTACATGACACTTTTTCAGTCTGGATGAATTAATCTAGTGCTTTATAAAATAATGAGAATGGGATTCTCAGTTAATTTCAATATTTCATCACACCTATAGATTAATATTTGTATAATTTTTAATGTGGCAATTTTAATTATTAAAAAATTAGAAAACCAGATGGAATTTCAAACCAGCAACAGATTACTTAATTAACTCTTGCCTACTGGGATAAATAGAACATACCACAGAATATATCAAAGCAGACACCAATGAGACACTATACATCCATTAGTATGCAGGAAGTTTTCTCTTCAGTTATCAGTTCTTATCAGACATAAGCATATGCCTGTCAGTCTTATTTAATAAACCCAGCAACTCATCATGTTATAATCCATAGCATATAACATCATGGCAAAAATCAAAAGAAGTACACTATGATGTTCCCCATACACCAGTGAAATCTGCCACCAAATTATGAGAGGTGGACAGAGTGGAAAAAATAATTCCTATTATTTTACGAAGGAGTATGAAATTTAAATTAGTTTGCAAATATTAACAGACATCCTTCAGCTGTGCAAGAGGGCCTTAAAACAAAAGTAATCAAAATATTGGATTTTAAAATTGTTGTCATGTTTGTCTAATCTTGTTACAAACATTCTGTTAGCTCTATTGCATGACATGTATTACATACATGGGTAAAAACATGAAAAACGTGAGTGAATCAGCCAAAGTGCAGACCTGTAAACCCTTAATAATGTAAATCTTCTTTACTTATACGAAGTATTCCTTGAACTTATTGCAGTACTGTGTAGATCTTTGTAAATTTCTTGGTATAATTTGCCAAGATGTGCTCTGAAATAAAAATTATTTCAAACAGGATTCCAGCATGCTTCAAATGGAAGCTCTACAATTGCTTCATTTGGCCAATGAACTTGGCTGATGACATCCAAGATTCGTGGAAAAGCTAATGATAAGTATTGCACACCAAATACGTGTCTAAATGATGTGCACTGATACTTTTTTATTTAATAAAAATGAGTGTCACCAGATATATATGTGCATACATTTGGTTATTGCTATCGGAATTAACAGCCTGCAATTTAATCCCAGCCTATTAGAAACAGGGCTCAGCAGACCCACACAAATTGAAATGAATACTTGCCACAGGTTTTTCACCAGGCTTCAAGACAATGTGTTTGTTAGTACCTTCAGATTAATACCAGTTAGGTTTTGAACAGTTTCAATCTCACGCTAGACGATTTAAAACAGATGAAAATAGAAGTGTGTTACACAAAATAAAAGAATACAGAAAATACAGTATTGTATTATTTACTGAACAAAATAACAAGTAAAAATCTTGTTTGTTTTTTTTCTTTTAAAACAGCATTAAGTAATCAAATTTAGACCATACAAGCATCCACAAGAAATGTAAATAACTGTACTATTAAGGTGGTATCTACAACTTTTTTTAACTGCTTGAGATCCGAAACTGCAAATGTTGTATACCTCACTTTAAAATGATTCAAGTGCCTTGTACAGTATGTAAAAAAATTGATAGTCAATAACTACGATGAAATGTACATACAATACCTGAATTTAATATTTTAATAGCTCAGGACCAGATCATCAAAGCATTTAAGTTCCCAATCCTCATGGAAGATCTGGGTCTCAGCGCATATTAACCCCTTCCATGAAAGGAGTAACTGTTTTTGATGGTGTGAATCTATAGTCTTGTCTTTCCCTATACAGGGAGGGAAAGGGTCGATATTAAAGAAAGGGTGGTTCCAATATGCAGAAAGGCTATGGCACTGCAACTACATGAACCACCTTCCCTACACAACATAAAAATATTCTAATATTAAGGATTATTTTACAACCTAGTGGAAATATGCAGTAATGCAATCCATTTCCTTTGTCTGGATGACAAAAATGCAGTCTTAACAGTCACAAGAGCCCGCCTTGTGTTAGCTATAAAAAAAAATATATTTATATATATATTTATGCAACTACTATGTGCATTAAACAAAATCACTGTATGAATCAGCAGAGTTCAATAACACTTGCATCTGAATCTCTGGAAGGGGTGCATTGAAGTCTGTGGTGCTTCTCATAAGGACTCACAATGAAATGGCAAAGGATAGAAACCAATTTGTTTAAAATCTTATTTTTCGTATCACATTGCCTAAGAAATGGTCCATAAGATCTCTGGCAGCTGAAAGGATCTGTTGCCTTTACTTCAGCCTGCTGCTCAGAAATGAAAGATATCCCTTGAAACAAACCTGACAATTTTTAGTGAACATTGAAACAGAAAATCAGCCCAATTTCATTGTGAACTCCCATGAAATAAAATAATTTCACCATTGTGAAAATTCTCTGTTGTCTTCATTTCTTACCAATTTGTATACCATGAGTTGTTTAGAAGGATAGTAATCAGCAATGTACAAGAAACATTGTACTACTCCTGGAAAGCATATACATTGTGACTTGCTCAGTTAGGTGGGTAGGTTAATTTAGAATTGAGAAGTGAGTGTATTTCACATCCACTTATAGAAGTACTGGAAAATTCCTTTTTTTCTTCTTTACCTGCATTGAGATACTTTTCTCAATCACCTGTGAACACTGATCAGTGCTCTTTGCACTGAAAGGGTACAGATTTGTCACTCAGTCTTTGAGATACCAGAGAAGAACACTTGAAGCAAAGGGCAATACCCTTGTGCACCAAAGCTTTATTATATTTTTGATTACTGTGCATCCCCCTACCTAAAGCCAGTAACATGGCACTTGTGCCATAGTTCTGATACCGTAGGTGTCCACTGACAAGTGTTCTGCATGAACCATTGTGTCTCAGTCCACTAACAAAAACTACTGTGCAGTGGTAATCTGGTATCTTAGATAGTTTTTCTTCTTGGACAAAGCTTATCCAAAATCTTCTTTCTATCAGGCTACAGCAGCTTAGGGCTCCTTTTCTTTAAAGAGAGGCAAAGTAAATGTCTTACACCTGTAGGCCAGTACTGGTGTTCTGTCCTAGAAATTTTAGCACTGCTCTGATACGATGAACCCTTCTTTTTCTCCAACTGGTTCCACTTCAGCATAGGCAGGATGTCCAGATCCTCTTCTGAATTTCATTGCCGGCCATCTGCTTGGACGTCGCTGTAACAGCAACAACAAGAAAATGAATTTTCAGAATATGAAGGATACAACAATAAATTATTAATAAAAAACTTTAACAAGGCCTTGTAATTTTGGTCTCTCATACTAAAGTCCAGTCTGTGTAGCTGTTACAGGAATGGAGAAGCACAGTTCAGCAGCAGCAAAAGTCAGAGGAATTAATCCCTCTTTCTAAATTTGTGGGTGATGGCTCTTCTCAAAGACCTAAATAATTACCACTAGTCTTAGCAATAAAGAGGATGAAATAGCTCCTGTCTAAAACTGTTGATCAGTGGATCTGTGAATTTTGTCATATAAAGAACTGCTGATCCACCACCCCATAAAGGATCTGTCCACTGCTTTTACTTCCTAGTTCTGCATAGGAGTTTGCTAACATACTCTACTCCATGGGAGAATGTGTAGCAGAGTCGACAGAAACTGTACTTTAAAAAATTATTTAGGACAAAATTCTGGCATGCTTATGCAGGACTGCCAAAATAATGACTTTCTATTTCAAGTGCCATAATTTCTACTTGAGTAGTTTACTTTGATGGTTCAAATAGAAGCAACTTTGTCATTTAAACTCTTATGACTTTTGGATAGAAGAGTCTTAAGAAGTCCTAACCAATTTTCATTAGGATCTTTGGTGCCTGCTTTAAGAACAGGTAATAAACAGAGAAAAGAAATAAATCTTTTCTAGGGCAGATAAAACAATTCCTATATGATTATGATGCCTCTGGGAAGGAAAAGTGTGTTAAAAATCCTGTATTTTCAAACTAATTAATGTCTGGGAAGGCTCAGACTTTGGGTGACCAAGCTGAGATTCTGTCAAAGGGAATAGTTTTCAGGAAAGTAGGGGTACTCCTTAAAGTTGGTTAGCAGAAAAAGCTCTCCTAAAATGATAATTCCCTATTGAAAATTTTATCTGCCAAATATGCTGATACATATTTCTTCTTCTTTACTGACAACAGTTACAATCTGCTTGGAAGGAGAGCTAGAAGATATAGCAACCTATATAGAAACATTGCAGGAAAACAAGAGGAGAAACAATGAAGGTAAGTTACAGCCTATATTTTCATTGACAGTTCAAAATCTAAACAATTGTACTTTATGATCTTTCTTCCGAAAACAAACATTGCATTTGATTTTCTGTGCCCATAATACCCAATTTTGATTGCCTTTCCATCACTGACAATATTTCATGCTGCTGAGGGGTGGCGTTGGGGACCACAGAACAGCCACAGCCATGACATTGTGCTGGGCCTCATGGTGCTGTTGGGCAGCAGCCACTAAAGAAATCTCGGGGGACCACTGAATCTTGTTACCAACAAACCACACAGCTGTCTGCGGGTACAGCACAAAGTCTTCCTCAGTGATCACCGTTAGGAAGATACAATATAAAAGCAACTGGTTCCTTTTCCTCCCATTGAAGGATCAGGTTACATTTGAGGCATTCAGAGTTAAATTCTGTTTGGCAGGTAATTTAAAATCCCAGGCCTTTCAATGCAGCACCTTCCTACAAAGCAGGAAGGTAGGACACTGTCCTCCTTAATGGATGTCTTTTCCTAATAAGAAAACTTAGTCTATTCAAACTTTGGAGGCTTTTTTCTACCTAAGCTTGATTCAGCATGGTTTTAAAATTAAGAAGGAGATTTTGGTTACTGCTAAAGAAAAAGGGTCATATTTTGTTCTCAGACTCACTAAAGTAAATCAGGGTAAATCAAATTCAATTAAAGGTAAAGGTCTTATTCCAGATTTACACTGGTATAAATGAGAAAAGAATTTGACCGAGAGGTCTCTAATGAAAAAAGAAAATGAAAAACTATTGGAAAACTAGTTGGAAAAAATAATTAGAAACAGTCTCAAATAGCAACATATAAGGATGAGCTGAGTTTTAATCTATTAAGTTGCTTCCTAGTTTCATTTTAAGATGTACTCATGATTAGTTACTACTTCCTTGTTATGTTGCTGTTAGAAACTAAATCTACCATTTTGGGCTACTCTTTTTAATTGGCCTTTCCAGATGATGAAATATGGAACAGATGTGTATCAGTTCTAATGATACAATGCCATACAACATAAACATCAGCTGTCGTTCCAGAAATAAACCAACGGTTTCGAAGGTCATCTCCAAATATTACAGTTACAGCTTTCTGTGGTTTCTCTTCATGCCCGAGGTGAGATTTTCCATTCTTAGTGATAGTCTGTTTAATTTCAACTTTTTTGTGTGCATGTGGGTAATGTAAGTGGTTGCCAGTCTTAAAAGAGAGCACTGACAAGCTATCAATTCATTGACTTGTGTATTGACCCCCAAAAAGCTGTAGAGATATTACAGTTTTAACTGATAAAATCAAAAGTAACTTAACTGATATTAGGAGATACAAAGCTTCTTGAGCTACTGAAGCAGCTCAGGAAATGCCCAATGCATTATTCCCCTTCATTCTCTGCGAAGCAGAGTAATAAGAAGATACAAATAACCCTACCCCCCCCCCCCCAAAAAAAAAAAACAAACAACAAAACCCCAACAAACCAAATGCTAAACCCAAACCAAACCACACAGGCAGAAAGCAAGCTGGGTGTTTTAACTAATTCCTTAGTTTTGTCATCCAATTTAACAGGAAAAAAACATGTTTCTTCCTCTGGAATTAGAACTCTTAGAGGAAATCCTCTGAGCTGTGGCTGAAGAGTTGTAACTCCTGCTTGCTTTCAGTGTATTACAAAGTGGGAAAACAGGACTAGGACTTTTTTCATGGGACTGAAGCTTACTTGGGTTCATTATTTTAAGCAAATAAGTTGAGGGAAAAGCACTTGTGACCTTACATGACCAGGATGCAGAAAATACATGTCAGGATGCAGAAGGATAGTTTATGATACACATTAAAAAAAAGTTAGTTCCTATTGAAGATCAATAAGATAAAATTTAAGAAACTAGCAGTTGGATAATCTGTGGAAGGTGAGATCTACCTTTCATGTTTCTTACATTATGCCTGTCTACACCATTGTTGGTGGCTGTGCAGTGTATTTGACTTCGTACAGCAATACTAAGCCTAGAATAAGTGTCTTTACGTAAATCTTGCAGTAGAGGCAGAATGGATACTATTTGTCTTACTTCTGAGAAGAAAAAGGAGGGGATTCCACCTATGAATACTAAAGGGTGGAGACTGGAGTATTTTCTCACTGTTGTTGCATGGAAAGGTCTCCAAGTGTATTCTTGTCGTTGACCGGTTTCTTCTTTTGACATCTTTCAATATGAGGGAATTTTGAGCCTTATAGGGCCTCTTTTATCCATCAAAATGGTATGATCTCATTAAGACTTGTTAAAAAAGAAGGGTTTGATACATATCTGAGTGCACTTAATTGAATATGGTATAAATAAAACTCAGTTGGTATGATCTGAACATGGTTTCCAGTGCTACAGGCTATGATTTTTTTTTGAAGTTTCTAGCTTTAGACCATCTTATTTCCTGCTGAACAGTAACTTTTTTATGCAAAAGAGAAAAAAGTGGCTCAAGTTGAAAACTGCAGGAGAGTTCCAGATAGATCAGTGCTTTCTGTATGTGTTTGACTGTATTGGTAGAATTTTACACAGAAATTTCTAGTAAACTTGATCATGTTGAAAGGGAGGAAAGGGAAAAGGACCCATCAGGTTTTATGTTACGGGCCTCTATTAACCATCCAGAGATCATTTAAAGTGAAGCCATGTATTTTCTACTGTCAACAAGGCTCCTACCTATTATGAGCTGCCAGATCACCAGTGAGGCAACTATAAAATAAGAATGGAACAGTCTGCTACAATTTAGTAAAGAGGTAAAATTCAGTAAGAATTATGCATTTCTACACTGACTTACAGACTAGAAACCAATCAGTGTCAAATTAATATTATCTTGAAAACAAAGGAAGTGATCAATTCAGACTTCCAGTGAAGAAGCTAGTACAAAACCAATTCAAGATTTTTAAATGGATTTTAAAAATATTTGAAAAGAATAAACTGAGCACACATAAATAAGAAATGAAATCTACTTTGTACATGCCATAGGAAAATAAATTGTAAGGGATAAATAATATACAAGATCAATTACAGGAGGACAGACAGTTGTATAAAGTTGTATTGAATACCATCAAAGTGGTATTTGAAGATTGATGCCCTGCTCCTGAGAGATTCTGGTGCTGACATTATACACTATCTCAAAAATTTATGCCAGTTAACACTTTTCACCTGAGATGGTAATTCATTAAAAGCAATTGTAATAATGTATATTTTGTTAGCTGCAGTAATTCTAAGCTTTTACATTTCCTTTCATGCATCTGCATGAAGATAAGTTTCTGTCAGTAATGGACAGAAGGAACTTGGCGACACACATTACATATTTGATATTCTTACATCTTATTCTCTATTATCTCCATCCTATCCTCATCCTATCCTTTATTCAGTACAAAAAAAAAGGAATGAGCATGATTCTGCACAGATCTGCAATGTCAGACGAGCAGTGAAGGGAAAACATAATGAAAAATCTGCCTCTCTGTCATCTCTCCAACCCTGCCACACACACACACTCTGTTCTGAAATTTTTCTAAAAGATTATCAAAAGTTCCTTTGTATATTTCAACCAGCATAAAATCCCAGAGTGCTTGTGCATGGATCAACTCTTCATTCCTACTCAGCAGTAAACTTGAACAGCGGATTTCACCAAGACGCACACATTCTCTTTCTAAACTGAGTTTACATGAGTATAAATACTTGAATTAGCATGAGAAGGTCAATCTTCCAACGTCTTGAAAGACTCTCCAGAGCTCCCTAGCAAACTTGATTTTCTACTGAACTACACAAAAGCTGAAGTTATTGAATACTTTTTAGGCTGAATGCTCTGATGCAACTTTGTCTTCTCTATTGATTATTTTCCTGTATTTCAAATCTTTCAAACTTTCAGAGGACTGTTTCACTGTTTCTACTGAAGGCTGCATCTTACATTTCCATTGATGTCAAGTTCTTTGTCTAATTCAAGGGCATAAAGACATTTAAATCTACTTTAAAGCTGTATTCTTTAACCACACTTTGCCAACGAGGCCTATTTAACACTCTTAACTGGAAATATGTAAATACAGAGCTATACAAATTCTGGATCAATAGCCAACCCTCCCCCCCCAGTTGTGATGATTTACTCAAACAGATTAAGAAAAGGGGAAAAAACTATAGTAAGGTCTATTACTAAATGACCATATATTAACCTGATACCATCAAGACCCATTAGTCTAAGTACACTTGTCCACTGTTAATCTATCTCAGTAGCCAGGCCTTCTGAAAGATCTTTCTGTTACCAATTACCTTGCCCATAACATGTATTTTTGTGCTCAAAGTTACCTGAAATATTGCTTAGGCAGTTGTAATTTGTGCATCAGTCTTTAATCTCTTCTAGAAACACCCCATTTATTTGGCAAATCACAGTCTTCTGACTGTGGTCAGAAGGACGGGGCTTCAAATACCTGAAACTGTACTTCTGATATGTATTTCCAGGAATAAGAAAAGATCAATTGCCTGACACCATGTTAATCTAATGTTTTGAAGAAACTGTTCTGAAATAAAGATTGCTTCAGACTTAAGATTCAGTAGGATCATTTACCAGCTTCATTTATTTTTCTTTTTGATAGAAGTGCTTGTTCAAAGTACCTCTTTGTGATTTAAATCACTTCTTGTTATAACAGTGTTTCTACAGTCTTAGGTTCATCTAAGTAGCCGGCTGCTGACGGATGAGAAACAGAATGCCTCCTTCCTCCCCACCTTTGACTTTTATTGTCAGTGTTGATTATTTATTTTAGTGCTTCTCCCTTGTGGCCGATTTAGGTTCCCCTTGCTGAACTGCTGGTTCCTGCTGAGCTGGATAAGCTTTGGAAAAAATAACTTTACTATCAGTACAAGGCAATGACAGCGAGATCAATGACAATACCCCAAATGCCAGGACAGTGCAGGACTTTGAAATAAGAGAAAAATGATACTTGTTCTCTTCTTTTTAATCATCATCTTCGTGAAACACAATTCAGCCTGAACTTCTGGACAAAAACATATTGATGACAATGTCAAGCCTTTTTCAAACTGAAAGCATAATCCTCTGTAAAATGTATATATATAATAAAAACAGTGGGCCATATCCCAGAAGAAATCAGCAGAGCTGTGTGAGCTTCATCACCTGTCTAAGCCAGCTGACGATCTGACTCTTTTTTTAAAATTCCTTCTTTCTTTTTTACTGTGTCTCCTATTTACTTCTCATTTGTTTGAAGACATACACTGCATTTGTGACATTAATGAAGAAATCTGGAAATGGTGCTTGGAGAACAAGGCTGGTTGTTAAATGCTGGCTCTTATTTGTGAAGTGCTGCTATGAGCAGAGATGTATAACAGTGAGCCAGAAATGCCCATTAATTCCCTGAGCTCTGAAACACCAAGAACTGTCTCCAGCTTTTTTGACTATTTTCTCCTTTTATTTCCTTCCTCTAAGCAGACGGGGGATGAGCAGAAGGTCAAAATCTGAAGGAAATCTACTGCTAGATCTGCGTGCCAGTGAATGTTTCCAGATACTGAAACACAATCCCCTGTACAGCTCAATCATTAGAAAAATACCCAACAATTAGTGCTTTCTCAGACCACCCCAGCTAGGGCTCAGGATTCAGGAATCATCCTCAGTCCATGCTAATAGTCTGCATGCTGTCACCTTACTATGAGACTGACAGAGTTAAACGACGGGAATGCAGATCCTTCCACGCTGTTTGGTCTTTTTGCTAAAAAACAGTCCCAGACTTATTTAATTTACTAGCAAAGACATAATTTAAGTTAAATCAGGAAAAGTTGAGATGCATCCCCCAGGCTCTGATCACGCACTATTATTTTATTTGCTGAAGATCTGCAGCTGCTCATTCCTTCCTCCCTCTCTTTCTCCCCAAGGTCACTCCCTGGCTGCATAGCACCAGTTCAACTCTCTGTGTGGCCATTTGAAAAAACAGATTTGTGAAATTATCCAGCTTAAACATCCAAAATGAAGTAAACCAAACAACTAGAAAGGACATAGGTATGTGCATGTGTGTGTGTAAATGTACATGTATGTTTCTAAGCAGCTGAATCAGCACAATAAAGCTCTGGAAAACCTCCAAGGAGGGTGGGAACATGAAGGCAAAGGCTGTGACCTTTAAAATGGGATTTTAACTCAAAGGAATGATAATTTGTGACCACAAACACCCACACTGCTCTTCCATGTGTGACATATTAACTACTATTAAGACATACACAGCCACTATTAAGAAATACGTAGGCTCTGAATCCACTTACAGCTTCAGAGTCTACATGGTTTTGTACCTATAAGCTGAATACAAGAGAAAAGCTCTTTGCCTGAGGTTAAGATGGTCCCAATTTGCAATGTTAGTTTAGACTCCTTAAAATCTCCTACTCGCAGAGAACTGCCACAGAATAATTTTAGTCTGCTGTTGTTGAGCCTTACATAAACAAGTTTGGCAACGGTATCACTGTGTCCAGCTGGGAAAAGACATTGCAACGTCTGACTCCCTGCCTCCATCTTGGCCGGCAATTTCTCTGCTGTCTTCTCAGCTGAGGCCACATCATGTTGCCTTTGTTCCCCAAAGGCAGAGCACTGGGACGACAGCTGAGGTAAGTTTCAAACATTAAAAGGACTTTGGACCAACATGCAAGTAAGAAAGGTAAGAAAAACACAAAAAAAGCATGCACATGAAAACTTCTTGTGTCATGTGCAACCCTTCTGTCCACAGATAACTGGGTGCAAACAGGGAAAAGACATCTGAGTAAAAGACAGTCTGCCTTATACCTTGCTTTTTGATTTGCTAAATGTTCCCTGGATTTTAATTGCTCTCAGTGCCAAAGTTCACACACAAATGCAAATCAATAAAGGTTAAAAATATAAGAAAAAGAGAACATGAAGAAAAAGAAGGGAAGAAGTAAAATCTAAAATACTGCTAAAGGTGCTGTTTGGCCCACAACTCAATGAAATCTGAGCAAGTCCATCTGACTCAGCTGGGAATTTCTTTACCCCCATTTACATTCAGCTCCAGATATCTGTATCACTTTTGTTATGATCTGTATCACAGGCATGCAGTGCGCTACAATCGGGGCATCATGCTTGGCTTCTTGGCCACAAAACCTGAAATCCTGAACGCAAATATACTACATAGGATAGTGCATAAATTAATCACTTTTTAATAGTGGTATAGCTAGTGTGCAGCTATATATGTTATAGCTAGATTTCTGACATAAGTTGACAAAGACATGAAAAGCACTATTTGACATGTATGCTACTTTTCAAAAATCAGTGCAAATAAGTTCAAAGTATACTCAAGAGACACGGGATTCCTCAAGGTAAGAGTGGGTATGTAACTTGATTCAAAAGCGGAAATTATTGGCAACAAAATCAAATTCAAGGGAGAGAAAATACAACAGGGATAACCATAAATAAATGGAAAACCAAAAAATACAGTATGTCTTCTGTCACTCTGCAAGCTAATCTTTAGTCAACATTTACTCTCAGCTTTTAGAAAGAGCCTGCATTCATTGGAACTTTGACTGAAACTTCCTCAACGTTAAAAGCTGATAATTCATTCTGTCTTTAGATCACCAGAGAAGTGTCCAACTTAATGAAACACATGTTGAATAGTGTGGGGGCTGAAAGGAACAGGAAAACATAGCATTTTGATTTGAATCTTCTACACACTTAACAAAAAGGGAAACGTTTTTGAAAAAGTATTGAACTATTTGGATGGTATTCCTTTAAAATGATACACTTTCATGGGCAAATTGAATAACATTGGCATTCAAGACTTCTCAAGCTGTTTGTTCAAAACAGCTATTTTTGTTCCAGGTGGGGCTGCACATATGCATTGTGCTCAACAGCTATGAACAAAACCACTAGAGGAAATGTTTTCTTCAGACTTTAGGGGTAAAAAAAATCATGGAATAATGTTAGTTAATATTATAATATATAGAATAAGAATATAGAATAAGACAGCAGTTGCTTTTGGAACAAATGGCATTTTTCTTGGCTTTTGTATATCGCTTATTTAAACCAACTAGTGCACTTAGGATATCATTTAATGGTGCTCAGAGGTGTCACAAGGGATTACATTTATCAGTGCAAAGTTAAACAGTGCCGTCAAAGTGTGGGTGTATTCATCCTTATCTGGGGGAGCTTGCTACATGACAAACATGAGGGGCATCATGAGTGGGATTCGAGATGAGCTATGTGAAAACCTGACTGAGGTGGTAAGTGAATATTGGGCGGTATCTTCAGAGAACACAAGGGAGAAAGAGACTTAAAGCCTTAGATATGGGATCAGTTTATTATACTTTTCTTTATTCAGTAACCAGTCATGAATATAAACCAAATCAACTCAAAATTCCTTACATAGCCTTTAACCTAAAAAACTCAACAAAATCTGACTGAAAACAATGCTTTACCTACGATACCGTGGCAGCATCCTAGAATCTTAGATGTAAAAAGAAGTTTCTCTATTAGTTGTCTTACAGTTTTGAATGAATGGTATGTTTAATGTCAATATGATGCCTCTATAAAGTAGGTTCTTTAAAAGTAAACACAAATGGGGCAGGACCCGTTCTTTATTTTGCCCAGACTTAGATTAATATTAATTACTGATGATAAACTGATGCAGATCTGGATTTGGTGAGGAGTTGATGGCAGACTACAGTGTACTAGTAATTTTTTAGACAACTGCATGAGGGAGCTGCCTGTCCATCTGTCACATCTTGTTTTAACTGTGCAACTTGCTTTATTAATCAAGAGACTCATACAAAACAATACTATTTTCTGCAATATTTATGTGCTTGTTCTCATTTCATGACCAAGCCTGTGGCAATCCTCTTGAGCTCTTTCTCCAGAATGGGAACATCAGATCCACATTTCATTCATTCCCCATTAATAATGTAGCTTGTCTGCTGTGGTATGTGGGATAACATGTTGTATGTAACAGCTTACTCAAATATTTTTCAATTGCAAAAATACAATAAGGAATGCTTTTTTTGTAACAGTGACTTATTTATACCAGTGTCATGGTTTAACCCCAGTCAGCAGCCAAGCACCACACAGCCGCTTCCCCCTCCCCCCTCACAGTGGGGTGGGGAGGAGGAAAGGAAAAAAAGTAAAACTCGTGGGTTGACATAAGAACAGTTTAATAACTAAAGTAAAAATGAAATACACTACTAAGAATAATAATAATTGTAATGAAAAGAAAAAAAAAAAAAAAAAAGAAATAACACCCAAGAAAAGACAAGTAATGCACAAGGCAATTGCTCACCACCCACTGACCGATGCCAGAGCAGTGATCCGTGCCTCCCGGCCAACTCCCCCCTGTTTATATACTGGGCATGACGTTCCATGGTATGGAATACCCCTTTGGCTAGTTCGGGTCAGCTGCCCCGGCTCTGCTCCCTCCCAGCTTCTTGCACACCTGCTTGCTGGCAGAGCACGGGAAACTGAAAAGTCCTTGGCTTAAGATAAGCGCTACTTAGCAACAACTAAAACATCAGTGTGTTATCAACATTATTCTCACACTAAATCCAAAACACAGCACTGTACCAGCTACTAAGAAAAGAGTTAACTCTATCCCAGCCGAAACCAGGACAACCAGTTATGCCTCATTATTTTTTTGTACTTCAGTTTCAAAATGCAAGTCTGAGAAGATACATTCTCCTTTGTACTGGAAACATGTACATCCTATGGATCAGATGAATATAAAAATAATATATTCTACTCTTTATTTCTTGAATTGGTCAAATTATTTTTTTTCCTTTGGAAATTAAAAAATTAAACTTCTTAAAAGAAATTTCATTTCCAGACTGGATTACCTTATTCTGTTCTTCTATGCTTATGATACCAACAATGGCTTTAAACTTTTAGAATTTGTGTAAATATTCTGAAATACAGAGTAGTCCCTTTCTCCACCCCTTGTGGTTTTACCACCGCATCAGTGGTTTTACCACTCACAGGCAAAGGCCACCCCTTCATGGCTAGAACTTTTTATGTTTCTTGCTAAATGGCTGATTCTTCAAAAGTGTCACAATTTTCCTAGTAACCAAAAAAGGATGTAGTTTATACCACATTTTGCATAAATTTGATTTTGACTGATTTACTTCCTCCTGTCCTTATTCAATTATTTCTCCTTTATTTTAAACAGAAAATTATGTTTTTCTATTTTTTCTAAAAGCTTACATTGCTTGCTAAAAGACATTTTAGCTTTGACTGCATAGATTGATTAATGCCACCTAAAAATTAAATTCAGTGGAATGGGTTTAACAAAACTGATTAAGGCACCACTGTTTGCATTATGAGTATGATATCAATGAACAAAATACATTAACATGCCATTACTACACTGAGAACAAAAATAAATAAATAAATGTGTGTTTTAATTTGGCATTCTTCTCTCCTTCTTAAAAAATAGTGTTGCCATTTACTTAGCCTTTCCAGTCACATCATAAGAGATAAGAAACTTGTTTTTACTAGAGTGAAAGAATAGCAATTCAATCTGTGTGTGAAAAAAAGAAAGGGACAAATCCTTCTCTTTTGTACAAGGACTTCAGTGGAGTTTTGTTTGTCTACATCAATAGAGAACTGGCTTGAAATGTTGCATAGACATGAAAGAAAACTATTGATTTTATTACGCGGATGCTGTTCCCCGATCGTTAACACAGTTACATCTCTTGAGCCTGGAATACTGATTAACAATTCATTTTGATTTCTGTCACTACTGTTGCATCTAAGCAGTATATTTATTGTAATATGATTTTAAAGATGAATCATTCTGTTCATGTTCATGTCTCGCTTCAATTCACACTGCTGTCACTAAGAATGAATGTCTATATCTTCCTGGTCCAAGCTTTTACCTAAGCAATCCCTAGATACGTCCCTAGTGACACTTCCAGTGGTTCTGTGTCTTCACTATTGCCCATTAGAAAGTGTCCAGGCTCTTAAAAGTAATGGAGTACTGCAAGTATGGGTTATGAACAGTCAGTGTTTTCTTTCATGTTTAGCAACTCTATACTTATCATAAGGTAGAAGAACATTGCTGAGTTGAAAAAAACACAAGTAGGTGTAGGTATTCATAGTTTTTTGTAGAATCAAACACCTATGGAAAATGTTCCTTTCTCATATTGTCATGTACGGTGGAGTTGAGCTGAATAAATGTCAGCATCTGCAATGTAGATGTCTGCACCTAAGGTAGCTATCTGTATTTGAGGGAGAAAAATGGTAATTTATCTAATCCTAAAGGAGATGTCTCAAATAGGTCAGATGAATCATGGTCTAAAAGAGTCTGCTTCTCTCTACACTAACAAAAAGAACAAAGGGAGATGATATTAGATTTAGATGCTAAAATTAGGTGAAAAGAATCTTTCCCACACTCTGAGGCAAAGTGTTAAAAGATTTCTACAAATCAATGTATGGAACAGCTAACACAGTTTTCCAGCTAAAAACTTACTTTAAGTCAGCTCTTCTGGAGAATTAAGAATGCATAAATTTTATTTTTCCACAGGAAAATAATAGAAAAAAAATATACGTCCCAAAATAAAATGCCAGTGCACATGATAGCTAATGGAAAAATGCTATTGTGAGGAAAATGAAGGACAGGAAAGAGAGGTGGAGTGGTATCTGAGATACATCTTTTAGATATACGTCCTGTGTAAAAACCAATAAAAGTAATAGCAATGGTAGTTAAAGAAGAAGCTGAGTGACAAACATGCTAAGAACCAAACAGCATCACCTGCTAGGAGAGGTCCATTTCTTCAAAGCTTACACTACGAACACAAGAATACTTTCTAGTTTTAGTTAAGAAAGTTCTGTTCTGGAGACCCCAATTATCCTAGCCAAGTGACAGGACTAGTGACACAACATGTTACTTCTGCCTTACCTCTATAAAGAAGAGACTAGCTGCTGACGTTGGGTGATGATACATATAGACGGTCACGAGGATGGCTGCAGCCACAATGAGGACCAGGACTAGAATACCGACAATTAAGCCGGCATGAAGCGTTCCACCTTTCTTCTCCGCCGCACTGTCGTCTGTGGAAGCTGCACAAATGGCACACTTATTAGCACAGTAACTTATGTCTCATCCATTCCATTTCACAGATGGCAATTTAGCATTTGCTTTTTCTGTGTTACATGTTTCTCATTTTCCACAGACCAAACTGGAAAAAGATGTTAGTTGTCACTTTCCCACAACTGAATACTCTCATAATCTTAATGAACAGACATTTCCAAATGTTTTACTAATTCTAACTCAATAAACAAAATTAATATCCTTTCTTTTGAATGCAATTTGGACATTCTGAAGTTCCTAATTACCTTCATAATGAATTTTGCTTTGATTTTCTCATAAAACTATCGCAGTTGCCCTACAGACAAAAAGTGCTAATTGAATACATTTTGAATATTGTATTTCTTTTTTTTAAAGGTTCAAGTTGAGACATGCCACAAACCCTTGTGAGGTCTAGCTAATAAACACATTCTGAAAGCCTGATTCATTAGCTTAGAGAGGGGTTTTGAACCACCCTGTGCAACTGAATCAGACAGCCAAAAGTGTAACAGGTGGATGCTAAATGACCCTGCAATATTCTAATCTTGGTCTGAATGGAACACTCATCATACCAAAGTATTACAGAAGACCATCCATTTACTAAACTTGATACCAAGAAGCTGCTCATGCTATGCTTCCGTCAGGAGAAAAGAGGGCTCACTCTGTCACACAAGCAACTTGTCAGCAGGGCTTCCAAATAAGTGACTGAAAGTCTTTTAACAACACTGTAACCTTTGTGGAAAAAGCCTCTCAATAAATTAGCCAACATCTGTAGAACTGCTTGTGCTCACGTGTGATTTCTACTTTGGACAACCTGGAATATCACAGCAAGTACAAACATGGTGATAAGCAATGATTCTTCAGCATCCTCTTGCATAAAAGAAGAAGTGCTGTTCTACCCACTACTGCAGGCAAAAGAGTGATTCAGAAGCCCCAGGTTTAACAAACACCAGAAGAGCACTGGTCATTTGGCTTCACAATCTTACATCATTCTCCTAATATTCCCACTGTTTTCTGCCTTTCTGGTAATCCTTCAAATCACCTCCATGCCTTACTCCATATAACACCTGTCTCTGGTCTTTCTTATGAGAAATTTTCTTTCAATTCCACTTTTAAATTTCCTCTCACCATGCTTGTTTGCCAAGATGACTATAATGAAAATTGTTGATTTCTGCAGTCATCCTTTTTGTTGTGCCATCCCCCTGAACTATTTGTTTGGTTGTCTTAGAGTGTCTGTGAGGTCAGGGACTGTCCCTTTTATCTGTTCTTGGAGAACAGCTATTGAGTTATCGGTACCACTTCAAACAAGTTACTGTTATTGTTATTAATAGTAACAACAACAGTAACAACAACAATAATAATAACTGTACATGGTCTTTTACCATGTGAGTAGAGCACTCCATGCTAATATTAAAAAAGAGAATTGGAAAATAATAGAAGAAAGGTCTGTTGATCTAGGTAGTGTTAAATGCCTTGTATGAAGGGCAATAAAAGAAAACAGGAACGGTTAATCTCAGTGTAACAGCTCATGCTTCCACGTATGGCAGCACTTTTCTCACCAGATCAAGGAAGGCCTGCATGGCTCGTGACCCAGTGGATTGCATGGCACCATTGCAACAATAGGGAGAAAAGGAAAATGAAGATGCATTATCTTAGCCAAGATATATTTCTAACTATAACATGGAAGTGAATCCATGGGGGAAGTGAAGGGATTCATGTACATTTCCCCTGCTTTTGTCCATATTTCCTCAATCTTGAGTCAGGACAGCTGAAGCCCTGCAGTGTTGCTCTGCTTTTTCCCATGAAGTCATGAGACAGCTTGTGGAGTAAGGAGCTGAGTAACAGAATCAGAGGATAAAGAAAAAGAATCCAATAATTTGAGAGGCTCAACTAGGACGTGGGAGGCATTAATGAATCTAATAAAAAATTTGCAAGCATGCACCCCTACTCAGGTACTGCCTAATCCTGAAGGTATCTTTCTTTCTACTGAAAAGTTCACGTACCTGTTCACACAAGAACTTCAGTTTTAATTGTGCTGACTGTGGACATCAACTTTGAGTTTAGGCCTGAACAGGATCCAAGAAGCAGGCCTCTCCCTGCCTAAATCCTACAAAGGGATTTACTTAGCTTTCTTAAAGCTTAGTTCACACAGATGTATAGGAGCTTTTAAAAAAGAAAAGCAGTGTCAGCCTGATTTGACTTTTCTTTTTCTTTTAACACAGTACATACAGTAAAAATTTCCAGGCCATCCTTTACATTGCACTGAAAGAAAGGAGATATTGCCTAGGATGTGGAAGATCTATTTTCAAATGCATTCGCACCCAAAGGGCAGTTAAAACACTTCCTGGTAGTTGTAGCACTATGTAACAAAGGATGCAAGATTCATGGAGGAGGCAGGAAAGAAAGGTGACCCTAAAAAGGTTCCTCTAACTTTCAGGTAGCAGAGTCTTTTACTTGACATAGCCATCAATAATTTATTAAATAGCTATTCACTTTCAGCTGAGAATAGATGAATGTATACAAGCTCCAATCTTAATTTCTGTTCATGCACTGTAACAATATTTAGTACTTGCACATATATTTCAAATCGCCAAACAAATGCAAATTAAGCAATTGAAAGGCCATCAGGAAAGGCCTGCTTTATTGTACGTGCTCTGGGTTGGGCTATTAATTCCCAGTGATGAGCAGTTAGTTGTGTGAGTCACCCTACTGAGAAGTAACCGCTCCCCAGAGGGAGCAGACGATTCATAGTTTGTCTGTCTCATAATTGTCTTTTTGACAGCTTCATACTCTTTGACTCTTCCCTTTAATGCCACATCAGTGCATCATAAACTACTTTGTCACTTGTACCCATTTTCAGGCCAATTTGCACTAAATGAGTAATCTGTATTGTTACTATGTTATGGTTGAAGGCAGAACATCATATTCTGCATATTAAAAAATGCTGGACTTCAGCAAAGATCCTCACCACTCTGTAAAGGCCATCAAATTAATCCCCTTTGATCTGATATTTTCTCAGTGTTTAGCATCCAGCTTTGCAAATGAGAACCCTGTCTCTTCCAAATAACACAGGTGACAACTGCCTGCCCAGATTTCTACTAGTCTAGGGTGGAGCACTGCATGGACATCAGTGCAGTGATCAGAATGCCAAATGCAAAAAATAATGAAACACAAGAAATGCTTTTCTTAAATGACAACAAGTGTAAGTAACTTGTAATTTCCATAATCGAAATTCAGTTCATTGACCCCAGGGCTCAAATACTCATGCGAAATTGATTTCACTCTCTTTGCACAGAGACAATAAACAGTGTTGTCAACTTTGAAAATACTCTCTGCTGCAAAATCAACTGACAGTTCTTTTAAAAAGCCACTAAGGGAAATAGATGAAAAAAAGGACTTGGAAACTTTTTCAGGTGTAGAAATCTTATTAAGGTTATCACAGCACATCTGCTGTTCCAGGCAAGGCTAAACCCATGGAAGGATATTTGTCTTATGACCAATCCCTTCCCAAAAGGAGCACTCTCAGCGGAACTTTCCCCAAACTTTCCTTTTCTTGTGCTCTAAAAAGCAATTGTTACATACAATATGCTCTATATTTATAACTCCTCCCCAAATTCTTACATGCATAAAGCTTTTAAGCAGAAGGAGCATGTTAACATCTCCAAGGTTAGTCTGCTTCTCATTAGGTGCTGAATGACAAGACAGAAACAGCAAGTAACTTTTTTTCCCAAATATAAAGGCACACAATACAAACACGAAATAACTGTTCCCCTGATGGAATGCTGTTTAAAAAATAAAAGTGAAAACACAACAAAAATGTTGTCATTGTTTGCATGATAAACACATAAAGACTATATCATCTTTGATTTTATATTACTACATTATGTCTCTAGTTACAGTCGAGTTAGCTTCTTCTGGTGTAGGAAAAACAAAAAACCTCAAGGAATTATCATGAATGAAAATCTTGTCCTGGCCCATGTGATGCTGACTTTAACAGGAACAAAAGTGTGTACAAACTAGAACTGCTCTTTAGAGTGTTTGTAAAGACATTGTGGATACTTTCTCAACATTGTTTTTCTCATTATTGCATATTAACCATTGAGGTCTGCAAAATAATGAAATACATTGTTTTCTATTATCTAAATTTAAGGTTTACACAAAGTTTCTATTGTGATAGTTTTATAGATGAGAAAAACAAATTATGATACATACATGTACACTTCTCATGATATGAGATGGAAAAGAGTTTACTTACCAGAGATTAATATCTCTGCTTTTGAGAGCAGAGATACAAAAAAGTTTTATGGTGAAATGGAGGAAAAATAGGTGAACTTCTAGTACATCATGGCTAGAAATTTTCCTTTATATAAAGTGACATGCAACCAAGGGCAAATGACAGACAAAAAAGTAGAATTTCATTGTGTGGACTTGGAAAATAAAGCTTTGTTTTTTCCCTCCAAAAGCCATGTCATTCCTTTTTACTCTTACATTTTGATCAGATGGTAAAAAGGTCCAATTCAAACTCACTTCTTATATGCACATGCACCTTTAAGGGATAAAATGCAATACCTTATTTGACCCTCCTGACTGACACAGCTATACTAGCAAAGCCAGGGATATAGATGACCTAAATAGCAGCAATCAGACTGAAGATGATAACTCAGTTCTGAGCTTTGTTCTTTTCACCCCTCTTTTGACCAGAAGAATGAATTTTCATGGCAAACCCCTGAATTTGTCAGAAAGAGGTAGAGAATGAATCCTGCAATTTCTTCTCATATAGGAATATTTTATGGTAAAATGAGTGTTTGCTGTTAGGTCACGTGGCAGCAATTGGACGAATTCTTGATGTTCATCAAAACCCATGATTTTTTTAGCTGGTTGGTCAGATGAATATGAAACTATCACATGGGTATGAAAGCATCTATGCAGCACTATCGGTACAGAAACGCTGCTTTATTAAGTTGACAGTGTTTCTGGCATGGTCTCAGTTTTATGGCAAAATGGGTCTGGATACAAGTGCATGAAAACAGCTCCTACAGATGAAGCAGACTGGAAAAATGTATGGGTTCGGGTATAACCGCGTCTACAGTAAAGACTTATGTACTCTTTTACTCTTATTACTTATGAGTATGCACTACATAGATTAATAATTACAAAAACAGAATGTGTGATAATATTTTCAGAGCCTCCATGCAAACATGCCTTTTTTTAATAGTTTAGTTGTTAACTGCAGAACTTCCCTTGCATTCCCCAATGTACATGTTAGGTAATGACTACTTTGGTATTGGCCATGATTTTGAAGCTGTAGCACGTCCAGCTTTATAAAAATACATTTAATGATTAAAGTAGATTATGCCATACTATTAATACTAATGCAAAATGAGTACCTTATTGTGCTTAGGTAAAAAAACCTATCCTTTAAATACTAGCTTAGGAAAGTCAGATATGCTTATATATTATTATTATTACTATTACTGTAAAATTATTATAGAATCACAGAAGCTTGATGATCCTTAAAGAATGCAGCATTTAAGTAACTTAAAACTTGCAGTGACAACACAATACAACTTTTTTGATATTGTTCACAGGCATGCCATCAGAGACTGCAAGTTTTGTAATTCACTCTGTAAAAAATATCTCAGTCTGAAGTCCTGAGCTTTGGGGAAAGTGAGATATACTGAAAGCTGATTTCCTAGCTGCCCATTTCTACTTTTTGGTTGGGTGCTCAGTACTACTTTTGCTAGTTATATAAATTTGATATAAAAACAAAGGCAGGTACTGTTTAGGATAGATGCTATTTGATGTATCAGAAATCTATGATAATATATATCTATCTTTTTTAAAGCCATCTAAGCAAGGAATCAAGCAATTTTCATCCCTCTCCAAGGCTTATTTCAGGGTGATAAAACTGTCTGCCAGTGACAGTGCTGGAACATTCTGACTTTGGGCAAATCAGCTGAATCTAGCAGGACAAACCCATCTCTCCTCACTACTATTCCTGTTATCTATCCGATACGCTACTGTACCTATGTTAATCTCATTCGGCCATCCTTACACCCACACTGTTCCTCTTCCATAGCCATCCTCGGACTGTTATTGGTCTGGTTCTTCTCATCCAGGAGCTTCAGGGTGTCTGATAGCTGTTTCAACGTGAGAGATCTCTACAAGCCATTTGGCAACACCTCCTCTCCATGTCTTTGCTTTCCTCTTTGGGCAGCCAAAGAGTAGAAACCCTCTCTTGCTGCATGGTCTGGTGCTAACCTGCACCTACAGATCCAAATTCACTCCACCAGCCCTCCACCCTATTACGTATGTCATTTCTAGCCTGCAAGCTGTATCACCCTATTTGCATGCTGTGGGTTTGAGTTAATATGCTCCTGCAAAGAGGGAGGACATAATGTTTAGGACAGCTGAGCACACAGGATTACTGCCTACAGTGAGCTCAGTAGAACCACTGGATTTTTGCCCTCTTTTGGGCCTCCATTTACATCTGGAATGTGAGTCTACCAGGAGGCTGCTTGTTTTATGGGGCAGGTATACGGTTCTCCAAACTTAAGCTTTTTTCCTGTACATAATGCAGATTCCTGAACAGATGATTAATGACCTACATATAGTGATTGTGGGAGGGAATAAGGGAATGTACAGTTGGAAGGATTCTCCAGAGGCTCAGAGGAATCTCCATAAAAATGTTCTCTCTACCTCTTTTAGGAACAGCATGCTCTGGACTTCTCAGCTTCTTAACAGTAATGGACTGTGATTTCTTGATTTGTGGGTTCATTCCGTTAGCATTTGTTAACATTTTGAGGTTAAGCCATTGCTACACTTTACTTGGTTTCATGATGATTTATAAAGTTATGGCTCAGCTAATGCTTTAAAAATTGGTTTCCGATTGCATGTAAGGAATGAAAGGTGGTCTTTGAGTGAGAATATTACGAACTGTAACCCACAAATTCTGAATTCAGTATCTGGCTTTGCTATCAATTTTCTGTAGGACCCAAGGCAACTCAGTAAGTCCCTCCAGGACTGATCAATTGCTTAGTGCAGTAAATGGATGAGAGTGCTCCAAAATTAAATCCCTCTGTTTATAGGATCACAGCACTCTAAACATGTTAGCTAAGGACTTTCATTCTTCTGCTCTAAAATATCACCTAACGCTACAACAGTTGTCATCAGTATTAATTTTAGTTTGAGTCGCTTGAGGCCATGTAAGCCATTACAATACTTAGTAGCATCAAGCAGTGGCCATCATGAAGCTCAATATTGTATCATATTGTACTATGCCATTTGGCCTGGCAAGGCAGCTGACTGTTGCTAAATCCAGAAGAGCAAAAAGTTACCAGATTACAAGAATTTCAATTTGGTCAGCCCACTGAGTCCTCTTAACCCTACTGAAAGCAAACACAAGACCATCAGGTCAAGCAGGCTGTTCCTCTCTAAAGCTCTGTCTAACATTTGCAGAGTTACTTAACCCCCCCTCCCCCCTCCCTCCCTTTTGGAGACAGAACAACTTCAGGTACTTCAACTTCAATGCAAAATGTACAACTATTTTAGTCTTCTTTTGCTTGACCTCCATTTTCCCCGTCCTTCACAGTGACCCATGCACACTGATGTCAAAGATGAGTGAGCAATGTAGAGGAGATTGCAGGACGCTACTGACTGCAACTACTGGATTAACTCCACATCGAATAGGTAGTTAAAGAGACAGAAGATCACAGGAGCTTTGTGTGCCCTAGCTGTCACACTGCCACAGCACTGTGACAGCAACAGGAGCGGATGATAAGATAAAACATTAAGTAATGCAGCCTTGTCTTAAAAGTTTATCCAGTCTATTACATTTAGCCCTCCATAAGATCTCCATTTAGATCTACATGTGGTTTTCACATTAACCCTTTGAGCAGGTACGAAGTCCACAAATTGTACGTGTTTAACAAAATCAGTTAAATGTGTGCCTTTACAGCAAAGTCATGACAACTGTAAGAGTAGATACTGTATATCATTTTATATCTGGCTTAGAAAACCAAAGAGAAACTAAACTGGTATAAGTTAGACTTCAATATAAGTCGAAATGTCTACGCATAGTTGTTCTGGTTTAGCTAAACTGTTTTAACATCATGCTTCTTTAACCTAATGTTACCACATTAGGTTATAATGCCTAATACGATGTAAAAATGCCCTTTTGTGCTAGAGGCAGAAAGTGACATTTGCTTTCTAGGGGATACATTCCAGTGCCACTACTTTGGAAAACCTCTGCCATTATTTGATTGACTTTCTGCAGATTGAATTGGTGTTTTTTACATATTTTGTGATGATAGCTGTAATGAGATGATGACAGCAAAATTGGGATGCAGTGGAGATGCAAGAAATTCTGGAAAAGACACACATGTCTTGTTCTAAGTAACATTTAAGCACAATCCAAAGTACCATGAAAGAAACAGAAAATAACACAATTTATTAATGCTACCTATTTAAATGTCCTAAGAATAAAGATTATTGATCCATGATTCTATTTTTTACCCAGAATGAATGAGTTCATCACTTTTCATTTGTATTTGCTTTAAAAAACACACATGTAGCCCACTGGCCACTGCATATAGGATGTAGAATATGTTTCTTCCTGTGTCTGATGCACAAGGAAGATGGAAATATTTATATCAGAGGCTGTTGCTTTTCCAAGCTTATGGTGTTGGCTTTGGAAGGCTCCATTTCAATAAGATATCTGCCAGCAGGCACTGATGTAGTATCAGACTGAACACCAGCAAGGCTATATAGGTTTTCCTTAAGTCACAAGACTTCCTGAGAAGGAAGAACTTGAATTACACCAGGCACATCATTTTATGTTTCTTACAGCAACGTACTGTGGTACATCCCACACTTTTTCCTAAGAGTAATGCTTTCCTATTCTGAGTGCTACAGCCGAACTTGCAGAAAGCAGTGAGCAGCATTTAGCAAATTGCTTGGGGCCTAAAGTTCAACTTTGATCATGCTTTGATCATACTGAAGAAAACAAGAGCGATCTCTAATATATCTTAAGACCTGTCTCTAACTAGTGCTGAGAAAAGACTGCTGAGAAATGATAGAGGAGGAATAGCTTGGAAATGTTCAGGGAGAAACAGAGAATAAAATGTGGAGATGTATCAGCATTTCTTGGCTTGTAATCTACAGTGTGAAATACAATATATGGGAAGACTCACTGACTTATTTGAGTTACATTTTATTTGTTTCCTTTGGAATTTTCCCCCTACCTAAATGTAAGAAAAAGGGTAAAAAATCTGATAAACTCTGTTTACAAAGCTCTTTCTGGTTTATTTGATAATCAAGGTGGCTAATTGTTCTTCTTCAATCTACCTTTCTTCATATTCTTATCCTATTAACACATTTCTATCCATCACCACCTACTTTGCTTATCTTTGTGTTCTGATACTTTTCTCTTTTTTCTTCTTCTATTTCCACCACTACTGAAACCGTTCCAAAAGGTGCTCCTTGATAAGAATTTTTTTATGCAAGCACAGCATAGATAAAGTAAACTTTATGACAAGCTGTCTCCAAGAAAATCCTTGCTTGCCTAAAATTGTATGAACCCTGCAATTTTAGGGGAACATCAATAGTTTTGAGTAAGTGGAACATACAGAAGTAAACATATAATTACATAATCCATAACCTAATCTCAACAGGATTTTTGCAATAATGGTAAAAACCTTAAATCCTCCCTTTTTCATGAGAGAAGAGTGGAAGGAGAGGTCTGAATCTTGGCCTGCCAGGTTCCTGGACAGGAATGGAAACGGAACACTTTAGCTAGGACACCCTGAAGAGCATTAATGTAAGGAAACCTTGGGTACCTACAAGTAACATGCCTACTCTTAGCACGTCATTTAGATTTTTCTCTGTAGCTGATAGAGATAGGCACCCCTATATAGTAATTTATCCCACTTTGAGCACTTCTTTTAGGATGCCATTAATGACTTCCTCTTGCCTATTGCTTGCCACTGGCTATGAGAAAGGCCCAAAAGAAGAGCTTGTGGCTTCCTGGCTGTCGTGGTTTAACCCCAGCCAGCAACTAAGCACTATGCAGCTGCTCCCTCACTCCTCCACCCTCCCAGCGGGGGTAAAAACGTAAAACTGGTGGGTTGAGATAAAAGCAGTTTAATAACTAAAGTAAAACATAATACTAACAATAATAATAATGAAATATAATAATAATAATAGTAATAATAGTAATGAAAAGGAATATAACAAAAAAAGGGGGAAAAAAAAGAAGAAAACAGAAATAAAAGTGAAGGGAAAAAAACCGGTGATGCAGAATGCAATTGCTCACCACCTGCTGACCGATGCCAGAGCAGTGATCCACCCCGCCTGGCCAATTCCCCCCATTTTCTATGCTGAGCATGACGTTCTATGGTATGGAATACCCCTTTGGCTAGTTCAGGTCAGCTGCCCCGGCTCTGCTCCCTCCCAGCTTCTTGCACACCTGCTTGCTGGCAGAGCATGGGAAACTGAAAAGTCCTTGATTTAGGATAAGCGCTACTTAGCAACAACTAAAACATCAGTGTGTTATCAACATCATTCTCACACTAAATCGAAAATACTGCACTCTATCAGTTGCTAGGAAGAAAATTAACTCTATCCCAGCTGAAACCAGGACACTGGCTAACACCAGATGAGATGAAGATTCTGAAAGGTCATTTCCTGTGGCTAGGCCAAGACCTGACGATAAAACAAAGCCATATCCTGTGGATCTTATCCTATACAAGGTCCACTTTAAAACATTTTTAAACCACCACAAAGGTTAGGTTTAGCATTGCTTAATTTAATGTGGTTTACTTTAAAATCGGAGAGGACTTAGCTAATCTGTAGTGATTTGCTAATCTGAGTTAGCTGTTTTGGACTGTGTGGTCATAATAACTTTTGTTATGTCAAAAATATTTGTTTTCCCTAAAAGACTGGCTTGTTTCTTTGTTGAAATAGGTCTGATTTTCCGGATCATTTAGAAACTTAACGTATTAGAAAGAAATAAGTTAGATGATTATTAGCAGGCATGAACTAGTGTTCAACATGTTGCAGCTGGAGTTCAGGGTACACAAGAAAAACAGGACTGAGTCTTCTCCATAATTTGTCAAGAATTCCTATGGTAGGAAGAGCTCAGACTGCAATTTTTAAGGGAAATTAAGAAGACAGATGACTAATGGGAGCTAGTTTCCAGGCATAGGGGACTATTAAAAAAAAAAAAAAAAAAAAAGCCTTGGGTAAATTTATCACTGTATGGAAGGTATATAAAAGTATTCTTTTTTTCAAAACTTGGGTCTGCAATTTGGTCATTTCTTACCAAGTTTCCTAATCTTTCAAGCTCAAATTAAGCTATATATAGCACTAATGTTAATCCTGTACATCACTAATGTTCATATCTAGATCATCTTTGAAAAAGCCCACCACAGAGTGAAAGTAGCAGAACACAGACATTTCCTAGCACTACATATGCTGGGATGGACTTGTTCACAAATAAATAAAACAGCTTTCTCCCTCAGGTAGATGTTTTTTTGTATAGCTTTCCTTTTTTGCAACAGTGATTTCTGTACATCTTGATGAATGAGAAGTGTAGCAGTTTCTCTGACACTTACTGTCCAACACACATACACTTTTTTTTTGAGTTATAAAGCTGAAGGACTGAGAGGGACTCATAACAATCAAATCATCACAACAAAGTGTCTAAAAAGGTCAAATAAAATGTCTAGATGTACTGGCCAATCATCTAAATCATCCACCAAAGAGTTCTCAACAAGAAAATACTGCATTACTGTACAGCCACAGCCAATTGCTCACAATTTTTATGAAAAATTAGGCTTTTAAACTGTTTAGTCAGCTGTGTTGTGTTATAAGAAAAATGAAAAAACAACGGAATCTGCAATTAATAACAAAAATATACATTTTTAGTGCTGGACATATCTTAAAACTTTCAAAATGCTTGTTATTTTAAAGAGAATTAAGATTTAACAAAAATTGTGATGGCACGCCAGCTGTATTTTAAAAGGGTTTAGGCACATATGTATTAGGCATCTGTCATATGTCCGTGAAAAAAGAGGGAAGGCAGAAGAAACAGAAACAAGCAAATTTGAAATGCATGTTAAAATATGCCACAAAAGATTGTGGGTGAATTACAGCACTAACTTGCAAGTGATTTTCTCATATAATTAAAAGGTCAAAGCAGTTTGACCTGAACCTGAAATTTAAATTTAGTTGCTGCTTTATAACATTTGGTTTCAGAAGTTCCAGGCAGAGGTGAGATGCAGAATTTCTATGGAATCCTTTTGTTGTACCTAACCAGATATTGACTGCTATCATCCAAGGACACATCAAGCTATAGGCCATCATTGATCCAATATAGCTTTGGTTTTTCATTATAAAAGGTTCCCTTTCATTAGAGTTTTAAAGGATCTAGTGTGAGAAAGTAAAGACCCTGTATTCGTGACCTGAAATAATCTACTTTTTATGAAAGGCTGACAAATCACAGGGAATCAAAGAACGTGTCTGCGGCTGCAGAGGTTTTATCTGAGCCTAATCTAGGGGTCACTGGAAAATTCAATGCATAATTGAAGATTCATCAAAAAGAACTTCTCAGATTAAAAGCTACGTTTACTGTGTGAATGAGAAATCCTGGTGTGTTGCTTTGCTTCCGTGTTGTTTGAAGTCAGTTTCTTTTTTTTAAATTTCAAGAATAAAAGAAACAGGTGAGGGAAAATGAATAATCACATCAGGTGTTGGTTCATCCTCCTAAAATGCAGCAGCTTTCTCTGTGGAAATGGACATTCTATATTTAAAATAAGTGATGCCACAAACCCTACCACCTCACTCTACCAAGTAGGCCGCAGCCATCCCTCACTTGCTTTGGTATTCAACATTTTGTTTGCTTTCACAGGTTTTTTCTTTTCAGATCTTGAGCAAAGAGTAGACAAGTGAAAAAATAATCCTATTGCTATTCCCAAACCGAAAGAAACTTGGATGTGTTTTCTAAAGCCCACGTTTTGAATTATTTTTTATATAACTGCGTACTATTTTGAGCTGTTTATGTGATGCTTGTGACAGAGAGCTGCCTCGTCCTGGGCCAGCCACCTGCCATGGAGCGATGGCTCACAGGGCAGAGTGCGGGCACAGCTCAGCTGGGAACCCACCTCATGTGCAGAGTGGACAAAGAAACGGGAGAGTGAAGTGCTGACTGATTCTCCTTGTCTATTGATCTTTGAGAGCACTGAAGCACTTTTCGCAACAAAATAAAAAGCAATTTGATTTCAAGAAAAATAAGAGAAAGAAAGGTTCAGGGACATTCCCATAGACAAAATGCCTAAAAGCACCACCCTGAGTTTATAGATGACCTTATTCCAAGGGATCACTTATGTGTCAAAGCCATGTCAAACAACACTGCCAACAAATGGACAATTCAACGCCCATTACAGCATGTGACCAGCTATGCTGTGGTTAGTGACAGCAAAATGACAAAGGAGCGACTGGCAAGGAAGGGGATGGCAGCTGCCTCCTGTGGAGTGAGCAGATCTCTGATTTGAGGGAAGGAGAAAATAATGGCTGAATATTACTGAAAAACAAATGACAGGAAAACAGACCAAAAGGCTAAGTGGCATCTGACACTGTGTTTTTTCAAAACTTGAGTAATTCTCTGCGAGGGCCCTGAGAGACCACTATACCTCAGCTGTCCTGACCCGCTGTACCTGGGACCTTTGCCCATGGGGTTGGGGACTCCATGGAAGCTCAAGCCCAAACCTAAGCTATGTTGTAGGTGAACCTGTATTCAGCCCCATCTCTGCTCTTGTCTCCTGGACCAACCTTGGATCTATGCTGAAGGTAGCTTGTCTCCAGTCCTGTCCCTGGGCCATGTCTCCTTGGATGGACCTTGGAGCTGTGTTGTAGACTTATCTCTGGCCCTGTCTCCTTTTGCTGCTGACCGGACTCCCTGTATGGACCTGGTTCATCACCTCATTTCCTCTGGGACTGCTGACAGGAGCTGCTTCCTTTGGTCCTTGCCTGAGCTATGTTGCTGGCTGCTGTGCCTACCCTGCTCCCTTGCTGCTCCCAGCCTTGCCTTGCCAACCTGGCTTCCTGCCTTGACCCTGGGCCTGCCTTGTCACTGCAGACTCAACTGATGGTCACTAGACTGGGGCTGATCCCAGCTGCTACCCCTGAGCTGCCGGACTCACCCTGCGCCCTGCCCATACCTGCTGCCACGCTTGGCTGCTGGTTCCCCTGCCCCTGAGGCAAGCTTGGTGCTCCCTGCCCGGAGGAAAGGCAGAGCCATTAATATTCCCCTTTATATCAGTGGAAATACAATTTATTCAATTTGCTCAGCAAATCATCCTCTGCTTCGATAGACCATTCTGAAGCTCGCAGAAATCAACACAAATCTTTCTTTCTCTTCAGCAAGCTCTACATCAGCAGTGAATACAGACGCACCCTACATCTAACGACCCAGTCCTATTCTAACTAATAGCAAAATTCTCATCAACTTCAAAGGGAGAAGGAACAAACCTCAGGTCTCAGTCCTTGAACCCACAAAGAAGATGACAAAAGTAGTCCCCTGCAGGCCTTCATTTAACAGAGGCTTTTATCAGTAAGACAAGGTGATCTTATTAACTTGCACAGGGAATGTGCATGGAGAAATACAGGATCTTTGCTAGTACAGAGACACAGATATAAAATGGATACGTTTATTAACAAAATGTCATGTAATAATTCACTACCATGAATGAATTTATAACACAATATTATTATTTAGAACTAGCATCATATCCGCTCTTAATACAGTTAAATAGTACTGTATTATTATAATACAGTTAATAACTGTATTAATACAGTTAAAATTTACTTAATATGTCCATATTTGGAAGTTAATTAAACCTGCTGTTTTATTAAAGAGTTATAAAGAGAGTGGTAAGTGTTTGATGTACTAAGCAGTTGCTAAGCTTATTTGCCCTGCTGCTCTTCCACACAGACGTGGAAGGCTGAAGTCCCTTGGGAGTCTGGTAAAAGCTATTTCTACAATCTGATTTTGACTAATGAAGTTCAGTGGGGTATAATTTGACAGACTACTGACATTATTTACAGAGAAAAAAATCATCTCTTACCTCCATTATCTTTTAGGTGCAGCGCTATCTTGGTGTCATCTATAAAGGAAATTCAAAGTTAGTTGTAGAAAAATGCATTTTTCTAAGTCATGAGTCATTTTAGGAATGACTTTCTAATGTGAAAGAAATTCCACAATTAGAAAATGATGTGGTACTCAACTCAATGAGAATTAGATTGTAGTGTTCTTACTTACACTGAGCAACAATTTACCTCTTTACTACTAAAAAAACATTTATGAGAGTGTTACAGTGTAAAGGAGGATTCAAAATACTGGTAAACAAGGGTACTAGAGTCTGTCTCGTAACACTCACAAATAATTCATTTATGTTACATGTTCATACATAGCTTGAAGCATTCTATCATATTAAGGACTATATAAACAAACATACGACAATAAAATAAAACAATGACTTAGTTCCTCTTCTAAGAATCATGAAAAGGTCTACCAGTTTTAAATCCTATTTATTTCCATATTCCTCTTCTTGTTGTGAGATTTGATGAACAAAATGCCAGAGAATAATGCTGCTAATGCAGTCCAAATCCTGCATCAACAGTTTCTAAACTTCTCTTGCTGCAAACAAAACTAGTCTTTCTTATCAGTAGATTCCCACCTTGAAATGCCTCCAGCTCAAATTTTCCTGTCACGAGCCACTTAAAAAATCTGCCTGTGCCTGGTACCTTTTCTTGTGTTAACATACAATTCCAACAGAAAACTCCCCCCCCCCCCCCCCATTTTATAGATGCTATTTGATTAATCTGACTTAGCTTTTCCACCGAGCTGAATTTTCTCCAGAAGCAGGAAAGCAGGATATCTCAACCACAGAAAGGCAAGATTTAAGCAGCCAGTGGAACAAGGGTGAGAACTGACACACCATCACTTACCCAGTTAATTTGGTTCAGAAGCCTATAGAAACTATTTCACAACAGTGAGCACTACATGAAAAGAACAGTGTCAACTGACTGAAAAAAAGTAAACAGGCAAATTTCAAAGAGGTTTTTAGTTTGGGTTATCTCTGATTTTCACCTGGCTAAATAGAATACCTAAAGGGATTAAGAATTCTTTAAGTCTGTGATGGGAGTTTCTTCACGAACTTTAGCAGGGCCCTCTCCTTCCACTATTTCAACAGGTTTTGGACTATGGCCTGAGGGTTAAAGGGACACGAAAAACTCATTGTAACCACAAGTTCTCCAGAAGTCTGCCTGGCTTGTCCGTGCGCCCCCAGCACCACCCCCTTCTCCAGCATTCCCTCCCCTTTGCACCTTACTGTTGTGAGAGCGAGTTGCAATTTAAAAGCAGTAGCAGGTATTGCTATTCCCCACTCCTTCCACTGCCCCAAAGAGAAAAGTCAACATGAACGCATGCTTAAAGGAAGTAAATTTCTTTCAGACTTGTAAATGACATGTTTGCACTATAGAATAATCCAGTGTATACACTTCACCTTCTGTGGGCAGGCTAGTTGGCAGGTGGGAAGTGGTGGATCCTCGGGTGGTCGTTAAAACTCTGAACTTTGTGGTGGTTGGCAGAAGGGTGGTGGTGGAGTATGGAGGTGTTTCAGTTGTGTCTACATTCTTCTCACAAATCTTATCTTTTGACTGTTGGGAAACAACAAAAACAAAGAAGAGAAAATTAATTCTCAGTGGAGACTGTCACTGAATAAAAAATTTAAGCATGGACAAGCTGTCAGGATAAAAAGAATGAAAATGGAAACTCTAAATCAAGGAATTTCAAGAGCTTCTCCCCCCCCCCCCCCCCCGCCCTTTGAAGTGCTCTACACAGCATTCAGCAACATATATTTTTCATTTAGCTGCAAAACTTACAACTCTCAATTGTTAATGGCAAGGCTTCAAAGTCATCCCTGAATGTCAAACGTTATTTCCCCCAATCAGATTTTAACATCTAAGATTATCATTCAAATTTTCACTCTTCTATTGTGAATGCTCACTGCCATTGGTCTGGGTGCCATAACACATGTTAAAAAAGATACATGGGAAGTAAATTGTAGCTCTTCATAGTGAGTAATGTGTAGTTAACTGAAGCATTTAATTAGGCTTTACATGCAGTTATCACAGAAGAATATGCATATATGTGTAAAATGTGTGCATGTATTCAGCCCATAGAATATTTATGTACCACACTACAGAGCAACACATTCGCTATATGCCTATTAATTCTATATAATATTAAAATTTCATGTATTATATGTGTATATAACAATAATAATACAAAATATAAGTATTATAAAATATATAATATAATAATCATTCAAATGATTATATTATATTAGCATACCATAAATAATATAAACTATAATAATCATACAAATGATTACATTATATTAGCACACCATAAATAATATTCACCATCATATAATAATTTAACTTTTATTTTCATGGGCAAATATTTCAATACAAATCTTGAGTCTTTTTTTTTTTTTTAATTTCTGGACCCTTAAAATTCTGCAGGTGTAATGAATATTTTCTTTTATAGATCACACAGTTTTGCAGGAAAATACATCCAATTAACTAGCAGCAAATATGAGAACTGCCTGTAACTTCTGCTGTCCCCATTCATTTCAATAAGTGGAATCCCGCAAAGCCTGTTCATTTTATTGAGATCTGGCTGTCAAAACTCAGTGGGTGTTGTCTTTCTTTTAATATGTATGGGTATTTTATTGTCCCTTGTTTTACCAGAAATAATACGTTACATTAAAAAAAGGTATCAGTACCCGCAGTATAATTATGCTTTAAATTTCTTCATGTTTTAGCTTGAAAACCACTTTTAATTTCACTGATGCAATTTAATCAAAATTTAGCTCAAAATCTATATTACAAGGAAGGAAACATTACTATGAGAATCCTCATTATTCATCCTCTTGAATGAATGCATCTAAAATTAACCTCTGTGTGCTAATTATTGATCCTTCATTGAACTCTGGCAGTCAGCTCAGGCATTATTGTGGAAGATGCTAAGTAAGCTGTTGCTTCTACTCCAGAGAGCCTGAAAGCTGGACTGTGAACAGCAATCAAGTAGCCTGAAACTGTGTAAATCGAACTATTAGTTTCTCGGATAAACTTAGTGTATCAATAATTTCCTCTCAGATCATGTACTAAGCCTTGGAGCATTAGTTGTGTTGAAACAAGAAGGGAGAAGCAGAATGGGATGCTACTGTCCTGCAGAGAGCAGTTTTTGGATAACTTGATCTACAGGCACAAGTGAGTCCTAGCTAATTATAACCTGGATTAAAGCAATACAAAGGTTGTGCACTATAGCAACACATACTCCCAGTAACTTTTATTTTATGTTCTTTAATAGGTTGTCCTCCACAGACAATAAATCTCACAGAAATTCTGTTCTTAAATCAGCAGATTACAAACTGCAGAGCTGAAGCTTCAAGGCCATGTAACAAGGCAGTATGTAGGTTGCAGTTATTTTGCAATTACAGTTATAAGAAAAAAAAATTCTTCCATCAGACTGGATTTATATCATTACTTCTTTTTGTTTCTACTGAGAATAAAACAGAATGTGCTTTTCTAACTAGACACTTAGGGCTATATTTTGCCCTCAGTTTCACCTGACATTACACTTCAGAAGGGCTATGCTGCTGAAACTCATTACAGAACTTAGCCCTCTCAGCCAAAATGGGAAAGTAACTGCTTTTTTATGGCCATCAGGAGATTAAAAGTGTCATAAATTAATTTGTTCCTATTGCCACAATCCCCAAATGAAAAAAAACCAAACCAAAATTCCCAACCTCCAAACAAAAAACCTTCTAAAGGGAGGAGACTGGGAAAGAACCAGTAGTAAGATATTTACATACGTGTCTTGAAAATGAAGTGCTCTGGTCCAGGAATAACCTGAATAACTCTTTTGGAGGAGGCCCATAGTCACGGTTTGACAGTCCACAACTACCACACTCAGGTATCTTTCTCGTTCTCTCACTGCCTCTCCATGAAAGGAAATCCAAATGCCTTGTAGTGTTTTTTTTTTTTTTTTAAACTCTTTGAATTCATCTATGTAATTTCTTCTGTACTAAATTATTTGACCAGATTTCACAATCAAAATGCAATGCCTGTTTTTCACTTGAGACTACTCTGGCAGAGGGTTTTCTGAGATGAGGAACATCACAGTTTCTTCCCCTTTTCTGGCAAGAGTCAGAGATCTAAGAGAAAAACAGTGCAAGCACACTGTTTTGAGGCAGGCTTTCTGGTATTTTTATTTTTTATTTAAAGTATTTTCTCAGAGATGAAATTTTTACTTTGTGTCCATTTTATTCCCTCAAATGGGGAGTGAAATTGCTCAGCCTATTTTTCTTTATTATGACTTACAGCATTTCCACTGAATGATAAAGGTAAATATAGCATGTCTTTGGCCTTGAAACCATGCTTCTTAATCTGAAGAATTTAATCAAAAGCATCATAAGTATATAAATGGCCTCTGATGGGCTGATGATGTAAACTACTCACATACCTCTTCAGGGCAGCCACTGTCTACCCAATCTTGCCGGTGACGGTCAAATCCACTGGAGCATCTTTAAATGATGAAATAGATAGAAGTTTTCCAGATGGAAACAGGAGGAAAACAACAACAAGAAGGGAAAGGAGAGGAAGAAAAGAGAATGACAGAGACAATAAGTAAACAGTGTGATTTATTTTAAAATCCATATGATTTATGTGGTATTATGTTTGTTCAAGAGGCTGTTGCTTGCAATATGAGTCAATCATTTAATCCACTTCAGTGAAAGGTGTCTCAATGAATGAGTTTTTATTTTAGTTTGGTTTTTTTTATTTATAGTTTTTAAATAAGAATGTCTCCCTTCCACTGGATAATTATTCTTAAGACTGCACTGAGCCATAGCATTTTTAAGTTTGATGTCAGCCATATAGATGTAAATTGGTTTAATTATTTCTGTCCAGACTTCTTAGCCAGGAAAATTTAATCCCACAAAGGATGTAGTGAACCAGTCACTGCTTTTGTCAGGCAAGGTGATCTGAGACATCAAGATACACATATAACGATGTGATCAATGTTCACAGATTTAGATAACAGCTTCTGTGAAGAGCCTTCATGACAATTAGAGAATAGTATGCAGCTGCTTCTACCTCCTCACTAGCTGCAGAAAACTTAAGTTGCATGCATATTTCTTATCAAATTAGGTGAGGTTAATAACCTGCTTGCAATATCCTTTCTCATTTGCAATATGTAGCGAAGAAATTTTAAAGCAACTTGTAACACTTTAATATAATGATTCCCCTGGCAATCCCCATCTCACAAGAGTGTTACCAGTGCTTATACAGTAATTTAGGGTTTCCTAGACAACAGGTAGCATTACAAACAGAAAGCATTATTAACACAGCAAGCAAATAACTATACCATGATGTCTGACTTTGAAAGAGATTCTCCCTAGTTAGGGTTTTAAAATTTTTTTGGTTTTGTTTTTTGTTTTCTGCATTCATTTCCTGTAGTATTTTGTTGTGAGACAGGATGAAGTCATTTAGCACCCATGGTCATAACTTACCTGACTGTACAGCAAATAACTTTCTCACTGTCTTTTAATAAGACTAGGCAAGCAAATAAGGCCACTGTTATGGTTAGCTGTATTTATGGGGTAATTTTTTGTTCTCAATGAACTGAAAGATGCCAAGACATGCCAAGTACTACCCTACTTCAACCGAGGTAAACAGGTGCATTTGGAAGAATGGAAGAGTGGAATAATTTTTATAGTAGGAGAGGATGTTACAAGAGGACATAAACAATGTTAACAACACACTTGGAATAATAAGATTCTCCATATAATTATTCTGAGCAGAATCTACAATGTCTTTGACAAAAGATTTTGAGAAAATGTTGATTCTCTTGTTGTACTTGCACTGATCCACATTCCAGCATTTGCAATGTTACTAAAAAAAATACCACAACCCTACCAGGTGTCAATTATCACTCACTGTATAGCAACTGACTTTTCCAAAAACCTATTGCAGTGAAGAAAAAAGATGCCCAAACCAGAAATGTGTTCCAGAGAAATACAGAGACCTCCTTCCCAATGCACTGGAATAAAGATCATCGTAAAGAGGTTTTTCTTGCTGAAGGGTGAGTGAATCAGTGCTATGCTGGGAGCTCAGTGTTGCCTCCCCATCTTTGTGGTGTTCTGTCTCCACGAATGTTTGAGAGAACAAGAAGGACCTTTCTAAGCTGAAAGGAATGACGACGTGATGTTCCAGGTATGAACAGAACATATTTTTTTGAAGTCTCAGCCTCCCTTACTTTTCTCTAAAGTTTGAAGAGCTTCATTAGCAACTTCTGTGACCATCTTGAAGGAGAACTGGAAAAATTTTCAGATGTACTGAATACTCACAAACACATTACATTTCATACTGTTCTGGCTAAAATCTAATGGGTTTGAGGATATTCTGTACGTCTGAAAATCAAGCCCAATGTTTAGACATGACATCAAGCCACTCCATAAATTCCTACAACAGAGGCAATTACTGCAGTTACATATCCATGCTAATTCAAACCCAACTGTATTAGACCTAGCAGGGATTAATGACCTTTTATCTTAGATTTAGTCCTGTATCTAAATGGTGTCAAACTTAAGGCTCCAAAGATTAAATGAAAAAAAGCTTATCCCAGGCGCACTCATTTACAGTTTTTAAGTCTTTTCTGACAAACTACTGAAATATGGTGGCGAGTAACATTGCTGGGGTTGATTTTTCCCAAGGAATTAACAAACCACCAAAAGTTGAATGCAACATGCAAGGACTTGGAATGGCTCTTTCAAACATGTGAGACACTCTTCAGATGACCCTACCTTAAAGAAAAATACATTAAACCCTGGACACTGTTTATTTAACATTTTCTACTGATGTAATGGTGAGTCCAAACAATATTATCAGAAAGCAGCTTTATCAGGAATGAGATAGGCTCCAAGCAAACCCATTTGTGAACTTCCTTTGAGGCATATGTCAATGAGATGTCAGCCATAGCAGCTACTATCATTGCTGTGTCGCTGAATTAGAATTCTGGCAACTGTCATATCAGTGCACCACCCGCTTTACCGAATGCATTTTTAAGACCTTCATTTAGTAGCATGGTGATAATTCCCTGTTGCCATTAAAACATTGGAGCAGATTTGATTAGCTATGCCATTTATGCCATCTGTCAACATGGCCATTTAATAACAACTTCATTTTCAAGTGATGACCGAAATCAGCTCCTAGGAAAGCAATAACAAAGATGTTCCAGGAAATGAGAATAGGGACATTCATGAAATGTAAGGAATTCCAAGATTTGTGTGGAACTCGGGAGTACTGGTTCAGGGAGTAAAGGGAGAATTAAAGTCTCTGCATGTATAGCAATGATGATTTGGCATAACTAATGCAGGTGAGTCTGGGTAACAAGAAAGATGTCAGAATCCTTTCTGAAGGATTGTGAACTGTACGTAGCCAGAAAGGAGATGGAGATGTCATCAGATCTACCAGATGCCATTTACCTCTATTTGGCAGAGAATATTTAAATGACAAGAAGTGTCCATTCAGTGCATGAGCTGAAATGCTTTGCTTCTTCTCTTTTAAGAGAGTTCAATGATGATTAATAATAATAATAAATCAGATACACTGTATACAGCAAATTCATCAAGGTTTAACCTATAAAAGCTAAAAACATAATGGAAAATTATTGGGAAGGAAAGGGACAAAGCCTGGATGGAAAAATCTTTTTACCAGGTTGAGCTAGTATAAAACAATCAAGAGCGTTAAAATGCACAACACGTGTCCTTAAAACCAACGGTTCCCTAGGTTTTTTTGCCAGAATATCTGTAACAGCATGTAAAGAATGGATTTCTGGGAACTGAAGGGCATTCCAGAAATCTGAAATGATTTCTTAAATACCATGTAATTATTCAGCTCAGTTAAAATGTTTATTGACTCCTCTAAATAAAAGGTTAACCTGGAAAATTAAATAGAAAATTGAACAGACAGAACTCTTCTGCCTTTAACCACTAAGGAAGGCCCATCACATTAGGAAAAGATTAAGGCACTCGCTAGGTTGTTTGAATTACTAAAAGAAGAATTAGAACATTTTGAAGTGGAATTTCTTTCCAAGCTGAGGGAGATAGGAAGTAAAATATAAAAATAAACACATTTATAAAAAATATATCTAAAAAAAATAAAAATACTGGAATCCTTGAACTTTGTGTCTGTCCAGCTGAAAAAAAAACTAAACACAGAGTGATTTTTGGAGGAAAAAAAGCTCTATCTTTGTGCTCAGTCTGGTTTTGCCTCCCTTTACCACAGAACAGGCTACATTTTGGTTCCTCCATCCTTCGAATATCACTTTCTTGTCACACTGTGCTGTCTGGCAAAAGATTGTATTTTCCTCCCTTTGTTATTTTCCACTTTCTCTTGTCACAGATGCAGAACTTTATCATAACTCGAAGCGCTTATGAAGTTCATGTGAAATGTCACTGTGAGAGATTGTGGTATGAATTTGTAAGGTATTTGAATGGTATTTGTGCTTATCAGCTAGCTCAATACACTCAATCATATATCTGAATTCAAGCATAAATGTGTTGTCTGTATTCTTCCTTTACTTAAACATATTGCTTAATTAAACTGTACTTTGGAATAGGATGACAATTTGAATCGTTAGAAGAGGATTTGCTCCCATCTTGCTGTTATAAGGTAAGAATAGCTAAGATGACTTGCTTAATACAAGGATTTTAAACATACAGCACTACAAACAGCCTGTACTATTTTAATGTTTATGAAAAATTCAAATATAATTACTAAGGCATAGTTAATAATTGATGCAGCATATCTGTGTCTGCAGCACTGAATTCCATCACTGTCTTAACATTGCGTGCCTCTCAAAATTTACAACATTCAGGTGATGATAAGGAGGATCAGTGTGGCACAAATTTCAGCAGGCAATCTTCAATCTGATGATGGTTCCACAATTTTATGGGATGGTAAGTTTGGAAAAATATAGCTACATGTTCTGTAAAGTAGTCCTGCAATATCACGTAAACAAAGAAGTGAAAAGATGTTAAAAAAAAAGCTGTTATTTTACAGTAAAAGAATGAACATGAGTAAGATGATATTTGTAACTCTGACACAACATGTGAATAGGCAGTAGGAAATAAGGACTCCCATGGGGAATTCTTGCTGTTGGAAGAGCCTAAGAATAAAAGTGGGCTAAAAGAAGTAAATTTTATTTCCAATTCAACTAGAAAGAAAGGAAAAAAAACCCAATTAAAGTAAGACTTGGCAGAGTTCTGATTAAAGAAGAATAGGAGGATATTTTCTATAATCTTAATGTCAGTTACAACAACAAAGGAAATATGCTGAAAAGCAGATAAAGAATAAAAAAGAAGCTTTTGCTAAAGGCTCTGCTTTAAATAACTAGAAGGAAAAAGAAAGTGTAAGAGGAGGCCCCTAAAGTAAAATTTATGGGATTATGGTATCAGAATTTCCAACAGAATCAGCAGAAAATAATAACAATCAAATGTGTTCTCTGGGAAGGAGCCACACTGAAATTAGTCTCTGATACTAGATTACATTCTCCACTGCCTTTGACTTTGTGCATTTATACCTGCACAAAGCGGGTATAAAGAGCTAATAGCAACAGAAGTTAGCGGAGAATTCTGATCTGTTGGCCTTGCTACCTGTTTTGCACACAAATAATTACTCAGGGTTCAAGGCAAAGAGCTCTGAAACACTTCTGGGTATACTTTACACTCTGTTTAGCGATCCTAACTAGCACAATTAACCCCCCTTTCTTACCTTTACATGATTATCTGAACTCTTTTCTATCTTTGAATATCCAAAATGATCTCTTCAATTTTAGGGTGGATGCTCCCGTGATCTTACACCTTTTTTTTCCAATATTACATGTTATATTTCCTTCTGGTTAAATAAATAAAAGTGAGTGGCCAGCCATATTTTAAAAGCTGCTTTATGATGCTTTACCCTGACAACCTCAGCAGTACAGTTAGCCTCACATACCCACTGCTTTGTCTCTTGTTTTTAAAATAAAAATATGAAGGTCATCTTTGGAGAAAATATTTCCTTTTCCACTTTAGAGATGAGGAAATAGAACATAGGAGACATGAAATGATCAGCTGACATAACACAGAATTCTGTAACAGAACCTAGAGTTAAGCCCAGATTTTCTGAAAACCAGACAAGCATACACTAATTCACAGCTCCTATGCTTCCCATAGTACTCCCAGATATATGAATTGTAGAACTGGGAATGATTTTGAAAAACATCAGGTCTCGGGTGGCGTACACCGAGGCACAGATCTCATTCATGCATTGGCCAAGGTCCCTTTTTTATTCATATACTTTTACTGGGATTTTGCTCCTTTATAAAAAAATCACTGATAACATTAACAAGTTGTCCTGCTTTTGCCTGGGATAGAGTTAATTTTCTTCCTAGTAAGTGGTATAGTGTGTTTTGGATTTAGTGTGAGAATGTTGATTGATAACACGCTGATGTTTTAGTTGTTGCTAAGTAGCGCTTATCTTAAGCCAAGGACTTTTCAGTGTCCCATGCTCTGCCAGCAAGCAGGTGTGCAAGAAGCTGGGAGGGAGCATAGCTGGGGCAGCTGACCTGAACTAGCCAAAGGGATATTCCATACCATAGAACATCATGCCCAGTATATAAACTGGGGGGAGTTGGCTGGGAGGGGTAGATCGCTGCTCTGGCATTAGTCAGCAAATGGTGAGCAATTGCATTCTGCATCACTGTTTTTTTTCCCTTGGGTTTTCTTTTTTTTTTTGTTATATTCCTTTTCATTAAAATTATTATTATTGTATTTTATTATTATTAAATTATTATTATTATTATATTTTATTTTACTTTAGTTATTAAACTGTTCTTATCTCAACCCATGAGTTTTACTTTTTTCCGATTCTCCTCCCCATCCCACTGGGATTGGGGGAGGCGTGAGCGAGCGGCTGCGTGGTGTTTAGTTGCTGGCTGGGGTTAAACCACGACACAAGTAGTAGAGTCCTTGGGACAGGATGAAAGTGGCCTGGTGCCTAGAGATAGTATGAAATAGGACTGTTCACCTTTCTGTTATCACACATGAACCCCCAGCAATCGTACAATACATAACATGGCTGTTTCAGTGGGCATCAGTGTCTGAGCTGCTAGAAAGAGAAGTGCAGAGATGTTTTGGTTGGGCTAGATTACTGCTCCTGTTATATCTCATTCACAACTCTAAAAAGAGTAGGAAGTCAAAGGAAGCAGGAGCTATGACAGGAGAAGGAGGCATAATGTGCTAAAATGACTCTACCTAAGCCAATGTTTATATGCTTATAAAGGTATGCCAACAAAACAGGAGAGCATTCTGCACAAAAAACATACACAGTTTTGAAACTGCATATTCATACTACTGCATTTCTGGAAAGTATGGATGAATTAGGGTTAAGAAAAGCACCTGCTGTAAAGGCTTAGTGAATTCTTCAGCTAGAGAGCAAAAGAAAAGCAGGACATGAATCATCCTGTAACTGGTTATGTTCAAACGAACTTAAAGTTCAGAAAGTTATTTGTTTCCCAAATTAGTATTCTACTTCCATCTCATTTTTTATCTAAAAGTGAGTCAAGCAAGAACAGTCTGCAAAACAGATTACCAAAGAATTAAAGAACAGTTGGGGCTCATCAATTTCTTCCTTAATTGTACGTATTAATATTTGTTGTGATATCTAGTGGGAAGCAAGTGGTTTCATTAATGCTATTTGATAATGCAGATATTGGAAGAGTTAACAGACTTGAATAGAGGGGGAACTAAAGATGTAATGGTGCACAGAAAAGCCTTGATATTTAGGAAGAATATTGAGAAAACTTTGTTTATTTCCCTGAAATTGGGAATCCCTCCTACAGGGAAATGTTACAGAGTCCCCACTGCTTAGGTGACTAGAAAGACTGATAAAATATATATGCTATAGAGAATCAGTAGACTATGTTGAGAAATTGTACAGTTTGCCTTAGCAGGTCTTAATCTCTGATTATTCAAATTTTATGAAGAGACATGTGGATTTCAGATTTGTCTAAATAAAAATTTCTGGCAACATTACATAGGAGTGTGTGTATAGCAATATGTAAAATTAAAAATATTATGCTAACAAAAAGAGACTTTTCATTTATGGCCCTTCCTTAAAGAGTGATATCTAGGAGGCTACGAGACAAATATGATTTCAGTGATACTCAAGTTATATTGAGGAGTACCACCATAAGAGGTTAGCGCTTCTGGAAAGCAGTTAAGACTATTGTGATCATTCTGGCTGTTTCTATACTAGTAAAATAAACATGCCCAGAAATGTTCCTTGGCACTGAAGACTGCTGGCACAGAACGGCCTATGCCTGAACAAGCAAACTCTCTCAACCCTGAAAAGAAGGAGGCTGCACATAAACTGCCAACTAGGAATAATCCCTGGAACAGTCCAGCTCCTGCACCATGCCTGGGAACTGTTCTGGACAGTGCTCCTGGGCAGGGACTGAAATCACATCAGGGAACATCACAACTATTTAATGGCACAGACAATAATTTTCCAATGCCCAGGAAGCTTCCCAGGCTCTGTTTAATTTGCAAGTAATTCTATGTCAAAAAATATTTGGTATGGGAAGATGAACTACAGCTGTACAAGTGACTGTTTTGTACAACCTCTGAACTGACCATTAAACAAATCTGACTGGGACTGCCATTCTGCATTATATTCCAGAGAAACAGAAAAAGTAAAGAAAAAGAAAATTTGATATAGTGCAAAAACTTTCAATTAAAAAAATCTTGATTGATTCCATTAAAAAAATACTTGATTTATTCAATTTCTTGTTTTATTTATTTCACTTGTAATGAGAGCAGAGGAAATGAAGAGTGAGAGTCGCAAAATTGGTGGAAGACAGGTTTCTCCACAGTAATGCAGTGGGTTGGATTCTTATATGAAGGGAAGAAAACTAATGCTTCCACAAAAGTACATTAACATTCATCCTATAAAGTATCCTAGTCACGTGTGATAACCTGGGCTGCCTGTCTCCACAGATGTGTCCAGAATTTCTGTCCTGAACTTGGAGGTCTTCTGAAATGCTTTGTTCTCAGTTTCTGTTCTTTCACTTTTTATAAACACTTGGAATAAGGAAAGAAAGGAGCAGTTGAGAAAATGATTATCTAGCCCAACAATTTGGGATACAATGGGGAGGTGGTATCTGGGTTCTGTAATATAGTCTCATGAACATTCAAGTATTTGATAAAAGATACACAGCAACTCATTTCTCAGAACATACCATTTTCTGACAGTCAAGGAAGGAGTCAGGAGCTACAAATTAAATTCATCTCACACATGAAAGGGAAGAAATCTGAATCCTTGTTCCTCACTAAATTAATGTTCTGCCAAGAGGGCCTATTGGACAAAATGCACCTACTGCACAATCATTATTTTTGCTAATCCATTAATGAAGCTTTTTCTGTAACTGAATTTATCTGACAAATTGTCCTGAAATCATAGCTTGGGTTGGTCAAATTTGTGTATTTTCTAATACATCATTGTTGGAAAAGAAAAAAATTCCCAAGTTGTCCAGCTGTTGTAAGCAGTAAAGTTGATTTATTTCAGTCCATTGGAAGAGAAGGTAAGACAAACCACAAAACAGCAGTAGAACTGCTCTATGTATAGCGATGCATAAAACCCTTACAAAATGAAGAACTATGGATAATGGAACTAACCTGTTTCAGTACTTACGATTAAGAATTCAGTTAGGACTACAAACCCTAATTCATTTCATTAGGAGTACCTTGCTTATATATTTGGCTCATAAACTGGGAGAACTGCTGTTGTAGGGCCTAACTGCTCTCTTTAGAAACTAAGCACCTACTTATGTTTTCTTTCTTTTTTTCCCTTAGCTTCCATATTAGAACTCTGAAGGGTTTTTCTCTCCAAAGTCAAAACTCCTCATATCCTCCCATACTCGGTTTCAGGAGTAGTGACCATGAACTATTTCAGAATTCACTGTTTTCATTAGGGGAAGAGACCCGTCAATTTACTTCTAACTCTTCTAGTAGCACAGGAATAGTAGTTAGCATAAAATAATATAAAAACCTATATATGATAGTCAACAGAGAGAGAAGTGGATAAAAATATCAGTAGTTTAGCAAATAAAGGTAACTCTTCCAGACAAATTAATGTTAGTTAGGTTAAGGAAAAGTTAGCAAATTTCAGAGGGGTGAAAAAGAGATGAGTAGGACTTTACACACACAAGAAGTGGAAGAAACAGCTAGAGTGTGAAGAAGACAATCTAAGCAGGGTAAAAACTACGCTGTACACGATGATATGTTGATATCTGATTATGTTAGGTTAAAATATATTATAGTGAGACAATTAAAGGAAGTTTGAGACCCTGACCTCATTTCTCTGTCTTTGAACCTGTGCTCAAACAGAGGAGGTTCCTGTCTGCAGATGTCAAAACCTTCTTGAAGCTCTGCCTCTGAATTCAGGTAAAGTAGGTAAAATTTCTGTCTTATCTGCTAACTTCCCCCTTAGTGTTTTTGAAGTAATCTTTACTCTTGTGTTTAAATAACTATCTTATTTTTTCTCTTTGTTCTCATTTCTGTTCTGTATTCACCTAATCATTATCTACCTGTATTTCACATTACCGTACCATGCAAATTAACATCCTAAGTGTTTTGCATTATACTTCATTTACCCAGTGTAATGCATGAGCATGTTGCTAAGTATAAATCTTTTAATTTGTTATCGGGAAAGCTTGTTTTCTTTGAGATGTGTTCCTTGCACTCTTCTGATTATACAATTAAAGTCTAATAGTTACTGTAGACCACCATTTGAGCCATTTAGTTGGGAATCAGCTAGGCTATAGTGCCTGGTATAGAAACTCAGTCCTGAGAAAGCCCATCACATGGCATAGAACGATGACCAGAAGTCTGAGTCAAGTTTCTTAAAATGTCTAGGGTACATATAAACTGCATTCTGAAGCATCTGTTTGTGGAGCCCTTTCACAGGCAAGTGTCATCTTTCACCAGTGAAACAGCAATATGTTTGAATCCAAACTTTCTGGTAATAGCTATCAATGTAAGAAATGAACAGATAAAAATGAAACCAAACAGAAAAGAATTTGGGGCTGCTGTGTGACTGAACGTGGTGCAGTTCTGCCAGCAAATGACTGTTTAATCCCAGAGTGAATGTCTGTTTAATAGAGCAAGGCAATATCCACTATTGTGGCTATAGCACTCAGGATAAACAAACAATGTGGAATTAAGTTTGAACTCAACTCTGTTGCAATTTGAAAGATTTATGGCTGGCACAGAAGTTGCAGTTCTAGATGTAAATGGTTCATCAAAGACTGAGTGGGGTTTTGTCTTATTGTTCTAATACAATAAATGAAGAATAAAAAGTTACTAGTATGTAAAAGAACTGCAGAAGAAGTTTCTACAGAAGAGAGCTGTGCTACCTATCTATTTATCTAGTGTTTTATCACTATGGCATCTTAGGCACATCTGTGAAATTAAACATGGAAATTAAACACAGATTTTGTGATCTTCCTTCCAAATTAATCAGCAAAAGCAAATATTCTCAAAGGTATAAAAAACAGATGGATGTCTACTTTCCCTCCTCTCAGTGGGATTTAAGCGCTTAACTGTCCTCTGTATCTTTGATAACTACTTCTTGCATTTATAATAAAACACCTTGGGAATGTGACATATTTGATAGACCTACATGAGACAGACTTTGCATTAAGGTCTTAAAACAGTCCAGGCAGCGGTCCTTTTTGTATTGACTGTGATATCTATGTCTTGGCCAAGCTGTGTTGCAAAATTGGACACCACAGAAACCTGCAGAGTGGATAATGAACAGAGTTTCTAAGCTCCAGAAGACACAGCAACATCTCTGGCAAGGGAACCACTAACTAGTGAAACCAATCTCAAATTTTGAAAGGCAAATGATATGGTGAGAAACACAAATATACAGTATGAGTAGTGTGAGTGATGTGGCTTAAATAAATCACTGTGTTTATATCTAGATTAAGAAACTTCAAAATGCTTCCTAGTCTTCAGGTCCAGGATTTCATAGAAAATATTTCAACAGAAAGATTAGGATTTCAGAGTAATGAGAATTGTAGCAATCTTCTTCCCATTTTTGCATTTCTTAAAAATCTGCATCAGTTATGAGCATAACTGTTGTCCTCATGTTGTTCTGAGTTATTCAGGAAAACAAAGCAAGGCATACGTATGCAAAAGTGTGTGACTAATGCTGCAGCTGTAAGAAAACTGACTAGTTTCTGTATGAAAGCAGGATTCAAATTCAGTTGGGTAGATATCAAATCTATTAATGGTAGGATAGGGATAGTTTTATTCTCTAGCTTGGGGCTGCTGAGAACATCAGTGAGCAAAACGGGGGACACTGCAGAAGAACGTGTCGAGCAAGGAAACTCGAGGAATGAAGCTCATAAGGCAAAGTTCTACTAGTGCAGGAAAAAGCTCAGGTGTTTGCCCTGAAAAAGTATTCCACATAGCTGTCAGGTGGTATGTGTCCATTTTAAGATATCAGCTTTGCACCATGCAAGGGGATGATTCCACTCTAGTGGGTCCCACACAGTATCTAGTGAATTGGCTGATCTTGCTCTGACATGTCCTAGGCCTCTGAGAGCTACTACACCTTCACTAGAGTTCTGTTCAGAGACTGAACTTTTTAGGTTTATTTGTATTAATCATAGGAATTGTTCCAGACAATCTGCGCTCAAGGGGAATTACAGAAATTCCACAATAATTCCATGGAATCCAGCTACTAACAAATTCCACAAACTTATCCAAAAATGTAGAAAGGCTATTTATCTGCTATTTATCCATGTATCAATCTCAGCAAAAAGTTAATTCATCTGGCTGCAGGCTAACTTTCAATAAAAACATGTTAAGAGCTCAGGATCATCTACGTTCCTTAACAGTACTTTAAAATGTACTGTTATGTACATTTTACTGATATGTACATCTTTACCGTTATGTATTTTTAAATGTACCTTCAGGCTCAGTGAAGCTTACACTGTCTTCTAAACAGAACTGTCATCTCACTTGAGAATATCTATTACTATGATCTTGTGAGGCTTCTTTCATCAAACAATACCATCACTAGGCTCACTCTGGTTTGAGAAAATGCTTTGTTCATTAAGCACTTCTATGCTACTTTCTTTTCTTGCTTTACTCCCATCAGGCTTGCTATGCATACAAAATTCTCAATTATTGAATGTTAATTTCCTAACAGTTTCTTGCAATTCATGCGTTCAAATTAGCTTGTCAAATTAAAAGCAAGCAGCTTGGAAAGGGTTTGAAGAAGTTGGGTGTGGAGCAATTTTCTGCTCAATAAAGTATAGATCTAGTTATCGTATCATTCTTATCAGTAATGTATCAGGGCTGACAAATTTACACCTTCATTCTTGACACATTTGTTGCACTTGATTAAAAAGACCAATTGCTGTCTCAACACAACTTCTAAAACAGAAGAAAAATATGTTGCATTTTAATCAGAGCAAACTCTGACAAAGCGCCAGAATTTCTGCTTCTCAGATTTTCAATATGATTGCTCCGTAATTGGCAAAGAAACAGTATACAAGTTAGAAAAATAGTACTGACATTACTTTTCATTTATCACAGGGTAAATTTGACCTAATTGAACTACCTGCTTGTTAAGACCCAGGTGTTAGGTCTCTGCCATGTTTTCATATAAAACCACTCCAGCATAAAGAACTGCTGTAGTGGAATACAAATGCTATACACAGGCAGAATCTGGGCACATTTCTTTCGCTTCGCCTGAAGCAGCAATATGATCAGCAAATTCATGAAGCTATGCACATTGATAGAACGGAATATATTTTACAGAATACACTATATTTTAAACCTGTAGCCCTTCTAAAGCATTTAAAATGAGATTTTAGTTGTCATTTGTATATGAATCTATTACACTGATTGGATTATATATGCTCCCTCTGGTGGTTCACTTAATCCATACAAATGCCTCATTTTTTAAATTTTGTAATTCAATGGCTAAGATACTATGGCAAATTTTGTAATAACAGCACACTACTGTCAGTTAAATAGTGTTGGGATAAAAACAGCCTGAGTATAAATCAGCAAGTCTTCCATCTTTTAATTTAGAAATGAAACATGCACTATCCCTAAAGCAAACAAACAAGGAAAATTAAACCCTCAAATAGTTAAAACCAGGAAGTATTTAAAAGTGAGCATTTGAACCAACCTAGTGGCCTTCTATGGTAGAGTGACTACATCAGTGGACAAGGGAAGAGCTATGGATGTCGTCTATCTGGACTTCTGTAAGGCCTTTGACACTGTCCCCCACAACATCCTTCTCTCTAAATTGGAGAGATATGGATTTGATGGGTGGACTGTTCGGTGGATGAGGAATTGGTTGGATGGCCGCATCCAGAGGGTAGTGGTCAACAGCTCAATGTCCAGATGGAGATCAGTGATGAGTGGTGTCCCTCAGGGGTCCGTATTAGGACCAGTAATGTTTAATATCTTCCTCAATGACATAGACAGTGGGATCCAGTGCACCCTCAGCAAGTTTACAGACAACACCAAGCTGAGTGATGTGGTTGACACACCTGAGGGAAGAGATGCCATCCAGAGGGACCTGGACAAGCTCAACAAGCGGGCCCATGTGAACCTCATGAGGTTCAACAAGGCCAAGTGCAAGGTCCTGCACCTGGGTCAGGGCAACCCCTGGTATCAGTACAGGCTGGGGGATGAAAGGATTCAGAGCCACCCTGCCGAGAAGGACTTGGGGGTACTGGTGGATGAAAAGCTGGACATGAGCCAGCAATGTATGCCAACTGTATACAGGGATGCATCAAAAGAAGCATGGCCAGCAGGTCGAGGGAGGCGATTCTGCCCCTCAACTCCACTCTAGTGAGACTCCACCTGGAGTACTGTGTCCACCTCTGGAGCCCTCAGCACAGGAAAGACATGGACCTGTTGGAGCGGATCCAGAGAAGGGCCACAAAAATGATCAGAGGGCTGGAACACCTCTCCTATGAGGAAAGGCTGAGAGAGTTGGGGTTGTTCAGCCTGGAGAAGAGAAGGCTCTGGGGAGACCTTACTGCAGCCTTTCAGTACTTAAAGGGGGCTTATAAGAAAGATGGGGACGAACTTTTTAGCAGGGCCTGTAGCGATAGGACAAGGGGTAACGGTTTTAAAATAAAAGAGGGTAGATTTAGACTAGATATAAGGAAGAAATTTTTTACAATGAGGGTGGTGAAACACTGGAACAGGTTGCCCAGAGAGGTGGCAGATGCCCCATCCCTGGAAACGTTCAAGGTCAGGTTGGACGGGGCTCTGAACAACCTGATCTAGTTGAAGATGTCCCTGCTCATTGCAGGGGGAGTTGGACTAGATGATTTTTAAAGGTCCCTTCCAACCCAAACTATTCTATGGTTCTATGATTCTATGAATAAAAATTGAGCTCTACAAATGGTTGCTTATGAATCTAGAGGCAGGAGTAAAAATATTTTCAGGCTCACAAGTTAAAACTTCCTTCCTTGCACTGTACTAAGTGTTTTGCCACCTTGCACAGCAATGCCCAAGCAGTTACCTCACTCATCAAACCAACAGTAACTTCAGTTCTATGCCTTCATTGTAATTTCTTCGTGTAAGAAGAACTCCCAGAGCTTTTGAGGAGTGTATTTATAACATCTGAATTAAAAACGTCTGGATTTCCAGATTTATTTATTTATTTATTAAGAAATTCATAGCTTTGGTAAAATAAGCTGAAAGGCTTAGACCAAAGCATGTCACAACAGGAGATGTTCACTACATGTTCACTGCAAGATTAAGCTAATGTATCTGCGCTCTCAGCTGATGAGTATTTTTGGTCCTGATCTCATCCATTGCCTTTCTCTGCTCCGTAATGGAATCTACAACCTTTGTTATGGTGTCAGCTATCAAATAAAAGATGAGGGAAATGTGGATACCAAACAGTAGGCTATGTGTGGAGAAAGACCCTATCTTTCTTATTTGGATTTAATTATTTTCTTTTGTAAATCAGGCATTTTATGTAGTCAGATAGTATGATATTTATTTTTGTGCTTTTTTTGTAATTCTGTATGGATGGTGCTTTGCTCAGCCGATAAATATTTTAGATTACATAAGACTGTTATTTATACTACAATATTTGATTCAACACAGTTTTTATGAAAATAGGTCTTGTCAGGAGGGACATACAGAACAACAACCAAACAAAAAAACTAACCCTTTTTGTCTTCCTGATATTAAAAATTTCCAGATATAAACTCAGATTTGAAAGTTAACTAAACATGTTTCCAAGTACTTTCTAAAGGAAGAATAAACAAACAAGACATTTGAAGCTTGCCCAGAAGTTCCGAAGACAAGTAACAGGTAACGATTTTTTATCTCAGTTACTATAAGAGCACTGTGGAAAACTGTCACTTCATATTTCAACTGTAAAATATTTTCTTAAGAACTACAAGTGCCTGAAGACTTTCCCTTCCCTGCTTTCCAGCTAATCAGCATGGAATGCAAAACAACTTGTTTCTTTATTACCTGCTTAGATGGGAACAGGGATTATCATAATAAAAGATTAGAAGTATCAAGACTTAAATCACATTATTGCTACTATTCCCAGACACATTTCTGATTTTTCACTTTGCTCAGAACACATTCCATAAAAAACAGCTGTAACCTTTTCATTTACATAACTAGTGCTGTTGCTGGCATACGGGATTCAGCACTGAAGTGAAATGTATCACAAATGGGATTCTTTCATCTTTTTAGCTCAGGATTGTTTTAAGAGTACAAGAAGCATTGGGAGCTGTGCACACGCACATGGGCAGAATAACTCTGCCTAGAGTGCATGGAGTGTCCTGGCTCATTACTACACACAGAAAGTCCAACATGGGAATTTGTGCAGCCTGTTCCAGGGCACTTTTCAAACTGGGGGTTTGCACTCCATGGGTCAATACCATAAACTGGTATGATTTCAAACCTGGTTATTCAATGCATAGTCTGGAAAACAGAGACTCTTAAGGATAAAAATGCATTTAAGCACATAACATGAGCAAGACCTTTTTGTGAACTGGGACTCCCAAAGCTGAATCTCTCTTCCCTTGCAGACCCGGGAAAGCCCCCAGGAGGGCTGCCCGGACAGCAGTGGCAGGAGCTGACCCTGAGTCTCTGGGCAGCCACTGCCTAAGGGTAGCGGAGCTGCTCTGAGCTGGAACCATAGAAGGGGGTATGAATTTCAGTGCTCAAGCTTAAGCACCTCGACATCCAATGGGCCACCCTTCAGGGGTGACTTGGGTTCAGAGGACCAACATTTGCTTACCTCCTGTGCCTCAGGGGATTCTCTGATCATTGTGAGACTGTTGTGTAAAGGGCAGTGTCACACATAATGAGTAGAGGAGCTTCTTGGAGCTCAGGGACTTCACTACCGAGCCCTGCTTAAACTCAGGCAGCTGTAGGTATTTCCTCAGACAAAGTGTTTGAGCCCTAGAGACCTTTTCGGTCTTAGATATTTAAGTCCAGAGTTTGGTGAAAAGACACTTTTAGTACTGCTCTCCTATTCTGCATAACTTCCCTTGAAAACCTAAGTGAGTCGGCCAGCAAAACACCCTTGTGGATCTAGTCATTAGGCTTTTGGGTGCCCTTAGCATAAGGCAGGCAGTTTCAAGGATTTAAAATTTGAATATAGGTACCAACAGTGACAGCTGAATAAAACTACCATCTAAACTGTTTGCAGCTCTTGCCCTTAGTCCTTCAGTACTCCAGTTCCCTATCTCCAGTGTTGGGATGGTAGTACTACGCTAAACCTGAGGGATGTTGTGAGGATTGGGAGGTATTTTTATCCTATGTTAATGAAGTGAAGCATGAGACATATTCAAAACCTGAGTCTCCGGCATGCACAGATTGCAAGAGTGTGGTCTTTGTCTGCTTATTTCTGAACTCACTGAAATATCAGTATCACTTCACTGCCGAAATCTGAGACTTACCTGAAGTTCAACAAAACAAAAACATCAATATCTACAGAATCTGAACATAAATCTTTTCAAAACTTCTTATAAAGGTGGCTTTTAAAAATTCCTTGATCATTTAAGCATCATATTTCCACTCTATTTCAGTGCCAACTCTTTTAGAGTTAAAAAACACAATTTATTTCCTGGGCAATTAACTTCAAATATTTCCAAGAGAACTCACTATTTCAGTAATGCGAGCAAGTTGTACAAATTGAACCTATAAAATAACGGCAAAGTTGCCTTAAAGCTTCCAAAAACTTTCCTAGAAAATGACATCTCTAACATGTAGGCTATATCAAGTGCCTAAAGTATATAAACATTTTCAGAAGCATGAAAAGATGATATAAACAGATCTAACATTAATGAATTCTCCCAGTTTTCACATGCTGGGAAGTCAGAGATAATGAAGAGCAAATAATCCAAGTTTCAGTCACTGGTGGCTACTATGAGACAGATGTTAAGTGTTTCTGGCATTTTATAGACATAGATCCTTGCGTAGGAGAAAGCTATGATACCATCTTAGCTTACATATTTATAGTTAGTCTCTTCTACTTATGGAACAGTTTTACTTGTGGAACAGTTATGGAACATACATAGTTCAAAAAAAAATTAGCTCCTAGGGGGATCCTCTATCTGCTGAAGTCACAAGAAAATGATGTGCCTTTGCTTTAGTCATGATGAAACTGTATGACGTAAGTCATACTGGATTTCAGAGTGCATAGTTCGATGATCACTTATGAAAAGGGAAACTGTGATTTAAGCTTGTAGAGAGTGACAGGAATAGAGGATTTTGCTCTGAATCTCCTACAAGAACCTGCCCCTCTGAAGACCGCAGACTTTGCACAGCAGCTGGGCTGAAGTTACAGGTAGGAAACAACCCACTGTTGTAGAATAAAGTTATTTTCATTCTAACACAGATTGCCCACATGGGGGAGTACAGTTATTCTGCAATGGCTCTGCTGGTCAATTTTCCTTGTGCAGTTACAGGTTTTATATAAACTTTCTGTTTTTCCAACAACTGTACTTTGTTGTGTGAATGATTCAATATATGGTTTAAATTTTATGCAAGGAAAAAAAAATACAAGATGCTGTTCTTGGGAATAATGTTGCTGTGACTAAATGGGGTCATAACTTGTTGAGAAAAAAGGGTTGTAGAATTGGTATAGAGTTTTGTTTCCTGCTGGATACATGCTTGCTCGTTACCCACATGGATGTCTGTCTGCTCTTGGAGATCTCACTTTAGAGTACCAAAGTGCTACTGTGGCTCCACAGGAGGAACATCACTGTCTGTTAGAGCCATATCTGACCCTCATTGCTCCCTAACAGTCTCCTCACTAGCAAACAGGCATTCTCCCTCTGCAGAACCTGGAGCACTAGGTCAGTTGGTAGATTATTGCCACACTGGAAACCTGTCACTATCTTCAGGCTTCTGCACCAAGGGCTGATTGCCTTCCCCACCCTGGGCTTTGCCTACAGCCAAGAGAGACAGCTTGTGGTTTCTCACCTCCCAGACCAGTGTGTCCAGTTAGCTTTGCAACCCAGAAGCACTACTCAGGCATTAGTTCTAAGCATCTGCTTCTGCTTACTTCAAAAACCCCTGTGAGCACTGATTTGAAAGTGGACTTTAAATATTAATTTTCTTTGTACTCTAGGCACTTCTGAAATGTCTAAGTTAATACTTCATGTAATGCTGTGCCCTTGTTTTTCCAAGCAGATTTTATTCCGCTGCAGCAGAGCTATGTATATCACAACAGGAGATAAAAGTCTAGGTTGATTTACAAGGCTGGTGACTGAAGAGCAGTGACACACAGAAAAAGCTGAAGCACTGTGATGAAAGAACTTGCAACTTTCCATCCTTTGTGATTTTTAACCAGGACAGTTAGGTTTTCTTGTTGAGTAAGTGCTTCTTTATCACATGTAAAAAGAACATTTTAACACAGTGAATTTATTTTTGAGGGGAGCAAAACCACAATGTGGTACTGAAGTAAATGATACTGAGTACTCTCCTGTGATCCAGACATCTCCACTGAGAATGGAATAAGGCTTTTTTTTTGTATTTCCCTAAAATGAATATACATGCTGAGGAACAGCAAGGTAAAAGAAGAGAGGTACTCGACCAGAAGGCAGGCGAGAGTATCCAGAACTGGTAGGGAGCAGAAAATTGTCAAAGCTGAGACAAGAATGAGTTCTGATCACACTGATCCTGCAGTGTAATGTACCCTAACTAAAGAAATACTCAGTCTTCATATTTTGGAAAGCAAGTTACCTCTTTTCACAGAATGTATATCCACTTATTATTTCAGATCTGTTTCTCTGTAGAAATGAATTAGTTGAAATAAGCTGCTCATTTCAGAAGCTGGAGGAGAGTGGCCAAGAAAGGCAATGGGGCCTGAGGCAGACATCACCACCAAAGCCATGTTTCCAGAGGAAATAACAATTTAAAAAATAAGGTGTAAAATCTAGTAGAAAATTAAGATTTTCAGGGGACTGGACCATAGCCTCAGAGGTTTTCAAGACCCAGCTGGACAAAGTCATGAACAAACTGGTCTGATCTCACAGCTGGCCCTGCTTTGAGCGGGAGGTTAGACGAGATGACCTCTAGTGGATCCTTCCATTCTGAACTATTCTATAATTCTATACACAATTTTCCATTTGCTTAAACCCGGCTGAATATCACTCATCTTTATAGATGCAAATTGGATGGTATGACTGTTTTTAAACTACTGAAGTTCACATGTAGAGGCATAATCTTAGTTTGCTTTTCTGGATCTATCCTTTTTTTAAGGAATTGACTCCAGTTCCTGCTTTTGCTGCTACTCAAACAATGTCCAAACACAGCCTGCATGAACTGACAGTCTCACTACTGTCAGTAATGGGCTAATTAACAGCAATAAAACTGTTCAGTCTATCTGCTGCAGCTTGTCAAAGGCACAACCGTGCTGCAGACTGGAGCCAGCTGTTTTAGGGGAAACAGCGCAGGACTGTGTCACGGTAGGTTCATCTTTGATTGCAGTGTGATCTTCACAGGCAAAACAAAAAGCAAGATTTTTTTCATGTAAAATTTAATTGAGTAGAAATAGATGTGTTGAGACTGTCTATTTTTCAGCAGTAAATTACACTTTGCCAGTTGTGAAGGGGCAGCCACAAATTCACCTAAATACATGGAAGGGAACACAGTGCGACTACATGCCTGGTGTTGCTTCCTGCTAAAGGTGAAGGATAAAACTCTTTTAGTTCTCCACAGTGAATTTGTGCTTCAGTGAGCGAAACAGATTTTCCAGCAATTCCAGAACACAGGAAACTCAGTTCTTCAGAAACTACAGAAAAACACAAAGGATCTCAAGGTTTGCCTGTTCTTCATAAGAGGTCTGAACTTCACCATATAATTGAGTTTATTCAAACAGAAATGAGAACACTGGCCACAAAGCAACAGACCTTGCTCAAACCAAAGCCAACAGAAACTCAGTGCTACAACATTTATTAACGGAAGGAGAATCAAGCAATGCTTGAAAGCAAGAAATTGGCTAAAGCAAGCAAGATCTGTTCATGTTTGCGTGGAACAGTTTTCTACAAGTATCCTTACTCTTGAAGTTGTTTGATATGTTTTCTGTGACATGATTTCATTTAGCTCTAATTCCACTAAAAAGAGTTTTTTGCAAAAAAACCTGAGAACAGAATGACTTTTCAAATCACTTACTACAAGAGTTGAAGCTTAAGAAAACATAATAAAAGTGATCCAAAGTTCCTAATTCCATACCATGTTCATCAGCTATTTATCACTTCTTCAACATGGTGTCAAATTATTGCACTATTTTAGAATGCTAATAGCCTTTTCTCCTTTCATTATGCATCCATTTTATACATAACATTTCTGAACCTAATCACTAGGGTTGAAAAACACAACAACAATAAATATCCATTATGATACTGCATTTTGTGTCAGAGAACTGGTGTTAAATAAATTCTTGCTATGAAGGTCAATGAAGGTCAGTGAGTGAAGAACTTTTTGGAGAAGCTACAGCTGCACTTTCCATTTTGCTGTCTGTGCTCCAGCTGCTTCACAGAGTCTAAATCGCTCCTGCTACTGACTTGACTGTCCTTGTCAATGTGGCAGTGAGAGGCTGAGGAGACCCAACGTACCCACTAAGTATAATGAGAGGTTAAAAGAGAAAAGACTGACTCTTTGGATGTGTCGGTCTCCCTGCTGTTAAAAGAACAGGTATGTCTTTATAGTTACATTACCACCCCACATCTCCATGTGGTTAAATTATTTTTGATGAAGCCAGGGATATAGGGAGAAAATAAGAATTTTATTATGATTTCTACTTCTTGTTCTCCTTCAAAAGGATTTTAAAGTAGAGTTAAGGAAATAAGAACAAGGGCTTAAATCCCAAAACAACTGTTTTGACTATTCTTGCCTAATTTCTTTGCTGAAGTGAAATGAGACAATGATGTGTTGCTAGTGATCACAATTGAGGTTTATGTTCATGTGAATGCATGTATATAAGACCTAAATATAACAACCCTTTGTGCTGAATAACCTATAGGCAAAGTTTTTGGATATCCTTTGAGCACAGCAGCATACCCACACAAAAAAGAAAAATCCTTTTCTTTACCTTTGGAGTTTACTGCACCAGCTGCAGTTGAAACCAATCTGGGCAGTGACACAGGGACCACAGCTGGTAAACTGGAGACAAGCTGGGACGCAGATAAACAAACACAAATTATTACATTAGTCTCACAAATAATTCTCATAAAAAGCACAAAAGAAGGATACATCTTCCGATAATACATATTTAGGGACTCAACAGGTTCTCACATGTCCAAAATAAGATGCTAAAACCAGCCTATTACAATGCATTGGACAACTGTATGCACAAAGGTACATTTTATCTGTAGGATTCCATTTGAAAATGCATTCCCACTTCCACATCTGTTCATTCAGCTTCATGGCTAAATTTTTATCTTTTTGCCTATTATTAAGTATTTCCTTAAATCTCATTCTTCCCTGGCTTCTGTGTTCCTTGGTGTTGCTAACATTCAGACATAAGCAGGTAATAAGACTGGCAGGAAAGTGTACAAGAACTATAATTGGATTAGAAAAAAGAAAAATAGCTGTTTCTGTTTTTTTCTCACAGTAGTACAGCTGGCAGTTTAAACCCAGAGATTTCTAAACAATGTAGTTTTATCTTGGACAAAAGAGGCAGATGAACTGCAAAATATGTTTGGGGATATTCCTTTGCGATGTGATGCACAGTACACAGAAGAATTTGTGTTTGCCTTGCAAGCATGAAAACTGTTCTTTTTTTCTTGAGGAAACAAATTTAAAGGCAATATAATCATTCTTCTGAAAAAATGATTTGGCACAAATTTCATTCAAAACCTACTGGGAGCTATATACCTATAAACTAACTTGAGATACATGAGGATGCACTGGATAATGCATCATCCATCTTGGAATAAATCTGAGAGAGGATAAATGAATCTGTCCATGATTCCAAGTCCACAGATAAAACAAAGTATTTAAAATTGTGCATGTGTTGCTGGGCGGGCGGGGCTGTCCTTCCCAGATCTGGCTCCTGCTCATGTTATGTTTTACTTACTTGGAAGAGGTATCATTTCAACAGCTGAGAGATTGGTAATCTTTGACATCTGTAGCTCCACCCTGTGGTACTCATAAATTGTTCTTCTACGGACATCTACCAGGAAAGAAACATAAAAATATTTTCACACTTTACTATTTTGCAGTCTGTAGATCGTGAAAAATAGTGGATGTAATGATTGCTCACTGTTCCTTAGGTACACACATGGCACCAATTTTCCTCAAGAATATATTTTTGACTTTAGATATCATGAAGGAACATGTAAAAGGTATAGATAGAGAATTTTTTCACTTAAGAAACCATCAGAGCTGACAGAATAGGTACCTGTTCCTGATAAAGGATTATGAAAATGCTGAGTGTGCTCTCAAGCATCTTAGTCATTCATTTAGGCAGAGAGTCTAAAGTATACTGTTAGACATATTTCAGATGCTTGCTTTCCTAAGACATTTCTCAGCTTATAGACTTGAGAGAAATGCTTTATATGCTCACTTTGTCAGTTGTTGTCAAGATGTGCAAACAAAACCAATTTCATTGCTTAATCAAATTTGTTAGCTACAAGTTAACTCACATCTAAATGCACTAGAACATTTTTTCATATTATAACATTAAAGAAGACAAGTCTTCCTAAACAGTCAATGTTATGCATAATCTTTACACAATCTGCCTGCACCTAAGTCTCTCAAAGCAGAAATTCAATATAGTCAATGCACTGTTCTTATGGGCTTTGAACACACAGATGACTGTAAGACCCAAGCACAAGAAAAGTGTGAAAAAATCACATAATAGTTAGTTTCCAGATCAATATCCTATCATGTACCCTGAATATTCCAGATTTTAAGTGCACAGCTGCAATGCAGACTGGCAAGCTTGTACATTTGCAAATTAAAAGTACAGCCTATACTCCCAATCTGACGCAATAATGATGATTTCCTGGTGTGCTGGGTTGAAATTTATGTCCTTTTTTGAAGGCCTGCTAAACTAATTGAAATCAATGCTAAATACAATCATTGACCCTGTGGAATCATGCCAGAAAGGAATAAAGAGTTACATACAAAGGATTAACAAGTTGCTCTGGTCAATGGCTGGTCTGAGTCTACATGCAACAGAAGGAAAGGAATTGCAGACAGCCACAAACTCAATCTTAGGCGGTCTTCTGTGTTGCCAGCCCGGTATGGATTAGGGCACACCTTGTTGCTTGGTATAAAGGCTGTGTTTCTGCAGCTTGAAGTGGGCTTATGTGGGCTCCCCAGCTGTTAAGCAATCACATAGCGCCAAATCGAAGTGTTTTTCTCAATTTCTTGTTAGGAGGGTTGCTGTAGGCATTTTTCAGACAGAAAATGGAACCTCAACTAAGATCAATCAAGCAATAAATACTAATTTTTAAAGGAAGAGAGAAAGTGCACTAAAGTATCCTGTGGCTAAGGTGCCTCCTGGCTCAAGTGGACAAGGCTTTCTAAGAAAAGAGGGATGGCCAACCTCTAAAAGCACAAGTGTGGGAATCCCCCTTACACCACAGACAAAATAACCATCAAGCTACTGGTGTCAGTTGGAATAAACAGGGGAATCTCTGAGGAGGTGTGAGGAGGCAGAAGCAGAGCTGTGCTGCATGGGATAACTCTCTCCTGCATCAGCTGTGGGTGAAGCAGCTTCTCTGCCCTCTCTCACTGCATAAGCTCCCAGGCACAGGTAGGCAGTGTCTGGCTTTCAGACAATAGTATTTCTATTTAGCTCCAAATCATCACCTTTGCCAAGCAGTTCCTCTTGCCATTTATTTGAAGCTGACTTTGCTATGGCTTCACCCCTCCTGATAGCAGGTTTCTCTTTCGATATGAAATGCACCTATAATTGAGCTAGTTTTATGTTTTACCTGCAAAGTCATTCTGACTAGTTAAAAGACAGATATGGGGATGTGCCAGACGTTTACCCCAATAAATGCTTTAGCCATGTCCTTCAAACCCACTGGACAGAAAGGGGTTTCAAGACAAAGCTAATCTTGTGCTGGGGTGGCGAAAATCTCTTGCCAGCACTGAGAGGTTTATGCTCCCAGGATGGTAAGTCCCATAAAAGCACCTGCCAAATCAGAGTGATCAGGAAATGTGTTTGAAATGAACTCCTGCCAATGCTGAAGGCTGTAATTTGTTTCCACAGAAATCTTTATCCTTCTGTCCAAAAAAACAAGCAAATGAATACATAAATTAAAATGGTGGGTGCCTGCACTTCAACTGAACTCCATTTCATCTCATCAGTAGTGGTACAGACTGGTATGCTATAATCCTGTTTACTCTGAACCTTTCCTAACAGACTCCTCACAGGGCTTACAAGAAATAAGGAGCTTCTGGCTTTCCAAGAATCCAGTAAGAATCAGTGACACAGGTCACAGGCACTTTTTTCTCACTCAGTGCATGAAATTTCTAAAAAACAGTGATTTAAAGAGAATTAAGTTTGTTATCAAAAAAATCATTTCTAATCACGCATATTTCAGCACGACTGTTGATCCCATTAAATTCCACTGCCTGGTAGACTCAGGTTTGATCTTTTCTTCTTGAAGAAGAAGACTGTGCCAACCACAGGTGGTGAGTTTGCATACGAGGGATTTATCTGCTGTAAGAAACCTAAGCACAGAGGGGTATTTGCATAGTCACCTTCTAACAGCTTTGTATATACTTGCAGATAGGTGGTTGGAAACACGAGCATTCAAATTTTGTAAAAACATGCAGGTGTAGATTCTTTTGAAAGTCTGGCTTGAAACATGCCATGCTTAGCTCCTCAAAACGCACTTTTTCCTCCCTGTTTAGAATTCTGAGCCTGTATCCCCTTAACAAGACAGGCTAGAAAAGCTAAACTCAACAGGATAAACAAAAATGAATACTCTCCCCTGACACTTTCCTCCTCAACCTCTCCACACACACTCCTGCTCCAACCCAAGATGCACACTGCCTTTCACTCAGGTGGAACTTCTTCTTCTTTGTCTTATGCCATCTATTTAGCTCTTTTACAAACAAGTACAAGTGCAGAATCACAAAGAGCTTATGAGCCCACGTACTTCAGTATGAACCTTAACTTGACAAGAACTAGTGAAATAATTTGATGTAGTAACAGACAAAAATTTAAGCATCATGTTGCAGGTATTTTGCTGAAAAGAGGCATTACATCAGGTCTAACAGGGAAGGGAGGAAAGGAAAAGTACTTTCTGCATGCATATATACTTTTGAAGTACCATTCCTGGTTCTAAATTTCACAAAATATATATATATTCTTCTCCTAGTCATGAAAATATTGTATTTTTCTGTAGGTCTGAGTATCTCAAACACCCTTTTTAACTGAATGATGTAACTTATAATGCTTTTTTTCAATAACAGATTCTATTTTTTTACATTTGGTTTAATTTACAGCATGGCCCAAATTGTTCTTTGGTTTGTTTCTGTGGCATGTACATGTGCTATCTTTGAATACAAGGCCAAAGGCACAGTCCCTGCAGAAAAAGCTGAAGAAAACACCAGCTACGTGAGGTAAGTACATTCCTCACTGACCTAGAGAGATAACGTGGGAAGTCAGAAGGCCAATTGAAAGAATCCTTTCAAGGGATTAAGCAATGGATCAGTAAATTATAGATGTGCAAGATTCTGATGCAACAAAACATTTCTATGTAGTTTTATCACAGTAGTTTTAAACTAAATAATGCCATATAAATATTTTATGCAACAGAACTGCCAGAGTTAACTAAATGTACTAGATAGGGAGAGTGCTCTAGAGATGGAGCAGTGCCAGAAGAGCACCAATGACTTCCTAACGTACCTGAAGGGTCAGTAGCTAGTAATAAACCATTTTAAATATGTGTCCAACAGATGCACAATCTCTCTGGTACTTCTCCATCACATAATCACTTTTCCTCATACAGCATTTCTCAGCTAAAACCTGCAACCCAGTGAAATGTGAAAATATTGGAGAAGTCAATCTGATTTTTTAAATTATACGTTCACACAAATAAAAATCTTTGTCAGTGAAAGATTTCTAGGGAATTGAGATCGGCCATATACCCAGCAAAAACTGCTAAACAAGGCCATATGTATTCTTACAGCTGCACTTTCATTTTTAAGTCTCAGTGACAGAGAAAACACAAATGGTAAGAGGGTGCATTTGATTATGCAGAAGTCAATTTAAAGCAAACAATTTATGAAACATATCCAGCTTACACTGCAAGCAATTTGTGAAAAATATAAGGGATACAGAGGGTTGGGGCACAGCTGCTGTACTATACAGCCACTGGCTTTGCTTGATAGGGACTTTGTTTAGCACCACTGGCTGAATAAAACCTTCATGCAAATATATATTTTGCCAGCCTGGTATGTCTGATTGCCATCAGCATAAAAGGTAAGGGAATCAGAATGTCAAAGCAATCTTTGTTCTTTGTTTTTAACAGCTTCATATTGCTAAACTTATCAATATTAACTAATTAATTCTCGAGGCACTGACACCGGGATCAAACATGCCTGTAATCAAACCACCACCACAATTGCTCTTGGTCATTGGCTGTTACATACGTCTGAATCTAGATCAAAATTCAGATTCCCTAATTTATCATTCTCTTAAAAGTTACTAAAAAAATCCTTTAAAACGTGCAAGCTGCACCTCAAAGACGTATAATCTGTGAATAAGCAAACCAGTGAAGTAGGCTCTGAAAATACCTGCTTTATGAACAACGTAGAAAAAACTGTTCTGCACCAGCGCTCTGTGCCTACCACACATCATTTACTTTGAAAATCTCCATGTCCTTTCAGATTTACCCCAATTCCTGATGCCAGCTGAGCTGCTTTTAGTGCAGGATCTAGGTGTGAAAAACATGCTTTATCCCCTTAAGCCACCATGCACTGAACTGCCTAATTCTGAGGTTGGTCAATGGCCAGGTGAGGCTTTGGCTAAAATGAGAACATTTTAAACTTTAATCACCTTGTACCAGTCCCTGAAGTGCTGTTGTGCCACCAAAGATTGGCAGCATGCCCATCTCTTTCCCTCACTGCTCCTGAATCGGACATCTAGTGCCAAGGAACCCAGCTGCCTGGCTAAACCCTTTTGGGCCAGCAGACAAACATGCAGGGCTGAAGAGGCTGACACTCTGTGGAATTAGTTACACTAGTGGAAAGCAAGAATAAACACTGCAACTTTAGAGCGATAACTTTGGGGCCCACTTTGCACAGAGGTAAATGACAATGTTACGAGTAAGGCAGCAGCAAATTTGCCATTTCCCAGATGGTGCCACACCTTTATACAATAAATATCACAACATAAACTGCTAGTCTTCTTTTACCCTTCAGGAAGGTAATGCTAAGGTTCTTCCAGGGGCCTCACTGCTGTAAACAAACTGGAGAGAAATCGTCAGCAAACCGTTATAACATGCAAAGTTGTCACTTAATTATATGCTTGAGTTACACTACATATTGAGTGGCACTAATTGCACTGAAACTGGAATATTACTAACACACAGCTCAGCTACAATTTCATTTGTGTACACAGTGTTGTTGAGTAATTTCAGTGTCATTAAATGTTGGGTTGTCAAGGTATGGATTTCCTAAAACAGCTGTACCTAATACAGTAGAGGCCAAGATCATGGAGAAGAATGTCTCATTGTGGAGAAAAATCTAGCCATTATCTGTAAGTGCAAGACTAGTAACTCACTGTGTAGACCCCCTGAATCTGGCACACTCTCATTTTAGCAGTGTGTTTCATGCTGTCATGGAAAACAAAGCACAATCTGGGCAAGCTCACTGGTGGGCTTTTTCATTGCTAAAATAAAATAGTGGGTTGCAGCAAACGCTTTTTGATTTCTTCTTTATGCACAATAAACAGCTAATTGAAAGAGAAAAGGGAAGAGAGCACTGAAACAAAGGAGAGAAATGTAGTAACCCTGAAGGAAAGATGTAGGGGAAGAAAGATGGACATGAAATTAGAGAGAGATCTTGGGAGTCTGCAGAAGGGAGAGCAAAGGACAGTAGGTGGCTGAAAGAAGGACCAAGAACAGAATGCCAAGGATGGCTGAGAAAAAACAAGAAATAAGAGGGAACAGGTAAGAGAAGGTGGTTGCAATGGGACTGGGACAAGGTCCCTGATGCAGTGAAGATGCTGAAAAAAAGTGAGGAGAGAAGACTTGCTGGAGGAACATGTAACGCTATCCCCCAGCTTTGTCTTCACCAATCACGTGTTGTCTAACTGGAAGACATCCATTAAACATTCTTAGTGTCTTTGCTACAAAAGAAAAATTGTTAATGTACAAGTGTTCAGCCTGTCTGAAGAGGAAGAAATCAGGGTGGTCCCTCTAACTTATCAGACAAATCAGAAGCAGAGGTCCAGAGCCTGGTTCACTTCACTTGAATTACCTGGAAGAAACAGAAACTTTTCCTCTGAAATTAATCGATGGACTTAGTTTGCCATTTTGCTGCCATATAAATCTCAGAATTTAGGGCTTTTCTTGTTAACCTTGGTGTCAAGCAAAAATTCACTTCCCTTCACACATTACCATTCTTTCCAAAGCATCTCTAGAGTATATACAAGTATATGTATCTATACATATATATATAAAAAAATATAAAATAGTGGCCAACCTGCATCAATATAATAGCACCACATACAGGCTTGAAAATAAAGACATTGTCTATATATAAGCAGTAGTAGCAGATCAAGAAAAAAATCAAACATAGAAAACAGGCAGAAAGCCACCTGCCCAAAATCTCCCATCTCCATGCTCTAACTCTTAAAAGATAAGGTGAAAAAATGTAGGTACCTGTATTCTTTTAGGGACAGATAAAAGCAGTATTACTGCAAAGCCTTTATATGTAGGTGTATGTTAACAAAAATAGGTATGAAATGCTCAAGGTCCTCCATTTCAAAAAGTTCAGAAAATCCTTTCTTTTTGCTCTTATCTCTTCAAGAGGATCCTTTTCAGCACTCATTAAAATGCACTTTTGCAATGAAATGGCTGATCAAGAAGCATGTTTTTCTCTCCTCAGAATGAAATAGGTTTGCCTGGCTTTAGAACTCACCTTTCAGAAGTACTAAAAAAGTTATTACTAATGTTTTGGACAGTATGTCTGAAAAAGTCTGATAAATAGTTCTAAATCTTCCAAAATTACTTCAATAAAACTAGGACTATTATACTGAAATTTTAGAATGCTGAGCATACAGAGTGCACCAAAGACATTCAGCATTTTTGAAAATTGAGAGGATATTTTTGTTCAAATAAGCTTGTCTTGCACTTAATGTCTCTTTCCTTCTCAAATGCAAGATGTATACAAAAATAACTGACAAAACTCAAACATGAAACCTAACAGTATAGGGTTTTTTTTGTTTGCTTTGGTTTTTTTTTTTTTTTAATATACTAGCCATGAACATAAAGGGAAAGTGGGTTCTCTTGATGGAAAAATTTTTGCCTAAGTGGTAAGCAAGAACTAATAGCTATACTATCTTTGTCTTCTTTTGGGACAAACAGCAGTTTATATTCTTCCGTTGTCTTAAGGAGCTAACAAATAAAGTAAAACAACAATTCTATCATATCAGTTTTTCAGTAGTTGACTAGAGCCATGGTTGATTTAACACCTCTGAAAAACAAGAATGCAAGAACATGCATATTTTAAGAGCATCTGACCCTGGCTCTCTATGGGCCAGCATTATTTACCAGTTCTGTCAGGGTGCTGTTATGTTGCCTGTACATACTAATATAAACCTGTTTCATCGGAAGCACAATTTAGCTTCAGGAAAATCTACAGTGAACTGATGGTTCCTTTGATTAATACTAGCTCTAGTGTAAGCTGCAAACTAGCAAAAATAATCATGAATTACCACCATCCACAGAACCAGTTGTTAAGGAGAAAAGCAGTGCATTACACACAGTAATACAGAAATAATGCTATCAAAACAGTTGCTGCAGTAGCACATTTTAGACTCTTTACCCACATTCTATTCTTCTTATCTGCCACTCTTTAATATAACTTAATGAACAGAGAAGGTTTAAGATAAAACACTAGACAGATTTTCTAGTAATTACAGTCACTTCACTTAGCAGAAAGTGTCATGTGACAAAAAGGTTTACAGAAATACTAAAACCAGAAGACTAGTAAGTAACTGTGTATTCATCAAAAACCAATGTTATGTAGTGGTAGTAAAACAAGGTGCATGTCTGAAATATTGCTACAGAAAGAAACTTTCAAACTAGAATAAAGACTCACTTATACTATATATTTTACATACAAAATATGTAAATCTAAAATAAGTCCTTTAGTGTTGTTTGATGATGGAGGCCTGATGCCAAAAGATCTGCATACTGCTTGCATCTCTTACATTCAATTTCTGTGGGACTATTCTCATAAACAATTTGCACAAGTCAATCAACCTAATTTCCACCTGAATCCATTTCAGGAGCTCTTACAAGCTGAAGACTCACAGAAATATTCAGATCATTCACTTACAAACATCACTCAAATTGCTGAAATCGGTTGCCTAGATTCATTTGTTCCTAAGCACTCAAAAGCAATCCGTGCGACCATAGGCACATCACAACTATCTATCATACTTCAGAAACAAATTTCTTCCAAGACCTGATCTCTTAAGAGAAATCTGGGCATGCCAGCCTCCTTCACACTACTCTGAGTTCACAACAAGCAACAGATGCTACTGAAATTTTTCATTTTCCCCGTAGCAGGACATGTGAGACGTAGGATTTATACTCCCTCATATCAAAGATTATTTAAATGTGATGAGGGGATAGGATGAGCTGAGGGGCAATGGTACCTGTGACTTCAGTGTCAGCCCCATCTGCAGACTGCCTTAAAGATGGGCTGGATCGGGTCAGTCTTTATGAGCTTTACCTGTGCCACACCTCTGTCAGGGTTCACTTTAGGAGAATATGCCTGGACTCAGTCCTAGGAGGCTGGTTCAAGCACAGCTCCTTCCACCTACACCCTGCTATTAAGGGATCATCAAAAATTGAACTTAATAAATTCGCTCCAAATGTATAAATAAAACCAGCAGACTTGGAAAGTGAGAATACTCCCTAATGGCTAAACAACCTCAAAGTGTTCTGTACACAGTATGTTAAAACAAAGGATCAAGGAACTCACACTTGATTTCCTACTATTTCTTTTCGGTCAAGCCATACAAAGTATAATTAAAGCCAGAGGAAATTAAATGTCACCTGCATTACTGTTGCCATGACTATGTGAGCCCAAGATGTTATTTAATAATTATATCTCCTCTTCTTTTCTCTCACTAAAATGTATATATGAATTTGAAGTTCAGAATGTAAAGTATTGAGAACTTCCAGCCTGGATATTTTTCTCTTTTTGGATACAGATGATTTTTGTGAACAGGTTGCTTCTTCCCTAGTGTGGATATGGAGACATATTCCAGGTAAATTATCTTATGGAATACCAAATTGTGCTGGTTGACAGTTTAATTTTACATTATTTGGCTGGCCATATAGTTTTATTTACTTAATTTATCAGCTCAAAAGAAACAATGACAGAGAAAGGCACCCTGGGATTTATCAAGCAAATAAAATTACACTTGAATTAACAAGCTGAAATTAGCTAAGTGATTTGTTGTGCAGCTAATCATCCTTGATGAAATGAGCTTATACTCATTTCTCATCCTCCAAACCATTAGCACCACTACAATTCTACATACTGGGAATTTGCTGGATCCTGTGCACAACCACAAATGCATCTGAGAGTCCCACTTTCACTGGGTGGTTGGTCGAACTTATCTGTGTCACAGCGACAGGAATCTGCAAGACAAAACAGGAAGATATGCATGAAATATTGAAGTAAAAAAATTCAGACTAAAAATAACAGCACTGCCAGAATGAACATTTAACCAGTATAAATTAAAAGTCCTAAATAAATATTTTATACAGTACAGAATAATATGACTAACGATTTATTGAAGATTGAAATTACTGGTTTTAATTTTTATTTTATCCCAGTTTACTTTGCTTCTTCTATAACAATATTGACATCAACACTTCAAGGTGGAACAAAATTGTTAATGATGAAACAGAAAAGGGCAGTAATTTTCAGTAATTTATTTCCCCGAGTTGAAGAAAAAGTGGGACGATGTGCTAGTATCAGACAAGGAGGAGGAGGCAATACCTCTTGTCTACTGTTGAACACACAAACTCTGAAAGTTCAGCTTGGGATGAACATTTTAAAAGCTTATGGCTCAGTTAACTTGCACTGAAAACTGTTTGAAGAGCTATCTGAAGAGAGCTCTGGCCCAATGATATTAATGTTTAATATGTCTTGGAATAACAGGGAAATTATCAATGTCATAGAAAATGCGGAAAATGCCAGATGCTCACTTGCCAATATCTAGAGGAAGAAATAAAAAAGCTTGGATAGCCATAGATCAGTCCAGCTTTACATAACAGAGATATTGATGCTGGGCAACATAGTTGTATGAAAATAGATGTCAAGTTTGATTTCATTCTTTGGGCAAGATTGCAGCTTTGGCTGATACTTGTATAGATGTAATAGCTTTAGAATTTTGTAAGGTGTTTGACTTAGTGACATGTTTTATCAAAGACTGGGAAGGAAACATAAATTTACTGCCTAGCAGTTCTGCAAATGACACTAGCAGAGTAAAAAGAATGAAATGCCTGGATCAATTAGCAAAGTCAGACCTTGCAAAAATTGCAAAGTTATAACTCAGAGAAAAAAAAGCACAAGGTAGAGGTTTGGGGATCATGTTCTAGAAAGCAGCAGTTCTGGAAGGATTCTCAGTATTGTAGTGGATGAACAACTCCAGCTGTCAGAAGGGACATCGCAGCAAGAAAATTGATGTGGTATGTGGTTACACAAACAGTGAAATATAGCCTAGGAGTGGGGTGGCCATTTTACTTGTACCTGCACACTAGATCATTACTGCAAAGTTACACAGACTTTGGGAGGATCTATTTCTTAAAAAGATGCTGAAAACATAAGAGAAGGAAGATTAAGAGAGTCATAAAAATATTTTGAAAACTTTTGCAGTTCTCAAATGCCATTAACAGGAGAGTTAAAGAGCTCTATCTATTTGGCTTCTCAAAGGGAAAATGGAAAGCTGGCTAGATTACCATAAACAAGTACTGCCATGGGGCAAAATTACTCAGGGGCTAAAGAGTTTTTTCATCTAGCACAGAAAGATATAACCAGAAGCTGGAAGCTGCAGACAGATATCTTCAAAGTAGAATAAGCCACGTGTTTCTATGATTGAATGTTATTAACCACTGGAATAAACTACCAAGGGAAATTATGATTCTCTACCCATTGCTGCTTTTAAATCATAGTTCGGTATCTTATTTTTCAGTGTTGGCCTTCAGTTAACCAGAAATTACTAGGCCGAAGACAGATGTAACTGGATCAAGTGTAAGAATCTGAGATACAAGGTGCTAGCTCAGCTAATCAAATAGTCTGCTCTGGCTTTACCTGTGTAGAACTACCAAAATTATACTGTTGGCCAGTATTTTTCACATAGCAGAAAAATGTCAAAGTAAAAAGCTGGTTACAACATCCAGTGAATGAGGATTCAGTATTATCTACATGTCAATTAATGGCATGACTTCTGGTATTTGAGTTGAGCATCAGTAGTTGTTGTTGTCCTTGTTCCCAAAATATCATTTAGCTGTGCTTTTTCCTGATTACACTTGTAGCTGTCTAGGAAAAGTTAAATTTGAGAATATTAACAGAAAAAGTGAGTTCTGGTGAATTAAACAGTGTCATAAATTTCCATTTCTGTTACTTGATTTAGTGACTGCTTTAGCTGATTTATTTAGGGGTTCTTGCATACATGATCTGCTTTGGTATAACAAAAGGAATAATGTTAAACCAACATGAAAAACAGAAGTGGTTTGGAAATCCTGCTAGTAATACATCAAGTTAAATTAGGCTTATATCAGCTTAGCTATGATGCAGTTATTGGAGAATATGACATAAGAAGGCTGAAAGCCATATTTTCAAAGTCTTCAGAATAAAAGACTCACTGAGTTCAGAAATAAGTCTATAAACTTTCTCCAGCATGAAAGTATAAACAAAATACGGGAATTTTTCACAGTCTCAAAATACTGTAGAGAAAAGCTTATATTAACTATCAAAGAAACTGTCTTGGAGAATTTTGAGGAGGATACTCTAGACAAGCTATTGGAAATCAAGTTAGAAAAAGCACTGATGAGAAGGATGCAATGACTATTTCTTTTCCAAGCTAGAGAGGAAACACAGCAGATGAAGAAAGGAATCAGAGTTTTACGGACACAAAATGCAGTTGGAATTGGCATTATGAGTAGGTGTGTGACCAACAAAATATGCTCACAAATTTGGCAGCTCAAGGCACAAATTGTGTCTGACACATGAAAAGAACTATACCCATTTTTATGTGTGAGTGCAAACCAGGAGAAGTTGCACTCAGGTCTCCTTGAATAAGCGTCCTTAATTTTAAGTCTAGTGCCTCATCACATGCTTTTTCTGAATTTGTGAATAATTGAACAATTTGCATCTTTCCCTCAAAAATTATAACAGCAAACTAATTTCTCTCTTACCCTCCCCCCCCCCCCCCCCCCCCCCCGGAAGGAGTGATGGGTTCTTGCAGTACAAATGCCGCAAGTGGTCTGTTGTTTGGGTTTTTTTAATAAATTTATTTTCATTACAACTTGTTTCAGAGCTTGAAATTTTCAGTTTCACTATTTAATAAAAATTATGAATGACTCAGTGATATATGGTACTAAAATAGGATGCAGTAGCCAAGTTGAACAGAAAATAAGAACAAAAACTTCAGGAGAAGTTAGAAAATTTTGGAACAGAAATAACTCAGTAGATTTTGCCAAAATCCCTGCAGGTGTCCACGCTCTTGTGCTGGGCATTCTAGCGAGAGTGAAGAACTTGCGGAATCATTTTCTAAAACAAATAAGAAAGTTGTAGTAGGATCCAATCTAACAGAAGAAGCAGCCAAAATTTTGGATATATGTTTTAGAAACATAGTTCAGAAACAAGTGTTTCTGTAAGGTGTGGAAAACATAAATAAAGTTAGCATAGCCAGCTCTTCAAACTGAGGTACAGCCTGTGTCAAACAATTAGTCATACAGACAGAAATGCAAAGTAGAAGGGAATCCATGACCCAGGAAAACTCTTTTATTCCCTTGAAAAACTACAGTGTTATTAAACCTGTATTTACAAAAACACATGTTTATTTTTAAAGTGTGGAAAAAGAAAAAATTTTACAGAACTGAATACTTCAGTCACTTGGTGATGAGTGTACTGAGTGCCATTTTATAGGTGAAATCTTTTGAATGAGATGTCAAGATAAAATGGGCTTTTACCATATGATGGCCGATTAGGAAATACGTCCTTCTGACAGAAGGCTTGTAGTAAATGATAAAATAATTTTTTGAAAATTACAGTGAAACATAGGTAGCAAGCAGATAGCTGGTGTTCTGAATTCCTCACCTGAATGGCAAGATATGTCACGACAGGCTGACATGTCAAACAGTTGAACAGTAAGCTAGGAATGTGCAAGTGGTTGCTAATGGGTGGCAGGGGTTTTATGGCATTACATTCAGCAGATGGATTTTAACTAGAATCATTCCAAAGTGTGTTAGCTCTACCATAGACAATATGAACTCTTGTGTTGTATGAGTCACCAGTTTATGAATGAGCTTCCCAAATGCACACTAGCGCTGGGGCCGTTGACACCTATATTTTGGATTATATACTTCACAATAGGGAGAAAGATACTTAGAATTCATGCTGAATTCTGTTCATCATTGGGATCAGTAATCTAGACAATATTTTCCATCAGAGTTCTCAGATTTTATTCTTTTCAACTTTGAGGACATGACAGAATCTTACCCTTCAGAGAAGAATAACATAATGGCCTCCGACCTTATTCTGAAGGAGATGGTAAGCAGGGTGCAATTACCGCCCTGCTTAAAACTGAGTCAAAGATAAGAGCCAGAGTATGCTGCAAAATAATAATTAGGAACACAACAGTACTTACATAGGGTTTTCATTGCCAGTTTCCTAAATAGTTATTAATTACTGTACAGGCCAAACTGCATGAAACTTAATCAGGAATTTTAAGTTGCAAAAACTGATCACCTCGTAAAATCAAAAGTCCTGTTTCCGTGTTAATATTTTTGATAATAACAGAGGCAAAGAAATGCCAGGCATGTATAATGCAGGCAGAATACCCATGAAGACCGTGCATTTTTTTTTTTAGTTTTCAGGAAACAATCACAAGGTTTGGAGTCTTGTTACTGAAAACAGAATATTTTCCATCACGCGTAGCAGGAGCATCAATTTTATCTAAGTGCTAGCACTTAATCAGTTCCATTCAATTCTGCCTCCTTTCACAGTAGAAAGAAATTCTACTACAAGTCTCTTGTAGAATTATTTTCCAACTTCATATATTGGGCAATTTGAATAAGCATTTCAACTTTAATAATGGTTTCTGGATGACTACATAAATAGAGAGTCATTACTATTTAAATGAACAAAGAAAGCCTTCAAGCCAATGAAATTGAGAAAAATATCCTAAACCATTAACAAAGCCTTTGGTACCTTTGCCTAATTTGTCCTGTATTAATCACGGACAGAAAAAGAAACCAAATGTTACACTAAGGAACATTAGCTATAAGCACTAATGGGAAAAGACTATATAGAATAGTTATTTTGTGCAAAAAGAAGCTCTTGAGAATTGAACTTCTGTGAAATTTAGAACATAAGAAATGAGTATTCACTACTCATACATAAAAAAGTATGCCTTTGCAGAAAATTTTCTTTATTACTATGTTCTGTTGGCTAGTTTGCACCGTAAGGTATTTCATATGTAGTAGAGGTGCACCAGTAAAATCTTCCTGCCAGCTGATGTTTTCTGACATACTGACCATTTGCCAGAACACTAACAGTTGGTGTAAGCAAAGTGATATTTAAAATGGAAGGTGTATGCATTGTAAACAAAGTAAATTGGTAAAGAAATAAATATTTGACTTGCTATAGGACCTTGCTATATTTCAAATTGTTTTTACATTTTGAAAACTTGACTGTGCAGCTCCTTCTCCTACCCATTAACTCTTCTGAAAGATATTCTGATGTCTCCATGTTTCACTATCCTGGTGGCTCAGCTCCTTTTCTAAATTTTTATTTTTTCAGAATCTATTCTGGATTTTGGATAACAGTTGTGCATTTCAGACTGCTTCCTATTGGGCAAACAACAGAATGCAGAAGATTGGGCAGAACAGCTCCTTTGATACTCAGCCAACCTCAGCCAAGATCCTGCCTTGGTGGTCAACACCAGGTTTATGAGGTAGCAAACCTGATCTGGGAGTGGGAAGGATATGAAAAAGGGAATCTCAAATAGTTTGAATAAATAAGAAATAAATGGTAAAATTTACCTGAAGTGCTTTAGACATGAAAGTCCCTATTTGTACCTCCCTTAAATGTATAATCACAATTATTTTAAAAGTAGATGCTTCAAGATAAACACCTGGTGTCACTGACACAGAGCCCCTGTGGGATGCTTTATAAAGTTACTGGCAACCTGTCTGCTGCATTTCTTACATGGTGTTTCAGCTTGGAGACTTTCAATGACAATGCAATGAAGACCTCACAGATTTGCCATACATCACTGTCATTTTTGATGAACTGTGATACCAAAATGAAATGGCACCAAAAAGATGGTAGAAATCTTCTCGTGCAACTTTTACTCATGCTAGTGAGCTCTCACACAAGTAATCTTACTGGAGTTAATGGGCTCCTGACAACATGACTCACCAGCAAGAGAAATGGTTCCAAAAGGAAGAACTTCCTCAGAAAGTAATGGATTCAGCACTGGAAAGTAAATCAATTCCTAGCCAGACTTATAAGCACTAGAGTCAAGATTAAATTTACAAGTGTCTCAGTTTTTCTTTTCAGACAACTTGTGTCTGACCAGTGATTGGAAATTTTATTCAATTTTCGTCATTTAGGTGAAAAGCTGAGGTAGTTTTAATGGAGTAAAAGCTGCAAATATAGAGCGTAGTCTGCTGGAAATCTCAGCCTCCAAATCCATTCCCCAAGTAATTCCCAATGGAATACACTAGTTGTAATATTCTAAGACTTTACAAAAATCTTTTGTCAAAGATTTACAGACCACTAGTATGTTACTATTACCACTTTAAAAAGTCTCTTTCGTTAACTAAGTGCAATAGTTCTAAAGTGATGTTTGGTAATTCCATTCAGGACAAGAATAATTCATGACGGGATTTCAAAGATTCAGCAGTGGGAAAAATGCAAATTTTCCCATTTGTAAATTCCAATTCTTTCTGTCTCAGGACTAATGAAAAGAACATTAATAAGTCCTCCCCACAAAAGCACTGTGGTTCTGGAAGAAGCTTTCAGTAGTACAGTGAGAGCAAGTGGCCTACACCATTGTAGCACAGAAATTGTTTATCCACAGATTAAATGACTTACTTGCATGCAATTCTAGGGAATCACATGTGATTAATGAGGTGGCCCATTTCCTCCTGTCTTCCTAAATGAATAAAGTTTTCTACTGCCTGGCACTCTGATTCATCATTTACAACACAAATGAATGCAAGATACTATCAATTCAGAGCAACAGCTTCTATCACCCATATTAGATCCATTTTGCACAGGGCTGAACAGTAACTGACAGGGCAGAGCATCTCACAACCAAGAATAGTAGCCTCCTGAAAATGTCACCATTTTAATGTCAGAATGCATATATAGTTCTTGTCAAATTTATCTTAAATTACAAATTGAAGTAGTGTCCCTCCGCACTTCTCTGGGTCTTGAAGGCAGGAACTTTTCTGCAGTCTTTAAAAAGATTTTATTTCTTTAAAAAGGTTTCAACAACAGAAGATAAACAAAGCTTTGGTGCACACCCCTTTGATCAAGCACAGGCTCCATTGTGCTAAGCAGAGTAAAGCTTTCATGAAGCTGGAGTCAAAATGCAAATAAACTGTATTTTCATAGATGAAGACTACTAGCCTGTACATAATGTTCAGAAACAGAGCCTGAGCAGACCTTGCATCAGCATGTCTTTTATAAGATAAGGAAAACCAGGTACATAGGCATACCAGAAGTTTCCTGTGTCTACAAAACTAATCCAGTAAGAGTATCCTGCAGCAATCTGTTTGCAAGATGCAAAGACATCTATCTTAGGTGAAGATATGACTGCTGCTAGTAGCATAACCCAGATCCTCACTAGCTTTCTAGTGAAGGGGAGAGGAGTACTATTATTTCTGCTTCATTCAGGTGCATGGCTTCAACACAGGCATGAAAAATGAGCCTGAAGGCTCACAACTGGTTTATAGCAGAGAGAGAAGAGAACCCAGATTTCTCCAAGTCTGGACAATCAGTCATATCACTGATTACTTTTTTTTAATATAAGGAGGATAGCAGAGAGACTTACATCTTGAAGAGAAAGTCACACTTTGCATGCAAAACTGAGATTAAAATAACCAAAAAAAGAAAGAAATTGTTCTTTGCCCCTAGAGATCTGAGCTGGTCTCCCTTCTGATTCTCATTTGCATGAAATTCAACTGGAGGTATAGCCTCTAGGCTATAGCGTCCAGGACTCTAGCAACTCTAGCAAGAAAAAAAAAAAAAATCACCTAAAGTAACAACTGAAATTCTGAAACACTTGGAGAATGCAGAAGAGCCCAACCAAGACAACAACACATTGGTGCTACGAAGGCAAACCAAATGGCCTCAATCTAACCAGTGTTATCACCAAATAGATGGAAAACCTCACAGAGCTAGAGATACAAACCAGTTATATCTTATTTGAAATATATGAACTTTGAAACACGTCAGTTGCCAAGAAATGATAGCTGCAAGAAAAAGGTGACCTTTTAATACTAACTATTGATTCTAGAGTATTTTCAAACAGGCCCAAATTAGATGAACTAATTGAGCAAATTAGACCCTACCTTTCAAAACCCAAGAGGAATTTACTAAACAATCAAGAATTTACTAAACACTCAACACTTACAACCACCCAAAAAAGGCCAGCTGAAATCCAGGAGTATCACATTTGAGCCATGTTGATGGTTTTCAAGTCCATCACATGAACATGACTTTTACAATAAAATGTCATTTTCAGAAAAATAGTGATCTTTTAAGCAATGTAATGAAATGATCTTATATAGCTGAACTTTCAAATATCCTCCCCCAAAATGCAGGGAAATTCCTGGCAGGTATAAAGTAATTTCTCTACTCAAATGACAATTTCCAGACCCAACTTACTTCTTTGTAGCCGAAAATGATACGCCCATCATTGAGAAGGGTGGCCTGAAAAGTGAAACTGCCCAGGTTGTAATTATCCTGCAGATGTACATGGTCCCACTGGACAACTAGTGCTGTGCCTGTGAACCCCAGAGTGGGGGTAGAGAGGCAAAAGGAAGACAAAAATGTGAGAAAAATATTAACTGACCATAGGAAAAGTACTTAACTGCAGTTACTTGAAACAAGAACAGTGATTTGTCTCTTTTTAGCAACTTTCAGCCCAACATCTTGAAATGCCAAAGGTATTACAAACACAAGTTGCAACTGAAATCCTCTTAAAGGTAGACACCACAGTGCCACAGATAACTACCTCAACTACTCGCACAAAAGTCTGCTAAAGCAAGAGTGGTCAAGTAACTTGTTTGGAATTGCACAAGGAGTCACTAATCACTAAAGCTAGGATCCAGCACTCAAGAGTTAGAGGTGTGCTGCCACAACCACTGCTCTGCAGTGCCTTTTTTTACACTATATATATATACCCTGATGACTTTGAAATGTGAAGTGCTAATAGCATTGCCTGTTTAGTAAAAGTTATTACTTGAGGAATTCAGATTCTTCCATTAACTATGCATTAATATAAATAGCATTAATTTTTTTCTGTATGGTGCAAGCCCTTGCTGAGGTTCTGCAAGTTGAAAAATATTAGGTGTTGGCAATAAATAAATGTAGTTTAAATTAAAACCACTAAGAATTCATAGACCGGGTAAATATTGAGTCTGGTGTGCAGAGATTTAGTTGCAAGAGGCTCGTTCATGGGAGTTCTCTAGCTGAATATCCACTTATTGCACTAAAAATGTACCCCAAGCAACTTGCATACCCTGTGAGCATGTTTTACACATGTTGAGGGTTATATTCAAGCAGCTTGGCTGAAAGACACTTATCACCAAAACTGTGTTTACTGAAAATGACTTTTTCGTCTTTATATGCCTTCCTCAACTTACTTCTCTCTTTGGCACTAATGGGAGTTACATGCTTTGATTCACAACACTTTAATTTCATTTCTTCTGGAGTGTTCAAGGTAGGTCAGTATGCATCCAGCTCAATGCATTTTTGATATAACCTTGAAACATCTTTTGTCACAGATCTTCTATGCTGTAACTTTCATGAACACATCTTAGCAGGGGATGTCATGAAACTATGAGCATGCAAATTTTTGGTGCATACTGCACTAAGTCCACCACATTATTGTCCTGTGTGTCTTTCATAACTATACTACATGCCCATTAATTGTGCACACCGTGCATTTTTCCTTCTGTGACCACATTCATTAACTGCTTTCTGAATATTTATTTGATTGTATTAAATTTAATTTTAAAGCAGTTTAAAGGGACTTTTAAAATTATTGGAGCAAAAATAGCCAGAACTTCTTATAGTCAGTCTTTGAGTGCCTCAGATCTATGTGCATCTTAGAATCTCAAGCTAAACTGGAAGCCAGCTGCCTCCAAAACAGTCTTCTCATTCCCAGGGTGTTTATGTAGGCCCTTGCTCCTGCAGTTAGCTCCATGAGTGAGACTTTGATGGGTCACCACACTCTGTGCTTGCCCGCTACAAACGCTGCTCTAAAGCAGCACACATACTCACAGGGATAAAACACGGATGAATAAGAAATAAGGAGCTGAAGATACAATTTGCTCAGTTCCTTTTTATTTGGGGTAAGATACCAAATTCTTTGTCCTAAAGCACATGGGGTCCAAAAGATCATCATGCCTTACACATGAAGAGGGATCCAAAATCTCAAAGAAGTATTCAACCTTGTCATGAAAGCCATGTGATACCTGGTATGAAGACTGGAAGTCAGGAATAAAATGAGAATTAGCAATGTCTTCCCCAGAATCCTCAGATTCTTTCAGTAAAGATGACAAATCTCAGGCCATAGTGTCAAATAATTTATGAAATGAAAATAATTTTTTTTTCTGTTTGAAAACTCTCCATGCAACGAGTAGGATTTTCTCATGCAATTCTATTTTATTGGATTTTTAACAAATAAATGCTGCAAGTAATGACTAGATTGAAAGGAAGGGTTATGCCTGGGTGCGAAGGTTGTAGGATACATTTTGATCCCTGATCTAAAGAATAAAAATTAACACACCTGGTTGGAAATGTGCATATTTTTGGACATGTTCATAATTTATGCTTAAATTCACTGCGAATAAACTTACATAGAATGGCACAGGCTTATCCAGGAAGATTTAAAATAATCATAGATCTCATGATATTAAGTCATGATACTAAACTCACTAAGCTGTAAATTCAGAATAGACAGTCACTGCCATTGTGTTTGATCACTAAAGGCCCAAGGTAAGGCACCAGATGCCTTTTAATCACATAGGTTATGTTTTCAAAATATTGATTATAACTGACTTCATGAGACAAATATCCACACATTCAAGGCCTTTGAAATATCTCACAGAGCTTCAGGTATAACACTGCAGTTTGCCTTTCACCCTTTCAGTCTTTTGTACAAGGGACTGTTGAGAACTTGTGGTGTAGATGAGTGTATTGGATTGCAATCCTGGGACTCCATGCATACTTAGTCATTGACAGGTTTATTAACCTTATACCTGCCCTGCTTCTGTGTATTCTTGCTATTGCATTCCACAAATGCTATTTGCATTTTAGCTAGTGGGTGGACAGTATCTGCTATATATATTTTGAAGTAACAGGAACTTGCACTTTTATACAAGACAGATTTTTCCTTTTTAAACTGATAAAATACATTGCTAGTTTGAGTTTATGTACTTTAACATCTGTCCAATTAGGAAAAAGCATTCATGACTCTTTAACCGTGTTCCAGATTAAGAACTGTTTATGGATGTCTAGCCACATGCTTTATATAGCCTGTGAGTTAAAAAAAAAAAAAAATAAAATTAAAAAAATCTTCAATTTTTCCTTCAAAAATAGTTATTTAGGAAAATATGAAGAGCCAAGGGACACAGACACATTAACTTATGAAGGACTACTACATACCATTATCAAAGTATCTGACTGTTGAATTTCTTGACACACTGGGGTCAAAATTTGCCATTAAGGGTGCAATATATTGTGTAGCTGTTAGCATTCGATGCACAACTTCTCCAGTATATATGAAACCTACAATAAAAAAAAAAAAATTGAGACCATTTCAGTAACTTCTGAAAAGATTTAATAGAATGGCAGGTTGAACTAGGCATTGCCAGAGCATTAAAGGGTCATCTGAGAGAAATTAATCCCACCATCAATTTTATAGTGAATTAAGTAAGAGCTAAAATTTCAGGAAAATGTCTGTGATGGCTGCCAGAAGAGCAAGATCCAGGATGAACAATGGAACAATTAGTTTAAGAAGCAAGTTTTCATACAGAAATAAAAACAGAGCAAACTCAAGGACAAATAACTCCAGTTATGAACAAAATGCAGATATATGGCATTATCAAAATGAGCCATTTACAACCATGCATATTCCACAGTGCTTTCTATCTCTTCCAAAAATCTGCAATTTGTTTTGCTTTTGCAAATTGTTACCTCTTCAAAAGTTAGTCTAACCCCTTTTCGTATTTCTAGAGACACAGAGTAAGAGACTATTTCAGACAAGAAGAGATGACAACCTTTAAAAAAAAAAAAATCAGAGGAAGAGTGGAACAGATAGGATATTTTCATGATTATAAGCCAAGCAGCATTTCTGCTACATTCTCTGCAGTGTCAGGTCTCACCAGTTTATCCTATTCATCCCTGAATCCACAGTACTCCTCAGATCAATAGTGGGCTTCTTTCATCACAAGTGCTCACCCAAAACCTCTTACTGGTTTGGAACTGGAGTTCTTCCTTCAAGGAACAACAGTCATCTACAGTGAATACAGTAATGCTGCAGTCGTCTTCAAAGCAAAACTTTGTGCATTTTAGCGGCAGGAAACCCCTGTCATTTTAAACAATACATGGTCTACAAATAAACCTGTATTTTTTAAGCTTGCCAACTCCCCTTCAACTGACTAATGGGACTAACTTCTGAATATGCCCCAACCTGAAGCCTGACTTAAAAACTCCCATCGCCCTAGAGTGAGTCTTTTCTTAAGTTTTATTTTAGCCTTTGCCTTGCTGGTCAAAACTGACAAACTTTAAGTTGGTTGGAGCTATAGGTAGATCTTCAAAACTAAGGTTTGCATAGTACGTCTCCTCTTAAAGTATTTAGCAGATGGTGCCTTATGCTGAAGTGTTTGCTTTTTTTCTTCTATTGATTTAATGAAGTATATTCCAACAGCAAACACCCCAATAACAACAAGAATATTAGAGTTGGCTGAAAATTTTCCAACAGAAAAAATTCTATTTGGAAGACATCTCACAGAAATTCAGTTCTTTACTGGCAAATGATAGTATCCACTGCAACAATATTTATGCTGGTTTATGTTTTCTTTTCCTTCTTCAGTCATATTGAGAGTCTCTGTTCCTCCACAACCCCTTTTACTGTCAAGCCCAAGAGGTCCTTTCTTCTCACATTTAGTATCACGGCAATACAACACATGATGAAGGAGCGTACAAATCTATCCCTAAAACATGATTGTGAAATTCCAGAACCAAACACAAACCTGAGCAACTGGAATTACCCTCAAGGTAGAAATACCATTTTCCAGCCAACTCCAGTTAATATATGATATCAAAAACTATTAGTGTGCAACCCCACTTTCTTAATGATAGTATCTCCATCCTAACCACTGTGAGATGAGACAGGTTTGTTAAAAGGCTTGTTTGATATAATATAGGAAATCTCTGAGAGCATGAAAAAAATAACAAGTTTCTGGAGTGCTTTAGGCATCCTTCTACTCCTGTCCTCTCCTGAAACATGTTGGTAATTGCTTGCTACCTGTTCAGGGAATTAGTTCCAGAAGTCCTAAGATGTTATAAACAAACAAACAAACAAGCTGTTTCTTTGGAATCATTTTCCTGCATGGCTGCTAGTAGTTAAGATCAAGTACCATGAAGTCAACTCAAGTGGAGGTGATAGGAGAACTGAGAAAAAGCCAGGTGTGGAGAAAATACAACAAAAGATTCAGTTGGAAATATCTGGCATTGACAAAGGGGTCAGCTAGGAACCTAGCTGCCTTTCCTTCATTTAAAACACACCTATGTATTCAAAGAATACAGTATTTTAATATATGACACCTCCTAACTACTAAATTAATTCTTAGGACTAAACTACAACTGTCTTTTTTTGGGGGGGTGTGGGGAGATTCTTTCAGATAAATATCTAAATACCACTTTTCTTTTTTGCTAGTTGATAGGGAGAGAGAAACACCAATTAAAAGAAAATAAATCTGCCCACACATATTTACAAGTTATGTATAAACTTGAACTTTCAGAATATACAATTGTGGCTGTAATTTTACTCTACTACTTATCATTTTAGGAGAGCCAACAGTCCTGCCAAAGCACAGTCCCTGAAATGCATTTTCGTTATTTCCTATTTATTGCTGTCTGCTTCTAAAATGTCATTCCCTTGAGAAGTATTCCCTCATGCTTATTTAGACATTTTAATCACATATCATTTCATAAAATATTTGTGCGGCTTATTATCCCTATGGTCATGTGCACACATATTTTAACACAATCTTGGGTAGGTCTATAACCTTGAAACCATTCCTCAAAAATATTTTGAAGACAATATAAACAAAACCTTTGAATCCATATTCATGTATTACAATTAGCCTTAATACTTCAGTACCTATTCATCCCTTGCACAATGGTCCTATCCTTACACACAGTTTCCCTTTCATGCTTTCATCTCATTTACAGTATAAATGTCACCATTATAACTAATAATGAGGCAGATACAATAGGAAAAGAAAGGACTTAATTGTGCTGGAACACATAACTAACTAAATCAGCCCAGGTAATTAGTAACCACAGAGCGTATTTCCAAGTGTTTGCCGGATGCAGCTTTACTTTAGACAAAAATGGAAAGCAGGAGGTGGATGATAGCTGGGAAGCAGGCAGGCCTTGCATGAAGATCATTCTAATGAGAACTCCAGTCATGCGTTGGAACAACTTGAAAAGAAACACAAAGTCATTTCAAATCATCCCAGAGATTCTAAGGCTGAAGCCACTGTTGAGCACGGACATTTTATCATTGCCACTACAACTTAAAGAAAGCAGCAAATGTAAAATTTACTTATTCCTGAATGGGATTCTGCAGAAAATTGGCTTATACTATCTGTGACCTAATTTTCTGACAGTGGTAAATGCCCATGGTTGATTCATTTAGTCAAGGAAGAATTTCTCAGACCTGCAATTTCCTGAACCGCTTAATCTCTCCTTTGTGGGAGGCATTGGTAAAGCTCTTTTCCAAAACTCTCCACAAGTACTATACCCAGAAGCATAATATGCTCCTAAATACTGGAATGAAGACAAATAGGAAAGAGTGCTCAGCATTTTGTAAGTTTTTTTTTATATATATATATATATATATATATAGTATAGTATATATATAGTATAGTATATACAAATCTAACTAAAACTAAGGATGAACTAATACTAAAGCTGCTTGTAAATCAAGGAGGGTATACTCCTAGTCCTCATAGTGTACAAATGCACACTCACATAGAGGGGAAAACTATGTGTGTGTATATATATATGTAACCACTTAAATATGAAAGCACACTTCCACTTGATGCAGGACCCTGACTTGATTTAAAAATGCATTTTACATTTGAATTTATCCATTCCAAAATATGCTCCGTATCTGTTACATTTTAATATATTAGATTTACATATAAGATTTAACATACAAGATTACAACAATCTGCACATAAGCTTTCTGTGGTTTCTTTTTTCTGTTCTTAGCTGTGCACAAACTCAGTACCACTTAGAAAGTTTTTCAACAATGTTTACCAAGTGTGCAGAATAGCAGAATACAGGTTCAAAGCAGCACAGGCAACGAGCCCTTTGAAGTTGCTATTGTGCATCTATAAAGATATGATAGGATATGGCATATGCAGGCAACATAAAAATGAAACATCTAGGTTGATAACTATCTTCTCCCTTGTAAGACCCTGCATGAACAAGTTACCTAAACCTGAGCCTGATTTTATATAGGTGAAATCTGGTTTTGCACTTTAGCATTTAGCTGAATTAGAACAAAACCCACTTTAGATTATAATTTCATGTGTGATTCATTTTTAAATATCTGAAACAACTGGTCATATCTTAAAAGCATCATACTGAATACAGGGTATAAAAGAATTATACTTCTATGTGCTTGTGATGAGTAGGCTCCATTTTGAGAATATATATTTTAGATGCTCTGTACTTCTTCAAAACTGTTATCACAGTTCAGTCTTTACCTATGTGGTGGGTTGACCTTGCCAGCTGCCACACGCCCACCCAGCTGCTCTTTCACTCCCCTTCCTCAACAGGACAGGAGGACAAGATAAGATGAAAAAACTTGTGGGTCCAGATATAGACAGGGAGAACACTTGCCAATTACTGTCATGGGCAAAACAGAATTGACTTGGGGAAAATTAATTTAATTCATTGCCAGATAAAATAAGTTTGGATAGTGAGAAACAAAGACAAATTAAAACAACATCTTCCCCCCCCTTTTTTCCCAGGCTCAATGTCACTCCTTCTTTCCCGACCCCTCTACCTCCTCCTCCCCATTGAGCAGCGCAGAGGGATGGGGAATGTGGGTTGCAGTCAGTTCATAACACTTCATCTCTGTTGCTCCTTCATCCTCACATTTTTCCTTGCTCCACTGTAGGTCCTTCCCATGGGCTGCAGTCCTTCAGGATAAACCTGTTCCAGCATGGGTCCTCCACAGGCCGTGGTTCCTTCAGGACATTTCCACATTTCCAGTGTGGGGTCCTCCACAGGCTGCAGGGAAATACCTGCTCCAGCCTGGTCTCCTCCACAGATGCTTCGGTGCCTGGATGACCTCCTCCCCCTCCTTCTCTCCCCTTGGTGTTCACAGAGTTGTTTCTCACTCTTTTTCCATCACTCTTGACACTGCTATGCAACATTTTCTACCCTTTCTTAAATATGTTTTCCCAGAGGTGCCACCAGCTTGGCTGATGGGCTCAGCTGTGTCCTGCAGTGGGCCCACTGGAGCTGGCTGGATCCATCTCTGTCTGACACAGGGCAGCCCCTCACCTCCTTCTGTAGAGGCAGCCACCCCACTACCAAAACCTTGCCACAGACCCCTAATACAACCTAAGACTTAACCTAATATATTACTTGTTTTATATATTACCTATTTCATATTTTATTTTATACATCAACTATTTTACCTGATATGCAACAATAACACTATTTACCTGAATGACTGGAATTTCTAGTATCTTGTTAAGAGATTTTTTTATTTTTAGATTACTGATTTTCTAGTAGAAGATAGGTGGAAAGTTGCAGCTGAAACAGAGTACTTAATGTACCAGTCTTACCCTCAGCAATTGCTAGCTCTTGCCCAGGTCAGGTATCTCCCACTGTATAATACCTTTTGTCTTCTAAAAAGGGAAAAATGTTCTGGCAAAAAAAAAAAAAGATCTAGAGAAAAAGAATCATTGTGTCTGCTGAAAAATAAAAAAATTAATGGTGTTAAATAACAGCAATGAAATGAGTTGATGTGGAATTACTCCTTCAAATAGCCATGACATTGCTTTCATAAAAAGCATATAAAATTTTGCTTATTCTCCAAAACGATTATTGGAAATAAACACCTGAAACAATACTTCTTTCAACCCGAAATACCAAACAACACATTTGACAAGAATAGGAATGCTTGAAACCACTTTGTACAGCTTCCAATAAGCAGTTTGACACAGGCCTCAGAAAAACCTGTAATTATCTTTCCTTTCTTTTCATAGTTCTGAAGAATTTGAGAGCTTTACTGAATGGCAGGTAAGTTCCACCAAAGCTCCATAAACCAACTCTACTTATCAGGTGGTTTTGCCGTCATGGTACAAGTTGGCTTATGTACCTTTTGTACAGCAGCATTCATGTTTCAGGTACAGACATCAATATTACTTTTATGATCTACAAAGCCTGGTGTGTTTTAAAGGTAACTACCTGCTCCCCTTGCACATCGCTTGACGCTATCCGAAGTGTGTCAGGGAGTCCCCAGAGAAGGCTTTTTCTGCCATACAATGTGCCTGAAGATGTTGACTCATAGGGAAGCAAAAGACACATGACGTACATTTTTCTTGAGACAGCTTACTTAATTCCAGACGAGAGAAGTGAAAAGATGATACTTGGAATTTAAGACCAAATGAAAAAGTATGCATTTAAAAAAACGCAAAGGAACGGAGTGGTACAAGAACCTGGAGCTCAAAACAATGAACAAATCTAATCATCTCATACAAAATATTAAATGTAGAAAGAAATAAGACTGCTTTGGGAAAAAAAAAGTTCATTTTCTTATCAGGCAGCTAATGTTAAGTAAAACCGTATGTTAAACCCCTTAGTAATACAACACGCTGTGGTTACTTAGCTGGAAAAGGAACTGCCTGCCAGCAGTGGCTGAACAATGAAAGGTTTTACATGAGACAGACTGTCACTGGGCAAAGGCAGAGCTGCCATTCGAGCACACAGGTCAGTGTGGGTTTACTCGAGTGCCTTTGCAGCATATAAACTAGAGGGGAAACAGCAGAGCAACTTCCGAAAAATGGAGCCAGAGGAAAGTGGTTTCTCTAAGAGGATAGGCTCCAACCCAGATCCAAGGGAAAGCCTTGATTTCAGCTTGTATATTCACATATGCAACAAACTTTGTAGAGATGTAACAACACACTCGCACTCCCCCCCCCCCCCCCCCCCCCCCGAAATATCTTGTTGCATAGAGGAATCATTCCTTTCATTTCTCCCTGTTCATTTTCTTACTTAAGCAGGGTGAGAGTACATGACTTCTGCTGCTCATTTCCCTCCAAAACACTCTGAAAACTGTTTGTGCAGCCAAGAGAGAAAACTGCAGAGGAACTGGCAGAAGCTTCCTGGCTCTCTGGCTGCTTCTCTTTTGGTCTCAGCATAACCAAAGCCTTCTGAGAGGATCTGCCCTGGGGCATTTGGTGGTATCTCATATGACCCCAAAGCTACCTCAACTGGTAGCAGTGCTTCTACTCCTTCTTTACCATCTTAGACCCAGCACACTGCCCATTTTTGATGGAAACCAGAGTCAGCACAAGTACAGTACTGTACAAATTAAGATTTACCAGGATTTTCACAACTTTACCCCCAACCTAGCAATTACATATTGTTGAAATACTGACATAAAACAGGATATGTTATCTACCTCATCTGAGGATCTACATCCCCATCCCTGATGAAGACGACAGTAGGAGGGAAACAATAAGAGACTTCCCTTGGACTTGTTTAAAAAACTCAGCATAACCAGCTGTGGGGCCAAAGAAGTGTTTAATGCCTGGTTTCTGTCAAGCAGAGTTGAGCATCACCAACCAAGACAAAGATAAGCTGCTCACAACTTAATGGGGGGTAAAAAACCCTCACATCCTAAAATTGATTCATATGCCATCTTGATGTCTCCAGCTGCCAGAGACAGTGTCTTGCCAAAGAAAAAATTTGGAAAGTGGATCAAAAATTCTTCCTCTGAGTTCTCCAATTCGCTGACTATGGTCATTGGTAACACAAAAAGGTGCATTCATTTCTCTTGTTAAATTACTATTTGCCAGGACAGTAGGAAAAATAGACCAGAGATAGGGACTGAGAAGTAGGACATGAGAGTTTATATAAACATCCTATAAGACTGAGGTTCTAATAGTAATTTCAAAAATTAAAATAATTCTCAGACTTAGCACATTCTGAAACAAATATTATTGTATTTAATTCTACCCAGCAACATCTCAGCATATCTGCATGAGATTAGCTTTAAAGACCATTTCAGCCATTTCTGGATATTCCCATTCGTAAATAGAAAGCTGCAAATAAATTAAATAGGGAAATCAGAGTATAGTTTGTTGCTACTGGTAGCTAGGAAGCCCAGAATTAGGTAGTGAAATAAGAGCTAGTGAAACATATCTGCACGCTCTGTAAAGATTACTGGAGTGTAGCGACAGCTTTGCCAAAGGCAGGAAGGGAACTGCAGCCTCTGCCCTCAGGGCCACTCCATGTTGTATGTGCTCTGTCTCATATGCTCCTTTGCTCAAATCACTCCAACACCTTGGTCCAGACCTATTAGGGAGCCCAGCTCTGTGGGCCCAGCCCACAGACATCCCATCTAAGATCTCTTTTATTTGCCAGCCACACGCTAATATGTACCTACAAAAAGAAACCCCCACACCAAAAATCAAACCATTAAAATCTTTCACTATGTGTACAGATATTCCTTAATGCACTTTTTCTGTAGTAAGATGCTGGAGAACACAGCTATCTTCTGGGAAAGCTATGGCCTCATCTGCCTTCAGCACAAACAACCAAGGTTTCCCCAGTAGGAAGGCCAGAAAATTTTGGAAGTGTTGTTACTTAGGCACATCTAACCATCAGCTGAGATCAATATAAGATAGAGAACGTGAGCATAACTCAAGAAGATGTGCATTTGTGTTTTCAAAGTGTCAGAGAATTCCAAATTGTTTTACCACTGGAAAACGCTACCATTTAAGCAACTGGTTCTCATGCAGTCATTCACTTCTAAAAGATTTTTGTAAAAAATTTTTTTAAAAAATTAACACCTAATAAATCCTGACATCCTTTTATTCATTAGCTAGTCAAGAAAACTCATTTCAATTGCAGCATGCAAAACAACTCATTTGCAAAAACCTCTGCTCTGTTCAAACAAGAGAATAAATTGTTTTCTGCCACATGTAAATGAGACTACAGAAACTAGACTCCTCCTATAAAAGACTCTTCCACACACATTAACACCTCTTCCTGCTCATCTCTTTCTTTTTAATAAATATACTTGTTCTAAGTGGTAGGGAAAGATTCAGCCCTTTTGTTGCAGCTACTCTTCTCCAGGGTGGTAAAACATTACTACTTCAGATGCACCTTCTCAGTAGGGTAGAAGACATTTGTTTGGACTGACACTGTATAAACAAGTTCTTGAAATAGTTATTACTTCAGTTTAATTCCACTCTTTTATTGAATTTACCTTAGTACAATTATAAACAATATAATAGAAATGAATTGAGAATAAGCACATCAGCTCCCTAACCAGTAAAAAGGTATTTGAGGTTTATCACCTGGTAAAATTCTCTCCCTGTCTGTAAAGTTGTCACATGTTTTTTCCATTTCAAAGTATATTTTCAAAATATTTTTCATCAATTTATGATTATATCTGATACCTCAATTGGGGAATGTCGGCACTGCAAGTTTTCTCTTTGGTTCAAAGCCCAGTAGCATGCTATTTTTTTGTAATTATTTTAATTGGAGCTGCTGAGAACAGCTTCAAAATTTTGACTTGCATTTTATTTTCAGGATGTTTCTTGTTCTCCATCTTGCTCTTTCTGACATACCGCTTATTTTCATCTTACGTTCTTTTTTCTCTTCAGCAGTAACAGTAAAAACCTGATAAATCTATTCTCGTTTCTGGAATTAAACTACAAAAGGACTCAAAAGGCACTTTTACATTCAATGGAAAAATGGCAAGATGTGTCATGGGGGAAAGAAAACATATCAGGAATAGTGTTGCTCACATATTTATTTGGTGAAGCTGACAAATATTGCATAGGTGTATAAAGCATAGCCCACAAAACTCTGCACTGTATATTTTTCAACTATGCTAAAATGTGTTTTCCCTGTGCTTTTCCTGATATTCCTCCACCAACTATTTCATGATGAAGCAAATTCAAGAATATGTTATGCTATTAAGCCCCTAAAATATATTGGAATGCTGAATTCTAGAAACAGATAATGTCATTTACTTTCACGCCTTGTCGTATATAGCCATATTAATATTTCTTTGATACTTCACTGAAGTAAGATTTAAGCAATGTCGTTTATCCCCAGATGGCTAATTTATTGTTATGTCTGTGGAAGAATGTTATCATCACTGTAATTGCATGAAGATTACAGTGTAATTAAACAAAAGGATAACAGCAACTCCAGATCCCTCAGACAATCCATGAAAGTTAAATACCTTAATGGGCTTTCAAGATCAGTGTAAAAATGAAGCAATCTCTCATGCTATTTTACAATTTTTTTTCAGCCTTATGGGGAAAATGAATTAGAGACAGATTATACATATTTTCTGGCTTTGCTTTTGCTTGATTAGATTGAATGCACCAACCCATTTCTTCTTTCGGCCTGAAAAGTGGGCTATCTGAAAGCTAAACCCCAGAAGGCGTAAGTATAACACTGTTCCTTAATTGCATAACCTTACAAGGACTTCTTGTGTGTCTGTGCATGAGAGAAAAAAGAAAAGCTAGCCAGAATCCTCATACTCTTGGCTGTACTTCTGTGTTATCTTATGTAGATATTTAAAGGCCAGAAGATTAGTTTTTCACCATTATTTTTCCTGCTGCTTTGTTAATAGTGAAAGCATTATCTGGAAAAATTGAGAATGTGTAATGTATGTCATTGAGTAAATGCCAATAAGTTTCCCAGCTTGCTGTAGCTTCCCCACTACTTATGGCTGTTGTGAAAAGTATATGATCTGGTAGAAAGTAACCCATTCTGTTGAATATCCTATTCAATTCAGCGAAAGGATTTAGGGGATTATGTATGATGAAACTCTTCCAGTAGAGGTTTTTCTTCTGACATGCCACAAGACATCCCTTGTCAGGACATTGTTAGATATCACTAGGAAGAGTACAGGAGCAAGAGAAGCACTTTTAAGTAAGGACACTGTGATGGACTGCAAACAACTTGCAAATTTAATTGTAACTGAAGTATCTGTTCGCATACTTTTAAGGACTCTAAATTGTGAATGCTCTCAAGTTTGGGAGAAACAAACCCAAAGGTTATTTAGAGTCTAATGACTTGTATCAGTTCCTGTCCGATCAGGCACATACTTCCCCAGAGAAAATTCTTGGACAGAGGCATGAAATACAGTATCTACTCGGTGAGATACTGCCATGCGATAGCTCCCAAGTGCCTCTCAGCTCTGGCCAAACAAAGACCAGCGTGGTTCCTAGACAGGCCGGAACCAGAGAAAAGAGGTTGGCGGGAGGATTATCTCGCTTGGGCCGAATATCTTAGCAGCTGTGTCATTGCAGTAACCTTGGCACTGCTGTTGGGGAAAAATCTAATTTTGCAGTCTACTTCTGATATAAGTGTCTCTTCCACTGGTTGGGTAAAATATCCTCATGCCTGAACAGCTCTTTTCATCAATAAAAAAGTTTGGATGGAACTGAGGAAAATGGTCTTTTTATGTTTGAAAACATTAAATAAAAAATGGTTCATCTTTGAATCCAACTGTTGTAATATCAATATAGACTTTTTTTTCTTTTGCTGCTGTGTGTCTCTCCTCCTATATTGCCACAGAGTCTAATAAAAACAACTATCGTAAGCTCTTCTACTTGCCCTGCTTATTCTCCTCTTCCTTCTAACTTTTAAAGCTAGTTCTTACCTGGATAAATCACATGAAATGTGAATCACATGAATCATGTTAATTTAATGAAAAATGAAAGACTTTCAGGTTATGATGAAATCATTATCCGTCAAAGTTTCAAAAAATTCAGTAAGGAAAAGAATAATAGAGTTTAGAAAAATGCTGAATGCCTTCAAACTGGGTTGTCATTTTTTTTATAGAAGTTTGCAACAAAAAGAAAACAATGTTGCAGAAGAGGAAAAGATTATTTTTTAAATTCTAAAAAGTCTGCTTAAAATTGATGCATAACAGAAAGAAACTTTGCTGAATGTCTGGATTCTACTGTAGTAAATCAATGTTATTTGAAATATAACTTTGGGATTACTAAGTATTAGATTAATTCCACACCCATTATATAATGCTATTATATTACTTCTCTTAATCCTTCCTAAACTACTAAAGCTAATCCTATGTGTATAATATTCAGGTACTTCTATCCATGTAAAACAATATCCTACAGCATGTCAGGGAAGACTGCAGAGGCTAGCATGCATCATTAGAGAAGTTTCAGAGAAGCCGTTAAATTACCTTTCACATATATACATAAAAACTAACACTGAAATTGCATGTAATGAAGAAGTTTTTTATGTTAGCAGGAATTTTGCAGATGGGAATTTAGCTCTGTGTTCTTCTACTGCCAACATCCTGCCATGGCTACGTGCTCTCCAGTTCCTTGTTTGTCCACCACATTTGTTCGTGCTGGACACAGAGTTCAGAGAGGGGAGGTGGTATGGGTTTGCCTCAAGCAAGACTAGTCAGCAGTGAACATACAGCTCAAAACAACAAGATAGAAGCTGGTAGATGTTCATGTGCAACTTGGGCTTCAGGGGAGCAAGGTCATGTGTGCCTATTCAGAAAGAGGTTCATGTTCACACATGTTTCTCAGTTAAAGGTTGGGCGCACATAAGCATATTACCCTGGTCTCTAGTTCAACTCTGCATCCCCCCAAGAGGACCCCTCTAATGCAGCCATTGTAAGGGAAAAGCAGATGGCTCTGCCCCTTTCTGTGACTTCACCCTGATGACCAGAACTGGATACACCACTCATCAGACCTCACTGGACAATTTATTTTCCCCCTTCGTGAACTACTTGGGGGTAATGCTTTGGATGAGGAATCTCTGCCCTGGGTCACAAATAAATAAAACCCAACACAAACATTTTCAACCAAGATCGATTTTCTGGTCTAACTCTTACTGCACTAGGCAAAGGTTGCGTGGGCGGGGGGGTGGGGTGGGGCTGGTGAGCTGAAGAGGAACGGACAGCAAGCAGGGAAACCAATACTCAACCAGAATTGTAACAGATACACCGTATCCTGAAGTTGAAGCCACCAATTTTGGGCTCATCCTTTCTTTGCCTCCTTTCTCCACTCATTACCTCACTATCACTTTGGGCTATGCTCTTCAGTTGTGGAGTGAATCTATGAAAACATCTGGCTTAGAGCAACACAAGCAGAACAAAACAGAGAACAGGCAAAAATCTAAGTGGGGAAAAACTAGCATATATTAGTCTCAGTGTTTAGAGTTTGGAAATTAAGTCACATTAGCTCTGGTATCATCAGTAATTCCCTTGTGTTTCCTCTCTTTTGCTGCATTGGTTTACATTAAAGCAAATTACATTACATGAAAGCGCTGTATTCATCTGTACTTCAAAGCACACAAATAAAACTTCTGCAAACAGGTGGGGAAATGGACCGATTTCCCTTTGATAAAGAAATATTGCCTGGATAAATTGTTCCTTTATTATGTTTAAGTTTTTACAGAATTTCAATACTAAACACCTTCATGAGAAATATGGATATTCACACGCAACTTAGTAATACATGATGAGGATGGGAAGAACAAAATGTCTTTCTCAGTGTCAGTTAATACAGGAAGATATTCACTCAGATCCAGAAAGATGAAATTTTCTCTCTAAGAAAGTGCCTTAACAAAGGTCCCATAAAGGTGTCAGGAAAATCTGTACTGTCAAACTGGGTAATTATGCTCTCTCTTCAGATTAATTCTTTTAATCAGAGAAAAAGCTTTCCTGTATCTTCCTGTTAGAACAGGACCTGTGCTGTATCACAGTTCCAAGTCCAAAGTTTTAATAAACTGACCAAAAAAAATTAATGGAAAAAAAATATTCAATACCAGTTTGAACCAGTTGATGACAAATTTCTGCCCTGGGAAGCAGACTAGCCTGAACTTTGAACACAAAGATTGCAGTAAAAGTAACAGCAGTATGGTTGCAACTTTAAAAATAGTGTTTGTGTGTGTGAGTAAGGGCTCTAAAGGGAAGAGTGAAATGATTTCTCTTATGGTCATAAAAAGAAAAAAAGGAAAACTCTTTGGTTTCAATTCAAGTCATGTTTTTAAAACGTGAGTTGCCCCTTTAAGAAAAAGAACCTTGGCAGGGGTGAGCCTGTGTTGGAGTTGTGCATGCAGAGGTTTAGGAGCACAAGGGAATTAATCCTTCCCTCTGAAGAACTCAGACCTGTAATAACCCATCTGTTCCATACAGTCAGAGTGTGGAAATAGGCCATGGCTGGGCAGTTGGTGGCATGTAGCTGTGCTGTTCAGAATTCACTTGTCATAGGCATAACAAGCCAACAGTAGGAAGCTGATTTGCCTGCAATCACTGCAGACTCCTTTAGTAAATACAGTTCTTCCAAGTCTCATGGCTCTTTTTGTTAATACATTTTTAACAGGTTGAAGTGTAGAGTCACCAGTGGGATGCACATGCTGTGATGGGTTGCCTGGACACTTTATCGTACACTAGCATTAGCCCTCCTAGACAGATGCCTTTAATGAGCAAATTCTACCCAACGCCTTGAAGCACAAGGGAGCACGTACTAACACAAGCATGAAACTGGCTTTGTGTTTCTATGCTTCAGTAAAGAAAACACATGTGGTTCATGTCTTTCAGACATTTGCAAATGACTGGAAGTGTCACCTTTCATAAATTCAGTATGCAATGCTACATGATCTGAAAGAAACTCTGAATGAACGACTCAGATTGCAAATGTTTTGTATAAGTCTTCCAACAATCACCTGAGGAGCTTACATATGACTATTGGAGAAAGAGTCATAAGAAGCAAACAGAAAATGCCTTTAGACTAAGCTAGACCAAAAATTAATTTTAAAAGGGCTGAGAACTTAAGTTACAATATTATTCTACTTTGTGAAAGACATATTATACAATGCACACTTCACTCTGATGATAAATGTTGGTCATTTAATCATACGGTAAGTTACAAGCAGCAGTAGGATATCTGTGGTAAATACCATGTAATTACAGGGTACATAAACAGTGATCCCTGCCTCCTAAACCAAAGTGCAGATTACAGCATAATTATGTTTAGACTTACTAAAAGTAATCATCACATGCGGCTGGATGGTATTTGCCACGAAAAAGCCATTTAGGTTCTGCCCAAAGAAAACATATTAATTCCTTTCAACATTAGGAGCTGGTGAAGCATAACTGTAGCCCCATGACTCATCACCCATCCAAAAGATAAAAGTTATGGCAGGAAAGCTAGAAGACTACCCTTAATGTATGAAGCCTTAGACAGACATTAGCTGTAATGAGGATAAGGCTGTTTCATCGTGCTGTGGTGGAAAATGGCTGTATGGTGCATAAGACACAATAGGCTGCTCTTCTCATCAGATGACAGCTATAGAAGAGTGGTGACAGTTTTTTCCATGAACATTTTACCCACTTCCTTTTGAATGAATAACAAAATGGAGAGTTTGGATTAAACCATCAAGATGCAAGAAGAAAATCTTGCCTCCTATGAAATCTCAGAAGGCAAAATATAGTCTTGTTCACATTCTGTTATTTTTTTAAGAAATGAGGTTCCTGAAAGATTAAATTCAGGAAGCATGCACAGGCAGATGCAGGAACAAAACTGCTTTCAGCTACCACCTGCACTCACAGTTGTTTTCATTGTTGGAGGTCATGAATGGCAGCAGAGGAAAAATGGAGAACCTATGAATTTTTTTACTTCATTCAGCTTGTACAAAAAAATGCAGGTTCTATTTATTTCCCTTGAAAGTGTATAGACATATGGCTTGGCATCCTTCTGGCTGCTGTCATGGTTGCCATGGCTTCATTAGGGAACTCATTATTACTTTTACTCTTGTCCAAATTTTATACCCCGAAAGCTGCTACTTTCACAAGTTGCCATCAGTATGGCAACTCATGTTCCTTCTTTGAGGAACATAATTATTTGTTCAGAGTACATCATCTCATTTGGTAAGGTGCATATACCGTTATTTCTTAATAGAGGAAAAGAAATAATGTCTTTTTCCACCACAGGATTTGATGATCTTTGTCAAGAAATTAAGAATAAGCCGGTAGGAAAAGATTTCAAATGTCCACCGAGTATACAGTTTGGGGCACTTAGACAACAAAGAAAGTTTTCAAAGCTGAACATGAGTACTATTTATTCTTTGAAAATCTGCTCACACAACTGGGTGTCCATCTTCTTTGGTTTGGGGACACATTTGCAATGGTCAGTCCTCACCATTACATGACACCATGCTCTCCAGCAACATCTAGACTACCTGATTTTAAAAGCCACAGACCACTCCCCTCCAAGGTCATTGCAGAGCATTCAGCAATTCTCTTGGATGTTTTTGGTCTGATGGGAGTGCAATGATTCCATTAGCCTGGGAAACTAATATATGAGAATCAAATACATGTAGATAGAAGCACCTAGAAATGTTCTTATTTTGTGCTTGAATGTGATGGGAATGGAACAGGAAGAAAAAAGGAGTGGCTTGGGTATATGTAACTAACTTCTTCACGGAAGACTAAAACCACAGTTTTGGCCTTTGGCTACAACTTTGAGCAGGAGTTTAATGCTTAACTTGTTGGTTTGTAAAGTTGGTGTTCATTTGCATCCTTGTAAACACTGCTTGCTGGGATAGCTTAAAACACCCATACAGATTTCACTTCATCTGCTCTCTGCCTCTGTGTGTAGCCATTGCAGGATGTATTCAGTCTCTTCTTATTTGGAATTTTAATCGCTTTCAGAGCATGGACACTTGGCAGCAGTTTCTGAGAGAAGGCAGTTTGTCTCTTATCATAGGGTTGATAAACAATGCATGCACTGAAGACAATAATAAGATTGGGAAAAGTAGACATGGCTGCAGGGGAGAGCTAGGCTCTCTACACAGCCAAGTGAGTTGAGGAGCACAGTGAAGCCATGAGTAGCTGTATCAATCAACCTAAAGAACACAGAGGCACAAAAGTTTTCTGCCTCTTGACAGAAGAGCCAGAGCTGTGAGAGTGGTGAGAAGTCTGGATATTACCAGGAGATACGCTGAAGCAAAAATTCTGCAGACAAATTTTCTGATCCCAGACCTCCAGATAGCATTCTTACATCCTGGGGAAAAAACATGGAAGAAGCCCTGGTATATCAGGCAAAACTTTAGAGCAAAGGCTTGAGAGTAGCTTAAAGAGGATTCAGAGGATGATGACTATCATGGGAAAGGAGTCACTAGGCAGCAGGGGGATGTTAACCAAGTACCCAGGGCCTCTTCCACCCCTGGCTGTTCTGCAAAAGTCACAGCACTCAGTGGGCCACCACTGGACCAGGAGATTCTCCTCTCCAATGCCAGTCACACTGAGCCTCAGCTCCCTTGCCCCATCATGGACCAAAGAGTTCGTGCCTCCGCATCTGTCATGCCATAAGGGCTTTTCTAAGAATTGCAGTGCATAACATGACCCAGCTCTTCCCCCAGAAGAGTCCCTAGCCTGGGAACCCACTTGTCCGGACGTAGTTATTTTACATCTTCCCTGGATACTCTCTCTGGCTTATCAGGCCAATACTTGATGGTTACAATTTTTTAAAATTCACTGTGGACATACAAATACATAAAAACAATCATAATTTATTCTGACCAGAAATACATTTGGTAAATTTAAGCAAGGAGGAGCTTGCTTGTACCCTCTATTACTAATTACACCATGTGTATATATAGTGTAAGTCAGAGCTAGCAGTAACCAAGATTTTGTAACTGACTCTATGTAAAGGCCCAGCAGAGATTGGATTCATCTGGAAATGTAAAGAAGCGATAGCTAGTACAAAGGGTAGTGTAATCCTGTGTTTGGCTATTGCCTTCTCACCCTGGTACTATCTGCTCCCTTTTGATTATGCAAACATTATATAAGACACTTCAGAAAAACAAGATCCTGATAAGGGGTCAGACCCAGCTTCATCTGTACTCTGCTGACATAGGTCAATCACTACAGCAGTGAGTAGTGAAGTTGTAGTGATTCCTGACATTGCCAGAGCGCAGCTTTCTGAGCTCAGTGACTGCTGATGAGGAAGGCAACACCACAAATGATCAAGAGCAGCACAGTGACTTTGTTGATCTTAGCAGACCTAGCATCATGTGCATCCTGACTTTCTTGTACAGTATCAGTCAGGAAGGAGTTGTGGAAGACAACGATGCCACGTAACTTCCTACATCAATCGAAGTGACAGAAGGAAAAATTTGAGTGTGATTTACACTGGCATACAATGTGATAGAATAATATTTTTTCTTGGCAGAGAAGGTAATGGTTGGGACACATCTGATCAACAGGATCAACACACTGAGAAAGCAATCAAGTCAAACCCACTACGATCACCTCCGTATCTATTACTCAGTGATAATACTGGACTAGAGGGCTGAGGGATATCATCTCCTGAACTACACTGGTGCGTGTTGCCTCTTTTGCACTAAGCTATCTGGCTCAGGGAAAGGCAGTTTCCAAAAGCTCACATCAACTCTCATCTCCTGTCACCTGAAAAACTGCATAAGAGGCAAGTTCAACAGGGATTTTCAAGAACATTCATATTTCTGTCCCTAAATTCTCTCTTCACTCCCTATCTTCCTCTATTTGCAGATGAACTTTAACTATGGCTTGTTACTCTTCGCACAAACTCCGGCATTATGCAGAATGGGCAATACCTCAAAAAAATCACTGCTGAGGATTTCTACCAATGTGACTGATGTGACTTACATTGATTCTATCTGTGTGTGCTCAAGCAAATAATGTAAGATGCCAACTAAGACCAGCAAAGCTCTCAACACAAGAAAGCTTGGTACAGGTATACCACAGTATGAGTGCAACTATGTGCAGATCCACGTTGCTGCTGCTGCTCTTCCTTCTGCAGCTGCCCAAGGGAAAGGCTGAAACAGGACTGCTCTGACAGTGCCCAAACCCAAACAGCAGTCACCAGAGCACCTTGTCTGGTTGCTTTCTCTGAAGCTGTTTGCTGAAATGATGGTTGGTATCAGAAGTGAAAGCTTTCCCCTTCCTACCTTCTTGGGGAAACTACCTTGAAATCCCCATCACAGAACAGGACTGCCTTCCCTTTGTGTACAGTATGGATGGCTGGCACCAGACCCTTGGCTTACACCAAAATAAAAGCCCACCATGTGTTTAAAACCTTGAAAGAGGTTGTCACCAATCTGACACTAATGCTCTTCATGCCACAGTCTTTTTGCCTCCGAGACTAGACTCACACTTCCCTATTGAAATTCAGCTTCTCAGTTCTTTAACTTGTTTAACGAACACACCAAGGTGATGTAAACCCACATCCTCATTCAACGTACTGTTCCCAACCACTTTACCTGCTTTCACATCCCCCCTACCAAGGGACAGAAAACTAAGCCAGCAAAAATACCAAAAGAAAAGCTTCATAACTCCATTTCACTGTATTGCAGCACAGGCACCTCTGCTATCCCAAGGACAGTGCCCTAAAGGTAGCAGGCAGAGTCAGCAGCGAGTGAAACTGTTTCTTTTCTTGGCTGTGTAGGCTTATGCCAATTCAATGTCTTTATGAACTTCTAGCCTTAGACAAGTCAGTATGATTAATGTTACTTTGAAAATCTCTTGAGCTTTCAATTTCCACTTGAGACTCTTAAGTGGTCTAATCTACTCCCTCTCAAACTTCTAAAATTTTCGGCCTAAATTGCATCTAACAAAAATTTTTCTGCAAGTGTAAAGTAAGTGTAAATCTGCTAGTTAGACTTTCCCTTTTTCTTCAGTTCTAGGATGGAGATGACTGAATGACCTCTTTCTGAGCTGAAATCACATGCCTGCAGGCCTGGGACAGCTAAAAAACCTTTCTCAACAGTGACTGAAAGGTGCCTCTGACAGTAGAAGAGACATACCCTAGAGATAAATTTTCTTCTCATTTGCAAATACACAGATTCAGTGACAAGGCATGAGGAAGCAATCACATGGTATGAAAATTCTGGATTTGAATGTTTAACATTAGATCAGCCACAAAATAAGCCAGTAAAAAAAAAAAAACAACAAAACAACTATGGTTATAACAAGATACTTAAAAACACTCAACCAGAAAACCTAGAAAGGATCATAAATCTGTCTTTCATTAGATACGTTTCTCTATGGCGGAAAACACATTGGTCCTTAAGAAATCATAGCCCCACACTTTATTTCAGCTTTTGAAAACTCATTAAACCCCAGCATGTTGAAACCAATGGCTTATAAATTTGACTTAAATGAATGCCAAACCATTTCTCAATAGAAAAAATGCAGGCATGCCTCTTTAATTCTAGTCACTTACATAAACTATAGAAACAGTAGGACAAAGTTCCATTGAAAATACCTATTGAAATAAGACTGATGAATTCACAAGTTGGAATCACAAAAAGAGGGAACTCAACTATTCAATTTATGTTAAGTATCAAAACTAAATTTTAATGCAGTTTTTAATATACTCATGAAAATCATGTTTCATAAAATAAACACACATTATTTACAGTGCAGCCTATAAGCAATCCATGACTAAATGTAATGCTTCAGTTATTCAGCAAAGGCTGGTAACACAATCAAATGAAAAGCCCTAAAGGGCTGAATATTCTACCATTTGTAGAGATGGCTTTTCACATTTAGCAAATTATAAAAGTATTTAAGGGCTTGAGCCTGCAAAGGCTTGAAGGACCATCAATACCTATTGAGTTTGGTCAATATTTAGGGTGCTCACAGTGTACAAAAGGGCTAATGGTTTTGACAGGAAGTCTGTTTTTTTAGCTATACATTTTTTCTAACAAAGGATAATGCCTATCTCTACAGCTCCTGCCAATATTACCATAACACTCAAGAAAAGTCTACAGCTACCATTCAGCCACACATGGAACATAGTATTGGAAACTAGATTTAAAATTCTACACACTTAAGTTACTACCTTAAAGGTCTGTGTGGGTATCCGGGAGCACTGATTCAGGGTGGCCTTTCAGCCCTAATGAAACATTCACATGCAGTCCTCTTGGCAGTCAAATATCTCCTGCAGCACAAGCGGCTGAATGTCATGTACAGTGTTTCCCCTTTTGTTGAACAGCCTTGCAGAAAACAAGAATTCAGCCGTACCTAGGGACTTTTCTGCCTCAGGCTGCTTCCAGGCCTTCCATCCAACCACAAGCAAAAAATTGTATTTACACCTCTGGCAGATGGAAATCATACATTCACTTCAGCACGAGAGAGGAAATCCTTGCACACTTGGCACTGCCTGCTCTCACAGCACCTTTCCAGATTGCAGAGAGGGAAGGGATCTGCTCTAGAGGAGGGAATCCTATTGCAGAGGTGTCGTGGTTTAACCCCAGCCAGCAACTAAGCACCATGCAGCCGCTCCCTCACTCCCCTCCCCGCTCCCAGTGGGATGGGGAGGAGAATCAGGAAATAATGTAAAACTCGTGGGTTGAGATAACAATTATAACAACAATAATAACAACAGATTTAACAATAAAGTAAAATATAATACTAACAATAGTAATAATGAAATATAATAATAATAGTAGTAATGAAAAGGAATATAACGAAAAAATAAGGGGGGGGGGAACCCAAACAGTGATGCACAATGCAATTGCTCACCACCCACTGACTGATGCCAGAGCCGCAATCCACCCCTCCCGGCCAACTCCCCCCTGTTTATATACTGGGCATGATGTTCCATCGTATGGAATACCCCTTTGGCTAGTTGGGGTCAGCTGCCCTGGCTGTGCTCCCTCCCAGCTTCTTGCACACCTGCTTGCTGGCAGAGCACGGGAAACTGAAAAGTCCTTGGCTTAAGATAAGCGCTACTTAGCAACAACTAAAACATCAGCGTGTTATCAACATTATTCTCACACTAAATCTAAAACACAGCACTGTACCTGTTACTAAGAAGAAAATTAACTCTATCCCAGCTGAAACCAGGACAATAGGTTAAGAGGCATCTATCCAAGAAGGCTAAATTAGGTACTCTGAATTGCCTCTTTCATTCCACTGACTTCGTAAGTAAATATGTGTCTTAATTGACAGTGTTCCATCTCTCTTGCCATGTCTCCTGTTCCATCTTTCCTTCCACCTTCAGAGAGAGAGGAAGAGCTTTTATTGCACAAAGGTTATTGCTTCTTTAAAAATCACAATAACAAAAATAATCTTTTGTTCACTATATTTAATTGAAAATCTATAAAGCTCAGATCCTATTTTTACATTTTAGGTAGAAAAGACATCTTGTAAAAACTTTTTTCCATCATGTTTATACTATTGCTAGCTAAAAAACTCTGTAATGCCACCTGATATGTTTTTTCTTTCTAAGGATTTATTGAAATGAGAAAGCAGAGAACATATTTAAAAGAACCAATACAAAAAAGCCAATAAAGGTGGCAGGCTAATTTGGGCAGAGGGATGGTGCTATCTCTCTTTCTAGAATTAAAGATGACAAATGGTTTTCCTTGTTTCATCTCACTTCCTAAAGTTGGCTATTTTTCATACAGACTGCACTAGTCAGTCTGTATGTGGGCTTTACAGGTTCACACATTTGCTTCTATTACCATTGCTTTGGTTTCTACTTCTGTTTCTCCCTTGTTAATGGTTTTTAAACATGGGTGCTTTTTGTGAAGACCAGGATACCAGAAGTCCACATGGACAGTAAACAGTGGAGCACCATTTCACCACTTATTTGCACGTTTTCTCTTCAGTACAACATATCTCACTTTCAAAGTAGCGTAGAGATGTGCAGTCAAAAATATTTCTGTAGTGACAACTTGTTTTCAGCCACACTTAATCTTTTATTTGGGAATGTGTCATTTGCTTGGTTTTGTACATTTCATCCTCTTATATGATGGGTGAGTTGTGCCATTTCATTGATCTGCACATTAATAAGCTAGGAAAACTCATACATTGTAGAACAAGTACCAATATCAGCTAGTAGGAGCTCTTCTTGGGTGAAGCCCAAATGAAACTGCTGCCTGATACATTTTTTGTTTTAAGTGCAGAGGACAAAATGTAACTACCACATAACGCGAAACAGCCAAACTTGGCAAACCACTTTAGACCTGATGGATATGTCCTTTAGAGAAGCATCTATCTTGACAGAGCACACACAACTCAACTCTCACTCTGATATGGCTGGTTCCTAAGACAGTATGGCTGAGAACCCATTGAGTTAGTAATGTGAAACATAACGCACAAGTTCTCCTATGACATGTTAGCAAGAAAGTTCTAATGAAATATATTTTAATCAGTGAAAAATTTGCTTCCTGGATATCCCAGGCACAGTTTTTCCAGGCCTTTAACAAAAAAAAGCTGGAATCTCACTGGCACTTACCATTGGGAAATGACATCTTTTGGTCTAAACTAACGCATCACAGTATCAATACTTCATTTCCATGAGACTGCAGAGGAAAAGTGGCCTTCTTCCATAATTCTGTCTAAATTTCATATGTAATACCAACTTGTTCATGCTGTGTTCATAGGGACTCCTTGGGAAAATCTGCATATGCACGTACAACATTTCTCATTCATAGTAGATAGTATCCACTTTTAGCAAAATTGACTGCACAGAAAGAACACAGGGCAAAAGTAATATTTGACTTATCTAATTCATGTAGTTCTTGGGTGAAACTCTTCACTGGACCTACACCCTTTAATCTTACGCATAGTCAGCCAAATGTTTTCTGAAGAAGGTGCCAGAAAAGAAAGCTGATCTTTTGATACCTTAATAAAAGTTGGCAGGATTTACCAAAGTACTTCCTGCTTTTCCTTCCTTTTAGTGCTGACGAAGAAAGGAATTTAAGATACCAATGTTGCAGATTTAGCCCTTTGCAGGGTACTGCTCACTACTTAGTTGCATATATTGAATATTTCATCTTGACTTTTCACTGCTACTGATTCGTTTGTGCTCAGAGATAAATTTTCCCTTTACTGTCAGTTCTCAATATATCACAATTCAAAGTCTTTTGCTTTGCCATCCTCCTTAATCTGAGCAGGTCTTTCCTGAGGTACTTGCATTGGCTTTTTAAATACTTAAACTCTGTAATCAAGTCCTCTCTTCTTTCTCAAGGCTGCATATTTTCAATACTTTGGGTCTTTCCCCATGAAACAGGCTTTCTGATCTTCAGGTTAGAATTGTACCCTTTTCTGTAACTGACTTTCTGCAAGAATTTTAATACTTTTTCTGAACTTCAGCACTTAATTTTAACTACGTATTTCTAACTGAGGGATTTTTGCAAAAAGAGTAGGGCAAGGGATTCTGTACCTAACAGAGCAACTCTTTTGATTTTAACTAATTATCTGTGTTATGCAGCCTGCATATTTCACAACATTTTTGGCAATATCATAACAGTGGGTTTTTTAATTTAATTGTTTTCTACACCATTTAATGCCTATTTCTCCTCTTGTATCAAGCATGCTACTAAAGGCTGCTAGGACAGCAGAGGACTACTAGCTCACATAGCTGCTTTTAGCTGCTGACCCAAACACATGTCCAATTGCTGTGCATTTTCCTGTCCTGCTAAGTATCCTGCTGATGACATCTTCCATCTCGCATATTTCAACACTGCACTTCAACAAAGGACTGCTTATTTTATTTATTGCCACATTTACAGTCTTTGCTACCAGATCTCTGAGAACCTTACAGGGTTGAGATAAATCATTTACCTTCAGCAGGTGTAACGCACTCTCTAACCCCATTTCTTGGAGTGAAGGTCTGCTGGTAATATATTCCTTTAGCTCATCAGATATGACCTGCTCTTGATTTCTCATCAACAGCCTCTTAATGGGAGTGAATTCCTATACCAGGAGCAAAGTGAAAATGTGCTGTAGTGGTACAATGCTCTGCTATGAAGATTTACTTCAGGCAGTGACTGTGACTTGTGAAACAGCAGATAAATGGGAAGAAAAATTGTGTCCTGGTTGGTAAGATATTTGTTATCAAGCTGCATAAGAAACCTCCCTACCACATTATCATTTGACTTTCCAGGGAAGGGAGTTGATGGGACATTAAGAATTCATACTCTCACATTCAGGCACTACCTTATGTTTACCCTGTTATAAAGAGTCTCATAGAAAGCTCTCCTGGGTCTACATACTGCTTTTTTGCTGTGTCAAGCTTTTCTTTCATTACATGGCTAAGGAGAATCCAATTTTAAGTAACCTATTCCTGGAGCTTTAGTTTGTTTGGAAACGATCTTTGCTCAGTGTGACATACTATATCCTCATCTGAGACCAACTGTTAATCAGTGAAGTGCTTGCTAGCTCTGTACTCCTTTTTTTTTTTCTTTTCATTAGTGCTGCATAACAAAGCTTCTACTATATATAATAATGAAAGTGATACCTCTTCCTCAGTAGCAGGACCTCAGATGAGGAATACCTTTCCAAATGCAATCAAACTGAATCAAACTGGACTGTGTTGAGATATAGATATATTACAAAGCTAAACTTTTTTGATAAAGGTATCCTCAATCAACACCATTTGAAAAAATTAAAAAAACTCAACAACAAAAAACTTTTACAAGCACAAAGCAAAAATTTTTCTTTCTTGAAGAAGAAAAAAAAGGCCATTCTTCTGAACTTTTGGGGCTTTTTAATTCCATGGATTTTAATTTTTAGTCTTTCTAATTCTGGTGTCATAAGAGCATGTGCTATGTACACAAAATCAGTGGAATGAGACCCATTGAAGTATATAGCTAGAAATATTATAATATTCTACTGCTAGTTGTTTTTTGGTCTTTGTGTTCAGAAAATTAGCTGATGAAAGTCAGATGAATGTACTACCTTTGCTGATAGCAAGAAAGCACCAACAGTTGAAGCAAAGCTTTGTGAGATCTCTCCCATCACAGCTGGATGCAGTCAGGTGTCTTTCCTTGAAGTTCTAAAACAAGAGTCTGCAGCTAGATTTATAGTATGACTTTTACATTGAAATTTGATATTAAATATCAATTTTCCTTGTTGGTCCAAAGTCACAGGTGGTATAACTCAAGTGGAGTAATTGATTTTGTCCATTTTAGACTTTTCTGAGCAGAAGTAGAAGAACATGCCATTAAATTAATACAGTTTGGCAAGCTATCATTTTAAGGTTAGGTGACACCAACATAGAGACGCATAACTCCAGCATTTATGTGATATTGAGTAATCTGAATATTGGTTGGAGCTCAGACTTCATGTTTGGTTTTTTTTGTTTTTTTTAAGAGTATATACTGAGGGGTGATCGGCTGGAAGGGAGCTTGGCAGAAAAAGACTTGGGGTTTCTGGTGGACAGCGAGTTGAACATGATGTAGATTACAACGTAATGGTGGGACACATCCAGGGTGCTGTGTCCAGCTCTGGGTTCCCCAGCACAGCAGAGATATGGAGCTACTGGTGAGAGTTCAGTGAAGGACTCTCCAGTGAGGACAGTCCAGTGAAGATGATTAAGGGACTGTTTAGCCTAGAGAACACAAGGCTCAGGGTGGATTTTATCAAGGTATATAGATACCTGAAGGGAAGCTGCAAAGAAGATGGAGCCAGGCTCTTTTCAGTGGTGCCCAGTGACAGGACAAGAGGCAATGGGCACAAACTGAAACACAAGAGGTTCTGTCTGAACATCAGAAAGCACTTTTTTACTGTGAGGGTGACTCTGCACTGGCACAGGTTGCCCAGAGAGGTAGTGGAGTCTCCATCCCTGGAGATATTAAAAACCTGTCTGGACACTGTCCTGGGCAACTGGCTCTAGGTGGCCCTGCTTAAGCAGTAGGTTGGACCCGATGACCTCTAGAGGTCCCTTCCAACCTCAACCCCTCTGTGATTCTGTGATTCTTTTATGTTTAAAAATTACCTTCTCTACGACTGACTGAAGGCAAATGCATGCAAGGCTATTATATGTATGTTTTGTGACATATCCATTAATTTTCAGACTAATAAGAAATTCTACCTGAAAAAGCATCATTCTGTAAATAAGCATTTAATGAATTATTTTTCCAACCTCAGCAGTTCAATGAGATCAAGCTGATATACTAGGAAACAGAATATTTAATGGAGATCAAAGTCATTAAAACACTAGCAGACCTGCTAAACTAATCCAGTCATGGTCCTTTGTATTTACTGCCTGGCTATTGAAGTTGTTATCACCTGCCCCATGGGGCACAACAATTTCATTCTTAAATTGTACTGTTGGAGAAACTAGAGTTATAGAATAGGGCAATCTTACAGGATGAAGTTAGAGTCATCCATGAATAAAATTAAGTGGCCAGCTGAATTACACAAACTGTCTGCAGTTTGCTGATAACTATACTGTTTTTATACTGCTTCAAACTTCACATGGAGGTGAGGCACTGTTTAGATCACACCACAACTCTTTTATCGATTTTCTGCTGCGTTACCATGGAAACTTTTCCCATTAAAAAATGCGCATTGCATTACAAATTCATACATACACCGTGTTCATTTTATTGATGGGTTAGAGGAGGGGCCAAATCTAAATGCTCCTTCATTTTAATCATCCAGTTAACTGACAACAATGCACTGAGTCCTATTCAGTAATTTTTCTTATGGCTATTTATTTTCTCAACCTTCTTACAAGGTTGAGAAAGTTTCCATGGATATCAATCAGCTCTTATAATGAGATTCTTCTACTCAATGTCTCCTTAAAGTTTCTCCACTCACTCATTACAGAGGCAACCTTTTATTTGTTTCTTCCTCAGGTTTATTGCTGTGAAACCACTGGGCTAGAACCTGCTTATAGATGTTGTGACACAAAATGGGGTTTTAGGCCAGTGCTTTAAATCATTCATTTTCTTGAGCAGGTGAAAGGAAAAATGCTTCATGCAGTTACGTTTGCTTTCATGAAGTCAATCAGGGAACCAGTCAGGCTTTAATTCTTTCTATGGTAAGGATCAGTCAACATATGTTCAGAATAACTGCAATAAATGGCAGAAGTTAGTTTTGTTTCTTTTTAGAAAAATCAAAACAAATCACCTGAAATTCCTGTGTTTATGAAAACAGCTTCATACAGCTGTTCTCAGTTCTGTAATTTTATCCAAGGATCACGTAACATCTGATTAAGACTAAAATAGTGAATTAGGCTAATAACATGAAGATGACTTTAACGGTTAAAGAAGTTCTTACAATCCTACGGAAATTAAGTGGAACAAACAGTAACAGAAATGTAATGGGTCCTTGTCTCCCATGGCCGTGATCTGCCTTGCTTCACTGAGTCTACAAGGGCTTTTACCCTCCGACTACAGCTGAACCGGAAGGTCAGATGAATATTTATGAAGCAGGGATGTCTACAGGCAGCCCACGGTTTGCTCATTTCACATTGCAAAATTCTTTTTCGCATATCAGTGTACTGGTGAGTTTTCCTTGGTCCCTGTTTTAAGCATATTCTGTGGTTCTACCTCCCTAATATTACTGGAAATGCTTAAAGTAAGGTTTAAGTACCTAATTCCAAATTTTATTGCAACTCTAATATTGATTTTAAATTAAATATCTACCTCCCTGGTTTGTATATTTTAAATACATTGAAGGAATAAATATTTCTGGCAAGATTAATTTATTAGCCCCCTGCTTGGAGCACAGTTGTCTCTGAAGGTCCTTCTCAATCTGAGGTGCTCAACATTTCTATGATTATTTATATGGCTGTCCCATGCAGAGTCCATAATCAGAGGTTCAGTCTTTTTTTTTCTGAAGCACGCCATAAACAGAATTGCTCTGCCATCCAACAGCTTTCAGTCTCAGTTAATGATGAGACACAATAGGAGGATGAGGCTAAACTGCATCACAGATTGATTCCCACTCTTGCCGAAGTCAATAACAAATCTCCTAAGGAGATTTGAGGAGATAATATTGAGATTTCAGCTAAAAGGTTCTGTTTCAACCACTGTCTTAAAGTTTGAGAATATGCTGAAATATAGGCAGAAATGGGCTCCAGAGTGGGAGCATTGTTAAATAAAAACAATACCCAGCAGCAGCCAAAATAACAGCAAGACGACAATGAAATGACTAGAGACAGGAAGAGAAGAGACAAATCAGGCTGAAGCTCTGAGACTGTCAACAGGACAAGAAGACTTGATATAACCAGAGATGAATGAAATAAGATCGAGCATGTATTCATTGATTCAGCTGTCCAAAATTGAAATCTAATGTTGTATATCATGAAAAAACTAATGGAGTAAAGCAAGTACGAGCCTGAGATACCCATGTCTAAATTCAACAGAGAAAACAGTAGTTTTTGAAAAGATGATGAATTGATCAATGCCCTTTGCTCCTACTGCCAGACAGCAAAAACCACTAAACATCCATGATCATGCAAAACAAAATCTCCAGGAGAGGTCATCAAAGAACACAAACAGAATTACAGGTGCAACTAAAATTCAGTATTATTGTTGGAAATGGAATGGAATTTTAAAAAGTTTCAACAGAAAATTTTCATCATACTTTTATGACATGCAGCAATCTAGTAACATGACCCTTTTTTCTGTCTCGTCATACATCAACAATTGTAGTGCTCTTAAAGATGGATTTATACATCTGACTACCATGACTTTATAGCAATTTAAACAAGTAATTCATATTTTTCATAATCCTGATGTCACGTAAACAAACATATATAAGAATATGCATGATCAGACGCATTTCCCCACATTCCCAGAAATGGTTGTGTTGCGGGGTTTTTTTCCTTTTTTTTCCCTCTGGCAAAAAATTACCCAAATCAATGAAATTATTTGTGAATTTATAATCTTACTGTGGCCACATAAGGACACATTTCAATACTGTGCTGAATACAGAAATTCCTGTAAGCTGTGTCTGGACACAGGCTATCTGCCTGAATCAGCTATTGCTTCTTTCCCCACAAAAGGATGGCCATTCAATATTAAGGCCAAGCAGACTTTTCAGAACACACTGAATCCACCCAGGTCATCACCTTCAGGAACTGTGAAGGGACCTCCATTTTCTTGGTACCAATGCACAAGAGATGCTAGCTGAACTGGCTGGGGCTGTTGTGCTGGCTCACCTGTGGGGATAGGGTTCCAACAAGTTATGAGGTTATGCGACTTTCTGTCATGCCAGGACTCATCTCATTACTCCAAAATATGAGACCAAAGAATGCATGATAAAACTTACACACACAGAAAGATGTGAGGACAAAATATTTGTCTTTTGATTGACCTTTTGATCTATGACTCAAAATCATAATATTATTAAGTACACAGTTCCAGTTGTGTGGACATTAGCTTAAAGAAAGTCACAAAAAAAAAGACTGCCAAACATACTGAAGGAATGATGTTAGATTATTTGAAGTCAAAATATTAATAGGAGTGCTAGTCTGCCACAGAAAATAATGATGAGATGACAAGATCTCTGTAAACCTATTCAAAATGAGCTCTCCTTTCTGCTACTCCTTACCTTTTCTTTTGACTGAAGCTTCTCCTGGTACATTGTTATCTTTGGAGACCACCTGTTTCACATTGCTGTCCAATAAATATACTTTCAGTGTGTGCTGGCTTAAAGGACAAGTTGACTGCCTGCTAAAGAGAATCTTTTTTCACACTGTCCCAATTTTACATTAATGTACTGAGGTGACAAAGTTATTTGCCATATTATCAAAATACATGACTTAATTGTTGCAACACAACCATCATTCTCCTACAGACCTGCTGTTCAGTTGCAATACAATTAATGGGCACATCAGACAGTTATGCATTAGTGAAAATGCACCGGTAAGCTGCCTACCAACCCTGTGCTGGTGTTTGCTCTTGCAGTAGGCAAGCTTCTGACATGTCCAGGGAAGGCAACGGACTGCTGAGGGCAACACTACAGCAGTGCTGAAGAACAAAGAGAAGTCAGTATGCTCCCAACAAAAAGCCATATATAGCACCCTCTGACCATCCAACTACCTGTCATACAGAGGGAATCATCAACAGGCAGAGAACTCATTTCAGAAGTTTCTCAAAGTTGAACCATGCCTTGTTAATGCCAGGCCTCTTGTAGCACAGGACAGTAGCTCTGCATTTTGGAGCTGGAGGATTGGAGTCCTCAGTCCTTCCTTTTGCATCTTAAGAACTGCACTAGTTTTTCTGAAAGGAACATTTTTGATCTGTTTAAAAAAGGAAGAACAATTTTAATATGGCTCATAGCCATCTATGATTATTGGATTTGCAAGACCAAAAAGTGTCTCTATTAGATGGCCAATTTCATACGACCACATCAGCAAGACCAAACCTCCCAAGCCACTATGAAAGGGACAAAAGCTACTGTACGTCCTCATTTTCAGTGACCACTCATCTAAAGGAGCAAGGCTGAAAAGGCCTTTCCCAGGGAATTGTTTTCTGTAAGACGCACGATGGCAAACATAGCAAAATCAGAGTGACCCAAGAGGAGCTGCAAATTGATAATGGTGCTTACATTTCATTTCACAATATATCACCCAGAAACAAAACCAGGAAAAACCTACCTGACTGTGGCATCCTGATAACATGACTACAAGGTAAAAACCCCAAACCGTAAATGTATTAGAAAAAAATAGACATCTAAATGGGAAACACTGAATAAAAACCATACCTTTATTAGTTTTCAAGTATTTGATAAGTTTAAAGTGGTTTTGTGAGTGGAGCTGACCTTTAATATCTATACTGACTGCCAAAACCACTAAATTTAAAAGAAAACAAAATGCCAACACTGCTATACTTCAAAAAACTATATTTCAACCTCAGAAATATTTGAGAATCTTCTTGACTGCCTAGCCAGTACTGCATTCTTGCCTGGAAGATAAGTACTTTCAACACCTGTGAAAGGAAAACATGTCATATGAGATTCAGGAAAATTCTGATCCTTCCCATCTCCCTAGTCTTAACAAGAACGTGATAGAAATAAGTTAGGTTTCTGTCAATAAAACATATACATGAAACTCTGTCTCCAAACTAGAAACTGCCCATCGCATGGATTTTAAAATATTTTTTTTTTTTATGGATAAAGAGTACTCCACAGATATTTTTCTACTTTTTTATTTCACAGTAAACCAAATACATCATTTACTACAGAAAATCCATGTTTTACCATTCTTTTCTGGTCTGCATAAAATGTAATTAGACCTGTTGGAATAATTGATAATTAAGCTGCTACAATGTGTCAGTGTCCCTCCTTTAAGATGTACATTTATGGATAGATATTACTTGTGATCCATTTGCATTTCCAGCAAAAATGTGTTTTCTCAATAAACATCAGTGATGACAGAATAAACCCCACATACCTAGCAGTGAAAACAGCATGTCTCAAACAATGAAATGACCCCATCTACTCCTTCCAAATGCCCAGAGTGCGTGATAAGAACTACTTGAGTTACTCTTCATGTAGGGTAAAACCAGCTGAATGCTTCATAAACCTCTGTCCCGTTCCCCCCCCCGGCAGTGGAAATAGATGAAAAGTGTATTTATAAAAATCAGAATAAATGCATTTTACAGTTGGAGATCTAGGGCTAGATTTTAAAACACTCTGAATTCTGAGAATTACCAGAGGATGCAAGCTGCTCCACCAAACTTTTTCGCTATTTGTTGAGTGAATACATATGAAGTAATGCCAAATATTATTCTTTGGACATTTTCACAGCTGAATGCACAACTTTCTCATTTCTGTGTTATCAGAAGCCCATGTTCATACTAGAAGTTGGAATTAACAAATAAAATAGTCATAAAAGCTACAGCTGCAGAAGCATGAAAAAAGTATTTGTAAAAACTCAGAAACTCTCCTTAAAGAGGAATTTTTATGTATCTAATCAAGCTGCTGGCTGGCTGTTTATGGGCAGTGCAAGCATGTGTCCTCCAAAGTTAAAAATGGTTTCTCTTTCACATCACTATTTAAAAGACGCCAATAATTTAGTAGGACGGCTAAGAACAAAACTTGTTTCAAAGAAGGCCTGAAGACTTTTTCCTGAAAATGTGGACATAGATTTTTATAACTGAGGTGAGCAATGCCATCGCTGTCCTAACCCCACTCTGACACTTGAAAACAGGTACAGCTCAGAGCTGCTAAGGTGGAGGAAAGGAAGCAGTAGTCACAGGAAGGAGTGTATGATTTGGACAAGGAAGCAGGTGTACATTTCACATAATAATTGCTCTGATCATGAAGGAGGCCCAAAAGTCTTCGGGTCTAATGGCTTACAGAATACCCCGCAGGGAATAAATGCGGGCCATCGGTTAAGAAACACAATTTTACCCTTAAAATACTGGTTGTAATGCATTTTGTGAGAGAGGTAGAAATTAAGGGATAGGAATCGGAAAGTAACATGTATTAATACGTATAAAGCCTCCTAATCACACTTCATAGAAATCTACTCGAAAGAAGGAAAATCTTTATTTTAGCATATGGGATTGAGAGAGATGGAATTTAAGAATCTTAGTCAACTTTCCATAGATATCTTTATTTCTTTATATTTTATGCCTCCCCCACATAAGGCAAGGAATGAAAGCAGAACATAAACTGAAGTAAAAAAGAACAGGCTTATAGGAATTGACTTTTATTGCGCTATTAAGCCATTGCCAAATAACACCTTGTTTTATTTGGGTTCACTGCAACTAACCAGTGAGATATATGAAATCACACATCTACTGCCATTCAGCTCAGGATATAACAATTATGCAGCTAGCTCACTTCAATTAATAAATTCTTAAATTAATAAGCATTTATTTCTTTGAAGAAACAATAGGATAATACCACACTCATTTTTAGGAAGCCAGTTAAGTCCTTTGATTCTTAAAACAGCCACCATTCAAGTTCTCTTCAACAGCCTTTAGACTCTGCTCTCAGATGCGCAGGCACGTACCAGACTGCCACGTGCAGCAGCTTGAAATCAAAAGTCACCATTTCTACTTGAGCAAATAGCTACAAAAGGACTTTTCAAGGTAAGTGGCCCCAGGCATCAAGGGTCATGACGCAGTTTTACAAGGTCGGGCTTTCTTTTTTCAGATTGGGTAAAAGCAGAGTTATAGGTTATACCTCAGCCTGAACAGATTTTGGAGTACAGTAATGGGTGAAGTTAAAACACTTCTAACAGGAAATGCAGGGCAGACCCTGCCAGTTAAGTTATACCAACATTGTCTCTGGCAACACAAGGCAGCTTTGAACCCACTAACACATGAAGGAGAAGCAGCATTTGCACCGATGGCCCTAACCCCTTGCCTATTCATCCCCTACTTTTTAAGAGCTGAGGTCAGGACTGGTCAGTGAGGCAGAGTAAGAACCCCATGCTAGTGATTCTGGCTACCTTATCATTTCCTGGAGACACACTAGAAAGACATGACAACAAGCTGCTTTTCCAGACTGAAGTAGGAGCCTATTTGAATGTCACTATCAAAATGACACACATAACATGAAATTATTACTGTATTATGGTAGTAGTTCTAAAATAAAAGCCCTGTCTAGAATAGTCGCTGCAATGCACTGGAACATGAAGCAGCTGTTCAAAGTAAATGGAACTAAAACACATGAAAACAAATATCTAGTTTTGAGGTAAACTTTCCATGAAAATAACAAAAACTATTTTCTATTTGTTCAATTTTTCATGACACATTCTTATCATTAAATCAATTCTTTGTGACAAAATTATCAGTTCAAGACGTAGCAAGGAAAAAAAAAAAACCCTCTGATAAATTCTTTCCTAAGATTTGTTTGAGAAGCAAACTATTATTTAGTCCTAAATGCTTCTTTTCCACTGCTCACACCTGGAACCATCTCCTCAGAAAAAAGCATATGCATGAAAAACTTGAAGGTTGGGGATGTCACGGCCAAATGACAACACTGACAGAAGGAAGGGGAAAGGATGTGAATGGAGCCAAGGCCAAGATTGTAAGGAGGAGTGGGAAGCAAGTGAAGAAATTTAAGTCCCAATTCAAAACTGACAACGATCCATGGGAACCTGTTTGTTTCAATGGCCTTGGTTTCAGAAAACAGACTGATATCAATCTGAACAATTTGCAAGGGTAATGAATTTAGCAAGGACTGGCTTGAGACAAGGTTGTTGCCAAGGAAGGAATGATGTTATAATGAAGAAGCTGGCAACGGACAAGTGATTTTTCATAATGTGACTCAGACAACAGTTGCATGCATTCTGTTTTCCAACTGTTGAGCATGCAAACCACGTAGCAGCATTTGTTTTTCTTAAGACCCTCCAAGAGTCAGAGGGGGACAGTCACGACATCCACATCGCAGCACAGTCAAGATATTAAGAAAATCTATATTCCCTATACTGTCTGGTGGAGATGTTAACAAAATTCCAGGCGCAGACATTTCCTCTGACATTGACAGATCCCAAGTAGGGAAATTAGAATACTTTATCTGAAGTAATAAACATAAAAAGGCTTACATAGCTTGATTCATGTGCTTTTCATACTCTCTAGCAGTCTTTCTTCAGACATACAGATAGAAAATGGAAATCATGGGTGATTAGTAGCTTTGGATACAACAAAGCAGATACTCTTAAGAGCAAGAAGAAAGAAATTATATTTATTTTTTAATAATGCTGCTGGTAACATGTAAAACTAAGTAACTAAATAGCCTCTTCTTAATGTGAGGCTGTGCCATCAGTAGGATGGTTCCAGTCTGTTTTGTTGCTGCCTTCTTTCAGCTCCCACAGAATATTTCCTGCTTCCTCATCAGTGAGGACTGGCACTGGGTCCCTGTGGGCTGATCTGGAACCATTTTAGGATGCAATTTACTTTGTTAATTATATTTCTCCAGCAATAATTTCAGTGTTCTCTTTTAAATCCTTCATTGATTTTAATTAAGCCTGTGTAAGTTTCCAAACTTTTCTTTCAGATAACAACAAGCTGCTTACAGCACAACAACAGAAACTCCACACTGACTAATGCAGCTGGAAACCAAACCTACTGTCACTTGCTAAAATTGCTTTGGACTTACTGCCAGTAGCCCAACAAATTAGTAAGCTTGAAGCAAAATAAAGGGGTAAGAAACAAGCTTCTCTTCCAAGACGTTACAAGTTACAAACTAGGACATTGTTTCAAGGCTTTACGTTTCTCTTTTTCTTACAATTTGTTTTCCTTATTAATTAATTCTTTGAATGATGGCTCTTCAGGTTATTATTTTTTTTTTTAAATCAGGCCTTTATAAGCACATCTATACCATGTATTGCTGCATCATGTTAGAGATACTAAAGCTAATGTAATGCAATGCAGAGGTATTAGATTAAGTTACAAAGGTAATATAGCATAAATGCTTAACTGTTGTACTAACATTGCACTAGCTTAAACACCTTGCTATATATACATCATCGTATGAGCTGTTGAAATACTGTTTAAGGTATTAAACTGCACAGCATAAAAATGGAGAAAGACCCCTTCATTACTAGAACAAAAAATTATAACTGGATAAGACTGTCACCTAACCATATCTTTAAAAACACCATTTAGTTGAACTGACATAGCAGTTTCTGAGTTCTTCCGAATATAATATTTCTAATATCCTTTCCTGACAGAATTAAAGGCACATTATCTATACACATGCAAAAACCTTACCCATATTACTCTCTTCTTGTACCAATACTACCCATGTAAGTGGAAAAAAACCCCAAAGACTTCGACACTTTACCCTTTGACTGTTGCTCTGCTACAACTTGTAAATATACTCCGGTATTTCAGAGAGGAGTAGGAGTGAGTATCAGTGCTACCTGCCATGGTAGAACATGGTTTTAACAAAGCAGCTACCCTGAATTGGAGAGTTGCCCTGATATGAAATATAGGCAATTAGGGAAGCAGCCTGTGGCAACATGAGGAGCTTTACAGCCTATTTTGACAGCAGTAGGATCAGGATATGGTTTCTGTGATCAGTTATTTTAACAGTCATTTCTTAAGGAAGCCAAATGACCAGTTGTCCTGGTTTCAGCTGGGATAGAGCCTGGGCTTAAACCACAACATCAGTCAGTGCAGGTGTCTGTAGATTTCAGCAGAAACACGAGGAACAATAAGAATTTCATAATTATTTTAGGAATAAGAACATAAATTTATGACATTTACAGATATGGATGATGACATGTGAAGGACATGAGGCTCTCAGTTTCCCTGGCTGATTGAGTAATCAGCCACAGTACATGGTGATATGGTACCAGTCAGCAATAGTACCACATAATGTACAGGATTTCACATCCAGAATTTTAATACTGCATTTACAGCAGCCTGATTTGAGGCCTAAAACAAGGTCCCCTGAAAGATGAAAGGAAAGAGCCTTCACTAAGATGCACATGGGACCAACTGACTGAAAAGCTTTTAATACTCCTTTGCATTTAAATTGATATTATTAGGAATTCAACACGTTAAAAAAACCTCAACAAAAACTTACTTAGGAGGACAGGGAACAGAGCTTTTGCCAAAGTTAGAAATGAACGTTTTGGAAAAGGACAACTCTTAATTACATTTGGACAGAATTCAAACTAATAAGACCCCACCTCTTATTAGCAATACTGCAACTTACAGCATTCCTTATGTTTAATAATTAATACTGACTCTGAGCTGAATTTTCAACACATTTTCCAGCCTGATTGGTCTCTAAATGCTCTGTGCTTTGAAAGACTTCATTTTTTTGGAAATGTTTGTAACCAACTGCCAGCATGTTTTTTATTTGGACTTTATGATACGGATATATATGAGTACTATTTTACAAATCTTAGAAGCTTTATGGACTGAGCACATTTCATTAGGCCCAGGACTTCCGCACTAATCTATCATTTTTATGAAGTACTGCCTTACAGCAACAAAAGGCCTATTTCCCACTCTTTATCAGGAATTTCCTCTTTTAATTAGAAACTAAATATATTATCCATCGTTCTCATCATCTTCCGGTTGCCTGGTTTTGGTTTGGGAATAATTTTTTGTTTTTCTCAGTAAATGACTTTTCAACTGGGGTTTGCAGAGTTCATTTATACAATATTTTACATTGAGAATAGGAGCTAAAGTTGTGTTATAAGGTAGGAAAGACAAAATAAAACCACAAAAAATTTTATGAGACTGGACATACATAGCAGATTTTACAAAGTCAATTGGTAAAAAGGCAGAAATGGATTGAAGTTTATTTTTTAACTTATAAGCATGCAGCAAACCAAATAAACGTTATATTTTTTAGGAGGTGCAGAAAATAAAGACTTGTTGTGTTAAAAATGTTTACTATGGTGTAAAAGCACAATATTATTGAAACTTTGCAATGCTACTATAAAGGCTGAACATAAGATATATACCTACTATAAAATTCTACACTAAAAAGTGATGGATCTGTCTTAGACATAGCCTATACCTAACAACTTCCCAGTGTTCAGTGAAGCAGTTGCTGGCTATCCTGAAGGCTCTTTGCCTTAATAACAAATTAAATGGCTTAATGTTAAGTGTCTGATCTGCAAAATTATTTAAAGTGCTTGTTTGGCATTACATGTGGGCAAATGCTTTGGCTAGTTATCTGTTATTCTGTGAAACAGAACCTTACAGAAAAACACAAATGTGGTCATTATAAGTCCTGTTACCACTTCAGTGCAACTACTGCCCATAAGCCTCACAGTCGAAGTTGGCAAACGGCTTCCTATATGAAGGTCAGAGTGATGTCAAGGCATATGGAATTTATTTTTTTCCCTAAAGCTTATAATTCTCTTTGCCCTAAGTGTTTCTGCTCCAATTTGTAAAGCTAAAGCATAAGGGCAGGAGCAGAAAGAGTTGTAAGAGTTCACTGATGGAAAGCAAGACAAAACAGAGTTTCAGGGGAAAGCTGATAGAAAGGCTACCCCCTTACAGAAACAGGAAAGGTAGTTCCAGAAGGGACACTTGACATAGGAATGACAGACAAAGGAAGCCTTACAGGGAGAAAATTTTTTTAATAGCTGTATGGCAATATAAGACATCAGAAACAGACATCAGAAACAGAGGAGGTAAATAGAAGGCAATTGTGTGAGCTGATATTTGCCAGTCAACAGCCAGACCTTTACAGTCCTTACAGAGTGAGCTGCCCAGTGGTGATGACAAGTGTAATCCCTTGTAACAGACACAGGGTAGTCTGAGTCACTGATTTTGGCTAGAAACGCTGTGTTTCACTCTGCTTTATATCACCTTTGCCATTTAACAGAAGTTGCCCATAGGGTAATTTTTGTTATCAAAGAGCTCTTCATTAAGTGATGAACACATCTCCTGCTGGCTCCTGTGCTGAAGGGTCCAGAGCAGCAGGAACAATCAGAAAAGCCTCACTGAGATTTCTGGCAGGCCCCAACAAGATGCTCCACTCAGTACACTGATACTCCAGAGAGCCAGGCAAACTTCACCTATCTACTGGTTTTGAAAGTTTAAGAAAGTAAATTTATGAGATGCAGGGAAAATGCATGTGAACATAATCATCCTCTGAGGACTGGAAATCTCCAGATAATTTTTCAGTAACACAGGCTTATTCCAGGCTGCAAATTCACAACCATCCTCACCCTCAACAATCTCAGATCCTAACTGTGTGGATCCTTCTCTTTCCATAGCACCATCAGCCAGGTAGACAGATTTCCCTCCCGCTCAGAGCTAGTGCTCTGTGTGCCAACACAAAAAGATGGAGCTCAGACAGTGCAATATCAGGCTTTATTCCTTTCCCCACAGCTTGCTCTCTCCTCTTTCATTAATCCTCTTTCCCTGAAAGAACTGCAAAATGTGATGCAAATTATATTAGAATTCTCTGTACTTTGGTACTTATTTTTCATAATATCCCTCCTGATATATTGAAAACAGTACAATTAAACATGAATACCATAATCCTGTATACACACTCAATGTCCAAAAGGAAATTCAAAATGTGTTATCTGTGTATAGAACTTAAACTTTTAAGCAGCTGACCAGCTAGCTAGCTAACCCAAAATTTTTTGTCTCTGCTACCTTCCCACAAGCTATATGCACACTTATAAACAGTTTAATACTGGAATAAGTGTGATTGATTCTTGTGAGAATAAAAGATGACTTTGAATCAGTTGTCCTGACTGGTCAGTGTTTAGAAACCATGCTCAGGTACCTCACAGCTGCTCATCAGCACAGGTTCCAATAGCATCAGGTTTCAGTGGAAAATATATTTCAACACCTTCAATGCCTGTGATTTTATCTTGGGTCAACAGTGGGTAAAATAGTTGCAGTTTTGATGAAAAGCTATGTGTATCTTATATGCACAAAGACCTCTCTCTTTAATAAGTACAAATATTTTTAAGCATACGATCTGACCTTAGGAAGTAACATGATCATACAAAGAGTTCTTGATTTCTTAGAAAATTTTCTAATTTTAGAAAATTACCAACTTTAATTTGATCACAGTGGGATTTAATATTGGGGTGCCTTTTTATTTTTTTGTTTGGTACTCCTTCCATTATTAACAGCGGTAGAAATGCTCAGGCAGCATCTCCACCATAAGAATTATTTCAAATAATTTCTCTTTCTGCTGCTCAGGAATGTTCCTTTACTGAAGGATGATTTATCACATATTATCTCACCAGATTTTAATACAGTCTTTACAAATTCAACTGCTTGCTCCAGCTTCAGCAGGGCTGTATGTGACTGAATCCCCATCCTCAGATAAATGCCAGAAGCTCACTACAGGACAACTGGGAGTCATTGCCTCAAATGTCTCAGGCTGGAATAGCCTACTTCTCTGCTGAAACGTGTCTGTGCTTTGGGTCCATTCCTTGCTGTGGAAGTGTCTGACAGCCTGTCTAGTTTCCAGATCTCCGAGCAGTAAGCTACAGCAATGAGGTAATACATGGCTTGCTTTTTAAAGGCCCATCCCTACTCTGCTTCAAAACCTATAGCACATTTTTATTGGCTCCTACTGTGGTTCTCCGCATACACTCCCATCAACCCTCTAATATCCTTGGTTATATTTGGCCAATATATGCTGTCTTTGGCATTCCAGGTTGTTTCAAACATCCAAAGTATTTTATTTTCAGTGCTATGATTTGATTGCCTACAAGATGCCATTTTAGCTATCTTTTGACTGGTTTAGCAGTTGCAAGCTTTCCTTGTTGTAATTCTTATATAAGTTATCTACCTATGCAGAACATTTTTGATTCATGTTTTTTCTCTGTAACAACTTTGAGTCCTTTGAGTTCCATTTTTTCCTGACTTGTATTTGTGCATTTGCTATTGCATGGAGTAGGTGGACATTTCTGGAGCCTTCTTCATGCTAGCTGGTACAATGTCTCAATAGTCAACTCACTCAGCTTGATAAATCTAAAAATGTAAACATCTATATATGAGCTGATCACACCAGACTCTCTTTGTAGGAATATATATACATTGACACACAGAGAGAATTAGACACAGGATACAATTCATCCAACCTACTTTAAAGATCTGCCTCCAGTGTTCACAGACTCTGCTGACTCTATTAATTACATCTCTACTGACTGTATATGAGTTTAGGCTGACAAACATGGATATAGATGTCGGCACAGCTAGATGAATTGTACCCTTTGTATATAATCTGTTTGTTTTACTTGTAAATTTGCCTGCAGGTTATGCCCATGCCTGTAGCTCATAGCAGAGTTATTTCAGACTCTGTGCCCTTTCATTGCGCAGTGTCCCTTCCAGCACTACCTGTGATCACCCCATTGTGAATTAGCTAAGCTTTCACAAAGCAATAACCATGTCACTCAGTCGCCTTCTGCTTTGCTTCACCAAATACTAATCTCTTGTTTCTCTGTTACTTTTTACTTCTTACTTCTTGATAGCATATATTTTATAAGCTATGCTTATAAAGATGTATCTTTCAAATTGAATTTTTCATGGCAAGTCCAGGCAGTTACTGACATGTTCAGAAGTTGCTGGAGTAGATAGTGATCTTTGCCTACTAGGGGTCACCAGGTGATTGTTCTTACCTTGTTCAATTTATAATCTATCCCCCTACAATTCTGTGGTTTTCCTAGTGTAACTTACCCACTATTAAGCATGCTGATTTTCATATTTTTCCACATGGAAGCCTGCCACAATTATTTCTCTGTATTCTTCTGTCATTTCTACAGTATTCTTGTTTTCAATTTCACATACCTGCAGAAATGCACTCATTTCCAACATAATAACCTGCATGATAGAGTATAGAGAGCACCAAAGAGGTGTAACATTGAAGTTTCATCTTTTCATTCACACCTGTTTTTCTCTTTTGTGCCACTCACCTGTGCTCCTCAACACCAGTACAACAGCTGCCCCACTGGGAGCTACTACTGAAATTGCTGATCTATTAAATGGCTATTACTTATCCTAATAGTAGTGACCTCCAGCTTTATTTCTCCCTCCATCCATTTCTCCTGCAGTTTTTCTTCCCTCTAGCTTTTCCGGGATAATACCATCTCCTTGCTACAATCCAGTGCTCCCTGTCAATTGAAACCACTTCCAGCTACACTCTACCTTCTCAGTGTATAAACTTCTTTCAGCTTTTACCTCACAGGGCTCCTGGCTCCTTAATACACCACTGCAACTCTAACAGGGAACCTCTTCCTCTCACTCATCCTGTTTCTTAATCGTCAGCATCCTCTCGTCCTGGTACAGTCCATCTAACTGGGGTCTACACATTCATGTCCCAGAGCAAACTAAGCTTCAAACTTCCAGTGCCCTTCATCTCTTTCTCTCCTAGATTCAGACCTTATTTTCTCCCTTTGAACTTGGAAATCAGTAGTTACTTGCCCGAGTTAAGACTGAGTGAAAAATTAACTAGAGATTTCAGGATTTAGCTCACAGACATAATTTCCATTTTTAGTTTGCTGAAAGTAATTACTCCTACATTTTTGGGACTGATGTTCAAGGAGTAACAGTTTCTTTCAATTCTGAAAATTTCATTTCATTAATGATATAATTAAATTTGCTAGCAAAACATTCAAGTGTACCATCATAATCAGCATGTTAATATTTGCATTGACTTCTGTTTTGCAAAGCAGTTACTTGCTTTGGGAATAAAACACAATGGATGGTTCAAAGCAAACAACCTCAATGTCAGAAAATTCTAGTCATGACAGAATTTTCTGGATCGGTCTAGAAATGTTCGCTAGGTGTAGAGAAAATGTAACAGAAACAGGCTTTGAAAAACCTAAATAAAAAGCTCAACAGAACCCAAGCTGGTAGTTACTTATCAGAAAACTGTAACATTTTTAAGTGATGCACACACTGTTTTCTTTTTAATGACAATTTCTGAAAGATTGGCTAAATCAAAGGTCATATTGACTGGCAAGATCATCTGATCTGTTTTGGAGCTTCCAGATGTTGCTCTGCCAACAACAAAAAAAAAGCTAAGGGGAAGTAAATAAATTGTGAAATAAGGGAAGTTGTTGCCACCATATACTTACAGGTGTCTTTAGTAGGAATTAGCCCCAAATTAACCCCAAGTTTTACATGTCTATTTGAGGAAGACTTTTGCTTTATTTACACCTGTACAAATACTTTGGTCATATTCTAAACACCTTTTCTATGTATTTGCTGCAATTTCCACTATTGCATGCTTCCTGCTACAGACAAAACCGTGAGAGGACAGAGGATAGAAGAAATCTCATCTTAGCCCCAGTGAACTGTCTTGTAGAGCCACATTTTGCTCAAATCCTCAAATTTTTCTATGTCATCGGCCCCATACAATAACCTGATAACCAGATTTACCCTTAGGGCATTAACAGGCTTGGGTTTTTGTATTACTAGTCTTTACGTGTCCCCTATCTGCTAGATTCCCAACAAATGTTAGTAAAAGATTACATACTTGAGTTGCCCAAGGTACCAACCTCAAACCCAGTTATGTTTTCATATAGTGGAAGCTCTTAGCTACATTTAGATGGTATCACTATCTCTGTAAACTCTACCAGTGTACTCAATGCTAACTACAGCAGCTGTCATTATAGGCACACAATATTGGAAAGATAACTACAATATGGATAGAAGATTTGAGGGAAAAATTAGGAAAAAATTGAAATAGTGTTTAACATAGATATGATTGATAAAATAATACATTATTTTTCTATCAACTCTAGATAAAAAAATGCCTCAATCTTGACTGCCAAGGGGTGAATTCAGGAAGAATGCATAGGCTTATTAAAAATCAGTGTGAGGATGATAAACTTCTTATCAAAGATGTACCAGCAAGAACGTTGCTGAACTCATCCTAGTTCAAAAGGCAACAGCACAAACTACATCAAAATAGTGTAAATTTATGTCAGTTCAAGATCTGCCTCTGAATTCACCTCACAATATTTATATATTACACTACCTATAAAAATGTGACTGCTATGGAAATAGAGAAAAAAGTTACCTTCAAAAAATCTTCAAACAAAATACATGTAAAAAAAAAGAAAAAAAAAAAAGAGGAAGACTTGAAGATACCTTGAAGGATTCACTAATAAAATACCAGAAGTGTACCCATGCCAAGTTGTTTGCACTGTTCAATAAAATCTGACAGACCTAAGGTATTCTTTTATAAACAACTGCTTAACTAATTCCTTGATAGCATAATTCTAGAGAAAAATTCCATGATCAAAATATTGTTTTCCCATTATATGATAATACAGAACTATTTTTTTTATTTGCTGTTTCCCTTGCTGTTTCCAAATACTTATAGTTAAATGTGAAAATCAAGTATGTTTTATGTTCCTAAGTGGTTTGGTTCTATTACATGTTCTTGATTTATAGGCTATATATAATAATATTCAGTTGTTCCATGGAAAGAACAGAGACAGAAATTGCTTTAAGACCCCTCATGAACTCTGATCATTCAAACCATCAAGAGAAATTCCAAAAACGAAAATTAAAATCTTTATCAATCCCAGGCAATAAATATAAGGTTTAATGAAAATCCATAATAATCTGGGTTAACTAGCATCCTCCTCTGTAATGCTGCTACAGGCATAGCAATACCATAGAGAAATGTAATGTCAATGAGAGATGCCATACAAGGAAAAAAATTCCTAAATAATGTACAGTATCAGATACAAAGCTGCACTAGAAAACATAGGCTGATAAACAAAAAAATAAGCCACGGAGAATAAACAAGAGGGACTTACTACCATGAGCATGGAAAATTAATACAAGCATTGATGCATGTTGAGTAGGATGTGGGGCCACAGAGGTTCAAGGACACCTGTTGAGAAGGGCTGTGTTACTGCCTGGAGAGCTGTAGCACAGGGAGGGTTCTCCCACCTCTGCAGCCACCCAGCTCTGTTAGGGGTATCAGTGACTGGCAACAGACTTCATCAGCTTAGCTCCCTGACATTCGCAACATGACTCACTAACTCACGAGTGGTTTATTACAGAAATAACTACACTTGTGGCCTGGAGAGCACAACCTTAGAAGGCTTTACAAAAAACAAAACTCAGCTTCTTCTTGTGTTATCTACTATTATTAAAGCTTTGAGAACTCTCCAGAGGTTGCTTTAAAAATGCTCTCTATAGGAAAGTGGGGAGATAGATGCCCATATCCCAAAGATCCACAAATTACTAATTATGTTAATAATACTATAAGCTGTCTTACCTCCTAGTTATAAATTAAATAGCCTTGTCAAATACAAGCTAAGGACAACAGTGAATAAAGTCCTCAAACTAGTTATTTTCACTCCCTGTTCTTCCTTTCCTCAGTTAAACACAATCAGCTCCTCAAAACCATTTGGAAGAGAAAATAAATATTAGTTAAAGAGAAAAAAAAAAAGTTGAGTTTTACACCGCAGCAATTTCAAAGTCATCTTAAGTAACTTGGAAACCCTACTATGCCACAATGCACCCTTCCTGAAGAATGGCAGAAATCATTTGGGTAGATGTTTTTATTGTGACAGGGATTTAATGTGCCATTGTCCTCAACTTCCCTTTTAACAAGGTTATTTAATTTATGATTTGGAGGTAAAAACAGTTTACAGTGTTGTCATTAGCATAATTAATCGTATCCTGCTCTCCAGGAAGTGGACATCTGTCATGTGAGACTCCTGTACACATTAACTCTGTCATTCTTTTGATCTCAGAATAACCTCTGGAGGTGTTCCAGATCTCTAATAATAGTAATGCCAGTAAAACCAAAATCTTGGTTAGTAAGAAATAGTAGACCATACAGTATAAAAAGCACTTGGAACCTGTCTTTATCCTTTGTTGCTAGGCTATAAGCCACACTGCACCACCAATGACTTATGGTAACAAAATTTGCAAATATAGCCAAAGAAAAACATTTATCAGAGAGTTAGGACAGAAATAGATCTTTCTTTTCCCGCTAAATGGGTTTAGTAGTCTTAAAGTTGTAGAAAAAGTTGCATCCTGTCTTGGATTGACAGGATGACTTACAGTTACTGGGCTTTATCAAGATAATATTTTTAAAGTGATTATTGACTAGATCTTGCTTTTCCATGCTTAATTTTGAGGTTGAAAATCATGGAAGTGTCACATGAAAGACAGTAGTATCTCTGTGCTGATGTCAGTGGCCTATAGTAAAAGGACTGATGTTAAAGTCCTATTTAGCTTGACAATAATCCATAGATCTAATTCACAGCAATATTATTTTATTAGTAGAAGTGGAGCAAAAAGAAAATCAGAATTATCATTTAGTGTTTCATTAATAGCAAGAGAAAAGAGTGCTGCAGAGCTGCAGCTATTCTTATATGCTTACATGCTTTTTTTAAAACAAAAAAACCCAAACCACCCAAATTCCCCAAATGCTCTACACCAAAAGAAAAAATGTTTCCCTCACAAATTACTACTACACAGCTCTCCTTGGGAGCTTAACTTTACTCCCAAGTCTTTGGGGGCAGATGGTAGAGACTGATGACAGCAGCATATTAGTGACAGCAGTGGTAAAAATTCAGGGCTTCCATTAAAAGTGAAGGCCCAGCAGAGTGACCACACAAGAAGAATTACTTGGAGAAAGAGTGAGCTTTGTGAAGTTTTAAGGAACCAAGTTCAGCAGTAAGAATAAGGGGACCTTTGCAGAACGAACACTGTCCCCAGTGCTGCTGTTTTAGCTGTGCAGGATCCACCCCACCCCATTCTTTCATGCTACACAGATCATGCACTTGATTTTGGCACTCCATTAAATGCCACTGCTCTACTAAGAGAATACAGAACTAGGAATCAATGATCAAGCACCAAAATGGAACTAAAAGCAAAGCAGAATGGAAATCAGACAAGTCTCAAAATCCCAATCAGTAGTTCATGGCTCATCTGATCCAAGTCAGCATCAAAATGTCATTGCTGATCAAGAAGAGAAAACCCTGGTACTGAAATCACCCCATAATTCTACATCCTCTTTTATCATTCTGACTGCAAATCAACCATTTAATATCAGCCATTATTCACCTCTGTCCATCTCTTGTATTCTTCTACTTTGGTAGCAAAATGGAGATCCTGACACAGAGCATGACAGAAACCTCTGTTCCAGCTCCTACTCTTGTTGAGACTGGCAGCAATTCTTCCCTAATCTTTTAGTCATACCCTCCCCATTCAGAGCTCCAGTGGGACATGGGCATCCCCTGATCCTGGCCAGCTGGCCACCCATAGCATGAGAAGGAGAAACCTTGACCAGGGACAGGGTATGATTGATCTTTGTCATGGTGGCCCCTATTTCTGTCTGCTTGTCCTGTCACACCTCTAGGCAGAGCAGCACCAGCCAGAGTCCATGAAGTTGCTGGACATGTTCAAGGACCAGAGGATCCTGTGGGTGTGCTCTCTGTGATGCTGCCCTCTGCCTCCCTGTTTTCATTTTTTGACCATTACTCCTCCTCCTCCTTTTTCTCATTTGTTGTCTTCCACATCATTTCATTTTCCTCTGGTCTCCTCTTTGTCCTTCAAGGAGGTGGAGTGGGAGGGGAGCAGAAGGGGTCGATGGCTGTTCCTAGCGCAGGAGATCGGTGCAAGCAGCAGCCAGCAGCAGTGGGAGGGAGAACCCTAACCGTGAGCCATCAATGGTGCCCAGGCTACAAGACCAGGAGCTCGAGCTGTGCCATACCTCCCATCTTACCCCACAGAAGGAGAGGAACACCATAGTACTGTGGCAGACGCTGTACCTCACCAAGGCAATGCATTACAATGGGTTTGTCTTACAGGAGACAAATTACACACTTCTAGCAGCACTTCTTATCTTTGGATAGTAAATCCTCTGCCCTCATGTAGGCAAAACCTATGTTTCCCTCCTTGTTTTGGCTCCAGCACTCTCTCCACAAGTGCAACTGCTCCAGACACACACACACACACACACGATTTCTGGGGGAAATACCTAAATAGAAAATGATTAATGCTATAAAGTCTTACACTGAGAGGGTTTTATAACAGTTAAACTTGAGCAGCTGGAGGTTTTTCATCATACCGATATTTTGTAATTTTCTTTTTGTGGAAAGCAAAATTTCCTAAATAAATGCTGCAGTTTACCTCTTGACATACACAGGGGAAAAAAGGTATTTTAAATAGCTGCAAGAAACTCTTCTCATATTACTCAAAGTAAATGGTTAGAAAGCCACTTACCCCCAGTTGCCACAGTAATTTCACGTAGAAAATGGCCATAAAATGGAAAATCAAAGGACAGATTCACTCTCTGAAAGGAACAACACCAGAAAATAAAATTGATATTGTACAGAAAGGTAAGAGAAAACAAAATGAACAGTGCTCCACTTCAAACATCTGTTTCATTGCTTTTTATTTTTCACTGGAGCCTTGCTATTCTTAATTTGGAATTGCCAATAGCTAACTGGAAACAATTCTACGTAGCATTTAAACACCTGAAAGCAGCAGAGCGTCACAACTGAAGACTTCAGAAAAAACACATCAGCAGATATTATAACTCTCTCATAAGAATAAAATCAATAAAGATTTGTAGAGTTTTTCCTTTAAAAAAGGTTTCTTTAACCTCTTTATTAAGAGGAGCCATCAATATTTAAAGCTTTAGCAATACCTAAGTTTTACAGGATGCCCACTCCCTTGGCTGCAGGTGGTTTGCTCCTCTGCCACATGGTCCTTCAGATTCAAGTGCTCTCCCTGACATCCTTCTGCTACCTGGGTGCTCATCTGATGAAGGCTGGTCACTGGAAGGCAATTTCTCCATCAAACCCAGATGACACCAGTTCCCAAACCTCTCTATACTGTTAACTAGGAGCTGAAATGATTTATAAAGAAATATTCAACAGAAGTATTAACAAACGCTACTTAAGGTACTTACTGCGAAATAGGAAGAAAAATCTTTTTTTCCCCTGTAAGCCTACAGGTGACTATCCTCTATCAGCTGAATTCACAGCAGAGAATTATAATTTGGAAAACAGACTCTTCTCCTCACCTATGCTCACCATAAAGCACCATTCAAATTCAAACTCTTTTTCCCTCTCCACCTGTGGCTCTCTCCTTTCCCAAAGCTCACTGATTATTGTGGCCACCCATAATTATCATCTGGTGTGCTGCCTGGCTAAACTCTGAACAAATCAGTAGTCATGAGAGAAAGCGGTGCTGAAATCTCAGTAAGGTCTTTTCACTGTTTAAATGTAATATCCCATAAAAACCACATCACTTCCATAATGGCCCGAAGCCCAGATAGGAACTGGGTATGCAGCCCATTATTATTTGTTATTTAGGAGGAGCTACTACAGTAAAAATTGGTGTGAAGATGGGTTGTTGGTGACTGTCCCTCAACCCTAACCTTTGATGTCTCCACTTAAGAAAGGGCAACAGTCCACACATTTAAAAAAAGGAAGAAAAAAAAAAAAGCATTTTGTCTTTATTTTCTCTACTATTATTTCTGTCCTGGGTTTATTATTTTCAGATTATATCTGAGTATTTCTTCTCTCAGGAAGAATTATATTTACATCCACCAGAAATGTTTAAAGAATTATTTAGCATGAAATTAACAGCTGAAAATTTACAGTAACTTTAAATTAGATTTGCTTTCCACTTAAGTGGAAGACAGAATTTTGACAGGATTTATTAGCACTTTTTTGTTTGTTTTTAATTAGAATGCAAAATCCATTTGCATTGTGTTAATTGGACTGAGTAGGTTCTAATGACCTTTTCTGTATATACATAAATATGGATGTACAACTGAACATTTCTAATCAAAATGACACATGCAAAAGACAGCTCATGAATTAACTTAAACAAATGGGTTTTTACCATGTTCTAAAGTTTTCGCAGCTGAGTTGTATGCTATGTTTATGTATGCGCTCCATTTAAATTATGTCCTTGCTCTACCAAACATACTTTCCAAGAACACTGTTAAAAACATCAATTTTCTGACCAAACCTTCCCTCTTTCCTTTCTACACTATTGTCCATTTTACCTATTAGCACTGTCTTTCTGAATAACACAATAACCATTAAACTGCTTCAAAAGAAAACCGTGCCCCCTTAACAGTCTTCTAAATTGCTATAATATAAATATTAGTATAAAGATGTTGGCAGTAAAGACTTGATCCTATGCCCACTCAAGCCAGATATAGATCTCCCACTGACTTCAATCAAAAAATGATGCTTTAAATTCTGACAACGTAAAAATGTTTAATATAGACAACTGTTTAGCGTAATACTGTAATAAAGAACAAACAAGATTTAAGGGATGTTTTAAAGTGTAATATTGTAACAGCCACTAGAAATAAATGTGTTTTTACTTTTGCTGCTAGAAAGCATACCTCATTTTTGAGAAAGAATATCAGAATTTTCAACTCATTGGAATAAAAATGTTTTCTCCATGCATAAATGATAGAACGGACTGTCAGGAAAGGGAATCGAGTTTCCAAGTATGAGGTGATCCTGTATCTAGTTCAGTGTTTGAGTAATCAACTATTAGATATCTAATCTAAACACATTAAGCATCCAAGCCACATCTAAGATTTTATTATACAGTTAAGATGATGGTGGCAATATATTGAAAAAAAATAATCACTACTAGTGATATAAATCCTGTAGTACTAGATGTTTTAATTGTTCCATTCATATTTTGTGTTATGACTATGCTGTTTATAGAGCCACACCATCTCATGGATCCTCTCTTTATCACTTTTCCTGTAGAAGCAAAACCAACTGGCAGCTTCTGGGAACTCTTAGGATTACATACTTCCAAGTGAAGGAAACCACACAAATTCAGTGTAAAATTTTTAGCATTCAAAGAATCCCTGACATTATTGGAAAAATTCATTAACACTTAGCATATACTAATTTAACTCCTTGTTCTACTGTCAAATTGGAGAATAATCTTTAGATTATTCAGCATGCAAATCACCAAGTCACAGAAAGATGTGCAAAATGCCCTTTTAATAAGAGTAATGGCAAAGTTTATCTCTATGGAAGAGAAGGGAAGAGATTGCTGCTTAGTGATGTATGAACTGCTCAGAATATATGACTACAGTTATACAGTCATAGAGAACACATCTCTTATTTAAATAACTTCCTTGTGTAGTACACATGGGTGTTTGCTTGGACACGTACAAGAAATCAATTATAGACACATAAATAAAATATAGAGCCTTACAGGATGACTCACTGGTACTTTTTCACCCTTCAGGAGGGACATAAATCTCTGAAAAAGAGGTCTTTAAAACAGTATGTAGACATGGCTGCAGCCACGCGAGTTCACAGTCCAAGATATTTGGGTAAGTATGAAAAGAGATGGATATCAGTATACTAAACTGGGACCACAGCCTTCTCTGCTAGAGCTGGCAGAAAGGCAGATTGGGCATCTGACATTCAGCAGAAAAGTCTTAAACCTCTTGTTTTGGGGAGAAACAGTTGAAGCCCTCATGCTGCCAAGCTCCCCTCTGCCATGCTGAATGGTCCTCCACACTGATCCCACACCCAGACCAAAAGCATTGTTTCATTTTAAACCTCTGGTTCAATAACTTCAACAAAATGTCCCCCTTGGCATTGACATTTTTAGGTGTATAATCTCAGGGATCCAACTGGAAACAAAAGCGCATAGCATAAAGGCGTGGAAGGGTGTCATCTTCACTAATCATTAAACAACAGGTTAAAATTTCTCAAAGGAATTTCACTAAAGTTTAGGTCCCAAGCCTCATAAATTACTTTTATTAGAGAAAGACGTTTTACCTTATACAGGTATTTTTAATTCCTTTATTACATTTTTTTGCATGTTTCCATTCTCTCCCTCGACACAGAGCACCAGGATCCCAGATGAAGAAGGCAAGGCAGACATACAGGTTCTCACTTTTAGGTACCCTTGAGGTCTTTTTCTCATTAGAAACAAATTGTCTTAAGAAAATAACTGATACAGTGTTTTATTAAATCTACCCCAAAGATACATAACTGCCTGAACCCTCTGCATTTGCATTATCCCTGGCTCCTTACAGTCTTTTTGGCTATGAGGAATATATTTTATGTATTGGACTCTCTGTTAGTCACATGTAGTGGATTTATCACCCCACTCCGCTTTTTGTGTTCTGAGCTAACTACCACAGTATTTCTTCTTGCTGCCTCTTACATTTTTCTGAGCCAGTCAGCTGGCTGGTGCCAGGGAGATAACAGATAAACTGAGAGAAAAGATGAATTAAACTTGGCTTTTCTCTCAGCTTTAAAACTCTTAAACACACTAGCATCTTTAAAAACTGTACAACTTTTAAATAAGGCATTAACTAGATTTTGTTTTTAAACTGGCAAAACCCAAGGACTTTTTGTTGGAGCTAAGTTGGCGAATGGATGAAACAAAAATCTCATGAACCACAATTCCGAGTTGTAATTTTCCGTATTTAATTTGTGCTAATATTGGCTTTTCTATATATGCAGTTTCCAGCCACAGGTGAGATCTGAGAATACAATCTGTAAATCATGCAGCATTCAATTTCACTTCTAAGCACATAAGCCCATTATTTTCATACCAGTTTTACCAGGAAGCATGATTACAATAAGTTAAACAAGATTGTTATTTACACTTTGTGATATTTATTTGTTGATACCCTGAAATTGTGATCACATCTATCACTTGTTACTATATGACATTTTCATGAGTTTTATCAGTTGTCCCAAAAGAAAAAATAAGTGTGACACCTCATACAAAATGTAAGTGCAAACACAGATACACTCCATGGGAGACTTAAACTTCAGCAGCTTAATCCTGGACCCAGTTCTGTTGCTATTGAAGTCAATGGTAAAATTCCCTCAGACTTCAGCAACACGACTAGTTTATTATTTGATAGTTTGTGATCCTTAAGAATAGAGGTGCATTTTAAATATATCTGTAAAGGCATCTCTGAAGGACTGTTACAGCAGGTGCAAAAAGGCAACTTGGAATCATTTGACAGCAACACTGTGCAGACTTTCACAGCTTAACTAAAATTCAAAGATAAAGCTCTGTGAACAGTAGTCACAATATTTAGTAATACTACTGTGTTTGTCACTGGTGAAAAATATCCATGTCAGTCAAAGAAGGAAAAGGTATAATAACTTACTGCTGCTTGCCGATGGGTATTGGAAAGGATCCCATGAATCTTTACTTTGTCTTTCTCCATTTGGTCTATATTGACCCACAAATCCCGGCTGGTAGAATCATACGGACCATACGTCCTTGAAGTATAGTAATTATGATCTGTATCCTCCTGAAAGGGGGAGAAAAACCACAGCAAATACAGATTAGAATAGAAGATGCACCTTAGTTTTATATAAAACTCACCCTTGAAAATCTGAGTCCTGTTGCTCCTGGGAGCAGTAGAAAAGACTACGTTGCAAGTCAACAATGAAGAAAAAAGTACAAATGGCAAATGTGTTGCAGAAGACAGCTTTGCTCCTAACCACACGCAGTTGGCAAGGCAAACAGTTACCTCATGCAATCATCTTATATTATGATTATAATGTTCACTATCCCCAAATCCCCATGATACAGTTCCTGTAACCACATCAGTGAAATCTATGGCAAAATGTTTGATGGCTTTCAAGGCAAGATGGCCTTGTTCCTGTAACAATGGCCATGCTCTAACAAAGCAATGAGCAGTACTCACAGATAACACCTTTAAAAAAATTGTATTTTTTAACATTTCTAAACATAATTGACTAGAATACCCTTTATAAGAACATCCAAGAAATTCCTAATAGCTATAGGCTTACAATGCTGTTTCATTTTAAATCTCCAAAAGATTGTTTTACTGTACATTTGCCACTCAGAGAGAGGCAAATACATATATATTTGTGGAAGAAAGTTTCCTAGTTCTCGTGGTCTTTAAAATGACAGTAGTTGCTGTCATGCTCACGTCACAGCAAATTCAGAGGTAAAATACATGAACTCTACATGTGCCATGGGAGATTGTGCTAGTGGTCCATCAAATCCTGCAGCTTGCAGATATCCAATTCCACAATCAAGTGCATGATTCAGAAGACAGTCAGTGTCTTGGTAATGTCTGCTTATTTCAATGACTGAAACTTATTTCAAAGCTGAGACTCCAACACTCAAAATACTCTGTATGCCATTCAACCTCACTGCAATCAGTTTAGACTTGAAATCATATACATTTAGCACAGTAAAAAAGTAAAATTTTGAGATCTTATTAGGCAAAATTTAGTAAATGTTTAAAAACCTAAGTATAGGAAATTCCAAAATTTCTGTCAAAGTCAGTAGCTATGATGGTCTGCACCTTCCCAAAAGATATGTACAACAGTGAAAGGAAAAAAAAGTGCATGGACTGAGGTGAGAGATGAAACACATCCCGGATTCCCAGTCTTCCTTAACTCATCCCAAGCTGTTGTAACCATAAAATATTTAAATCAACAGCACTGCCAGCTTTCTGCTGAATAGCTACAAGTAATGTAAAAGTAGTACATGCTGGTATTTCTCAATTCCTTCCTCCCTTCCTTCTCCTCTGCGCCAAAGCAAAATAAACAAAGCCTCGATGGTAGTGTTTTAAATTTAGAATAAATTTTAAAAATAAACAGTGGCATAGAAAATGGAAGAGGCAGACTTAGAATTTAGAATTATCTCCGGTGATGGGGAAGTTCCTCTCCTGCAGCACCTCCTCTACCCAGCAAGCAGCGTGGGACTACCCTCACACCACGCCGTGCTGGCATGCAGACCTGACCCCCCCTCCCCACGACCCACTCCCCAGAACATACACAACCCGTTCTTACTGACATGGTCCTGAGCTGAAGATATACTTGGCAAGGACTTATATTCTAGATGAAATTGTTCACATTCTAGGTTAAATATATCGACCATAAATCCTGTTTCTGCTGGATTTCATCCTACATTAACACCATTACTGATGCGTTTTACTTAAACTGTTGCAGATATAATAAGGTTATTTTCTCCTTGATGTTTTCTATATCTTCTACTGTACTTTATATGCCAGGATGTACTTACCCAGTAAATCTCAGTGACACTTTTGAAGCAACTTTTAACAACTTCAGCAGCTCTAGGTTAGTCATACAAGTAAACATAATTAAAACTATACTGTCAGGAACATGACAAAAGTCAGCCACCTTACCAAATTCTTTTCTTCTTTAATGGCCAACAGAAACTGCTTTTACTGTCATGTATACAAAGGAGATACAGTAAATTGAAAGGTTTTGACAAAAAATATATTTTTTCCCAGTCTAATTTATCATTCTGACAGAATTTCCATAGAAATTAAAAGTTACATTTAAGGCATCACAAAGTCTCAAGGAAAGAGCTCTGAGAGACAAAGAAGAAAAAATAATTACCAAAATAGCTTGTTTCAGATAAGCATGCAATATTTAAACTATAGTTAAAACTGTGCAGTTTTTGCATTTCCAGTTTTTCATAACTAATAAAGCTACTCCAGTTAATTACTAGTAGCTAAGCCCCTACCTCCACAACTAGAAGGCTCTAACACTAAGCCTAGTTGGTTGCTCTTTAAGAATGCTTTAAATGGTATCTTGATCCATGCTTAAAGCAGACTCATCATACATCTTGTAAATCAAAAACTTAAATTATAGCCTTCAGCTCAACAGTTCTGTCAGTGTGTGAGGAATTACTCATGTATAAACAACTACCAAATTTTGTGTAAAAAAAAGTCTCATTTACTGTTTTAATTCAAATTAAATAACCTTAGATACTTCTGGAAGAAAACAAATTCACTTCTACTTGGATGATAGAAGGAAAACAGAATTCCTCTTGCTCTTTGGAAAAGCTTTATAACCTTCATACAGATGTATTTTATAAATGTACCATTAAATATTTGTCTCCCACATCCTCATTTTTTTTAATCCCATCTGTAAATTTACAATATGACTACAAAAAGGAACATACAGCTAGCTACTAAAGTTGGCCTGAGCAGCTCGGGAGCTCTTAGTAAGGTTAGGATCCATGCTTGTGTTCTCAGTCGCTGCCTTCATGGTTTTTAATGTGCATTACCATGGAAATGAAATTGTTGGAGTCTTCCATAAATTTCCCATCTGTAGAGAAACATTTTATTGGTATCAATAGATACCTATGAGTTTTCATTCTGACAGACCTGTTTATGAGCTTCGGTTGATTACACCTGCTTCATAATATATTCCATCCCCTACAGGTACTATATGCATAAGAAGATGGAAAAATGCTTCAGAAATTATGCTGAATTTGCAAGTAAACTACTGAATTAAGAAAATAATTTTAACAGTTATATGACACAGATGTAGAGTTCTGCAGATACGTAGAATTATGTATAAATAAGAGTATGAAGCGAAACAAAATTCTCAGTATCTTTTAATGACGTAGAAGCGTGACATTACCAAATGAAAGAACGTGCAGAGAAAGCAGAGAACATATCCATTACTATTTCAAGAAAATTTTTCTTTTTTCTTTGTTTTCCAGGTATTTTGGGGATATGAGCGTTATTTCCCATTGCTTCTCTAGATGTACAGTTCTGTCCAAATACTGCATACATATGAAGTAGGAATCACCTCTCTTCTATTGAGGAGTACAACTTTTAAGAAAAGGATTTTTCCAGAGATTTTTTGCACCAGCTATGAGGATTACTGTTGGCAACCTTTGTGAGTATAAAGGGAATGTTTATTAGAACCTCTCTCATAACTCCTCTCTTTTGGGGAAAAGAGTTATTTTTAATCTGAGGCAATCCTCGACGCTGAGTTGCCATCTTGTTGTAGATTGTAAAGAAAATTAATTTCTTACAGTTTTCATGAGGGATATTGTCTGATGACACCTTGAATATATTCCCATACTTCTCCAACTACAACTGAATCTTCTCAGGAAAGCTGAATGCATGCACTATTCATGAAACCTCAGCACAATTGAAGATTAAGCCTTCTTCAGATTAAGCCTTGGTGTTCAGTATTTGTCAAATTCAATGACTGAATATCCATTCCATACATTACATATACAGATACTCCCAAATACAGTCCAAACACCACATGCCCGTTTCCTCAATAACTGCTGTCCCTTAACAGATTAAGGCTTCAAATGTGTGAGATGAGCTGTCACAATCAAGATAGTATAAAGTAAATGTGTGATATTTAAAAGTAATAACTACATTATGTCTCTGAAATGCTTTCAAATTACTAACTGGGACTCTGGCCAAAGATGTACATGAAAATAGTACCGAAACAGACATGTGTCGTGGTTTAACCCCAGCCGGCAGCTAAGCACCACGCAGCCGCTCGCCCACTGCCCCCCCACCCCTGGGATGGGGGAGAGAATCAGGAAAAAAAACTCGTGAGTTGAGATAAAGACAGTTTAATAGGACAGAAAGGAATGAAAAACAATGATAATGATAATAATAATATGACAATAGCAATACTAAAAGAATTAAACTATACAAAGCAAGTGGTGCACAATGCAATTGCTCACCACTCGTTGACCGATGCCCAGTTAGTTCCCGAGCTGTGATCCCCCCTCCCAGTTAACTCCCCCCAGTTTATATACTGGGCATGATGTCATATGGTATGGAATAGCTCTTTGGCCAGTTTGGGTCAGCTGTCCTGGCTGTGTCCTCTCCCAGCTTCTTGTGCCCCTCCAGCCTTCTTGCTGGCTGGGCACGAGAAGCTGAGAAATCCTTGACTTAGTACAAACACTACTTAGCAACAACTAAAACCATCAGTGTGTTATCAACATTATTTTCCTACTAAATCCAAAACACAGCACTATACCAGCTACTAGGAAGAAAATTAACTCTGTCCTAGCCGAAACCAGGACAACATGAAACAATAAAGTTCCCTCTCAACAAAATAAGATATCATGATTCAACGATGATGTAATCACATATGTAAGCATGGGACTTTTCAGGTTTAATTCTCTTCCTGTCACATTTTTTAACAGAAATTGAAAGGTACTGTAAACCTCTAGGAGACAGAGGATATTATCAAACAAGATTTAGGTTAAGAATAAGAGCCTCTGTTGAATCCAACTGCATGAATATTTTGCTTTTAAATACTGGATCTGATTGGATCCAAACCACAAACATTACTGAACAAAAAGTTTTGCCATATATATAACTGTAAGGCTGTAAGTGAAAAAAACCTAGTAACTTCAACCAGAGAAAAAGCAGCTGGCATCCAGGAATGAGCTCTGTAGTTGCACAATAGTATGCTGTAGAAAACCTCTTAGTTTCTCTGTAGTTGAAAGAAGAGAGAAAGATATTCACAAAGCAAATCATTATAGATCAGCCAGCCAGATAGCAGTTACATTTTGGTAGCTTAAGTTTTGATTGCCTTTTCCCAGTCCTGGGAGACTGTTTATGACATGACTGATGAAAAATCAATCAATCAATCCATTAATCAATCATCCAAGGCTCCTTATCTTCATATATCTGTGATTAAGTGTCATGAGTTATTGCCAGCTGCAATAGAAGACAATTAGACTGCATTTAATTAGATAACTCTTGTCCCTTTAAATATTCTATTTACTGAAATTGCATTTTCAGACTTCCATTGAGATGACACCACAACGAACAAACTCTGAAGCCATCAAGGATATGAAATTAGACTTTATAGATGCCTAACTTTATCACTGTAAAAGGAAGGTCTGGTATCTGATTTTTAACAAAATGCATTAACAAATTGCCCAAATATTGCTAAAATCAGAGATTAGGCCTATTTTTAAATTAACTGAAAGTGTTGCTGGTATTTGCCCCAAAAATTAGTGCTGAGGAAATTCGTCACCAAATACTAAGTTCAGAAAGTCATCTTTAACTCTGAATATAAGTATTTATAGATGAACAGCCTATGAAATTAATCAGACAATTATGTTTTCTAAAAGCTGCATTTGTAGAATAAAATTGAAACACTGGAAGGAGAAAACAGGCAGTTGCATATTTAAAAATAGACTACTTTTCAGGGAGAAAGCAAAGATAATAATAAAATACCTATTGGGAAATTTAGAGGAAGGAAATGAGCCAGCAATTAAAAGTATTTCCCTAATGAAGAAAAGCAGTTCTGGCAATTCATTTTGCAGAAGAAAAAAGAGCACCCTTTCTATTAAAATAAGCCAGCAACAAGATGGCCCTGCGCACATACAACAAAACTAGCTTCCTCAAAACTATTTGCACTCTTACCCAATCTCATGTAATGCTTGCTTCTGTCTTACTGTACCTCTGCCTACCCTGTCAGTAAAATACAGCTAAAATTGACTTCTGAATTGTTTCAGATTTTTGTTAGAAAATTGCTTTTACATTTCTGAACATTATTAGTACCCACCAGCTAAAAACAGCACAGGAGGGGAGAAGAGAAATGATAACTCATGTAGGACTTGAGCTAGCTCTGCATTGCAGCTGATGGAAACCCTCTTCCAGCCAGCACGTGTGTGGGCACTGAGAAGGGGTGAGAGAGATGCACGGTCACACTCTGTCTTACCAGGGCAGAGGAAGCATGTGGGTATGGGTGTTGCAATTGAATTTCCTCATTTATTTACCTTTTCTTTAGGCAGGCATTGACTGAGACAGGGGCAGGTGGCAAGGATACATGGAGAACATCCCCAGTCTAACAGCCATTAGCAGACGAGATGAGGCAGTATGAGAAAAGATCATCTATCCTGAGATGGCATCCTAATGGGAAGATTAAGGCCAGAGAAAAATGGGGAAAGAGACACTTTGCATGCTGTTGCCATATAACTGCATTTTAACACAGAGTACTGTAATTATAATCATAACATAGCAATGTTATGATGCAATTTTACAGTTTTATAGGATCTGATAACCGAAGAACCCTGAGGAATGCCTAATTTGAACTGGCCTCTCAAAACTTGAAAGCTCTAATTTCAGTAGATAAGCTACATGCGAACTACCACATGAAAGTCTTGCAGAGGATATATATAGTGACTGCTACTTAGGAAGCTCGATTGTTATGAGTGGTTCTCTGATGCTCAGAAGTACTGATTCCATTTCATAAGCACTTTGCATCAAGGAAAAACTCTCTGCTGTTCAATTTCTTAACAAAAGCATTTGTTCTGTATGAATCTCCACTGAGGAAACACATAATTTACAGAACTGCCTTGCTGCTTTCACAATGACAAAGCTACGATCTGTTCTTTTGGGTTTTTTTGGTCTTTTTCTTTTTTTTTTTTAAATATCTGATGTGGGAAGAACTTAGGAAATATATATATATGTATATGGGCATAGTGTACATATTCCACCTCAACAGTCAGCAGAACCTGAAGAGAGCCTGCAAACATCACTGTTGATTACACAAACCTTAGCAAAATCCATTTTGAACAGCTAATATAATATCTAATGAATGAGGGGAACCCAATCTAACAAAAGAGGAAATCCTTTGTCTGCGTGCACTGGGATTAAGAATTTAATCTCACACTATGTTCTCCAAGAAGAGGCTACACGAGTGCTCTGCAGAGCCCTGAAAACCTGTTGTGTGTGTGCAGGAGTCCTCAAACTCAGGTTTTCACTAAGGCCAGTATGGAAGTCACTTTGCCCAGAATCTTACGGGTTTACACCTGGAGGTTGTTACTGTAAACACTAAATGATGTCATCAGCTGGGATGAAACAACAGCACTTAGCTCACAGCTCTCGCCCCTGTGTGCACACAAGACTTTACACAGCTCCACAACATCTTAAACGCCCAGGATTTTAAACCGCATTTTTCTGAGCGCCTGACAGCACCTATAATGGAGAGTCACAGATGCTGACAGACAGTCTGGCAGAGAAGGATGCCATAAACCTGTTATTAATCCAAAAAGCCGCTTAGTCTTTCTGGCTTTGTGAAAAGTTAATGTGGAGCCACTGCCTTTTTCATTATATTCAGCTGCTTTTGAAAGGAAGCTTCCCTCTTGGGGACTGCTATAAAACTGTTAGCCTATTTAGGGGTCATTACAGCGGTCTTATAAAGTCCCTTAGACTGTCTTGTCTTAAGAGACAAGCTTCAAAAGAGCAAAAGTCTCTGCAATGCCTTACTTCAGAGAAGAAAAAAGCCAAATCACCAAGTCACTCAAAAACCAATTACAGCAGGGAAATATTTATTATGCAGTTTTGTTCCCGATTTGCTGGAGCAGGAGTTTGAGAAATGACATTCTCAAAATAAGCCTTTATTAACTGCTCTGTAGCATCCTCTCCACTAAAAGAAAAAAATAGGACCCATTGCAATAAAATGACCATGAAAACACCTAGCAGCAATTTGATTTTGGTGTAATTACGAAACATGTTATAGAGTTTATTTTCTCATTTTTAGATATGTATAAATGACTGAAGTGTTCATAAAACTGAAACTGTAAAAATGACTGTTTGTAAACATAAAAAACTAACTGCCAGGCCTAGACTACAGAGCATCAGTGGTTATGATCCCATGTCTGTTACCAGCCCCATTCCTGGGGGGCTAATGACTCGAGATAATGCCATAAATAATTATATTTTTGTCAAGTTAGCTTTTAAAGATTTAGTATTTTAGTCTTTTAAAGATTCACTTCTTGTGTGGAATATAACCAACAATGTATTTCTGAGAGTGTATACTTTGACATACTTACAGCCACACTTGTGCAATTTTTTCCTCCCCCTAAGAGACATAATAAGTTCTGTTTAATATTATTCCCTTTTCTTTTTTTTTTTTTGAATCCAGGTATTAGAGCAACTTTAAACTCTCTGTAGCCTATTTCTTCCTCCGGTACATATTCAGGAACTGGGATGGGTAAGTCATCCTTGTTTCACATTCTTTGTCCCTTCTCTGTTGGAAGGGACAAGAAGAAAACAGAGTGACCAAGACCCAGCAGTCCTGAGGCCTCATATGAGGAGGGAAAATGGCAAATCTAAATCAGCGAAAAGTGTTACAGATCTGGAGGATTAAGTTAATATTAGAAGGTATAGTTTCTAGTTGATCAGGGCTTTATGTAGGGCAGTGCAGGAAACTGCCTCCACACTCACTGGTGTGCGCTGCAATTCCTGAGCAGTTAACACTGTGTCTCAGGGATCCATCAGGCCTCACAGCTGAAATCATAGGGCAATCAGTTGTAAGAACATGTACGACCGATATTAAGTTAATACAGGCAGGAACATGAGTTTATTAATGCGGTAGCTTTTTACCTGTAGGGATAAAGCCTAATTAGAATCTTTTAAAGGTGTCGTATGTTCACCTCAGCACCAGTCTTCGCCAAAGCCGTGCTGTTCAGTTCAGCTGTGTGCTGTTCAGCGTACAGCCAGACAGCAGCGTGCTCATCACAGAGCCTGGGCATGAGAGGACAAACTGCATCACCATGGCTTCTCTGGAGAACACTCGGTTTAAACAGATTGCAACCAAAACTGGTAGTCTGTTTAACCAGAGCACTTTCTAGTTTAGCTCTCACATACAACACACTTGAATTTTTAGTTACTAAAACATAAGACTGGCTGAAATCCACAATCAATATGCAAAATTTCAAAATTACCATTCATGTCTTAGAGAAAAAGATAGTGATGATTAAAGTGGTTAAGTTGTAGCCCCAATTTCTACTGCTCTTTCGAAAGCCTGCTCTTTGCTTTGGAAAAAGTATGCACTTTGCTTTGTTCGCATATATTTTTCCATATACATCTGTAACAGGAGTTCAGTCAGGATATTCTGTACAAGAATATTGAAAAAACCACAATGTACAATTTTAACAAACCATTCTCACCAGCCACATTTCTTAAGGACTTGTCACAGAAATGCTTCTTTATCTGATCTAGCAGTCATGCTCAAAAAAAAAAATAAATCCCTTGAGAGCTCTCTAATATAAGTGCCACAACTGTAAGACATCATATTTAATCGAGATGCTTGATGAGGTACATGTTGGCTAGACAGGCACTTCGAAGTCACTCCCTTTGCATAACACCAGGCTCCAAACAAGTTTTCTGCAGGATCTGCACTCTTGCTCTTTTCAGGAGAGATACTCTGAGCACTTTGCAATTACTCAGACAAGATCAAGATGCTACATAATATCCTTCCTCTGCTGTCTCTGAAAAGCCCTACTGCCTTCAAACGAACCCAGAACCCAGTTGATCCAATATTCTCAAATATCTCAAAATTATACTAACACATGATTTTCTTTTTGATAGATGTTATTTTTTCCTGTGTATAATTTCCCAATCTATGTTGCTCTTTAAGAGTAGAGTGATTCAAAGTGGAAAAGTTTCATAAACTTGTATTTCCTTTTTTGGCTTTCAGCTAAATACAGGACACTAGAGGATAAACCACAAGGCACTACAGAATTACTTTTGACTTGAAGGGTGTCTTTTCACAATTTCAAGCAAAAAAAGTGATAGCAAACATGTGTATGCCCTCCTAAGCACTGAAAAAAATGTGAAAGATGAAGACATGAGATTTTACGTGTGTTCCAAATCAATCTTTTCTTTGGGGGGGGGGGGGAGCTAGGGGGAGGGGAGTGAGGAGGAATCTCAACATTTTGACCCTGACCAGAAACAGGCCATTTTTATTTTGCCTGATATAATTTGTTGTTGGTATATCCGTAAAAAAAAAACCAACTTGGTCTCTTCACTTCAGATTTAGATAAACAAATAGGTAGCTGAGCAGGGTGGTATTTGGTTTGCACGTTAGACACTTCAGTGCTGCTATTTGCATAAGAGCTAGGTTTCTAAGTGCTCGTTGTCAGAACCACAGACCTAGTAAATGAAGGTTTGCCAGCTCAGCTCAGCAAGCTTTCAGGTCCACTCTAGAGGAAACTGAATACCCACCTTGACTGCACTGCCTGTACTGACCATGGATGAGATGCAGTTGCCTAAGCACAGGAGGAACCCAGGGCCATTTAAGACTTGCAGATATGATCCAGGACCTACAGCAGACCCCTATCCTATAGGAGGAGCAACGGACCATTCAGTATAACCATAGTGTCTAAAATGATACCAGACACCTACAGCTAGGCAACCAAATTTCACCTTAAATTTCCACTGCCTATGATAGGATACTTTAACTCACATACAAGAACTTGCACGTACCTCATCTACCTGACATGTACCTATACTTAGGTATCCAAATTGAAGAGCTGAATTTCACCTTCAATTTCAATATTAACTACAATGAAAAAAGAAAACCACTCATACAGACTCCAGCCTTTCATAGCAATCACAGTAGCCTAGTATTTGATATAGATTCATATACAATATTATGCAGATGTATATTACCCTTAATTGAATGTTTATGTAGCAAACAAAACCTCTGCAGTGTATTTAAGGTGAAGGAGTAATATACCTGACTTATCATGAAGATAATACTAACATAAGAAAATCAACATTTTATGCACTGTTAATGACTGAATGATAGCATCAAATGTTCTATTTCCATTTTTATTGAAAAAAGTTAAAGAACTTAAATCTTTTTCTCACTTACGTTGATATAACTGTAGTCCAGCTGTATAGCACACGGATTACTTTTTCAACAAAATGAAAACTCTCAGAAATAAGTTGCTGTTTCATTCAACTACATAGTCATCAACTGCACACCTGTAAGAATTGGCGTTTTGTTTTCTAGATAAATACGGACATTTGGTGCACTTGCTTATAACTATGGAAGGAAGATGTTCCAAACAACCTCACCAAACTTACTGTAAACCACTGTGCCAGCCAGTCAGTTATACCCCAGAAATAAGCACCCACTAGGCTGCTGACGTGTGGAAGCCACATTGTTGGCCCACTCCTGGATAAGGCTAAACTCAGCAGTAGCGCTTTGGAGCCAGATTATGCCTGTTCTAGCACTAGAAGGCACTTTTGTTCTCATACACCAGGAAGGAGCCATCCACACTTTGCCTGAGGCGGGAATAATGTGAGAAAGCTGCTTGTTTTCTTGTCTGTACTGGAGCAAAAGGGGAATACCTCTGAGAGATCATGGCATTTTATCCCTCATAACATTTTACTGCTCCACCTGTATGAGATCAGACAGATAGGATTTCCATCTGTGATTTCTCCTCCTTCCTACTTTTGTTGCTGAGGCTACAGAAAGAATACTCTAAGAGAGTGATGCTTTCATTTATTTAAAAATTTTAATAGGAACTCGTGAAAAGTCATGCAGCTTGATACAAATGCATGAAGCGAACCTCCAGGAACTGTGTCATATCTCTCTACTTCTGTTAACTGTTGTGCCGCTAAAAAGTCTGGTGAATATGTGAACGTTTGCTGTTCTTTTTTTTTTCTTTCTCCTTGTTATTCACACTGCAATTTGTCGCAGACTCTCCAAAATCTCCATTGCCAATTTTGTGTTCTAGAAATAAATATACTGTTTTATTACTGATGAACTGTGAAAAGCTAGACATGCTGCACATGAATGCATACCAGTGTTACAGAAGAAAACAAAAAAAATCTGTAATTTTCATTACTTATTAATTTCTGTTCTGTGTATGACATACTACAGCTATTAAAAGTGTTTCATCAGCATTTTCTTCAGCAGTTGACAGTATTTAGCTGGCATTTTTGGAAGGACAAATGCACATTTTACAAATGGATCTTTCTTAACTCTGATCTCCCTCTTGATATGAATTTTGAGCTTTGGCCCCATTTATTATTCTCTTTGAAAAGTCTGTATAACTCATGCAATCACAATGAAGACATGCCATTGACTTCCTGATAAATGCTGAAAGCTCTCAAGTTATAATTACTGAATTTACACACAGTCAAAGGAAGTGTCTGACCAAATCTGAAACGATGTACCCATCTGCTTACATGCCAAGTTGTTACTGTTTTGGGATAACAGATCATTGACTCTCCCATATTACAAAAACTTGAGAGATTTTCAGAGTGGCACGGAGTAATCCATCAATGTCAGCAGAATTCCTACAGCTCTGAAAATCTATCCCTAAGGATTGGTGTCACCCAAACTGGAATTATGAGGCTTAGTGTAACAACTTTTTACTTACCTACCCAAATTCCTCTGCACCAACAACTCAGTAATATATTCGCCCTCACTCCCTGCTCCAACCAGCTATGCACAATTTGCTGCATGCTGTTAAATTAGCTAGGGCTCTTTGTTTTGCATGGGTTGATATGAACATTATGCTCTGCTTTTTGCATGACCGAATCAATACAAGTCTCCCTCATGAGGACACTCCAGGTGAACATGGTGAAGAGGGTCAGAAAGGAAGTGACTAGAAAGGAGAGACCTACCCACCCTTCACGGCCACACTAGTATTCAGCTTTCACTAGCTGAATCTATTTTCAGTGAACTTCTGCAAGCAAGGGTTGAGGCATGTATGACTGAAATAATTAATTCAGAAAGAAAGTACAAGGTCTGTTGTTGATACCGCTCATAGCTCTTTTCAGTCATGAGTTCAGCAATTCCAGAATAATTGTAATGTGCTTTAGGAACTTGGAGATGAAGAGGGATATGGAAATGTAAAATATTATCATCAAGAAAATTCAAAGGCAGATTCCATTAAATTCTGAATCCCCTGTCTCCTTCCTTGCTATAAAAATTCATTATCATCAGCATGTTAAATTAAATGCCTTGTGTGCCAACATAGCTAAGCATGTGGAAATGAACTCAGGATTACCATGGAGAACTGTGAATTCCCTTACTTAGGAGTGGGGAAACTTGTTTTTAATTTCTTTCCTTCCCCGTTCCTCCCCAAGTTTAAAGGAAATAGAGACTGAATCTCACATCCAGTCTTTGCCTTTTTCTTTTTTAGCTGTACCTGGGTTATTAGCAGAACCATCACCCCTTGAGTTTAGATTGAGAATAATGGAAATGTTGCCAGACTCATTGCTACAATACTTCTTGCAGAGCTGGCAATGAATTCAGTCCAGCTGAAGACTGTAGCAAGATCCAGTGCAAGTGTCAAGATGACCTTGATTTAAGCAAGCAATTAATAAATTCAATACAGAAAGATATACGAGGCTTTTGTCTAGTTTACCATTTTGCAACTGAAAGCCTGAAAGAAAATGAGACAGTGATATATCAGTCTGCTGGTCAGCTAGAAAGTGTGACATCACTGGTGGAAAACTCAGCTGGACAAGTGGAAAAAAGCGAGTAAATTAATGATTGTCCCAGATTCTAGTTGCAGGTGACATACTGCTTTGTGGGATTTAGTAAGAGTATAGCACTAGGATGTTTCATGATCTATGCTGTTTCTAGATCAATTCACTTTCTGGCTTTTATTTACAGCTATTAAAAATAATCAGCTAAATACTGGATTTAGCAATAACTTACAGAAATTTAGTTTGACTTAGGATGTCATCTGAAGCAGCTTGCTTTTTTGAGAAAGTTCAAATACAATTTGAACATCACATGAAGAAGTAAGGAACATTTTTTTCCCTTGACTCAGACTGAAAAAAGGAGACTTGATTTTTCTGAAAATAAATTACATTTTCCATCTCCATCACCTCCAAAGTAATAAGGTAATTTTCTAAAATAGACTCTTGAAAAGTGTGAATAAAAACATCTTAAAATAGCAATAACAACCTTTTTAGAAAAGAGTGTAATAAAAGTTGTTTAGAAACACTTGAAGAAAATCCTAGACATCTTAGCCTACAATTACTATATCATTTAACAGCAAATTTTAGCTCTCTTACAACAAAAATAATGACATCTAAATATTCTGCTACATAGAAAAGCAAAAGATATAGCCATGATGGTTTCAGTGCAACTCCAGCATATCCCAAGACTGTTCCTCCAGTACATCCTAAATCTCTGTTGTAACTTTGAAGCTTCTAACTATGAAAATAATAATATGACATTTAACTTAATTTAGTGAGTGGATACCAATAAGAGCACAAGAACAGCTGTACTCTCTTAGGCCAAACAGCCTTTTAGTCTGGTACCCAGAAGTGACTGGAGTGATGCCTAGGAAGAGTAAAGGACTTGGGGCAAACAGTGGCAATTCCCCATTTTTCCTAGGTTCCAGTGATCTGCTCTTCAGAAACTCCCGTTGTGTTTAATAATCCTTGATAAATTTCTATTCCATGAATTTGTCTAATTTTGTAAGTTTTGCATCTGCAACATTTGGTGTCAATGAACTTCAGAGCTTTCACAGTTTAATAACGTGCAGTAGAGAGGAATCATATGGCATGCTTGTTTAATCCTCTAGAACATTATGGAAACATCAGAGTCGTGAACAGCTCACATCTGAACAGAGACTTCTGGGCTTAAGTTATACTGGCTTGAAATCAGCAAGACAACTGTGTTTTAAATACAACTGAACATGAAATGGTGTAAGGAAACATAAGATAGGGTCTGAAATGGCAGAAAACCTGACGTAATACCACTTCCAACAGTAAAACACATTTTTTTAGTCACAGTAGTGTTAGCCCTGGAAATGCCAGGGCTGTACTAGATGACCAAAGGTTAATCAAAGATTGAGAAAAATATTTGCAAGCCTACAGGAGGAGCCCAAATTTTCTCTCCCTCTCTTGAATGAATCCTTTACGTACCCCAAAAATCACATGATGTAGTAATTATTAACTGTGAACAAGAAACAACTATACTTCCCTAAAATTAAAAATAAGAATGAATGCAACTTTTGTTATGATAAAGATTTTGCAAGTAGACCGGGTAAGCTGCAGCCATGTAATTAAATCAGTTAAAGTGGATTTCTTCACTTAGAACTTAAAGTGATCTTAAAACAAAATTTGCTGTTTCCCTCATTTAGGCAAGGGCTCAGTATTGTTTGAGCTTAATAATATAGTCTAGGATCTGTCCCCAAAATGAAGCAAGGTTAGAAAGCAGGTATCAAAGATAAAACTGATTGTCACTTTGGTTTTTTAGGTTTTTTTTTCACATGGCTTTTTGCAAATACAGATTTCAGAATAGAAGTACCACTCTTTTGCTCTCTAAAGAATCAGCCAACTTCAGTGACAAATCTTTGTTCTGCAAAGCTTCATTCCTCCCCACTTATACGTCAGATGCTTTAATTTAAATAAAAATCTGGTTAAACCTTTGTACTGAATATGCATTACTTTGACACTTTATAATCCACATTAAAATGTGACTAAGCATTAAAAAAGAATTCTGTCCTGATGCAGAGATCAATAGCATCCCAGATTTTATTACACTGAATGAGTATATCAAAATGTTGTCCATGGAATTCACTCTTGCATTGTTGAGGATCACTGAAAGGGAAAGGAAGATACAAACACTATTTAAGCAAAATATTTGAACTAGAAATTCAAAAGCTAAACAAGCAGGCTACTCTACACAGGTAAGTAAAGGCTCTAAGAGATGGCAAGTCAGAAAACCATCTTTAGAAGTAATGCATGTCTCATAGCTTGGGATGAGGGAAGAGAACAGAAGTACTCACTAAACTATAGGATAATAAGGATTTTTTTCTTAAATGCAGAACATTCTTCTCAGTAACTCTGAGGGACTGTGGTTTCCGAATACAGTGTTAGTAACACTGTTCTTTATTTCGAAGTCCTTCAGATGTAACTCGCATTAAAACATTGGGATGGGAAAAAAAAAAAGAAAAAAAAAGAAAAAAAAAGAAAAAAAGGAACAAAACAGAGGCAGGCTTGGCCAAACTGACAGTTCACGATGCAACTATGATATTGTTTAGTTTTGAGGCTTCAGTTATGCATGGACAAGTTTTTCTACTTTTAATACAGTGCAGTAGAGCACTTATCATTTGTCTGGCTGACTGAAATTTAATCTTAACCACTTTTTTTTTCCTTGCTCAGACTTGCAGTAAGAACACAGCAGTGGGCATACTGACACTGCTGTCAGTAGCTGAGAGTAATTGCTCTCAAATCCCGAGGGTTATAAAACTCAATCCCTTCTGTTTCTTTGCCAGTCAGAATCAGACATCTTCACTTCCATGAGTGACTGGGACTGATAAGGGAGAAGTCTTCTTCTGGGCAGAAACTCTGGGAGAAAATGCAAAATTCAGCAAAAGATTGTTGCCAGTAGGAAATCCACCAGTGTTGTTCTGACAGGGGCAAGACGCTTTTCAGGTCTAAACTACAGGGATTGCTAAAATTTACATTTCAAACAACATCTAGAGAAACTAAAGAAAGGAGAGAAAAAGAAAGAACAGTGTCTTCAGTTAGTAACAACTCTATTTTAGTTAAAAGGAATACAGAGCAGGAGATATCAGTGACATCCACAGGAATAAGTGAATCACTTCACTACTTTAATTAAATTTGTTTTGCACTGAAATAGCCACAATTTTCTATGCTCACGAGTACTATATTGGGAGGGGTGGAGAAAGCAAGATACAGTCGAGTTTGATTTGACTTAGCATGATCAGCATGCTGTTTCTTGCTTGGAACTGAAACTTTTTCTGTCATACAGTTGCAATCATTCATTCTGTTCTAAGACTTTATATGAAAAATTATGTTTTTCTCACTCTTTTCATGGTGCAAAGCAATAAAAACTTGCTGTTAGCATGGCTGCACTCAGCTGAAGCCTGACTATGATTTAATCTATTATTTTATTGCTGGATTTCGTTTTGATATTTGAAGTTTGTGAAAGACTATTGTTTTGATATAGTATCTTTACACAGTGGCAACAAATTTGAAAGTAATTCACACGTTCCAAAGTTATTTCGTGAAGTTTGTCATCTTCTGCTAATGCCAATGCAAGCTATACATTAGAGACTGCTCCATTTCAATTTCTCTGTATTTTACTTTTCAGTGTTGTACTGTTCACTGGAGGTTAAGCAGTCACAAGGATCAGGGACAGAGAATGGCAAAGCAAAGGACCAAGCAAGTTGCCTAGAAATCTTCTATAAAGCCTGCAGCTGGAGCTGCTTTACAGAAGATCTGGGATAAAGGACAAAAATCATAAATGCAGAAGGAGAATCACCTCTGTATGGAGTTCCACATAGCCATAATCACAGGATATCACTTGAAAAATGATGCATATTTTAAACTATGGAAAAATTACTACGCAACATTTGTGCAATGCACAATTATATAGTAATGCATTATTAGCCTTTTCCAGTGCTCAGTGGCCATGCCTACATTAGCAAGTACTGTGACAAAACAGGAATGCATTTGTCGATAACCTAGTGGTGGATACTGGGGACCCAATATCCATACTAGATGCATTTCAGGGATCAGTTCCTTTTACAGTAAATGCAAAAGAGCAACAGGCAACAAGAACCTCAGCTACCTGCCTTCATTACCTTTATGGCTACAGGACTTCAGGGATTAACAGAAAAGTTGGTCATAGGATGACCATGAATCTGAGTTTATTTTAACAATATTAATACTCATTTAATTAACAACAGTGAGTTATTATAGAGCATACTTTTCTTTTATGAGAGTATGTGAAGAAAGGTAGTATATTTGTCCTATTTTTCTCCTTGCTTGAAAAGAAGACATGCCAAACTAGACACATTCATTAAGACGTATTTTCACGCTCATTGCTTTTTCAAGGACTTACAGTGTTCACAGCAACAAATTCCACCCAACACATTGCATTTCCTAGGCTCTATTTATTCTAAATAAAAGGCACTTCTGAATGTGCTGAGCACAATAAACAAAAGCAGTAGATTACCCAACAAACAAAAAACCAACCCCGACTCCCAAGACTGGAGAGAAGAGTTCCAAGAAAGATGGGGCGGGGGAGGGCAGAAAAGAAAAGCTAGACTTGAAATTATAAGATTGTGAAATCCCAGAAATTTAAGAAACTGACTCTCTAGAAAGAAGAATTGTTGATATAAATGGCACTTCATAGAATCATAGAATGGTTTGGGTTGGAAGGGATCTTAAAGATTGTCTCATTCCAACCCCCCTGCCATGGGGCAGGGATACCTTCCACTAGACCAGGTTGCTCAAAGCCCCATCCAGCCTGGCCTTGAACACTTCCAGGGAGGGGGCATCCTCAACTTCTCTGGGCAACCTGTTCCAGTGCCTCACCACCCTCACAGTAAGGAATTTCTTCCTAATATCTAATCTAAATCTACCCTCTGTCAGTTTAGAGCCATTACCCCTCATCCTATCACTACACTCCCTGATCAAGAGTCCCTCCCCATCTTCCCTGTAGGCCCCCTTTAAGTACTGGAAGGCCGCTATAAGGTCTGCCCGGAGCCTTCTCTTCTCCCAGCTAAACAACCTCAACTCTCTCAGCCTTTCTTCATAGGGGAGGTGCTCCAGCCCCCTGATCATCTTCGTGGCCCTCCTCTGGACCTGCTCGAGCAGGTCCATGTCTTTCTTATGTTGGGGGCCCCAGAGCTGAACACAGGACACCAGGTGGGGTCTCAGGAGAGCAAAGGGGGAGAATCACCTCCCTCGACCTGCTAGCCACACTTCGTTTGATGCAGCCCAGGATACGATTGCCTTTCTGGGCTGCGAGTGCACATTGCTGGCTCGTATTCAGTTTTTCATCCACTAATACCCCCAAGTCCTTCTCAGCAGGGCTGCTCTCAATCCACTCATCGCCCAGCCTATATTTGTGCTTGGGATTGCCCCGACCCATGTTGCAGGGGCAACTTGTACTTGGCCTTGTTGAACCTCATGAGGTTCACATGGGCCCACCTCTCAAACCTATTGAGGTCCCTCTGGATGGCATTCCTTCCCTCCAGCGTGTCGACCACACCACAACAGCTTGGTGTCGTTGGCAAACTTGCTGAGGGTGCACTCAATCCCACTGTCCATGTCGCTGACAAAGATGTAAACAGTGCTGGTACCAATACCAAGCCCTGAGGAATGCCACTCATCACTGGTCTCCACTTGGACATCGAGCCGTTGACCGCAACTCTTTGAGTGCGACCATCCAGCCAATTCCTTATCCACTGAGTGGTCCATCCATCAAATGCATGTCTATCCAATTTAGAGACAAGGATGTCATGCAGGACAGCATCAAATGCTTTGCACAAGTCCAGATAAATGATGTCCATTGCTCTTCCCTTATCCATCAATGCTGTAACCTCGTTGTAGAAGGCCACCAAATTTGTCAGGCGTGATTTGCCCTTAGTGAAGCCATGTTGGCTGTCACCAATCACCTCCTTATTTTCCACGTGCCCTGGCATAGTTTCCAGGAGGATCCGCTCCATGATCTTGTCAGGCACAGAGGTGAGACTGACTGACCTGTTGTTCCCTGAGTCTTCCTTTTTTCCTTTTTAAAAATGGGGGTTATGTTTCCTCTTTTCCAGTTAGTGGGAACTTCACTGGACTGCCATGACTTCTCAAATATGATGGATAGTGGCTTAGCCACTTCATCCACCAGTTCCCTCAGGACCCGCGGATGCATCTCATCACCTCCCATGGACTTGTGCACCCTCAGGTTTCTTAGATGGTCTCGAACCTGATCTTCTCCTACAGTGGGCGGTTCTTCATTCTCCCAGTCCCTGCCTTTGCCTTCTGCGACTTGGGTGGTGTGGCTGGAGCACTTGCCGGTGAAGACTGAGGCAGAAAAGTCATTGAGTACCTCAGCTTTCTCCATGTCCCAGATAACCAGGTGTCCCATTTCCTTCTGGAGACAGCCCACATTTTCCCCAGTCTTCCTTTTATCACCAACGTACCTATAGAAGCTTTTCTTGTTCATTTTTGAATGTCCCAACTGATTTCTCAAATATGCCCCAGAATAACCCCTGTCTTTGAGGTCTCTGTAACTACAGTGTAGTACACTTTTCCCCTCTTAGCCTAGCACCCACAGGACCGTGGAGGCTGCCTTTGTACTGGCCAGTCCTGAGCACCAGTTAGTTAGCACATATGGGATGCGATTCTGATGCTTCCACCCTCCAAAAAACTCCTCTGGCTTAGTGGGAGACACTTCAGCTTCTGACAGTCCCAAAGTTGTTCCAGGTAGAAGACGTTAATGTTTGGCTTTGTGACCGTTGGGAAGAAATATGCCTTAGCCATGGATGCTCCTGTCTTCAAAGGGAGACTCCTTGATGCTCTCATTTGCCAGGAAGCCAAGAAGTCAACTCAGTTGCACTGCGCCACAAGAATACCGTCTTTTTGGGGTTGACCTTTGCAGTTGATTTGGACTGCAGACAACCTACTTCTCCATCTCTCCCAAGGCTATCTGCTTTGGGGATTTCTCTAGGACTGTTACATTTGTGCCCATCTGTACAAGATGGGATCTCACCCTTTTTACACCTGTCCCTCTTCAGAGCTTGCTCACTCTCTCTGGCTATATTATGTAGTGGGAACGAAACCTTAATAAACCTCTTACGGAGTATGGCCCCAGAGACTTACATGTTCTCCCTCCTCTGTATTTGGTCTCTAAAGTACCAATCACAAATCAACCAAATGGGACAAACCTCCATCCTTGGGAACCTTTTTGGATTTACAACATTCTAGTCCCTAAGTGGTACATTATAATAACCCTACTAAACTAGGAGAAAAGAGGAATATTTTCAAGATTGTCATACTGTTTTATAAAGTGTTTATGATAAGCATTTGTTATACATTGATTTTACCCTATAATCTCCAGCTTGCTATCAGCTCTCCAGAAAGACCACACATGCTACATGCCTAGAAAATCTGGCTTGCCGCAGAAACCTGTTCTTCCTGTCCTTTGCCTTTCTTTGGGCATCTCCAGTTTTGCGGGTTTGTGCTGCCACAACACTGCACCTGTGGACCACAAAATTCCTATTCTCCAGCAACACAATGGGACTTGGATGTCTTGTCTTCTCCTTCCCAAGGCCCTGCCCATTTCTGAAGGTCCTGCACATGAAATGGCCATAGCCACTGCTTCTGCTAGTCTCTGCAATGCAGTTCAACTTCCAGAGAGTTCAGTTCAAGAGAACAAATTTATTCAAAAAAGCACCTGAATGTGTACATCATTTTGCATGAGTTCTGTCCTGAATCACAGGGCCAAACCAATGCAGGAGGTGAAACAGAGTTGTGAAGAGAGACAGCGAATGTCCTGGGGTCCCTAGTGGCTGCACTGCTCCAGCTCTTGGACCAGAGAGACAGCATCTCTAAAGAGAATCTGACCATTATCATGTTTCCTACATATAGGAGCGGGTCCATTCTGGCTACTGAAAAGATGTGATAAACTGATTTATAATGCACTTTCTAAAGCTGTTCCTGAAGGCCTGAACTTCATGTTCCACTCAAGCTGATGTTAAAACAGCCTTTGGATTAGGGCTGATGGGAGACCCAGCATGGTGCATCTGTGAAGTTACAGAACAATTCCCAATAACTCCAATGGAAAAACATGAATGAAAAATCTCATTACCTTAAAATATCAAGGAAAGCCAGTGGAAGTAAGCTATGCTCCACACAGGTTCATTTTATTATTTTCCACATTATGTCTGTATAGATTTGATAACACAGGAAATATTTAGAGTTATTTTTAAACAGTGTGCAGAAATTTCTGCATACTACCTTCCCTTTTGTCCTTGGTTGGGTTTTTTTGGGGGGGGTGGGGGGGTGGGGTTTGTTTTGGTTTGTTTTTTTTTAAAGCTGAATAGAAAGTAAACTCATCATTATAAAGAAGAACAGAAAACAATATCAAGTGAAAATTAAAGATATGTTTTCATCATTGTCAGCCTTCCTGTAAAAGAGGTCTTCCACATTTGCATGGCAAGCCTACAAAATACTTTAAAGAGAAACAGTATCTGTGATGGAGGGATGTTGTAATTCTGTAGTGTCATTAAGTATGAGTGGCAGGTAGTACTCATTCTCCGGATTTTCTTCAGCTAGAACTGCAACACACACAGAAGAAGGGTTTAAAAAAATCAATATGCTCTCCAGCACTACCGATAAGCTCCCAAGCTGCAGAAGACTTTGCGACATATGGATTCTTCCACTGTGAATATCTGTTGTACACTTTACCTCCTCTACAAAGCTGGGCATCAAGGTTTTTTTTGTAAAATGCCTGTGTGTTGTAGTAGAGATTTACAACAGAATCCGATAATGTGTAAAACCACAACTCAGTTATCTTATTGTGCTGGGAAGACCTTAGAAAAGGAGAGGGCTGCAACAGAACACAAAACCTGAATTTAATAAACTCAGTAAGGGTGATGTACTTTTGAGGTTAAGAAACTATAAGGCCATTAATCTGTCAGGAAAGATGACCCTCAAAAAATACCATTCTACATATGTCCATTTGCAAGCATTCATTTTTTTCCTGAATGTTGCCATATATAAGTGTTAGAGGGGGAGCTCTGACCCATTTTGCTTAAGAGCTTGGAACTCAACTGAATGGAGACACTGCATGGAGAACGATGGGTAAGCCACGGAAGGATCAGCTGCACGAGCTTTCCTGTACCTGAGACATCTTCCACTTTACCTGCTAAAATAATTAGAAGCAGGATTGATCTGTGTTGTGCCCGAGTGAACTGCTACTGATGGCCAGATGAGGATTACAGGGGGCAAAAAACAAATCATAAAATCAACATGCAATTCAAAAATATAATTTACCAACGAGCGACTTCTGTGTTTATGCAAAAGGAAACATAATCAGTACTGTGCAAACTGGGAAGCTTAAAAAACAACAAACACAAAACACACCTCTCAGATAGCATTATTATTTTTTGACTCATGCTGTAGAGACACCATTGTCTCTACAGATGGGTTTTATATTGTTTTGTTATTGTGTAAGATAGCAACCCAAAACCTGAAAGCTGTTTTGTTTGGCTGAGAGTGAGCTCCTCAGAACTGAAAAATAAATAGCACTGTTACTTTGGAAGCAGAATATAAAGACTGAAGACATTAGGCGTAGCTTATTCCAAGCTGTATTTTATTGAAAAATAGGATGTAGATTTTATTAATAAGAAACCCCCAAACCTAATACTTAAAAACCCCCCAAACAGTAAAAATACAATAATTATAATATTAACACTTGCTGCCTGTGTATAAAGGCAAAATCAATTCAGCCAGTGTGTTTATGTAGAACCACTAAGATAAAATAGTAGAATAGAAGAATTCCCACAAATCATCATAGTCAGAGACATTTTGCACCAATCAATCACAACATAACATCATGGTCGACTTCTGCTCTCCCTACACTACTTGAAACTGAGAGCAGGTTTAAAGACAGAGCTGGTGCTCACTTGGATTTACATTATGTCCATATGAGGGCAACCTGGCAGTTAAAGTTTTTTAAACAAGCAACCAGAGGTTGAATGAAACCATAAAACAGAGAGAGAACGTCCCAAGAATTCATGTAGATGGATCTGACCCATGTTATTCTTCTTTGGAAGATCAACAATCAAATAGTATGGGCAAATTGTTTCAATGACCAACCTGAATTTTTTTCCAATTTCTCATTTCTCTAGAGTCTTTTCCCCTTCACATCTGGATATCACTCTCCATAAAGACCAGGCAAAATCTCACAAACTGAGGTGTTTACCCTAACTTCTAAGAAAGAATTCAATTTTATTTTATTTTAATACTACTTTCTTTTCCAGTTCTCCAGCGAGAACTGCTACAACATGGGACTTCCCATAACTGTTTTCCAGCAAAGAGACAGACATCCTGAAGAGACTATCTTCAAAAGTCAGAAAGGACAGGCTCCAGCCTCAGGACAGGAGAAAAAGCTGGCTTCCGTGTGCTGACAGGGTCACAAATACAAAGACCATGAGGTTCTCTTCCCCTATCAATGTTTGAGCACACTGAGGTAAATGTCTTCATTTTTTACTTACCCCCAACCAAAGATAACAAATTGAATAAAAAAATAGATGGGATGAATTTCTACCTCAATCTGGGTGGTGTTGTCATGTCCCTCTTCAAGGAGCAGGTCCGTAAAACCCCCCGGCTCAGAGGAATCCTGCCCCATGCTGGCTCTGTTGGTGTCGACTGATTTGAGAGACTCTGAGTGCCTTCTCCACCTGTGGCTGCTTACATGTGAATCCACTCGCACATTCTCCTCCACTCGAGGGAAACTCTGAACAACTTCATAAAACACACCTATTTGACAAAAAAAAGAACAAGATTATAAGTAAGTGGAACTTTGGTTTACCAGTCATAATTGAAAACCTAGGAATAGTAATTTTTTATAAATGTTTTGAACAAGTCCATAGAATAGCCATTTATACCTCTGATAAAGTTTCTACAACAACAACAACATAAGAATTAAAAGAATAGATAGCATATTATACTTCTACAAAATTCAAGAATTTAGACTAAGTTTTGCAGACTCCTCTAAACGTCCTAAATGTTTTATTTTCCTGCTTATTTTATGTCTGGGAAAAGTTTTCCCTGTAACTTTTGTAACTTTGTTACTTGCCTACCCCTAGGTGTCACTTTACAAAATAAAATAAATCTGAGAAAAAAACATCAGTTAATCATCTAACAAAACGAAAGTAGAAGAGGCAGAGAAACACTGCTACGGACTTAGTTTTTGCTACTGATTTTATGTAGAAAGAGCTTGGAAGCCATGGTGAAAGGCAAATAAACTTTATGAGAGGCATGAAATTCCCATAAACATCTGTTCAGTGCAAAAATAAAGCTGCCCCATTGTATAAGTGATAAATGCGAATGATGTGTGAAGTCTGCAGACACCCACTATATCTCCTGCAAAGGGTGAGCAGTTGGGTGGTGTGTTTTACGTATTCCTTTTGGACTTTATTCATGCTCATTCACAACTTCTTCATGCTAGTAAAACTATTACTAAGACAAAACCATAAATTCTTCAGTAGTTTCCAGTTTGCCCAATCCAAAAGCCAATCAAAGTATTTTTTTGTTAATTTATTTCAGTTAACTCCATCAAGAGGGGGTAGAGTAATTTTGCATACTTTGCACCAAAAATCAGGTACACTTTTCATACTGTCTTTGGGTCCAAAAGGCGAAGTAGAAGGGTGCTTCGTGTTTTTCATGTGCCAGGAAGAAGGGGATCTTGTTCAAAAAACAGAACTGTGAGGTTCCAAATGAACTCTCAAGAGAAGTGGCAAAGTAAAAGAAAAATACTGAGAGAAAGGATAGACTGGTAAATAAATTAGTTGTAGAAATATTTCCATTGCTTCTGAGCAAAGGAAGGCAACCCTTCCAAGGTCCTTACTAAGCATTGCATATGTTGTCTAGGTACAGAAGAGATGGAAAAATAGAAGATTACCTATGAAAGGTTTAAATAAGAAGTAAGATTTTCCTGCATCATAGCAGGAACAGGTATAGGAGCCACGGATATAGGAGAATCTGCCAGACATTGTTCTTGATAGACCAGAAAGAGTTACAGTACAGAAACAGTCTCTAATATGCTTTAGGCTCTGTGTGATTCCATTTTTCTATCAAATTCCCCAAAATCTACTAAACTTTTTTCCGAAGCTATTTAATCACTCTCAGCCACACTGAAATTAATGTGAGTCGAAGGTGCTTTATCACCTAGAGAAATCAGAACTTAATAGAGATGCAAAATAAGCAATCTCGGGCCATAACTTCCCTCAGACACCAAGTAATCAGACTTCTTTTCTTTTAGTTGGTGGTTTTTTGAAACCTGTTTCCTTGCATTTCTTAAAAGCCTTAGAACACTTGTCTTTAACAAATTGCCTCCGCGCTCCCTGTTTTATCAAGCAATCAGCTGCCAGATGCAGAGGGACAGCTCAGCAGATGAACTAACTTATTCCCCTGCAGTCCTTATCGAAATCTATTCAAAGCTGCCCTCCCTGCTTCAGCTTGGAGGCACTCACCATGCTGTTATGGGGATAAGGGCATCAGAAAGCTGACAGACACAGCAAACTTCTCAGATATAATCACAGATAGGCGCTTTCTGCCTGCGATACGCAATGCCCGAGGCTGGATCCGCAGAGGCAATGTTTGCCCTCCCACCACAGCCGAGTCTGCAGCACTAAGACACCTCGGCACCTTCTGTGAGGCACGGGGAGCATTAGATGCCTACAAACAGGGGTCCCAGGACACAGTGCAACAGCTACTTGCCTGCAGGAACTCACTCTTTTCTTCTGAAGCACTTTTCATGGCTGCCCTTGGTGGCTCAAAACCCACATTCAGAGAGAGAGAGAGGAAAAAAGCATATTTACCCCCATTTTGCACTCCCACTGCAGCCTACTCTTTTTATGGCCAACAATCAACATGTTGAGGCAATCACCTAAACTAGCAAATAGAAAATGTGAAAGTTAGGGGAGGGTCTTAAATCCTATTCACCTCAGGCTGAGCCTCGTCTGTAAAGGAAAGCAATTATACTTTGTTCTCCCACATCCTGAAGAGAAATGAATGTGGTTTCTAAGCTTTAAGGTGTTGTAACATAAACTGCTTTTAAAAATAATAATAATATAATGCTGGAGAGAAGGAGATGATAAGCACTTTGGGGTATTTCCACCGACTTGGAAAGTCTACGCATTTTTCTCCATAATTTTCTTTTACAGTGTAATTGCACCATGGCATCTGCAAAATTTGGCATGGGCCATTCCCCATTAGAGAAATCTTTGATGTCGTCAGTGCACAACTTTTATCCTGTTTCAACTGTTTTAATTATGTGATTTTTCTCCTGAAACATAGAAAATGTTCTAAACTATATGGTTCCTGCCATTACACTGATAAATATTAGTTTACAGGTATAAGCTATACTGACATAAGGAAGCTTTATAATCATCTGTATTCAGAATGCATTATATCTGTCTAAATTTAATAGTAGCAACAATTAAAAGCATGAACTGATAACATTTTGAGTTTAAAACTAGTCTTTGGGGGTTTTTTTCACCATTATCCGTGAAAGTTTCTACCGGTGTTATCACTAGACTAGTTAACTGTCCTGGACTGGCAGAGCAGGGATACTGAAGCTACAATGTGGGACAAAATCTGGATGTGTTTTCAGGGAATAGAGAAATTTACTGTAGGCTTCCTCCTTCATTAAACCTTTTCCTTAAGCCACTGGGGATGGAGAGAGAGAGACGATGGGCTTGGCCAGATCAGCTCTGATCCAGCATGGTGTCTCTGGTTTATCCCAACAGATCTCTAATGCTGAGAAAGTGACTAACAAGATTTTTTTAAAATGAGCTGAACAGGATGTTTTCCTTTTATGTAAATATAATTTAAATATATAATTTCTCATGTAATGGATAGATAAATTAATTTTCAAGTTCTGAATGCAGGCAGCTCATTAAGAAAAAGCATTCAGAGACCTAAAATTCCAATACTTCACAAGTTAGAACTATTTCATGTTTCTTGTTGAAATCTCTGTGTAGCTAATAAATCACATAAAAGGCATTTTAGAGGAAATGTACCAAAGTATTATACTCTTATCTTTTAGATCTCGGAGCTTGCACCTAATTAACACTGAAGGAGAACATGTCATTCAAATCAACTGAAAAGCAGCCAGATGCTGTAATATCTGATTAATAATAAAATCATAATATTGGTAAACATAGTTGAGTACTAACGTGTTCAACTTGTATGAACAGAAACTCAGAACTACAATAAGCCTTCAAGTCTGTTAAAATTGGAACTACAATTTTCAACTGATATTTTTATATGCAAACCACAAGAGTGTTATAGATAGTCCTGTCACTGGCATGCAAATACCTTGGTATGAAGGTCTGTAGAGCTGATACTGTACTGGAGTACTTTGGAAGTAGTAAAAATAGAGTACAGGTCTTTCTAATGCATATGTAATTAAGCTGGTGTTTTGGTCTGATCCTTCAGCTCTTGTCCTTGATGTTTTCATAAAACTAGCAATGAAAATCATGATTTCTGCAACTCCTTTCTCCCTTGGGTTACGTTAAAATTTAAGAGTTCAACTCTGTGTTGAATAAAGCTAGAAAGGCAGGGGGGCGGGGGTAAGGGAAACAAATCTATAAAAAGCTTTCACTGCTCTGAGATTATTTGGAGTTAATGACTGACTGTTGGCAAGTTCAGAAACTCTTGTCGCAGTTGGCCAGTTCAGCCCTTCATAGTGATTGATCAGAATTACCACCAAAGGCCTTAAGGGAATAGGGGCATCATTCACACAAACTGGAAAGACCTATGCAGAATATCTAGAGAGAAGACTGAGGAAGGAGAATGGGTGAAAATTACAGACAGATTCCCTTTCGCTCACATCTAAGGCAGGTGCTTCATATTTTCTTCTGTACAGGTTTACATGCTCACAGGAAAAAGACACTTAAAAGATTTTGGCATCTATTGCCTAAACCACCATGTACCCAGATAATAGCTTTTTGACTACCTTAGCTTACATTTTAACAGGTACTAAACAAGCTTTTAAACTGTCTTAAGCTAACCTGATGGAGGACACACAACTGAAACCTGTATCTTCTTGTACATCAGGACCTGACTTTTGAGGTGGCTCTGCTAGTCTGAGGTTTTGGGCAGGAAGATGTGTGTCCTGTACTACAAAATACACAGAACTGCTTAACACTTATGTCATTAACATAAATCAATGCTGAAAGCGGACAACTGAATACGTAGAGAAGTTCGTCTACTTCAATATTGTGAATTACGCAAGCAGCTCTTATAGATTGGAAGTGTGAATTGGGCTATACAAGAAAGATTTGCTGAAAGGGAAGAAGTCACCTGACTATGGCAGGGGCATGGGTTCTCTGCCAAGCTTGCCCTCAAACAAAAAGGTAAATATTCTAAGTAAATAAAACCAAAAAGAGACAGCAGAGCTTGACAAGTAAGACAGTTCTGATTTAGTAGGGAAGTCTGGTCTGCATAAAGCTTTATTTAGAATTAAGATCTAGCTCTCACTTTACAAGAAAAAAGAAACATTCAAAATTTTATGGACAGCAAGGTAACTAAAGGAGAAAGAAACCCTATTTTGAAACAAAAAGGGTAAATCATCTACCACTCATTCAACCGTTTTTGGGTTTTTTTCCCCTTTTCCATGAGGTCAAACAGAGGTTTGTGGAATGTTTCAGCACATCAGAATTTCAGAATTGCATTTCTGAAAAACATGTGTTAATTACATTTCATGATTGCACATATTTAGGCCAACTCTGCAATTTGACTAATTTCATAAATGCACCATAATCAACACGACTTTTTTTTCGAAAGCCCAGAAATACTCACACGTTGAAACCTCTATTCAACAGATTGCTGGTGAGATATAGTATCATCTTTCTAAATCTGCCACAGCACAAATGCCAGCAAAATCAAATATCAAATACACAAATTTATTCAGCAAGGAACTGAAAATGCCATCATACTCCTTTAACTTAAGTAACTTTCTATAACCTGTCTCATGAATCTTTATTTCTACTCTGACCGTTTTATTAGTAAAGATGAGAAACCAACAAATGTTGGTGGAAGATATGAATACTGGACCCATGAAGTGATAGACTCTTCAAAACATAAATGTTCCTTTAAAGGATTCTCCAAGTAAAGTGCTCATATACTGAATGCCCAATATCACAGCAAAAACAATCACACTTCTCATAACAAGAAGAATTTTGAGTTTAAATTATCTCTGCTGTGAACAGCTCAACACTGTAGAGACTTCTTTTTCTGCTGTACCTGATTCATGGGACTAGGACCAATTCCATCTTTCTGACCTTAATTTAGGAAAGAAATAAAATATATGCTTGACTTTCAATATGTCCATGATAATGATAGGATAAATTTCTTAACAAACTCATAAATAACATGATTTGTAAAAACTATCCCACAGACAATTAGCACACAAACAGTCGTGTCAATTTGGATCATGATCTCAAAACCAACAAAAGACCACACCCTGACATTTTCTTTTTAAAGCTTGGCTGAGACAACTAAAAGAATTTTAATATTATGTGGGAGAATGATGCTTAGGATGATCCTATTTTCACCAAGCAGGGGATGAGAATTTGCGTGGCCTGCAAAGGGAGTCAGAGGTTAAAGATAATAAAATACTGAATGATGGCAGATTATGATCACAGTACTGAAAATACTGCTGTTGAATTGTATGCTCAGAACAACAGTGTCTAAAATAATAACACCATCTTGATGCATGTTTTTTTTGCTATTATACAATAAATAGCTACTAAGACTCGCGATCAATACAGAGTTAGTATCAATAATAATAGGTACTATGGCAGGGAAATAACATAACTGGTTATTATATTATAACATTTCCTTACACATGCATTTTATCAACAACATGGATTCAGACTTTTCCCTTCGCAACCTATTTCTATTCAATAATTATTTTTCACAACTACAAGTGGTCCCAAAGAGCATATTACCACACTTCTAGAACTTCATCTTCGTCACAACTATGACTGCTGCAGTTTTTTTGCTTTTTGTTTTTTTTAAATTGTCTGATTTACTTTCATTTTGCAATTATTTACGTAATCATACTGGTAAATTAAAATGGTATTGTAAAGTCAGGACTCCGAGTCCACTGGTATGTGGACAATACTGTAACTTTGATTAAGGTACATCATCATTGAGGAAATATTGTCTAATTCCAGCTTCACTCATACTCTCCAGCTACATAAACACAATAATTTAACATGCACATTGAATTTATAAGCAATCTGATTATAGCTTCATAATGTATTATGAATTTGTTTTGCTACTTTTCCTGTCAGTCCCACTCGGGGGCCAGGACCTAAGTTTATTGCTAACTGGATACATGCAGAACAAAAAAAAAAAAGACAACTCCTGCCTCAAAGAATGCTTGCAGTCTTGAAGATGCTGTGTAATAAGAGAAGGGAGAGAGAGTTTTGGTCAGTAAACAGTGATATCAGTCATCATCAAAAACCTAACCAGTATCAAGATTTTGAAGCCATTATAGTAAGAAGAAGATTTAAAAAGGAAAAAAAGATGTGTTAGCATTTGATGTGCTTAAATTTTTTTATACACACAATCTAGATGGATTTAAGTTTCTTTCACAACTAAGCTTTAAACAGTGACAAGAGTCTAGGGAACGCTGATGGTAGCAGAAGTGGAAGACATATAACATTTCACACCTACTAGGCTCTTACATGTCTTATGCACATCTGCATCCCACAGACGCAGACCTTTTGTATTACTTTTAGAACAGTAAAAACACAATTATGTTTACGCTAACGATGTAGAGTATAATCCTTTATCGCAACCCTCCACTTTCTGAGACAGGGAGATAAAATTGCTTTGAATGGAAACCACAGAAAATGAAGATGGAATTGATTCTGGTTTAGCCTTTCCTTACAAAAGAAGCAGCTGTAATAGGCTTAGACACCCAGCCATGGCAAATTCGATTTGAGTACTACTCAGCATCCCTATTAACAAAAAAACAGAAAAGCCAGAATTGTGTAGTTCTGATTTAATTTAAAACTCCACAGATGTACTGTTACCGATGTGATATATTCCAGAGCTTTCAGGTGGATAAGGTCAGAGAGCTGGACCTCATGGAACGCATGAAAAAATTCAAAACCATGCTACTAGTGCCTATCTAAACTCAGTATACACTGCACAACTGAAATAGTTTCTTCCGTTGAAAAACAGTGAAGAGTTTTCTTTCTCCTTAAGCTTTTCTTGTCTCAGCTGGTGTAACTTCAGTATAGCTTCTCTTCACATAGCTTTGATCTTTGCTATACATACAACCATTTTTTAACACTGGCCTTCAACTTTTTTTTCAGCTGAAGATCCCTAAAAATTTGCTAGCAGAGTTGTAGATTTAAACCTACTCAAAGGAATACTTCCTGGTTCTCCCTTTCCCCTCCTCCTTTCCAGCACAAAATTTGGCATTATAGAAGGGAAGCCTGACTCTCCTGATCTCATCTGACTAGCAGAAAAAAGATGCTTCCTGACGCAATGAACAATGCTGGGATTCTTCCTTTTGGTCTTTTACCTTCAGCTACCCTTATTCAGCATGATTAACATCACCTAATGTTTGCACACCATACAAATAGGTTTCATATCCACATTCCCAGTAGCACTTCCAATAATTATTAGTAATGCAGACACCCAAGTGTACCTAGATAAATATTTATCACATACTAAGTTTCCACGTAAAGTAAAAGGAAGTATATCTGTAATGTTCTTATGTCCCTGGCGCACAATTCAAAATATTAATAATTGTATTTTCTTGTGAATTATCAAATTACAGCATAGAAAAGCAGGAAGTTAACATTTTTTAAATCATCTGAGATTTTCTGATTAACCATCGTAGCAGTAATGTCAAAATGTTAATTCATGTGTAATTTATGCATTTTCTGTCCAAACCTCACTATATCACAAACCCTTGCTAAGCCACAAAATTATTTGTGTAAAAAGCAGCAAAAAATAAAGAATCCAACAAAAAATTGTCCTGCTAAGAGAAATGGAGATCTCTCTATAATATTCTATTTATATGCAAATTCTTGCTTTTCCAACCTAGATTCAAAGGTTTTCTAGAGAATACTAATACCAACTGTACCTTATTTAAACGCATTGGACAAAAGTTTATAAAGGCTTTTTTCTAGTCAATAACTGGATTACAGTATGATTGCAAATGTTGGACAGTAGCATTTAGAGCTGTCTCCAATGTGTCCACCTCACAGTTCCAATTTGAAAACATCTCTCTTTTTCCTGAAAGATCTAGCAAACCTGTGCACTAGAACAACCCAAGGATGCCAGCCCCATGGTGGGTCAGCTTCTCCTCTAGATCCAGGCTTAACGAGAATGAGCGAGCAATCTGTTCAGCTCCAAGATGTGCACCAATGTGCACAGATATGTAGATGATAAAATGGAGTTAAAAAGTTAGATGGACAATTTTGCAGTCATATCATTAGGACTAATTTCTGTTTCTGGGCAGTGGAGAAAAGCATACAAAAATGAAATAGTCATTCATAATTTGAACTGCAGCATATGTCTGGGACTCCTTTTGCATGACTTGTCGAGGGAGAAGACAGCAAATATCTGGGATGTACCAAACTGTGTTAGCTTGGCTAATTTATGCCCTTCCCAGCAGTCAGTGGCAAATGCAACTTTGGTAGAAGGGTTATCTTCAGTTTTAGCCCGAGGAAAAGCCAGAAACTAAGACAGATGCAAGCCCTATGCTTGAAAAACGGATTAGCACAGAGAGCGCTAGTCTTTTTGTAGTGTGCAGAGGCAAAGAGCAGCAATTCCAGGGACACCGCTCTGGCCAAGACAACATCGGTTAGCTCTCCACAGGCCTGTCACTCACTGGTGCTGGAGCAGCATCAGAGGGTAATTGGCTTCCTGGGTAGCCCTGTCAGGCTGACTTCGAGTCAGGCTCAGGGATCAATGTCAGCGTTCACACCAAAGGCAACCATGCTGGATTTGGTGGCTCAAGCAAAGAGATACAGACAGGAAAACAAAGCTCACATATCAACACAATGGAGCTACCCATACATACATATATACGCAACATCACTTCGCAGGCACAGATTAAAATCTGAGCAACCTGGCACAGTGGAAATAAGAGAAGAAAGGCGGCATAACACCTCATCGGGTACAACAAACACTGACGGATGCAAAGACCAAGGTTTTCCTCTCCTCCCTTGTCAGGAGTGCCCAACAGACTGTAATCACCTTATTAACAAGTTTGTCTGCAAATAGGGACAAACTTCTAAGCCCCTTACTCGTTCCTAACTCATTTCTTACTGAGTCTTTGGCAGTGGGCCAAAATACAGCCTACGTAAAGAGCGCCACTGCTCAGAACTCAAACCAACCTGAACATTTTCAAACAAGGCAGATCATGCAACGTAGCCCCAGCACGACTGAAACATGACACATTTCTCCTGCTGTGTCCTCAGTTCCCTCTACCCCCTCACGGGAGTAGAAAGGAAATGGTTTGCAGTATTAGATGTTTCACAGAGCTCAGGATTTGGAAAACTGGAAAATGAACAAGCAATTGCCATTGCCCAGAAATGTGTAGCAGGGATGCAACAGTATCTGACATTATAAAAGCTGAAGAAAAAAGCTGCATGACTTTTCTTCCAGTATGCTGGTAAAAGAGAGTTTTTTGAAGATGGGAAAGTTAAAATTTACAACTGTTTGTAGAGATACAACTTGGGCTTTCCTTCAGCTCAGTGCTAAATGTACAAACTGATTTCAGACAGAACTTAAAATTTAAACCCCTTCATTTTCATTATGAATTAAATAAGGAAATAAATAAGAAATTTTATATCTTCTTTCATTTTCTGCACATGAAGGTTTCCTAGACCAACAGTGATCCAGGATTTAGAAAGATTATGCCAGCTACAAGTAAATAGATTGATCATTTGTGGAACTGATGAATTCATTTAATAAAAAGTGAAGGCTTAGTGCCAGAACTCACTACACTGTGGTGTCAAGACAAGGTTTACATAAAATATCCTGCAAAAAGTAAAAGTAGTAAATTGGCATGTTCAAACAGAGAGTTGCTCCAAGGGTCAGTAAAAATAAAGATGGCCTTACTGGGCTTATGTGGTAGGGTTACATGTTTAGGTCAGCAATGACTGAGAAATACATTAAATGTTAGTACTTTAAAATTTTCAAGATATTCTTGACCTAATTTTCTTGGCTTTACAGATACACTGAATTATGCTCACTGTGTTTTATTATTGAGGCTTTTTCTGTAGAGATGGGATGGTCAAGAAATGACATTGATAATTTTTTTAAAAGAAGAGCTTGAAGCTTGTTTCAATGTCTCTTCAACCTCAACCCGCAACTGCTGTTCAACTTAAATTTCTCTATACACTTACCCTGTTCCCTCATTTCTGTATCTTTTGTTCCAAAAGAGTAGTATAAAACTTTAAAAAAGAAGATCTATTGCCTTCCATTTTCATCCATGTGCATTAAGTAGGTATTTTCAGGACTTTTGAAAATATAATAGTGATTTTAAACAATAAGGGCTCCAATCTGGCCCGATGCAGTAAGTCAGTACCTTAGATATGGCCCTCTGTAAGACCAGCCACTAGAGAAGTCTGAACCTTTCAACTTTCCAGGAAGCACAAGAGAAAACTAAGTAACTATAGTAAATATATATGGTGTAGAGACGCATTCTATAAAAGGAACCAAAAATGTACTGTGAAAGCCTGGGTTACTTAATTTTTTACAGTATTTTTGCATAATAGCTCAATGGATGCTTCACTTTAGCTATCTGTAAGACGCAGATAGTGATACTGGCTTTGTCTGTTAAACATATTCTGTGTTACTGATGAGAAGCACTAGATAATTGCTATGTACTATTTTATTACTGAAATGCCATTGTTTATTTCTTCCAGACTCTCTGTTACTGTGCAGGGGCAAACTATTTTCTGTCTTCTCAAACGAAGATGAAATTTGCCGCTGAAATTAAAATGGGTCTAAATGCCTTCAGCTTCTTTTCAAGAAAAATTCTCGGTTTAGCTTCATCAGGAGATCTGCTGGAGAAAAACATCATGTTTCTAGCACAATAATGGGAGGAAATTAGAGCAGAGACTGATTTTAAGCTCTGGCACAAAATCTGCATTGCTAGACTTGATGAGGGAACAAAAAAATAAATAAATTATACGTTAAGGAGGAATTGTTGTAGATATGTATTTAAAGTCAAAGAACAGCTGTATTAAACCTATCAAGAAACAGAGACATAAAAATAAGAATTAAGCTAGTTAGAGATATGAATGATAGAAAGACATTCTTTGTTTGGCAGAAAATAAATAATCGATTTGAAAACTGGCAGAGATACTGGGGAAACAGAAGAGAAAATATTACATCAATCTTGAGACTTGTCAAAGCAATGAAATTATCTAGCAAAAGTTTAATTGGACTGCCCAATACATGATGTATTGAATATTGCCTTTGTCTTCTCCCAAAAGACAGACAAACTAGTACTGTGGATTGTGCAGAAACAGGGAGTAAAGTGCAGGAAGGGCATGTTTTCACAGTTTTTAACTAACCAACAGGACTGGAAGGACCCAAATCCTATAAAAGGGTTTTAGAATCTACAAATAAAGAATACTTTTTAATATATATTACATTTGACACTCTTTACATACACTTCCATCGTGCCTAAATAAAATGAGGGAACTGCATTGCTGGCATCCACTTTTAATACACGAAACTTACACGGAACTTAGTTATTTGGATAGACATGTTCTGGGAAAAGATTGAATAAATGTGGGTTTTTTCTTTATTATACACCTTCCAATTCTACCACAACATTCCCAAGAAAAAACATTAACAGCTTTGTAGCACTCCCGCTGGGGTGGCTTTGCAAGCATGCCATGTACGTACGTTTCATCTGTGCATTTTCTTAACGGGGAGGCAGAGATGGATACCGCCGCGCTGCAAAGCACATGGTGTTTTGGAAGCTGTGCATGGATGAGCCAGCTCAAATGACATCACTCTACACTTATGAAAGGACAGATTTACAACTCTCTCTGCTGTGCCTGTGCTTTTCTAAGCGGAAGATAGGACATTATGTAATGTGTGAAGATCATAACACTTTGATCATCACAGGAAGAGTATGTTATTTTACTTTTCAGAGGGTAAAAAAGAATAGAGGCAACACACGCAACAAGGCAGTTCAGTACATTACTAAAAAAACACAAGTATGCTGAAGTGCTTTGGAGGGGCTTATTTTGTAAAAGGAGCTGAGCTTATAGGGGCTCAGACTTGGTAGACTCAGTGACTTAGATGCATGCAAACACTGCCCAGTGCATTAAAAGAGCTGAAGGGATGGCTCTATGAGGAAGAGACCTTCTTCACAAGAAGGTTTGTTTTCTTCCTGGGTGATCACTATGGTGCAAAGCATTTACACTTCTATTCAGCCGCTTGCTCAGGCTGTTGCTCAGGTTCTTTATTATCACTGGTTAGAAGGCAAACTCAAAGAAGAAAGAGGGAAAAATGTCTGGAAATAAGAGTGAATATAGTGGGTTTTAAAAGATTTTGGACACAATGACATTTGAATGTTTACCTCCTCCTGGCTTATTAATCAAAGACAGGAATATTCCATGTACAGAACGATTTGGGAAAATAAATCAGTCAAAATGTGGCCTATTTCGTTAGACAGAGACTGATATATCCTTAAAATATACTTGAAAAATCACCAGTGTTTCTTCTCATTCTACCCACTACAGATTTTATTCCTAACAAGCACATATTAACACTGTCTCAAAATGCTATTTTTTTCCCTTTCCAAACGAAGCACAGTGCCAGCAGTCAGCTATGATTCCCCATACCCTGTCCTTGAGACTCAGTGACAGTAAAGCACTAGCCAGTTGCACAAAAAGACATCTTTTACAGCAGTCTTATATTTCTATGTTAAAGCATCTTGCTGCCAAGGTTTAACCCACAGACTGGCTGACAGCCCACCCAGAGCCACAGCAGCCACAGTGAGGTTTGGAAACCAGCTCTTTACATCTTGCAACAAGGAACTGATTCAACAACAGCTAGACTTCATTCAGTGTTGTAAGATTACAATGCAAAGATTTACCTGATTCCTGGACTGAATATGACCCTAGAAATCATACTTAAATTTCTCAAGAACATATTCATAGTCATTTTGGATTTGTTCCTAATTAGCTCAATGCAGAGAAGTAGCAGGGCACAAACTCGGCCTCCTTACCACATATATTCACACTGTCAAACCACTTAAATCTCATGCAAGTCTCAACCTGGTGAACTCAAATGGGACTTTAACAGTCCCTAGAACTGCTCATCTTCCATAGGGCTGTCAGTTCCACTCCACTGAGGAGTTAATCTTAAATTAATCTGTCTTCTTGCTGAATGCTGACTGCCTTCCTCAACACATACATGTCATTTACTCATTCAGAGAAACAGCTCAGTCACTACAGATATATCATTCCATATCTGAATTACAGAGGGATAAATTACCAATTCATGGATATCTAGGTGTCCTGGACAAGCAACTGCTAAGCTTGCACAGGTTGGCTGTCCTTGTGCAGGATGTCCCACAGACCCATCACTTCCAAATCCACTACAGTTAACAGGCCTGGTCTATGGTATTTTCTCTTCAGATAAATGTAAGGACTGGGCTATCTAGCCGTAAAGGATGCAGTCAGGCTCAGTCAGCAAAAGGCTCTGGCAGACTACATGTCCCCACCTTACTAAGAGCTGGCTTGTCCATCTTTCTTCCCTGCTTGAGCAGCTCACTTGCTCCTGTTTTCCAGTTTCAGAAAGCATGTGCTCACTGTGACAGGACTGTCTCTCAAAACTCAGAGTAAACTCTTTTCTTCTTAAATCAGAGTTAGTGACAGTCCCCATGGATTTTATAAACTGTCTGTTCTGCCCTCTCTCTTTTGTTCCAATTTTTGTGGAACAATTTCAAAAGCAGAACGCCTTGCTAGGAGATGGAAGACCTCCTCCAGGGTAAAGGGAGCCTTGAACTCTGCCCCACTTCCCTGGAGAGTGCATAACCACTAGGATACTATGCAAATACAAGACACCAGTACTTGGGCTTAGAAGATAAACTGAGAGCTTTTCTCGTTTCTTGCAAAGACCAACTGCCGCTCTCAGAAGTGCATTGTATATGCTGGATCCTGAGGCAATCAGGTCTCTTCCTGCAGCCCTTAACCAAGCAGCTAATCCCCAGAAAGTAGGATTTCAGACACACGATGGGCATTGTTTGGTTTTGTTTCTCATTTTCAGGTAAATCCCAGATGCACAAATGGGTGTGTGGGATTGCAATTTAAGTACTAACAGTAAGCAACTAACACAAGGCTTTAATTCCACTTAGGAATTAGAAAGCTACAAATTTGTCATGAAAACACTGAGTTTGTAGGTGCTCAAGTCCTTTATCACATTTGTAACCTTAAATGAATTTGGGAGGAACAGTTTGTTAAACACTAATCAGTGTTGACAGCAAATGCTCACTTGCTTCAAAGACTAAATCTGCTTCTGCAGCCCATATATCACATGTGAGTTTTCTGGTTTCATGTCAGTCATGTGGAAGTTTCTCATAGTTTGGTGCATTTGGGCACATTACTTGGCTCTAAATGAGCCCCCAAAACCACTGACACTTCCATGAACCAGGGCCTTTCAAAGGCCTGTTATTTAGCTGAACTCTATTGCATAACTCTTAGTGGCCATTTTTCCTCTTTTCCATTAACGGTAAACCAAAAACTCACAACTTCTTGTTCCCCATATTAATCTCCACTTCTGCCTGGTTATGCCAAAAGCTGCAGATTTTCCACATAGTGTGTGCTTCCCTTCACATGATTTAGCTAAGCTGTTTCTAAGCATCTGTCTAGTATCATGTTTGTAAAAAAGGATGAAGCATATATCACTTTTTACCTACTCCTGGAGGAGAAAAGTGATAAAAGACAGCACGTTCAGCCTCCTCCTCTCACATAAATGCAGTAAGAAGGGAAAAAGCAACAGCTTACTTTATTACTCCCATCAGTTTTGCTGAAGTAAGGAGACTGAAAGCTGCAGGAGAAAACTTTCAGTGTCACTAATACAGCTTCTCCACAGGAAACATGGGCTCATCAATAGATTGTTTTTCAGCTTAAACTTTAAATATGAGTGGTTTCACAAACACCAGCTCATACAATTTCTTTTAGGTCTGTAATGCACTGGTACTCAAATATTTGCAAACTAAATCTCCCTTCTCCTTTTCTTGTGTGTTTTTTTCCCTCCCCCTACATGTGCATGTCCCCCCACTCCTCACTGTGTGCCCTGCCCCGGGCACCCCCTCCCTCCCCCCTGCAGGGTATAATAACCCAGACTGACTATTCCCTCTAATGTCCTTCGACTCTAAAGCAAATCTCTCCCTATCCAACCTAAGTTATCCTTCCCATATCCCAAACACTAGCTTTTATTAGAGGCTCCACCACCTGGAGCCCTGACAGCTCCATCCCACAGCTACAGACTCTCTTTTTAGATGTTTCCTCAGGTTTCCTTCTGCCCCCAATTCAGTAAATCAGCACTTTGCAGCCTTACTCCGATCATCTCCTCCCTTTTCCCCAGCTGCCTGGTCTCTCCAGATTAGCCTGTGCTCTGCCAGGAAAAGGCATGGTGTCAGACCCCGTGTTGCATCCCTTTTGTTTAGCCTAGCTGCCAGGGAGGAGAAGGAGCAAAGCAGAGAGGAAAAGGTGATGTTGTACGCAGAGACTGTCTCGTAGCCTCAGGCACAGGCTTTGGCCCCACTTGCCTGCTACCTCTTCCCAACCTTATTGTCTGAAGTTAGATGTTATCCTCTTCAGTGACCTGTCAGAGGAAGATAAAACAGCAGAGGGGAGAGTAAGACTGCGTGGAGCTCTGCGCAGTCAGAAAATCACTGCTCTGATAAGCAACATGACAAGCCTGAACTCTGTTTTGCTATCATATATTTTCTCAGTATCACAAAAAGAATCTTATTTCTGATTTTAAAATTTTAAAATTAGGACCTTTCCTATCTGAACTTAATATCAGAAATGTGTTACATTATGAGTACATAGCAACAGCACTGGGCTTATTTCACACTCTTCAAACCTGTGGACAATGAACTTACATGTTTTAATTTACAGAACAGTCTATATGCATATTATAATTTTTTACTTACTGTTTCATGAACAAGTATGACATAAATCACTAAGAAAATCAGTTAGTCAAGGCAGTGGCAAAATAACAAAGAGGTTTGCATGCACATAGGGACTGGAATGAAATGGCTGTGCACACTGAGTCCAGTGGGATGTCTAGATTCCAGGAAAAAGTAGAAGGTAATTTACTGATGATATCTAACATACAGCAACACCATAAAACTGCTAGTCATGAATTGGGCTCGTCTTGCCTCTCTTAGAAAACTCACGTTAGAAAACTCAGAAAAAGACAGAATTCTAGTATTCTTCTACTGCAAGATGTTCCTGAATGTGCTTCAGGTCTTGCTCAGGGTTAAACAACTATTTAAGAGGATCACCCAGAGATCTGCCCCAAGGCTGGAGAGTTATGAGTGGCAGGGTGTGTGGGGTAGCATGGGCAAATGCCTAGGACGGTGGGCACCTCCAGTGTTTTGGAACTTCACTCTTGAACAAGTGCAGAATCCTGAAAAACTAGTCGAACATTTGGAAAAAGTATGTTGTCACCCTGACAATTCCCGGGAGACACAAATCACTGCAATGTGCTGGGGCCTGGCCCATGCCTACCGAGCCCTGTTTAACACTATTCAGTACCCACAAGGGGAAAAAAAAAGAAAAAAAAAAACCCGCAACAGTGATGCACAAGGCAATTGCTCACCACCCGCTGACCAATGCCCAAGCAGTGATCTGCACCTCCTGGCCAGCTCCCCCCTGTTTATATATTGGGCATGATGTTCTGTGGTATGGAATACCCCTTTGGCTAGTTCGGGTCAGCTGTCCTGGCTGTGCTCCCTCCCAGCTTCTTGCACACCTGCTTGCTGGCAGAGCACGGGAAACTGAAAAGTCCTTGGCTTAAGATAAACACTACTTAGCAACAACTAAAACATCAGTGTGTTATCAGCATTATTCTCACACTAAATCCAAAACAAAGCACTGTACCAGCTACTAAGAGAGTTAACTCTGTCCCAGCCGGAACCAGGACAACTAGATGTCCAAGAAATGGGCATCTTCAAATCTCACAAAGTGATCTGGAAGCCATACATTTTGCATTACAGTGAATAGTACTTGCTGGTGGTCTGCAGAGAGCTGATTAGTCACAGCATACTGCTTCCTCTGTATTCAGCTATTAAACAACATTTAAAAAGTTAAACTCATATTAAATATTTATCTGATATTTATTGTTCCATGTAAGCAATAACTGCAATTGCCACAGGAATATTATTCTATTACCGGAAAGAGGATAATGATCTATGCAATGGCAAATAGGCTCAGAAGTAGGCCCATGAGGCAACATCTCCGTTGAAACATGAGTTTGTCAACGTTTTGTATTATCAAACCCTTTGGCCAACATTGCTCAACATGACTGAGCATTTCACATTTTGTAGGTGCCTGACTGAAGCATCTTAAAGAGGCATCATCTTTGCAGGGTGACCTATTAGCACTTTCTGAACATCACTCCATCCAGAACCATGTCCCCACAGACGTCTACCAACTCTTGATCTTCTGGTTCTTCTCATTAGTAAGCTCAGTTTCTTCCTTATATTAGCACTATCCCCACACAGTTCAAGACTTCGAATTATATTCAGTTCTTCTGGGAAATGTAAATGCAAGTGTGCGACCTCCTGAAGATCTAACGACTTCAGTGGAGTTGAGGATGCTCACAGTACCTTTGATGTCAAGCCACTTCTAGTATGGCATGGTGTCTGACTGTAGGTGGTAGCCTCTCTGAAACATCCAGCTGTGGAAAACTGAGTTGAAATCAGCTGTAACAGACTCTCAAATTTCTGGACACAGGTACTGCTACCTTCTCATAAATGTATATGCGTCATGCAACATCAGGTGGAGGAGGCCATGTCCCCAACTTTTAAATCCTCTTGAATACTGCAATTCTGAAGGTTGGTCTGGCTGTAGTGTTACTGGATTAGTTTTCCCCCATGGAAACGTTTTTTCTCCTGACTAACTTGATTTCCTTTAAACCTGGAATATTCTAGGTGATCAACACCAAAGGTTTTTCCCCTTGTGTATTGAAGATGTTTCAGGTAGGCTGGCTGCCTATACAATAACAACTTCTGTTTAGATGTTTTGGAAGTGTTCTAAACTTCAATTTGGCATACAAGTAATCTCATTTTTCTCAAAGTAGCACCCACTAACATATTGCCTGCTCTGAAATTCCCTGTCATTGCTTGGAAAGTCACTATAGGGTCACTGTCAGGCATCTGCACTTTCAGTTAGGTAACTACTATTTGTGGGGAGAAGGAGGGCTTGCCAGAAAGGACAAAGTTCAAGATCACAACATGCCCCATTAGCATAGTTCGAGTTCTAGTCAAAATAGCTTTTTTATTTCCTTATTTGAAATTAAAAACCCCCAAATCAAATCCAGATGTCCTGTGTTTATTTATTTATTTACATTTTTTAGAAGCAGAAAGTGATGTAGGAATGGTGAGAAACAGTTTGAAAGCTCTGAGAAAAAGCCTTGATCCCAGAAGCACTGCTAAAACGGTTGTAAAACATTTTTTTTCTCAACCAAAATACTAGAGGGAAGAAAAAAAAAGCAAAGAAAAAAAAGCTAATGAATAGTATATACTCAAACTAACTAAAAAAAAAAAAAATTAAGTGCTTCTAAACACTTGCTATGTATTTCTACCCTGTATTGTGATTCTAACCAAATGCAGCTGCTTTCTCCTTTACTTATTGAAAATGCAATCAGCAACGAAGTTAATTTGTGTCTGACCAAGGCTTTTACAGTAACTGATTGCTTACAGATGCCAAGTCTCCAAGTGAAATTTTTGCCACCTGTTTTCAATTTCAGGATTGGCAGTTTTGTTCCACAGCTTACTGACCTCGTGTGGGGCTATACCATCTGTTGCTGTATTCTCCATGCTCAATCGCCAGTTTCCACAGGACATCAGTATAGCTTTATCAGGAGTTTTCCTCCTTTACACGAGGAGGCATACTAAATACTATAGCCTGGAAATATCAAAGCTGTCTTCCACATCAAAAAGAAGCTGCAGATGAAACACTGATTACTTTTCTTTAGGAAGTGGTTTCATTCAGGGTGTGAATATGGTTTATTTATATGTCAAACTAACCATATCAAGATGTTTCCATGTATTGTGCAGGCCAACTTTCACTGCATTTTTATTTGGATATCCATTATCTAGCATAAACATTTTGTATGGCCTGAAGTTCTTTAGGAGAGCCCATTCGATTCATGGAAACAGTGCTGTCAACATTAAATCTATGTACTAGAAAATATAACAGTTTAATCCATTTAAAAAGGGCAACAAATACACTTGGGAAATAAACAGAGTTTGTTGGTGATAAAGCAATGAACAGAAATACAGAATAGCTCAAATTTTCCACCAACCTGCAAAGAATATGTTGCTAAACAGTTTTGCAAAACATTCTTCTATTTCAGAGTGAGACTTGTTTTCCGTAATGTATCACCAATATTGTTTAAGACATGACTCATCTACAAACTAGTTCCAACATGTATTCTTATTATAATGATTACTAGATGGTATCTGTAAGAGGAGCCAGTTATGGAAAAGGACTGTTCAATTATCCTGTCTGTAAGTTGCAGCACAAACCTCTAGGGAATGCTGTGTATATTAAATTCATACTGCATTTTTACTTTTGGACTCTTTCCACTATAGAAGTCCCAGCTGATACCAACCCACATGGCCTATGGTTGGTTGACGTTATTATTTTTGGTTGTATGATGATAATGGCTAAATTCCTTCACTGTTGACAAGACCCAGGATGGTAGATGCCCTGCAAATGCAGAAGAAAAAGACTGTCCCATCTTTCCTGTTGCTGCATAAAGAGCTAAGCATGTGCTAAATTAGGCTACGCTCTGAGATAACCTGAGCATCTTCCCTCTCCTCAGGTGGCCCAGCAGCAGAGGAGGCAGCAGGGCTCTAGGAGAGGGGGAGGTCTGAGACGGGTGCTCTTTCCACAGCTTTGGAGTGGGATATCAGGGGTGGAAAGCCAGGACCTCAGGCGTGAAGGGCAGAGCGGGCATGGATCACAGACCATGGACAACTCACTTAGGATGGGAGAAAGGGAGAGTGGGCTGAGAAATACTCACCTAAGAGAAGGCTGGAAATAAAGGGAAGGAGGAAAACAACGACTTTTTGCTAAGGCACCAAAGCCCTTAAAATGATTGTTTCCCCATTTCAACACCAACCACAGAGATTTCAATGCAGTCTTCTCCTCGCTGCAGGAAATGACTGGTGTCCCCATCCCATCCCCCAGTTCATGAGGTAATTGAAGCTCTTTCCTTCTCTCCAAAAGAAGCTTCTGAGCCATTCTCCTCAGGTCCAGTATCGGTAGAGGCAAGAGACAGCACAAGACCGAAAGGCACGCTCCAGCCAACCACCGCTCTTCCAAGCCTGTCAGGCTGCGGTTGCGGCTCTCGTGCTGATGCTGATAGACACAGAACCCTTTATTCCTCATAACAATTTGATTAACCTTCTGCCATATCATTTGCTATCACTCCATCTCTAGAAGAGTGAGGGCAACTTTGGCATCAGTCTGAAGCCACTAGAATTTTTATGTCTTTTGCTTAAAGAACTCCGCCAGGCAAAAATTAGACGGGATTGTGGCCCACTCGCTGCGACGTCCTCTGACCTCAGTTAACACTGACATAAAACTAGAAGAATGCTGTTGACTGGAGTGCAGCTATTCCCATTGTACAGGAGTGCATCTGAGGTCAGAATCTGACTCAAACTGCTTGCCAAAGACTGCAAAATATTATGAAAGAATGGCTAACAGAAGCTACCCACACCCACTGAGCCATGGATGTTCAGCTGAGAAGCAGATGTTTTAAGGGTCAGTAGTTCTGTAATAAGTAAACACATTTATTGTAATGTAGAACACTGAGCTAATAATATAAATACCAAGCAGGACACTTGAAATACCATGCTAACAACAACATACATCTGAAAAATAACTACGACAAATGCTTGTTTTTCACCAGAAAGATCACAGGATCAGCAGCTGTTTACTGCTTCAGCACAGCAATTACGATGTAAGCTTAGCCAATGTTTCCAGTAAAGCCTGCTCCCATCCATCCCATTTCTAATAATCTGTGACATTTTTTCCTGGGTCTGATATTCAGAGAGCTTGCTGTGCAAAACGCTAGCCGAGTTACTCTCAGAGCAAGGCCAAAATATCACGTGCTCTGCTTTTCAGATGCACTTAGCTAAAACTAATTCACTTCGTTCTTTGCAAAGACCCCCTGTTTCTTACTCAGCAGTATAATTGTAGAACACAAATAAGGAAGTTTCTGAAGACTAAACATTTTAATTAGAAACAAAGAAAAGCCCTGCCAGAAAAAGAAATCTTTGCATTTACTTTTGTTTCTGTGATTTGGCTAAATAAAATACACTGATATGATAGCAGCTAAGCTTTCAGCCAAGACGGCGACACTCACACGGATTCAAGAACAGACCCAGTATTTGGACTTCTGCTGACTTTGGCGGGCTCTGGGCCAGCCCTCAATAAGGCAAATAAAGTCTCACTTTTACCAGGGCTCCTGCTTATCTGGATCCCTGTGCAAGTTCTCTGTAAGCTCCCACCCTTTCAGAGGGAAGCCACAGAGCCTCGCTTGGCCCATTACCAGAAGCCTGAGCTGTCAGTCTGGAGCACCAAACTGGGGCAAGGAGAGGTTGTTGGTCACAGGGGGGCTGCCTGTGCCCATGTCCACCCCTGCTGTGGGGTGTCCTGCTCCAACTGCCCCCCACCTGCCCACTTCAGACCTCTCCACTGGCCTGTGGTGGGTTGACCCTGGCTGGCACCAGGTGCCCACCAAAGCTGCTCTATCACTCCCCCTCCTCAGCTGGACAGGGGAGAGAAAATATAATGAAAGGCTCGTGGGTCGAGATAAGGACAGGGAGATCACTCACCAATTACCTTCACGGGCAAACCAGACTCAACTTGGGGAAAAAATTAATTTAATTTATTACTAGTCAAATCTGAGTAGAATAATGAGAAATAAAACCAAATCTTAAAACACCTTCCCCCCACCCCTCCCTTCTTCCCAGGCTTAACTTTACTCCTGATTCTCTCTACCTCCTCCCCCCAAGTGGCGCAGGGGGATGGGGAATGGGGGTTTGGGTCAGTTCATCACATGTTGTCTCTGCTGCTCCTTCCTCCTCAGGGGGAGGACTCCTCACACTCTTCCCCTGCTCCAGCATAGGGTCCCTACCACAGGAGACAGTCCTCCATGAACTTCTCCAACGTGAGTCCTTCCCACGGGCTGCAGTTCTTCACAAACTGCTCCAGCGTGGGTCCCTCCACGGGGTGCAGTCCTTCAGGAACAGACTGCTCCAGCGTGGGTCCCCCGCGGGGTCACAAGTCCTGCCAGCAAACCTGCTTCAGTGTGGGCTCCTCTCTCAACAGGTCCACAGGTCCTGCTAGGAGCTTGCTCCAGCATGAGCTTCCCATGGGGTCACAGCCTCCTTCGGGCATCCCCCTGCTCCAGCGTGGGGTCCTCCACGGGCTGCAGGTGGATAGCTGCTCCACCATGGACCTCCATGGGCTGCAGGGGGACAGCCTGCCTCACCATGGTCTTCACCATGGCTGCAGGGGAATCTCTGCTCCAGTGCCTGGAGCACCTCCTCCCCCTCCTTCTTCACTGACCTTGGTGTCTGCAGAGTTGTTCCTCTCACATATTCTCACTCCTCTCTCTCTGGCTGCAACTGCAACTCCCCTGTACCTTTTTTTCCCTTTCTTAAATATGTTATCCCAGAGGCACTACCCCTGTCGCTAATGGGCTTGGCCTTGGCCAGCGGTGGGTCCGTCTTGGAACCCGCTGGCATTAACTTTATCGGACATAGGGGAAGCTTCTAGCAGCTTCTCACAGAAGCCACCCCTGTAGTCGCCCCGCTACCAAAACCTTGCCATGCAAACCCAATACATGGCCCCATCTGGTGTACTGGGCATGCTGGAGGGTTAGAAATGGGTACAGAGCCCAGCATCACAGTCAAGGACAGACACTCTTGCATTCACTGCATTATCTTTTCAGACACCTTCAAAACTGCAAAAATACATAAACATGCTCACATGTGGGAGCAACGTTCTCACCAGACCAGTCTAACTATTGCATCCCATGGACACTTTGTATTGTTCTACATGCCAACTATTTTATTTTATTTTTCATTTTAGTCAACATGTTAAAGCAAAAGCATCATCCACTTTTTTGGGGGGAGGAGAGAAAAAGGCTAAAAGTCACAGTGAAAATGCAGATATACATGCACATTTTTGCCAGCATATCTGAAGTTTTGCAGACAGATCTCCTCCCTCTTATTTCCTTTTCTAGAAGAAAACTTGACATGTCCTTTATTGTTCAAAATTTTAAAACAAAAGCCCTACCTACTGTTCTACAGAACTCTCTTTCACAAGTTAGGGCTTCCATACCAAGTAGTGAAGCTACTGCAGGAGAAGCAAGCAAACTAAGCAGCTCGCTCACAACCCAGCAAAGAACTCCTCATAACCCATTCCAACATGCTTAAAACCCTCTTTTGACCTACAGTTTTGCATGTACCAGCCTGAGGTGAAGGAAACTAGTTTGCTGGCTCCATTAACCAGGCAAAACTTTGGAGCAACTAAGGAAGAACTTGCATGTAGAGCATCATCTAGAATTGTACTGGTTTATTTTCTTCTTTGAACATAGTTTCTGCCTATTTATTTATTTATTTTAAAATCAAGAACATAGTCTTCTGCTTGGATGAAAATAATTTCCGTCTTAAGCTTCTGTAGTCTATAAAGGTACACAAGTGTTTCTGATAAACTGGGGGTTCTTCCTCTGTCCCTGAAGTAAAAAATGTGAATACAAATGTTGATACAGATAAACATGAGTCAAGATTAGAAAACTCAGGAGCTGGTCTGAGCCGTCAAATTTAGAAAGTGAATTAGGTAATGTCAGATGCCAGGATGAAGGAAGAAGTTTTTCATCAGAGCATCAGCTAGCACCCTCTGGTAAATGGCATGCAGGGGGAGAAGAGCTCAGGTAAATATCTCATCACCAGCTCTGTAGCTGGATTTTAAATCTGTTCTGAGTTATAAAACTGCTTGCAGAGTTTCACGTTACTGACCTTCTCCAAAGATTTACTCCCGATGTATTCTAGCTCCTTAATGTGGTTTTTATCTAGAGTTCTCCCTTTTGTCTACTGGTTGGATAAATTTTCTCAAATAGAGTTCAGAAAGCCATACTATTAATGTAGATGTCGAAAATGTTGAGTTTTTTGAGTTCAAGCTGTTAGGATTTATACAGTTTTGCATGTCCACATTGCAGCTCTGGGTTAGAAAAACACAGATAATGAAGAAGGCTATAACAGATACATGGATGACTTGCTTATTTTCATTGGCCAAGTAGTGTCAAATGGAAAAAAATAAGAGTTTTAAAAAACAAGTTAAGATTTAAAACACAGCTGGACAGAGATAGACACATAGTTTAAAAGCATAAATTATGTAACTGTGAGCTTTAATGCTCTCTACCAGAATGCAGAACAGAAAGGTGACCACATTGAAAACAGTACAGTCTGGTCTAACATGACAGATTCAATTCATGAATATAGTCCCTAATTTCAGTTGTATTTCCCGAATTCAGAGTGAGATTTATGCTATTTGCACAGCGGAGGCCTGCAGGACAAGAGCAATGACTGTGATAGAGGGCTTTCACAAAACAGCTTTGTTTGTGCTCTGCTTCAAAAAAAGCAAAGGTACAAACAGAGCTGGAGGGCTAATTCCTTTCACATACAAACCATCCCTGCAAAAATTATACAATGTAATAACCTCATAATATTCCTTGAAACTTCAGATTTCAGTGAATAAATAACATAAAATAATACACATAAACCAAACAGCTAACTTCAGCTTCTTAAGGAGACCTGGATATAAGGCTATAGTGATGTACAGATCATATCTAAATGGAAAGCTTGTGACTAGACAGAACAACAAATAAAGAACTTAAGTCTTTTAGATTTTGGTTCAATATAAGGAAATTACAAACATATTAGAGTTATGTAATAAGGCAACATAAACCCAGCTTTTTGTAAATCTCCTCTTCGTTATATTTAACTGCTTTTTATGTACATTTTCTTCCTTATGAAAGGTAGAGGTTTCGTTGCCTTTTTAAAATATATTGAGAATATGGAATCTAATCATCATTCATGTCTGTTAGCTGAATTTTTATCAAGTAACGTCTTGCCTATTTTAAAATATTTTCTCCCTACTTTGGTAAAGCAATTAATCTAGATTAGTGTAAATTGACTGCCTGTTAAATTAGCTCAAGAATGCATGGGAAAATCTTTCAGGTTAATATCTAGTTGCTCAGCTGTGTTTTAGAAAATGTTTCAAGCAATATTCTCCAGGATGCAAAACCTCTTCAGCAAGCTAAGCAAGTTTTACCAGTAATTATGTTATTAATCTTCAGTATGACTTCAGTGATTTTGTGAATTCTACAAGTGTCAAAAAGTATAATTATATTTATACATTAGCCTCTTTAATGTTGTAAAATACTGAAGTAGAAACAAAGATCTGGCACAGCAGAGGGAAAACTCAGTGCATGCAGAGTATCAGCATAAGATTTCCTCTCTAGATTTCCAGAGGTAGAAGAGGAGATTTAACATGACAACTACCATCGCAGTCTTAAAACTCAAACGTATTCAAAATGCAGTCAGGCCATTAGGAGTAATATACCAAAGCGAGTGACAAATTAATACAGAGATTTTGATACTTTAAAAGCAAAGACAGGGAAACTCCATGAACTCCACCAAGCACTTTGTTACCATTCCCAATTTTCAAGGAAATTGTTGTTCTAATAGACAGCTGTATATAATCCTAAAATTACTTTAAACCTATTTTGTATCTGTTCTCAATCATTTACTCTGCAGAGACAGACAAGTTACTATGTGTTTCCTTGTCTAATTTTAGGGTGGAAAACAGTCCCCTGATACGGATTAGTGCCTCTTGGCCTGGTGGAAATGTTAGGAGGCATTTTATGCCCTGAAGAATAAGGGTGAAGGATACTGAAAGTATCCGAACTTAAGATATTTCTATTTTCTTCCACACAGCGGGAAATTGAACCAGCAGTAGTACATGTACAAGTGTACTGTAATGAAGGTGAGGATTCCTGGACATGCACTGAGACTGATGGCATCTGCCATGAACATTAATTAATTCTCACATTAGTTGGGAAAAAAAGAGCAAAATTATTTTAGATAATATAATGGAAGCATTTTATCTACACCCTGACATTTTCTAGCTTTCAAAATAGGCTTGTGCTTCAGCATATGAAAATGCAAAGGCAAAACATCAAGTGCATAACCTTCACCCTCCCATGACACATCCACAAGTCTGAATAATGAAAACATATAACAAATCTCTGGAAATTTATCAGCTCTACATGTGCTGCATTCTACACAGCTACAATAAGAATGTAAAAGGTGTCAAAGAACAGGGCCAAACTTGCCCAAAGACCGAATCTCAGCTGATTGGATAAACCGCCCCCAAAATGGACAACGCTTGTGCAAAGGGAAACACAACCTGAAGGCAAAGTTCTCACAAGCATGTGGCAACTTCCTTAACACTCCAGGGAATATGTGGATAAGCACTTCCCAAGAAAATATTTATAGAGACTATAGGTGTAAAAATAAATAAACACCAAAAAAAAAATTCCAGCGGTTACATAAAATATTTTCCAGGTTTTATCACCTGGGTTTTATTATTTTTTCAGAATATGAGTGCTGCATTTTTCTTCCCAATTTTACTTGGAGATAGTATTTTGTGAGATGATATCAAACCAACTCAGACTGTGAAGTTCAGTCCTACAGGTAAGCTGGCAGTGCCGTCAAGAGCTATACAGAACGCTCTGCAAAGTGCTGTAGATCTTAATTTCTAAATGCAACTAACTGAAGAGTGAATATATATTGTGAGATCCAATACAGTGAATTGTTGTTAACAAACTACTTATCAGTGATGGTTTAATAGCACCAGTATTTTCTAAAGCATCTTAGTTCCTCTGATTGCTGAAATAATGGTGTCTTTATGCACTAGATTCTGAGTCCAGTAAATCTCTGGTGTGACTCAGATGTGAGGCTACAGGTTACAGACATTTCCCTATCTCTTCAAAATGTCGCTACAGGGGAAAATTAAGCAAATTTCTCACTCTAAAAGAAACCGTGCTATGCTCTCAAAACAAGAATGCAGCCTTGCAAGTAGATTGCTGCCTCTTTCATTCATGCCCAAAGGATATGTTAAGAACATGGGAAGGCCTCTGCTGAGTCGCACAGCCAGCATTAATTGCTGTTTCATGAAGAAATATCAAAGAAGAAACTAGGGACCAATGGAGAGAGTGATTCACTGACAATTTCTTGCCAGGAAAAGTACTTCAAAGAAAGCCAGTGGAGTTATACCAGCTGGGATAGAAAGGGGAACCTTTTACACCTTATACACAACCTCAATGAATGTAGTGCATTCACCATGGGCACACTGACCAGTGATAGAAAACAATTCTAGTTTCAAATACCTGCAGATCTTCACATTAATAATGTCCTGTAAAAAGTTTGCTCAGGATGGTAATCATTCTAAAATGTAAAATGGAAATTATATAAATGTCTCTTAGTATTTGTAAGATCAGGAAAGTTTCCTGTCACCCTGTTTGTTTTATGATTAATTTTAATGCATTTCTAAAGAGAAGCAATATTTTTCTAGGTTCACCTAGAAAACATCATCAAAATAATGCAATCTTACAACCCTATTGTTAATATTTTATTTTTCACATGGTTGTCTTGCATTTCTGTATCTTAGGAAGCAATTTTTTCCTATCATCTCCTACCTGCAAAAGAGTCTAACTTGACCATAACCATTTTCTCCTCTTGGAACAGACTGTATTGTTGCTCAGCCTGAAGGCATCTTTTAACAAATAAACTTTGAACTAATCTATTTTAGCTTTTTACATTAAAAAGAAGTGCATGGAATATAATAATACCAGTCATTCAAGAAATTAAAATAAAATAATTATCCTAATTCAAAAGTAATGGAGCCCTTTGAAAACAAATGTAGTCCATTACTAACTGTGAGAGCCTATAATATTGGCTCATTAAATAGCAGCTTGGCTCGTAGCAACTTCTGGATTAGGCAGAAATAATAATCTACTGTAGCCACAGCAATTTTACATGTTTACTGAAACCACCTCTAAGTATGTTTACAATACTGTAATCCAGAAATTCTGCAAGCTGTGAGATGACATTTTTAATGTACCACTTCAGTCGAGATTAGAAGACCTTGTGCTGCCTTTGGCTCTGCCTTTCTCCTGCTCCCCTTCCTGCATGCGGCTGTGATCCAAACAGGGGCAGAGGTACAACTGCAAGGAGGGCTTTATTTTGGTACTCACTTCTGCATGCAGGCAGAGAAGGAATTAGTACTATCCAGGACCATTCAGACACGCACAAGAGACAATACACTTTCCCTTCCCTCTGGTATCAGCTCTAGAGCATTACTAGAAGCAATACAGATACTAGGCACTAAGACCTTTGAGGCAGTCTTATGTCCAGAATACTCTTGGCCCTAAAGATCCTGCATCCAGGTGCTGGGAGAGAAGAGGGTTGTGGGTTGCACGGACGTCTGTAATGCTGGTATGCTGCAGCATTTTATTTTAACATCCTGTTCATCCTGGCCTTAATTTTAGCTCATTTCTCGGTAATGATGCAAGAGATCATCTGATGAAGCAGGAACTCTGAACATGCAACCAAATTTCCAGGCAAAGCAGGTTTTCCGTTTTCTCCTTGCAGCTCAAGAGCCCTTTCTGCTTTAACCTGGTAATCACACATCACAAGATGAAGAACATTATGGCATAAACAGATGACCTTCCACTGCAGTCTCACTCCAGGATCTCCCAGCAAGTTCCTATTTTGTAGTGCCACCACAACCACAAATAACAGAGGACCTTGACTTCTTCAGGCTATATATCAAAGTACCTAATATCCCATCTTTATTGTATTGTTTTTTTCTTTAGTATAAATCACATAGTACATTTTTACTGATTAAAATGTTGAGAAGAAAGAGGAGCAGAGCTGGAGAAAGTTACGGAATTCATGACTACAAGAGTAAAACTCAATTTCCTTTCGAGCGAGTCAGGGAGAAGGCATTTCTCTCTTGCTTCCTCTCTTCTTTTCTCATACAGAAAAAATTATGTATTTGCAGGATGCAAGTATCTCTTCTCTTTGCATAAAAATAAAGGTGATTTGAAGATTTGAAGGACTTTGCAAGTTAAAAGCACCAGAGGCTGCAACACAAACCACGCTTAACACGCAGACTACCCTGAGCTGGACAGGGTGATAAAGGAGCAGAACTGCCATCGGCATTGTAAAGTCTGCGGACAGCTGTTTGCACGCAGCGGCCAGGAGGCAGTGGAACACAGCACTGCAGATGCTTGTCCTGGTCAAGACCCAGCCTGTTAGGATGGCTTCCCTTGCTGCTAGCAATCCTCGCAGCCCTGGGACAGTTGTGGTTCAGGGAGAGGCAGCCGGGGCAATCTCCTCCATTCTGCCACAGTCTGTATGTAACTGCAGCGCCAGTGCGAGGTCACGTACAAGGGCATTGCACTACAGGCTTTATGTTCTCTGAGCTGCCTGTCATTTTGACTTTTAATAAAGCATTTTCCCGTTCAGTCTCTCAGAGGAGAAGTGTTTGAGAGAGAATAAAGAAATTTCAAACCAAAGGGTTTAATAAAGTCTCAAAATAAGAACATATAAAACTGCTTGTCTCAAATGCAAACTCATACAGCACACCAGGGCTGTGCTCCATATCCATGGTCACAACCACATTCTCAATACAGGTTTCTTCACACTAAAGATATAGGTATGCAACCCATTTTCAGATCTTCTGGACCATGCCCGAGTAACCAAAGGTGCACTTTCTGATTATTTAAGTGTTTTATTATCCTGCTTTTGCCCTTTATCATCACAGCATGTGACAAACCCAGAAATGGCAATGTAATTGCTGGTGTCTAACAGGCTTTTTGGCTTCCAGACACAAAGTTTATGATTCTGCCATCACACTGTAACTTGTACACATATGATTACAACTTTTCAGAGAGCAAGTCATAGTATTAGTAAGAGGCAGAAGATAATAGGCAGTGTTTTCCAAATAGCAGTCAACACTGATAGTCACTTTATTCGTGGGAAGACAGGCTGCAGACAGAAATCTAGAGCATTGCAGACTGAAGGAAATGGCTTGACTGCACTGGTGGGTTAAGCTCACATCTGCTAGGGTATGGAAAGAGTAGAATATCTCTTCCACTTTCTATCAGGAAGTAATTAAATCAAAAGGATGCAATCGAATGCAGCTCTTATTCCCTTATACACCTCACTGTTTCACAGGAGAGAATGCAATGCCCATTTGAACAAAACAGTTCTAATACAGCTTTTTATACAGGAATTTCATACCTAGACCAGTCTAACCCGGGCACTAATTTGCCTGATTAACTCTGCTGTGAACAGCTTCTACTCTGTAAGTGTATTCTAAACGCCTCTGACTGAAACCAAAGGGATGCAGTACGATTTCTTCTTTCATCTCAATAGAAGTAGACCATTCTCCAGGAGAAATTCTGCTTCTAAAACAGGCTCTGATGAAAGAACAATGCCAAAAGTAGGCTGTAGTACTGGTCATATAACTTTAAGTACCATTATTTCTGCCAAGTCTAATGAAACAGAAGACAAACACTGCAGTGTGTACTTCCCAGGACTGTGCGCTACATTGCACATGAAGGAAAAGGACTTGGAAGCACATGTGTAACTGCACCATGCAGTGACATCTGCCTTAACACTTATCTGTTGTCAATTACATAACATAATAAAACAGAGATAAAATAACATCTGTGACTGCTACAACAGGAATCCAGCATTTGGGAAGTCTTAAGGACTTTATTTTACTTTCTATGAGGTCAGCAGTAATTTTGTTATTGACATTAGCGGACATACAACCGAGGACAAAAGCTTATTTCAAGCCTCAAACTAGCTGCTGACTGAGGTGGAAGAAAGATGAATTGTTTGAAGAAGCCTTTATTGTAATGGTGGGGCATTTTCTTGGGGTGATTAACCTGAGTATGATAGGCATAAAGGGAGTAAGATAGCACAGCTTATAAAATGATTACATACACAGATGATTTGGTTTAGTGTGAAGTATTTTAGCTACACGATGTTGCTTTTCAAGATAAGAGTGTAAGGGGCTTTGCTGTTTCTTCAGTTAACCAGAACATTACCTGACTATTATAGTGAGCTACCCAGCATCAATGTCCTTCCAGAGCTTGAATGCTATAGTAGATATATCTATCCCCTTGGATTTTACAGGGATTCTTTAAATTAAAAAAGAGATTCAAATCTGTGTGCAATCTACAGACATAAATTTGGATCTGCAACTGCTGCTCCATTGACAATTTACTCTGAAGTGCCATACAGTGGTTTCATTGAAGTTAATGAGAAATTTCAATTAATTTAATAAGATCTGAATTTGTCTTCCATGTGTTGTTCTAAACTAATGAAGCAAATATATTAACCACCTGACTGTCCAAAGATATCACCTACTAAATGTGTTTGGAAAGATGAGGATAGACAGACATATTGGGGACTAATTTGTGACTGCTTTGTACCGCTTTGGGAAAACACTGTAATTCCTCTTGCTTCAAAGATATTCTACTGAGCTGAATGGAAGATAAGTTTTTTGGTGTTTTTTTTGTTTGTTTTTTTTTTTTTTAAGAAAAAAAGAATAACTTATTTCATGTTTTCAGTCAGGCTTGTAATGCTGCTTAAGCAGCATCTGCAGAGCAACCAAATTTCAATTATCACTTTTTTTGCTGAGCTGACTTATGTTTGCACACAATTGCTAAGCCTTGCCCAAACACCATTTTATCCAGCAGATTCACAGAATTTCACATTAAAGGAAATGTGATAACTGTCTGATTTTATTTTATTCCACTTTTTAAAAACAGGAACGAGAAACTACAAGAATGAGAGGGAACCTCACCTCACATCTAGCAGATTTTCGCCTCTTGACACTTTTGACTTTTTTGACCACTTTGAATTATTTTCTCCAAATTGCAGCAGAGGCGGCATTTCTAGTTTGACAGCATTAAAATTAAAGTGCCCTTTATTTTAGGGACGAGCAGCAGAAAAGCAAGTTTACCTACTGAAAGATCTTGACTTAGAGATCACAGATTTAGAAGTAGAAGATAATTCAATTTACATCCATTTGATTTTTGGCAACTTAACAGAGTGAGCTAAACAAGGGTGACAATTAGTATCAGTTACAGTATAAGTTTTGCCAAGCCCAATCGAAACAATTGCAGTTATATCCACCATACACTGAATATAAAACCAATTAACGGACAGTTAATGAAACACTATCACTTCAGCTTATGCTGTCACTGGTCAGATTTGGACAGAATGATTCATATTTTAGGAAGAGAGTTAGCATTTTTTTCCACTCTGCCCCTCTGTTAATTTCATTCAATAAGTATTACATCTCCCTAGTGCTATCCAAATTACTGTTTTAAGTACCAGCACTTACTGTCTCTCTAAGTCTAACCCTGCATACTCCCAGAAGATATGCAGATGCCATTGCAGTTAGACATGCAGATGTCTTTGAGCTCGGGATGAAGCCGCGCCAGCTGTACTAGTTAACTTTGAACATTACAGAGGAGTTAGCATCCTCCGTGAGGCCTTGTACATTATTAAATCTTTATCATAATGGTGATTATTGCAGTTGACAAGTACCTGGATTTTTCCTACCACTACATCATTTTGTTTCAACCTGCCTTTCAGAAAATTAATTCTAAGGCTGCTGTCCTAAACTACACATGACTGTGGAATATATGCCCAAAATGTACAGAAACCAGGAATGACAGTTTCAGTTGTGATAGTCTGAACTTGTGTGCACAATCAGTTTACTCTTCCGACATTTTTTTTTAAGTACTGTCACTATTCTTTAAAAAAACCTGGTTGAGTCAGTATGGAATTTAAGCATACACCTGACTCTTAATGTGCCATGTTTTTCTGTACTGCCTTCTGGAAGCCACATGTCCTACCACTAATGCTGCCTGGGAGACTGTTCTCCATCTTGACAAATAATCTTTTGGACTTAGCAATACATGCATTTAGTATTTCTGCTTTACACAGCACCACAACCCACAAAACCATGAAACTACACTCTCTCAAGAGATTACAGCTGTTATGAATGCAAACACTGCATTTTCTCCACAATATGGGTTGCTGCAAACACCTTCCTTTAGACTACCGCTACACCAACAGGCAACATCAAGCTAAGCTATATGTAAATATATAATTTAAAAAAACCCAACCATTCAGGAAGTTTACAAGCATTAATCCTTTCATGATGCTGTTTTCTTATAAAATATAATGTCAGACTGATTTTATTCTTTGTCTTTAAGGATCTCAGTGAGAAATTTGCCAAGTTAGGTACATATCGAATGAGGCAGATCACTGGCTCGATTTTCAGTGCTCAATTCCAGCTGATTGAAATGAAAGGCTTACAAAAATGCTTCTGAAAGTCCCAGTATGCCTGCTTGCATCCTCTGACACTTCTGCCTTTGAAAACATGACCCTTAATGATTGCTGGAGTATCTAAAATCTTTCCTCAGGCGTTGGTTTGAGGAACGCAGTCAGGATGCTTCACACTCCTCTCTCCTATAACTTGACCAGAACACGGACCTCAATACAACAATATGGGATGAAAGTCTGCTTAATCTCAGCACCTTGCCCACACATGCTACGAGAAAGTCCATTTTTTCAGCGTGCCTTCCCACATATTTTTGTGCGCCTCTGTGTGTGTGCGTCACAACTCTTTTTCCTGAAGACTATGAGAAAGAAAGAGAGAAAGAATAATTTGTTTGACACATTATAATGATATTAGTCAACATGTTTCTGAAAGGCACTTGGATACCATGAGGAGAGGCATGGAATAAGAACAGAAGGGTGGCTTTAAAGCATACAACAGACTCGTAGCATGAATAAAAGAGAGTTTAGTCCTCAAGTAAAGTAAACTTGTGGTAATTTTGATAGAACAGCAAACTCTTACAGAAAACATCTCAAGCCTAATATATCCAGTTGAGTGCATAATAAAAGTAAAGATGGCCCAAAGGTATAATTCTGTCTCTTTATCTTGGTCACTAATGTAGAAAACTTAATACCTCCATGATTCACAAGCTCCTTCATAAACTGATCATATTGATAATGGATTGGTAGCTTTCTCTTACTAACCTAGCAGAAAGCTATCCAAAAACATCACATATTTCTCCTAAACTCTGACTTAAATGTATTCATAAGTAGTATATATGTATTTATTCTTGTGCCAATACTATTCTTTAGCTTAAATAAGTCTTCTCCTTTATGTTATTTACCCTGCTAATCATGCATGAAGATCAATCACCTCAGCCTTCATTTTAGAAGGCTAAATAAGCCAAGGCCTCTTAGTCTTCTCTCTTTCGACAGCTCTCTATTTAATTTTGCTTTCCCTTCAGTAGCTATTCCAGTTTTAGTTAATCCCTTCAGAAGATGGGAGACCAAAGCTCTGTGCAGCACTGCAGAAAAAAAGTCTTACCAGTTCTCTGCACAATGTAATTAGTTTCCATTTACCAGAAGTGCCTCAAATACCACACTTTATGATCACATCACCATTGGAGCATATTTATTTCTGTGACCCTTCTGAAATTTCCTTCATGAACCATGGCAGATTAACTGAAGACAAGACCTAACATATCACACTGCATTTCTGTTCTGAGCTGCCTGGTTTACTCACACACCAAACTGGGCTTTGTATCCCAGTGAGACGGCATTGCCATGTTTTCAAGTCAAGTCAAGTAAAAAAAAAAAAAAAAGTCAAACAAGCGGGTTAAAGCACAAAATAGGTTTTTCCAAGGAACTCGTATGCCAGGCTCTGAAAGCTCTCATAACCTGGCATTTACTAACTTTTTGCTCAGAATAGGTAGGGAAAACCACATCTTTCTTTAAATGCCATAACACACTATGATGAACATCTGTCTTATAATGGCTCTGAACACAAGCTACCATAATTTCTCAGACTGTCCATTACATTTGCTTAAGACTCTCTTAATTTTTCAGATACTCAAATAATCAATGATATATAACCTCAAGTTTAGATCACAAGAAATTAAAAGCTTGAACACTACCTAGCAGACCTTGTCCTTTGAGCAATCCATCTGGTTAATTAGAAATAAATTTGCTTTTAATTTACCTGTACTAGAATGAGACAGGACATACCAGAATGTATTACAACCCTCAGTACTATCAGCCAGCACTGTTCAGTCCCAAAAGAACTGAAGTCTTTAAGATGGGAGGATTATTCAAAGAGATTACACACTATATTCCTACATGTTGAATAATTCATCAGAATTAATTCTACATATATTAACAGCTTTTTTCTCCTTCGCACAAGTCCCAAAGATCAGTTTATAAGAATATGAAGTGATTTAGACGTCCTTACCATGTTTTTCAGGTGGTTTTTTTTTTTTTCAAACACCACCTTCAGAATGGCCATAAAAAAGGGACAATGTATGACAAAACAAAAAAACAAACAGTGGTAAGGGTTAATAGCAGTCTACTTGAGCAAGTGAAAGGGCCTCATGTTGGACAAATCCTGATTTCTTGGATGTCCAAAGTCCACCTTTTCAAAAAAAAGTCACAAATCATTTTTATTGCTGTCTTCTCCTCCAAGAAAACAAGCTATCAACATAATTCACTCCACAAGAATAGTTTAAAACACTTAAAAGAGCAAAGCACTACATTTCTCAGATGGCTGGAACTAAGCCAAAGCAAAGAAAACACAAATTGTGCTTCCAATGCTCAAAAGCACTATTAGATTAGCAGGGCCAACACAGGAAACTAGCCGTGCCGACAGGTTTGTCTATCTAATATTTCCTGAACAAAGTGCAGCGCTCTTATTCTTTGATGATTCCTGAACACTGTCCTTAAGCTATTAAACTAAGCTAAAAACCATTTGGGACAAAGAAGATCTTTAATATTTATGAACAGGCTTGTTCAATACGTTACATGTTGAACAGCTGAAATCAAGAGAGCTCAAGTGATGGGTTCCTCTAGTAAGTGCCGCCTTATTTTGTCCTGTCTCTCTCAGGAAGTGACCTCTCTCCAGAGATACTGCCCATCTCTTTCTAGTGGTGATCAGCTTGGTCCTTCTGCAGTTTACTCACATGTAAGTCACAACACACTTTGTTCACTATGTCACAACTTTAATTTAGATCCCTTCACGCTCTTCTGGTCACGTATCTCTGTTGGTAGGCCTGGACTCTTCCACCTTGCTCCAAGGTAAGATCCCTTATGATCTAAATCTTCTTGGCCTGGATCAGGAAAAATTCCTGTTCACTACTCCTGAAAATAAGACAGGCCCCGCAGATACTGCACTTGAAAAAAACCTTCTCTCTGGAACACAAAGATTTTTAAATATACTGAAAGTGTTTCACCAAAATAATATATTAATTTGCTCAATGAGGATTAAAACAGAGTGGCCTACGCAGCTTGGTCCAGAACCTCAGAAATATTTAGAAGGTTCAGTGTTTAGCATGCCTAACTCCCACTGAAATGAGGAATGTGTTTAGTGATTCAGGCTGTAAATTCTTATTTAAATATTGTCCTTTCGTTGCAAGTGTAGCTGAGATACAGTCAGAGCCAAAGAATCATAACCCTGCTGCAACAGTTTTTCAGCAATTTGTCAGAAAAACATTTTCAGAAGTTTTGTCTGGCTCTCTTTTCTCCTGGGCTAAGGGGCACTTTTAAGCTTTCTCTCTCTTTCAGTCCTAAGCCTTATGATCTTGTTAGCTCACCTGGATCGAGGTTGACATTTCCCTGTTACTAGCACTCCCACTACTCTCAGGGGGCCTTCCATTTCTCTTGGTGACATCTCATCTTTGAAACTGTTCTGTGTCTTTCTTGTTTTCTTCCTAACGGCTTTGTCTGCAACTCCGACTGATCCTGCTGAATAATATCAAGCAGGTAAAGTAATACTAAATAGCAGTGGTACAACAACAGCAACAAAAAGATATATTTTTTATTCAATACGCATTGCTTAAAGCAAAGGTGAACACTGTCTCCTGTAAGTTCTGAGAGTGCAGCTGAGAAAGATGGCAGTGTATCAAATGTAAAAACAGAAAAATGTGTTAAAAGTAGAGTTCCCAATTTTGATATAAAATTAGGATAGAAACACTTATTTCAAACTCTTGGCAGGGTTGATCTCACTGTCCTTCTGTCACTTCATTCACTGGAAGTCCACGTATCTATGCTGATTATTCCATTGCTGACTTGCTACATACAAATATAACATTTCTGAATTTTTCTTTTTGGTAAATTGAATTAATTTTAATAAAAAGCATCATTAGTAATAATCATTCTTTGTTGCTAACATCAAAATGTAGATACAGGACATACACACATATGATTGATTCATAGAAACATAGATGTGCATAAATGTAGTCACCCTTCCCTCTTTCAGAGAAAGACTTGCTTTAACTGTGGTTTGAATTCAGTCATCCTCACATGTAAACAGCCCGTCCTCCAGTGAAGCCTCTGATCATGGCAGAATGACAGACAGCTGCCCCTGCCTGCCATTTATATAGCACAACTCCTGCCATGTTTTCTTTTCATCCATCTTCTTCCCTCTTTTGCAGCCTATTCTTTATTTTCTGTTTCTTCTCTTTCCCTCCTCACCTATTTCCCCTTCTCACTATTTTTTTCTAGTGTTCGTATGCCTCTGGTTCATTTTCCACACTAAGGAACAAAAATGCTTCTTGGCATGGGGTCCTCCTGATGACTTCAACAAGCTACATTGGAAACTTCTTTGGAACTTGAAACTGAGTGTTGCTGGTGGAAAAAGAAGCTCAAAAAAAGAAGTAAGTACTGGTCTTGCTTCTTCTCTTACTTCTTCACAAAAAGAAGCAGCTCTTTTTGTGTCCAGCTGGAATAAAAAGCCACTTCTAAAGGACAATACAGATGTAAGTTGTGACAATTATTGAGGCAACTAAGACAAAATAAGGCAATGGATTAATGTGAAAAAAGACTGCATAGGATTAAGCAACTTAATCTCCAAGCTCTTATCCACTCTGAAGCAGTTTATACCTTAACAGAAGCAAGTAATTTGCTTAAAAGGAAAGATATATCATAATTTCAAACACTTGTTCTCATTTTACGAAGGGTAATTATGACTCTTATTTCTCAGATATGAGACATACTGCAAACATGCTCACACACCCACTGAGTACCTCAGGCTGCGGAGAGGTGATGAACTCTCCCACTCTCCACAACGCTGTTTTACCTGTGAAAGTATGAAGTACTCTGCATACACCTTAGGTGAAACTTTAATTTAGCTTGTCAAATACCATTTAATAAGCTTTTATTAGCTGTAAAGTATGTAAAGTCAAACAAAGAATATGAAGAAAAATATCAGAAAAAAAAAAAGGTTAATTATTGCAGCAGGTTCTGAAAACATGCCTTTATCATTTCCCCTCCACCTCCAACAGTGAAAGAAATGTGAAAAAAAATGAAACCATTTACTGCCAGTAAAGACTACTCCATGACCAAAGATTAAATCTGTGCTCATCATTATGCCCTTAAAATCAATTCTTTTTTCTCCTGATAAGACTTAAAAATGTGCGACTGTGCATGAATGTGGAATATTCTGAAAAACTCAAGCATGTTTTCTTTGTGCTGAAAAATGCAGACCAGTGATGTTAAAAGCTTTGCAATATATGGTTGATAAAATATTTATACAGTGCATACTTAGACCAGAAATATTAAGTGTCCCAATCTCATTTTACATGAAATATAAACCATGGCACAGATCTGATTAAATGCTGTACAAGTTCTCTGATCAAATACAGATAAGCAACACATTCTGATTTTGCAATACGTGTTGTTGATGCACATCATGTAATAATTCTAAAAACATTTGGTTTGAGGAGTAAGCAACAAGTCAGCAAGCTTTTCTGAACTGAGAAAGAGAGGCTAACTTTATCAAAATGTGTTGCTGACAGCTGCTCACCACTGTTAAATTAGCTACTAAGGACCCCAACGTGTGAAAGGTCCTACTCCATACACCTAAATGGCACCTGCCACCAAGAATTCAGGCTTCTTCTCAAGTGTAAACGTGGCCCTAGGATTTGCTCAACTTGTTAAATTACTTTGTTCATGGAGTGTAGCCTTAGTGTAAACCTTTGGAGCATGATAATTATAGAGATAATATTAAGCTTGACTTGTGACAGAGAATCGTAATAAATCCCAGTGACTCTTGCTGTCAACCACAGCTTCAGCAGTACGGTATAATACATAAATATCATAACATTCCTACTGCAATCCTCAGGTCATTTGAGTGGGACAGGTAACGACTTTTTTTAAGGGAAAATGCTGTTTTTTTCTGCCATCATGAACTAAAGTAAATACCTGGTTAAAATGAGTATCTGTAAAATAATTAACAAAATATAACAAGAAAAGTAAACAGTTAAAAACACTTCTGTAGTTTCTGAAGTGTTCAGAAAAATGTATTTCTTTTTAGACGTCTGTTGTAAAAAATATATAACAGAATTTTTCAGATTTCAGCCATATATAAGGGGAGAAGGAGAGAAAGGGAGGAGAGGGGAGAGAGAGGGTGGCAGGGAGAGGAAGAGGGAGAGGTGAAGAGACAGGGAGAGAGAATCTTTGCATCTAGATCAGCTCCGCAAGTAAAATGTTTTCATTCTGATTTTTTAAATAGGAGGAGTTTGACAGGGGACGGATCCATCCTTTCCTTGAAATTTCCAGGATAAACTAATTAGCTAGATGTAGGAAATCAGGAAACATAAGTATATGTCCCACTGGCACAAAAGTTTCTTGTTACTACATTAGAGAACGTAAAAATAGGATCTCTGTAATGCTACCATGTTTAACAAGACTCACGGATCATCTGTGATTAAATGCAGGTCACATAAAATAACACCTGTAATGCTGCCAACTTCAGTGAGGCTCAAGCATGATAGTGATTAAATGCTGGTCACATAAAATAACCTCTGGATTCTAAAAAACACAGAATAGATTTGCATTTCAAGCGCACACACACAAATACATACACATATTCAGATTATAACTGCTGGAGATTAACTAGCAGGAAATTCTTATGTTCTTTAACAAGGCTTAGAAGGTTGCAAAGTAGGCATAAATGTGAACAGAAATGTCTCACAAAATCAGGACCTTTACTAATACGTAGGAGCGGTGACATTGCTCCTCACGTGCAGGAGTGCTGCAGGATGAAGCTCTGTAGATCATCCCACAGCACTGGTAATTAAAGATATTCCCACACTTCAAGAGCACATGTCCTCTAAACATCACCCTATCTTTATTGAACTTTGGTGGATTTATAAGAAAATAAATAAGAGGACTATTTCCCTCCCCTCTTCTTTCAATCACTTGAAGTGCTGTCAGTAAGTAAAATTAAGCAGGGCAGAGCACTGTTGCGTGACCTGAACTCGCCAAGGGACAGCAAGGCAGAGGAATAACCGCTTCCTGCAGCACACACAAAGCAGAGTTGGGTGCCAAAAATATAGCTCCTCGCATCAGCTGCTGCTGCTGCCTTTGGAACCAAGAGCTGAGAAAGACCCATTCATTCACATGGGTGGGCTGAGAATGAAACATTATCAACTTCTGTTAGTGCTGTTTTCAGAATAGTCGCTCATGGTATATTATAAAAAAATGACAGTTTCAGAAATAGAATAAAATAAAATAAATAAAATGAAATCTCCATTACATTTCTTAAATTTTAAAAAATACTCTGCTTCAAAGTCCTGACACCTCAAGCTACTTTTTCTAACATTTAGAATGCCAGGTGCCACACCAAGATATCAGCAAGTTTGTAAAATCCTGTTTGTCTATAATGAAAACAGCCTTTTTGTGTCAGTTTAAAGAGCTAAAGGCACTTTTTCTTTTTCCTGATAAAGTCATGCTGACATACTGAATACACACATCCTGCAGTTTTTCTCAGCCCAATAATGGAAGCCTGTCTAGCTGAACCTTACCTGATGCTTTTAATTTACTTTTTACATGTACACTAAACCACTGATGTCTTTTCTTCTCTATTCTTACTTCTCCTTTCCTGACCTACTTTTTAAACATGAAGCTTTGGGAATACTATTACACTTACATTTGCCTACCGGATGTCTGGACTTCTGCTGAAGTGATCTGTTCATTCCTACTATGGCTTATGTGCCTATTTTCAGAGGAATAATAAACTAACATGTTAGATTATTCACTGCCAGCACGAAAAAGCTAACCTTAAATATTTCAGGACAATGCCACAAATGAATGCATTTGTTGAAGTTTTCTTAAAAGAGCTGACATTTTCAGAAGATGAATTTTGACTTACAAGTTGGGCAGGTTTGCTAGGAGTACTAGCAAGCATATTGACAAAACATACAATTTTGTCAGCTGTCATCAATTTAGTCCTTTGACCTTTGAAATCCAGTGGGAAATCTAGAAAAATGAACTACATTACTGAATTTATTTGAATCAGAAGTACAATACAAATAACCTGTCAATTAATTTGGCTTCCAGTCCTAGCTTGAACTTGAATTTCCACAGCCATTTGGTACTAGCACTTTGGGTACCAAAATCATAGAATCATAGAATGGTTTGGGTTGGAAGGGACCTTAAAGATCATCTAGTTGCAACCCCCCTGCCATGGGCAGGGACATCTCCCACTAGACCAGGTTGTTCAAAGCCCCATCCAACCTGGCCTTGAACACTTTCAGGGATCGGGCATCCACAGCCTCTCTGGGCAACCTGCTCCACTGCCTCACCACTCTCATTGTGAAGAATTTCTTCCTCATATCTAATCCAAATCTACCCTCTGTCAATTTAAAGCCATTACCCCTTGTCCTATCACTGCATGCCCTTGTAAAAGTCCCTCTCCAGCTTTCTTGTAGGCCCCCTTTAGGTACTAGAAGGCTGCTATATGATAGATGTTAAAAAAAAAAAAACAACCCTCTCTCTTTCCCTGTTAACAGGCTTAGAAGTTGAAGAAGTGGTTTTATAAAAGCATAAATATTCTACTTCTTTACTGTCATCTTTCCTTAAGTTCTGTCTAGTTCACAGCCCAGCTGCTGAAGAAACCAAAGCAAAATCTTCTTGTGACTCACTCCAGTCACTTAGAGAAGAAAGTCTTCAACAATCCCACTTCTGAGGTACAACTTGTAGATGAAGTGGTTAACGTATGTATCATCTCTTTCAAGAAAATATGAAACTATAAATTAACACTAAAAACAAGACTAGCTAATAATTAAAACAGAAACCTTATGCTCCAAGGACTACTCCCTGCAAAGACTTGTGCAGGTGCTTTTCTTTGCACATGAAATAGACTCATTAGAATTAATGGGACAATTCACTGTATGTCAGAGCATACAGAATTAAATCAAAATGACTGGAATCACGAAATTTAACCAGGAGTTAAATCAGTAAGCAGAAGATCTTGACTTAAATCTTTGAGTTTAATCTTAGTTTTCGTTTGTAGGTTTTTTTCCTTAAAGAGAATTTGAGTCTTTTTGGCTGGTATAATTTTGCATCTCTTTGTGAAACCAAGGAGCATTAGACACAATATACCCGTAAACAATGACCAATATAATTGTGTCACTTAGTACAAATTTATTCAAGTTCTTAATTTTTACTTTTTATTAAGTACAAAAATAGCGAATAGAGTATTTCTTACTAACTGGGTAATGGTTAAATCTTATTGTTTTATTTGGGTCTATGCATATGGACAGAAAATTGTATCTCAGTCTAAGTAAACAGAAAAAAGATATTAAACTACTTTAGTCAGGGAGTAATCTCACTTAACTTCATCCACCTAAAAGTTAAGCACCTAGTCTCAGCCAGTAACCCAGGCTCTCTTTGTAGCCAGTGGAGATACGAGGCAACTTCAGTGAATGATTCCTCTTTCTAATAATGAGATGATTTGCCATCCGTAATGGCTATCTTCTCCCACTGACTAAAAAAGGAAGGCAAACTTTTTGCTTGGAATTCAACAGCTAATGCTAGGTGGAATGATTCTCACTCATATTAATTGAAACACTTAAGTGCACTAGAGACATAAACAAAATTATAAATCCACCAAAACTTACACTATTAAATAAATCAAATAATTTTAAATGCAAAGGATGTACTATCTGTATTTTGCAATTCAAATAGATTAATTTTGGTTAGCACAGTCTTTAAAATTTTAGATCTAGTAAGCAGTACCCTCTCTCGTATTTTAACCATAGACTGAAAATTAAAAATAAGACCAACTTTCAGGCTTTTCTAATTTCAAATTGTTTCTTAACTTTTAGGGAACAAATCACTGAATAGAACTCACTGAATAAACTGAAATAAAATACTTCCCATGAAGATTAGGATATTTCTGTCAAAACCTGATTTTGCACTTCAGCAAACTTATATTTCAGGTGATTGGCCAATGATTGCCAGTGGTTCACTCAGATGCCTTTCTGAAAAGCATCTACCTCAAAGACAGGATGCTTAAATATGTTTTTGTTGTTGTTGTTTTTCTTTTTTTTTTTTTTTTTTTTTGTGCTGGGAATTGGCTCTAGGCAAAACAAATGTTCAGAAAGTACTCATGAATAGAACCATATCCGCTCATTAGAATTTTATGATTTGTCATTATAAGAATGTAAGTCAGAGTTAAAATAAGCATTTTGCAACCTTCACTATACAATGTTTAATCCAGAGAACACATATTTCTTCAAATTTTCACATGTTTCTTGGGGACAAAAGTATTAGAGACAAACAAAAACAACAACAAAAAATTAGTAGATTTCTTGTAGAACATCCAAAGAAAGAAAAAACCTAAAGCATGTCTTTCATCTCTATTTCAGAACTTTAAAATGAACAATTAAAGCAGTGTTTGTTAGTAATTGCTTATTACATTTCCTATGCCTGATGAAAACACTATAGGAGAAAAAAAAAACCCCAAACCAAAAAGAGATTAAGAATTCTACCTGCTGGTGCTTCTATTAAGTAGAAAATCACATCTCCCCTGCCCCTGAGGTGTTCTGCTAACAATGTGCTGCTATAGACAATAAAGTGCTGTTTGGATGCTTGTTCTTTTCACAGCAAATTTACAGCTAAAAAGAAAACCAGACTTATTATTAAAAGCACGCGCCACCACCACCACCACTCACCTGAGACCTCTCTGTCTATAACCGAGTTGTGCAAACACAGATATTTAAAAGCTTACAATCTCAGAGGAAACCCTTTTTGTAAGCCAAATTAATAAAATGAAGCTTTATAGTTGAAATATGCAAGGTTCTTAGAGACTCTTCACTCATAGATAAAAATAAAAAAAGAGGAATGTATCTTTCTTTACAAAAAAGATGAAAAGAAACATCCTACTTGAGCAGGATACAGCTGTGATAACATGTTTAGGATAAAGCAAAATTGATGCACAGTAGCTGAAATTGCGAATACTTCAGTTGACAAGCTACTGCAGAAGTTATTTATTGTCAGCTCTAGACAACACATGAAGAAGGATTCCTATCAAGAAATTAATATGTCACAACACCAGTTAGAAAATAACCTCTTTCTTGGCTTTGAGGTAGTCCATTTTGATATATTATCCTGTTGTAGACACTGTGATAACACTAGAAAATGAAAATATAATAACGAGCTTAACAACCTTGGATTATCCTTGATGCATTTCTCTGAACTTTTTCCAGTTCCACTTCACTTTTTTTGGGACAGGACAGACAGCAAGTGTACGTGTCTTAATGAAGTGCCCTGTACATTTCTATTTAGTTTTGGAATACCTCTGTATTTTTCTGAAGATTTAATAGAATTATCCACTATAACCCTTAGATCTTGCTCTTCAGCAGTAACGGTCAGCAGCTCAAGGTCTATCATTCTATTTGTGAAGTTAGCATTGGTTTTTTTGCACATAAGCATCACTTTACATTTATTTGTACTAAATTTCATCTATTTGTTCATATATTCGTACATGAATTTCTGGTCTCTGCATGACCACAGATATAAAGCCTGTAGTTCCCTACAGGTACCCAAGAACCTGTTATAAAAACCAGCACTACATTTCCTTCCCTCCAGTCCTCAGAGTCCAAGGCAGTTTTAAGAAAGAGGTTAGGTACTTTCATTGTACTCACCCATGAGTTCTGTGAGAACTCTTTGCTGAACACTCTCTCATCCTTGAGACTTGCTACTTTCTGTCAATTTGTTCCATAACATCTTCTACGGTCTTTTTATTTTCAACAGATTCTCCACCACGTCCTCCACAAAGAAATCCACCAGATTTCAGTCTTCTTCAAGCACAAGATTTTAATCGTGAAAATCTCTACAGCTCCTTTTTTACAGTAAACATCAACACCAAGATGTCATTTAGCTTTTCTGTTATGGTCTTATCTTCATCTCTTCCTCTATTCTAATTCTACTGGATCTGCAGGCACTCTTGCAGACTTGCTGCTTTTAGCGTGCTTGAGGAAAGCTTCACTATAATTTAGATTTCCTTTACTAATTGCTCCCCAAAAATTACGGGAAACAATGTCTACCAGAAACTAATGCACCAATGTTTTCAAGAAGTCCAATGGAAAAAGCTTGTGAATCATTCACTACAGCATGAATAGGAGTCACTTGACCTGACCAGAAACATGTCAGAGTTAAAATTCTAAGCATAAATTTGTCATCTAGACTTCTGCTAAAACCAGTGTGAGTGGCAAGGGAAACTCCACAAAGTTTATCCCAGCTGTTTTAGAACGGGGTACATTGCTTCTGGAGGTACCTTGATCTCTCTATTCATTATGGAATCTGGGAAACCATATTTTACACACAAAGCTGTGTAAAATGACCTACATGTATAGTCTCACATCCAGAATATAAGAATTACTAATAAACTCAAAGGAACATTTAATTTCTCCCAGACAACATGAATTCACTAGGTAGTTGAAGGTTACTGTTGGAGAGATGGTAGGTAAATTAAAATTTTAGACCAGAATATGTTTGAGCAAAAAGGAAGCTCACATTTCTGAAAGCCTTATGATTAGTGCCCGTATTTACCATGGGAGAAACCTTGGCCCCATATTCTTAAATTATGTGAAACCTGATGTCCAAAGTGATGCTCATATTCCCCTCCATTGCAGTAGCTTACAAATCTTAAGTTTTATTCTCGTAGTACTGTCAGGTTTATGTACATATGTGAACACTGTGAAGTCCAGCCATGGAAGATCTTCAGTTAGAGCCATTACCTTTTCAAATGCCATAATCTTTTTAACACTGAGGTAACAAAGAGTCATATCACTACCTGTGCTATACAACTGCACTTGAGAGTAGTTACTGCAGTTAACTCAGGGGATTTTAAATACGTTATTTAATTTCAAGGAGAATTCTCCATCCAATGCCCATGCAGCAGTGTACAAAAACAACATTTGAATTAACAGAACACCATTAAATTGATTGCACTCATAGTGGCTTCAACTGTGAAACCAGCTAAGCGTAAGAGTTGAACAGTCAATGGGTAACTTCATAAATGGATATCAGTAGACATGGATGTTATGGCCAGTGTATCTTCTAATTATCTGCATGTGAGAATTTCAGGAATCTTTCCAAAGGAAGATAAAATAAAACCCTTTGTGCAGAATGAAAACTGGGTGGTGTCACATGCAAAACTTCTCATGTAAGAGGCAGTACTAACCAGCAGTTCCTAGAAAATCACTAGATCAGGAGGAACCTCTTTGTTCCCTAATCCTCTTTAAGCAATCTCTGCAAGCTCTGAACTGCCTTTCTGCACGCTGCAGACTGCTCTGAGAAAATGCAGCTCTCCCTCTGTAAATCAGTGAAGAGAAGTTGTGGGGCAGCGATACAGCAAAAGGAAGACGGCAACTCCATGGCTAGAGTCTCTTATTTACATTCCTACCTTTCCTGATCTATCAACAACATAGATGCTTCTAATGTTTCCCCTTTCACTTTCAGGCAGGAACTGCTGCAGCAGACTGGGGAGTTATTTTTCCTAGCAAACAAGTGTCTCCAGACTCCCTAAGATTACCAGGAACCTTTCCCATGCAAATCTAAAGCCCTCTCTGCTGCTGTTACAGAGCCATGCCTATTCCCTTCCTTTTTTTTTTTTCCTAAAGAATTTATTCTTTGGAGAGAGCGAATAGCAAACTGTTTGTGCTTCACAGGGACTGTCATCTTTGACAATTCAACCAAGTTAGAGAATGTGAACAATTAGCGCCAGGTATGTGCAAAGGTTTGGATGTGGTTTCAGGTACTGAAGGCGACACCTCCATTAGGAAAGCATGCCTGGAAGCTGCAGGCTGGGTTCACCAAGTACCAGGTCTGCCTGTCTGTCACTAGCTGGTGACTCATCCCATCCTAATGCAAGTATCTGAAGTAAGGGAGGGCTCACTCTCCCCATTAGCTTAAGATAGAGCCTCCCTCATTAGTATAAACTTAAGCTGTGGTCAAATGAAGACAGTAACCACTTTGCATTTTACTGTGATTATTTCAAGAAACGGTCTCCACCAACAGAAGCAACACAAGTTTAAAAAAACTTCATCCAAAAGATGAATGAATGTTTGAAATGCTGAAAGTTAGTAAGAACGTCCTAAATGCAACTTAAAAAAAAAAAAAAAAAAAAAGGCAGAAGGAGAAAGATCTATGCAAGAATTATAAACATGAAAATACTTGGTCATAGAAAGAGTAAAACAAAAACAAACCACTTGGAGTGAAATAATGCATTTTTCAGGTTTTCTAATCAGCTCTAATTATCAACAATAGTTAGTCCTTGTTCAGAGGCAGAAAACTAAGACCGGCCTTGGTGATGGGAACTGGAAATGCTATTACCTGGCATCTGTAGTAAACCCATTCCTAAATCAAACATGCTAACTCCAGGGCTGACACGAGAGCCTGCTTGGTCTTGAGTTCTCCAGTTTAAGATCTCACCAAGACTCTGAGCGAAGGATCCAGCCAAAGTGCCCAAGAGACATTTGTTCTCTTTTCAGGAAAAAAAACAATGTTTAAAATGTGCAACTTGGAGTTCCCTTGGCAACAGCTCTGAGACCTTCACAACGTTCCCTGGCACCTATCCACTGCATGCTGCTTTTAGCAACAGCAAGGCAGATAAGTCATCTCATTCTATTTTGTCTATTTTCTTTACAGTGGAATTGTATTTTCCACTGACAGTAAGAGAACTAAATACAAATATACATTTTATTAAAATGCTCATATTTTAAAAAAGAAAAGTAAAGGGAAATAGTTTCTAAGCCAATAATATTGCAGATTTCTGGGCATCAAAGTGAAAGAAACATGTTGGGTAACTAAATTTAAATACCTAAGATTACCTAAGATAATGAATATTGCCAGGCCTCTTCCTAGATTACTATTTGCAGTCACCCTGACTCAGCACTATGGACATCTAAAGGTCTGATCTTCATGGCATATGCAGGACCCAAGCATCAAAAACTAGGGTATCCATTTCCCTGCCTTGTAGCCATACACTCTTCAGTTTGAAACGCAAGTGCAACAATAAGAGCACCATGCTTGATACTAAAAAAAAAAAATTAAAAAAAAAAAAATTGCATAACACAGAGAAAGTTTCTGAGCTGTTACTCCTACATGCTGCCAAGGTTAATATCTGAATGGATTGTCCGCCACATACTTCTCAGCATGGATACAGTATTTTTATAATACAAAAGTGATGTTTACATAAATGTGACACCCTCATTCCTTTTCTCCCAGGAAAGGAGAATGGGTACTTTTTTCAGTTTGGGTACTGCAATCCAAACTAAGCAGTAAATCTGCTTTCAGGAATATTACTTTGAGATTTATCAAGTAATAGCATAGTCCAGGGTATTTTTAAAAATGTGAAAAATATAATTGCCTTTATTAAAAAAGTTCTAAAACCAGCCACATTTTTAAAGTCCAAATTTTATTAAACTTGAATTTAAAATCTAGAATCACCATTTTGATGCCTGGGGGTAAGCTCTGATTTCACTTACACATCCGTTTAAAAGTATTTTGTTCAACATTCTAGGTTATCTTCTTCATTTCTTGGTCTGTACTCAAAAAGGCTAGAAATTCTGTTTCTGGCACCGTTTTGAATACTTTCTCACTACTATATAAATTGTATTAAGGATGAAAACCTATCTGGTGTCCAAAAATGCTTGTGAGCCAGGTGTATTAAATTAATGATAAAGATTGTTTTGTAAAAAAATTGTATTATAATAATAATAGGAAAATATTAGCATCTGAATGACTTTTCCTATGTATGGGTTAACAGTACATGTGAGCTGACCTGGGTAACACATCTACCCAGAAAATAAATTCTGAGCATGAAGGTTTTTGTCTTCAGTTGTGGAACACGATAGCTTTAATCTAGCCAGCCTGGTTGCCAAAGACAAGGTAGCTACAGAGGTGTGCTTGGGATCGATGCATTCTTGGATCAGAAAGCATTTGCTACACTTGCACTTCTGCTAGCATGGGAGCCAGTGAGATTAAATTAAAGTTGTGCATGCCCATGCATAGGGCAGTCCTCTTCATCTTCTGCATGGACATATCCAAAGCCTAATGCAGGGGGTTTAGGTGATGCGTAATGTTAGGCAATTCATTTTAGCCACAAGTGAAAAACATTGCAGGAAGGATTCAAATACAAAAGATAAGTAGAAGATACTTAACAAAGTATGTTAGAAAAATGTTGTGGAATTTACTATTTGCAAAGCAACGCAAAATACTCAGAGGAGATATTTATAGATGTTTGAGGTTATTAATCATTGCATACTTCACTTCCTCAGGGAACAGAGTACATATTAACAAAATGCTTTTATTATTAAATCAGAAGACAGATTTTGAACAGTACGTGCATATCATGAGGGACTCTGTGTTGACAATGTGCTAAGAACGATAGCCAGCAGGTCAGGCGCTTAGCCTCCTCTGCCACGATGCAAAGCACCATCTATCAAAATATTTAACAAGATTACAATTTTATGAAGAATAGATTCTTGCTTACAATGCAAAGGAATTGGTAGCAAAAACTAAAGCACATTGCAAACAACAAACACACCACATAAAATACTTAAAAATACAGCTACCTTGTGTTCTTCAACGCTGCACACAAAACCACAAATTGTATAAAAATCACATTTATTTTAAAAATAAAAGAATAAAGAGAACCAATCAACAAATTATTTTTCTGATAACAGAATACAAAGCTCGCATTCAGATTTCATCATCTGAAGCGGTAAGCTTTCATCAGGAAAGTAAATAACTTTCATATGACATCTCCACCTCAGGATGAGACTGCAGACATCCAAGGGTGGCAATGAGACATGAAATTATTTTTTCCCTAAGATTGGAAAGTGTCAGGAAAGTTGTTCTGAGCAGACTGTTCAATTCTGTAACTCTGGCATTGCCCCTTTTGCAACAAGCTCCTCATGAGGCTGAGCAATCACGACAGCTTGAATCAGGAATTCACATTCCTTTTAACAAGCATCTACATGCAAGGTAATGTGGTTTTAATCATCTTATGCTAGCGAACAGAACTGACATGGGCATGACTAGCATTCAGAAAACATTGTCCCTCACTAGATACCCCTCTGCCTCCAGCACTGAACTTGGGGAAAAGGCAAGCAACAGCTTTGGTTTCACAACCAACCATTCTAGAAAAGCCAAAGCATAAGAGCTCTACCTGAATAAAGATGCTTTAAATAAAGTAAAATTTGGGAAATTTTGTATTTTATTCTAGTTGTGAAGGAAACACAGAGAGGCTTCTCTATAAACCTAGCATTCACATAAAACCCTATAAACATTTAAGCAGTCTTTAAAAAGTAGAGAAAAACATTTTTGTACTTTCACTGATTTCCTCTTCCAAACCCTTCTCCTGTACTTTGCTTTTCTTCCCTAGATTAATTTTGCCAAGTGTCTTTGTTGTCTTAATACATTTTTTAAATGCTGCCTTGATCTTCCCCATGTTTCACTGTTATGACACAGAGCAGATCTGATGCTGAAGGACTATACCTCACTAATTTTTTAGTGGCTTGCATTATTCCTTCCTACAGATGATTAAGTATAGTAGAGTACTTTCTAAGTCATGTATCTTGCCTTGGAAGTTCAGAGCTAAAGAAATGTAAATCAATAAATCAGTAAATCAATATAGTGCAATTTCAGTGTCCAAAAATGCTTCTCTAGGTGGCAATTTGCCAGTAGGAATATCTGCTTTTTAACTCTTTGTGGTAGGTTGACCCTGGCTGGGCACCAGGTGCCCACCAAAGCCGCTCTATCACTCCCCTCCTCAGCTGCACAGGGGAGAGAAAATATAATGAAAGGCTCGTGGGTCGAGATAAGGACAGGGACGGATCACTCACCAATTACCATCACGGGCAAAACAGACTTGACTTGAGGAAAAAATTAGTTTAATTTATTACTAGTCAAATCAGAGTAGGATAATGAGAAATAAAACCAAATCTTAAAAACACTTTCCCGCCACCCCTCCCTTCTTCTTGGGCTTAACTTTACTCCCAAATTCTCTACCTCCTCCCCCCCATAGCAGCGCAGGGGGACGGGAATGGGGGTTTGGGTCAGTTCATCACATGTTGTCTCTGCTGCTCCTTCCTCCGCAGGGGGAGGACTCCTCACACTCTACCCATGCTCCAGCGTGGGGTCCCTCCCACGGGAGACAGTCCTCCACGAACTTCTCCAACGTGAGTCCTTCCCACAGGCTGCAGTTCTTCACAAACTGCTCCAGCGTGGGTCCCTCCCACGGGGTGCAGTCCTTCAGGAACAGACTGCTCCAGCGTGGGTCCCCCGCGGGGTCACAAGTCCTGCCAGCAAACCTGCTCCAGCATGGGCTCCTCTCTCCACAGGTCCACAGGTCCTGCCAGAAGCCTGCTCCAGCACGGCCTTCCCACTGGGTCACAGCGTCCTTCGGGCGCTGGTGTCCTGCTCTGGTGTGGGGTCCTCCACGAGCTGCAGGTGGATAGCTGCTCCACCATGGACCTCCATGGGCTGCAGGGGGACAGCCTGCCTCACCATGGTCTTCCCCATGGGCTGCAGGGGAATCTCTGCTCCGGTGCCTGGAGCACCTCCTCCCCCTCCTTCTTCACTGACCTTGGTGTCTGCAGAGTTGTTCCTCTCACATATTCTCACTCCTCTCTCCGGCTGCAACTGCTGCTGCGCAGTAACTTTTTCCCTTTCTTAAATATGTTATCCCAGAGGCGCTACCACCTTTGCTGATGGGCTCGGCCTTGGCCAGCGGTGGGTCCGTCTTGGAGCCGGCTGGCATTGACTCTATCGGACGTAGGGGAAGCTTCTAGGAGCTTCTCACAGAAGCCACCCCTGTAGCCCCTCCGCTACCAAAACCTTGCCACACAAACCTGATACACTCTTCAATCTCATTCCACTGACATTAACAACAAAACTCTTGGGTAATTCTGGAGTGCGAAACTGACCTAAAAATCTGCTCTATAAAACACGCAAATATGGCAGTATTTTAATTCCCTGACTGAGAAAATATTGCTTATACTGATAGAAGTAATATATTTCCTTAAAATTAAGAGGCAAAACCAATGAGAGGATAAACCACATTTCCTCCACATTGCCTTTAATAAAGTTGCTTGGGAATAATCACGACCAAATTTCACGTCATCACAAGAAATTTGTGTATCAATTCACCTCGTCCTTGAATCACAGACTTTTGAGGGAGGAATCTTAACCAGAAGAGCATGAAACAACAGACCAGCCATCTCATCATCCCCAAGAGCCCCACATGGGGAACCTTTTTCTTGTGAGGAAAAAGAATTTTTTGAAGTATAAAACAGCTAAAAAAGTAAAAAATAAATAAATAAACTAAAACCGTTTTGATGAGCCTCATGTTAAGTCACATCTTAGTACCACAGGCCAGTGAAACAGAGCTGCAGGCAATCTGCAGGCTCAGAGCTACATGTAGCTCCAAGGTTGCAGGTTCTTTACTCTTGACCAGGACTGAACAGGAGATGAACATGAAAGCACCAATCAAGGATGTGAAAGACCTATGCTGATCTCCCCATAGCAGGTTATCTGGTATTAAACCTCTTGTTTCTGATCTTTCCAACCTGAAAAAACAAAGGTGTAGCATCAGGGCTCCTGACAAATAAAAAAAAAAACAACCCACACTTGGAAGCATCCACTGTCATTCCGCTTTAAAATAAAATAAACCAAAACAAATCAATTTTTGAAATAGCCACCTTCTCTGATGGATTCACTGTCTAGCTTGCAAGCTCTTCAAGGTAAATAGTACATCTCACATGTTTGCACATTGGCTGAAGTAGCAAGATCGTCAGTTCATTTGAAGCCCCCGTATGTATTAATTTATATATTAAAATAATAGAAATGCATAAGATCTCCTGCGATTGTAAGACTTAGGAGAATAAGAATGTCAATTTTAATGTTTTATAACTGTTCTCTTTCAAATATTTATCTGCTCTTCTATAACATATCCCATTTTTTGTTCTTATTTCTTTCTTTTTCCATTTCTTATTTCTCTCTGGTATCATTCCTTATCTGTTCTTGCAGTTGCTCTTAGAAATGGAACCTAGAGAAAACTCCTGCTGAAAGATAACAGCTCTGTTTACAGATTAAATAGTCCATGAGGAGTTTTAGCACATGCAGGGAGCCGATTCTGCTTGGTGCTAAGCACCATCAGTCACACTCTGAGCATCAACAATCACAGCTAGCTTCAGTTGGCTTAAGAGTGGTAGCGTTTTACTGGATTCATCCCTCTCAAAGAAGAGAGAAATAAAAGCAAAAAGAAAAATAAAGCCACGGCTTAAACATGAGTGAAGGAAAGTGTTGCAATCTAGATGTAATGTAATGTAATTGTGACGGGAATTTTTTGTACATCCTAAAGCCAGAATTACCAATGCCCTTTTAAATCAAGTATCAGATATTAAATACTATATGTATCGAAAACCTCACTCTTGTACAGCTAACCTATTCTCCCAGCCTCTAGGACAGCACAAAAATCTGAAGACAGCTTAAGAGAATTCCTGAAACTTAAGATAAATATAAGTCATAATACAGTGACGGGCAATCATTAAGGAAAAATTTTGTATGCTGTAATACTCTTCTCAAAGCCAAAGAAATTAATCAAAGAGTATGTTTAAAAAAAATCTGAAATTTTGAAGAAAAAAAAAATTACTGGATTTTCCGTGATTCAGCCTCCCAAAATGTTACCTAGTCTCTCAGAATGACATAAAGCCTGGGCACTAATCTAGCATTTCCCTATGGGATATCCTACTTAAAATTACCTAAGACAAAAAAAACCAAATGAGAATGGTTTTCTAAGTAAGTTTTAGAAAACCAGGCATGCTGAATTACATGCATTAAGTTTGGTTAAAGCTGAACCAGCTGCAAGAAATCATCTTTTCTCCACCTTCTTAACACTCTGTATTTGTGCATGTCTAAAGCTACGACATACAGGTGCTCAGACTTTACAGTGGTGGGAGAGCCAAAAATAGTAGTAAGTCTCAGTCACTGATATAAGCGCTTCACAGTTTCTAGTGTTTTTATCTTCACAGTATCCACCTAGGGTCCTGACCATAGAGGAGAACAAAAAGAGCTGGAGATTCATTTCACTTAACTTCAGTAACTCAAAGTTACTAGTTATATTTAGTCTGAATTAGATGCCTCAGCTCCTACAACGCTGAAAGACAACACACAAGCACATCCAGAAGTTCCCTTGTCCCAGCATTTCACACATTTATCTTAGACTAGGCTGAATCAAACCTATGGTACTTACCTCTCCCCACTGGTTACAAAGGGATTCTAGATGATTAACCGATTAGACACAGGCTAACCCAGCTCCATAAGCAGCTACAGTTCATGAAACAATTTCCAAAAGTAAGTCAGACTCATACCTAGCAATAAATTTATGCACCTATGTTATACAGACTTGCTGATCTTGACCACAGTAATCTGGTAAACATCATACGGGGAAAAAGCAAGAGAGCAAATCTCACAGTTATGCCAAGTCCTTGTTTAGCATTTTACTCAGTGGACCATCCTGCCTCTTGGAGTTGAACACATTTTTAAATCGGGCATATGAGGATGCCTTCTTATTTTCACAGGACTACAAGGCATTTACTCAGTAGGAGTGCGTCTTACATGACTATCAAAGTGGAAATTAGTGAAATAACAAATTGGCTCTGCTTAGGAAGATTAACCCCACTTTTTTTTTTTTTCCTTAGTATTTTTAAAACCACTTTTAAAACCTGAAATCAGGCTGTGTTTTGTTTACATAGTAAAAATGGGACATATAACTATAGTCAACATACAAGTAAATAAAGGACTGGAACATACTTTGGAGGTATGCAGAGACGTTCAGAAAGCAAGGTTTAATTATTATTCCCAACCCTCTTAACCTGCATGTCACATAAATTAAGGTTCTGTAAACTCACTTAGCACAAGATCCAGTGTTACTTTTGTTGAACTTGTACAAAAAGCTACCTTGCTAGGGATCCATCACAGCACCGAGACAGCCAGGTGTGCATCCTGATATGCAGTACAGATGATGCTAAATGGCAACCCTTCCTCTTCTTCCTGTCCAACTCTCCCTCCACCTCTTCTTATTCAGCAAAGCAGTTCAGAGACAGCTCATTTTCATGAACTCCACAGGCTTAAACTTGGTTTTAAAATCACTGGCATACTACTGTGCTGACTTAGAAAAAACCAGCAGCCTTGGATTCAACAATATAGAAAAAAGAAGCAGGACAGATGACTATGAACACGTGGAAGTGTCCCACGTTTGACTTTCAGGAGGCAGATGTGTCTGCATGTTTAAACCACTCATGCAGTTAAAGCTATATCATCAAGTTATTAAATTTTTAAATGAATACATGTTTCTGAATGCTGCAGTAAAGCTGGCGATTTCAGATACATTAAGGGAGCATCATGCTGAATACATTCTCTACTTAAAATGCTGTTATAAATGTTACATGTGCAAATGAATGCAGTCTGTCCATCAGTGGTGTTTTTTACTGTGTTTCAGGGCAAAGCACAGGCAATCAAACAATACCAAGGGGAGAAGTGCAAGTTCTGGTTTTCAGTCTGCAGTGCCTCCCAAGAGGGACTGAGCGCCTCACCGTTCCTCCTGAGCACATGCTGCAAGGAGGAGGCAGAATTCCGTTCATCAAATTTACAGGGAAATAAGAAAAGGTGGTAGGGGTAGAAGGAAGAAAAAAAAGACAGAGATGACTCTAAAGCAGTCATTTCATTGTGCACAGTGTGTCTGACTGATGATGAATAAAACAAAGACAATTTGATTCATTAAATGGAGACTGCCAGTTTGTAAACATAGACTGCAGGCTATTGATTTAACTGAGTAAATTCCATCTATACTGGGATATTGTAGGGACACACTAAGCTGTTTATATCACTCCAAGCAATTTGGCATATTTCTCTGTGTTGTGCTTTTAGCTCTCATTAACAAGTGTTTATTTAATTTAATAGCACTTGTAGTGGGAGTATTGAATGTGTGCAAATTCTTGTAACCTCTATTAATAGGCTTCCAGCTCAGGGATACAAGACTCAGTTCTGATAAGCAATAAAGATGGTCAGATGCCTTCAGCAAGGAGCAAGCCTGACAATGCTGGTCTTCATGTTTTGCTGTGGCAAGACTATAATTGGAAACAATGTCTTGAAGCTAGGCCGGACCCCGAATCTATCAAAACATTCAATGGACTTGAGAACTGCAAGATATTGGTTACCAGAGCCTAAAATTAAAATGTCGTGGTGTCCCAGCTTGGAACTAGCAGAAATTAAGTGCCTGAAACTGCATTTTAGATAATCATTTCCCCACAGAAGAGAGATAGCCTGCAAGCAGAACAATGCCATCACCTTTTTGTTTCCATCTAAATTAAGTATGAATTTTGGAAGAGCTGCTCTATTGCAGTCTTACAAATAGAGCAAAAGGGAACAAGCCAGGAGGAAAGAGAGGTTTCATTTAATCCAGCTATTATAATTTTGGAGACCAATTCATACAAAATCATGCTCCATTGAGTACCTCACTTTCTCTATTTGGAAAAGTGTATATTTCCATGGAAATGCTTGCCTGCTTTTCATTGTATTCCCAGAGACTGCTCAGCATTATAGTATGCCCTAGGAAAGTACACCTTACTTCTTGTTCCACGGAAGTTCTCATTCATCATCTCTTATTAAGTCTCAAGATAAAAAATTTCATCTGTTTACTTCAATTGTTGAAACAAAGCAATCCATCACAGTTCATTCATTCTGCATGAATTACTGGCATCAGGTGTAACAGATTTACTGTGGTCCCTGCCCTACAGATTAAAAAGTAAAATCTCAAACAAATGCAAAAATTACTGAAAAATTCCAATGTAGAAGTGATTTAAAGTAAATTCTCTTCTGCTTGCTAAATGTAAACTGACTTCCTGATATTAGACTTCTCTTCTTTTTTTTTTCTCCATTTTTCTTTTTTTTTTTTTTTCCCCAGGGACTTGAATGCATTCTTAATGAACCACTGTGAAAAAAAAAAATTCACTGATAGTTAAAATCAATGCTTCTTATAGTACAGAAAAAAAAAAATCAGTATAAATGTACCAGGAGAATGAGAAAAATGACAGGAATTTTGATTACTGTAGAATTGGAATTTTGCAGCTTCCCTAAAGATTTTGCTTATGTCCCATGACGAATGAATAGAAAACTACAAATCATGCAAACATGAAACAAATATTCTCAATTTTAGGAAAATGGAAGTGATACTCATGCAAATAATCTCCTATGGCACTTTCAAAGCCATAGACAATGGAATGGACCATGTTTAGGCATATCCCATGATTTGGGATAAATGAAAAAAATCACATACATTCGTGCTTTGTTTTCTTCCCATATGATGACCCAACTTTGTTTCTTGCCAGCTGGTATACAATAGAGCAATCTCCGGGCAAGAAATTCTAAGCCGAACATGATAGTAATCTTTGCTTCTACAGTGACAAACTTTAAAATGCCATCTCAACTTCCATGTCCTATTTCTTACAGCCAAGAAATCTAATGATCTCCTTCTATAACAAGACTGCTATAGCTACAGACAGAAAAAGTTTATCACAACTGAATAAAGCTCAGCTGTGCAGAAGACAATTTTCAGACCAGAACAAGCTTCTGTAGGAGCTAAAAACCTCACCATCTTGGTTTTTTTTCCAAATACAATAGGCACTCCTTTGATTTTGGTAACACTGTATTTTATAGCATATATATGGTGTACACATTATTTAGAAAACCCCCTTAAAACTAAGACAATGTTGTATAAACAATCTCCCACCTGGAGGAAGGAGAAAAAGAATGAACCCCATATGACAAACATTAGTCAAGCTGCTTAGCATGTTTCTGCAAGGCAGTGAGAAACTCCCTGATAATGGGGGTAGTAAGAATATAAACACTGCAGATGTGGAGCAAGCAGACAAGGAGAAAGGATAAATTATCTAAAAGGAAATGTGGCAAACACTCCTATCTTTATAAAGGACTAATAGGGCTCATTACATAGGTACCTGCAAATAGTTTGTATAGAAAGTGGTAAACATATATTACAGAACTGATAAACAGAGTTCACAGTCATTTCTGAAAGGAAATAAAGTAATGCAGCGTATTAAAATTCAAATGAAAGATTTATAAAAACCCGAGACATCAGCTTTTGGTGTCGGGTAAATTAAAGTAGCCCTAGCAGTCACAGCAAGGTCACCTCCATTTAAACAAGATGAAAATTGTGCTGTTGTAGTCAGTTGATTAGGACTTAAGAGAGCACTTGCCAGTTCATCAAAGTGCGGTCTTATTCCTGTTAAGCTCCTTCTCATCCAGCATCTTTCCTTTTGATTATTAATGTCTTTATTCAGGTACAAATGCACTGCTGATAAACCTACTGCAAGTCACCTGCTATAAATCTGTTTGGAAGTTTGATCATGTGGTCAGGGGACTCTGACAATGTGTTTATGCATTAAACATACACATCACACCTACATATAAATTTCTTTTGCTTCTTGAGTCTCCCCATGCATTGTATCCTTCTATGTCTCTCTGGACTAGGGCTCTCTGAAACCAGAACTGGCTTGGTATTTGTGTCTGGCACAGTGTCAGAGTTTAACAAATAAGAATTAGTAACAATATTCCGGAGGGTGTTGTGCAGCGCCAGAGGAAAGCTGCCGTGAGGTCACACGTCAGTGGTGTCTGCTCGCTGCCAGCAGGCTTCAAACGGTTTCGAGGAGAACCCCTGCAGAATACTGAGCAGGAGAACCCCTGAGGAGTCACTCATCCAAACACTGCATCCTGCTACCAGAAATAACATCCTGGGGAATCAGGTTGGGGAAAGCAAAAAAGGCAAGGAAAAATAAAATAGGCAATAAACTAGACCTATACATACAGTTAAACTGCTTGGAAGTGAAAACTCAGCAGGGAGGTAAATGTTGCTACATAACTCTGAGACCACATACAACATAGACAGTCTTGAAGACCCTCCAATTTCCATGCAGTTTAATTGTGAGTTCTTTCCTCCTTCAGGAATTAAATCAGTGAGAACCATATAACTTATAGTGGCTTGTTGTGGGCTCTATCTCCCACAATCAGTGCCTAGTTTCATTTTTTCATGAATGCTGCCTCTGTTGTCGCAAGTGTCATTTCTCTGGTCCTGTATAACTGGATTGCAGAAAAAGGTGCGTGGGAAATTTTAGATGGAAAAGCCTGTCAAATTTGAACAAGACAGCTCCACTCTCTCATTTCAAATCATGCCAAAGGGTAGATGCAGAGGCTGTAAATGACATGCAACTAAGGGCTCAACAAGGCATCCTTAAAAAAAGATTGAAATGCAAACTGAGTGGTCAAAATAAAAAAGGCTGAGCCTTGCCTTTTATTTTTTAATTAAAAAATCCACTGCATGAATGCCTTATAACAAGTTAAAAGGGGTAAATGAACGATCTTGACAATATTTGCAGAAGAAAGCGGAACATCACATTTTTCTGTGACCGAAAGGGATGTGGTGAAAGTCAATCAGAATCAAAATGCAGCCTTCTTTCCTCTTTATACTTTTATTAATTCAATTACTGAGTTCTTTGAGATTCTCCTCCCCCACTGTTTCCACCCTGCCCTCAGAATGAAAAGTTTCACCTCGATGCTACCTTTTAAACCAAAAACATTTCTGCATTCATGGCTGGTGTGGAATTAGCAGCCCCAGAAAATGGCATTCACTCCCAGTTCATTGCATGGGAAGAGGATGGACAGCAGAAAATTGCTTTGCAGAGGTCCTCCCAGCCCAAGTATGAAGATGATAATTTTAATGCCAATTTGGATGCATGTTGTTGTGACAGCCAGTGAGTATGCTGGTTGTGATTTACACGTTCTAATAATAGTTACATTACTTTGTTTTATGATGGCAACTATCCAGGACCATTGCAGTTGCTACATACTTCAGTGAAGCAGAAGATCAAACTGTATCAGATTAACTTCACATTTCATTCATTCTCAGCACTTCTTGGCATTTTCAGTGCTTGGTAATATCTAGATGCAGTTATCCCACTACTCCTTTCATTGTCACGGGGGGGGGGGGGGGGGGGGGGGATCAAACAACTCAAAATGACCTGCCATTACTTCAAAAACTTTTAGACCAGAGTAATTTTTGACATCATTTCTGGTGATTCCAGAAGGGTGAATGTTTCCTGCACTAAGTGCTAGAAAGGCACAAGGAAACACTGTACCGAAGGAAAAAAAAGTAGCTCCTTATTAAGGCAGCTATTCACCTTAAGAGTTGCAACCACAGTGTGCTTCCAAGCCACTTGCAGATGTTTCCAAGCTTTCTTCCCTCCACAGACATCCCTTCCTCCACATTTCATGCAGGTTTCTACAGCAATGCTTACAATTAAGTGCCGTGCACACACACAACAGCAAAATATCCTTTATGAATGAATGAGGATGAAAATGGCATTTGATACTGCCTTGAACAGAATGCAATTAAAATGAAAAGAGTACTGTTTCATTCATTCATTCACTGATATTCTCTGACAATTAGTAGACATAATCCTTTACGGTATTTGCCGATAGTGAAGAGAATAAAAAGTGCTAGAAATCATCTTCTCAGGGCAAGATGCAGCTATGATGTGGATGGGCAAAAGAACAAAAAGGAAAGGAGGAGGTTGCACAAGCAAATACCTGCTCGTGTCGTGTGACTGGGGAGCTCCTGCCCTATTCAACAGGTTATGAGAGCTGCGTGGCAGGGCAGCCTCAGCCACCGCTCACCTGCGATGGCAGCTCCTGTCCGGCCCGGGGACAGGCAACTGCACAGCCCTGCCGATGCACCTCATGAAACGGGACCGTGCATCACGCCCTCTGGTTTTAATGGGGAGCTAATGCACTCTGAGTGCTCCCCACAGGCAGGCTGGGCCCGAGGTCACTTGTTCTGGAAGGCTGCAACAAACAGGTGAGAACCGCTGTCTCTGTAAATCGCCTCTCAGATATCACTCACCATGCAGGTGCTCTCTCTCCATTTTTGCTGGCTGAACATAACCGGTTCAGATTCACACTTAAATAGATCCAGAAGTGCTAACTCAAGTTGAAAAGCTGCTCTCGACCACTTCTCGGTGGGTAGTTTGTGCCTGCCACCAAGTTTCAGCATGGTTTGCCATCACCCTGTCCTTGTGTCGAAGAGAACTTTACCTAGGAGGCCTTGATTTTCCCCGACCCTAAATTCTCCATAAGATTTCAAGCTACGAAAGGTGCCCAGATCCAGGGATGGATGTTCTGAATGCTGGGAGAGACTGGCAGAGGCCCAGATTTACCTCAGTGTGCAGGCACACATCTCTATCTCTGGATCAAGTCCATAACCTCCTGTTAGCTACAACATAGCTTTCAGAAAGACATGCAAACAACTCTATTTAAAGATTTTGTGTGAAGGAGAATCTGCTGAATACCTGTTCAAGCTGTTCTTGGGGTTAATTATTCTAACCATTTTAAAATCATGTCTCATTTCAAGTCTTAAAATATTCGATTGAAGCCTTCAGTCATTAGAAGACTTTATACCTTTCTTCTAAATTAGGTGGCTCTCTACTAGAATAAATTTTTTCACTAGGATTTCTCTGGGACATGAAATGTCACCCTTTTGCTCTCTCGTTGATAAGCTAAACAGATCAAACTTGTCAGTGGGAGAAACATCACCTTTGTCAATCTTTTCAAATTTATCAGTATTATTTCCAAAGTGACAAGGTGATGGTCTCTAATGATACATATTATTTCTAGTCCCTTTTAGCTGGTTCATGCACCTGCAGATGGTGTTTGGCATCCAAGTCCCCTCATCACACTGGACATCATGTTCCACTGGTCACCACCAAAGCTCTTAAACCAACCTAGAGTGACTGCTTTTGAAAACAGCTCCTTTTCTAGAGAGGTTACTTTTGTGTAATCCTGTTTTGAGTGGCATTGGATGGGTGGGTTTTTTTCAAGTTTATGTATTTCAGATTGAAATCCATCATAATGTCAGGTTTTTCTTCTATGTATTCAGTGCTGAAGGTGAGGAGATGAAGGAGAAAAAATGTCTGTGTATGGGGAAAAAAAAAAAAGAAATACAGCTCTATTGGCAAATGGGCAAAAATACCTTTCTGAATTGCCAGGAAATACCATTATAGTTTACCCATATGTACCCGTATGTATTAGAACATTATCCCTCATTTGAAATAATATAATGCAGTCTGTCACTTTGGTCATGTAATAGTTTTTTTTAAAATACTACAAATATTCCCATTTGCTTTCAGCATAAGCATGATGTGAAATTTCTGACTTAACCATCTCCGTAAAAAACTTCAGAAGAATGAAGATTAAGCTGAAGCTCACTTTCATTATATATTGGCAGTCTTGGCAGGGCTTTGATCCTTTGAACAAGCATTTCGTACTTAAGACAGAAAAAAATGAATAAAATGTTAAAAATAATCAGAAAAGGGCTGGCTATGGATGTTACAATGCACAATCCTGGTGCAATGGAAGAGTACAATTTAAAAGGTAATAACTTGCAGCGTTACGTTCATTTCTGCAGTACTGCAACCAATTTACAAATAACAGGGACACCATCTGTTCTCTAAAGAACCATGGGAAAAAATGCCTGCTAGCAATTAAGAGGTTGTACATGAGACACAATTTCTACAGATTTCACTTTTTCTTTTTTTCTGTTTTGTTTGCTTGGTTTGAAAACTATGTCCTCACAAATACCAGTGGATGGTCTTACCAGTGGTTTTTTTTCTGTTCTAGCCTACTTAGCTTACAGATGTACTTTTTTAATCAGTGTATCTGGTATTAATGACTAATGTGAATTTGTAGAGAAGAGATCTGAGAGAATTATGCGGATTTAGGTTTAGAGCTTTTCCCATCCTGGCAGACTGACATTAGTTGAACATTTATTCTGCTCTGGCTAATATATTCTCTCTCCCTGGCCTCTCAATTATTCTTAGTTTTCCCTTTCTCTTTTTAATAGTTATGGTACATTAGTGTAAGTACTGCTTCTTTTGGGTTATGCTATTACTGAGACTTTGCTAACATGTGGACAGCAATGCTGTCACAACTGATTTCACTGTTACAGATTTCCACAGTCCTCGAGGGTTTACATTTAAAAGAGACTATAGATTTCTTAATGCATTTTGCAATTTGATTGTGTTAATGCATTCAGTAATGTGCTCAGATCTTCAGAACAAGTCTGTGGCCTTTGAATTGTATTTGAGAGTGATTCCTGTGTACACAATATCATTCTGGCACATGATATAATTGCTCTCCAAATAAGTCAATAAAGACATAGTGAAATGCAAAGCGAAGTCATACAGGAGAAGTAAATGACACAGGCTGCAATATTACTTGCTGTCATATATGTTCTCTTGGCCAAAAAAAGCTTTCCCTAAAAAAAATGGTTCCAGTTCACTACTACCATAATGCCTTGAATAGTTAGCTGAGCTTTGGCAGGAGAGCCAGAATGATTATTTTGGTTTCTGTTCACAAACTAGCTGCAGTAGGTCTAAACAATACCAGATACTTCTTTTAATGTGTCCCCACCCTTGAAAGAGCACATAATCCTCCTGTAGATAGAAGAGCGTGAGGATTAGGACGAGTAGGAATTCATCTGTAATTTTAAGCTACACAAACACCTGGGCTCCTGCAAAAATCTATCCTTGTTGCAAAAAAATCTTCCACAGACACTGTGCTAAATCAATCCTCTGTGCCAAACCCCCTGAAAGCCTATATAAGTGTGACTAGTAAGATATGATTGCATTTGTCAGTCACACCAAAAACCAGGATTATCGCTTTTCATAGTGAAGAAGGTCAGGACCAGTCCCTTAGGACAGAAGATAAACCAGACCAGCATCTTCAAAATGCGTACATAGAACAGTCCCGACTCACTAAACACAGAGGAAACCAAGGGGCACTTCGGCCACACTGGCATTAAGAAATAGAAACTTGCAATTCCATTAGTTCCTCTTAGCTGCTAAGAGATGTGTTTCAAGATTGACAAAAACTGAGCATGTGTAAATTCAAAACTACACAGAGAAGATATAAAGAGACTTCACGTTCATTTACTGAATGATTTTAACAGCAGAGAATTTTATGCTAGGATTTAAAAACAGAACATTTTACAGCTGCCAATAAAATTGCCCCAATACAACTGAGCACAGGCTTGGATTTCCTGGAACTGAACCTTAATTTTGAAGGAATACTGCTCTTGCTGGTGTCTGGTAACAGCCAGCATTACACTGTGGTAGGCAGAACTGGACTTTGATCAATGAGAAAAATTCAATAGTAAGCAGCAATTAAGTGGATCTGAGATGAATGCAATAGAAGTATTTTCAGCATAGAGAAAACCAGACACACCGGTTGCACCAACGGGAGTTACGCTTTTAAATTTGATTTGTACTGTATGCTGGAAATCCTATTCTGTTCCACTGAGCTACAAGAGTACATGATCACTATACCTAAAAATGGAAATTAAGAATGATTATCCTATTTCACTTTTTGCTAATGAGAGTGCCTCATCACAGTTTAAATACAAATGGCAAGTCCTGACTTGTCACTTTATATAACAGGAATCTCTGCTCATAGGAAACTGAGAGGACTGGGCAGGCACACCTCTAGACCGGACCTGGGAGCACATCGGGGCAAGGGAAAGCACGAGCCTGGGCTCCTCCAGCACAGCCAATGACACAGGGGACGCGAGGCGGTGGCAGGGACCAGCAGCGCCCATCTCCCTCGGCAGCAGGCAGACAGTGTGTGTGAAGCAAGGAGGGACACGATTGGGCTCTCTGATTAGGTGTTTTCTGCTATGGGTATGAGCAGGGATGTACACAGGCAGCACCTGCTGCTCCCTCTGGGCTTCAAAAGCGTGTTTCAAATTTCGTGAGCTAACAGAGCCTTCAGAGGTACCCACAGGCCAGAAATCATAGTATTTTTATTTACATTTGAGAAACGATTTGTAGCCTGTTTGTGAAAATGTACGTATAGACATATGGCATAAGAAAGCTCAAACATACCTGGTTATTTAATTGCTTCACTTGTTCAGAAAAGGCTTAATGAGTAAAACTACTCCTTGTTTGTGTTTGTGGAAGCGAGCCTTAGTGATTACATCAGAGCAGATATCATCTAAGAGAAAAAACATAACTACTCACTAATACTTTGCTTTAGTGTGCTTTATGGCAACAGGCTATTCACACTGCTGTAGCTAGAGGCAGATTATATATGCTAGGAAACCTAGGGCTAGCCACACCAGCTGTATTTGGGTGGATGGTGCGTATGTCTCTGTACATGATCAAATATTTCTCTGTTCCATCTGTCTGGTTTATCTCAAAAGACATGGTGCTGAAATGTGCAAAAATGGTATTTTTCAAAACAATATGTATGGCAGGACTACTGTGTATTTCAGTACCCTGCCTGCCCACAAGGATCAGAAGGGCAGAATACCTCTTTTCACATAGCTATAAATGAAGAATACCCTCAAAACACCACTCTGCTGCTGCTTGGTCTTCCATCCAGCAAAAGAGGCCATTTAACGAAGTTCACTGAGTTTTGTCTTAGCCCTTCACTACTCCTGCCATAATTTCACTCTTAAGAAAGGAGAAGGGTGTATTTTTTTATATGAAATAGATTACATTTTGAAACTGCCATCCACAAGTAATCCCTGTAAGGTGGTATTGTTCTCACTTCCATTTAACTCTCCAGTTTCAGAAGTTTGTATATTTTTCAAAGTGAAAAAATTGTTCATTTTGGCACTCGACAATTTGGCCTGGGAGAAAAATAGCGACAGCACAGAAAAATCATTCTTGCAGTGATCAAGCTGCAAACATAAAGAAATTCCTAGGTAAGGCAGAAAATATCTTTTCACAAATTGGTCTTTCTAACAGCAACTCATTTCTACTATCAGTTTCAGTTTGGTAATACAGGCAAAGATTCTTATTTGCACCTGTGGCACCAACTTAAACCTCTGTTTTCTGTATCTCCATTTAATAACCCATGCCCTGCTCCTAAGGGAATAAAACAAACATGCAATCACCAAGCTCAGTATTACAAGTCTGCAGGTCAGACACTGACACAGCAAAGACAAAGCATCTCTTCCATAAGGGTAAATGTGATCTTTAGGCAAGAAACTTTCTCAGAGCCTGGTCCAAGGCAGCATGAATGACCATCACAACCCTCATCGCTACCTGCTCCATGCACAGTGTACGTTTCTGTGGCTTTGTCCTTTTTCCACACAGGGCTCTACAGTCTGTGTAGAGAGGCAAGATGCTATCACAACACAATCTCCATGACAAAAAAAGCCTTGTGAAAACACGGTAGCTCACTGCAGATACATGGGTGCTTTCCCAGTGGAAGAAGATGAGGGAATAAACACGTACAAAACCATATTCTGTTTCATATGGCCTGATAGCAAAGGGATAAGGTCTATGGAGTACAGAAAAGCTGTACTCCAAATGCAAATACTGACGTAAACAGGAACTATTCTAACCCTGATTCATTACCAGAAGCATTGCAGTGGCACACTGCTCCTGTGACTAGACCCAGGTTCAGCCTCCAACCCCGCCCCACTTACTGCTCTCTTCTTCAGGCTCCAACCCTCTACTTTTCTTTGGGACTTGAGCAGACTCACAGTCCTCCGGCTACTGCTTTGGAAGAATAAGTAGTCAACGGAGACAGCACAATCCAATGCTGCGTACAAGCATTAGGCAGTTCCCAGGGAACAGCAAGGAACATGATCTGCTCTGGAACCAGCTCAGTTGCAATAAACCAGCCATCACCTCTGCAGAAAACTCAAGAAAGGAATTTGGCATTTACTACAGGTTCCATAGTGGTCCCATAGGAGTCAAATATCGTTTCACTACTGATTTGCTTAAAACACTTTACCTTCCATGCCTGGTTTCAATGAGGTGGTTGTCCTTTATGCTCCCTTCCTGCTTTGATGAAGGCACTCCTGATGGACTAATGAGGAAGAAAGAAGCAGCTACTCATTCCACAGCTAATGAGTCTTGTTTCTCTCTGAAGTGTATAATCCAAAACAGCTGGCGACACTTTTAATGAATGTCTATCAAATATTTATCACTCTGGCTACAGCCAAGCTTTAATTTGAGCTCTACTGATGATGATCTCAAGCAAAGCACTTAAAAAATCACTAGAACCCAGAAAAAGACAAATCTGATTGTAACTCTTATTTGTAATATGCCATGCAGCCATCATGATTTATCAAAGTATAGCAAAAACTGGTGAGTTCATTAACATACTACAAAAGTACTTCCCTACCACTCATGTAGCTGTTTGGTTGTAGTAGTAAATAATCTATGTTGGAATCATGGATTCGCTACAAACCAAAGCGTGCAAATCTCAAAACAAGGTATATAGCTTTTGTGTTCTGTTTCATGAAAAAGAAAGAGGGGAAAAAGGAAAGCGAGGAAAGGAAAGAGGGAAAAAAAGGAAAAGAGAAAAGGAAAAAAAAAGGAGAAGAAAACAAAGGAAAAGGTGGTAGGAACTGACTTACTGATTTACAGTTTATTTAATGGTCAAATAATTTGTAGAACATCAACAATGTTTTTAACACTGCCCTGAAGGACTATCTGGAAGTTCAATATTGTGTTAAGACTATAGCATGCTTCAGTGACCAAGATAAATCAATAGTCAACAAATCAGGGATCCGTATTTGAAAAATGGAAATCTGCCATTTTCTGCTAAATGCTGGATTAATCAGTATCGTCAACCAATATTTTTGCTATTTTCAATACCACAAAAAAAGTAGCCCTTTACTCACTTGTTATTCCTTCCCTTTTTTACTTGCAAAGCTGTTAACCCCCCCAAGATGCTAGTCAGTTGAGAAAACCAGGAAGGAACAAGAGCAAATGGCACAAAAGATCATTTCATTTGCTTGACTAGGCACATTAATGAATTCCACTTAGACTGGAAAAATGCAGTGAGCACCACAGCATCATACATTGCTTTAGCTTGAGTGATTCAGAGTCTGTGCCATTAAAATGTACAGTAAACTGTAATTAAGCAATTAAACATGAAAGAGCATAGGCTGGGCTGAAATAATGTTAGACCCCGAACGCCTTGTTTGTTTTATGCCTTTAGCAGCTTCAGCTTTAACTCTATTTCAAAATGACATATGCCCTGGCAGAGCTGTCTAAGTGTGGTTATAGAAAGCTACCTCTTTTTCTTTCCTATCACAAAACAATTCTTTAATTATTTTCTTCTTACACTTTTGTGTAAGCCCTTTCAATTCCTGTTAACCCTTTTGCTGCTTATAGCAGCTGCCTTCCAGAAAGTGTGATGATGGCTAAGAGGCAGGAAATGAAGAGCAAAGATAGGCAGGCTTTCCTTAACATTAAGAGAAATAATTATTTAGTTTACAGGATAGTTTTAGTATAACCTAAAAAGGGTGCCAACATGAAAAATTATTTTAATAAGGACTATAGGTAATGGTAAAACCTTATTGGAAGAGGCAGATTCTCTGCACCTCTCAGATCAGTATGCAAAATATATAAATAGGAAACTCAGATGAAGGACATAAAGACAGACAAGATAAGGTGATCTACACTGTAAGGGACAGTTATGACTATATCTCATTTGTACAGTTTTTCCAATAATTTCGATATGTAAAAAAAATTCAGGTCTCACAAAGACTTGGTGATGAAGTCTACCCTATATGCAGCAGCAAAGTGAATAAAGGAATATATTTTAGTAAAAGAAAGTAGAGATCAATACAGAAATATTACAACATAAGACTTCATAGATGAGAGCAGTGTTTGAAATGGTCTAGGACATGAGGATATGTCATATCCATCTTTGAAACATATGTTTTGGTGATCTCAGTTGAAGTCTTAAGAATGAACTTGTTCCATGCCAGCATGTCAATGTTTTCGTATTAGAACTTGTAAATATTCATTCTGACCACTAGATAACCTCATTCTGATTCTCATAAAGCAGAGAAGACAGTTGCTTAAAGCGTTAGGAAAAGATTAGGAAAAAAGAACTGTAATTATATAGCAAGTGTTTTGCTAAGGAGAGTTTAAAAACAAAACCAAAAAATCCTACAGAGTTTAGGAAAAAGCATAGCTATACTTAATCTATCATAGTGGGATCTTTAAGCACTAGGTTGCACATTTTCACATATGTATTAACTTATTTTTAGGATGTTATGGAAATATGTTAAGCATATTTCTTTTGGTAGAAACAGGAAGGTAAAAATTGTAGGAATTATTATTGTGTAACAGCTACTAGCCAGCAAGGTATGCTTCCATTTTTCTTTCCAAGAGAACAAAGACATATACTAGATCTGTAGGGTTTATTTTTTCCCTCTTCATTTTTTTCAAACAGATAATATGTATTTGAGCCACTAAAATAAAATATTAAAAGTAAACATTAAAGACTTATCAAGTAACTAGTGAGATGTGATTTAGGGGAAACAAACAAACAAACAAACAAACCAACCTCATCAACTTTTAAAATTAGAAAAAACAAGTATGTAAGATGCATTGTAATTGTTTTCACATCTTAGCCTGAAGCAGCTGGTACTGAATATCAAAGCGATCAATCTAGCGAGACTGAACGCTGGCCTGACTCAGTGCCACAAATTTTATTTTATGAGGCCTTCTCTCTGTTTTCAGTGTTGACTCTTGATCCCAGGCAGCATAAGACTTTCCTCCACCCTCAGACAACACAGAGAGCTCGTGTTCAGCAAAAGCAAACAGTGTTTGTGAGGTATCAAAACCCTCCCTCCTCTCTGCATAGCAGGAAAAACATCTGTGCAGGGTCCAAGGCAGAACTTGGCTCCCAACAAAGCAACTGTCATGAAAAACACATGAATCTGAACAAGACCTTGCTAGCCTTTTTCTAAAACACACACACACACTTATTTCTTCAAATAGCATTCATTAGTCTACGGGGAGTCTTCCACAGCACTCCTAAACTCTGTGCAGAGTCATCTTCAAAAGAACGACAGTGAAGAACTTAGAGACATTTGTGAGATCATGCCATATTTTGGAGACAGTGAACTCTTTTTTTTCTACCCCAGTGACTGTCTAGTCATGTTCCTGCCAAAAATTTGTTTTTCTCTTTCCATGTTTTCTGTTCTTCCTTTTTAAATTGAGATCACATTTGAGTCAAAGATTTAAAACAGCTGAGTTTTCAAGTTTGAATTGAGAATACTCATTTACCCATTTGAACTCTCAAAATCAATTTTACTTATTTCCTCCAAAACTTTTGTCACATTTTTTCCAAATAATTTTGTGAACTGAGCCATATTGCAACTATATAATTAATAAGGCTGTGAATATTTAACAAAAAAATAAAATAGCAGTATTGAATACTTTATATTCTGATTTTAGCATATATAAGTCTGTCAGCAACAACACAAACTTCATTTTGCTGACGTCTTTCCAAAATAAATACATGAAAATAAATTTAAAGGTTACAAAAGGGCTTGGCTCGGCAGACTTGCAGACTCATGTCCTCTGTTTTTCAGAACAGGAGGAATGTGGAAAGCGGCCAGGACATCTGTCAGACAAACTCCATCAACAGCCATCTCAGTGAGACAGACGTGTGCAATCTAATAATCCTGGCAAATCAATATTATGTAACATTGAAGTTGGTGGACTTGCAGTAGAGAAGAATTTAGCTGTGACTAATTATTATGATCAATTTATAGTGTGAGAAGACACAGTTACAGGATTGGTATGGCAGGCCAAACCAAGCTTTTTTTTTCTTTTTTTTTAAAAGACAAATACCAATCACCAAAAACAGCAGAAGGGATAAGAGGCTAAAAAGAACTATGGCTCAAAAGCAAACAAAAATGAGCCAGCGTGATTTATCAGAGAGATATAAGTCATCAGTACATGACATAACATACCAAAAACTCCCCAGAATCATTATTCAGAGATTAATTACCTCTAGGAGTCATGTGGTCCAGTCCCTTACTCAAACCATGACCGATATTGTGATTTTTTTTTGCCTAAAATCTAACTATATTTCTTTTGTTGCAACTTGTGTCCATTGCTACTTGTCCTACCACCTCCCATTTTTACCTGCAGACAGCAGTGAGGTCCCCCCTCACCCTTTTTTCTTAGGGCTTAACAATCCCAGGCCCCTCAACCTCTCCTCACCTTTTCCTTGTTCTCCTTTTTCTTCCAAAATATGCTCTGTGCCAATAAACCTTCACAAAGAACAGTTCTTGAAAGGTAGGAAAAGCCAATGCAAACTTACTTAATCCCTGTGTATGCTTTATGGTAGCATTTCTGAACACACAGTTACACTATTTTCTTCACAAAGCTTCCAAGTCATTCACAACACAACTCGTCTTCAGTGAGTTCATAGAGCTGGTACATTATTCAATGTAGGACCCCTCCTCCATTGCTTCTAGAGCTAGATGACAGTTTGAGACTGAGGGAGTAGATACTTCCGTGGCCCAGAGTCTGACCTGACAAGACCGCTGAGCAGAGCTGTCAGGTCACTGTCTCTCTTCCTCCTGGTCGCACGGTCCTGCCCCGTCACCCTTCTGTTGACTCTAACTTTAGCCTGACCAGTCGGTCAGCCAAATCACTTCACCAAGCTGCAAAGGATTTTTGTTGGATTTTTTTCTGATTTAAAGAGTCAAATCAGCTGACGCAAGCCAATGCACAAGAGGGACTGTGGCCAGGCAGCCAGACGTGGGGGCAAGCAGTGGGGAGAAGGAAAGCACCATCCTTTTGGTGGGCCACCATGTCAGCTCCCCTGGCTCACCTAACCCCGTGCTAAAACAGATAACAGGTACTCAGGAGAGTACTTTGTCCTTCCCTCAGGCATATATTCCCCATACCATTGCTGGATGGTATTGTGTTAACAGAAATGTTCCTGAATGGAGGACTTCACTTTCTGACTACACAATCACTAGCACTCATGTCCCAGTTTTCAGAAGCCCTAAATCTTCCTGTGTTCCCATGCAGAATCTGGGCAGCGCTGGTCTGTGCTTTACACTGGAACAAAACACACGGGAGCTTGCTCAGGATGGGCAGCAAGCAGAGGGTTTCTAGCTGCCAAACTAAGCTGAGCACAACGCTCACCACAGGCAGGAAATTTTAATGACATGTTACTTAGCTAAATCCACACGGAGCTGGGGAAAGGGGCAGGGAATTTCTGTAATACAGAACCTATCACTGCAAGATTTTAAAATCAGGCAGAAATCTAGAGACATCAGAATTTCTCAAAAACACAATCTGATATACTGCTTATACATAGGTAAACCAGGAAAGTACGTAATTGCTTTAATAGTAAGCCATTACTGTGCTCTGCACATTAAAAAAAATTAAAATTATCCCCAAGTTCTGTTTTGACTGGAGAGATTGTCTTACACATAAAATTAGCAGACTATATGTAAGCCTGTCTCCCATGAATCTCTAGTAATAGTGTGTATAATAAGCTCTCATATGATAGAGTCAAGTACAGCCTACGTTTTGGGTAGAGAACGAAGGACAAGAACATGTGAGAGCCACAGAACCACACTACCACAATTTTGGCTAAAGAAGGAGAAACATCTCCCTTCCACCCAGCTCATAAACACTCTCTGCAATGGGTCAGGACCAGTGTCAGGATCTCAGTTTTACAGTGCGCAGGGGAAGCAGTCAGTATTGAGATCTGTATACAATGTAAGAAGAGAAAACAATGGAAGAAAACAATGTTCAGCTACACATATGACTAAATACATCTCCAGAGGCATTCTGACTTCTAGCGTATGTTCAAAGCCAACTATTCTTCCTCTCCTTAAAGACCAGTATGCATTTCCTAGAAAGAAGTGAAAGGAAAAAAGATTAAGTAAGAAATTTTTTAAGAGGTGTTACAGTAACCTGAGCTACATACTAGTTGCAGATTTGGTGCCATCCTCTCATGACAGTGTTCCCACAACAGGGTCAGGGACAGCCCAAGGCTTCCTGGCAACAAAAGCAAAACTCAGCTTTGCTGCATCAGTAATAAAGAGCCTGTTGCTGGAGTCAAAGAGGTCAGCTTGGATGCCTGGGAGAAAGGGCAACAACCGCAGGGAGCTGGGCTTTCTGCTCCCACTGCCCATCACGTGGGGCAGCAGACCTCCAGGTCCTCCTTGTCTGCGGGATGGGCAAAGCAGAAAACACAGCCATGCTGTTTGGATGCCCCTGGCACTTAGCTGCCCTGGCTTTGTCTGTGCCCAGAGCAAGCCCTGGTATAAGAAACTGCTGAGGTTTTCTCTCATTAGCATGGAAGATGCAATGATGTTCACCATTTTATCCCTTGAAACTACTACTTTCTCAGTATTAAATGATAAGATATTTTGTATGTATTTTACCACATATTACACATTTCAGTTAAAGTGATAAGATCCATTTATGCTGCCCTATGGCAGTCCCTGAATTGTACTGTCACTCTGAGAAGCCTATGAACAGCATAAAATAGAGAAGTAACCTGCTCCAAACTTTAAATGTATTGCCGTATGCTGCTTGCTCATCTTAGGTAGAAAGAGAAAAAAGCATGTACTCCTCAGTAAGCAAGCAGTGATACCTGCTATAAATCAAGTTGCACTTATATATGCAAAAAGCATGAGAATTTTACCGTTTGGTCTATTATAGAAGTGCTCATCCTTACCTAGGTTTATTTCTTTAGCAATTTTTTAGCAATTACTTCCTAATGGCACTTATTAAACCTCTTTTTATTTTAAAGAAAGGACTGGACAAACATTTAGGTGAGATTTTAATCTTTAAGTTGCATGTATTGCTTGATCAGTGTGGATTGTCACATGAGCATAGAAGCATATAGCTGGTAAAAATTACATAGAAAATTTTGAGTTTAAAATCACATTGTTCTGTAATAGGAACGTTAAGCTTTAAAGCTATTTTGTATCCAGCAGTACCCACTTGACAATCCCAGATGAAAAGCATGGCTGAACTCCCCATGCCACACTGTGTGTTGGGAGCAAAAGCAGCTTACTCCCTTACAGTAAGACAAAAGCAGCTTAGATTGAAAATATAAACTTCTCATTTTTAAAAAACCCAAGAGATTACCAGTGTGTTAAGAGCAAAATTCCAGTCAATCTTGTTGAAAACTTTATGCCAGATTTTAATGTCTTAGCAGATCAACAAACCACATTCTCATTAGCCCAAAACCAATGTAATAAAATATTTGAGATTTCTATCATCCCACCTTGCAAACTAATACAGAATGTCTCTGTGAGAACACGAGAATGCTGATTAGTCTCCTAAGATAACTACACAAACAGAGGTAGACTGGATACAAAAACAGAGCCTTAAGCAATCTTAAATTATTCCAGAGAAAATCTGATAAGATTTACTATTATGTTATGAATATTATACCATGTTGTCTTCTATCTCTCATGAAAAAGTACTAAGGACCAAGCTCCACGTAAATAATTTATGTTAGTTCTGGCTCAGCTAATTAACTGAATTCACAGCTTTTAACTTGTGCTTTGTGGGTCTGAAGCTCTATGAACTCCATCCAAGTGGTTCTCAATAGGTAATTAACAAAAGCAAACCCATTTTCAGCAAAATAAGATTAGCCACACAAGCAGCCAGCAGTCCTTAGAAAAACAGCAGCCTGTAAATTTACAGTGTTAAAAATCTCTACCTTACTGGTTTTTAATTGTCTAGAGCATCAGATGGTTGAGTAGGATTATTAAAAAAATAAACGAGAAAAAGCTTTAGATATGGCAGAGAAAAGCAAGTTACCTGTCCTTACTGAATTGCTTTTGAAGACACACTGATCTCCCCCTCACTGCTTCATAGTGCAATATGACAAGCCATCAAAGTTTTGACATTTGCTACAATGCAGAGCCGCATCTTGTGCAAGGACTTGAAGACATCTAAATGGCAGCATTTTTACTCACCTTTCTCTCGGCACCTTCAGAGAATTTGACTCCTCTTCAAACAAAAAATGTAAAAATCAATGCTACTACAAATAAAAAGGAGGTAAAACCAAATCAAAATTACTAAATTCTAGTAATCCAAGCACACACTGTAAGTTCTTCATTATATTCTGAAGGTCTGGAATTACTAGATTCTTTAATTAAATGTTCTCCTACTGGCTTTAACATATCACTGAATGGGTAGTATGCTGGTAGCCCGAATACATCTGTTTGAGAGATCTGAACTATCTCAACTCCTAAATGAGTAGTCATATAATTCTAAAAACCACAACTAAGACTATCGATCATCCCATTTATTTACTGATGAACTGTGAGCGACACAATTCCACAAGAGAGCAATATTGAAAGAAGCAGCTGAGCAGCCAGCAGGTCAGGCATGAATGCAAACCAGAAACTTTCAATTTGCATCTGGACTTGTTATTGTCCACAGATTACACTCATTCAAAACTTCCATCCAGCCAAGGCAATCAGAGAATCGACAGGAAACAGAAAGGATGCAGTAACATGACTCCTACATGACACTGGAGAAAGCCAAAGGCCAGTTTTGCTTTTCCTCACTGATTAACATCTTGAAGCAACCCTTTCAATTTAGGGAAAGCTTCAACTAATGTTTGTTAAGATTGAGCATCACCTTAGAAAACCCAAAAAAGGTAAAAAGGGTAAATCAAGTCATGGAAGCTAGGATGTTGCCTCACCCACTTGCAATGGAGGAGTTTCACAGTGATGCTGAGGGCAAATGTCAGCGTAACTTCATGCAGAACACGCTGTGCATTATTAACACTTGGCAATTGCAAGACTGATTAAGAGCTCACCACTACAAATGCTTATTCACAGAAATAATTGCTATTCAGATAAGAAAGCCTACTGAAAACAATGGGTCTACTAAGATGCTTACAAGTACTGAAGTCAGGGTAAGACTGTTCTACAAATGAGAAGCTAAAAACAATCTAAAGCAGGCTGGCCTATTCTCTGTCCTCAAGAAGAGTCACACATATTCTTGAAGCAAGAAAGTAGGGCCTTAGTCTTAGGTCAGGTGTTTCCTTGGTTAATCTTATTCTATTCCGTGTTGTCCAAGAAACACCCATGATTTAGCTAAGCTGTGGGTAGACCACAGTCCCCGACAGATTTAGCAATCTCTACCAAACACTCTGGCTAACTACACCATCATAAAATGCATTATTTTTATCTCCTTCTCATACTGAAATTATTTTGATTGCAAAATGTGATAGTAACCTTTAAAAAACACTTTGCCCCATTTTATACAACACAACAATAAGAAATGAGATACAAAACCAAGATATGCCATGGCATTCTAATACTACTGTCCTTTTGCATTTTGCAATACTGGAAATAAGAATTCATATTGCAATGCTTCAGTCCTATTACTCATTGTTATTTCAACAAGTGCTTTAACAGAGCACACAGCAAAGACGGTTAACTTGTGGCTTCCAAACCAAATATTTCTTTTGTGCTGATCACGAAGCTGGTACCTTCCTGATATATGGTTGGTATTAGAAGCAATCTGGCACAAAAGCAACTGAGAATATCAAGAGGGAGGTGCTGAGACCAGGCTTGCCGGGTTACACAAAGCACAGCTGCACACCCAAACCAGCCTAGTCCCCAGCACACCCTGATGCAGTATTAGCCTTGCCATATAACTGCTTCTTGCCTTTGAGATACACACACACTTTCTCCTTCTCTTGCCTTTCTGAATTATGTGCTGTGCAACTTGTGGCCACATAAAGGTTCCCTTGGGTATCGCAGGACCAGAAGCAATCTGAGGTGTATCTAACTTTGGGATAGAGAAATGATACTTTTGTAAAACTCTTTTACTGTTAAAATTCCATTCACGGACACATAAGTCTTGGTCTACAACTCAAGATGAGTGATGAGTGTTAACTTTAAAATGAGAAGTTTTCAAAAAGATAATCAGTTGCATAATTTAGCCAGTAAAGTTCTGGCAAAGTCTTCCCCAGATCCACAGGCATAATTTCTATTAACATCAACGGGAACAAAGTGTACACAGAAAGGTAAATGAAAAAAGCAATCATTTATCATATTCTTCTGAATATGTTAATGTAGATTTCACAGAGCAGACATGGATTTTCATTTTCACGGTCTATGCCGTGTTAATATCCATATTTTTCTGCCTCTAGGTTTAGCACTTGGCAATAAGCCATTAGATAAACCATGAAGTACAAAGGAAAAAGAAAAACAAAAGCATGCTCAAACAGTCTCTACAATCAGCAGTGCAGGCTTTGCCAGATGGAGCAGACAATGTGGTCAATGAAGGTGCAGAAGGTGAAAGAATTAATCTAAGGGAATTAACAGGATGCCTGACACCAGACTGCTCCCCAAAATCTCTTGTGTCAGCTTCAGCTGTCTGTGCAGAGTCAAGTGCACATGGTGGACATGCACTAATTATGCGTGCCTCTCTGCTGTTACTGAATTTATTGATTGTTTTTACTGTGCTCATCTCATTTCTTTTCCGTTATTTAGTTTGGCCAAGAAGTCTCCACTCCAAACACTTTGAATTGTAAATTGCAGCTGCTAAAAAACTAACCTCTAACACTGTTTCTTGTGCATTTTCCATATTGTTGCCAAAGGTATCAAAAAATGCCCTTTCTTGAGAACTCCTACCACCTTCTACCCATCTGCAACATAGTGTGCTTGCCCAGTGCATCTACAGTTATTTCTGGGTTTTCCATGCTTGTAGCTGTCTATTATTGCCCACACAATACTGTGGCTGCATCTTTTCGTATTCTTTCAAGATCTGTATTTTTTCAATTCAGCCTACTTAGCACACTGAAGATGCAAAAGAAGTAGTACATAGTCCAGGATGACAACAGTTTTTTTCAATATAGACTTCAGTGGCTCCCAAAATGTTTTATCTTTGAGATGCAGGATAAAACTATTCAGTTACAAACTTTGGAAGACTTGGATATAAAGGCCTACTTCCTATAGCAAGGGCTGACTTTTGTGTGCCTTATACTAGAGTCTCAGATTTTTGTGCACAAAGTATAGAACAAAGTATCTGTGTGTAAAAAATTTAGAGGCAATAACTTTGAAATGATGGAGTTAATTTCCATTCCCACAAGGTATATATGTGTTTGTGAGCAAGTGTATGCAGAGAAAAGGAAAGGCTTGTAAGCATTTTGTTATTTAGAAGGTTCACACTTGCTCCCTGCAGTTTCCTTTACTTGTTTTTAATTCTACTCCAAGCTCATCCTCTTAAAACTGCTGCAAGCCCTTCAGAGAGCCTGTGACCACTGTGCAGCAGCGCACAGGTCAGAGAACACACACAGGTCAGGTCAGACTGAGAAGCTCCCTGCCCAGGCACGCATGCAACTGCAAGCAGTATTACTGCATCAGGGTGACGTCACAGCTGACCTAATAAGGGCCATCTCGGAACTGCTGGCTCAAGTTCCAACCACTGCTCTCAGTGGAACACACTGCAGGGAGAGGTTAACAAGGCTTGTGAACCAGTTTAATGATGCACTGCCATTATACCAGAAGTACCTGTGCATACTGCTGCACTGTGTAACCTAAAACGCCTGAGGGAACCAGCACAGCTTTCCACGGAATGGGGCCTGTTCAGCCTGTTCAGACAGCACATCCTTCAGGACTCTCCCACGCTTGCAACTTGTTCACCCTGTTGCTCCCAGAAGCACGTTTCCAGGAACTTACCCCTCTTCTCCATATCTCTCCAAACTGGCCATGATCTCACCTAAACTGAAAAAACTAGGAATCAGATTCTAGTCAGAATTACTCTTCAAAGGACAAGCACAACATAGTACGTCTCCTTTTTCAAACCCTCTGCAATAGAAAATCATTAATCTTTTCTTCCAAACATCCCAACAGTCCCATAAATGTGGCAGGATATACAGTTTGAAGACTTATCAGAGGAATTGAGTTTTCTCAGCTTTTTTTCTAACTATTGGTGAGCTGAGTCCAGTGAAAATGAAACTTTAAAAAATGAAGATATTGGGAATCTATCTGATTCAACAGTTGACACTTTTTTCCCTTTCCACAGCATCTAGATATTATTTTTACTTCTAATCTTGTGCTAAGACCTCTGCCTCACTGCCAGGAAGAAACCTACGAGCAAAATATATCCTTTAAATTTTACTCTTTCCTTGCTGCCACGTTGGCAACAGTTGATCAAGAAATCAATGACAGCAACAAATTCTGCCTTTTGTAACACTTCCCATATTGCATATGGAAATGGAAAATGCATATACAAAAAAATCTAAAGAAATTATCTTTTGCCTCATCTTCCCCTTTGTAGATTTGTTGGCCTACTGAATAACCAAACTTTGCAGAAATGCTGACTAATACACCTTGTGTTTACAATTCCTGCTTTCTTAACTAGCTTTAAGTCTAGAAGTAGCGATAACAATTATTTGTTGCCTTGGAAACATATGAACTACACATTCATGCCTTTCTCAATGTATATGCTTTTTTTCTATAATGCTGTAACAGAGATTACCAAAGCCTGCAATTTATCAGCTGGAATAAACATTGCCTTCTACAATTCAATTATTTATCAACTGCTGATGGCCAAATTTGACTTTAAACAAGGTGCAGATGACTTTTGCCAATTCCATTTCTGACCACTGTCACTAAAATATTTACCAAATAACGCCTTTTTTTCCCAGCAAAAATAAAAAAGATAAAATTTGCCCTTTATTATAAAAGAAAAAGTTTGCTAGCAGTTATTATTTATCCTTTTCATACCCAGAGTTTCTTTGGGTTGGCAAACTAAGCCAACTGCTGGCTTTTAAAGATAGCATGTTGGAGGACATTCCTAAACCACCTCTTTATACTTATTTCCATATACATTAAAAGTCTTCGTGTGCCCTACAGTGTATTTGGGAGTCTATCAGCAAAAAGAAGTAAAATTTCTTTTACATTACTTCCACATTAATCACACCACAGTAACTACATAAATATCAATCAAAATCATTGGTGTCAGAACAACCAAACCTTGCAAGCATCTCATGTTATCAAAATACCCTTACTGTCCAGTCTAAATACATTCCTACCCACCAAATTAGCACAGGGATGTATTTGCCTTATTAGCCAATTAATAATAAACAAATATCTACCTTCTGAGTTAAAGGCAAATGATTAAACATACCAGCCAAGTCTCACTTCTATTACACTAACCAACAACGCTCCCAATAAGAAAGGCCTCTAAGCAGTCTACACTTTTTTTTTGCTTTTTGCTTGCTCTACTACAATAGCTAAAAACGGAAATGTAGCCAACACCATTTTCAAATGCCATTTTCAAAGGTGTGCTTACATCCCATTTTCTAAAAGGCAGACACCTAAATTGCAGACAGGCAAGCCCCGCTCCAACGAGAGCTCGGGGAGAGATGCCAGCGGGAGCTGGGCAGCCTTGGGGCACCTGCTGACGCTGGCACCTGCGCAAAGAGAATCGCACAAAAGGGGGTAGAAAGTTCGCTGCAAAGCACTTTGTGGAAATTGGGCCAAGACTTCAGTAATACCTGGACCTCCCAGCAGGCGTTATGTTGCTTAAAAATATGAAGAACCAAAGTCCTAATTAGATTTATAACACTGTGTTCAGGTTTCCCGGGTACAAGCCAGGAACTTTATAACGAAGCTTGAAAAGCAATAGACTGCCATTTTACTACTGCTCTATGGCTGATTTCTCAGAACACAGTATTATAGTAAGAGCAGCAATACCTAAAGTTTCAGAAAATCTTTTCTTTGTAATCACAATGTTTTTTATTAAGCGTACTTATTACTGTAAGTGAAACATATGATCAAATAAAGACCTTGAAGAGTATGAAGGCTATGACTGATGTAGGAATAGACCTAGCATTCAGGCCTCAAGTTCACATGCTAAGGAAAAGACCCAATATACTTACGATTTTATTAAGATGGAAAAAGCCTTGATATACGCACAATGTAAAATCCTCCCTTCTATTACACTATAGATGTAATGCCCATTATTCATCTAGATTTCCAAAGGTACTTTATGGGAAATTATTCTAAACAGCAGGTGATTCTGTACCCTGTACTGGGAAAGAAGAAGAAAGCAATTTCCCAACAGTCCCCAGCCATCAATCCTCTTGAAAAATAAGCTTGACCGTAAGCTTAAGGCACCACCAGCCTGAGCTGGAAAATCCCCAAAGGGCATTCCAAGCTATGCTGGAGCAACTGACATTTGTTATGTGAAATGTGACTTCTAAAAACTTTCTAGTTGAAAAAGTTTTTTAGTAAGGTAAGATTTAGCGAATGTGTACACAGTGAAAGGCAAAAAAAAAAAAAAATACTTGTATTTTCATTAGCTAATGCTTCACAGACTTTAATTAGAATGAACTTTCTCATTAGTTTCCTTATTTTCAGCAAAATTTCTCACTCCTCTAAATGAGATCAATCAGGTTTTTTTCTCTGCATTAGGAGTTATTTGATGATTAGTTATGACGATCATTTACGTTGATGTGTGAAGAACTTGACAACACGGCAAAAAGATAAAACATTGACCTTTCAGAGTTTACTATTGTACTGTGCTATATACTTTCTGATGCATATTGATGACCTCCTTGCCTATTTCAATAGGAAAAGATAATTACATTTAAACTTGAGCAAGGTACTAGTCATTCCTCACAGCTTGGGATTCTCTGTGGCAAACAGTGCTCACAGTTGACATCGACATTATTAAAGTAAAAAGAAATAATCAGTAACAGAAGCCAAGCACAGAAGGCCGTCCTCTAGTTTGATTCTGCCTTTCTTTCTGGACAAAACCTGCTGCTAACTTCAGAGAATTCAAAAAAAAGTTAATGTTTAAGAATGCAAAACAGATTGGCATTTTGAATGCCTAACCTTTTAGCCAGATAAATCTGTCCATGAGCTGGATCTACAGAGGTACTATATTCCAGATAAAACAGACGTATGATTTTTGCCTAGATGTGCAACTCATTGTTATAGGCACCCCAGTTAACTCAGAAACCTCCGCTTTTGTCCAGATCACATCACAGATCAGATAAACCTTGCCAGGGCATTTTAGGAGAACGCCAAAGACTTACCACTAAGAAGTAAGACAATAAAAAATTCTGCCTGTCTCTTTGTGTGGATTACTCAAACTGAGGAATACTGATGGATTATCCATAAAGAAAAAAGGATCCTGGCTATGAGTTGTTAAATTAAAGAAAAATGTCCAAGTCTTTAAGAGCAAAAATAATACCTATACATTGTCTTTTGGAGTTTTTGCTTAACCACTAAGAGTTGCTGAATTTATATTCCCCAGCTTTCACCAAGGCAGTATTCACTAAAGAAGGTATTCTAATCAGTAAAACCTCTCAAAAAAATCCTTACCTGCTTGTAATTATCTAGCTTGCTTCCTCCTATCATTTCTACTACCCTCATTGCTAATTATTTTCTTCTAATGAAAATCAAGGGACACTTCAAGAAGAATCATTTCCTTTACCTATCATTTCCTTTTTCCCTTCCCTTCCATTAGCCCTCGCTAATGTCTGCTGCTCCAACACTCCTTCCAGCATAAGTATCTGAGAGCTCCTAGCTGACATTTCTGAAAAATGAAGTGTTTACCATCCTTACAACATTTTTCTGACCTGTTTAAAACTTTTACATATAATTTATTATACTTCTTACAGTTTGTTTATATAGCACCAAAATCTGAATTACTTGTCTGCTAAAACCTGCTTTTCAATAACTTTGTAGGAACATATTTGCATATATACAAATAAATGGAAAACTCCTTGCGTTCCTTTGTGATTAGACAGCACCTATAGCAGCTCAGTTCAATAATACACAAATCTGTTATTGCAAGAAAACAGATGAACAAATGTTTGATGACTAACTACAGATCAAGTCCTTAATATGTTAAACTAGACATTCCTGTAACATCTCACCCCTCTGGTTTGTCAATGGACTCTAGTGCACTGTCTTGGGACAATCCAGCTCTACCTTTACCTGTTTCTCTGGCAGAGCCTGAAAATGCCACAGGAGACAGATAACGGTGCTGCTGTTCAAAGCAAAACAAAATATCATTGTCTACCCTGATCATTGCAGAGCATTTTCTGGATATGGAGAGCTAAAGATATGAATAGTGTACAGTGGGAACTGAGGTCTTCCTTGCAAAGCTAGGCTGATGTTTTTGTGTGTGTGGGTGTGCATACACGTGTGAGTGTGTGTGAAGGAGAGGTAAGTGTACTGACAAGCTTCATCCAGAAGCTTTACCTCAAACTCCAGAGTATAACACAACATCTTAAGTTTGCCTGTTTATGGGAATGAATGTCACAATTATAGTCCAGTACAGGCAGAATAATACATTTTAGGATATTGGTGTTCAATAATACTACATATCTGACAGCATTGGCAGGTGAAGGGTACAAGTCATACCATTAAACAACCATTATTGCTACTTTCTGAGCATTTAAACCCCAATTTTCTTGTTACCCTAATGTTCTTTCATAAGGATCAAAAATGACTGTGAACAAGGTTTTTAGAAGTCCATAAAGAACGTAATAAAACTTTTAAGAAATTCTCCTGAAAGTGGTGGAACAGAACACAAAACTTATGGAGACTACTTTTGTTTTGGTTTGTGACAATTGCATTTCAGACCTAAGTGCAATGCATCATTCCATTTATTCACCAAGGTTGGTGTTATAACCCTATTGGCCAATGGCATACTTAAAGAGGGTTTGTAAGAAAGATGGGGAGACTTTTTAGTACGGCTTTTAGTGATAGGACAAGGGGTAATGGTTTTAAACTAAAAGAGGATAGATTCAGACTAGATATAAAGAAGAAAATTTTTACAATGAAACACTGGAACAGGTTGCCCAGAGAGGCTGTAGATGCCCCATCCCTGGAAACATTCAAGGTCAGACCGGACAGGGCTCTGAGCAACCTGATCTAGTTGAAGATGTCCCTGCTCATTGCAGGGGGGCTGGACTAGATGACCTTTAAAGGTCCCTTCCAACCCAAACCATTCTATGATTCTATACTGTTTAGCCTCTATAGCTTTTCCTCAGCTGTATCAGAATAATAGCTGTCCAGCAGTATAGGCACAGACAATATATACTTGCAACATATTGTTATTTCACTAGCTCATTTTCTAAGGAAAATGACAGCACAATTTAATTTTGCTTCAGTTGTTAAATACCTTCTCATAATTGAGACAGAGAGAATACTTTGCTGAAAACTAGTCAACACTAGAATGTTGCTTGTTTCAGACGACTGGCATAAAGCTTTCATTTGCTTTTAAATGAAATTAGATATTAGGAACATTTCTATACCAAGAGGGTGGTCAAACACTGGAACAGGCTTCCTAGAGAGGTGGTTGATGCCCCAAACCTGTCAGTGTTTAAGAGGCATTTGGGCAATACCCTTAATAATATGCTTTAACTTTTGGTCAGTCCTGAGGTGGTCAGGCGGTTGGACTAGATGATCGTTCTAGGTCCCTTCCAACTAGAACTATTCTATTCTAGTCTAAAAAAACCTGTAAAATAAATAAATAAATAAATAGAAGAATAAATAAATAATAGACAGAAAAAGTCATAAACTGCCACTCCCAGGAAAGTGTAAGGTGCCTAGCAATGCACGTCAGGGCTGCTACATTCATTGTGGGTAGATGGAAGGGGAGCATCAAAGCATCAGCTCATGTCTACTATCAGCCTAAGGAATTTCAAGCACAGCAAGTCTCTGTTGAGTTTGCATTTGGAGAAAGACTGTTTGATTGATAGTAATTAATGCCACAGTATTTTTTCTCTAGGTAATGAGTAACTCTTTCTCTCCCCTCTGAAGCACTGCTGTCACTTTACTGCCAAGGGTCCTTCCAACCTCTGCATTACACCACCCATGTGGCAGTATAGCCGTTAGAGCACTGACACCTAAAAGAGGGAGAACACAGCTCTGAGAAAGGTCTGGAGTGGCGAAAATGTAATCTCAAATGGATCCTGAATGATTTTGTTAGCAAATGCTCTCCCTGTGTCAAAAGATGACAATGCTCAGCATTTTGTTGGTCATTACCTTGCTTTAAAATAACCAACAAACAAACTTAATTCAGTGAAGTAAGATCACTGTGAATGCTTTGATTTAGAGATCTATACAACATTTCATTATCAAACATTATCAGATAAAGCCCTGTTTTCGTTAGTGCACATTTTTGAAAGATAATTGCCTAGTTTTCAAGCCCATCACCTGTAAAACAGATATATCATACAGCTATCTCTAACATTGTCTTTACATTGTCAAATTCAGACATCCAATATGATTTGTAAAAGCCAAAAAACCAAACTCAAAACGTGGTATGCATTTAGATGCTTAACTATGCATTTACGAGCCAGATCTTTTACCCTACCTTGAATGAATGGACAAGTAAAAATAATCTTGACAGAATGATATATGCTTTATCAGTTTCATCAAAAGTGCATCTGAAGAACTAATTTTTTTTTTACAATGTCATTCATGACAAAGACATACATAACCCATAAATACATTACTATCTAACAGCTGTGTATCTCCTCTCATCATCCGGAGCTTTGAAAACTGAACACAAACATATTGGCTTATTATATTTTAAAAGGCGTTGATGGACGCTCTCTCTCTCTTTCTTCCTCTGTTTCATCTGTCAAGCATTAATCATTGCCTTAGTTGCAAATGAAACTTTTATTGGGCAATTATCATCTAGATCTATATAAAATCCTTGCCCTTCACTCCATGTATTAGGTAAAAATGTCATTGCCTGAGGAATACAGCAATAATACATTATAAAATATGAAATCTAATAAAACAGGTGCTGTGTTTCTTGTACCATCAAATTCCTGGATTTAACTAGTGTATAGTGCAGAAATGCCTGATGTCTCTCCCTGACAGCTCCCACCATTACGTCAGTGAAAACAGAATGTTCTCCTGGCATTGCAATACATGCACAAAACCCAAGCATGGTGTTTCTTAATCTTTTTCAGTTGAGAGGGGAAAAAAAAAAAAAGATCTCCTCCCCTCATTCTCTCCCCCCAAAACCTATGGCCCCTCTGGTATTCCCTTACATACTTTCGGAAATTGAGAGTAAGGAGTAACGATGCAATTATGAAAATAAAATGTTATTGCTTTAAAAAACCTGTAATTTTACCCTTATAATTGAAAGTGCAAAAAATATCAGTGATTAGTATGCTTCTGACTATGCCTGGTGATAGACTTTGACAAGACAGAACCTATGCTAACATTGGACAATTATTGTATCACCTTTATTTTCCCCATTGTTTGCTCATATGCACAGGGATGTTATGGTGCTTCTATGCTTCTTTAAAACTTGCTACAGAGTCCTGATTTTTTTGGATGAAGAATGATCACAGTGAGTGAGCAAAACCATGCTAAATAATTAATGAGGAGTCAGTAACACTCAGGCTGTCAAGAATATCTGGCCCAATCTTTCACTCTTTACTACATGAAAAGCAATTTCTGGCCAAGTAAGCTGTCTATACACAACAGGCAGAAAGGGAAAAATGTTAGGTGTATGCCAGCCTCTCCAGCCTCACAGTAACAGGATGTCAACTGGCAGCTGTTTCTGTAACAATTCCCTCTACTAAGTATTCTTTTGAACTGGGATTTATGCAGATGTTTATGTCAATACAACTTTAGCACAAACATCTAACGGGATGAAGCAAGAACCTTCAAAATAAATAATTTAAGGTAGTCCCTGGGACAACAAATGGAAAGCTAAGGGGAAAAAAAAACCCCAACAAACCAACAATTACTTTAGCAATGAAACTTCTGTATTTTTTTTCCATTTTTTCCTCAGAGGCTATTCAAAACCTAAATGTTACATGGATATGGAGCTACTCATCAGCTTAAGCAATTTTAGCCACAGCTTTTCCTGCTAGCCTTTACAAAAGGAAGAATCCCCCACACCCCAAAATGTTCCCTCTATGCCTGAAACAGGCAGTAGATTAGGAGGTTTTCACAGGTTCAAATAAACAAAAAGCAAGTAGCAATACAGGTTAAGTAGGAAGCCTTAGCAGTTGGTAGAGGCATCAGTTATTCAACCTGGTTCTAAACTTCTTTAATATCCACAGCCCAAATGTGAAAAAAAGCATTGACTAAATAAAATTCCAAAAGAAATGGCAGAAAGATTTTCAATGAAAACATAAGATGTTTTGACTACATTCTTTTATTTTATTCTCTACAATCTACAGTCTCACTGCCATGAGCTTTTTTTTTTTCCCCTCCCCATAAAGGTTGCTTTCAAACAATGAAATTGAAATAGTATCAAGTTTGGCATGTAGTGAGGCTGGGATTAATACTAGCAAAATCCTTCAGATATCTAATGCTGAGATGCATAATTTTCTTCATAGCATATTCATATTGAAAAAGCTAAATTGGTTCTCTCTTTTTTGATCTTTTGTTGTCTCTTATGATGGGTTTGCCACTTGCAAATTCAAGTGGCAAATAACAACCTAGATGAGTGGAGGCTTATGCAATTCTCCTATCTCTTTTTTAAAACCTGCTATTTGAGTTTTAATACACTGATTGACCATTGGAGCTTTCCTAGAAGCAGACTTCCACAGCAGAAGACACACAAAACTTCTCCACAAATAGCAGCTTTGAACCAAGCACGTAAAGGACACAGCAGGGTGCCAATACTTGAAAGTTTAACCTTATGTGATCCTCACTCTTGTCTTCACTCAGACAAATCCAAAAACACAGGAATTCTATGCCAGACCAAATGTAAGACAGATTACCATTTTAGTATAAGAAAAGTCTTTACTAAGCAGTAAATCAATACCGAGGGAAGGCAAAATTACAGGTAAGAAAATTAATTTTTCCTTTTTCTTGTGTTACATCCATTGTTGTGGACAGAAGTAATAATTCATGGGAAGTAGCAAAGAATGACCATCATCCATCAACTGCACAGAAATGGTAATGAAAGAGCAAAATACCCTCCCCCCACAGAATTCCAAAACTCAAAAAACTATGGAAAGAGAGAGAAAACTGCAACAAAACTTCCAATTGAGTCCGTAAATCTTTTAGAAGGTAGAATTAGCTGGAAATCTTTTTTTTTTTTTTTTAATGAATTAAAGACCATTCAATTATTTTAGAACACAAGATTTCTACTTCTACCCAGAACAGAGGAAAGAGAGGACAGGCACCAATTCCTGTTGTGAAGCAGCAATGGTCTCCAAATCCTAAGCACGAGCTACAGTCTTTTTTTTGGCCTGTTTTCAAGACCTTTCACTAACTCTAATTTGTGACAGACACATTCTTTTCTGTATGCATAAAAAAGTATATCTTCTCCAATTTATAGCATTTAATTTCTGAGTAAATATTAAATATTCTAGGAAGAGGGAGATACACAGAGAGGGGAATTTTAGACATCATCTTTTCACACAGACAGACTTCCCTTTTCATGCACAAAGCAGACAAAATGTGTATCTGTCCGTAGCTTGGTTTCTATTAGTAGTATGAATCTTCCTTCCAAAGGTGTTTCTTAGCAGACTGGATGATTTGCTATCTAAATAATATATTTAAACACAGTTCTGGAAGAAAACTGATGTTTCTCCATCCAGAAGCATCATACCTCCTCATAATCCTATATCTGGCAAAACTGAAATCTGAAAGGTTGTTCCCAGATTGCCAGCTTTCCTGCCTGAAAAAAATGGAGTAATTTGACCCGGCAAATTACAGCACAGAATTATATAGCTTTTTCATGAAACCGCCATACACCACAGGAGATGCAAATAGGCTTCTTCCAGGTCAGAATGGTTTAGATACACATTATTGTCAAGACTATTCCCAAAAAGACAGAGTGCATTTCAAAGTTTTTGAAAAAGATTCACTCCACCAGAATGATAGAAAAAAGGGTAAAAGAATTGGATGCTTTAGGTTGAAATCACCCATCTGCTGGAAGGGTCTAAGCACCTACATGCAGGGTTTTTAATATATCAAACCAATAATACTGGTTAGTAAGTAAGAAAAAGACCTCTGTTACTGCAATACACCTCAGCACATGCTCCCTGTCTGGTCTGAAGAAGTTGTTTTAATGAACAGCGTAATGAGAAGGAGAAGATATTGCAGCATCAGGATGAAGCACAGCTAGACCTGCTGGACGTGGGTTCATTAACTCAGGCTTTCAGAAGCCACATCCTATTCAAGCATTCTCATGCTCTCCTTCGAAAAAGAGTTCCAAGTTCTCTCACAAAGGCAATTCATATCCTAATATCTTCATTATGTGTCCCACTAACTACTAGGCAAGACACTCCTTGGATGTTACAGATGCTGTGCATTAAGTTGCCGGACATATAACCACAGTGCAGAGATTTTGCTATATTCCTTACTCCTGCTGGCTTGAATAGTGATAGAGAAAAAATCTGCCTAGATTTCAGTTTTGCTTGAGAAGCACTCAGATTCTGATTCGTTTTCAAAAGATGAACATACTGACATAATTAGCCACCAGTCTCTGAGGGAGGGAAAATGGTTGTTTTTTTGTATTTGGTTTGGTTTCTTTTGTCTTGAGAAGGCCTCAATAAACTATAGAAAACAAAAAAAGAGTTCAAAGGAGGATTAAAGATGAAAAACAAAACAATACATTTAGAAAAGACTTGGAAAGGCTTTAATTGAAGACTATTTAGTACCATCAAAGTGCAAGCAAGAAAACCTGCACTATAACTATTTGTTTGTGGAAGGAATAGTAATTAAGCAAATAAGCTAAATGTATCTAAAGAAAGATGTTTGCTTCATTTCTCTCAGCTTTGGGATAGACCTACCAAATGCTGAATCAGCCAGCCCCTCAAAAATAAACAAAGAGATGGGAGATTAGGGTTTTCTTAAATTCTCAAGTAATCAAATACTACTGGATCTAGAAGACACACATGCAGTGATCTGCAGCTGCTCCGTCTTGTTCCTTAGTCCTTGCAAACACTGACTTTCTGAAGGAGGATGTTTGCCAGGTAAAGGTTGGGAGCCAGGGCAGCTGCCTGGATTCAGAGCCAGAGGTGGTGCCGAATAATACAGCACAGAATGTGAGTCCAACGAAAACCATTTTGGATTATACAAGGCAACACACTTGCTAAATAAAATATGAATTCAATTATTTTTATTTGTTATTTAAAGTGCTTAATACTTCAGAATTGGCCAGGCAACAAAAGCAGTGAAATTCTTGTTCAACAAGACAACAATTATCCCAGAGGAGTAATTGCAATATGTGCTTTAATTCTCAAGTGAAACTCAGGGTGATTACACAACCTGGAATTCAGAGCATCTGAAGGACACTCACAAACATAACCATTATTTACTATTCTGAGGAAAAGGCATGAACATGTCTGGCAGCTTTGAACATTTGAGTTCCAGTGTCAGATCATATCACAAATAAGCACAAGGCATTTGCCATTAGTCTAGCCAGCTCTCAGAAGCCCATTCATATAACACTGCTCCAGTTCTGATTTATTTCTTTTTACTTTAAGAAAAATTCCCATGAGTCTCAGGTTTCATAAAGTCCCTGGACTTCCGTCTACCATTCCGAAGGCAAGAATACAAATGAAGAAAGTTCCCACTATTATATGAAGAGAAAAATAAAAGACTGGAAGCAAAGTCTTGACCTCATGCAAGACACTGGCAAAGTTCCTTGACTCAGGGGAACCCAAACTTTACCTGAAGGCCCTTCTGTCAGCATATATGGACACAGACAGTCATAGCTGACATTTTAAAATGGAATGAAAGGCAAACACAGTGACAACCGAAGGGTAATAGCAATGAATCTCCACAAGTTTTCCTAAACTGTTGCTGTGCTAATTTCTTCTGGAAGGAAATACTGTTACGCTTTCCTCCGGTTGTGGTAATTGTATTTCTGTCATTCAGTATTGATAGAACGACTGATATCTTGTCAACATTTTAGTATGATAATCTTATAAAGCCTGTCCATAATAAACCACTAATAAAACTTCCCAAAGATTTTTTTCTAAAACAGATAAAAACTGTTGCTCAGTTTTGTCTCAAAAGATTCTACCAGCGGAAGCCCATACTTCACTCCTAGCTGTCGGGATATCAACTCAAATGCAACTTTTCTAACTAATCTTTGCTCTGGGTCTGTGGAGATGATTTCCAGGGTGAATACATGGATTCCTCTGCCTCAGTCACAGCACCCATCTAAGGAACAAGTCCAGGTTTGGCCAGCAGTAGTTATTCAGCACTAGAATCAACCAAAATGCCTCAAACTAAAATGATTTGGGAAACGTAAATTTTTCTCTGGAGAAAGACAAAGTGAGTATCTTTTTATGTATTTCACAGAAAGCATAGAAAATTGAGCAAGAAGAAATCTATCACATCCCTCTGCATGGAAGCAGGCTCAATTATACCTCAAATATTCCTGCCAGACATTTGTCTAATACATTCTCAAGTATCTCTACCAGTCGAGATTTTCCATGTCATTAGGCAATTTACTGTAGAGTTTAACAGCTCATACAGTCACAAGTGTTTTCCTAACCCCCTACTCTCATTTACCTTGCTGCCATCTAAGCCCAGCACTGCTTGTCCTATCCACAATGGACAGGAAGAGCAAACTATTGCCTTTCCCTTTGCAACTAGTTTTTAAGCACCTGAAAAATATTTTTGTGTTCCACTTCAGCCTGCTGCCTGTTTTACTAACCAAGCCCCTTTAACGTTTCTCTACACTTTCCAGACATGTAGGTCACATTTGCTACATCTGCTTTGTCCTCTCCTTTGGTCTAGCTAGCTGGCTTGCATCCTTCCCGAACTGCAATGTGCAAGCCTGAATGCAGCATTTCTGTTGAGCCTGTATGAGCTCAGAAGAGAATAGACAGCCTTATGTTCTTCTTCTTCTTCTTCAGATCCATCTTAGCCTTTAAAACTTCTAATATGAATCCTCTGTCTCACCTATCTTTTTTCATTCCTGTAATGGTGCAGACACTATTCTGAGGAACAGACTGTTGCACATTTTCACATAGAATTGGCTTCTGTTTCTTTCAGACTGCTGCTCTCATTTCCCATGATCATTTCCCATGATCATCCTGAATCCAACCCTCCAACATACTTTTAATCCTCTCACCTTTGCTTCATCTGCAAATTTAGTATTTCTCAGCTGATTTTTCAAAGCTGACAACCTAGTAGTAAATGTGTCTAGCATGTGCAATAGCATCTGTGTTCTCAGATGAAAGCACAGAATTGCTCATTTCTTTAGTTTATTTTCAAAGTTATAGAATCCATAGCTACAGAGCAAAATATACCTATTTCCCTTCCATTATATCCTGAACTCTTCCCCCCCCCCCCTCCAGGTATACTGTCACTCAAGTAATTTTCCTGTTCTTTATAATTGTGTTATACAATCTGTACTAAGCCTCTCATTGCTGAAGGAATGTCAGGACAGTGTTTGCCCCTACTACCTTTGCTGTTGTGTAACTTAAGATAATATTTACTTTAAAAGCCTAAAATGTTTCTTATATTGTATAAGCACGGCATTATAGCCGTTACTCTTTGCAGATAATCTGCTTGATATCAATGCAGCTGTTCATATGAGTTACACAACGGATTCCAAAAAAGCCTATTATTTGTTTGGTTTAAAATTTAAGACATGTATAGTACAAAACTATTTGTGACATACTTTTTGGGCAAAACTATGCATATTTCTTGCACAAAGTCCCTAGTCTGTTAGGCTGTACTGCCTAGTATCATGGTACACATAGTACCCAACTCTCCATTTTTCATGTGCCTGTGGTGAAGTCATGTCACATTGAAGCCCACTGAATTTCAGTCTTAACCTTCATTCAAACAAAACTCATTGCTTCAACTGATTTTTCTTGTAGCAAAGGCCTGGAGGATGGGCTTTGGTCAATAGCCACTAATTTCGTGAACGTATCCTACTCTGGTGTGAATACTCTTAATTGAAGTGTGGAGGGAGCCTAAAGATATTTCAGATGGGAGGTTCTGTGAAATAATGGGTGTAATTAGGGAATGTTTCAAGATGATGGAAAGGGTGTTTTCCATCAACACCACCTCCATCATTTGAGGCCATCCACTGATCTTTGCAGAAAGGAGTTTCTGAAAGACAGGAATGTGGAACACAGCTATTGTTACTGTCAATGAAGCATGACATATAGGTGAGAAACAAAAACTATCCCTCCATCAGTTAGAAAATCAAAGCTCTGGCTAATAACAGCTCTACATTTCATCTCTGGTCTTTACTACAGCACTCTTTAAAACTATTAGCAGCATCTTCTGTTTTCTCAGAATGAAAGCTGATAAATTAGCAACAGAGAGAAGAGCTCCTAAGCTAGACAGTTCACTTGGAGTCGTTATATAAATGGCCTTTCTGAAATGTGTCCAAGACTTAAATTATTCTGATTAGTTGACGTCTGTGGAACTGGCAACAAGCCTTTTCACTGTTGCTCTCATGGTAATTATTATTCTTGTTTCACTGCATATTTTACTAGCATTTCTCAAGTGTCTAGTTATAAATCTCTTAGAAGCCTGAGGACGATTGAATCAGTAGAGGTAAAATAAGAACAGATCCAAGCTGACATGATCCTTGCCTTTCCTGTACAACTATTTTTGAAGTTGAAAACAAGAGTCTCCCTACATCCAGCCTGGAATTGATCAGAATGCACTTCAAAAAGGAACGGGGGTGCTCTTAAGCCTATCCATTATATTTATATATCACCAAAGAATATATAATTCAGAACAATAAAGTTATGAGTTACTGCACACAGTTTGCTTCTTTTTGTTCAACTAACTTCTTAAGAGAGGAAGCTAACTGTAAAAATAGGATTTCTAATATTCATCTCCACAACACATTTTTCCTTGTAGATAGCAGCTTTCTTCAGATTCAAGAAAGCTCTAAAATATCTCATTTATCTAATCTATCAGAACCAATTAATTTTACCAGAAAAATATTCCTCTCGTATCCTCAAACTTCAGACATTTTGTGTTCCCATAATTCATCTCCCCAAACGGCTATCAACTGTGCAATTGGAGTTTGTGTCTCTTTGTTCCCACAGTTCTTTCAAACACCACTTTAAGTCCCATCACTTCTCATTAACTGCTAAGTTCTGCAACTCCCTTTGATAGAAGAGTCAAATCCCCCAAGTCAAACTTTGTAAATTAGCATTCATTATTCCATGTTTCTCTCTGCTCTGCATTATCTGCCACGGAATCAGGAATAGAAACTGCTGTCTTGGTTCCTAACATGTTAAATAACTTTAGAAAACTGCTCTTTCATTGCCCTCTGTACAGATCATTCCTTTGACCCCTGTGCTGCCTGAGTGATACAACCTACAAGATATTCCTCTAACAATAGGGTGTGACATCCCATTGAAAATCAGCTGTGAAGTATTCTCTGACAGATGCTGTAAGAAATTTTCCATGCTGTATGATGAAAGCAGATGCAAGCAACCTTTTAATTACTTGTACCACATTTCAGCTCTCTTCTTGCTTCCTTCTTGATCTCCCACATCCAAATGGGTAAAGGGCTTAATCCTGGTATTTTTGAAAGATTCAGCTGAAGTAATCTTAAATGAAATATATCTTTATACTGAATTAAAAAAAAGACTAAACATGCATCAGTACAGAAGCTGAGTTTCCATTTCAGTGGGTTCGACATGGAAATACAAAGCTGGCAATTGCCAAAGATGCCAACCATCATTTTTGGCAAAGGGGGCTCCAAAAAACTTTCTTATTCCACGAACACCATTTTTCTGTTCCATAGTACAGAACAAAATGGCCAGACAATAACTATTTCCATGCATATGAATACCATGAATGCCACCAAAAAGGCAAGGACATAAGAAGGAAATTCTTCATTACCAAGAAGTCAGATTACTAACTGAAAAATTCTCTACATGAAATACAAGATGATAGCGAAGGAAAAAATGGTGAGTGGGCTGAGGCACTCAGGAAGCAAAGCCGAGAGCTATCAGTACAGACAGACTTTCCCTGGACAGAAAATGATAAACGTGCAGAGGAACTGTTTGTAAACTGAAAATTCATCCAGCTGATTAGGCAGAAACAATTTTTCCTTAGGATCTTAGCAGGGTTTTGTTTTGTTTTCTCTTCTGACAGTACTTTCAATTATTGAGACAGAATGACAAAAGAGCATATGCATTCAATGATCAGAGGACCTGCACCATCAAACTGGGCATCTGCTACTCATTTCTGAAGGATGTTGCAAGTGAGACTCAAGTGAAAACCAGAATACTGAACAGTGCTGAGCCAGGCCAGCTGGAGCAGGACCAAGAAATGGGGCTATTTGCAGAGGAATTTAACACAAGTGGTCTGTAGAAAGTAATTTGTACCTGGGAATGCACCCTGTAATTGTTTCATTGTATTTGATCAGCTACGTTACAGAGATGACTTAGGCATACATATGACCAACAACAGACCAAAGAGAGGTGCAAAGGCGATTCCATTTCAATAAAATATCCTTGGCTTTTCTCCCAAAGAGAGTCAAAGTGCACTGCCATGACCCAGCCATTAATCCGTGAAAATATAACTGGATCTGAAGGTACTGTATCCTTGAACAGGATGCATCACAGAAATAATCACCTAATTTATGAAGCTGAAGAGTCTCCTCTGACTTGATTTCATTCTAACCTGGCTTGCACCTGCCCCATGCTGTCCTGAATTGCTTACTCATTTTTGAAAATGTTATGGCTACCTACCGCATTCACCAGCTGTAACAGCAGCTGTTATTTCTGTTGCCCTTTTTTCCACCAAAAAAAGGTCTTTTTCCTTCCATCTTTCCCCGTAAACTGACAGTCTGGTAAAACACATTTTGCAAACAAGCAGGTCTGTTTAGATCAGGCTGCTCAAGCCCGTGTCCAAGCAAGTCTTGAGCGCCTCCAAGGACAGAGACACCACAACCTCTCTGTGCATCCTATTCCAGTATTTGATCGTGCTCATGGTAAAAAGAAAAATCTTAATATCTAATCAGAATATCCCACATGAATATAATTTTTGTTACCCAAACTTTTAAAATGTATGATTGATTTAAAGTCACAATAATTACAAAACCACCTCCGTATTCATAGCTTTTTGCCCCCCAACTCCACTAATGCAAAGTTTGATTTGAATTTCTTTTGTCTCTCCATTCAATATCTGAGTAGTAAATGAAAATATGTAAATAAAATCTGTACAGGAATTCTGTCTAGATGTAGGGGAAAAAAGGGAGCCAGAATAGAGAATGAATGTGACAGTACATCATCCCACAGCCAGAGCAAGCCCGAGAGTTGTCCAATAAACTATTATTACAAAAAAATGTCTTTACCCAGTCCCCTACTACTCCAATACATAGAGCTAAGAATGTAAACAATGAGTGGTTTGCATTTCCTTAGGTAGACACCACAACTTCCATTTGTTTTATTATAATAGAAAGCCCTTTTCAAATGGGTAACAAATGGAGAACAGATCAAACTCTTTAAAACTTTGAAGTTGTTTAACAGTTAATGCCTCCCTGCAGAATATCGGGAAAGAAGGGATATTTGTAGCCTCTGAGGAAAATTAAGTTCCTGTGAAATAACAGCATTTAAGAATTTTATATAGCACAGCCCTAAAATGGTACATACTCCTGAAGCACATTTTTATTGCCTATGTCGGGGATGTTCACATTGTCCTTGTAATTGACTTACTCTCTTTGAAATTCAGCAGAGCTCTCAGACTCTATAACTTTTGGCAGTGAGTTCTTACAGGTTAAACATGAGTCACACGAAAAACAAAACAAGACCAAAAAAATCATACCCTCTTGTTTTCTTCAGCTTTTTTATTTATTCCTTTCAGTTTTACTGGATATACCTTTCCAATAGCATGAGAAGACAAAAGCAGAGCATTTGGTTTGCTCCATCCTTGTTAGTTTTTCCATCTTTCCTCAGTTGGTGCCTTTCAGGACTAAAGAGTCCAAGACAAAGAGATATCGTCCATCTGGGCAGGTCTTTTAAACTCCAATTATTTTCTAGCCCATTTCTGAACCCCCTTGCCTTTTGATTTCACATAGGATGACCTTAAATGAATTCAGCGTTCAAGCAAAGGACAGTCACTGATATATCTTTAGAGAACAGCAGGAGAAAAAAAGCACAGGGAATGTTATACCCAGAACAGATACAATGAGGCAAGCCAGGTGGCTACCTGGGTTAAACAAAGACAGGAATAAGTTTTTCTAAAAATGGATAGTATGCAACCTCAAAGACACTGAAAATGCAACAACTTTGAAAGGCACCTTTACAGAAAGCCCTAGAATGGCACACAATGAAATCCCATGTTATCCCATTTTGATCATCAGGATGACTGGCAATAACATAGAAGGAAGAAATCAGATATTCGATCTGCTTGCACCTCAAGGTAGTAATTTGTTTTCCATAACTACTGCAGCTAGGGCTCTAGGAGGCCTCGTAAACATTTCCAATCTTGGGTACTGCTAATTCAGTAGTGCGCAAAGAATTACAATGGCTGAAATTAGTATCCATAGCCATAAACAAAGATTGCTGAAGAGTTTATTGGGTCTTTTCCCTAAAAAAGCTCTCATATAGATGGGACTAAATGGAGGTATGATGGTAAGAACAGATGGCACAATCATTTCTTACGTCACGTTAAATCACATTTTTGCTCATTCTGTTTTCCGTACTTTAAACTAAATGACCAATGGTGGCAAAATTTGCCTTTTGCAGCAATAGCAACAGATTTTTCTGCTGCCCCTGGCTACTGCCAGGAGCCTTGAATTTTACTTGGGAAATTATAGAGGCAAAAGGGTATACCATCCCCTTTTTATTTTATGTCTCTGCTCTTGTAAGGCGCTTCAGCTGTAGAGTCTCAGACTAAAGTGATATAGTAGTTTATATTTTCAGAGGATACAGTCACTCTGAATGGAGTTACTCTACTTATAAGGTAAATATGAGAACATGCTTCCACATTACCCCTGAGAGACTTCTCCTGAAACACAGAAGGCAAGTTCTGTCCTCAGCTGGAGGAGGCTGAACACAGATGAGTTCGTAAAATGTTATCTGGGTTATCTGGGTCTATTTCAACATCCACCTGCACTTTGAAAGATGGAAGAGTCAGGTGGCTGATTTGTGAGGATATAAATCATCCCTTAACAAAAACTCTTAGGAATTCCTTAACGTCTCTCTTGGAGGCAGCACAACAACTTCAGTCTCCAGTGCTGGTTTCACTGCCTTATGTTAGCTGCTAATTTAAAGCTAATTGTAGAGCAGGTCACATTCAAGTCACTGGAAAAAAGCCCAGTTACTTTTATGGTGCATAACCAAGCCCTAAAAGAAAATAATAAAACCATTAATTAAGCCCATTTAAAAGGAAAAACAACAACAAATAAACATAACCCAGCTGTGGTTATTTAGAATTCTGTGTAATTTTTCTAACCAGTTACTTTCCCAGGTAAGCACAGGGGCCATTGCTTTGTTAAGCTTTATAAAAACCAAACCACAGAGCACCTCCTGTTGTCACACACTGCCACACCCGGCTTGGCCTTTGTAATCACAGTATTTGGGCTGTAACTTGCAGACATCTACTGGCACTTTCAGCTAACACCTTCTCTTATCCATCCCTTCTTTTCCCCAACAACATGGAAGACATCTATGAAACATCAGACCTGAGAACTGAAGCAATGCTTCCTCTGGGTGCCATGCAAAAAGTCCATTACCATCAGAAGGCAAACATTTTGCTTTTTTTCCATAAAAGAGTGAATTCAAAGCATTAAATAATTATCGTATTTCAGAGAGTGAGTGCACTCAAGTCAAAAATACTGGCTGCAGAATACAGCATCTTCATTTTACGTCCGTGATAATGCAGAGACCAAAACATTCCCTCCTTTACTTCTTTATGTGCAACAACAATCAAGACTCTTTTCCAGGCAGCAGCAGGCATACCAAAAAATAGAGTTCGGTCTCCATTGCTATTCCGTGACTCAAGATTGAGAAGAGAGAAATCCCAGCAGCATGGCACAAGATAATTAAAACATAATAAACTATAGCTCAGCTTTACAAGTAAAGTAATCTGTACAAGAGTGACAGGATGCCAAAGCTTTGGCACCTACAATGCATAAACAGACAACATACCATGTCCAGACTGGGCAGACCACGGTATCTGCTGTTCACTAGGCTATGTGAAATGCCTACTGAGACCTTGGATTAAGTTTACCTAGTGCATTCCTTCTGTTCATCTACCATCAGGCTCAGTAAAGTGAACAGGCTGTGAAATCAATAGCTTCCCACTTGTTCATTTTTAGGAGAGGCACAATGCTGTTTTATATAAAAGAGCCTGAACTGCCAACATTTCAATGAATCTGAAAGGACTTACCAGCCACTGACCCAAAAAGATAATCAGCACACACCAGTGAGTGCTCAATGCTTCCCCACTAGAGAGATGGTTTAGTAATGGTGACATAACCTTTAACTTCTGGGTCATCAGATATAAAATATCTTTACTGTCCAGTAATTCAGTGACCCAAAGGACACAAGAAGAGTTGGCAATCACAGTCCTTTTTTTGGACTTGTGATGAGCAATTTCTGGCTAGACAAGTAGTTCTCTACAGTGCCAGGCTAAAGGATGCCAAGTCTATTCTATTCTAGCCAAGGACTCACACAGGTATTTCAAAGGGATTACCCAAGAGCTTGACAATTGAGTACAAGTTTGAAGGTTATGTTGGACTGGGACCAAAGTGCTCAGCAGTAAGTCTCTCTTGATGAACTTCTCTGTATGCACATGTATTGCAAAACAATGAGAAAGACCTAGATCCTGAAAGGTATTTAGATACCTAAATCCCACTGTTGTAACATGCTTAAATATCTCTGAAGATATGAGACAAAACCACTCTCTACACTCCCAGTTACTCTGTTTGTCGGGAGCGAAGAGGCCAGTGACAGAACAAGCATGCAGACAGGCAAATCTCATGTGGCAACCCAACATGGTAGAGAGAGCCATCATGGTTCACTGTACTATAGCTCAGACGCTTTCATAACCATACAAGTTTCTGCTTCTCTCATTTCGCTGTCATCCATTAGCACTAAAGACTCTTCAAAACAAAAAAAGCAAATGCTTCCATTTTTATAACAGTCCTACAAAAGTAGCCATAGTTTAATCACAGTTACAAAACAACCAATACATTACACTAAGTCATATGCACCCGTTTCCCTAATCTGTATCAGGGAAATATCTACTTTATTTATAGAGACTCATTTCAATAGGTTAACTAAAACTCTGTTATAGCTGGATGGTAAAGGAAAGAAGCCATACTGGTTCTTAAATGGATAGTAATGTAGCACATTCTCTGTAATTTCCCTTCTCTGAGCATGTAGTCTTTGAGACGCAGAAGAATGGACAGCACTTGTCAAACTATGATTACTCCAGAAACTGAAATACATAAAATAATAACTGATGCAATCAAATGCACATCCAACTATCATTTGCTTGGAACATAGATGAGCAGATAGCAAATGATTCAATTTATAATTAATTCACAGAAAGAAGGAGGAGTTGAAAAAAACCGTATATAAATACATTCTTCAGGACTTGGCAGAAAATAATGACTGAACAAGCATCTCAAAAGGAAAATTAATGAATGACAACAGGAGCAGCACACGTGTAGCGTGGAGATAGAGTGCAAGAAAATTAAACAGGTTGCTTATAGGAAAATAACCACCTTCTCCATATTTTGCTCAGAAAAAACACATGGTTCCTAATGGAATTCAAGGCTATTATTCAATCAGAAGCTTCTCATCAAGTCAGAAACTGTGGAAGTACGCTTCCAAAAGCAGAGCCTCAGGAGATAACTGAAGCCTTAGAATCACAGTGGTGATTTTCTTGAACATTCATCCCCAGGTTACCTAAAATAAAATCCATCAAAACAGGAGATACAATGCAGCAACCTGAAGGTTACAGTGAGTGAGATGTAAATAAACCAAGCAGAAGAAAATAAAATGTATAAACAATCTTTTGGGAAAACTATGCATGAGTACTTGCACATGCATGCATGCAAATTCAACTTTACTGTATAAAACATATACCTGAAAAAACCTAATATTTTAAGAAATCCTAATTCCCCTTTGAAAGGGCTGTCCAGAATCTTCACATAACTTAGCAGTGTTTTAAGAGCCTTGCGACATCTGTAGTTTTCAGAACTTAACCACAGTTTTCAAGATCACACTCAATCAGGCTTTCTAAAGGAAACACTGGATAAGAGGGAGATGACGTGTATAAACGCCCCAGATGTCACAGTAGTGCCATGTAAATAGCCACAATCTCTGGCTTTAAACTGATGGAGATTTAAACGGAAGCCAGACTCACATAGCAGATCACAGCCTGACAATTCACACATGACAACTGCCTCACTAAGAGCAAGAAATATTTTTATGGAAGTTGTAGGGAGAGAAAAAAAGGTCTTATTGAATTAAGAATTCAGTTCATAAATCCTATGATGCCATAGGATTGGAGAGAGAAGAAAACAACAACTTTTTTCTTCCCAGGGTCAGTACTGAAATTAAATCTGTGGTCTTCTCAGCCATGCAGCCAGCTTTCAAGGACATCCAGTGCTAAATCAAAGTATTAGAAGAGCATCATATTCCTCATATGAGGAGTAGACCCCACTCAGTGTTCCTATTCCAGATGTTAGCAGATAATGGTGTGCGCTAACCTTATAGTTTGCCTTCAAAGTTCCCTCATCACCAAATGAACTTTGTCATTGCTGCTCTGAAGTTAGGGTCAGAGGGCACCAGGGACAGAGATCTGTTTGCACCATGTCGTGGTTTAACCCCAGTCAGCAACTCAGCACCACGCAGCCGTTTCCCCCTCCCCCTCCCAGTGGGGTGAGGAGGAGGAAAGCAAAGGAAAACAAGTAAAACTCGTGGGTTAAGATAAGAACAGTTTAATAACTAAAGTAAAATATAATACTAACAATAGTAATAATGGAATATAATAATAATAGTAATGAAAAGGAATGCAACAAAAGAAGGGGGGGGGGTAGGAAAAAAAAAACAGTGATGCACAATGCAATTGCTCACCACCCGCTGACTGATGCCCAGTTAGTTCCTGAACCGCGATCCGCGCCTCCCGGCCAGCTCCCCCCTGTTTATATACTGGGCATGACGTTCCATGGTATGGAATACCCCTTTGGCTAGTTCGGGTCAGCTGCCCCGGCTCTGCTCCCTCCCAGCTTCTTGCACACCTGCTTGCTGGCAGAGCATGGGAAACTGAAAAGTCCTTGGCTTAAGATAAGCGCTACTTAGCAACAACTAAAACATCAGCGTGTTATCAACATCATTCTCACACTAAATCCAAAACACAGCACTGTACCAGCTACTAAAAAGAAAGTTAACTCTGTCCCAGCCGAAACCAGGACACACCATTTGCCATTTAGTGCCACATATAATCAGTGCACTAATTAAAGTTAAATGCCAACCGTGTGAAAATTCTATCGTCCAAGTCCTGCAGCCACGGAGGCTGATGCAATTTTTGCCTAAATGACAGAATTTAGCCATTCTTCAGTCCACAGCTAGACAGAACGCACACCATACATCATACAGGGATGCAAAACAGTCTCTCTCTGCAGCAAGGTGCAGCACCAGTGAGGAAGGCTTAGAGAAAAGATTATCAGCCTAGGGTACAGCAATGCAAGCTGGCACAGTCTAATTTATCGGCTAATAAGTGTGCAGAGAGACCTTCAAATAGGGAAGCAATACAAACTACTTGGAGTATCTAAGACCCAGTGGGCAAAGGTGGCCAAATAATGGCAAGAAATTAAATAGGCTTAATATACTACTGGGCTCTCACAGATAAGTGCCATTAGCTCACACATACTTCATTTTCTAAAAGATCAATTACAAAAGTCCTGCCACTGAGTAAAGATTGCGGCTTTTACTCTGTGGTTTCTAGAAGGAAAAAAAAAATTAGTCTGGACAACTCAGAAATTATACAAGAAACAAACAAAAAAATGTCATTATCATTATTTCTTAACAAATCCCATGATTTCTTGAGACTTGTGGCATTTAATTTTTGAGTCAGTTGCATGACAAAGCTTGATTCATGAAGGCAGGGGTACAAGCCTGTTATTACCAGTATTGAAAAAGCCTGAACACTGTAACAGTGTGAATCTATTGCTTGTTCAGTCTATACATTGAAGTAGGAAATATATATTCCATCATGGCCAAAGAAAATCTAAAATTTCACATTCGTATTTTCTCCAATTACCTTGATAAAAATCACATTGAAGAATATAGTAAACTAGTGTCAGGCAAAACACTGCAGCACTTGCTCTTTATAAAGAGGAGGTTTCCAGCCACAGCAAAATTTGGCTGCTACATTCATGTCCTTATTACTATAATGTTTTTTCTGACATCTGCTGCCCTATAATCAGTGCTTGGATGCTAATAATGACATAGGATATCATACTGTACATCTAATCAGTGCTTCAGCAAACCGAAGAAAAAGACCGAGTGAGAAGCAAAAGAAAGAATTCAATATCAAACTAACATGGAATGGAAGTTTGGGTTCTCAGGTGTTCCCATTACCTGATACATTTTTGATATGCAGTAAAAAAATTTTATGTATATCAAATGAGGTACTACCAAAAATCAATTCCTAAATCACAGTTGTATTTCAAACAATTGCTGCAATATGTGCCTTTTCTGGGAGTCCTGAGGGCAGAGGTGCTCCTAGAGCTCCTCTTCCCATAATGCAGAAATGTGTGCAATTGGTGTTGATGGGGCAGGGTACAAAGCTCCCTTAGCCATCCTTCCCTTTCTTGCTAAAATCTTTGGACATAGGTCTTTATTTGTGCGTGGAGAAGCACAGGCAACATAAATACTAGCTTGCTTGAGTCCTGGAGCCCAAACACTACCATTGTGATTTCACTCCCCCTGTGATTTGAACCAGGGTGGAGGCTTCCTTGCTATAGAAATCATCCAAAAGTATTAAAAATTGTCACTGCCCTCAAAGACAAAAGGCATAAAGAAGGAAACATTGTTCTCAAAACTGCTGGAGACCACGCACAGAAATCAATTTTCAGTTAGGTGCTTTCACACAGACAATACTTGAAAGAACCGGGATTGAAACTGGATCTACTGAAAATTGGTTTGGTGACTATCCTACAACTGTAGGATGAAATTATATGTTGCAGTCTTCATTACTCAGATTTCTTTTAAAATACACATATACTCAGGCCTTAACAATACAACATCGAAGTTGCAAACTCCCAGGGAACCCTAGGAACTGACACTCCGTTACTTAGCTGCCCACCACAGAGCTTTTGAGGTTTAGTTTGATGATGGGTAGATGATTCTGACACACAGATATTCCTAAATCTGTCTTCCAATTTCTAAACTAGCCTGTACAGCCCTGTTATCCCTTGGATACTCTGAAGAAAGATGCTGAGACACTGGACAATGGAAGAGTGGTTTAGTGCTCTTTGTCCCCTGTAAACAGATTTGCAAGACTGAAACAAGCTCTAAGACAAAAGCAAGAGAACATACTATCAGCACCTCCAACAACACCTCTTACTTTGTTAGACTGACCAGCTAGCTTCTCAAGCTTACCACACCAGCAAGCTTTTGGAGTTACATTTGCTTGGTCTCTCTGAAACAGCTCTTCTGGCCACCAGTTCTACCACTTTTTCAAGATTCTCTTTACTACTGAACCTTATTTTGAGCCTTTCTGGTTTCTTTTGCCTAAACGACATTTCAGAAAAGGGAGGAATGGCACAGAGTATGGATCTGGGATCATCTCACTATGTTTCACAACTTTAGATACCAGAGCCCTGCTCATTTGTCCTTTCAAAGGTTGCTTCCTCTTCTCCTGTCAGTGGGTGCTGGGACACACACACTTCCCCCTCCTGTCTTTCTTTTTTTTTTTTAAATATCCCTAGATTTTTCTTAATTACATTAAATTTCTGCATTAGCTTTAAACTGCTTTTGCTAGTTAAAAGCCTAATACATAATGATAAAATTTTACTAATTATTATCACACCAACTTTGTAATGACACATGCATTAGTCACATAACTGAAATTACTTTACCTTCAAGAGCCAATACGATCTAAACGCGGTACTTGAGCATAACTTAATTACAGGATTAGGGAATGGGTTGTCTGATGTGCGTGACATGCCTGTATCCCTTCAGGGGAATGCTTGAAGGGCTCAAACACAGTGCTATGATGCTTCATTTTCAATCCTCCACTACACAGGGGCCACAGTGGTTTTAAAAACCAATGACCACTCATCCTCTCGATATTTAAAATCATGCTGCAAGGTTTGGACAGACTGCAAAGGAGTACAGCAGGATCATGTAAATACGTATCACAGTATCATTATAGAAAAACCTAGAGTGAAATCTGTAGTTAAACAGCCGTGCCATAAAGGCTGTGCAGAAGCCAGCAGGTTAGACACAGAACTGTGATGCTAAGAAACTGCTCTCATTGGGACAGCTGGAGCAGAAACAGCAAAGTTATGATATAACCCATGCCCACAGACAGCACTGCTGGTGACACTGCAAGCCAAGGCTCCTGGACAAAGCCCTGTTGGGATGCTCTCCTGGCAGCAGAAGCTGTGGCATTCATTTTAGAGTCTAGCACGCATGATTTAAGTGTCTTTTCAGATCATGGCAGAAAGGGAATTGCAAGGCCAGAACATGCCAAAAAAAGTGGATTGCCTGTGAATATGTCTACTTCTCTTACATCTCCAACCACAGACTTTGGGCAACACCCTTCCCTTGCACTGCTCCTGCAGGTGTTTATCTGCGGAAGATTGACTGAGCAGTGTTGGAGGGCTCATTCATCACCTCCCAAGAGGGACAAAACACTTTTCTCCACACTATTGCACAACAGGACCTGAAAGGAACAGTTTAAGTTATGCAGCAGTTACACTGGAGTTAGGACTCCAGCACCGTAAAGTCATGTGCATTCACTATATAATGTTTCATAAATTTTAGGTATGCACTCTTAAGAGTGCTCTTTGACTCTGAACGGGAAGCACATTCAGAACCTCATTGCTTTATTGGTTACTGATCTTTGTATTTACAGCATAAATTTATTCATGGCCAATGTATTACTGTTTGTTCTTTACCTCAAATATCTCCTCTTCTCTGTTTTTTCTCCCTAAATATATTTATAGAAAGCTATTACATCTTCTTCCAGACTTTATTTTGTGAGACTAAAGAAATTTATCCTACCCCACAGAGAATAAATTGTCCCTTTTCATTCCACATTGACTTCCTCTGCACCTGTTGCAATTTGAATGAATTTTTATTGCAAATGTATGATCAGAACTTTATGCAATATTTTACGCTCAGTTATACCAGCATATGTCCCTCTCACTGCTGAAAAAGCTGGTTCTTATATCTTGTAGCGTCATATTTGCTTTTTCCACATCTGTCACATATTTTTAAGGTCCAGTCTTTCTGCAGTAAGGAGGCAGATAAGTTTTTTTTCAGCTTAGAAGCAGAAATTTTGGCTATCAGTCACCAAATGTGTGAATTTTAACTTTATACTATTTCATGCCTTTTTCATACTCCACCATCTCCTAATTATTTTTTACATGATTTTCTAGTCTTCCTCTGACACAAATTAAAAGGAATCTTCAGTACAACAGCAGAATTTACTGGCATACTCCCACTTCTTATGACAAATTTATTATGGAAATACTAAAAAAGACCAGTCCCAAAGCCAGTTTATGAGAATTTCTGTTTGCTTGGAGGGAAACTACTCCTACTTTCTCTTTCACAGAGTCTTGCCATGTCCACTACAATTCTTCTGTTAGTAACCATTTTCCCTAGCTGAACTAACAACTTTATGTGATACCGTACTAAATGCCTTTAGGAAGAAAAGTAAAATAAGACCTACCACTAACCCTTTTCACTAAAGAGTAAAATAATAATCTTCCCTTTCTCAAAAATTCCATGACCTAGGTCTTAAAAAAAAAAAAAAAAAAAAAAATCAATGGTAAATCATTATGTCAGTATATAACTGAAATTTTAAAAATATTGTTTCAAAATGTGTTCTGAAGCCTAAGAGTATAATTGCTTGCATCACTGTTTTTCTCATTCTGAAAAATGAGATACTTGACAAAATGTCATGTATTACCAAATTAAAAAAATAGATTTTTTTTCCTAGAGAAACACTGAAAATCAACGGGTGAAAAGGTGAAAGCTGCTTTTTTTTTTTTTCTTGCATGAATACATTTTCCTGATTTAGTCCAGTCTTAGGGGGAAAAAAAAAAAAAAGAAGAAAAAACATGTTTCTTACAGAACCATCTGCAAAACACCCCCCCCCCACCCCCCACCCCCCCCATTAAAATACAGATTGAGCCTGGACTGATATTCAGTTGAGAATGTTTTTGATTTGTATTATCATTATGGGGTGAAGAGAGTAGGGAATTTCTTTGCTAAAACTGTTGGATAAACTTATGAGAGATCTTTTTGAGTATCTATGTTTAAAAAGGCTCCTCTTTCAACAAAGCGCTTTGTATAATTTACTTCAACATCTGTGGGCCTGCTGAGTTCCTTCTTTATTCACGTTTCACTAGACCTATAATTAAACCCTCTTCAAAAATGCATCACTTCAGGTGTCCTAATGAAGAATCCCGAGGAAGCTGGTAATAGTTTGCTAGGGGAGAGCAACAAAGCTGCTTTGCTACTTACAACTATTTCTTGCAAGATTCATTCTCTTCAGCAGATGGAGGGCTGCAGTAAAAGACAGAGACTCAGGGCTGAAGAGGTCATAAAACTCTCAAGAGCAGGAAATTACATAGGCATATCTGCCAATGCGGTCTATTTATGAAAAGTCATTAGGCGTTCCCAGTCTCTTCAGTTCCTGCTTCCCCAAATAAGAGAACAGTATTTTAAGAGCAATAAAGTCAAATCATCTTGTTTTAATTTAAGCTTATTCTTGCTATTTGCTTTTATGTGCTAAGCATATAACTCAAGCCAAACACAAAAAGTATCCACCTGCTACAGAGAAACCAATTAGATGGATAAGCAAGTAGGGGATTTTCTCCCTTGAAACTTGATCCTGCAGCCCATGGAGAGTTTTGAAGCAGTAAATACCTACTGCAGTATTGATACCACATGATTCGGCTTTTGTTTCAACACAAGTTTGAGCCCCCAATTCTAACAATGTTTGAAGGCCCTGCGTTATTATGCCACAGCCGTAAGACTCAGGGAGATGAAGTCAGCCGCCTCCCAAGAGCTGTGTCACACGACAGTTGACCGGACCGTGCTGTGGAACCTTCTTCCTCCTGGGCTGGAGAGCTCCGTGAGCCTCAGGCGCCTTCTTCCTCTTGGGCTCCAGACAGCCACTGTGAGCAGCTGGACCCAGGCTGCTCCCTCAGGGACAGCTATAAACCTTAACAGGTAAATTGTTACTGGAGCCACTGGGATTTTTGCCAGAGTAAGGAAAGCGAATTTAGACTAACATCTGTAAGTATAGCAGTGCGCAATGATCATCAACATGCGAAGTTGCTTGTATAAGGAATAGCAAAAAAAAAAGTGATCCGAAGAACCCTGATATCCTCATGTAGTCACTTTATTTGAATGCAGTATGAGGTACTATTAGAAACAGTATGAGGTACTAATAGAAGTGAAAAGTTGAAAAGTAAAAGTAAACTTCAAGAAAAGATAATTACTAGATGGTCTTTGCAGTCTTCTATTGATTTATCGCTTTGATTTGTACTGAGTATAAAAAAGATGACAAAATACTGAAAACAGTAATTAAGCTAGGATAAACAGCATTGTGCTTTCCTGAATACACCACATTGTATCAATAAACTAAAGCAAAACTTGAAGTGGAATACACTCTTAGAACAGTAAAAGGAATGGTACGTCTGGGAAGTAAATACACCAAGTGTTCAAAATAACATCCTTATTATAGAGACCGTGAAAACCAATGTATAAACAGGCAAATAAAGAATGAAGACAAAGAAAATTTACTGTATAACCAACATGGGGCCTTGTCTTTAAATATGTCTATATATACACACAAACATACATACGTGTACCTACACACCCCCCTTCTATCTGTACATTTATATAAGAGGTTACATACTGATGACAAAATGACTTGCAATTGGGCACCAGTCAAAATGGGTTCATCAATATTATCAACATATAAATCCATGATGTCCCACAGCTCCTTCGAAATATTTCTAATTTATTTTGCATCCTTCTGACACAGATGTGACATTTTACATTTCATTAAATAATATTTAGCAGCAGGAAACAAAGACAACCAGGATCATAAGACCCGGCAGCCCCTTGTACATACAGCTCAGTGCTTCCCAGACCAGCAGATTCCCCCAGACCAGTGAGAGCCGCAGAGCTGAGCTCTTCAGGAATCAATGGCAAACGTTCTTCAAGAAACACATATTCAAATGCCCTGTGAGTACATGGGACTACTGATCAGAAGTCATCGTGTCCCAAGACTGACTATTATCTTTTCTATCTATTTTGATTTCGAGGACTAAATGGCTGGAATTCAATTTGCTCCCAAGTGAAAGGCTTACTAAGCTGCAAAACCTCCACATTACCTGGTATTATTAAAAGTGAACAGAAAATAAACTCGCCCAAACTAAATGCAAAATATAACCTTGTATACTGCACATCCAGAAGTGCTTAAGGACATTTTGGGCATTTAGCTCCCACTGACATCAGTGCTAAATGCCCAAGATGAAGCACTTAGGGAACTGTACAGTAACAGTCACAGAACTGCACGGTATAACTGTAAGTTAATTTCATCTTATTAACTAAATTCTCATATTTTCAGTTTTGCTGAGAGGGTTCCAAATGTATTGTGGTCATTATAAAGCCAGACATTCCAAGCTAGATGGAGCATGTGTTTCATGGAAGTTATTAAGCAAAGGATTAGAAAACTTTTAATATACTTTTTCATATAAATCTGCTCTAAATATTCAGACAATTGTATGTCTTTCAGAACTGAGACAATAATTTTACTTGATGACTTGATTAAATTTCCAAACCAGATAATTGTTCTTTAGAGAAAAGAAAAACATCCAGCTGATGCATTTAATTTATAGCAGACCTTAAAATAAATCGTACAGGTCATTAATTTTGTATTGCAAAAGGCCTATAAATTAGATTAAATGCTCAGTTGCATATATTGCACAAGAAAATTAACAGTTCACATTTGGCTGCCTTTTCTTGGTCATCATTTCTTTGGGAACAACTCTTCAGCAACTTGGCATATCTTTTTCAAGGTAAACTGAGATAATGAACGATTTATATATTTTTTTCTAGGCTACACACTATATAATCTTCAGATAAAGGAAAGAATCCAAAAAGTTGTTGTGCTGGGCTCCACATTCCAAAGAATATGGGGTTTTTCTAGCTCTTTTCACCAGAGCTTAAATTTTGGAGTACCTCTGCTGCTGGTAGGTCCCAAAGCCAAGCTCAGTCACAATATCAAGTCAGGTTTTTGCTACCTGTGAATATGTAGTGTAATTTAGTGAAAGACCAGGTATATTTTATGTGCAGGCCAGAAGAAATGTTAGGGAGTCACATACTTTTTCTTTTGTCCTTGCACACAGAGGCAGAGGAACTCATGTTCTTAGTGAAATGCATCTGAAGGGAGCATTTGGAGAAATGTCTTAGATCCTATGGCTATGGCATTTCTCCAGATTTGTCCTCTTCTAAGGAGATTTCTAGGACCTTCATTATCTCCTTCACATAGATGCAAGAGATGCTGAATGTAAGCCTAGGCTCTTCAGCCCTCCACTTCTCTGACAAGCCTTTGCTCCAGAACAGCGCGAATCTCTGCCTGTTCCTTTGGCCTCACATAACTTCCACTTCTACTTCTTGCTCATAGCGTTGAAGGAAAAAGTATAAGTAGAGAATGAGAAGAACAGAATTGCAGGAAGGTTTTCAAAAATCTAAAATGAGAAATAAATACAAACCTTAACTAAACTAATAACTTCACACAGAGGTGGGGTTTTTAATTTGTTTTTAGGGGGGATTTGGTTTTTTGGTGGATTTTTTTGAGGTGTTTTGTTGTTGTTGTTGTTGTTGGTTTTGGGTTTTTTTTGTAAAGTGTGTATCAGTATTCCTGTGGAAGCAAAACAGATTCCCAAATTACTCTAAGAGACTGCAGCTTTACTCAGCAGTAAGGTTGAATGGCATCTTGCAGCAACAGAGAGAGGAAAAACCCAGTCTTGGATTGCCAAATATTTAAATGGAAGTTAAAGAGCTGTTGGCAGGATGGTGGAGTTCTGACAGAAATTGTAAAGAGGCTATCAGCTTGTGTTTTAGTGAGTAGTTCTTGTATATTCAATTTTAATTCTATAGTTCCATCACTATGAAGTATACAGTGTCTGCTCTGAAGGTTAAACATGAAAACACAAATTAGAACTGTGAGATTTTTTTCTTGTGCCTACACCAAATTTGCTGTGTGTGATCTTGGCAAGTCATTCAGTACTCCAGTGTTCTATTGGTAAAATGAAAATAAATAATAGCAGTTATTAGGCATGGCAGTTTTGTGGCTAAATCCATCAGTCTTTACAAAGTACTTTAATATATGGTGATGACGAAACCTATAGAAAAGCTTATAAACAGTTATTTCAAAATTCAAAGCCATCCATTCTAAATCCACAAATGCTAAGTAAAATATATTACAGCATAAATGTCAAGAGGGATGGGAGGGAAAAAAAGCACATGACATGACTTTAAATCATGAAATGCACATGGGATTTCTCGGCGAGTTTGTAGAATGATGGCTATTATTCTTCAAATGCCATTTGGCTGGATAAATATGAACAGCAGGAATAGCTATAGCTCAATGAACTTCCTACTAATACCTTGGTAGGTGGGTATCAAAATCCCTAAGTGAGTAAGAGCAGAGATGCCTTGTTACTGATAAAAAGAGCAAGTTGAGGGGGATGGGCATCTCTGAACCAGAAACATGTTTTAGGATTCCTGGGAAAGATGAAGACTGGAGTAATTTGCCTTGGCAAACAAAGATAAATGATCTACCATGTCAGTTAACAGGTTAAGGAAATATAGCCCACAATTGCTGAGGGACGCGCAGTGAGAGCAGAACACTTTTACGTTCAGCATCCCATTTATAATGAAGCCATTATTTTGGGTTATATCTTAGTGCTTTCTGCTGTGATTTGCAGTGCCACAATGATGGTCAGAGGATACTCTGTCAAGCTACAAGTTAAACCACTATTGCCACAGTACAGCTGTAAATATACAGAAAATTACCATAGGGCCGAACGAACTCAGCCTGTACTTATCTTTATCATCATTATTCATTTTTTTCCTCTTTTCCCCTCAGAAAAGCATGTTTATAGGAGTGTATAAACAACTGGATCTTCAAAGAAGTGCTACAGACCAGAAGGGTCCCACTCTGCCTTCCTGGCCTATCCTCCCCCCATCCTGCGACGCCTTGCTGAAACAGGTGTTCGGGAATGAAAAAGGAAGCATTGCTCCTGAACGCCTAGAAGCATAGCCCAGCAAAGACCCAGACAAAAAGTCTTTTCATTCCTCAGATATTTTTTACAAGGCAGCCATTGATAAGAACAGTCACCTGGCAGGGAGACACAGGTTGGGAACCTTTCTTTTCCAGTTTACCTGTCCTATATAATTAAGAAGTTTCTGACATTCCTTAAACTGTGCAACAGACAGTTCCTCCTTTCTGTGATTTTCAGGAGTACAGAATCAGAGAAAGTATCTTCTTTTTTTTTTCTTTTTAAATTATTTTCAAAGACTGAAAAACAAACTGAATTAGGATAGAAAATGCAGTATTTTCCCCTAAAAGGACACTGCTTCCCTACAGAGCTTCTGAATATATCCTTTCCTATCTCCACTCTCTGGCTCCCTACAGATTTAAATTAAAGGAGCAGGATATTTGTCCTCAAAGTAACCTATTTTTTTTAATCCACATGGATGTTTTGATCTCTTTCCTCTAGACTTCCAGGCTGAATAGCCCCACAGAATTAATACGGCTGCTGAAATGTATAGAGTGAACTGAATCAGGCCTTTCATTCCTGCCCAGCAAATGCTCTGATAGCTCTCACAGTCAACGCATGGACTCTGCTCTGCTTGCTCCTCTTTTTCCCATTTCAAGAGCCTCAAGCACTCTGAAAGTCAATGCATTTCCTTTACCCTTACAATTAAGCAAATTACATTATCATAAATTATAAGTAGATAATACAAATATAAAGATCATCAATGAAACAGGCAACCTTCCAGCCTCCAAATCCCAAATACCTTCAAAGAGTATAATGAACAACTTTGGGAAATGCAGTATGTTTTCAGTACCAAGGTAAAAATCACTCCCACTCATTCTCTTCCTAGGAGTGTACAAGCCATGCTTACTGCCCATGGGAAAGTGGTATCTAGCTGCACTGTGACCAAAGATCCCACACTGCAGTATTTCACGTACACTAAGGGTTGTTGAGCGCAGTACAGAATTAGAGGGAAGGCTTTGTGGGCTAAAAACTCTTTTCAAACTGGCCCAAACTGCTCTTATAGGAGTAAACTGTGGCTGTGTTGAAGTATGTGAGGGCAGAATTTAACCTCTTTTTTCCTAAATTAAATTCTAGACATAAAAGGCTGTATAAACATTTTAGCAACACCTACCAGCGTGTTCTAGCACAAGTCAGTTCAGTGAAGACTTTACATATGCACTTCTCTTCAAGCACAGACTTCAGTCACATTTTTAAGTGCTGTGCCAAATTGAGACTTGCAAGGGTAGCAACTATTTTTCTTTTCATAATGAATTTACATCTTTCCTTTCTTTGCCTTCTCCTACTTTATGGAAAACCTCAAAATGGATTTGAATTCCACTTAAAAGTTGAAAAAACTTTCCCTAGCTCTCCAAACAATACATTATTGGAAAAAGAGGGCCAAATGGCTGGCTCTACAACTGCACCAGCATCAGTCTCAAAGGCTCTCAGAGAATTAGAGATGAAGTTAAAACTGCAGTGGATTTAGGATGATCAATAAAACATGATTGCGTCAGTGCAAGACATAACCAAACACTGGACAATCTCCCTGGCCACAGAGTTTTTAAATTTCAGTAGGAATGCTGGCTTGGTATGCACCCCCACTAAGCTGTGCCATAAAACAGCAGAATAGGGATAAAATATTGAAATTTAAATATAGACATGGGAGGGTCAAGGCTAAAGCTAAAAGAATTGTTTTTATTTTACAGCCTACACTAACTACAGTAAACTTCTGCATATAAAGCTAGACATAACTTCCTATCCTGAAGACCTCACCTTCAGATTATTATCTATGCCTGCCTGGGGAAAAAAATGTGATTCATTAACATCTCTGGGTCATCCCTTGAAGCTAACAGCAATTTTGTTCATATAAAGAGGCGAACAATAAACCATAAATTGGCATTCAAGAAGCAGCATGTAATAAGTGTTTACACTTAAATTTGATGTGAGCTGTGTGTGCTTATTTCTTCTCAAGCTCAGGCCACATTTCAGTCCCTTGGAGACAGATCGTAAAATCTAAGCGAATATTTAGTTCGCCCATCTCCCAAACGTGTCTTGCACATCATTAAAAAAAAAAAAATCCCAACGCCCAGCTCTTAAAGGGGAATGCAACATGCATACCTCAGAGGACAGGTTACTCTCTGTAGTCCTCTGCTGTTAGCCACTACAACAATACGGGGAGGTAGCGGTCAGTCTTTTCTGCAGGCTGGAAGACCCTTCTCTCCAGAAACTTCTTCAGGATCTGCAACAATGCTGCAAAACTTATTGCCACTGTTGCAAATGGCCTGGGACTTTTGGGCCAACTAAATTCCAAGGTCTAAGATCAGGGAAAAATCTTAAACATCTACATCTTTTTCAGTCCACCCATCTGTAGGACACCACCTGTATACATTGCTACTGTTAAGCAAACATTTAAGCACAGTTCTAAATAAGGGAATTTTTCCATAACTGGAACATAGCGATGCAACTCCAAAAATTCCAAAGCATAAAGTCTGGTTTTGGTTTTTTTATTGGTTTTGTTGTTGTTGTTGTTTTCTTGTATTGTTTTGCTTGGGTCCCGTCCCCCCCCCCCCCCCCCCCCCGATGGCTTTATTAGTCTGGAAAAGATAATTTAAATTTCTTTTCAAATTAGGTGGGGGGACAGAAACTCATATACTTTGCAAGCTAAGAATAACAGCTTTTTAAAATCCAGCTTTTTAAACTTATCACTATTTCTGCAGAACAAACAAAAAAACACCATCGGTGAAAAAACAGCAGACACTGAAAAGCACTGATTGTATTAGAAGATCTATCAGTTCTGTTTTCAGCCAGATACTTACTCTACAGGAAACTTCAGCATGATTTATAGCATCAGAGGCACAGCATTGTAAGTGGACTCTGTATAAATACATGAGTTATACAGCATTTGTCAATAATCTTTCTGCTTAAAAGTTCATGAAGATACACTCCCAGTAAAGGCTGCTATCATATTCGTGCAGTAAAATAATAATATTCTATATCTTGCAATGTCCGTTTTCTGAGGATAAACTTTTTAAACAGTCAAAGAATTCAGGTCAGCAGTGCTGCAAACTAATTGCTTTGGAAATCTTTCTTCTGACTAGTAAGTACTGAATCTGGATTGTTATTCTCAAAGTTTAATTACAGGAAAAATAATTTTACAGTTTGTGAAGAACCATTGTTCTCTTCTCTCCAAGAACTCAATGGCAAAACCAAAAAGATTTGGACGTAAGCCTTCCCAATTGTCAAAGTGCCAACCAGCAGAAATCTGACCCGGTATTTGTCTATCCTTCAGACACACTTGTGTTTAGGAAAGAAACTTATTACATTAGACTATAAAATGTGGTAGTTTGGGTTCTGCTCTATAAACAGCTGAGAGACACATCCCTCTCCTGTTGCAAGCCTGAGCGAGGAGAGGAACATCAGAAATGGCAAAATCTACAGCAGTCCCATACTAAGCCTTGTTGTCTCTGCACTAATCAGAGCCCTTAGTCAACTCTAATCTGGATTTTTTTCCAGACAGACACAGGTTATTTGATCAGAGGTCTGACTGGGATTTAAAAGCTTAGATTAGGGAATCAAAGGATGAGGATGAAGAGAGCAATTAGAGCCCTGAATTTGGTGAAGCAAGGGGAAACTTGAAAGATAACTGGGCTAATGCAGAAAAAAGCAACTCATACACTCTGAGACAGGAATGACGCGTTTTTAACTTTGGCAAGGTAGTCACTTTTTCAAAACCACCTTCCTATTTGGAAAATTAGGGTATTACCTTACTTCTACAAGGTCTTCCAAGAATAAGAATACTAATGAATATAAAGCGCATAGCTATGATGATTATGGGAATAATTGAGAAAGCTGTAAGACAAGCATGGCCTGCAAACAGCAATGGAGAAGTAGAGCATACAAATTGCCTGCTGGCGAGTGATGGGAATCAAAAGTCTGGGGTTGAACGTCAGAGAGTACCCAAACAAAGTCAGGAAAACAAGCTGGATTCAAGCTTGCAGTACACCACAATGTTAAAGGATTAAAATTAGTCCAAGGAGCTGAAATAACACAAATTCATATCCAGGAAAAAAAAAAAGAAACAAAAACCAACCCAAAATCACAAGTAAGTACGAAGTTTGACCCTGGTTTGGCAGAACTGCCAATCCTCGGGCATCCCAACTGAGGCAGAGTATAAACCTGCCTCCTCTTTAACAGTAGACCGCTTTTCAAGATGTATACATGGCTAGCTCAAGAGGCTGACAAAAGATAATGGTGGTTCCTTTTCTCCATTCAAACTGACAAGTTTACCATAGGAAGAGCCATTTTGCAGGTCATTTATGCTATTCTAGAAAATGGCTCTGAATTGAAACAAAACCAGTATTACCAACTCTGCAATAAATGTCCACATAATTGTGCACAAAGCATACTAAAATTAAAAATTCTTTGCTATGGTAGAAACTTAAACTGTTGTGATTGCCCTTGTTATCTTCTGTGGCACATTATACTTAAGGCCGCTGCTATTTTACCATGTGCCTGAAGAGTGTTATGGGGAAGAGCATTACTGATGGCCTGCGGTGCATGGGGGCATGTGGAACAGACATCCACGACACAACTGCTTCTCATCCTGGGGAAAGACTTGATGACCTAGGTAGTCCCTTCTAGCTATGTGGTCCTAGGAAAGAACTTTAGGACAACTTACTACTATTATTATTATTTTATTTGTGCATTGGAAAGATGGAAATGTATCCAACAGCTTGCAGTATTAGAAGTGAAATGAGAAGGTCTGGAAAGGGTAAATACATTAACATTAGCAAAACTGGAGGCAATTATGCTTTTGCTTAGCTTGATGTTTAATAGGGGAAAGAGTCCTTCAGTTTTCTGTGGTTGAATGCAAACATGAAAAGCTGTGTACTTCCACAGTGTACAACTATATATTTCAATTATTAAGTCTTGCATAATGTGCATAATAAACTAAAAAGCATTGCATATACTTTATTCATAAAAACTGTTTTTAAAGAAAATAAATAACAGATGTAATAAAAAGTAAATGGAAACCGGAACTGATGATAATCTATAATGGCGATTCATCCTATCTGTTTTCTTTGTTTTGAGACTACAACTTAGATCAGTATATATATGTTTAAATAGGAACCAGTAATAAATTGTGTTGATATTGAGGTCAGGTTTCTGCAATCCACCAAATGCTAAGCTTCTAGTCCATAAATGCCTTCACTGCAAATAAACCATAAATCTATTATCTTTACAGCAGCTGCAATCTGGAAAATGTGCTCTCTTTTAATTTAGTTGCCTCATGAATATCGTATTAACCAAGAAGCAACCTGAATAAGAAATATGCTATAAAGTAAAAAAACCTAACTGGATGATCAAGATGACTGTTTTTTTCAGCCATTCCCCCCTTTTCTGTCATCAAATAAAAGTAAGGTTTCTACAAGATAAAATGGTCTGTTCTTATAAGGCTTACAGTACGCAGCCAAATTCTCAACAATGGTAAATCGCAATTAGAGACGAGTAGAAAGTTAATTTCCCACCCTAAGTCAAAATTTTGATCTTGTTCTGATTAAAAGTAAATAGTCAATGTTTGCTGTAGGATATGAAATGAAAAATATGTATATATACACACACAAACTCCAAAACAAGGTGCTTTTCAATTATGCTTATACATCCTAATACAATAATTTTAATGTAAAAGTCAAAACGAAAAATTTGAAATGAGACATTTTATCATCAAAATATGAAACTCAAAATTACTTGTTTTGACACTTCCCAGTTGAAATATTTGACAAGAGCATGTCAACCTTGACATAAATTTCCAATTTCAACTAGTTGTTTCTTTGAACATTTTTTGACTAAGCCTATATAATACCTGGTAGTATTAAACAGAGGTCAGGTATTCTACTTTTCCAGAGTTATTTATGTCATTCTAAGAGGGTTTATAATGTTCAGAGGTTTACAAATATTACATTCATTCTCCTCATAATTTTATTTTCACCTCCCCTACCTCTTCCAAAATGTAGTCTTTTCTGTCTCTCTTCCTTTTTTGAAATCTTACTTGACTAATGAGAGCAGGTCTGATCCATCTGGCCTAGAGCATGGCCACATGAACTGCTGAAACAGTGCAAATGAGGAGGAGGCAACCTCCAAAGCAGGCAGGAAGGGCGATGAGGAGATGAAGGATGGGAGAGAAGAGCCTAGGAACTCTGAAACCCGTCCTGCCACGAAAGGATTCCTAACAGAGGGCCTTGGGTTTGTATCCCAGGGTGACTGAGGTTGAATTGAGAATACATACTGTCTGGCTTGCAAATTCAAAAGGAGAGTCACATACACCCACACAGGAAAGCAGAAACATGCAGCTGGAGAATATCATGGAGCAACTATAGTAATAAAGACTCATGCTGGCTCCCAGTTCTCTATGGAGGCCAAGATAGCATTTTCCAATGGATTTTTAGTTCAACTGCTAACTAATCAAAAGAAGAACCTGCATAGTGATGAACTTCCCTCTCTTTAACACTTCACCCTTCAGAAAACACTGAAGTTGCAATGGATGATACTTACCTTTTACAATCAGCCTAGCAACAACTCTTGTGAAGAGAAAAGCTGTAATTATTCAGCCCAGATGCAGTATTGCCCATTTAATATTTGCAGGATTCACATTATGACCAAAGGGGGGGGAAAAAAAAGGTAATGCTTGAATAGAAGAAAAAATTAAATACGACTCAAAGTGCTTATTACTGGATAACCACTGGATCCTATTCTGTTACTAAATACAGATGAAATTTCCAATAGAATCTGCCCTACTAACTACAGCAGTTAAGGAAAGCTGCAGTAAAAACTATAGATGGCATTGCATCCCTGTGACATATGCAGCCCTTTGACACAGTTCAATTACATCTATAAAGAAAAGGACCAGAGCTCCTAGCATCAACTGTGAAACAACATATACTTGAAACATTACCAGAGATAGGTTAAATAGAAAGGTTTATGTATTCCATTTGTAGAACTCTCCTTATTCAAGTCGAGGTTTTTTCACTCAATAAAATGACATGGCATAAGTGATGTCTGCCTAAAGTCCAAAAAAGTCACTACGAGAATATCTTAAAAGAAAAAAAAAAATATCTGCTTATAATGGAACCTAGGTAGTGCTCATATTGAAAGACAAAAGTTCTAGACCAAGTAAGAACAAAATCGGATTTTAAAAGCCTTATTTCATGACATAAGAACGCTAACTAAAGCAGCATTTTAAATGTCTTTACCTTGTCTGCAGCCACAGAAAGTGTATGTTAAAATCACATTAAAGCCACATATATCATTGACAAATGAAAGACAGAGGCCTCGAGCTAAGAGAGCACTTGAATTCATGTTTGTATTTTATCTAGCTGCAGAGTTCAAGGTGAACCCTTGCATACTTAAAGCTACCCACACAGAATGATTCAAGATAGCTGGGTGAGACCTTGAAAGGTCACATTGTCTAGCCATTTGCTCCAAGGCAGGGACAGCTGCCTTTCTGGACAGAATGACATTTCGGACATATGTTTATCTAACCTGTTTCAGTGATGAAGACTACTCAGAGATAATCTACTTCCCTAGCCTTAACATTTAGAAGTCTGCCTTGCTGCAATTTAAGTCATTACTTGTTGTTGAGGACAAGTTATTCCCTTCTTCTCTGTGGAAGCCTTCTACACACTTAAAGATTGTTGGCAAGTCATCTCTTAGTTTTATTCTCTCTAGCAGTATTCTTTCCTTTTTTTCTTCATGTGACACTCCTCAATTAGTCCACATATTTCTTAAAGTGCAGTGCTTGAAACTGAAGGGAATATTCCTGTTAGGATCTTACCATTGTCGAGTAGAGCAGAGGCATCACTCTTGTAATGTCTTGTCTTGTATCTATCTTCATATTAATCCTTACATTTCTCTTGATGTATCATCCCCTCAAGATGTTTGCTACTTTTGAAACTGTGTGTTCAACTCAAGTGTTAAGTCTGACCCTGGATCTAGCCCGAGAACCTGCTCCATTTGCCCGTTTCAGAAGAGAAAAAGGTTGGGCCAAATCCAACTTGAAAACACACTCCTACGCGCTGCCTTTTGGTCGAGGGAGAAGAAAATGTTACACAAGCTCTTTCAAACCCAGAATTTACAAGGACACTTAGCACAACGGATTGCTCAATGTTGACAGCAAGGAGTACTAATTGAAGCTATGTTTATTAGTTGGATGAGGAAAAAGAACAGAGGAAGCAGAGGAAGTGTTCCATGATGAGACACAGCACCCCAGCACTCACAAACATTACCTCAGGGCAACGTTTTATGCTCATTTGTCAGAAGCCACAAACAAAAACAAAACCCACGTGCACTTAACATGGCTTCTCTGCATACTTCTCTATGGAAAGTAATCTCCTGGGTTCTTCCAGTTCCTGCTGTGATTATGCAACCCTCCAGTTTAGTAAATATGACATCTGCCAATTGCACCGCATTAACACTCCCAGCTCAGCCCTCATCAAACCTAATAGTTGGATATAATTTCACACTGCTGGCAAGCTTGCAACATTTCCTTGTACTGGATGAGAAATGCTCCCGTCAAATTACTTTTTGTTCGCTCTGTAGAGAGTCCCCAGCACACACTTACCTTAACTACTGCCTTCTTAAATTGCTTTGGTATTCATTTTCCTTAGGAAGCATGAACCACACCGGGAATTCAAAATACACTCACACCAGGTACCCCAGCTGTGTTCTCAGTCTAAGAGGCTGCGGCCTCAATAAGTTTTGAAACCGGGGCTGCTATAGAGCTTTCTTTTTGCCAGTGCTTTCAGGGTTACCAGCAGCAGAACTGCTCAGTACTTCAGACAGTCCATGAAACCACAGTGACTTTTATCAAAAAACAGAGTCAAATGATGCTTTTATTTTTATTTCTTTTAATAAGAAATTTTTATCCATGTCCTTTGTGGAGACAACCAGTAGGATTCAACTGAGCATGTTTCTTGTGTGATAGCTGTCTTTAGCATAATTCAAAGCAAAGCAACTTTCCGGGCATTGCTGCACAGTAGTTCTGCATGAAACACAAGCTTCAAGTCCAAACCTCCATCTCCTGAGGTCTGTGCAGGTGCAGAGACCTGCAGCACTGCTCCACCAAAAATGTGCCAAAAAGTCCTTAATGAAAATGCTAACTCATCACAGGTCTGTGACTATTTTCCTCAGTGGGTCTCTCTCATCACCTGACATTATGAATTTCCTCATCTACCTCCTTCACAGTCTCAGGAGTCTCTTCCCCTAAAGGAAACAGCCCTCCTGAACTGCAATTTTTTTTTAGAGGGATCTGGTATTCAGCAAGGCAGTAGATGTTGTTCCAGCATTTTGCTCTAAATGGCCTGTATGTGTTGCTAATAAATTGTTGCCCAGAACAAAAGAACTTTTCAAACTATAAAGGCCTTTTCCTCTTTTTCTACATTTGTTTACAGTGTAGAGAGCTAGTTTGCCTGTTATTTATCACCAACTCCAAGTTCAGTGTCAGACAAAACCTAGCATCTGAGTCAAGTGTTTGCTGGGTTTTAAGTGCCCGAGTGAGGATGTAAACTCTGAAGAGGAATATTTACAGCCAAACAAAAACACTGGTTTCCCCAAGGGATTTTTAAACTTTCAATGAACTATGAGTATTGATCCTACTCTAAATTTGTGGAAATGAGTTTCTGTGAAACTGAATTTAATACCTAAGTCAACCTTATCATAGTGTTAATTTACCCATTATTTACTAGCAATATTTCAAACCACCCTTTCAGAGGAAACAATGACAAAAAGCACAAAAAATAAAAGGAAGAACCACGATGAAAGTTAAAAAAAAAGATGACTTCTTTAGAGGGAATTCTTAGTAAAATACATATGATACGTAAATGGGATTTACTCTCAAATGTCGCTGGGATTCTCGAAACTGATTTTCCCCATTTATATATCATGTACAGAAAAAAAAATGTAATTTTGAATGCAAAGAGAAAAAAATACCCGACATACATGTTGTTTAATATTGTATTTCTTTTGATACTTTAAGATAAAAGCTGAAGGTCCTAATATGTAATGACAAAAGTTTGGTTTAGGTTGCGTGGGTTCTTTTTTAACAGAGTAAAGCTCAGGCAATACGGAAAATGTGACTATTTCAGCAGTAGGTAAATGCTAGATAAACACTCCTTAATAGTAGTTTATCCCATAAAAATAATTCTACTCCTCTCTGAATGCTGATGCCTGGAGACAGCAGCAGTCCAATGAATGAATATAAATTGTACCAGGATTCTGGAATATGCTTTGACAGAAGAAAAATTACAATAACAGCCTCCTAATTCTGACTGATAACGTCTGCAAAAGAAAGTAACATTTTCAAGGCTTCTTGTGGCAACACTGCAACAAGCAGTGAGCCCTCACTTAAACAACTGGGAGCCTTATTTGTTGTGCGAGCTTTCAAAAGACCATTTGCTTCAGTTCACTAAATTCATGTCATATTCAGTTTGGTTACCGTCAAACACACAGGCACACAAACCTTATGTTTAAGAGCCTTCATCCTTGATTTATAGCGTTTCTGTCAGCAAAAAGGAAGCTCTGACCAGGCGCAGGGGCGGATGGACGGAGCGCTGCGGGGGAAGAGCCGCCTCCTGCGCGGCTGCCGCTGTGCCCTCTAGTGGGGACAGCCCCGCTCCGGCCAGCGCAGCCTCACACCTTGGTCACAAAAATCTGGCTTTTAAAAACACCCAGAGGCAGCCAGACAAGTTCCAGCATGCCCAGAAAATGATTTGACTTGAATTGATCCGACCTGATTTTACCCAGCAAGGTAATTCTGAGGAGCTGGCAAAAAATGCCTGTGCATTTTTTTCCGTCTCTGTTGGAATCATGGCATATCCCTTTGGTAGCATCCTCGGAAATCCTCTCTTGGCTTCAGCTCTGCCAGAGCATACTAAACGTTTCCACTTCTTGATACTGTTATTTCATTCAGTTTCAGTACGGTGTTTTGTTACTGAGTATTGGAAGAATATGTCAAAACAGCCTCCCTTTAAGAATTTACGGCTACTTCAAAGATTTATTTTTTACTTTAATTCTTTAAAGGCTTTATCTGAGCTTATCTAAAGGTATACAGTAGATGCTAAATACAGTAAAACTTTGAAACAGCACTTTTTATTTTGACTCACAAAACCTGAAGTTGAATTTCCCTGGCTTTACATACTTATCCTCTTCTTACTGATTAGACACAGTCGCTCACTGCATTTTTTCCAAAGAAGAGCAGTATTAAAAACAAAAGAAGAGGAATGATGAAAACATGTTAAATACAACTCTGATTATGTTAATGACATTTAATTATTGCTGTCATAACACAGACTTTTTAACCAAGAGTGAAGGAAAAGACACCAAAGTTATAAACATCTACCTGTCAAAACTGACATCAGATTGTCCATCTTACTAGTTGAAGAAAACAATTGCTTGGCATATTTTCTTCAGAATGTATTAAATATCAAAATAGTATTTGCCTTATTATAAACTCCTTGATACTTCATATCACATTCAGGAAGACATAAGACATTAATAAATGAATTATGGACAAGCAAGCTGTTAGTATATCTCCTATTTAGCACCTCCTAGTGCAGACATTGAAGACTACTACAACTTAATAGCCTAAATCAGTAATGTGGGGTGATTATTTGCCCACTGATAAGTTATATTTCATTTAGTCAGCACTAACATTTTCTTTTCTGGATACAATGGCTGGAAGATTAATAAACTTTGTGAGTTCAGTCCACTGCCACACAACATAGTAATTTTCTTTTTCTAATCTCACCACCACACTTTATTTTTCCTTATAACTAACATTAACAAATACCAACATTTGTTGCCTACAGCGCTGAGAGCAGCAACGTGAATTTTGCAGCAGTACATGAAAAGTCTCCTCCTAGTTTTTCCCTTTGGCCCCAAGTGACATGTGAGACCCAGCAACCTGCTGAGCTACCTTGTCATTTGGCAATTCCCAAACTCAGCGGTAGGCCCCTGCCTGGGAAAATCCCCGCTCTGTCTGGCACATTATCTCACCGGACACTTCAAAAAACTCCCCAGTCTCTCTTGTTGGGGTCAGTTACGCTGTGACCACAAAACTCTTCACATTTGTACGAAACCTTTTAGAAAAGGAAGAAGGGGCAGTTCTGTTGCACCAGGGAAACCAGTGGACACGTTTCATCTGATAATAATCTGGCTGGTATTTCGAATATAAAGTCACAGCTTTTGAAAATATCTGTAAGCTGCTGCAGCAAGGTCCCCTGACACACAAACCCGACGACTTTCCTCACTTCTTCCTGAAATATCTATCTGCAAACACACCAAGGTTTCCTTTAGCAACTTTCCCCTCCACAGCACAGGAATGTGGGATATAGAAGGCTTTAGTGATCAAAAGGGAACCCCATGCTGTGGGAAACAGTGTACCAAGAGAAAGCACTACAGGTGCTGTGTGTCACGCATTAACAGGTGTCTCCGAGAAGGACTGACAAGAGGACCCTAATACTATCACAAGCAAACTTAGTCAACAGAGCGAGCCTCTCGCTCCTAACGAACAGGTCCCACAGCCCTGTGGGGCTTCTTCCATTCTCTTACTCCTTCTCTCAACGCCTGGTTTCCAGGGAAAGCTGCAAGCTACTGAATTCCGCGGGGGAGGAGAGCACCCGCTAGCTCTCCCGGGCAGGATCTGCAGGGAAACTTTGCCTCCCCTTCCACGGCTCGCTGCCGGGAGAGCAGCGGGGCCCCGCCGCGGGCGGGCGGAGGGAGGGAGGTTGCCGGGGGGCCCTCGGCCCGCCGCTCCCCGCTGCCTTGGGCTCCCGGGAGCGCCGGTGTCTCCTTCCCTCCCTTCCCAGCGCTTGAGTGGAGCCCTTCGCCTTCAGGAAGGTCTCGTACGCGGCTGGGAAGGAGGCTCCGGGGACCCCGCGAAGGGGCTGGGGGGGCAACAGCACCGGCTCCCGGTGACCGTGGGGCAGGTTTATTAAAGGACGAAAGTCCCGAATTCTCATTAAAATAAAAAAATGAAGTAATGGAGAGCTATTTCCGGAGAAGCTGGGGGAGGGAAGGGTGAGAAGCCGGGACCGCGGCCACCCCAGGCCTCCCTCGGGAGCAGGGGGAGCCAACCCCCAAACGGCGTTTGCCCTCTCCGGGTACGCGGCCCGCGGAGCTGCCGGCGGACCCCGCACCGCGGTAGTGCTGCGGGAAGGCGGCCCGGCCCCCCGACCCCGACCCGACCCCGACCCGGCCCGGCCGCGCTGCCCCGGGCTCCGCGGCGCTGCCCGGGCCGGCCCCGCCCGGCAGGTACCGGCCTCGCTTACCGCGGCTCTGCCTCGGCGTCTCCCCGCCGGCGAGCTGGCAGCGCTCGCTCAGGCACTGGAAAAGTAATAGAAATCCAGCGGCTAGTTTGCTTCTCCGCAGCCTCGCCATAGCACGGAGCCTGCCGAGACAACTCTCCGGGGTGCGGAGTGCGCGCCGCTCCTCGTCGGTGGTGGGAAAGTCCGGGGCGGGCGGCGGAGAGCAGCCCTAGCAGGCGCCGAGTCGCCCTGTCCTCGGACCAGCTCTCATACACCGGGGCGGCAGGGACGAGCCACCGGGGCTGAAGGCGCTGGAACAGGTCTGGGGGGCGGTGAAGGGGTGGGGTGGGGGCTCCGTCCCCCCAACTTGCACGGCCGCGCCGCTCTCAGTCCAGCGGCATCACCGCTGGGGAAAACAAGCCCAGCCTCGCCTGCGAAGTGCCAAACTCTTCCCTCCTCGCAGCCTGCTGATAGATTTTAGGAGAGCCGCTGAGATCCTCCCTTCCTGGCTTGCCCCCACCCAGCTCCCTTCCCCCGCAGGGTGAGGCAGGGTGCCTTAGGGACGGAGCCTCCCCTCGATACACCGCTACCGACAAAACCCCTCCAAGGGAAAGGAGCGGGGAAATCTTCCAGCCGGAGCCGGCGGGTCGGCCCCGAGCCCCGGGGGCAGCAGGACCCGGAGGGCGGGCGGATGCGCCGCGGGAGAGGATGTGCGGGCGGCGCGGAGGCAGGCGGAGACGAACAAGTTCTCCTTCTCTTTCGGGGCGGTTTCCGCGGCCGGCGGTGCTAGTGCGGGGCCGAGGGCAGCCGCGGGAGGCGGGCGCTCCCCCGGCCCACAGCGCGCCCCCCGCCACCGTGCGCGCCCGCGCTGTCGCCGCCGCCCGCTGCGCAAGGGCGGGCGGGGGGCTCGCCTGGGCCGGGTCCCGGCCGCCGCTCTCGCTCTGCCCCCCGCCCCCCTCCGCAGGAGCGCGGTGGGGCGCAGGCGCCGGGGCTCCGCTGTCTCTCCCGCCACGGAGCGCGGTGGAGCGCTCCCGCAGCTGCGCTGCGCTCCGCGGGCTGCCGCTCGGCCACGGCAGCGAGCCGCACGGAGGTCCCGGGAGGCGCTGCCTCCCCGGGCACCCGGCTGCAGCGCGGCTCCCCGCGCGGAGCGGCTCGCTGCCGCGGGGCGCCGGGCACCCACCGTGCACGGCGGGAGGCTGGGGCCGATGCTCGTCCAGCTGCGCGGCCGCGGAGCGGCACGCTGTGTGCGTGGGGAGAGGATGGCGGGCGGCACGGATAGCCCCGTGGGCCCGGCCGGAGCCCCGCCGCTCCGCGGGACGGAGAGGTCCCAGCCCGCCGTCGCCTGGTTATTCAAAAGTTGCTTTGTAAAAATGCGTCCGTTTCGCGGAGTGACAAGCTAAAGCAACCCCCAAATCCCCCTTCCCTGCCCCCCAATTTTCCCTGTGCTGCCGGGGAAACCAGCCTCCCTTCACACTTCCCCCTCCCCCCTTTTATTTATCTCTTCGCAAATCGAAGAGTTGTTTATGTACACTCATCACTTCAAAAGTGCAAGGATTGGGGGCTCTCTCCTGCAAAAAATTATCTACATGCTTAATTAAACGCACCGTGAATAATCCCATCCCCTACATTAATCTGTGAACAACGGCGCGGAGACAGAAGCGAGCAGAGGGCACATCAGTCAAGCCCAGGCAAGCGAAAGGGGCACCGGGGACCGGGCGGCGGCTTTTTACCAGTTCAGCAAACTGTGGTGCTGGTAATCAGTTGAGCTCCATGTAGAGAACCATGAATGCACCAGCCTTTCAACCCTTGCTACAAAATAATTAAATTAATTAGGACGACAATTAAATTAATCAAATAAATAGATCTACAGAATGTCAAACATAGCAGATAACTAATACTTAATCACAAAAGAACAACCAGTAACAAGACTGTGTTTTCCCTTAATTTACCACTGTTTCTGAGATTAAGAATTCATCAGCTCCATTGTAATTGTCTTGCTCTTTAATCTTTGATGTGCTCATGTGTAAATCAAAGCAGAACACCTCTGGTTTTAAGAAGTATATTTGAAGTATAAGCAGAAATTTGCAAAATCGTTTCAACATACATTCAAATAGGATACTGGAGGATAATACCAGTAAGGTTTATACAGTTGAGTTTATAGTGCGCCCTTCTAGTCCAACCTTTTTGCACATCCCCTGAAATGAAAAAAAAAAAAAGCAGTCCAAGTATTGCTAAAAAAAAACTGCAGAAACTCTTTTCTAAGAGAAGATGATACTGAAGATCTTATGCTAAGTAACAGCAGAAATGAAATCCTGGCCTCACTGAAATCTGTGGGAATTTGGGGAGTGTTATCACCCTGCATATCAGGTGATCTGGACTATACCACAGACTTTTGTGCAGATTTGTTCAAGTTATTGTTAAAGCTATTGCTGTTTCTTAAACAAAATGGGAGAGGGAGGTTTCTTTGTGCTGTCTGAATACCAGTTTTTTTCTTTGACACCTGGTCGGATTGCCCAATTTTCCCCAAGTTTTGCTGGAGTTGCTGAGAGGGCTATGGAGCTTTTGGCCTTTACTGGAAGGGGTAGGGAGGTAGTCTTAAAGAAGGACTGCCTCTCTCTCAGCTGTTTGTCAGCAGTATTGTTAGATGAGAATAAGAACAGTAAGGTCCAGAGAACTTTCAAAATCTGTTTTAATCTGCTGTTGTACTTTTTTATCATAAATTAGCATATTATAAAGTTATAGTAAATCTTAAAATACAAGACTTGAATGATTTGAGAAAAAAGTTTACATGTTGCTAAAATAAATAATAATAATAAATCCTTCAAGCCCCCTATATATAGTATAGAAAAGCCTAAATAAGGGCAACTCAAATTTTCTTTCATCTGCTGTCTGCTTCTCAGTCTTACAGAGGTTTATAGTTTCAGATTTACATTCTTTATAGATGTACTACAAAAACTTTATATGCTGAAGAAAGGAAAGGATTAGCAATAGTCAGCTGAAGCATGCAGTTGCAGATAAAAGTACCAGCACATACTAGGTCCCACAGTCCTAATTTGCAATGCTCTATGCAGTTGTGTGACAGTTTTGCAGTGCGCACGCTGGGAGGTCAGCACACAGTCACTGCATTCAGCACCTCTTGTGCTCCACGGGAAAAATCAAACCGTGCCCTCCAAGGAAGGCTGTATGCATTGTCCTTCTTCTACTAAAAAAGATAATCAGGACATAGCTATATCTTGGTATAATTGTGTGTAAAAGCACAGGCAAGACATTTTATTGCACTGAAAAAAAACCTCGGATGAAAGCTAATAATGAATCCTGTATTGATTAATGACAACATGTCATTGCTGGAGAGGCATTCATAACAGAGAAGTATATGCATTCATTGTTATTTATAAAGCACAAGTAAAACTGAAAGAACAACTTCTTGAAGGCTTTCTGAGGTTATAAGCTGTGTTTACTTGGAACACAGTGGCTGTGATAAGTTTTCATTTCTCTTATGTGCTTTTATCTTCACCATCCTTGCACATTATCTCACCTCTCTTAGGGATATATCTTGCAGTGGCATAAACAGCAGTAGTTCCATAGAAATCAGTGTGAATGCTTTCATTTTCACCAGTCAAACATATGGCCTTATTTTTTTCTCTTCTTGTGTAGCTCCAGCATCCCTGATTATAACATCAATCATTCAGGAAAGAAGGGTGGGAAGATTCTCCTTGTTCATTGTATTCCACTGTTACACTGCTTGCAAGTGCTCACTCTCATTCACACATTCATTTAAGAATTTGTGGGGTTTTTTTGTTTTCTTTTTCTTTTTTTTTTTGTATCAACATAGTCTTTTTAACCCACACGTCTTCTGGGCTTAATGCAATCTGATTGTGAACAGCAGAGTTTTCAACATTTCTTTTCTGTGTCTTTTTTAACATGTTTTTAGCTATTCTGCTTTGATAGGTACAGGTGAGGCACCTCTCAACTGCACTCCTGTAAGCATTCAGTGCTAGCCTGGAAAGATACCTGCTTTTGAATTTGAGACGTCAGGGGAGGATCTCTGTTTCATTTGGGAAAAAGAAACTGGTAGGTAATTGCAGCATCCGTGAGAACAGGGAAAATACCTCTGTATTCTGTTCCAGGAAAAAAACAAAGTGAGTTTTCCTGTTGAGTGAACTTGCACTTGCTGTTGTTCTGCAGAGGATTGTGCCTGCATATTAATAGATAGACTATAACCAGCAATATCTTCTTCTGTAACTGAGCAGTGTCTAACAAATAACCTACTTTCCCAGCTGCAGAGAGAAAAAGATCTAGATAATTTTAGAGCCATAAATAATACTTGATCTGCCAGGATTAGTCCCCACAGGGACAAATTGAGTATGTGACCCTTATGGGGCAAGTAGTCTGCAGCTTGCTGTTATGAGTATCACAGATTGAAGCTGCACATAGACTTTAATGCCCTGGAGTGAGTTTGCCACTGAGATTCACCTCCCTCCCTTTGGAGCTCTGCTGATAGCTGATTAGGGCTCAAGAAGGTGAATAGCATTGCTATTGGGAATTTGGCTGAGGCATTAGGTTTAGTATTGTCAAAGCAGGTGTTAGAGCTATGAATTTAGAGTGCTGCCCAGCTGGCAGCTGCCTTTGACTTTGCCAGTTCAAAGGAGGAGCACAGCGGTTTTTAGTTGAGTCACTAAAGGGCCATGCAAAACTCAGATGTGAAGTACGAAGCAGAGAGGTAGCTTCCTTGTTAAGCAGGGAAATACAGTAACTTTCCAGAGAAGCAGCACTGCACTCTTAAACGAGCCTTTGTTTCTTCCCCTTTTCCCCTGACTGGGAGAGCCTTGAGTCCCACCACTCAGCTTGTTTTCCTGGGACAAGCTCTAAGGTTCCCTTCCTGGCTGAGTCACATCCAGTAGGCATCTGCCAAATTCCCTGTAACTCTGTGCGCAGTGCTATATGCAAATACATAAGTTTGCATAATAGTGATTAATTAGAATATGTCTGTACTCTGGCTCTAAGAGCTGTGTGGTTAATGCTAGTGCATCTTTGTTCAGTGAAGCTTTCTGCTTATCTCTAGGACAGCAGTATGACAAACCTCCCACATGTACTGCCTTACACCTATGCCTCAATGTATGGTTAGGGAGAGGTTCTGTGAGGGTAAAGAGACGGTTCAGATTCATGGTGTGGTAGACACTTTGTGATGTGGAAACTGGAACTCAGTCTCATTATCTCATGTAGTGATAAAGTGGTTCACTGGCAATTTGAGGAGGGGAAAAATTAAAGAGAAACATTTCAGCAAACAAGGCAGCATGAAAAAATAATAAAGTTTGAGGTTAAACAAAAAGTTTAATCCAAACCAGTTTTGATTCCTGTTTGAGCTCTGTAATGATTTTAAAAGAATGGAATAGTTTTTGAAATAGAACATCCTTTCAAAATGAGAAACCAAAAAGTTCCAGCTAAAGTTCAATTATTTGAACTAGAGATGCTTCAAACATATTCTTTCAATGAATCTGCCTTTGCAACAACATTGACATAGGCACCAGCAACGCTGCACCAAACAATGCCTTTGCCTGCATCGGGAGCTCTCAACGTTACTCAGCTTTGAAAACCACAAGGCAGCAAAGCCCAAAACAGGGCCTGGGAGTTCCAAGTCCCACACCCCATCCTTGCAACTCCAGCAAAGGCTGTGGTTGTGACCCTTATTCGACATATGTCCAATACAGTGATAGCTATGGGACCAGGAATGGAAGAACAACCAGAAGGCTCCCTGAATGCTTGTGACAGCGCCAAGTTTAACAGAGAAGTTCATATTTCAGTATAGCACTAGTCAGCAGGCTAAGTTAAAGCCATAGGAGAACTGAAAGAGGCTAAAGGATGACACAGAAGAGAAAGCAAGCATGGCAATAAAAGTGAGAGAAGAAAAAAGCAATTTTGCCAGTGCCATTTCTCTGCTGCTGTGATGGAAACCTTAATATATATATGGATGCAAACTTTTGTGTGATGAACCATATGTGCACGGCACCCAGGCCTTTTATCGTGGACGGCCACAGGGAAGGTGGGATGGGCTAAGGAGAGGAATGGAGGCCAGAGCAATCCATTAGGTCTCATTCAGCCAGGGCAGTGAGGCTCAGCATAGAACGATATTCAGAACGGACACATTTCTTGGTGGGTATGTTGGTACCAGTAGTCACTGAAGTAGTCAATTTAAAGAAAGTTGAGGGAAGTTTTTAAATGGAACAAAAAATTTCAACTAAAATTGAAACCAAATAAGTTTCAAACATAGCTTTTCAGTGGCCACATTTTCCAAGAAAACAACCTTTATTAGGATCTGCAGAAGTATACTAAACAATTCCACACTAAGGCCTTTCTTACTCATGATCTGGAGCTGGTAGGAGGGCCTGAGTAATTACTATGGCCCATACAGTTGTGAGTAGAGTTAACTTTTTTTAATCAGTCGAGACCAGAGAACAAAATCTGCTGCTGGGCACAGCAGGGGAAGGCAGACAAGGGTTAGGGCTGGTGTTACGAAAAGTAATTGGGTTGGGATTAGGTTTTAGGTCAGCAAGCCTGGGCAAACTTTAATGCTAGAATGATCTTAACAAGTGCTTTGCTGAGACAACTGACACAGGAGTAGCTGTGGCACAGACCTTCTGTAGAGGGTCAATGCATGGTGTTAATGATGGTTGCGGGGGTGGGGGAGTAGGGCAGCTGCAACCAGTAGCAAAAATTTGGGAGTTAAGTCTTGAAAACAACTAGCAAAGTCTTGAAAACAACTAGCACATTTTTGTGCAGTGGTCACAGCAGCATAATAATCTGCTGCACATCCATCAGCTCATTGCCCATTTGCCTTTTCCCAGCTTGCTTGCAGATGAAACCACACCACAGACTGCTCTAGCAGTTTGTGGCCAGGAAGACCTCTGTTGCTTGGATTGCCACAGCTTGGCCCATTATGGGCATCAAGATTGTGCAACATGTTTAGGGTGCAGCTAATATACGGTGTTTTTTCTTCAATTTAACACCTGGAAGAAATAATACTGTCGAACAACTGGCTCCCTTACAGTATGAGGACTATGCAGTACAGAACTTTGTCTTCCTCCCTACCATATGGACTGATGTCTCTAGGCACAGCTGTCATATCTGATGAGCCATAAACCAGTGATTATGCTGCACTGGGTCATGCAACAGGGAAGAGTCATCTTTATCCTTCAACTCAGGTTGTCCTGTCCTTACATGTGTTCAACACTTTTCCCCTTCAGCTCAATTCTCCATCCTCCTGATCCTCTCTGGAGTTGAGCTATATATCTGAAATCCAAGATCCTGTATTGAGGTCCCTATTCTCATCCCTGTCTCCACAATACAAACTTTCGTTTCTGTTGACCTTTCCTCTTTCTGCATCCTTTTCCCCTGCCCTCCCCCCCCATTAAACATGTAAGTTGTGCTTTTGTTCTGGACCAAGTACATATATATCTCTCAATGTGGTATTTACATAGGTTAGACAAGCACAACATTCCCGTTAGACTCAATATATGCTCTTTTCTGAGAAAGAGTACAGCATTTTGCTTTATTAGCGTTTTGCTGTATTAGGGCTCTGTGTTTTTTTTCATCTTTCTACTCAGATCTCTTCTGCAAAACTGTTGAGAGGAATTTGCTTGCTTTCAAGGAGCAGTTTTGAAGAGTCTTTATCAACCAACAAACTAATCAGTAAACCTCACTAGCTGGCATAGTCTAGCTAAAGACTAAGTTTATGCTTAGGTCCATATCCTTTTCCTCTGCACAATTTTAACAAACAGGAGAATTTAAAGGCCCAGATTAACACAGAACACTTTGGAAGAGACTTTCTCAATTCCAAAGAGAAGAGGATGAATTTTTAACTGTGAGGCAGTCCTGTTCCTGGGTCCTGTCTGATCTCCAGTTACTCTGCTCATCTGACCTCTGCACGTGTTTCCCAAATGATTGCCCCATCAGAACCTCGCATAGGAGTAGGATGTGAATACCCTGAAACCTGCTTCAGAAGCATGCCAGCAGCCTGCATCCCCAGCATGGGCATTCCAGGACCACGTCAAGGTGGCAAGCCAGGACTTGGCCAGTTAAACCAGTCACAGAGGCTGCAGCCTGTGCAGGCAGAGAATGGAGTTTGCCAGAGACATTGTTTTTAACAGTGGTTCCATTGAACTGGCCTAAATCACCTTCAGTACAGAGCTGATGTGGCTACAAAGAAATGAGAAATACAGTTACTGGAAAGCTATGTTGTATTAGATTTTACCTTAGCATATTTCCCCTGTGTTGTAATGAAGCATCTTAAAATGCATGATAAACATTCAGTGTGCAGGAATGCACAGCAGATTTGCAAAATGCCACTGTGACTTGTGCTGATGGCAGGCTTAAGGAGGGCATATACCTTCAAAGAAGAGTATAACCTACCAAGTTTTCTTCCTTCCAGTCACTGTGTCAATACTTCCTTTGCCAGGGAAGTCTTCAAGAAGCGGAGAACTCTCCAGGAGCAGCTGGAGGCTAAAGCAGGTGAATGTCTCCTTTTATCTTGTTTTGAAGTGGCCTTTGCTTGGATATTGCAGATTGAAAAGGTTTCTGTAGTGGTTCCTATCTCTCAGAAATACAAGAATTATTTCTCCAAAGGTAGGTATACCCATCTGCCAGGCAATGAGCTTGCCCCAAGCAGTAAGTCCTGCTCTCTGACAGCTTCCACTCCTCTCCGCAGTAAGGTTTCCCTGTGATTTGCCCCCGGACATTGGTCCAACCTACCCTTGAACACCTTAGCCCCTATATAAACATCCAGATGTGATTCTTTCTGGCTTCCACATACACCATGGACCCTGGCTGTGTGCCTAATGAGAAACGGTAAGCAAGAGTCCAGTGCAGGGTAGCACTTACTTGATGATTTTTCATGTCAGAAATCCACCCCAGCTAAGTGTTTATCGTGAGACTTTGATCTCAAAGATTTAGCTCTCCCTGTGGAGCAAAAGCAGATGCTTGGTAAGCTGTAGCTGTAGTCCTGACAACCCTTTCAAATGTCTAGACAGTGGAAAGAGATGATTGCATCCTTTTTAAACTCAACTGCAACAATTCAGTGCGCTTAACATGTTTACCTCAGGATGACCTTATTTACACTGCTTTGTTTCGTGGTAGTGCAAGCATCTAATACTATTAAAAGATGGAGGATGAAAAGGTGGTTCGGGATAAAAACCCACTTTTATTAATAGTAATAAATCTGACAGATGTGCTAGGTCACATATGGTCCTTATGTAGACTTCAGCATGGACCTAGAGATTAAGGAGTTTGACAATACGCATTTACAGCTAATACTTCTCATTTAAGAGTCTTGAAAACATTAACACTTGCAGAAAGGCTATTTAATTAATGCTAATTGAAGAACACATTAAATCCCAGAGATAAGCCCAGGAGATGTCCAACATTGCTGCATTTACTTTATGCAATGTATTGAACAGGGGAAGAAAAAACTAAGTTATCGGAGTTGTAACTGATGAAGAGCTATCTTAGTATAGTCTTACAAGATAATAGACTTAGGAAAAGAGATCTGAAAAGAGAAGGGAAGGAGATTCCAGCTTAAGCAGCATCCTCAAAATAGATACAAATTCAGAAGGTTCTCCGAGACAAGCCAGCCATGAAAACAGGAGATGCTAACATGCGAGGTCTGCCTCGTGTCAACCAAGTCACTGGAGGAGGTATGGAAGAAGTTTACCGGTAACATGATTCAGGACTACATTAACTGTTCTCCAGTTTTGTAATTAAGAACCTAAATGTATTCCTTTCAGTAGAATAAAACTTGTGATTTTCTTGTTAATCTGATGTGGTATTTAAAATGAGCTCAGATACTTCTGATAAATCAGAAGTTCTTCTCCCTCTGGGAACCCAAACAAACTGGTATTGCTGACAAACCGTTTGGGTGCCTGCAAACTCAGAAAAGTTTGTGAATCTCAGAAAATGTATCTAATTCCATGACAAATTGTGTCTGGATATTACCTCCAAGAACCAGATTTTAAAACAAAGCTCTGAGTAAATGTAAACTACTCTTTGGCAAAGTGTCGTGGTTTAACCCCAGCCAGCAGCTAAGCACCACGCAGCCGCTCGCTCACTGCCCCCCCCCCCCCCTGGGATGGGGGAGAGAATCAGGAAAAAAAACCTCGTGAGTTGAGATAAAGACAGTTTAATAGGACAGAAAGGAATGAAAAACAATGATAATGATAATAATAATATGACAATAGTAATACTAAAAGAATTAAACTATACAAAGCAAGTGGTGCACAATGCAATTGCTCACCACTCATTGACCGATGCCCAGTTACTTCCCGAGCCACGATCCGCCCCTCCCAGCCAGCTCCCCCAGTTTATATACTGGGCATGATGTCATATGGTATGGAATATTCCTTTGGCCAGTTTGGGTCAGCTGTCCTGACTGTGTCCCCTCCCAGCTTCTTGTGCCCCCTCCAGCCTTCTTGCTGGCTGGGCACGAGAAGCTGAAAAATCCTTGACTTCTCAGTATAAACACTACTTAGCTACAACTAAAAACATCAGTGTGTTATCAACATTATTTTCCTACTAAATCCAAAACACAGCACTATATCAGCTACTAGGAAGAAAATTAACTCTGTCCTAGCTGAAACCAGGACACAAAGGCAAGCAGTTGACATCTTCAGGAAAACCTATACCATATATGCTTTTTTATTCTTGTTATGTAGTCAATTGTCCAGGTCAAATACAAGCTTATGCAAAAATTTTGGGGTTACTGTTGTCAAAATGTCATCTTAAGCTTGATTCAGAAATGTTTTGTGGACTACTTTGTCAACTTCTCGTTCTCCTAACATTACTTTTGAATAGTCTTATTTCATGTGATCAGAAAAAACAATTTCACAGTAGTGTTTGTATGATGGCACTAAGTGGGGTCTCATTAAATCAATAGGAGTTCTCATTTTTGAGGGACTAAGTACTAAAATTCTGGATGTATTTTAATGCTTGGTTACAATTTCTGTTTGTTGCATCTATTTCATTCACATAATACCTAAGGAGTAAGTCTTCAAAGAGGTTGCCAGTATGGTTGTGTCACCAATTCAGGTTGGATTTCCAAAATAAATGGATAGTAAAAACATACAAGTGATATATGTACACTCAGTAAATATAAGAATTTTCTGAGATTATGACCTCTCAATTTTATGCTTCACCGTGAAGCCTGATCTGAGTTGCCCAGCTGCAACCATCAAAGTTGCTCTGCTAACATCAAGAAGAATTAGGTCCTTTTATTTCTGGTGCACAATGAATATTGCATATAGAACACAGATCGTGTATATGCAGATTGTAAAACAAAAGGTTTTTAAAATGAAAATAGAAAATAATAGCATCTTAAACTGGCAGTATTTGAATCCTAGCAAACAAAAGGAAAAAGAGGCTAAATTTTATTACATTTGGAAGCACTTAGTGAATTTTTAAGGACAGATTACACATGAAAATCTTAACTGAAATCTGTTTAACTCATGAACTCATAACTCACAGTTTCTCCTCAACCCACAGTGTTGTGTTGGCAACAAGTAGCTATTTAATACTATCAAGGAAGCAAATGCTGCAAAAGAAGCAATTCTTTTATGTTCCTTTCAGTAATAAAATAAGAAGTCTATACAGATAATACCTTTGCACACAGTCTGAGGATTTTATCTTAAATTAATCTTATTAGGTATTTTGGCAGCTAAAAATTTCCACGTTATGGAATGTACCTCAAAGATGCAGGTCAATCAGTGTCACAAGTCAAACTCTGTTCTGAAAAAGAAACTTCTCTGCTTTGTAATCTGTCATCCATTTCTTTCCGCCTTTATTTTTTTCTTTGCATCTTCCCTTGTCTATTTCATTTTTTGCTCATGAAGAATGGTGCTTTGAAGCAAGAAAGTTATAAACTGTAGACTGTGCAAATAAGTCTATGTCAAATGTACTTCAAAGATTTACAATCTCTTTATCATTCAAGTGAATTATTTTTTAGAGGTTTGACAGTAGAGCAGTTCTGCCCAAATGTTTTGCAAAGCACACTGACTACCTTTTTTTTTTAATTATACTTTTTGAGTTTTGGATACATCTGCAATTTTTTTTTGTTTAGGAAAGAGAACAGCAGAACAGCATGTTTTTCTAAATTCAGTATTTTGTTCAACACTGTTACTTGTACCAGTTCATATAGCTAATATTCTTTCTTTCAGTCATTGAAACACAAATAGGAAGAAGTCTTACCTTCCCCATTTATCTACATTCCTTGTAAGGTCAGTTACATTGGTCTCAATAAGAATTAAACGTGCAGGACCACAGGGAGAGGTTCTTGGGTAGCATCAGTCACATAGCACTGCAGTTTCAACACTGCTAAGGTAATTTAGCCAAGTTAGACAACTGAGCCAGTGTGTATAAAATAATAGCCAGTTGCAGTCTAGGGAGGAAAAAAAAAAAGCATATACAACTGACTTGGGTCTCCTGATTTTTTTGTTTGTGCTAGTTCACTACAACAATTGTAGAATATTTTCACTTTCTTCTATGGCTGAACAAAAACTCCTCCTGGAAATCAATGTTAGAGGTCCAGCCTGATACCAGGCAAAAAGTCTTATCTGGTTAAGATATCCGAGCAAGGTCTTCAGCTGGTGTGAACTGAAATACTTGGACATCCAAGAGAGTTTTGTCAGTTCAGACCATTTGAGGATCTGGAATACAGTGGAAGTACATGGCTGGACTTCACAGCCCTTCTCCAGAACACCCCCCTGAATGAATTACAGACTTGCCTGCAGACTTTCAGCAGGTGAAATGATTGTGCAGGTAACGATTAGAAAATGGCTGTTTCCTTAATGCTATCCAGCCTTTAAAAACATGCCATCTATGTTTTCCTGAGAATAAATGAGCTAAGTCTAACATGTTACACTACCTTTACTTTTGTTGGACAACAATCAGATGAAATATAATTATCAGCTAGCTTGACTACAACTTGGAGACTTTTACAAACTGATTTGGGAGGGAAAAGGCAGAATGGGGGGTTGTGAGGGGTGTGTGTATGCACATACATCTCTGCCTGCTGGAAAATGTGAGACCAGGCTTCTCTGGTAGCAAGGGAGTTGTGAGTTAATTCTTTCTGATTTGAACTTGGAGCAAGTTTTATTTAGTATGTGATATTCCAAAGGGTCATTACATTATCATAGGGTTGGTTTGTTTGGGGTTTTTGTGTTTTTTTAGTATTTTTTTTTATTTAATGTTATTATGTAGCCACTGTAAAATACTATCAGTTCTTGACTAGAACTTAAAGACAGGTTCTTCTCTTGGTTATGTGGAAATACAGTGCTGCATGCTTATAACCTTCTGTCTTTTTTTTTTTTTCCCTCCATGTTTTCTTCAGTAGATTTTCTCCGTGTCAGTAACTATAGTTCAAGTTTGCCAAGTGATTATTCCTGTCTGGTTTGCTTCTCCAGTTATTGACCCTCTTGGGTGAAGTTCACTGTCTGTCTGGACAAACCCATTTAAATCTGACTTTTTTTTCCAGGAGTCACATGATAAAAAGTAAGAAAATTAAAAGCAGTCTGTAGAAATGACACATGGAAACATGGATGTGGTGTTTTTAAGTCCCTTTCCTGCTTTTTGACAGTTGTGGTTTGTGGACAGATTGATTTTCAAAGAGGAAGCTGTTCTAACATGCTGCTTTTCCTTCTTTTATCATCTGCTAAACTGCATTTTCAAGATATTAAATCTGCTTGAATCTTTCAAATTACAACAAAATAAGAAAAAAATGCTGAAATTTTTTAGCCTGGAGAAGAGAAGGCGCTGGGGAGACCTTATAGTGGCCTTCCAGTACTTAAAGGGGGCCTACAGGAAAGATGGGGAGGGACTCTTGATCAGGGAGTGTAGTGATAGGACGAGGGGTAATAGTTTTTAACTGAAAGAGGGTAGATTTAGATTAGATATTAGGAAGAAATTCTTTACTGTGAGGCTGGTGAGACACTGGAACAGGTTGCCCAGGGAAGTTGTGGATGCCCCCTCCCTGGAAGTGTTCAAGGTGAGGTTGAATGCGGCTTTGAGCAATCTGATCTAGTGGAGGTATCCAAACATTCACAGGTTTTCTAGTGCCTGCAAGGTGTGATGCAATTGTAATTGAAAGACAGCATAGCTCATACATGGGAAGGTAAGGGTAAATATGTTCCCTAAATTAGTGGAAAGAGATATAGTTACAAGTGGTCTCATTAGCCTGATTTATCAAGGTTCTCAAGCAGATGAGACTTCTTAGTAGGAGAGGAAACAGAACCAGAAGTTACAGCATGAGCTTGTCATTCGGAAGAACTGGGCTCAGTTCCTGTTTTATCACTGGCTTTTTGTGGGCCACCAGGAAAGCAGATCCCCCCTCCTAAATTAAGAAAATACCCTCTCCTTACCTTACAAAGCTGTTGTGAGGGCCATGCGGAGGAGGCTATAAGTTCTGACACGGTGTTGGTAAGGGTGGCCGTGCAATAGATGGTGCTATTCCCACGCTTCAGAACCTGGGTGACCTGTGGTCTGTCAAGCTTCAGGTCATGCGCTGAGGGTGTCTTGATATTTATTTATTTTTTTTCTCCTATGATGTTCACACAAAAAGCAGGACTATTAAAACCTTTCCCCCACCTTCCTCAAATAGCATTCGGCTTCCCTGCTTTGGGGTTTTTTATTTATTCCCATAATATTATCTCTCCCTATAGCAGTTTTCCTCTGCTAAATCAGGTCATTATTCATCTCACTCTCCACACATTGCCCTCTCTCCCTAGAGCAAGTAGAAGAGGCTCATTCATTCCATTCAAGCATGGAAAAAACATTTCCAAAATGCTAGTCCTAACTGCTACGTCTTGGAATCAGCTTAATAATTTGAATGAAATCCTTTGTTCAGAAGACAAGAGAACCAGCAAAGAGGATAATGGATTATCCACTGTCATGTCTCATCTGGAAGTTATCTAAAGGCTGCTTTGATAAGTAGAGTGAGAATCGGTGGTGTGACTAATGTAGCATCATTATATTGCTATAACCTGTGAAACACAGAGATACTAGGATCATAAGAAATACTGTTACAGAGCATCAAAACTGGATAACAACAGTGAAGGAAACTCTGGCATCTCATCCATTATATATATTGCATTGATATAAAAAATAATTTTTCTAGTAGGAGTGAGGTATTAGAAGTCTTTACAAAAAAGAGTGTCTTGTTGATGAGGAGAAAGATGTTTTTAACATGGCATAAGAGATTAATTAGGTGAATATAGGCATACACATATTCAGACAGAAATGTTATTACTTAGTTGTCTTGTGGTAACTATAATAATATGTAATCTGTCAAAAAATCTAGATACCACCCTTTAACAACAGAGATAAGCGAGGTAACGTGCTGTCCTCAGCTCTGCTGATGGCTGTCTGTAAGGAAGCAACTCCACTGGCCAACCACTTCCTGGACAGTTACAACAGGAATCCTGGTTTGCCTTTAATGCTACTCTCCAATCCACTCGCAATACTTTAAGTAGCTCTTAAAGAGCTGTACTGTACTAAAAAAAAGTTTAATATTTCCAGTAATTTGTCAAAGTGTTTGCCAAAAGCTTAACAAGGATTTTGGCACCGTCCTTGTCTTCCTCCTCCTGGTTGAAGAAGCTGTGATATACAATAGCAGGTAATTAACTCAGAATTGCCCCAAAGGACAGAATGATATTTGTTAATGTGTCCTGTTTGCTCTATGCACTGTGTGTTTTCCTTTCCCCATTGTACATTGCTCCGTCTGAAACATCCACATCTCTCACACCCCTCTCAACATCTTTGCAGTTCAAAGAGAACGTGGGTATTCATGAGAAGTGTCTCATGGATTTTGTGTTCCTGCATGTGGTAAATTGTTTTTGCCCTAAAAATCAATCATTGTTCTTAAAGACTATGATAGTGGTTACTTAAGAACAAGAAATGTAAGTTTATGCATAAAAAAAATCCAGGAAATAGATTGTAGTAATAAGCTCCAGGAAATATTCATGGGCGAGAGGGTCAACAGAAGTTGAGCAGTGACCCTGAAGTAATAGTACATTACGGTTTTCAACTCCAATATACTGAGTACAAAGAAACAAATTGATTTTTTTAAAGCTTTGAAAATTAAACCAACCACAGTAAAAGTGTTTTATTACACATCAGCAAAAAAATGTAAACCCTGCCATAAAAGCTATTCAAGTAAAAACAAATGTCACCACAGACACAGAAGGCAAGATTCTGCTCTTCTTAATTCAGGTGATGCCTCCCTAGAGCCGTCATTCCCTAATGGCTTCATTGCTACAACTGACGGCAGAATTTGGTCTAGCCCTGGAGACCAGTGCAGTGTGACAGTACAGAATTAGCTTTCTTTTGGAAAAGAGGGAGTTGAAGAAAGAGTTCTGAGATGAAATAGAGGAAAAAATTCACTGAACATTTTCTTCTTCTTAAAAAAAAAATTAAAAGCCCCATTTCAATCTAATCACACCTTTTTTTAATCTCAGGATAGGGTGCCAAAAGCCAACATCTATGTCTAAGGCATACCCCATAGGGTCTGAACAGCAGCCCCTCACTACCCCTACATACAGCACGTATCACCTACCTCTGAGTAACATAAAAATGAGGATGGATTAGTCCTGCATTATCAGTCCTTTAATCTCAGGGCCACCATTTCCCCTTTTGCAGGGAAATCCAGACTCAAGTTCAGCCTCTCTTGCAGGCTGCAACCTGTTAACCTGCTAATGTCTCCTGCCATGGGCAAGGCCCCTCTCCCCACTGGGCTACTCCAGCCACTCCAGAAGCACCTGTGGTATCTTTATCCGTCACCTTTGCACAAGCTGATTTGCAGTCTGTTATAGCAGCTACCCCTCATTAGCTGCTTGGTGGAGGAGCAAGGGGGAAAAAGGGGGCAGAGGGCAGATTGGGGTATTATTAACCCTTCCTGGGTGACTTCTGCGGTTTGAAGTCTATATTCTTCATCACGGTCTTTGGTAGTTCCAGCTGGTGTGACTGGGGGAAGAAGTTTCTAGTTGTCGGATACGAGCAGGCTGAAAAGTTATACCATCTCAATTATAATCTGCATAAAGACCTACCTGTGGCTGAAATTATTAAGGTAGCAGGAACAGAGATCTTAAAGTGACATCATGTACTGGTCTCAGTATTCATTTCTTGAAATCAGATGTAATCATCTTCCTACATTTCCAGCTCACAAAGAAATGTGTTTGACTTTCAGGGAGAATGGCGTGGTAAAGATATTTGTTGAAGAAAATCTCAACTATCAATTGTTTTTTTGACCATTGCTCAGAAATATCAATGCTAAAAGATCTCATTCTACTTTTTGATTGATTGCTGTGGTTATGAAAACAAAACACTTTCCCCAGATCTTGGCTCTAAATTGATCATGTATTAAAAAAGCTGTCAGAAAAGTAATTGCATTTTAAAATGTATAAAGCATGTGCAAATCTGTGTTTATCTGTGTGAGTTCTTGTGTGTGTGTATTCTAAGTTTAGGAACAGAACAAGAAGAAAATACCTGTCAATGAGAAAAATAATCTTTATTCTGGGTACATGGAGACATATTTTGGTTTTAATAAGGACCCAAAATGTACCATTTGGGGGGAACTATATAATAGAAAATCTGTGCCAAACATTTTTCCTTATACAGTAACATGTAATTAGGTTCCAATTCCCTCCTTCCCCTTTACTAAATAACGTACAGAACAAGAATAAAAAAAATAATAAAATGTCTAGATGCTCAGGAGTGAAGGTGAGTGAAGGTATCTTTTAGATACAGTAATAAAATATTCTATTAGAAATATTGCTAGCACAGTATCTCAAACTGCATTTTTAAAATATGTATCCAGATGCCAAATATAGTCTTGTCTGCTCTGAGGACAGACAGATCTTTAATCTCTGCAGACACAAATAAGCACTCCAGAATTTAGTAGATTTTGTACAATAGGTTGAATTAACCCTGCATGGTAAGGCACTCTGCACATCCAGTCTCTGCTAACGGGAAAGGCATAGACAAGTATACATTGTGTTGTCTGGATTCTCATTTCCAGATGGCAGCATCTTTGCACAGGCTACTTGTCATTTCTTCTAGCAACAAAGACACTTGCACCTTTAAGTTTCAAAGCTTTGGGGGGAAAAAAAATCCTTTGTCATTTATTACTACTAAGCTAAATCTTTGTTCAGCTGTATCTGTTGATGATGCTAGCTGAGGACAGCAGTTTTATAAACTATGAGAACCAAGGGCAAGTGGTCTTTTACTGGTTTGTGGTCTTCAGCAGGCGCTGGGCTCAAAGGAGCCAGAGCAAAGCATTGTGGTCACTGCTTCACCATGTAGCACGTACAGCCCCTAGCACATGGTCAGCTCCAGCAGGACCCGAGACCACTTGAAAATGAGAGAGAAAGCTTGTCAATCACTAGCCTGGAAGATGGAGTGCCCTGATTCAACTCCTTACCCCCGGGGTGCTGCTTCTGTGGGCTTGGGCAAACCCCTGTGGTGCAGAATCATGAGCAGTGTCCCAGTGGAGCAGGGTATGCAATAAGTGAGGCACTGCTCTGGGGAAGATGTGGGAGAAGTCACCAACCAAATCTCCCTATAAAGTAAACAAAGTAAGCTAGGTGCAGAGGAAGATGCTTCCCACCAGGCAGTGCACTCAGGAGAAGCAATCAAGCCAGCTGCTGAGAAGTCCTGAGGAGAAAGGGGCATCTCCCTTCCCAGAGCCCTCCAGCACTTGGCCACATACTTACCTGCAAGCCCAAATGGTAAAATTGGGGTTCATAGCATGAAAGCCCCTCCCTAGGGCTTGTTTTGGATAACAAGCTCATTCCCTTCATATCTGTGATGGGGACTGGGTCTTGGAGTCTGATCCTGGCTCCTGAGAAGACATGCATTTTCTTTCAAGGGATCAGTAATGAAAATATGTGAAGGATAAGAAGCAGAAATCAAGCCCCCTATGCAGGGATCTCTTGCTTCTGGTTTTCTGGCAGTGAATCTTGCATTCACTCTAAAAATGTGTATTTGCAAGAGAATTTGTGGAGAGCGTATATAGCTTGCCCTTGCCTTTCTGAAAAAGTGTTGATATGGGTTGGACAGCTGTTTTATTTTCCCTCTCACTCCTTCTCACCAGGAGAATAACATAGTCTAGGAATCCATATCTCACTATTCTAAAACTGCACTAACCCCCAGATAATTGTCCTGCCCATATTTGTGAACATACATATTGGCGCATGTTTCACGCTTGTACATCATGATGTTCATTGTGATCTGGTCACCAGACTGGTGCAGGGAGACTTTGTGAATTAAGCAGGAGACTAAAGTTGTCACAGGTGTCGGGCAGGATATTTGGCTTTGCTTGCTTGGATAGAGTAATCTGAATTCTTGTGTTGCACTGCATACATCTAAATCCTAGCAGCTGGAGCGGGGAGGGAGATCCAAACCTTGGACTCTGCCTCAGTTCCCACATTTAAACTGAACCTCAACTACTGACTGCCTACCAGACAGTTTCATTAGGGATGGACCATCTAATAAGGATGAAGAAGCTTTTGGATATTCTGGTGATAGGGGCCATGTAAGTTCTTTAAATGGTTACAATGTGTTTAAAAGTTAACACAGAATATCTGGTTTTTTTCACCAAATTCCCTGACCGAGAGCCTGTAGCAGAGTGCAGGGATCAAAGTATGTTACCTAGGGAAAATATCTGTATTGTCAGTTCCAGTAATTATTAATTCTAATTTGCATCTGTAAAACTAAAAAGGCTTAGCACAAATGTAATATTGTTTTCAAATCTGAAGAAGATTTAGCTTCTTTGGTATCTGGGCATTTCTCTTTGCTAGTTAAATAGTATCGCATTTGCTTTTAGTGAGTGGGATAGGAGAAGATCATGGATCATCTCGTGGCTGCAGCTTTTTGGGACCTGCTCTCATTTCCCTTGCTTTGTTCGCTCTCCACACTGGGCTTGGGCTGAGCAGCAGCCCCACGTAGGCACCCTGCTCCTTCCTCCTGCAGGAGCAGAGACTCAAGGGTTCAATGGATGCAGCTCTGGGGCTGTGTTAAGGGAAGAGATCTCTGTGCACAAGGGCAAGGGATGGTTATGGAGGAGGAAAAGAGGTGGAAGGGGGTTTCTGAGGCCACTGAGGGTGCAAGAGGAGTCCTTTAGAGAAGCTGGAGAGCAGCATTTGTGTTGTTAGGTTGCACGAAGCGTGCTAAGACACAACAACTCAGGTAGTCCACGCTGACTCCCACATGCAAGGTGCACATGGGGTGCATACAAAGTGACAGAGGACCACTGGCTGAAGTGAGGAGGTTTAGGTGTGTGAGACGTATGAAGGTGAGGGTAACTATTATGGAAAAGGAAAAAACTACTCAGTCTTGAAACTTTTAAGAACTGCTGCTTTACCTGCTCAGACCTTTAGTGCTTAAGGTAGTTAAGAAGTGAATCACAGCAATGAAATTTAAGGATGTATTCCAGTAAAGCTTAAGCAAGTACTTTCAGAAGATACTTAAATGTGTGCTTAAAAACGTCACTCAGTTTTCCCCTTGAACAGAACTGGTCTGAATTGTGTCATTTACCATAGTTATGTCTCTTGCTTCATAACTATAACTTAACTTGTGCTTACCAACTTTTTATGGATATTAAAGAGAAGCCGATAGGCACTCCAACTTTTAGGGGATTTAGTTAGGCTAGTTAATATTTATCTATTACTACTTAGAAAAACCTAATTTCATATAAAAACAGTTCAGAATTTTGTGTTTCTGAGAACGTATATTAATATTTTGGCACTCTCATTACATAACACCTTTTGATACAAAATTAGTCCCACCTAAGAATATCCATTCTTATCCATATCATGTAATCATGATTTGTTTTTTAAGGGCTGCCACTAGTGTTTAACAGCAACAATGTGCAGTGTTACTTTCCATTGAAAAAATGATATAGAAAATGTTATGTCATAACAAAAAGATTAACAGAAAATAACTTTAAATAAGTACTAGTCAAACGATATTTCTTTTCATTAGGTTACCCCTTAAAATTACATTTAACACACACCCCTAAATGTAATGGAAAATACATATTTTGTAAAACGTTTATGTATAATACATAAAATGTATAAATATAAACAAGAACAGAAGATAGTTATATATTATGCATGTATGGAAATTAAAATCAGCTCCTTTACAATTTAGGTGCTGAGAACATTGCTAAAGGAAAGAATTTCTCAGGGAGCTGTTAAACATATACAGATAGAATATATCCTATAAAGCATCACAACCTAGATTTTGCCACTGGACAAGGTATCTTTAGCAGTAGTGATTTTTTTTTCTCCTTTTTAAATTTAATCATGATTGTTAAGGTTAAAAGTTCCCAATGTGAAATACACTATCCTTCGACATAGCTCAGATCAAATATTTTGGGCATTTCCTTTGGGCAGTTTGCCATTGTTCTATTGGATTGGAAGTTACAGCAATTTGACTGGTATGTCTATTAATCTGTTTTTTCCCTCAGCTATTGAAAGCAAGTATTGTTGTGTCTGTACTGCAGCTGAAGTGGTTTTGCAATTGAAAACTTGCACGTTTGCTTTTTGCTTACACAATGATCTATTTTGATACAGAGTTCTGTTGACTGCTGCATAAAGTAGCAAGTGCCATCACCAAAAAAAGTACAGCTTTACTAGAATAGCAATACTTCTTTGTTAAATAGAAAAGGCTGTCTGTGTGATTTACAGTGCTGGCAGTGTATTAAGTGTGTCACGTGGGTGTCAGAGAAGGACAAAATATCTTCTGATATACAGGCTCCTCCTGTAAGTCTGTTCTGGGGTCCTACATAACGTATTTACTATTTTAACATAATGTAAATGGAAAAGTGGTGTGATGTGTCTTTGTGGTGCACTGCAGTTCTGTAGTTAATAATTTTATAATGTAAAATAGACATACCAGTATGAGTTCACTATTCACATATTGTTAAGGTCAGAATGTGTCATGAAACTTGAAGCCAAGTAGAGAAAAAAGATTAAATGAAAAAGAACCTGTCTTAAGTAAGTGGCCTATTTCTTCTCTTTTCTCAAACGTTTCTTGAGGAATTTGAATTTACTAGTTAAAACACTCATTAAACAAATTTTTATGTAGTATATTATTGTAGATCCCTGGAATGCTGCTGACCCTTTGGGCATACTTTCACACAAATTAGGCCATTTTAAAAGATTAAAGACAAACCCAAAACAATCTGTCTTCATTCCTGTCTCTGCAAACAATGTCTCTCCCAACAGCAACCAACCAGTCTTTTATTTTGCTGGATACATTTCTCCACAAAGTCACCTGATGCTCTCCAAAAGAGAGCGAATTGGGACATTTCAGATATTCAGAATGAGTAAACCACACAACGCAGATATACTTGTCATTTTCATCCATGTGAACTAAGACCTTTTTATTCAAGAAAGAAGACTCTACTAACATACCATTTTGGACAGGGTAAAGCTTTTCTTCCTAAATTAAAACTTACGCAGGGTTTGAGTGTACCCAGTTAAAAAACAAACAAACAAACATCCGTACATCTTTTGTGGTTCTAAAGAAGATACCACTTCCATATGCCATATTGATAGATTATTAACATACTTGTAAAAAGTACTCAGAATTGCAAATTCTTCATTCCATTATGTTCTTACCATTGGACAAACAAAAGGTCTATAGTCATTAATTATGGTACTTGAACACCAAGCATGCATCCAGCTTTGTGGAATGACTATGTAAAAATGTCATAATTGGCAGCGCTTCTTAGCCTGCCACTTTGCCAGCACTTCTAGCACTGATTGTTTTGCACCATTCTCCATGTTTGTTGCTTTTCCCTTGTGTTTTACCAGATGTCATACTGCTGGTTGTACCAACGGTCTTTCAATGGGATTCAAAGTTTTTGAACACCATCCAGGTGACATTGAAGCCTAAGATTTTCTTTGACTAGAAGGAATAAAAATTATACCTAATCCTGTTAACCAGGCACAGCTGGTTTATAGGCAACTGTTCCCAGTCTCTGGGGCAGACCAAAATGCTAAGGTGATCAGCAGAAATCAAAGTGATAGATGAGCTCTGGAACCATGTCACTTGAAAGCGAAAATTAGTGTATTGCTCATACTGCAAATTCAAATTGAAACAACAAAAACTCCACAACAAACTTGTCTTTCTTAGTGTTATACTGTTACTTTGTGGTGTGTCAGATGGAAGACCATTATTTGCCTGAAATGAACTCTCCCCCTCCACCATGTGCATTGAGTTCCTTCCCAGGGATGTACTCACTCAAACATCAGGCAGCACGCAGCACTCATTGCACTCATGGTGTCACAAGATAGCATAGGGTAATGGAGAAGAACAGTAATGCTTCAGATGTCTGTGATGGTATGGTTTAGGTACAGTTCCTACAACATGGTTTTGTGTTGTCTGGAAATGATTTGATCTAATGTTGCAAGTGTTTTCTATGGGAAATGGCAATGGGACAAGGATAAAGCAAACTATAAGTGATTATTTAAAACACAGAAACCAAGGTGTCTGAAGTTAGGACTTTCAAACCAAATTTTGGCTGTTAAATAAGAGTTTTCTAGTGTGTTTGGAATTTCTTGAGGTCCCAGAACTGCAGTTCCCATTGGCTTCAGTAAGATTTATAGGCAGCTCTTGAAAATCAGGTGACATATTGTTCATGATAATCAATGTAGTAGTGCCTGAGGACCAAGAAAGCCTTGAGGAATTTGCAATCCAATATATAAGTTAGAGACAGTATAGAGGATAAGTATAACTTAACCAGCATGATTGAAACAAATGGCATATTTGTTCAAAAGTCCATTTCCCTTTCATGTAGGAGAGAGAATAAGTGAAGGGTTGAATGATCAGTGAAAGAGGATAGGAAAGAAGAGGATAAAAAGGCAGATATGAAGATTGAAAGGCTGAAAAAGATGGAAAGGTTGAAAGTTGAAATAAACAGCCCATTGGCACAGGTAAAGAAAAGTCCAGCCAAAAGCATAGACAGTTCTCCGAAGGTGCAGAGGTCCAGAGATGTACATGTGTTGCTTGCCTTTCCTCATGGCAGCTAGCATACGTATCTGTGTGTAGGTAAGTGATTAATTTCTGTCAGGTTAAAGAATATAATGCAAGGTTAACTTAATTTGAAATAACACATATGTGCAACTTGCTTAATCAGTACCATGGTAAAAGAAATCAAAGCTATCTGTGTGACCGCTTCAGTGAGAGATTTTATATTTTCTCTTGTAAGACTCTATGTAAATAATCATATTTGCAAATTATCTTTTCAGTTTGAGATAAAAAGTTGTACATCAGTCTGAGATCTCTATATGGTATGCACTGGGTACCAGTTATGTTTTAGTTTCATTTCCAGAGAGCTTTGAAAGCATGTATGAGGTGGTAAGTGAGTTTAATTGCTGTTTATAGGAGGATGACAAGCTAAATATGAGGAGTGAGCCCACATGTCCCTACTTATAGGCAGCATTTTATGCAGCAACTTTCTACTGGAGATTTTTTCAAGAATTCCCACCACTATTGCAAAACACAGTTTTTGGTCTGAATTGTTTTGGGGTTTTTTTTCCTCTTCCAGTTAAATGCCTTAAGAATTTTCTTAGGATAATTTGCAGTGAACTTAAAGAAGGAACATGTTAGTTTATTATTTGATTTTTACCTGTAAGTTGGAAACGGGCCACAAACAGGATACAAATGTGAAAATAAAATACTTGATCCCTAGATACCTGAATATATTGAATATTTACTGAGATTAATTCTCTCCCTTGCCTCTCACCATTCTACCCCATACATATTCCAAGACAGTTTTGTCAAAGTTGAACTGAATAGGGTTTCCCATGTATCTACTTTTTGGTAGGAAAGTTAAAGTGAAATACGAAGGCATACAAACAGGAAAATAAAATGAGAGTAAATCCAAATGTATCAATGCTTTCAAAACTGTCACCTGTGAGAAACAGATCTTCAAGAGAAGGTTCACAAAGCTAGTAAAACAGGCAGATTTTAGAGTGCTTTAAGGTAGCAGTTGAAGTGTTGCTAAATGCAGCAACAACACTCCTTTAAAAGTTGCCTTCATCGGTTAACATATGCAGAGGAAGTTATATGAGTTATCAGAACTTTTCAACCTTTTCAAACTTTTCTTTGGCCATTGAATTTTCTCAACTGTGTCCAGAGAAACCACCAGCAGACTAAGACAGCTAAACAGAAACTGCAGAATAATTTAATCCTTTTTATCTTCCAGATATTCTAGATTGGTATAGGAGTATATATCTAGGAGTGTATTCCTAGGTGTATATTCCTTTATCCTTTTGATTTGCTTTGTGTCAGTAGCAATTTTGCATATAAGCTCAGGGCAGCGCATAACCCTGAGAGTCCTGCTTACCTCCTTGAGTTAATTTATTACATGATTAATCATGTTGTTACAATGAATACAGCCCCTTTTCACAAAAAGAAGCAAATCATTCTTAATTCCCTGACAACACTTCACATGAATCATGTTGAATACTTTAACTACTAAGGTAGCTGTAATACACAGTTTCATTGGAGACCAACTGTAATGTAGTACTTATTAATGTCCACTTCTTGCTAATGTGTCCATGTGAATACCAAATAGATTACTAATGTTGATACTGTTGATATAGCATGTTTCTAACATAACTATACCTTACTGCTCAGCCAATTGTATTGTAACTTTTAGATACCAAACCCGTAATAATGTTGACTAAAGCTTTACAAATTCACTTACCATATATATCATAAAATACTTGTCACAGGATTATACTGTTTTATGACCTGCATTAAGTGGTTGAAAAAAATGAGTGACTTGAAGAAGTAGGACTCAAAATTAAAGACTAAAATGAAGAACAAAATGAAAACAGCTTTCTTTTGGGAAAAAAAAAAAAGGATTACTTATAATTACCTTTAAATTATTTAGGCTTAGCATCCCAAACTTTCAAAATATGCAGAAAATATAGCACTAGAGTATTTTTTTTTTTTTTTTTTGTTCTCCATAGCTGTATGCTAATCATTGTGCTGAGTGCGAACTGACTTTTTTCTCCTGTTATGATCAATCAAAGTCTTTGTTCTGGGAATGATCACATAATTACACAGAAGATTAAAGAATTCCGATGAATAATTTGTGTTCATTTCTCCCTGTTAAACCCATTTAACCCAGTTGAGAGTGCCTTGCTGACTTGCCTCAGAGACTCACATTTTCATTGGAAAGTAGAATACCCACCCTCTCCTCTAGCTGATGACTTTTTCTGACTTCATCCTGTTGCCTAAACATTTCCCTGAACTTGACCAGCTCTTCTCCAAAGCATAATAATTTGACTTTTGTTCATAAAAAAAGGACAATTGAACTCCTTTTATGAAGAAATGGTCAAAAGGAGAGGTATACATTTAAAAATTCATTGAACTATCAGAATGGAAAATTCTTTCTAGTAGTTGGAACCAATGTTGGGAGACATATTTTAGCTTGTGATCCATGGAGGGCCAGAGGACTGCAAGAAATTCATTGTCACATCACAAGCTACTCTAATTTAGCTACTACACCCTATTCTTACCATTTGAACACCCAGGTCAGGCTTTATGTTCTTGGATCCTCTTCTAGGCTGAACACTATGTTGCTCTTTGGCCATATTAAGATGAGGGAAAAAAGAAAAAATTATAATAGAACGGGGAATATGCTGTAAATTCCTGGTGTGATTGAGGTTATGTTTTGATCTATTCCCTTCCCCCCACCTTTAAGATTCACCTTGAGTATCTTCATAAAAGTAAAATGCAAACCCACCAAGACTAATATGCTCTACAGTTTACCACGTTAGTTGTCACATATTAAATATCGTGTAGAAAAGCACACCTATTTTTTTGAGCGTGCAATATGTCCCAAAGAATGATTATAGCTGCAGATGGTGAATTAAAATCCAAATATGAATATTAACTTGCTTGGCATTTTTAAAGATCTGTGGTTGGCTGCTGCAGGAACATGTGCATTACAGCTACCCTTCTGGTCAGCTGCATACCTACTTTCAAATAAAAAGGGGCTACAAGAGCTACAGGCAATGAAGTGGTAACAGTGTATGAACAGTTTGGAATGGTGTTACTAGACATGTTCTTAGTACTGTCTTTCCTTCCTTTGCTGCATTTTTTACTTCTTCATCCCCACACAGTGGAGAACAATTTCCTATTCACAAGTCTTAGTAACTGACTGGTACCTTGGAAAATAAATGACTGTTTTTAAGTACTTTTAGCAGAGAAGAATCCTGTTGCATGTCAGGTGCCTGACTTCTCACATGCTGTAATCTACGTGGAACAATACAGCCCTCAACAGATTTTTCTACTTAGGTGTTTATGAACTTCCATTTTTGTTAACTTATGTATGAATTCTCCCCACCTACTTTTCCTTCTCTTCCCCCACACAAACTGAAAATGGAAGACAGAAGATGTCAGGTTTTGACAGATGCATTACTGCATGTTATATGTACACATTAAGCTCTTTTTGTCTGATTTGTACAAACAGAGAGGTCTGGAAAATGTCTGTATAAGAGAGCATTTGTATGTACACTTGTAAGGAGGATTATCCAGTGAGACTCTCCATATCACATACATACATTAATGAAATTTGGAGTTAATTAAGTAAGACAGTGTGAATAGGATTCATATTATTAAATCTGGACATCTCCATTGCAGACATCATGTCTAGACTGTCTTTACAGTCAACAGAAAGAATTAGGAGCTGCTAGAATTCCATTTACTGCACTCTAGGATAGGCATCTACCTGAGGACAAGATTAATTGAACCCTTGCCAACTTGATGGCTACTAAGAGTGGGCATTTTTTACGTAGCTCTGGTGTTCATATATGCAGCAAGTCCAATTAAGATGCAGCAGATCAGATCAAAGCTCCAACTAATCCAAGAGCCTGTATCTCCAGCTGTGTCAGATACAGAAACAGGTCACGAAAGAAGACAAAAGCTGTGCCTGAGGCCTCAGCCACAGCTGAGCAAATAACAAAGAAACTGTAAGGGGAAACTGAGGATACCCTTGCCTTCAGAATGATCTCAGCAAACATATGCCAGCATGGCACAAGCTGGAGACAGAACTGAATGAGGACAATGTTGTCGAGGAGGAACTGGGTGCCACCAACACCATGGAATCATAGAACTACAAGAACATTTAGGTCAGAAAGGACTTCTGGATGTCATCTAACCCATCCTCCAGCTCAAAGTCAGAATAACTTCAAAATTAGATCATATGGTTGATCAATTTCATTGTCTTCATGCTGATCAGGCTGTTGCTGGAGAAACAGGGCAAGGATGAGAGAAAGTCGCCATCAGCAAGCACCTGGACTACATCCATGGGGATCTCAATTGTAATGGCCAGCAGATGCAGAAATACATGGAGAAATGGGGCAGCAGTACAAAGTACCGGTACAGCCGCAACAGTGCAAACAATGAGCCCAAAGGGAAGCTCTGAGCAAGGCCTGAGCCCCTCAGTATTGGCAAGGAGGAGGGTACACAGCCACATGTTGTACTTAACATTTTTTAAATAGAAGATAAGATCCTTTCCCCTTCCCCACCTCTTCCAAAAGCACAGAGTGGTGGCCAGTGGCAGAGGTCGAGGCAAGTATTGGAACAAGCTGCAAATACAATGACCGTTTCTAAGATACGGATCCGGCTATCTGTGTGTGAAACATGCTTGTTGATACGTACCAGAACTATATCTTGTTTTGAAATGCAGATTAGCCAAAAGCAAGGGACTTGCTTGCTTGCATTCTTTATCATTTGTGAGATTTTGGGAGCTGAAACAACTCTGAGAAGAGCATATTGACCACACTGCAGGTGGTATTAGGTCTTGTTAAAAGTTTTGTTTGTAATTTATTTCTGCTGTTACCTTGGATCATTAATGTACAAAACATGTTTAAACTAGACTAAGTACAGTATTCATCATCTGTATAGAATATCCATCTTCTAATTTATTCCCAGAAAACAGAACACTTGGAAACAATTCATTTTTACTGCTTAGATTTTATGACAATAACAGCATAAGCTTACAGAGGGTATTCAGTCAAGAGCTATTATTAATTGGGAGAAGTAAGAAACCTATGTAGAAAGATTTAACAATATTTTTTTCCTGTCATATTCTTTGGATTTTGAAATTGAAATTGTGGCAAGGATGACTGAAAATATGAATACTACTGCTTTGGTTCAAAATACTGAAAAGTTTCAGAAAATGAAATAAAAAGTATAATTTTTCTCTTAAACATTTCAGTCTGGGGCTGTTGTTAGTCAGCTAACAGGCAAGAGACAATAACCATACAGTGAATATAAGTAAATCTTTTGTTCTTGGTGAAATAAAAATAGTAAAAAATCACTGAAGTTCAGGAAGATGAAAAGTCTGAAATTTAACACTTTCTTTAAAAACATTCTATCAATTATAAAAATGGAAAATGATTTTGATGAAAGGCCTACCTTGCTTCAGAGATAATCAAGAAGAGTCACAGTTCTCTCAGGAAATAGCTACTGATGAGATATATGATATTCTTTGAGCTCTTTTACAATAATTCTTTATAATCATATACTTCTATTTAGGACATTAAAATATGAGTACCTTTAATAGTAAAATAAATATATTTTGTTTCATAAGGGAGGACGAGATAAAATTCTGCCATTATTAATTTTATCCTTTTCATTATTGTAATTTTTTACAGATATACATAGTGTGACACAATGATGATTGGAAATTTAAGGACTATAGCATAACCAGCGTTTTAGTGTTTAATGAAATTCTGAAAGCAGTGTTAGTCTATTGCAGAATAAATGAGAATTTGACTACATGGGCTTGACCTTGTAGGAATGTTCAATGCCTGTTTATAATGTGGAGATCAATCATCTTACACAGACTTATCAAAATACCAGAGTTCAGGAGCTGGAGGCAGATGGCACTTTGCTGGATCAAGTGTATTCTCTGTGTCTCAACAAGTACAAGTATAGTAATCAAATTCTATGTTTCTGTGTTACTAATCTTGTTTCAGAAAGAAAACAGCATGTGTGATCCTCTTGTCACAGTTCTTTATTTAAAACCTCCATGAATAATATTTGGTAACTTCCAACTAAACTGGGCATTAAGGCAGGTGTGTGTATGACAGATGTGAAACTCCGAGCGGCTTCATTAAAGCAGCAGTGGAGCAGGAGACAGCCATACAAATTCAGGGCACAGAGGAGGAGAAGCTGCAGTGTGAGTTTGTTACCTGCGCTGCCAACTGGCCAACTGGCCAAACATACAGCAGCTGATCAGCACGTGTGTAGCTCTGGGCCAGACAGTGACTGATGCTTCTTTTTCGGTTTGTAGTTAGGACACCTCAGGGAAACAAGCTAAAGAGACAAAGTTTTTGGGTGGGCTATGGAGCTTGGGGAAGAACTGAGGATACTACAGTGGATTACAGAAGAGAGGGTAAAGAGAAATAGGAGGTTTTACAATGCAGCAGAGAGGCACTTATGAGCATATTGCCGGAAAGGTATGGAGAGAATGATGGACAAACATCTATGGGAATCATGCCTTGTTACTTCTGCTGCCCCTAAAACAACATGCCAATCAGATAAGAAAACCTAAGTCAAAAAGTAGTCCTGTGGCCCAGGTAGAGAGCTATGGACTGCTGTTATGCTATTAAGAAAAAGTGAAAGAAAACCAAACCAAAACAAAACCCAAAACAAGCAGTCCCATGCATGATGGAATGAGGCCAGGCTTCAATGTGCTTTTGTCTGGAGTCTCTAAAGTCTAATAAATGTCAAGCATTTCAGCTTTCCCTGAATGAAGGTATTAACAGTGTCTACTATCCAGATGTCTGTTTTTATGAAATTTGTAGGAGTGGAGGATCTTTGAAACTTGCCAATGGGTTTAAAATTCAGTAGGCTGTAGAAATACAGTAAGGGAGGAAAACACAAGCACAGCAGGAACGCTTAAGCCTTCAAGTTAAAAATGACCACCATATAATTCAAGTGGGCATTACAGAAGATGACATATTGTCAGGTTGTTTAAAGTGTAAACACTGTTACAAGCTATGCCTGGTATCACAGAGGATGACACTCAAAATGAGGAGGCAATCCAGAATTCCCCCCAGTATCTTTCTCATGTAGGCATGGGATGACATAAGTTTCAGCTGCGTGGGAGGCCAACATATTCAGCAGAAATATGGTTTCCTGAACATGCTAGTTTCCACTCGCTGTCAGCCACTAAGCTAAATTTATCGGTAGTGCTGTGGTAAGCACTGTAGAGCTGACCAGAAAGGAATTTGGTCAGATATGGCTACCAAGGTTAATAATAAACATGTTTTTTAAAAATAAGTGTACATACCGGTATGTCACACTGATGAATCACACGCTGAGCTGATATGCAAATCCATGATTCATGACCATCTTTGATTTAGCTCAATATATTTCTAATTATACAAAGACTTTTCTTTTGCTTCTGCCCCTTGGAACACTAAAATAGCCATTTAAAATGCCTTTCTAATGCAAAATTACAGGAATATTTAAGTCACCGTTTCTCAAATAATAGACATTAAATTATGATTCCCAAACCTCAAGAATCTGTATTTGATTAAACATTTTATCAGCATACTGGAATTTGAACTATACAAATGTAAAATGAGTTCATAGTTATAGTTATCAATCTCTTTCTGCACCAACAGAAATGATAGAAGACTATATATATATGTTTTACTTATGTATGGATTCAATTTTTAATATAAGTTACTTTCTGAACATAATTATTTTAATAAAAGAGTTATTCTGTGGAAGAGTTATTCATTCATATTGCAAACGCTACAGTATCATGACATACTTTCAGATTTTAGAACAAATCTTCAGGCAAAGAGTTACAAGCAATATTGATCCTGGTTTATGTCTATTTTCAAGGAACCGCATAGTTTCTCCATGTCTTCTGATGCTTCACCATAGAGAGGATTTGGAAAAGAAGTAGCATTCACATCTTCATTAAATGCATACTAAAAGAAAAAACATAGAATGAAATTTAAAAACCAAGTCATTCAATTTGTTTGTTAGAATGGACATATGAATGGCTGTAGATTCATTACAGAGGTAACATATGATGTTAAGTTCAAACAAAACTATAAAATCTCCTAACTTTTTAGACTAGATTTTCAGCTGATAAAAATTAGCACAGCTGCACCGAAACCATTATCCGCCACATACACCTGATCAAGTCATTTAACCTTCTTCTGCATCCGTTCCCACCTTTGTCTTACTAGTTTCCAGAGCTCTTGCTCTAATACACATACCGTATTATTTTGGGAGAATCTGTGTACAATAGTGTAATTGCAGTGGGTCACTGATTTTGGTACATGGTATTGTAATTTAAATGACCAGTTCTAATTTTCTTGAATGAGGAATGTATGAGAAAAGAGAATATGGACTCTTCCGGAAAGGACTTCTGTAGTTCTAAACATTTTCTTCAACATCTGCCTTACTGGAAAGTATTGAACTACTGTATGGTGTAACAAGTAGCCATGGTAAGGAACATTAATGAAATTGCTATTATGAGGTCCTTGTCAGCCAATCCAGCCCTGGTCATCTTTCTCAGATTTCCAGAGGTGCTAACATTATGAGTAGCAATATACCATTGACTTTAAGTGACTTTTTTCCCTTTATTTCCCCAAGCAAACGAACTTTATTTAATAACCCAACACATATCCTACTCTGGAAGATAAATGTGTTATTACATACCTCATGCCATGGAGAAACACTGATTTGAACAGCAGGTGAGGTGGCATACCCAGGAGACTATAAAAAGAAAAAAACTGCTTCAGAACGTTTTTAGTGAGCTGCAAATAATATTCTGAAAATATCCTTCCATGTGGCTGTCTGAATAACACACTCTATGGATACAAAACTACAAGGCAATATTATAGGCTAAGCCCGCATGGTTTCGGTGCTCAGAAAAGTCCGGGGAGAATTGTTCTTTCTTTACAAAACTTATAGACGCCCACAAGTGCATAACTTGTTGGTATTCAGCTGGAGATGAGAGCTGTTGCTTGTGTTTTACCATATCTTTTGATTGGTGATACTCCATTCAGATTTAAGGCTCATCAGACCCAGAGAAAACTCCTAACTCTTGTTTTCCCTTTTAAAGGAAGAATTAGTGAAAACACATATTTTCCCAATCTTAAAGAAAATAGAGGAAAATCTGGTACAGCACTGGACTTCAATCACAGTGCCTGGGGCTGTCTTCTATGAAAATGTCTCTCCTGACACTATGCTTCTGTTTTTCAACTTGCTATTAAATGAAGCCTGTCAGGAATCTATTTTAACTAAAATAAAAATGTCCTGATAAATTGGACATGATTGTGATGGGAATGTTTCCAACTTGGAGCTCTCACAGACCCCAACCTGTAAGTGAATTAATTTGATCTAATGTCTCTCAAATCAGGTGTAAGGAACCTTTTATAGAAAGTAAATGGCATGTCATAGCCAATCCTATTCAAAGTTGCAGTGGAATCTTATATTACTGACTGTGGAAAGGACAAGGAAGTCTTATTTTCTATTTCAAACCAAGCCTAGTTCTTTCAATACTAATAAGGGTAGTATCAAAATGAGGGCAGGAAGAGATGTTTTAAACTTTTTTTTTTTTTCCTCCTTTTAACTCCAAGGTGATTTGTCTGTATTATTTTCAATAATAAATCAAATAGCAGAGATAACTGCATTTTAAATCAATCATATTTCTCTTGTTAAATGTAAAACACAAATTTTAGCTACCAGTGTAATTTGATAATTAAATCTTGCCTTGAAAGCTTTTGCTGCAATATGTTCACTTTTAGATATATATTTTATTTACAAACTTCTTTGTTACTCTAGCAGTCTCTTAATTATGATCAACAAATGGTATTAGGGAAATGTGTGACCAAGTGTTTGTTTAGTGTCAAGGTGAATTTTACAGTGATGGGAATAGTAATGCACATTTAAGGTATTGGGAAGTGCTATAAACTATTTTATTAAAGTTAAGTGAATGTGCAAAGGCAACTTGGGTGCTGAATCATGCATTTTGTGGTTTTGTTGTTGGAGTGTTTTTTTGTTGTTGGTGTTTGCTTTGTATTTGTTTTTCCAGAAGCAAAAGGAGACAAGTCCCAGTGAGCTTTTTCTTCTATATGTCTGGCTAAATATTTCATCCAAAACTCTTCTTTTCTCAGATCCAGCAGCCCACAGTCAGTACTAGTTATAAACATCAAGATGTTCTCAAAACTGAGCTGATTTCAAATCAAAACATCTGCCTATGTTTTGAAAATGCACTGGAACTGATCCAAGTGCTGCAGCAATTTTTAATTCTTACTTCTTTTATTAAATAGCATACAATGAGGGATTACACTGGTTGTTTTAATGGAAAACTTATTTGAGGACTACAGCCTCACATTTCTCTGAATGTACAGAAGCAGCTATTGCTACTTACCTTTACTTTCCCAGATGAACTAGGATCTTTGTACAATGGGTTGGCAAATGAAGCATTAGTGGTTTCCTCCAGTTTCCTTGAAAAGTCAAGCATACAACATCAAAAACACCCACAATATCACACAGGTTGTCAAAGAACCAAACGGTTTCAGGTTGAAAAGACTTGAGTCAAAAAATATAGATGGCTAAATATATTTCCGACTGAGCTCTACTGAAATGAATGAAATTAAACCAATGTTCTGTGTAGGTTAAAATAATCATTTTTCATTTGTTGCTGCTAAAAATATATATGCTTTTGGATACGCACAGAGCTATTCGGTATTCATAAAATAGCAGGTACAGTGCTATATATTAAATAAAACATGATATTAGCTAAAAAGTTGCATTGCTATAATTTGTTTGCATGTGATGAGATCATGTTCTTTCTTAGTTTTGCTACTATCACGCGAGCAATTCAGTAATTAACGTGGTCTTAGGCTCCGAGTTCAAGAACTTTTCTTTCCAATGAACTAAGAAAGAACTTGCATTTTAGGTCAAAATCATCAGAATTAGTTTTAAAGCTACAGAAGCTCCCCATACCTTTTGCTAAAAAGCCAGAAATATTTAAAGAATCACTGAAGTTATTGGAATGCAAAGGTTTCATGAATGGACACAATGCCTTAAGCAATTTATAATAGATGAATAGGACAAATTTTACTAATTATGAGTCTCATATCCATTACCTCAGTTAGAAGTTTAAAGATATGCTTTCCTGACAGAGGCCTTCACATATTCCTTTTTTTGGAAGCACTTATGACCTGTGTAGTTAATCCTATTAATTTTGCAAAAGCAAAGGATATTTGGGGATGGAACTTTCTGCCTACATCTAAATTTTTTTTCCATATAGATGACTAGTTGCTAATATTCCATGATGTCTGAAATCATCAAAACTGTTCCATTGCCATATAAAAAGCAACAGCTACATTAGTTAAAATTACTGAAGAATGAAGCAGAAGCACACTTTCTTTTTTTTAATCTTTGCTTTTGAAGAGATGCATTTAGTTGTTTTTTTTTTACTAATGCTTTTATGAATAAGAGCATATACAAGCCTCTGTGTACATAGAAAGCTGTGTTTGTACAGTATTCTAAAATAAAAAGTTCCCTAAAGCTAGTACTCAATCTCAATGATTGAGAGATGGATTTTCTTGTATTAAAAAGTGTTTCTATTCCAAAGCTGCTCCTACAGATGGTTTAAGCAGTGTCTCCCTAGGAACTGATAGACAGGCTCTGTGTTACTGTGGCAGGCACGACTGAGGGGACAAGAGCAGTGACGGAAACACAGCCGATGGAGATGTTGGGAAGGGAAGCTGTTGTTCCTCAGTGAGAGCCACAGGGGACACACATCGCATGATTTCTTTTGCAAAGAACTAAAACCAGAATGGATGCTTAGGAGGAAGGCACAGGTAGGCTACAGAAATATGTCACTGTATGAGTTAAATCAGTGCAAGAACCTAAGTTTGGGTTTTAGACTAAAACAGACATGTCTCCTTAAAATCTTTCACAAGAGTGCCAGAAAGTAATTCCTTCTAATGCCAGTCTCATAATTCACTTTGATTACCTGACACAGAAATGTGGAGAGCTGAATATTTGAACCTGTTGATTTGTTTATTTGATCTTAATCTTAACTGTAATAAATCATGATATTCTGATGCTTTTAGTTAGTTTAGTGAAGCTATAATATGTTAGGTTATTTATATGCCTCCTAAGTGTGTATTTGCATACTAATGTTCCTGAATAAAGCCCACAAAATGTACACAGAATTGATTTTTTACTCTAAAATCACACCATGGCTCACAAAACCTGAGGCCAGAAGCAAAGATAAGAAGTTTTCAAGGAACTTGGCTCTGCTTCTAAACTAGTGCCCAAAGGGCCAGATTTGCATGCCTTAATTTTGGTGTCTCATTTAGACATCACAAACCAACTGTATGGCCTAACAGCATGATACGGAATTAAGCACATTGATTCTGTTTACAGTCAGTGGAGACACTTCCAAAGGGCAACACAAGTCACACAGTTCACAGTGGGAACCACCTTTAATGTGCTAGTAGGAAATTATAAGGATAGGGATGGGTCTGATTCTCTTTCATCCCCCACTCCCCCATTGAACTTAAGCAATTTGTGCAAGACGTATATATTGCTTATTCGGGCAAGAACACTCTGAGTACTTAGGTCTGTCCTGAGGGTAGGAAGGACGCTGAACACAGATCTGCAGCTTCCTCTGCAATGAGGATAACTAACTACCAGGATACTGTGCCAAACTGTGGGCACCAAAAAGAGTGCTGGCTGAGTTCTTCAACAATGTGTCTGTGGTCGCGGTGTTTAGTGTTGAAATTAGTCCTGTCTATGTGTGTGAGGTTTTCTCAAGCACGAAAAATGAGTCTTGCTCAGGTTGTCCAGCAGATTTCAGGTGTTCCTCCACTTTAGGTCTGAATCATGAAAGAGCATATGTAGTTGGGCGCCTAATTTTAGGGACTATGGGAATTTTATGGCCCAAAATATGGGCACTGGTTGAATTTATGCACCCCAGATTTAGGTGAAGTGGAGAATAAGCCTTCTTAAGTTCTCTGCTGTTCTTAGGAACCTTTTTGCCAAAGCAGGGCTTTGGAAGTCACCTTGAATATATCACCTTAGATGTAACATATATGTTACACATAGATGCATATATATGAATGTATTTATACAAACATATGTATGGTTACACCCTGTTTGTGAATGTAGCAAAAAATTCTTTCTGAAGGATACCAATAATTATCCTTAAAAATTTCTGAAATATTTTCGAATGACTTAAAAGACCTCAAAGAATATACTAGTGAAAATTTAATCGCATGTTCACACAAGTGCTACGATCCATCAGTTGGATGAGGTGGTAACTGCCTGAAGAAGTCTGTGCTTGGGAACTGAGATGACATATTCACATTACTTTACATGTTGTGCATACATCCCTAGAAGTAAACACAACACATTAGATCTTCAGTTAATTAGAAATACGAAGCTTTCCTTATTAGAGCAAAGCAATCGTATGCCCACTCCAGTACTCTGTCACCAATATAGATACTGCTGAGGAAAGCATAAAAGTGAGTGGGGTGAGTGTTGCCATCTGCTTATCAGTTTACACCCTAATTTTAAACTGCTTGATCGGGCACTTTAACTAAATGTATTGCAGTGGCTTGAGTTAAGCTCATTCTTGCAGTGCTTGCTGTTACTTGACATAAATGAAACATTGCCCTGATAGAAAATGATAGCTTATTGCTACAGTAAAGAGCAATATGCCCATCACAAGGTCTCATGATGGGGAGAAAGTTTTGTATATGTTATCACTGTACAGTAAGGGCAAGGGTAACTCATCACTCACAAAGAATATGATCCAGAATAATTAATCAATGTGAAATGTTTATAAATCTCATTTATGAAGAAAACCCATGAATACCAAGTTCAGAAGACTGTACCAGGCAGGGAATAATTAGGGTTAAAAATGCCAAGCATAGCATGGTTTAGGAAAAAAAAAAAAAAAGACTGAAACGTGTGGGTAAGGCAGCTCAGAGAGAACTGGGTTTTCTAACATAACCAGAAATACCACAATAGGAAAGGAGAGGATTAATCATCTTGGGATGAGGTCACATGGGTCATAGCTTTGCTAAGCTCATCTGTATTCTTTAGTAGTAAAAACTACTGCCTTGTCATAGGTTTCTCCACTGCAGCTTCACAGAGATGGGAGAAAGTTCTATGCTCCACAAAATACCTGCCAGTGTATAAAGGGACTGCTGAGTAACATCATGCTTTTAACGGAAAATTAAAGTATCTAGATTTCATTTGTTTGGATGCAATAGCTCAGAATTTTGTACTTTTCAATGTACTTTTCAATGAAAAAGCAAATATTTCTTTTAGACAGTACACAAATTTGTAGCAAATACACTACTAGAAGAATGTTTATCATCAGGTCCTTAACAATGAAAAAATCCTAGTGGACCAAAGATTCAATTACAATTAAGCTACTAATTAAAATAATCCCTTAAAAGAATTCTTTATAGATGTTCTAAAGCCTCTGTTCTAAACAGAAACTATAACTCAAGATCTCAATTTCCAAAGCATTTATAAAACCTTTTAAACTAAATTTAGGTTTGCAGAAGTAGGCTATATTTTGCACATCCCACAGCAGAAACGAGAGGCGTGATGCAAGGAGCGTAGACTTTCCAAAAGCTGCATTTAGAATCATCTACAAGTCACTTGGATGCTTGATTAGGCTGTTAATATGCTGTCTGGGCTTCCTAGGTCTGCACTTTGTACCTTTTGAGTCACTTTAGGAAACTTTTTTTTTTTTTTTTTTAAATCAGTCCTTTGCATCTTTCATCTTCATGATCTTGAAGGCTATAGACTGAGAGATTTGCTCTTTTTCAGCATGTCATCTCTTGTTTCTTTGCAAACTTTCCTATGCGTGGTGGTTGTGAGAGGTACATTTCAGAAAAACTGAAGACTTCTTACTATAGCACTGGGTTTCATCCTTCAGAAAAAAATATTCTACAGAAGAAGGAATGGATTTGGATAGCAGCATTAGACTGATAAAACAACTCCCAAACAACAGTTATGGCTGCTGCTTCCTAGTTTTGTTTTCCTTTTTCTCATAAAACTGCACCTTTTTCTCTCATTCTACAAGAACAGTATCTGTCTCCATTCTGGTTCACAAGCTGAAAACCGTTCAATAAATGTCATTCTATCGCCATTCTGTGTATCACTTTGGGATACAGGAACAGAGGCATAGCCAGCAACGACCTCTGGCAGTCCTTCAGGTCTGCTTGGAGAGCCTGCCCTGGAGTACACTATCCATTCCTCCACACCAGACCTCCAGAAGGGTATGGTCTAATTGGAGAAAGTCCTGGCAACAGCAACTGGGAATCATCATAATTGTAAGAAAACCTAAACCATGAAGAAAGGCTGAAAGCACTGAGCTTGTTTAGCCTAAAGAAAGCAGCCTGTAAGGAGGCATGACAACTGCCTTCAAGTACATAAAAAGCTTTTTGCAAGGAGGAAGAGAATGATCTGTTCTTGTCCATGGTGAACAGGAACGAACTTAAATTGCAGACAGACATATCAGCAGTTAGAAAAAAAATTTCTAACAGTAAACTTTCTTTCTACCTAGGGTACCAAAATTGCCTGAGGATGCCATCAAATTCATGTTGCTAGAGGTCTTTAAGTGCAAACCCAGAAGTGATACAATTGAGTCTGTCCTGTGGCAGGATGAAAAATGGCCTCTGTGGGTCCCTTTTTCCCATGATTTTCTATCATTTTAAAATATTTTCTCAGAGCACTTCAGTTTTTCACTCTGTTGCCTGTGTGGCAAGATACATTATTGATATGCTTTGGAAAATTTAATGTTCTGTGTTCATTATGACTGACAGGACTGATAACAGCTGTGGTACATTAGCATTGCAGCTGATGGCACAGATCAAGAATAAGAAAGAAACAAACTGAAAGGATCCAGGGACATTGACTGCTTTGGAGGCAACAGCAAAGAAGTATAGCTTAGCTGGGTGGAAAGTCACTCACTTTTCACTCACTTTTCACATTCTCACTTTTTAAAGTAAAATGAAGCATGAGAAAGCAGCTGCAATAAAATGGAAGCTAAAATGAAGCTTTGCTTCTATTTGGTGAATACGGACAAATGCCACTGAAGGAATGGAGTAACTGGCAGCCTTCCCTTCTGGACTAGAAAATGTCATCTCTGGAACATGAACAGGAATGTGAAAAACTTATAAGCTTCCCTGATTGGGGTTTCTATACAAAAGTTTCACATATCCCCAGCTAGGATCTGGGAAGTAGCTTGCATATCTGAATGCCATCGTGGTAATGAAGTACACTGCTGCCAAGCCATGTGGCGGGCTGCTTTTGTCCATTAGGAAATAAACTTATATGATGACTTCCAGTAACTCCCACTCAGGCACTGAAGAGTTTAAAGCCTTCAGATGAGACATGAAATTCTTGCAAAGGAAGGAGAAGAAGGAGAGAGCAAAGGGGAAGCAGGGCATTCTTTCTGGGTTGAAAGGAGGGGTTAAGGCACTATCAATCTTTCCAGTGGAGAAAAAGAGGGACAAATGTAACTCTCAGATTCTCACCGCTGTTAGTGACGACTTCTTAGCCAGCAATTGTCTCAGGGGTCACCAGCCTACCCCTACTGCCTGCTACCTGGTTTTCTGGTGAAAAAATTAGTTCTATCGGACTCTGAAACTTCTCCTCCAGCTCTTGTGCACATTCCTGTGCTATTTCCATTGGGGCATAGACAGACCTGCGCTCCATTTTAAAATGTCCTGGGGGCTAGCACCTACAACTGTTAATGTGCATCTGGAGGACCATCTGCCAATGCCTGCATGTGTGGTTCTATACCAGTAAGGAAAAAGGAGACACTAATAGAAATTATTAAAAAATAGCTAGCAAAAGAATTTATCAAAAGGCAGTAAATGTGGGCTCAAGTGTGTGAAAGCTTCCCTGTGAAGGGATGGCCAAGCAGGCACTCCTAGAGTGTCTCTAGTGCCTAGTGACTTTAAGCAAACAACATGACCCAGGAAGGCTAAAAGCGGACACAAGCCTTTGAAGTGAAAATGAATTGTAGGAAAGTATCATTCATGTGCACGGTTAAATTCCTCTAGTTCATCAAATCCTCTAAAAAAAAAATCAGGAGTAAAATCTCATGCCTCTGTGTGGTGCTGTCACATTGTACATTTTACAGACTTATGCAAACACAAGTCACTTCTTATTCTAAAGCCTTATCTTAAAGATCCAAACTTCAGTATGATAACATTGGCTGCATATTGACTAGTCACTTCTGATTACTGATTAAGCAGTAAAGGAGTAACTTGCTTTAATTTACTGCTATGTTTCCAGCTGTGATTTTTGTATACCAAATCATGCTAGGCACTAGGTAGTTGAAGAAGGAGAGACAAACTGCCTGGATGAGCTTATCTTCTCAAATTCAAAGTTTCAGATTTCATTGTTTTCACAATTTCACAATTTCAATTAAACTGCCATTTATTAGCTAGATTATTTCTTGATAAGATGCCTTTAAAATGCATTTTAACTTACATGTTAAATCAACTGTGATTAAAAACAATGAAAATAAAAATTTTTATGCTGTACCATGGGCAAAATGATTTGACAATCTTAGTCGGTTCCTAATAGACAAAACTTGGAACCACAAAAATTTCCATCATCATAACTTACCTTTTTGCCAGCTCCAGTGAAAACAATCAAGACCAGAATAAGCTTTGCTGTGTAAACTATCTAACCCTCTATTTCACAGCTGTGATTCCCTTCATGTCAGGGCTGTAATATTTTCTTAGTGTCATAGTAAGAAGATCCTCATTCATCCCTGTTTTATTACATACCTATTAGGACACTTAAGTGTTTGACATCATATTGCAACAGGGTACCTTTTCATGTACAAAAAAGACTCTCTATTTTTTTTAGCATATATAATTACAAGAAATGAAAAAATATTCCTTGAATACAGGTATGTGGGTAGAAGAGAAGTGGATGGCAGTTCAGTAACCCTTAAGCAGACATTTATGAAAGAAAAAGGTAAAAGGGAGTGTTCAGAGCACAGGAGAAGCAGCGTAAGAAAAAATAATCTTTTGTTGATTGAAACTATCAAAGATGTTCTGAGAAAAAACATTAGACTTTTTTTTGCAAAAATATTAATTGAAATCACAAAAAAAAAATCAAGCAGCTCTTACAATACGAATAATCTTGCACTTCTGAGGTGCCTTTCCATATGTGTACCTTAGCAGGTCGTATAAATGTGAATGAATTAAGTCTTAAAGCCCCTATGAAGTAAGCTAAGGAAGTGCTATTATTCCCACTTTACAGAAGAGGAAGCAGACATAAAGAAAGTAGGTGAAGCTATGCACTCAATTAACAGTAGCACAACCACTAAATGTTCCTGCTTCAACATTTTGCTTCTGTGTCCATAGACAACTCTACCTGTCAGGGGTAGCATGCAGTGTTAGGAGATGTGTCAGCAGTAATAACGTCAGGACAGGAGTCTGCACAGTTTAGTAGATAGTTTGGGAGATAACAACATCCCCAAAGAGAGAAAGGTCTATAGCAGAGCACAAGTTTAAAGGAAAAGAGACAGCTTTGAAGATGAATTCTGGAGAAGAAAATGAGAGGTGAGGGAAATCTAACAACATGAAAACGGACAAGGCAATGCACAACAGGAATTGCTGAAAGGCAGGAAGGGACAGTGGTAGGTACTCGCTGACTGAAGGATCCAGCAGAATAAGTCAAGAGATGGGCAGAGAAGGAATACAAGTGTTACAGGAAATTAAGACACAGCAAAAAAAATTTTTTACATCTTAAATTTGGGAGGAGAGAGAAAACAGAGATTATCAGAAGGATGACAGGAAGGGCTAGGAAATATATCTGTGAAATGATGAACTGTCAGTCTAAGGCATATCTTAAAAAAACTCTGAAATCAAATAATTGGATGAAGAGGTATCTCTAGTACTACTAGTACTGTTATTCAAAGCACTTGAAATAAATTTTAACATAAACCACCACCAATTTTGCTGATTTTTTTTTCCTTTACTGAGGATGCACTTTATGCTGTAGGATGTCAGAAGATAATTTAGTTGCTATTTGCACAGTACTAACAGCAAGCACAGTACTGGACGGAAGAAATATAGATTTGGAAAAAAAAATAATCACCATCTAGAGCACTCATTCACCACGAGTAAGACAGGTCCTTGTACCACAAGCCAAGAGGTCTGTACTGGGAGGAAGCTACTGCAAGATGGCTGTATTAGATAATTGTTGTGAGACGAAGTGGTAGGGGAAACGGGTGGAAGGAACAGATAAGGTGACATTGGTGAGACACATCTAAAGAACCACTGATTAAGATGACTAATAAAACATTAAAACAGAAAGTCAGATTGTGAGTGTGTCTGTAGTAACTAAAGTAGAGGGGGCAAACACTATGATTTGTAAAAAAGGTTGCGTAATTCTGCAGTCTCACAGCTTGCATTTTTTCCAATCTATTAAAGCTTTTTATGAAAAACCCTAGTATTTTAAAATAGACACCCCCCCCCTTTTATTCCATCCAGTTATCACAGGGAAAGTTCTCAGATGTGGGTAAATATTGAAATATTTAGGGCAAAAATGTCCTCCCAGGTGCATGTGGTACTCAGTAGCTTCAGGAAGAGCTGTGAATCTGCCTGTAAGAAACTAATCTGGCCTCAGAGGTTTCAAAAAACCATAAATACCTTCTATTTTTCACATGTAACTACCATGTACAAAAATCAGGGCTACTGCTGTTAAGGGGGATAAAAGGTGAATTTTATAATTTAGGAATAATCATACAATGTTGCAATCAAAACATTCTAAGCGGTCAAACCTTAACTCAGTGTTTCCAGACTGGGGTCCACTAAGGTCAGTTTTTGTTGCAAAGCTAGGTTTTATGCTTAGTGTTGCATATGAAGACAAACAGACTGTGGGGAGATTTAAAAGTTGAAACCAAAGAGACTGGGCAGTTAGCTATTGCTTTGTGCCACATTTGTGTCTGCTACACTAAATAAAAGTTTCACTTACGTTTCTGGCACTTTCTTCTTCGAAAGGAAATACAAGGCAGCAGCTGTAATTTTAATCAGCAAGAAACCAATACCCAAGCCAATCCAAATATCTGCAAAATCGGAGCAATCAAAGACACAAATAAGTAAAAGGAAACACTCAAAGAATGAATTGAAAGATATTTCTTTCTTGTCACAGACTCACCATTTTGAAGGAGACTTGAAGTTGGAGGCTGAAGAGGCTTAGCACTTATTTGGCAACGGTTTCCTTTCCATTCTTTTCCACATCTGTGAATAAAACAACAATTTTTGAAAAAGGGAGAAGCAAGGATCATAAACAGTGACAGGCACACAAGAAATGCAAATCCTTTTGAGCACTTTTGCCAGTGACTAAAGCTCACCCAGGAATCACAAAGGGCAACATCAAAGTTAAGAGAATGAAATGTAAGTGAGAAGTACACAAAACAAACCTAAGAGAGAGAAAAATAAAATAAAACAAAGTTCAAAGATTAGAATTGGCTGCCTTGTCCATGTTGCCATTGTATTATTCTCCCACAGCAAAAGAAATTTGACTAATTTCCCTGTTATCCCTCATGTCACAGTTAAATACATTTCTGAGCTGAAGATCTGGGACCCTAATGTAGAGACAGATACATGATTAGAGATGAGAAAGGTGTTTTTCTCTCCCTACTTAATCTGTCTCTCTTTTGTTTTTCTATTTTCCTGTAAAAATGACAGCCCTTCAACAAATGCCTCTTCAAAACCAAAGCACTACATTTGAGCTAACAACTGCAGCCGTGTCAAATTATTCTAAATTTGCTGTTTGGTTCAAATCCAGTCTTAATTTGAAGTAACCAAAATACCAACAATCTGACACAAGCTTTGATGTTTTACTTTACACTTGTTGCTTAACAGTTAATCACAGCCACCAAAAAAGTGTGTATCATTTCTCACTTTAATTTGTCTGGATTTAGCTTTTGGCTACTTGCTTTTATTGTGGCCTTCTCCATCAGAATGAAGGGACCTTGGAGACCCAGGTGAGGGCCGGCTGCCTCTGCTGAGACAGGTGCAGTTTGGAGCACCCCGTGCAGCCCTTCCAGGTACCCCAGGGAGCTTCAAAATGGCTGTAGGCACCTACGTTTACAAACCCTAAATGAAGACTAGTGTAAAGGGTTGTTAGAGGGATAGCTACATATTGACATCTAAGTTTCAGGCACCCCACCTGGTGAGCTGAATCCCACCCTGAGTGTCACACTGGAATGACTTCTACCGACTTTTCACTTATCTGCATGGCTGGCAGTTTATGAGCTTCATAAATTTTCAACTTTTTTTTAAAAAAGGAGCATCGGAAAGAAGTGGTGGTAGTAATCCAGTTTCAGTCCTACTAGTCGAATGAATAGGAAATTAGTTTCACTTCTCATTATTTCTCTCTTTAGAGTTTCACAAACTATTAATATGGGGTGGATTGTATATTGAGTTGCTTTCTCACTGTAACACCAACATTTTTTTCATAGTCACCAATTTTTATAAGGTAATTTCTGTTTTGTAATTGTGGTTTCCTCTCCTGCCCTTAAATGTATAACATGAAATCTCACATATACACAATTAAATCTTTATAATAGGGCTATTTTGTTTGAACATGTGAGAGAGAACTTCATGTTGTTTGTCATGGTTTAGCACATGGTATTGCCTATGTGCCTTAGCAGTTGCACACTGAGTTAACTGAGGCACTCCAGAGGGAGAGGAGTATTTCATTTTCCCAGAAAATGACTGAGAGTGGTGGATGTAGGGAGAGGAAGGGTAGGATGGCAGGAGCAGTAAGCATCTGTCTGGAGCCTCAGTGAAATTTAGGAGAATCCTGAAAGGATCAGGGCATGTCGGAAAGCAAATCTACATCCCAGTCGCAGACTTGACAGGAGGAAGGTCATTTCGCTAAAGACCAGAAGAGGCTGATGCAGGATTTGTTGCAACTCAGTGGACCATTGAAATATAGTGGGCAGAGAACGTGCTGGGAGGAAAGTATCAGCTCTACTCAAACACAGTGGGCAGAGAGAGATTTATTTAACCCATTTTACCCCACAGACCCAAGTTTTCTCTGGTTAAAGGGTTACCTTGTTCAAGGTTAGTAATTGGTATACTAATGAATCCTAGCTGTAGAGACTGGAGCCAGCAGCATATTCTGACATGCTCATTTTAAAGAAAAAGTGGCACAATTTCAGCTGACAGCTCTGGCTGAGCTGGAGACCCATTGTATTCAGTGACTGAAAATACCTGGTCCCTTCAGTCCTCCTTCTTCTTTAACATAGTACAAAAAATCATGTCATTCATAAGCTGTTCTTTTATGTGGACTGCTGATTTTATACAAATGTCAAATTGCAGTTGGGCTCATACCAAGCCCTGTGGATCCATGTAGAAACATTGCAGTCTGATGGTAATCACTCATCAAAATAATTTTCTGATTGCTCTCGATTGTATAATTTCCTTTCTCCCCCTTTGCCAGATTTTCTGTTGAGCTAGATATGCTTTTAACCAAAATTGCCCTCTTTCTTGTCACTGCAGAACTTACTTGACTGTAAAAGAAAGAATGAGAAAACAGATTTGCAGCTGTGCACAAGCACTACTCAGACATGGCAAAAGAGGTGCCATCTGCTGCTCTGGAGCCACCAGGGCATGGCTCACCTCAGAGCTGCGAAGAGGTAGTTCTCATAAAGCAGGTGTGTGTACTGGTAAGAGTATGGGAAAGTCCTGCTACCCAGAAATAACTAAATATATCTTCATATGCTATGTTTCCATGTATTGATGAAATATTTCCACATATTCATGCTGTGTTTGAATTATCAATAAAAAAGTTAAGCACCTTTTAATTATATAGATAACTAGTTTATCTTCTTGTATGTACATACAGGTTTTATAATCAACTACTAACTACCTTAGGTTTATTCCCCTCTCAATCTCTGAATCCCACCAGTATTGTTTTATGTTACATGACTGTGCTGGTTTTGGCTAGGATAGAGTTAATTTTATTCATAGTAGCTAGTATGAGGCTATGTTTTGGATTTGTGTTGGAAACAGTCTTGATAATACAGAGATGTTTTCCTTATTGCTGAGCGGTGCTTACACAGAGTCAAGGCCTTTTCTGCTTCTCATGCCACCCCACCAGTGAGTAGACTGGGGGTGCACAAGAATTTGGAGGGGATACAGCTGGGACAGCTGAACCCAGCTGACCAAAGGGATATTCCATACCATATGACGTCATGCTCAGCATACAAAGCTGGGGGAAGAAGAAGGAAGGGGGGGACGTTCGGAGTTATGGCGTTTTGTCTTCCCAAGTAACCATTACGTGTGATGGAGCCCTGCTTTCCTGGAGATGGCTGAACACCTGCCTGCCGATGGGAAGTGGTGAATGAATTCCTTGTTTTGCTTTGCTTGCGTGCATGGCTTTTGCTTTACTTATTAAACTGTCTTTGTCTCAATCCACGTGTTTTCTCACTTTTAGTCTTCCAATTCTCTCCCCCACCCCACTACGGGGGAGTGAGCGAGTGGCTGTGTGGTGCTTAGTTGCCACCTGGGGTTAAACCACGACAATGACACACGCCACTTAGGAATCTGATGTCAGGCTATCAACATGTGTAATTTTGGCCAGTGAAACGATTTTCCACTGTGCCCATCTAGGCTGTTACCAAAAGTGTCACCTTATAATACTGCCATTGCTTACGAAAAAAAAATTGGGTAAAAAATGGATTAAGATGGAGCAAAGATAGTATCTCTGAAACTTGGTAAGTTATTAAGACAAATTCAAAAGGAAATAGGTGGGAAAAAATATTGCAAAGCATGAAGCACAGGGACTATTTATCGGGAGAGGGAGGAGGCAAGGCAAAAAAGATGAAAATAGTAAAGATAACATAGCTAATCCTCAAGGACCAGGATGGAAAAGGAGTGCTAAACAACAAAAAACTTGAAGAGTGAGTATATCATTTGGTTAAGAACTCCTACTTGTATCTTCACACATTAATTTACTTGTTCATTTTTATCTTTGGCAGGAGAACTCAGCAATCATCCCTGCCACTGAGGTAAAATATAAGACTATGAGAAAAATCTGGGTTATAATTTGGATATTCATTCAACTCTTCCTAAGGTTTGGCTGTTCATTACTTACAAAATGCCATCTTCTCAAGTAAAAAAAACAAGAGAAAATAAGAGTTACAGCTAGCTGAGAAGCCTGTAACTTTCAGTGAGGCTGCAAGAAAAACATGGGAAAATTGTTGTGGTGGGTTGACCCTGGCTGGACACCAGGTGCCCACCAAAGCCGCTCTATCACTCCCCTCCTCAGCTGGACAGGGGAGAGAAAATATAAAGAAAGGCTCATGGGTCGAGATAAGGACAGGGAGATCACTCAGCAATTACTGTCATGGGCAAAACAGACTCGACTTGGGAAAAAAAATAATTTAATTTATTACCAGTCAAATCAGAGCAGGATAATGAGATATAAAACCAAATCTTAAAAACACCTTCCCCCCACCCCTCCCTTCTTCCCGGGCTCAGCTTTCCTCCCGATTTCTCTACCTCCTCCCCCCCATAGCAGCACAGGGGGATGGGGAATGGGGGTTTGGGTCAGTTCATCACACATTGTCTCTGCCACTCCTTCCTCCTCAGGGGGAGGACTCCTCACACTCTTCCCCTGCTCCAGCGTGGGGTCCCTCCCATGGGAGACAGTCCTCCACGAACTTCTCCAACGCGAGTCCTTCCCACGGGCTGCAGTTCTTCACAAACTGCTCCAGCATGGGTCCTCTCCACGGGGTGCAGTCCTTCAGGAACAGACTGCTCCAGCGTGGATCCCCCACGGGGTCACAAGTCCTGCCAGCAAACCTGCTCCAGCATGGGCTCCTCTCTCTCCACGGGTCCACAGGTCCTGCCAGGAGCCTGCTCCAGCACGGGCTTCCCACGGGGTCACAGCATCCTTCGGGCATCCACCTGCTCTGGCGTGGGGTCCTCCACGGGCTGCAGGTGGATAGCTGCTCCACCGTGGACCTCCATGGGCTGCAGGGGGACAGCCTGCCTCACCCTGGTCTTCCCCATGGGCTGCAGGGGAATCTCTGCTCTGGTGCCTGGAGCACCTCTTCCCCCTCCTTCTTCACTGATCTTGGGTGTCTGCTCTGCAGAGTTGTTTCTCTTACATATTCTCACTCCTCTCCCCGGCTGCAATTGCTGCTGTGCAGTAACTTTTTCCCCTTCTAATATGTTATCCCAGAGGCGCTACCACCGTCACTGGTGGGCTCGGCCTTGGCCAGCGGCGGGTCCATCTTGGAGCCGGCTGGCATTGGCTCTGTTGGACATAGGGGAAGCTTCTGGCATCTTCTCACAGAAGCTACCCCTGTAGCCCCCCCACTACCAAAACCTTGCCATGCAAACCCAAGAAAATTGTTTATTAACATCTTTGGCTCTCAGCTGATACAAGCACTGCCTCTGGCTTTTACTAAAGCCAAGCATTTCTGTGCCCAGAATAGGGGGAAACTTGTCTTAAATATCCAAAACAATCTTGTTTTATAGATGTCTTACAAGTTTTTGATCCTTTTATATCTATCCTCTGTAGAAACGCTAGCTGACTAGTGATAGCTGTGGTGGAGAAATCACTCTCTAACTTGAGAGGAGAGAATAGAATGAGATTTTTAATGGCACCAGTATCTGCCAGTAACTCAGATTAGAGAATATAACAGTTCTAGATCATGAACTTAAAATAAAATATAAATTATTCTAAACAAGCTACTCCAGTTATTTCACTCCATTGGAAAGCTGAGGGGTATTTTCAAAACAAATAAATATTTTGGGCATGGTCTTCTATAGGATAGTCAGAGGTTTTGATAAGAAATCCAGAAGACTGAGAAAATTTTACAGGTCTGAAATGTTATACCATGTCGTGGTTTAACCCCAGTCAGCAACTAAAGCACCATGCAGCCGCTCCCTCACTCCTCCCCGCTCCCAGTGGCATGGGGAGGAGAATCGGAAAAAAGGGTAAAACTCGTGGCTTGAGGTAGGAACGATTTAATAACCGAAGTAAAATCTAATCCTAACAATAATAATAATGAAATATATTAATAATAATAATAGTAATAATAATAATTGTAATGAAAAGGAATATAACAAAAAAAAAAAAGAAGAAGGAAAAAAGAAAAGAGGAAAAAAACCCAGTGATGCAGAATGCAATTGCTCGCTACCTGCTGACCGATGCCCCAGCAGAGATCTGCACCTCCCGGCCAACTCCCCTCAGTTCATATACTGAGCATGACATTCTATGGTATGGAATACCCCTTTGGCTAGTTCGGGTCAGCTGTCCTGGCTGTGCTCCCTCCCAGCTTCTTGCACACCTGCTTGCTGGCAGATCATAGGACACTGAAAAATCCTTAACTTAGGATAAGAATTACTTAGCAACAACTAAAACATCAGTGTGTTATCAACATTATTTTCCTACTAAATCCAAAAGACAGCACTGTACCAGCTACTAAGAAGAAAATTAACTCTATCCCAGCTGAAACCAGGATATACCACTATATATCATTTTATATTAAACAAAATCCAGAAACCATTGAAGGCCATAACCAACCAATCAAACAATTTTGGAAGCTATACAAAACTTATACAACAAAACACAGAACATATTGTCCTTAAGGAATGAGATACATGTACCTACTTCTCTGAGTCTGACTTTTTGCAGCCTTCTGCCTGTGCAGTCCTTTGCAACTGTGTGAGGTATGTGTTGAAATGATGTTGTTCTCATCTAGTGACATTTCGCATAGACTTTACACTCTGTCCAATGCATGTAGGACTAGGTGGTTGATAAAAAACCAGAAGTGTCCCTCTTTTCACCAAGGAATAAAATAAAAATATCAGGAAAAAAGATGGGAAAGGCAAGTTCCAAACCAAGCGTGGTATTAGTTCATAGTGTTTTTGAGGACATAGAAGAGGTTTCCTTAGCTGTTTATACTGAGGGCACAGAATACATATTCCTGTGCTTTTGCAGTCACAGCAATACAGTCTCAACCCCCAGACTTGGTCCTTTGCCTGTTACTGCAAAACTGTATCAGTGAATAACAGTAATAATACCAGGCAGCTTTATAGGAAATGAAGTCAAACTTAACCTTTCTACTGAGCAATCCTTGACACATGCAATCCTGAAGTGAACTTTAATTAATCTAACAGCTCCAGGTAGGTCAGAGCAGCCTGTGGTACGCACCCAAGAGGTGGCTCACTTGAAGTCCACTTAATGAAGGAGAACACTTTTAACTACCTACCCACTGCTGTGCATGGACTGTACTTACAGGGCTTTACTTTCCGTTGGGAGGCAGATAAGTTGCTTCTTCAAAGTCACTGTTAGCTTCCTCTCTGATGAGAGCAGCTGGAGATATGTAAATGCTGATATAGTGGAAGGACCTTACAGAGTGCAGATCAACCATGTCTTCTGAGCAATGTATTAAATCTTCATTAGCAGGGTAATGGGAGTTTTGAAGAGCTTCCTTAATAATCCTTTTCTGCTATTTTATTTTTAAGACAGACAACACTGAAAAGGCTCTGAATTTATCTCTTGAGCCATGAAGCTGATATTCCACATTATTTATGAACAATTAATTTCCTTGGACTAATTACATCTTGACTAATTAGCAGCACCACATTTTACATGAGTCTTAAGCTTATCTGAAATACAGAGATAGCCATTGCAATGCATTCAGACAGGAAGTTCCTCATAGTTGAAACAGGAGGAGCAGGAGAGAAAGACAGATGAAATAGCACTTTAATACTTCCATCCCAGTGCACATCCTAATCTATCCTGCCTGACAAAATGTCTTCTGCTACTAGCAAGTTCTTATGCGAAAGTCACCCTGGAAGGGAGAATGTTAACCCTCCAAATTTGTTTCTAGGATTTCCAACTCATTATTTCCTAATATAGATATTAGTAATGCAGAGGAATGAACTTAGCATTGCCTTTGTTGCTGCATTCTGTGCCTGCAGTTATGGCTTATCTCACTCAGAACAAAAAATAAAAACCAGACGAGGTGTCTGTTGTTTTTGATGTTCATTCAGGGCAGTTTTAATTTACAAGGACGTGTCTGACTGATACACTGCTGCATTTCAGAATATCAAACTTGGTGCTCTATTAAAGGTAGCATATGCAAAACTCAAAATAAATCATAGAATCATAGAATCATAGAATGGTTTGAATTGGAAGGGACCTTAAAGATCATCTAGTTCCAACCCCCCCTACCATGGGCAGGGACATCTTCCAATAGACCAGGTTGCTCAAAGCCCCATCCAACTGGGCCTTGAACACTTCCAGGGAGGGGGCACCCACAATTTCTCTGGGCAACCTGTTCCAGTGCCTCACCACCCTCACAGTGAAGAACTTCCTCCTTAGATCTAATCTAAATCTACCCTCTGTCAATTTAAAGCCATTACACCTTGTCCTATCGCTACATGCCCTTGTAAAAAGTCCCTCTCTGGTTTTCTTGTAGGCCCCCTTTAGGTACTGGAAGGCCGCTATAAATTCTCCCTGGAGCCTTCTCTTCTCCAGCCTGAACAACCCCAACTCTCTCAGCCTGTCTTCATAGGAGAGTTGTTCCAGCCCTCTGATCATTTTTGTGGCCCTCCTCTGGACCCGTTCCAACAGGTCCATATCTTTCTTATGTTCGGGGCCCCAGAGCTGAACACAGTAGTCTAGGTGGAATCTCACAAGAGCAGAGTAGAGGGGCAGAATCACCTACCTCGACCTGCTGGCCACACTTCTTTTGATGCAGCCCAGGATACAGTTGGCTTTCTGGGCTGCAAGTGCACATTGCCGGGTCATGTTAAGCTTCTCGTCAACGAACACCCCCAAGTCCTTCTCCTCAGGGCTGCTCTCAATCCATTCTCTGCCCAGCCTGTATTTGTGCTTGGGATTGCCCTGATCCATGTGCAGGACCTTGCACTTGGCCTTGTTGAACTTCATAAGGTTCACATGGGCCCACCTCTCAAGCCTGTCAAGGTCCCTCTGGATGGCATCCCTTCCCTGCAATGTGTCGACCGCACCACACAGCTTGGTGTTGTCAGCAAACTTGCTGAGGGTGCACTCAATCCTACTGTCCACGTCGCCGATAAAGATGTTAAACGCCAGTCCCAATACTGAGCCCTGAGTAACGCCACTCATCACTGGTCTCCACCTTATCATAGAATCATAGAATCGTTTGGGTTGGAAAAGACCCTTAAGATCATTGAATCCCACCATTAACCTAGCACTGCCAAGTCCACCATGAAACCATGTCCCTAAGTGCCACATCTACATGTCTTTTAAATACCTCCAAGGATGGTGACTCAACCACTTCCCTGGGCAGCCTGTTCCAATGCTTGACAACCCTTTCCGTGAAGAAATTTTTCCTAATATCCAATCTAAACCTCCCCTGGCACAACTTGAGGTCATTTCCTCTTGTCCTATTGCGTGTTACTTGGGAGAAGAGACCGACACCCACCTCGCTACAACCTCCTTTCAAGTAGTTGTAGAGAGCAATAAGGTCTCCCCTGAGCCTCCTTTTCCCCAGGCTAAACAACCCCAGTTCCCTCAGCTGCTCCTCATAAGACTTGCTCTCTAGACCCTTCCACCAGCTTTGTTGCCCTTCTGTGGACACACTCCAGCACCTCAATGTCTTTCTTGCAGTGAGGGGCCCAAAACTGAACACAGTATTCGAGGTGCGGCCTCACCAGTGCCAAGTACAGAGGGATGATCGCTTCCCTAGTCCTGCTGGCCACACTATTTCTGATACAAGCCAAGATGCTATTGGCCTTCTTGGCCACCTGGGCACACTGCTGGCTCATATTCAGCCTTCTGTCAACCAACACCCCCATGTCCTTTTCCCCCAGGCAGCTTTCCAGCCACTCTTCCCCAAGCCTGTAGCATTGCATGCCGTTGTTGTGACTCAAGTGCAGGACCCGGCACTTAGCCTTGTTGAACCTCATACCGTTGGCCTTGGCACATCGATCCAGCCTGTCCAGATGCCTCTGTAGAGCTTTCCTACCCTCAAGCAGTTCAACAGTCCCCCCCCGCAACTTGGTGTCATCTGCAAACTTACTGAGGGTGCACTTGATCCCCTCGTCTAGATCATTGGTAAAGGTATTAAACAGAACTGGCCCCAATACTGAGCCCTGGGGAACACCACTTGTGACCGGCTGCCAACTGGATTTAAATCCATTCACCACTACTCTTTGGGCCTGGCCATCCAGCCAGTTTTTTACCCAGCAAAGAGTACACGCATCCAAGCCATGAGCAGCCAATTTCTCCAGGAGAATGCTGTAGGAAATGATGTCAAAGGCTTTACTAAAGTCCAGGTAGACAACATCCACAGCCTTTCCCTCATCCACTACGTGGGTCCCCTTGTCATAGAAGGAGATCAGGTTAGTCAAGCAGGACCTGCCTTTCATAAACCCATGCTGACTGGGCCTGATCACCTGATTGTCCTGTACGTGCCGCGTGATGGTGCTCAAGATGATCTGCTCCATAACCTTCCCCGGCACTGAGGTCAGACGGACAGGCCTGTAGTTCCCTGGATCCTCCTTCCAGCCCTTCTTGTAGATGGGCGTCACATTGGCTAACTTCCAGACAACTGGGACCTCCCCAGTTAGCCAGGACTGCTGATAAATGATGGAAAGTGGCTTGCTGAGCACTTCTGCCAGCTCCCTTAGTACCCTTGGGTGGATCCCATCCAGCCCCATAGACTTGTGTGTGTCTAAGTGGTGTAGCAGGTCACTAACCATTTCCCCTTGGATTATTGGGGCTTCATTCGGCTCCCCATCCCTGTCTTTCAGCTCAGGGGGCTGGGTACCTGGAGAACAACTGGTTTTACTATTAAAGACCGAGGCAAAGAAGGCATTAAGTACCTCAGCCTTTTCCTCATCCTTTGTCACTATGTTTTCCCTTGCATCCAATAAAGGATGGAGATTCTCCTTAGCCTTCCTTTTGTTGCTAATATATTTATAGAAACATTTTTTATTGTCTTTTACAGCAGTAGCCAGATTACGTTCTAGTTGGGTTTTGGCCCTTCTAACTTTCTCCCTGCATAACCTCATCCTTGTAGTCCTCCTGAGTTGCCTGCCCCTTCTTCCAAAGGTCATAAACTCTCCTTTTTTTCCTGAGTTCCAGCCAAAGCTCTCTGTTCAGCCATCCCGGTCTTCCCCACTGGCTTCTCTTTCAGCACATGGGGATAGCCTGCTCCTGTGCCTTTAAGATTTCCCTCTTGAAAAATGTCCAGCCTTCCTGGACTCCTTTGCCCTTCAGGACTGCCTCCCAAGGGACACTGTCAACCAGGCTCCTAAACAGGCCAGAGTCTGCCCTCTGTAAGTCCAAAGTAACAGTTCTGCTGACTCCCCTCCTTACTTCTCTGAGAATCGAAAACTATCATTTCGTGATTGCTATGCCCAAGACAGCCTCCAACCATCACATCACCCACAAGTCCTTCTCTCTTCACAAATAACAGGGCCAGCGGGGTACCTTCCCTAGTTGGCTCACTCACCATCTGTGTCAGGAAGTTATCTTCCACACACTCCAGGAACCTCCTAGACTGTTTCCTCTCTGCTGTATTGTATTTCCAGCAGACATCTGGTAAGTTGAAGTCCCCCATGAGAACAAGGGCTAGTGATTGTGAGACTTCTCCCAGCTGCTTATAGAATATTTCGTCTGCCTCTTCATCCTGGTTGGGTGGTCTGTAACAGACTCCCACCATGATATCTGCTTTGTTGGCCTTCCCTCTGATTCTTACCCATAAACACTCAACCCTATTGTCACTGTCATTAAGCTCTAGACAATCAAAACACTCCCTAACATACAGGGCTACCCCAACACCTCTCCTTCCTTGCCTATCCCTTCTGAAGAGTTTATAGCCATCCATTGCAGCACTCCAGTTGTGTGAGTCATCCTACCATGTTTCTGTGATAGCAACTATGTCATAGTCTTCCTGCTGCACAATGGCTTCCAGCTCCTCCTGTTTGTTGCCCATGCTGTGTGCATTGGTGTAGATGCATTTCAGTTGGGCTATTGATCCCGCCACCTTTTTGGGGGGAGAAGCCCTAATTCCTACATGACCATGCTCAGGCGCTTCTGTGGTTTCTAACACATCAATAACCCTCGTGTCTTTGCTGCCGCATGGATCTCCATCCCCTACCTCCACTGAGACAGCAGACCAATGGACCTCGCTAGCACACTGTCCCTCAAACATTGGTGTGCTGCCCCCAGGCTTGTCTCTAGTGAGCCTGGTTTTATCCCTTTCTCCCTTTAAATCTAGTTTAAAGCTCTCTCAGTGAGCCCTGCTAACTCCTGTGCAAAGATCCTTTTCCCCCTTTAAGACAGGTGTATTCTGTCTGTTGCCAGCAGGCCTGGTGTTGTGTAAACCGACCCATGATCAAAAACCCCCAAATTCTGCCGTTGACACCAGGCTCGGAGCGAGGTATTGATCTGCTGGCTCTTCCTCTTTCTTCCCTCATCATTCCCTGCAACTGGAAGGATAGAAGAGAACACTACTTGCGCTCCTGATCCCTTAACCAGTCTCCCAAGGCCCTGAAGAGTCTCTTGACTGCCCTCGGACTTCTTGTTGCAACTTCATCACTGCCTATCTGAAAAATCATTAATGGATAATAATCTGAGGGCCATACCAGGGTAGGAAGCTTTCTTTTCACATCTTTAATCCAGACCCCAGGGAGGCAGCAGACTTCCCTAAGAAGTGGGTCCAGTCTGCATATTGGGCCCTCTGTTCCCTTCAGAAGGGAGTCTCCTATGACAATGACTCATCTTTTTTTCTGTATGGAAGCAGTTTTGATGCAGAATGTAGGCCGACTTAACCTCAGCGACACCGCCAAGCTAGATGAACCATCGTCCTCATTGTTTGGTTCCACTTGCAGAGCCTCATATCTATTATGCAAGGGCACGTGGGAAGGTGGGGTAGTCACAGAGGAGACGTGCCTGCTGCGCTGGGCAGGAACTTGTTGCTATTGCCCCCTATCCCTTAAGTCACTGTGTTCAGCCAGGCAGAGAGAGGATAGGGAATCCTGCGTATCATGCATCCTGTCTGCCTGTTGGGCCTGTCCCAGGGAAGGTAGGGTGCCATTCCAATAGTCTATCTCTCTCTCGCACTCCCTGATGCTCCTCAACCCACTCACCTCCTCCCGAAGCTCTGTCACTAAGCGGAGGAGTTCCTTTACCTGGGTGCACCTCCCACAGGTGTGCTCACTACTGCCCTCCGATACTGGCATAAGAGCAGGGCACACCCTGCAGCCTGACACCTGGGTGGCAGCATGTTCCCACCGGAGCTCTGTCTGGGCAGCTGTGGCAGTCGTGGTGGGTGCAGAGCTTAGAGAGGCCACGGCTTTCTGCCGGGTGGATACCATTGCTCCCTGGTTGAGCTGGCAGGGCTTCAGTGCCCTTCCCGCACACCCTTCTGTGCAAAGTGCCACGCAAACTGTTGCGCCATGCCCTTGCTGACATGCCACGCCCTGTTTGCCCGCCCTGGTCGCTACCACTCCCCAGGGGCTTCTTTTATACATGTAGGGGGGCTTGGCCGCCATTGCTCCTGGCCCCGCCCAGGTCCCATCAGCCGCTGTCGCTGTCGCACGAGCTGTGGGCTCCTGGCAGCTCTCTCAGCTCCCCCTGAGGTTCCCCTGGTTCGGGAAATCCCCCTGTGCGCCTCCCTAGAGCGCTCTGCTGTGGATTGTGCCAGCACTGGAGCCGCTTGCCTTGGCGACTGCAGATGCAGTTATGTACTTGATTGCTCATTTTCCTCCTAGCATCTGATTCCTTACTTGTGCAGTTATTTTCTCCAGTCTGAGATAGATAAACTCTATCACTCTAATTCATCAGTATTATATATGGCTCTGGGGTAGGGGCAAATGACAAGAGAAGAGCTTTGCAGTAGGGAATCAAGTCCATGACCTCCAAGAACAAGCGTGAACACAGCTCCTCATTAACTTGGAAAGAAAAAGTTCCAACAAGCTGTATTTTCAAGGAAGACTTTGATGCATGTGGAAAATTGAATGCTGAAATCTTTTGGGTTTGGGTTTTTTTTCCTTTCCTTTTTTTCTTTTTTTCCCCAACAGCAGTAATTACTAATGCTTCGTAATGACTAGGGTTGTTCAATATAAAGCAGTGTTCTGCATTTTCATTTTTCAAAGTTGTTAGCTTTTATCAATATACTGTATTGGTTTCACTTTTCTCAAGAGCCCTCATGTTTTATGCTGAACCTGATAAAAGGTTAAAAAAAATATTAAATCATATGTGATGTTAATCTAGCAGCATTCAGAACATTAAATACTGAATATCCATTCAGCATCTCCTCTGCACTTCTTCAGATTTAATAATTTAAGTGTCAATCTTGTTTATGTTAAAAAGATTTGCATTAAAAGGCAGACTGAACATTAAGAAAATGTCCTGAAATGTTGATCATCTTTTGTAATCATGGAAATGCCTACAGAATTTTTATTTTTACTTATTTATTTAAATCTACAGAGGTGTGTAAAAGGAATTGCTCAACAAGGAATGGAGACAAAACAGAAAAATTAGCTGCTAGATAAACAGTGACCAAAGCTGCTTCTGCCCACAGAAATGTCATATGTAGATGGGAGTGAGGTACACCTAGCGTGTGATAAATGTAAAAACAGCACTAATTTCTGTCTACAAGTGTCCATAACATAGCTCACTCAGTTACTGACAGAAAACAATTAGCAAATGGGAAGTACATTCGTACTTGTGGGAGTGCTCGCTGTCATTCTCACCAATACCTCTTGGCCAAAGTACACCTTTTCTCTGCTGAGAGGAACATCTGCTTTTCTTATTTTTATCTGAAACATTCATCATAGAGAAAATCTAATCTGCTGTATCATGGGTACATTCAGAATGACCAACTGTTAGTCAGCTAACAGTTTAGTGTGCATGGTATTAGTAGTATGTAAATTAAGGCAGTAATATGTGGATGACTAGCTATATTTTCCTGTGAGTATGACTGTACACTTTATAGTATCCTTTAGAGACTGTACTTAGTTATGAATCTGCCACAAAGCACCAAGCCAGTATCTTCTGTGTGAACCCAGATTTGCCATTGCTATGTTTATAATACTTTTACTATGTTTATAATACATTACACGGGGGTCATTACACATGAGTGCTGACATTATTCAGGAGCTGTGCCATACCTATTGAAGTGCAGACTACTCCAGGATTGGTGACAGAGGATACAGGGGGAAAAACCCCCACCAACCCACAACTTAGTTCTTTGCAGAAAACAGAGATTTTAGATCCCTCTGCTATATCAGTGTAGAAGTTTCTCTGCTCACTGGCCTTTGCAATCAGTCTTAAGCAAAATAAGCTTCACTAGACACTTATGAGTATGATGAAAACAGCAACTCCTCATTCCATTATGGGAAAAAAGTAACCTCTACTTCAGCAAAGTAGTTATCCATTTGCACTCTAGCTATTATTAACAATGTACTCGAAAAAAAATCATACTCTCTGATTAGTCTTTATTGCTGAATCAAAGTATACAAAATTCCAATAGTGAATGTTGCGTGAGTGGCCTTAGAAGATATTATACTTATGGTGAATGTAACCTGTTGCCTGCTGACTGTAGCTGGAATTAGGACCCACATTATTACATTCATGGTTAAGCTCACAGATGTGGGACAAGGAGAAACCTCTCTTGGAAAAGACAGGTGAAGTGGATGGTAACCTTGAATGTCAAGAAGCTGTAGCATGTAGATAAGGGCACATTAACCCACTGGGAGAGAGTCAGATGTTCTCTGAAACACTGTGTGCAGTTCTGATCATTCCTGTTCAGGAAGATGGAACAAGGCAGAGGAGGACTACTAAGGTAAGCAGAAAAATAGAAAGTCTGTCTCACAAGAGGATTCCAAAAGAGTTCAGCTTGTTTAGTCTACTGAAGCAAAAGCTGAAGGACACATGGTTTTTCTCTAGAAACACTTTGGAGGATAAATAACAGAGGTATTGAGGGACTTTTTAGGTTAATGGAGGATACTGGCACAAGCACAAATGGGTATAAACTGGCTATTAATAAATTTATGAGGAAATTATTAGAAAGTATCCAAACAGAAGAGCAAGGCTCTTATCCTTCCTCCATTTCTCATAGCATGTTGCTTCAGAAGAGTCAGCTAGTATCCTCTGTACTTGGTACCACGTACTCCAAAGATACTCAGATCCTGGAAACTCCCAGTAACACAGCAAGGTAGAGAGGAATATACAAGCCAAGAATTCCCCACAATTGGTCATAAAAGAAAGCTAAATAAACTTCTGAATAGAATTATATGATGTGACTGTGTGTACTAACAAGGGCCTGGATTTGAGAACCCAGATATAGCTTCTGTTCTGAAAACTGCTAAAATTCATAACTGGCAAATACAAAAGAATCAACATGAGGCAGAGTAATATGAGATATAAACAGATTCTAAAAGAAATGTAAGTTCTCTGAGAAAAGACCTATGCATCCTCATAGATTATTCAGTGAAAGTAACTGCTCACTTTGTATCATAAAAGCATGCACTATGCATAAAGAGTAAGATAGAAGACATTAGAGATTACAGTGATTAAAATCATGTGGCAGAAACTGAAATGATCAGTTTTAATTTATACAGAAGATGAGTGGGAGCAGATATGCTGAAGGTAAACAAAATGATATATGGTAAATGGAAGAAAAATTGTGTGTTGCTGTCTATCCTCTGGAACATTCAATCAAACTGAAAGGAAATACATCTTAAACTAATAATAAGGAAGCTATTTGTCACATAGTGCTTAACTGACCTGGGGGGGTCCTTGCCGTAGCAAGTTTTAGAAGCCAAGAACTTAATGATATGTGCTAGAGAGAGCTCCTTAAAACAGAGAATGAAACTCTTTAGAGATTGCAGAGCTTAAAGTGCTAACTGATGGCAATTTGGAAGAAAATTCATATATTGGCATCATCATTTTCCACAAGTATCTTCCGGTTTCTTTGCTCCCAGGGTGTGCTGGGAGCTGCTCCCAGGTCCCCAGCATGACACACTGTGATTACTCATTGCTCTTATAGCCACAATGAGAGGTTCTAATTACAGCCTGTGTTGAATAAGAAAAGGTAACCGTTAGAAGGAAGGACTCAGACAGTGTATCTAATTGCTTTTTGTATAGATACACAATGAAACTATGGTGACCAATTTTAAAGGTTTAGAGTGGGACTTAATTTTTCTGACATTAACCACCTGAAAAGGGAGGTATCTAGAGACAGTCCGGACAAGCTTAGACTATATGAAATAGAGACAAATCCTCATCTGGATCCTTTACCATTGGTTATAACAGTGTCACGATGACTAGTTCAGATTAGATAGGTGCATTTAGCTGTTACACAGCTAGGCAAGAGGAAGAACACTTTAATCCTTGCTGTTAAATGTTTAAACAGAAAACAAGCAGCGTCTGATGTTAGAGTAGGAGACGAGGGTGAGCTTTGTATCAAGGACAGCTTGCAAATGACATCCTGTTAGGTCCAGGCAAACCATTTATTTAAGGGGGAAGGATAAATACTATCTCTAGCTTCAGTTGTTTTAAATAGAGATGATTGGAAAATTTCAGAGCAAATATTTCTTCACTGAAATTAGTTGACACATGAAAAACCTTATATATCACAGATAAATTGAATTTAAATTTTAAAGAAATTCTGTCAGAGTCTGAAACCTGCCTGATCTCCTGCTTGATTTCTTGTCTGGCTCCTACCCTAAAAACCTTAGAACAAACCCAGATTTTGAAGTTACTCTGCTGAGAATTACACTGATTTGAAAAACAAATCACTTGATGGCTTCACTAAAATTCTTCCTGTTTCAGACCGATGTGATAGTCTTGTACATGACAGATTTTTTTCCAGTGTATTTTATCCTATCTTAAGGAAATGCCGACCTATATGGAAATTACTTGCTGTGTCATTTGCTTTTGTGTCTTTACTCTTCAATGAAATAGGCCCCAGCAGAATTCATTGAGGGTTGGTATGTGGTGTGCACTCTATTTTATGGCACAGATTCATTCAGCTACAGCAATGAAGCAGAAGTATGTGCTCACAGCAGACGGTCAGACCTGAAATTCACCATTTCAAACAATTACACTGTTTTTATGCTACCTTTTCCCACCTTCTTAAATAATAGTTTTCTGGTAACAGATTTTCCACTATCATAAAATAATGGTTAAAAGCCCCAGCGGGACAAATCACGAAGCTACTCCTGGCACTGAAGAAAGGATATGGTGCTAGATTCAGTGGGGAAATGACTATTCACTTAGCTAACCATTAAACAAAATAAAGGTCTTAAGATTTCTTCCATTAAAAAAAAAAAATAAAATGGAATTTTCTCTAGGGCAAAACCAGTATTTCAACCCAAATTTATTTAAAGGTCAAACCACCAGAAAGGGTATTGTTTAATTCTAACTGATGCTGACATGAGACATTCACACAGCAGAAAAAGAAACAGCTTGAAACAACGTAGTAGGTACATTGATCACTGTCCACTGGAGATCAGAGTTCAAATTGCAACTGGGTCCTGAGTTTCAGCCCACTGCTTTTGAGTCTGGAGCTGTGCTTTGTAATAAGTGACCATCAGGATAAATAACCTTGCCCATAAAAAACTCTTGTCATTTTAAACTTGGATAAAGCAGTGAAAATTAGTCATTTTGTGAACTAGAATTAAAAGATGGGATACTGGGAGCGCAGGGCTGGCACCTTGCTGACTGAGGGAGGTTTGGTACAGGTACTCCAAGTGATACACCTAGCACAGAGAGCATTCCACTAGTGAGAAAAGGGACTTATCTCCATTTTCTCTTACTCTAAGGAACCTAGGAGATTGAAGTAAGACAAATTACCATTTACAACATGAAGTGAACCTACTCAAGAAGTCTGTATCAGTACAGCGGTATCTGAACTGTTGAAGCAAAGTGAAAAAGTTCACTGAAGACATACACCCTAGCTTAAATCAGCTTACAGTAAAGAACCAGTGCTTTATGCCAGTCTGCCTGTCCATCTTGTTTCCCAGTTCTTTTTTTTTTTTTGTCCAATCTTACATGCCTTTCTTTCTTTGCCCCTCTTGTGTTTCTCTTTCTTCTATTCTTTCTCTCCCTGCCTTTTGCTATTTGTGGAACATGCACTTGGAGCTGATGCTTGATTTGCTCTTGAAGAACACTCCAAGAAGGGGAAGAACATAGAGAGAAAGAGAGCAAGGAGAGAAAGAGACAGAAGCATAAATCTCTAAAAACCACTTTTTACATGTTTGTGTCTCAGATATAGCCCCTAGCTGCAACTTCTAGAGGACTAAATAAAGATTAAGGAAAGATCTGACAGAAAGCCTGACCGTGCAGCTGTATTGACAGCTGGTAGCAAAATTCTTTTGCTTTCAGAAATGGCACTGATTTCATATTTAGGCAAAATTAAGAAATAATGCAATAAAGTATAGAAGAGACATCTAGTTTTAAGGTAGACCCGTTAATTTCACAGAAAAAAGCTTTTTGCTTAAATGACAGTTCTGTTGATAGAACAGACGTGGTTACATATCAGTAGAAAACCTAATAAAAGATCTGAATATATTTACAGTGGCTGGATTTTTCCACAGAGACCTTCCTTTTCTTGCTTTGTTTTTGCTAGATTGTGGGTTTGTTTTTTGGGGGGTGGAAATTTTTGTTTTGGTTTGGTTTTTACTGTTTGCTCTCATTGCCTTTATTCAGACTGTAACTACTACATACTCACTAGTTCGTTGTCTGCACTATAACTAGTTAGGTAAGAAATAATACGTATTTATTGCAAAATCAGTTCACATATCTGCTTTTCACTGCTGTTTACCCTCTGAATAGCTTTCATATGGATGAATCTGCAAAGTCCAGGTGAAATTAAACAGTTATTTAAAAAGCTTGAGCAATGGAGGGGTTTTGTCTGTATTAAAACACACATTTGGCACAAATAAAAAAAAAGTCATAAAATTATTTTCTTTCCTTTCCTGCTGCCCCTTTCCAACATTGGTCTAGTCTTTTTATCAGCTGAAATGGTCTGCATTAACCAGAGCCTGCCGACACAGGGCATTGCTCCTGGCAGGTGGATTGTAGTATATATTGGAGATTATAAATCATTTTGTCATTCTCAGACAGTCGTAAATTTATCTGCCTACATGGCAGACAACACTGTACAATAACATCTAATGCTGCTGCTTCTCAACATTGTACAAGCTAGGTGCACAAGTACAGGCTAAAATTACATCAACAGAAATATATTCTTTAAAACTTTTCACGTGTATTTTAAATGTATGTCTATAAGAAACAAACAAACAAAAAAGCCACAAAACTTCTCTTTTGCTTACCCTCCATGTAATACAGAGACAGTGATTTACACTCCGTTTGAATCACTCATCCCCCAGAAAAGGCTTAAGTTCTGCAATAAGTTCTACACGTGCCAATGTGGTCCATGGAAAAGAATAATGCTAGGATGTTGTCTCTGCATAAATTGCACAGTCCTCTTCTGATATTAGAGATGAATTTCACAGAAGCTTGGGGAATTCACTCTCTAGTTTCTTGCTAACAAGTTAAATTTATGAAATCTTCAGAGCAATGACCTTTAAACAATTTATGAGAACCTAAGACACTTTAGATGCAATAAAAATAATTTCATCACAACCTTTCTCCCAGCTCCACATTCTGTTAGTGTTGTTATGGTTACAGAGTCAAGACTTGAGAATTTAGGAGAGGCTGGAATTAAGGATTCCCATGCAATTTCAATTCAAACCCTCATGCATGCGTGTTCAGGCACCGTGTTTAATTGGAAGACCACAAACTCCCCCTGCACCTCCCTCCCAAATCAAAAAATTTAATTCTGGTATTCAGTGCTTAGCTTTGCAACAAGATTATTATCATGGCATACAGCAGAGGTAATTCACTATACCTAATAAAAACCAGAAAGAACCTATTGTTATTATGAATAGTTAAATCATCTTTTCTGTCATCAGCATTCAAATCTTCAAACTTCAGCACTTAATACTACTCTATTAGTTGACAGGAAAAGAAATTTGAACTCCAAGTATATTCTTGAAACTTTTATTGAGGAGAATAGATAGCTCTAAATCTGGCTTATTTGCCTAAATTCGATAGAAGAGCTTATTTCAACTGTTATACTTGGCACTTTGGTAAAGCAAAATCTTTCCCATGGTCTTTAGTGCGCCACATATTGTTAATAATATATGGTGAGCTGCGGCTAATGATAGAAGAATTTCTAACAGCATTCCAGCATCCATTCAATAAAGTCTTTTCTTGGTTGCAGCCAAGGAATATGCAGTACAGATGAAGAACAGGGAACTATTCCCCTGATGTTAATGTTGCTGTGCAATGAATCACTGTACTTGTACAATTCAGAGCAGCCTTTATGCTCCTTTAACGTGTACCACCAGGCAGAACAAAAACCTAGTTAACCTGCATTGCTGGTCAACAGCCCTAACAGACAGAGGTAGCATCCAAAAATCTGTGAGGTCAAAGAATCCTTTCTGTGTTCTGTTTTTCTACTAATGATTTTATGTCAACAGTTGGGATAAGATGGCAGGGAGCCATGACAAACATTCTGTATTAATAAAGGACAGATTTACATTTTGTAAAGGCACAGGACCAAGACTTCTCTATAAGCTGAAGTCAGCTTTTATATAGCTGAAAAACTGATTTCATTAACCCACTTCTCTAAACGCAAGGACATTGCAATTTTTCATCTGTTTGGAATAAAAACTGTAATTTTTTTCTGCATGGTTCCTGGCAGATGATTTTTTTTACTACTTTTGAAACAGTCTGTTACAAAGCTGGTACAATGCCCTGCCTTTATTCTTCCACATCAAATAACTGAAAATCAAGATAAGATATCTTAATTTCACAAATCTTTTCAAAGAATTAGAGTAAGAAATGTACCACATTACTGCACATCAATTACTTGTTTACATTTATAGTAAATAAATTTATAATATATTATATCAAAACATGACATTCTGAAATGTGTTCTCAAATATGACCTGAGTTAGCCAACTCTGTAATGTGCAAAAGGAGGCTGAACTTATTTGCACATGACAGTTTTCTGTCTTTTGAATGAGATTAGACATTGATAGGATGTTTTCTAATTTCTTTTTCTAGTCTTTCTTACTAGAAGGATTTTCTCTTAGTGGTTCTTTTGAATCTGTTAATGTAAAAACAAGAATAACCCGAAGTTTTATCCGCATATGCACAGAGCCATGAAAATAGTGACAGGCTAATGCAAGGCTAGCTTGTTGGCCATTTTGCCATTTTATCACAGGACATCCGATGCTTGTTTTTCATATTGAAAATTTGAGAATCTCAGCCTGTTTCTTTCCAGATATAAATATGTAGATAGATTGCACAGTTTTTTTCAACTTTATGTTAAGTTCCTTTAATCAGTGTGATTAGCTTTAGTTGAACCCTCTGATGGAGAAAGCAGGTTGCTCTTTTCCTGGGAAACTACTGAGCAGCTGGAGAAGAGCTGGGGAGGAGAGTGGAGACCATACATGAAATCAGGCTTGGCAGGACAGGGAGACACAGCACAGAGATGCCAGCCTGCGGCTTATGTAAAAAAGACTGAGAAACAACTGAAAGGAGAGAGAGAGACAGGCCCTCAGAGCCAAGGGGATGCTTCCTCAGAACTAGAGGAGAAGGAGCAGAGCTTGTGGCCACTGAGAAATTGTCCAAGTTAACTGCAACAAGCTGGGAAGCGAGGACACATCTGTGAGGACAAGTAGGCAAGGGAAGACCTGTGAGTACATGCTTTTATTTCTACTCTACTATCCCTAGTCACACTGAATTTTCTTGATTTAAATAGTATTCTAATTCAGATTCCAGTAAAAGCTGACTTTTAGTTTAAAAGCCTTTTTGTGTTCAGTCTGGGCACATCCACTTTTAAGACAGAGCATGTCGTAAGTACATCTTACGGGATCAAAAAATAACACAACAATATTATTAGGAAAAAAAAGCCAAATTTTTTTTTTCTTGGCCTGGGTTTGACCTTAGGGTAGGTCATAAAATATTGCAACCTTGGCAGCCACAGAACTAGAGCCTCCTTTTTGGGTCCCCATCTTGTGGGTGTGACGATATGGTAAAACTTCCAGTAAAAACCACTGGCCCAGGTAGTAGCTGCATCTGTAGGTGTTTTCCCACACACAAGTACAAGAGGAGACATGCAGCTGCTGGGAAGTGGCAGGAGCCTGAGCCTGCCCCTGCTCGGCTGAAAATGGGACAAGCCACAGGAAAACATCCTGCATGATTGATAGGCTTTGTGAGCCAATGGTTGGGACTTTCTTTTGTAAATATTTTTTTAAAAGGTATACACACTCTTCAGCTCCAAATTATACTACAAGTGATAAAAATTCACATTTTCTTTATTCTCTCAATTATCTCTTTATTGAAGAATTTAATGTCTTGAAATATTGGATTATATATAATGCTGATTATTAGCAATTTTAATAAAAAGATGTTTTGCTAAGAGTGGATTTAATAATGCCTAGTTTCCTATGTGTTCATGTCCATTCATACTCTCAATAACATCACTTTTCTCATGTCCTCATGATTTCCAGTCCAGTCCAGAGCTGTATCTTGCTGAATGGCACAAGATGTATCTTGACGAACGGACACACTTCTAGTGCAAGCAGCTGCCAGCATACACTGTGGCATGGACAATCAGTGCCCAGAATTTTTGGTGATTCCTTTCCTTCCTTCCCTCCTTCCCTCCTTCCCTCCTTCCTTCCTTCCTTCGTCCTTCCATCCCTCCCTCCCTCCCTCCCTCCCTCCCTTCTTCCCTCCTTCCTTCCCTCCTTCCTTCCTTCCCTCCTTCATCCTTCCCTCCCTCCCTCCCTCCCTCCCTTCCCTCTTTCCCTTCCCTGCAAATTACTTGTGAAAAATCTTGTAGTCAGGCTCGCCCCAGAGGAAATGGAAAGGAAAAACAATGTCTATTTTCTTCTCTTAGCTCTTACACACTAAGGAACAATACTAACCAGGCTGGGAGAAAACAATATTTTGCCAGTATCTACACCTCTGTCATCTTATTGTCGTTAATGTGCTATGTTCAACTTTTAATTTTTAGCTCTTCAGGCAGTCTACCTCCACCTCTATCATTGACGTTGCCCTGTTTCAGTTATTAACTAAACACATCCCTCTCTTAGTTAAAGGTCTTACAAATGTTTTCAGATCAGTCAGAGCTCCACCAGTTTAGAAACACATCTACATATCCTCACAAGAGAGATTTCACTCCTACGCTGCCTGATCCTTGCATCTCCTTCCAGATTCCTCATCCTACCTGAGCTTAACTGAGCAAGATGAGTACAGAGGACTCAGCTCTCTGCTCAGGCTGACCTGATGAAAGGTTAAATTAACTGACTTGTAGGACAGTGAAAAACTTCCATTTGAGAGTAAAAGTTATTTGGAATGGATGAGAGAACAAATTTTGGCTCAGGCCTCAAGCATACACATGATGAGGCCCCCACTGCCGGCCCCCCCCGCCCAGCTTTTTAATGAACTCTAAAATGACTGGACAGAATAGAAAGCCAAAAACTGAACTCTACTCTTAAATACATTAAAATAAAAAATGTCTAATTATTTGTTTCTCACCCGCTTGTAATAATTAAGAATTCTAAGTGGCGGTACTTAAGGAACAACATTTTGGGATGCTGCACATCAATTCTCAAAGTTTGGTTCATAAATATATTTGTAATACTTTAAGGACATATAGATGTTCTCTTTTAAGCAGTTAAAGCTATGGAAGACTTCTATTACAAGGAATTCAATTCAGGATCTTTTGCTCAAATATCCAGGAGAGAAAGGAATGTTTATAATCCTCTTTTGTATTCAAAGACTTACTTTGAAGGTCAGCAGTTAGATGGGGATATAATCACAAACATTGGAGCAGTTAGGATTTCTGAAGATGGAGAAGTAATAGTGCTGTCCATCCATAACAGGTTGCAGATTATAATCTTTTCTGAGCCTCTTTGCTTGATTTGGTTTGGAATTCCAACAAAAAAGTACCTTTCCTGATATTTTATATTTTGGACAGATGGTAAATACCACAAGAATAGTTTGTAGGATATTTCTACAGAGGATCTTACTAAGAAAAAGAAGTGAGGAAGCAAAGCAAACTTATCAACCAAAAACAAAATAATGAGTTCTAAATACAAATGAAAAATAATACCCGTGTCACTGGTTTCACATAATAGATGCTTGGCTGGTATTACTTTAGAAAAAAGACATTTCATGCTGGATCTGAAGAAACCTCAATATCAAGAAATTAAGACTACAACAAAAAAAGACTATAACAAAGAATAAAACCAGATCGGCTATGTTAAGAGTCATGAGAAAAACCCTAGAATTTTAGAAATGGGAAATCCTTTCATAAGAATTATAAAAATTATTCTTTGAATATTCAAAAATGACAACTGCCAATCAAACACAGAACATGTACTTGAAGGACTGGGCTTTGTCACAAACTTCAAATCAGAGGATGAAAAAAATCAAGGTCAAGTCCTGTCTTTAAGTAGTTTTATACAGTTCAATACCATGATGAAATTGTTTCATTGTTCAGCAGACCAGCACCTTATTTCTGGTCACTTAAAAGTTTAACTCTGTGAAGGACTGTTTAACAACAAATTCAAAATTAGAAGGAAAAATGAAGTCCAGGGTTTCATTAAAAACAGTATCTTCAAGTCTAACACAAAACCAGTTAAACCAAAGTTCTATTTCAAAGTAATTCCTTTTGGTAAGACATGAACAAAATCCTGCCCAATTTATGGAGTGAATGTTAGTGTAAGGTTGGCTTGCTTTTTCACTTTACACTTCCAGATGGAGATAAGAACATTTACATCAGCTGAAGAATTGGTTCAGTTATTACTGTGATGTTACTTACTACTATGACTTTCTTTTAGTTCTCAGGAATTAAGCTAGAAATACAAAACCTATGGGGCCAAAGTGTTGACAAGAGTGGAAACAGGATATGTTGCAGGCATGTACAAATTGTAGAACTTGTATGAACATCAGTGCAAACTGAAGGATCTACTCAGTTTTGTAGATGCACGGGTACGTGACTTGCGAGGAAAAACAACTACAAATGAGGGTTCTTCCAGGAAAATGGCTGCTTCAGCCTCCAGTGAGCACTGCGAGCGGTGTGGCCGACAGAGGGGAAGGGCTGATCTTACTCCTGATTCTATGAAAAGGAATTCTAATCCGTTTTTACAAGTGAGTGGAGAATCCTATGACCAGGACTAGAGGGGCCCTGCCTCCAGCCAGGTGGAGGAGAGGGACAACCGGGTTTACTGGACTGTGTGGATTCGATGGCCTGGCACATCAGATCCACAGGAGTATAAAGCTCTAGTAGATACCGGTGCACAGTGTATTCTAATGCCATCAAGTTATAAAGGGGCAGAACCCATCTGTATTTCTGGTGTGACAGGGGGATCTCAACAGCTAACTGTATTGGAGGCTGAAATAAGCCTCACTGGGAATGAGTGGCAGAAACACCCCATTGTGACTGGCCCAGAGGCCCCATGCATCCTTGGCATAGATTATCTCAGGAGAGGGTATTTTAAGGACCCAAAGGGGTATCGGTGGGCTTTTGGTATAGCTGCCTTGGAGACAGAGGGAATTGAACAGTTGTCCACCTTACCCGGTCTCTCTGAGGACCCTTCGGTTGTGGGGTTGCTGAGGGTCGAAGAACAACAGGTGCCGATCGCTACCACAACGGTGCACTGGCGGCAATATCGCACCAACCGAGACTCCCTGATTCCCATCCATACGCTGATTCATCGACTGGAGAGCCAAGGAGTGATCAGCAGGACTCGCTCACCCTTTAACAGCCCCATACGACCAGTGCGAAAGTCTAATGGAGAATGGAGACTAAGAGTAGACTATTGTGGCCTGAATGAAGTACGCCACCGCTGAGTGCTGCTGTGCCAGACATGTTAGAACTTCAATATGAACTGGAGTCAAAGGCAGCCAAGTGGTATGCCACAATTGATATTGCTAATGCATTTTTCTCAATCCCTTTGGCAGCAGAGTGCCGGCCACAGTTTGCTTTCACTTGGAGGGGCATCCAGTACACCTGGAATCGACCGCCCCAGGGGTGGAAACACAGTCCCACCATTTGCCATGGACTAATCCAAAATACACTGGAAAAAGGTGGAGCTCCAGAACACCTGCAATACATTGATGACATCATCGTATGGGGCAACACAGCAGAAGAAGTTTTCAAGAAAGGGGAGAAAATAATCCAAATCCTTCTGAAAGCCGGTTTTGCCATAAAACAAAGTAAGGTGAAGGGACCCGCACAGGAGATTCAGCTTTTAGGAATAAAATGGCAAGATGGACGTCATCATATCCCAATGGATGTGATCAACAAAATAGCAGCTATGTCTCCACCAACTAGGAAACAGGAAACGCAAGCTTTCTTAGGCGTTGTAGGTTTTTGGAGAATGCATATTCCAAATTATAGTCTGATTGTAAACCCTCTCTATCAAGTGACCTGGAAGAGGAACAATTTTAAATGGGGCCCTGAGCAACAACAAGCCTTTGAACAGATTAAACGGGAGATAGTTCATGCAGTAGCCCTTGGGCCAGTCCGGGCAGGACCAGATGTTAAAAATGTGCTCTACACCGCAGCCGGGGAGAATGGCCCTACCTGGAGTCTCTGGCAGAAAGCACCTGGGGAGACCCGAGGTCGACCCCTAGGGTTTTGGAGTCGGGGATATTGAGGATCTGAGGCCCGCTATACTCCAACTGAAAAGGAGATATTAGCAGCATATGAAGGAATTCGAGCTGCTTCAGAAGTGGTTGGTACTGAAACACAGCTCCTATTAGCACCCCGACTGCCAGTACTAGGCTGGATGTTCAAAGGGAAGGTCCCTTGTACACATCATGCAACTGATACTACATGGAGTAAGTGGGTTGCATTGATCACACAACGAAGTTGAATAGGAAATCCCAGTCACCCAGGAATTTTGGAGGTGATCACGGACTGGCCAGAAGGCAAAGATTTTGGAATATCACCAGAGGAGGAGGTAACGCATGCTGAAGAGGCCCCACTGTATAATAAACTGCCAGAAAATGAGATGCAACATGCCCTGTTCACTGATGGGTCCTGTTGCATTGTAGGAAAACATCGAAGATGGAAGGCGGCTGTATGGAGTCCTATACGACAAGTTGCAGAAACTGCAGAAGGAGAGGGTGAATCGATTCAGTTTGCAGAGGTGAAAGCCATCCAGCTGGCTCTAGACATTGCTGAACAAGAAAAATGGCCAATACTTTATCTCTATACTGACTCATGGATAGTGGCAAATGCTCTGTGGGGGTGGTTGCAGCAATGGAAGCAGAGTAACTGGCAACGCAGAGGTAAACCCATCTGGGCTGCCACATTGTGGCAAGATATTGCTGCCCGGCTAGAGAGCCTGGTTGTGAAAGTACGTCATGCCCACGTACCTAAGAGTCGGGCCACTGAAGAACATCAAAACAATCAACAGGTAGACAAGGCTGCTAGGATTGAAGTAGCTCAGGTAGATCTGGACTGGCAGCATAAGGGTGAATTATTTCTGGCTCGGTGGGCCCATGACACCTCAGGTCATCAAGGAAGAGATGCAACATATAGATGGGCTCGTGATCGAGGGGTGGACCTGACCATGGACACTATCGCACAGGTTATCCATGAATGTGAAACATGCGCTGCAATTAGAGCAAGCTGAGTGGTTAAAGCCTCTTTGGTATGGGGGACGATGGCTGAAATATAAATATGGGGAGGCCTGGCAGATTGACTATATCACACTCCCACGAACCCGCCGAGGCAAGCGCTATGTGCTTACAATGGTGGAAGCAACCACCGGCTGGCTGGAAACATATCCTGTGGCCCATGCCACCACCCGGAACACTATCCTGGGCCTTGAGAAGCAAATCTTATGGTGACATGGAACCCCAGAAAGAAGTGAGTCAGACAATGGGACTCATTTCCGGAACAATCTTATAGACACCTGGGCCAAAGAGCACAGCATTGAGTGGGTGTATCACATCCCCTATCATGCACCAGCCTCTGGGAAAATCGAGCAATACAATGGATTGTTACAGACTACATTGAGAGCAATGGGTGGTGAGACCTTCAAACATTGGGATACACATCTAGCAAAGGCCACCTGGTTAGTCAACGCTAGAGGATCTGCCAATCAGGCTGGCCCCGCCCAATCAGAACTTTTACGTACTGTAGAAGGGGATAAAGTCCCTGTAGTGCACATAAAAAATATGCTAGGAAAAACAGTTTGGGTTACTCCTGCCTCAGGCAAAGGCAAAACCATTCATGGGATTGCTTTTGCTCAAGGAGCTGGGTGCACTTGGTGGGTGATGCGGAAGGATGGGGAAGTCCGATGTGTGCCTCAAGGGGATTTGATTTTAGGTGAGAACAGCCAATAGATTAAATTGTATTATGTTAATTGCTATATAACCCTGCCACTGTATGTCATCATTATTATAATTGTCATGTGCTATATTAATGGTATTACAGTAAGAATTACTTAGATTAATGAAGAATGAACTTTGACAAAACTGAGTGAAGTGCAGTAGTGATGGAACCAGGACTGACTGCAGCATGCAACCATCCGACACCACACACCATCTTCCTGCTGTGCCCAACGTCACCTGCCTGCCACATCACACCGAAGCCCAATCCTGTTCTGCCGACTGAGCTGACTTTGCATCATCCCTCCTGCCCAGACAGACTGTTACGATAGATGGAGCTCAAAGTCATGGACTGAATGAACTCAACAGACATTTGATAGAGATGGCCCATAGATCGCGGGAATGATATCTATATGTATATATTAAAAGACAGGAAAAGTGATGGTGATTAATTGAAAATGTATCAGAAAGTGTGGGATCTGGGCATAACGTAAATGGTATAGAATAAGGGGTGGATATTGTCCTGGTTTCGGCTGGGACAGATTTAACTTTCTTTTTAGTAGCTGGTACAGTGCTGTGTTTTGGATTTAGTGTGAGAATGATGCTGATAACACTCTGAGGTTTTAGTTGTTGCTAAGTAGCGCTTCTCTTAAGCCAAGGACTTTTCAGTTTCTCATGTTCTGCCAGCAAGCAGGTGTGCAAGAAGCTGGGAGGGAGCAGAGATCTGGCAGCTGACCCGAACTAGCCAAAGGGGTATTCCATACCATGGAATGTCATGCCCAGTATATAAACAGGGGGAGTTGGCTGGGAGGCATGGATCATGGCTCGGGAACTAACTGGGCATCGGTCAGCAGGTGGTGAGCAATTGCATTGTGCATCACTGTTTTTTTTTCCTCCCCCCCTTCCTTTTTTTGTTATATTCCTTTTCATTACTATTATTATTATATTTCATTATTACTATTGTTAGTATTATATTTTACTTTAGTTATTAAACTGTTCTTACCTCAACCCATGAGTTTTACTTTTTTTTCCTTTGCTTTCCTCCTCCTCACCCCACTGGGAGGGGGAGGGGGAAACGGCTGCGTGGTGCTTAGTTGCTGACTGGGGTTAAACCGCGACAACTGAGTGCTGAATTTTGGTTTTTATTTCACCATTGAAATGTTGCTAGTATCTCAGACTATCCTCAGTCTTTTCTTGAAGGGTTAAGGGTTAACGTGAGATCAACACTTGGTGTTCATGCACTTGGTGTTCTTGTGAATAACCCTTTATATGAATTTATTTACCTTTGAGGTTAATTACTTTTTCCTGAGCATTTAATGCTGCTTTGGTGCTTGTCCCTAAGCAGTTCCGTTCCAGCTCTTCTTTTATTTCTTCTCAAGAAAGAGACTTTGAGAACTTACTTTCCATGAGGATTCAATAAAAACAGCCTTCCTGTTGCTCTGGTCACCCACACAGCAAAAAGGAAGTTAAACTGTTTGCTGACATATCTCTTATGGTTTGGGTCTGAGCCTTTGCTCTTGAGCCTGCTGCCAGAAGTTTGACTTGCACAGACAATACTTTGTGGGTGGTGACTTCACTGAGAATCAAGAGCCAAGAATTGGAGAAATGTCCTGTATGCCATATCTGTGGTGATTAGGAAAGCATTACTGGATCCACACTTTTAAAGTTACAGCAGATGTGCTTATTTTGTGGTAACCATGCAGTGGAAGAAAGCCATTCTCTGGCCCCTAAACCCCAGCTTAGCTAATCATAAGGAAGGTTAGCAAATGCACTATTTTTCTCATGACATTTCATAAACACAGGGTTTCAAAATGAATGTGGATGGAAAGGCCAATAATCCTTCCATCCCTTGTGATCTGCATAGAATTGTGGTTTGCCTGAACTGGCTGAAAGCTCAGGGTAATTATTTGGAAAGATTGGCACTGTTTAGAGAGCTATCATATCTGTGTCAGTTCCTATCTTACCCCTGCATTCTTTGGAAAATACAGATGAATCTTGATACCTTCATTGCTACAGACATGTAAGGTCTGTACTAGATCCACATGTGGAATTTCTGTTAATATCATTGATATTTCTCTACAAGGAATTTAGTTCGCAGTCAGCTCTAAGGAAGCAGCAATGGACACATAAACCAACATTTACATAGAACTGAGCAGAAATTAAAGATGTGGAGATATTGATGGCTGTTTAGCCTAAGAATATCTGATTTACTCCTGCATATACTATGTGACATTATGAACACAAAGCTAAAAGCCTCAGTGAAAGTTGAGCAGTGATTCCAGGTAGAATAAGCCATTCCAGTTTTGCTTTAGTACATTACTGAAAATAATCTTTACTGAATATTCTTAACTAGAGTCTGCTACTTCTTACTAAAGTCCAGCAGAGTTTATTCATCAAACTGTTACATACATCTATCACTGCCTTACTCTGACACTAGTCTTCCAGAAGCCTCAGTAACATTAAAAAGAAATAACAAAAGTGTGCTGTTTATTAATTTGGTTTTCAACTTTTTGAAATAAGCACATAAGAAAATCTAAGTGTTCTGCAAGAACTCATATTATGTTTCCACATTTTTACAACAGTATTGTTTTTTTCAGAAACTGTTTTACAGGCTTCTTTTACTATTGCAGTTCCTGTGTTTGTTATTATATCCGGGTCCCATTTCATCAAGACAAACAAAACTCCAAAGAGTCCCTCTCATGAAGAGCTTGAAACAAACACACCAAAAGGGCTGGAGGAGAGGGAGCACTGTTATAAGCTCATTAATGATGAAGAAGTAAGTCACAGAGAGGAAAAGGGTGAACTTTATTAATACGTAAGCGATATTGCATCAAAAAGCCTCTTGAAAGTAGGTAGGATATGGGCTTTTAGATTGCTTGTGTGATTTGGAAGAACTTATATTAGGGGAGCTGCACATGCTGAGCTCAGAAATCCTCAATTCCAGACTTGTACTTTATTCTCAGGACTAGTTTTATACCCTCACAGAAGCAGAATGAATGGATGTGCACAGTAAGTGCTCAGTTGCTCAAGCACTTTTGTCTGTGCCTGAGATTTGGCCTTAGAATTTTTACTTCAAATATTTGTTTTTTAAAGGTCCAGCCATCTTTCCTGCCAGGCTTCAGAAATCTGTGCCTGAAACTGCTGCTTGAACCGCCCTAAAAATAACAACAGCAAAAAAAAAAAAAAAAAAAATTCCATGTGGGTTCTTTGTTGCAGAAGAGTGAAATTAGTCATGAGGAATGCACACAGACTGGCACTCCTCTGAGTACTTAGCTTCAATAATTTTTTAAACCACTAAAACAAAATGCGGTTTACAATTTTTCTGTGCTTCCTGTTTCACTGATGTTACACCAGAATATGAGCCACAGATAAGAGTCTTCTGACAACTTTTGTATTTTGGTAACATTAGAAGGGAGACTGTTTTGGGATACTGGGTGGAAATAGTTTGTAATGACGACACACTTGATTCACAAGAAGAAAAATTTTTTTTTGGATATTGAAAAAGTACTCCATCTCCTGAGAACCTCTTCCCTTCATCATGTAACATATACACGTTCCTGATGTGTTTGTACAGTGATAGCCCAGACTTATACTGAGAACAGTGAATCTTGACTGGATACTTCCTTAAAATTTATAACCAAAAAAACCCCAGAAAGGTACAATCTAAGAATGAAGACAAGAATTCTTCCTTTCTAAATATTGCAGAGATTTTGGCTAGGTCAGACAGGATATTTTCCCTCAAAAATAACTTTGTAGACCCTTTTCTGACTAGACAACTTTTTGCAGAGTATTTTGTTGAAATTTCTGCTTTTCACCAGAAAACTTTAAAGTGTTTGTTATTCTAGTGAAAAAACAATTCATTATCTTGAGAATCTGAGCAAAAATAACACTATTCTCATTTTCATTAACATGTCCTTGAGGGGGGGGGAGATGAAAGGAGAAAAAAGGATCAATCTTCTAACTAATTTTTAATTCCATTGTGTAACATTTAGCAAAGTCTAAGCAAATTAGAATTTACAGAATTAGGATAAAATCTGCCTGTCTATTTAAGAAATATTATTATATCACTTGTATCCTATAAACTGCATGCAAACGGAAAAAGATACATATGAATGTGTTTAGCCCATGGCATTAACAAAGTTTTTGGTTGGTTTTTTTGTTTGTTTGTTTTTTTTTTTTTTTTTTTCTCCAAAGACCTTATGAAGTATAAATTATTCTTGAGCCAGCCTGAAAAAGGGGAAAGTTTTCATTTTGATTACCATTGCAGCACATGTGTGCTTCTGAAATATCAGCAGAGCTTTGAATGCTGTAGTCTAGCCTGCCTTTACAAAAGAATTTTACATTTCACTGCTGTGCATTTTTGGGGAATACTTGTACATTTTTCAGTTATATGAAAAAATATTCAAATAAAAATGGCCTTGAAAATTTACCAAAGCATTTGTTCCAGCTTTTGCATGCCAATAACAGCTGTGAGGACTTCATACTAGCGGAACAAAATAGAATATTAAAAAAGAAAACTAGAGACTGAAGATGAAAAACTTGTAAAAGAAGCTCAAATGTCAAAGGCAAGATTATTGTACTATACTTTGATTCTCTGGATTTATAGGGAAAACATATGTCTAATTCCTTCCTGTGCTTATTCCTTGTTTCATGCACATTTACAATGAAGTTATTTTGAAAGATATCTGCTTTCTGTTCAGTAAGTATAAAGAGTTTTGTCAAATTCTGCTCTAAATTTTGACAAGGGTGCAGAGACCTGTTAAAACATAGACAATCTATTGCTATTGCTGTGCGCTGGGTAGGGGACAGGTTATACTGTCCATATTACAGCCTGGATTAGCATCCAGTATTTGAAACATATTCAAATTACACTTGCTAAATGAGGCATGATAGATGGAGTGGGAATAAATTCTGAAGGCTTTGAAAGCAGGGTCAATAATTAACATTTGATGTAATAAGAAAGAGGGAACAGAGATGCAAAAAGAAGAATAATATGGTCAAAGCAATGGTCAGAAGAATCCTTTCTGCAGCTGCTTTCTGAGGAACATCAGCCTAAAAACCTTGCAGTCATCCAAGCAAGGAAGGACAATGCGGCGGTAATGGAGATGCATGATGATGACAGCTTGGGCAAGAACTTTTGTTATTTGTGACAGGTAAGAACACATCTTAAAATGAAAAATCGAAAAAAAATATGCAAGGTACAGACACAACCTGCCTGTAGGTATTAGGGGAAGTTCAGAGTGTAGAATTGTAGAGTAGCTCAGGATGATTAAGGAAAAGTTTTTCTGGAGGACTTTTTCACAAGACTAAAACTCAAGTGACAATGACCTTGCAGTGGGTATAGGCTGCATAGACAAAGCTGGTGATTAGATCTTCACCATCTTTTCCATATATACAATGGTTCTGCCATATAAAACACATGTATAGAGAGAAATAAAATACCATAACATCCATTGTTGGGGTCACATTATGACAGCTATGAAAGTCTTACTTTGGCCTTACTGTATGATATGTTTTAATGACAATGTAAATAAATGTATAGTTTTAGAAAGCTAAGAAAGATCAATTTGATAATTTGTCAACTTCTATATTATATTTAAATACACAATTGTGTTGTATATTCCCATCTTGAAATGTGATGCTCATAGTTCTGTAGCAGTATGATTTTTGTAGGTCAGAATAAAGCATCAGGTATATCAACAACTTCTGTGTTTACAGTGACTTGTGTCTTGCTGTCTGTAGTAAAAGCATGCTGAAAAGTATTCTAAAGGCACAAAGTGTTAGAAAGATAGCTGTAGAAGCATTATATATAGATAGATATAAAAGCTAAATTAAGTATACTTACTACACTGGTATAATCTGGTTTATGTTATTGGTTACACAGCTGTATGCGCATTTTTAGCTTTCCTCTACTATATGATGATCCATCAGAAAAAAATTCTTAGCTACTTACGTTAAGTAAAACATTCTCAGTCTGTGGCTTTTTGCTGATCTTATTACAAAAAACATACTGATAGACTTTATTGATAGCATAAGGGAAGCAGCCCTGACAAATGGAGAAAAATTTGCTAAGATACCTATTAAAACACTAGAACTATAATAATGAATAGCTGTTGAGTAACCTCAAAATGCGTTCTGCTAAATCGCCTCACCTTCACCTCTAGAAGCAAAAGTGATGGGAAGATAATCTCTGTGGATTTCTATGACTATGTAAACACAATATTTTCCACACACTAAAATATCAAACAAGTTTTAGGAGATCTTTCTTCCATTTTCCTAAGTCCCAAACAAATTTCACATTAATAAAGTATTAATTTACAGAAGGGATAAAGAAAAGCAAAGCAAATAAAAGCTTTTTTCCCACCTGTTGAAGGCTGTTAATAACGGATGGTTAAAAAACTCCTGATGGCCAATTTTTTAATGTTTTTTTTAATAGACTACAATACAAATGAAACCATGCACTTTAATTCACCTGATAAAAATCAGTGGTTTGCAAAAGAGTACCTAAAATCTGAAAATAAAGTTACCAGAGGAGAATTAACTATTTATAAACTAGAATTCTGCTCTGTGAAAAACAAGCATGAGGATATTCAGCTCTGTGTAGCACTGCTTAAAAAATGTTTGGTTCAGCTCCTAGCCATGCAAAGCTGCACTATCAGTAGCTTGTGTAGGAAACTCAAGCGTGCAAGGACTGCATAATACAGGCTCCATTTAACTATAGGTAATCATCTTGTTAGCTTCATTTTACAACCCTAAGCAATTTTTTTTTATTTGCACAACTTTTGCCACCAAACTCAGTTGAGCAGGCATTTCATCAGTGGAAAATACAATAGTTAATAAAGACGAATGGCAAAAGGATTAAAGTACAAAATTGAAAAGTTCTAAGTGGAAACAAGGAAACTCATGAAGCAATAAAAATAATTTTCTGGTATTCTAAGTTAATGACCCAGAGTTTAAACACATTTAATGTTAGAATTTAGACAATCCTTCCTGTATAATCTCACCTAGCACTTACATTAAAGAAGCCATTGTCACATATCATTGGCTCCAATACTGGTTTCTTTTCTTTTCCAACAAAGACACTTGTCAAGGATTAGCCTAGGTGCAATGCGTGTATTTATACACAGTTGATACCCAAAATTCATCCAAGAAATTTATACAGCTTCCAAGGTGCTCTAAGTACATACAGAACTAGAGATAAAAACGGAGAAGCCAGTTTGGGCTCGTTAACAATCCTTTCTCACTGACCACAGAGAGAATCACCACAGTTTTGGCTTCCATGTGGCTGCACAGAAGGTGAGTTAAGGCACGGTTTCGTTCAGCATAGCTAGGAAGCCATGTGATAATTTGTTATCTAGTCTGCTGATACAAAAGCACACATACCGTAAATAAACAAAGACTAAGATAAAATATCACGTGTCCTGGTCAATTAGTTTTCTCATGCACAGGGAAATAATTCATTTAAATCCAAACCTATCTCACCTCCACCATTTAAAAACAAACAAGCAAAATCTCAACCTCCTGCAGTTTACTGAATTCTGAAGCCTAGCTTGATGACTGGCGTTGTATCGGTTTTGTGTGGCAAGGTTTTGGTAGCGGGGGGGCTACAGGGGTGGCTTCTGTGAGAAGCTGCTAGAAACTTCCCCTGTGTCCCATAGAGCCAATGCCAGCCGGCTCCAAGACGGACCCGCCACTGGCCAAGGCCGAGCCCATCAGCGACGGTGGTAGCACCTCTGGGATCACATATTTAAGAAAGGGAAAAAAACCTGCGGAATTGCAGCCAGAGAGAGGCGTGACAATATGTAAGAGAAACAACTCTGCAGACGCCAAGGTCAGTGAAGAAGGAGGGGGAGGAGGTGCTGCAGGCACCGGAGCAGAGATTCCCCTGCAGCCTGTGGGGAAGACCATGGTGAGGCAGGCTGTCCCCCTGCAGCCCATGGAGGTCCACGGTGGAGCAGATATCCACCTGCAGCCCATGAAGGACCCCACACCAGAGCAGGTGGATGCCCGAAGGATGCTGTGACCCCATGGGAAGCTCATGCTGGAGCAGGCTCCTGGCAGGACCTGTGGACCCATGGCCCCGTGGAGAGAGGAGCCCACACTGAAGCAGGTTTGCTGGCAGGACTTGTGACCCTGTGGGGGACCCACGCTGGAGCAGTCTGTTCCTGAAGGACTGCACCCCATGGATGGGACCCATGCTGGAGCAGTTTGTGAAGAACTGCAGCCCATGGGAAGGACTCATGTTGGAGAAGTTCATGGAGGACTGTCTCCCATGGGAGGGACCCCATGCTGGAGCAGGGGAAGAGTGTGAGGAGTCCTCCCCCTGAGGAGGAAGGAGCGGCAGAGACAACATGTGGTGAACTGACTGCAACCCCAATTCCCCGTCCTCCTGTGCCACTGGTGGGGAGGAGGTAGAGAATTTGGGAGTAAAGTTAAGCCCGGGAAGAAGGGAGGGGTGGGGGGAAGGTATTTTTAAGATTTGGCTTTGTTTCTCATTATCCTACTCTGATTTGATTGGTAATCAATTAAACTAATTTCTCCAAGTCGAGTCTGTTTTGCCTGTGACAATAATTGGTGAGTGATCCGTCCCTGTCCTTATCTCGACCCATGAGCCTTTCATTTTATTTTTCTCTCCCCTGTCCAGTTGAGGAGGGGGAGTGATAGAGCGGCTTTGGTGGGCACCTGGCATCCAGCCAGGTTCCACATACCACAGATGTTTATTCCTGCTGTAACTCTGGTGTTGAGATCCATACTGTAACTCTTGCATGAACCACATTAACTTGACAGACTTTAAAGGATATTTCAAAGTTCACATATATCTTACAATCCAATATATATTTTTAAAAGAAAAATATTTCTGTACATTGAAAATGTGACTTGCAGACCAGATGCAGACAAAATTATTTTAGCTTAAATGTATATGTACTTTTTCCCTAAAGGACATACAAAAGTCTGTGTGGGAATAGCACATAGTTACTGCTTCCCGCTTAGAAATGTAGCCTAGTAGCTCATTAGAGCAATTGCAAACATGAAAAGATCCTTCCAAGCGTTGAGAAAAATCCTCTATGTTTGTATGTGTGTTTAAAATTAAAATGCATGGAGCTTTCCAGATCAGTCAACACTGCAAAAGCTGGCAAGAAAAGTTCAAAAGTTCTTAATTTAGCAGAATTTGCTGCTTTTAGGCAATCCCTTAGCCACCTAGCAACAGCACAAAGGGTATAATTCTTGGAGACTTAAATTCACACTGGCTGAACAAGAGGGAAAATTGCAAATGTGCAAGATAGCTTGAGGACATTATGACACCAGGGTGTCTAGTGGGTCAGACTGAGTAGGCCACATATCAGGATGTAGTTAGTACAGAATAGAAGATGTATGTCTTTCCTACACAACTTACACAATAACGCAGATTCTCAAATACAGATCTCCACCATCCCCATCTTTCCTGCCATCCTCAGCACAGGACTATCTACATCACAATCTTTCTCACTGTAGTGCAAGTTCAAAACTCTTATCAATATGCTTGATGGTATATATGTTTTCCAAAAGTCTTCCTTACAACTTTTATAATACATTTTGTATTGTATTAGATATACCCAACCAGTAGCCTCTGGGTACCTCTTACAGAGAGGGCTCTAGTGGTGAGCTGATTCTTGAGAATGAAGTTTTGATATGCGGACATGCAGATGTAATCTTCGGGTATGAGAATACTGGTTTTCACACTAAGTACTGTCTCTTACTTTCATTTAAATCCAGGAAGACTGAGTCTGAAAGAAGATCATTACTCAAGCTAAGACAATCTGAACCCGGACTGTGTTAATTATTGTTTGACTTCGTATAATCCAAAAGATATAGAGTAATTTATGTGCCTGTAAATAGATATATCCAAAGATGTTTTTAAATTTCTATGGACAAAAGACTGCCACATGAATATGAAGGAGAGGGGGCTGTAGCACTAGAATCTTTGCAACCCCTGTGTTTATACTTCCTTCATTGGTATGTAATTCTTCAGTTGTTCCCTATTTTTCTCTCTTTTGAAAAGTATTTATTATTTTACAGCTATTCTTTCCTGTTTTGAAGAAAACAGAACAAAAAATGTTGTGATTTAAAGCTTTTCATCTATGTTTCCTACTCTTCAGCATCTGGAATTCATAGGAGTAATCCTTCAGGGAACCCTCCATACTTTGGCAAACATCCAATATCCAACATTAATTAACATTCTCCCATATATAAATCTCTCATATTATCACTCAATAAGCATCCTCTCCTACAGATACACTTCCCAGATCCTAAGCCTGTCCCTATTGTAGACAAACCTGTCTCCTGAATTTTAAATGTAATAAAGCTTATAGTTCTAGGATATAAGTCATTCTGAGGTAAAGGTGCACTGCACTTAGTAATAATAAAAATCTCTCTGTGGTTTCCTACACCTTGTAGTTACCTCATTTCGCCTTGACTCTTTTTAAAGAGTGAATTGAAAGTCAAAATAGAAATACAGGATATTTATCAGGGAGGTTGAATGTTTTTAGCATTTTAAGCACTAATGATACTAAATTTTGTAGGGAGAGGATATCCAATTGCAGAGAAAATTTTTCCCATAAGCTTTCTTATATGCCCAAGTAATTTTCACTGTATCTGGTAAATTATACTTATTTGCCTATATGCTTTTCAATAAGATTATAGTATCTTCATATTAAAACATCAATTATTTTGATCAAAGTCTAAATATATTTCTCACTCTGATCTTGAGAGTTGCAGTGAGGTTGATAATTTACTAAATTCACCTTTTAAAAGGAAACATGCAGTTACTTTTATTCCCAAAGCTAAGAGTTAGCTCCTCTCAACATTAAAATCTTGCAAGAAAAGGTTGTACATAATGTTCATCAGGCTCTTTTTTATTTAGAAATTGTCCCAGAAATTCCTTGCTGATTTTCTATACAGGTAACCCCCACCACCACTCTGCAAACATATCGTAAAGAGACAATATGAAAATATCTAGGTCACAGTTTGCTTTCCATCATGACCAATGGGTTATATCTAAACTACGTCCTTCCATTATAAGTGCTATTCAGTTTCTAGCAATGGGTGATTCAAGAGAGACTTTTTCCATTTGTCAGAGTAATATTTCACCTCAGGAAGACAGAGAAAGACTATAAGCTACTTTGCTCATTTGCAGTTTTACAGATATCTTGAGCTTTAGTTTTCCATAAAAAAAAAAAGACCAAAACCTAACAGTTAAGTGAGAAAGTCTGATTTACATTTCAATCAGGTGCTAGAGATTTCTCAAGAACATGATCAGAAACATTTTTTGTGAAGCCAAGCTTTGGGTCTGTTCAGTCATATTTGTTTAATTGAGTAAAATATCTGGTTTTCAGTTAAGTGCAGTCAAACTTTAAGAGTCACATAGAGACATCCTTGTTTTAGTTTTAGATTAAAGAAACTGAAAAAGACAGATTCCTTCTGAAATCGTTGGATTCAGCAATCAACTGATTCAGACCACTCACAAGTGAACTTCACAGGATGTCGCTGCCTCATTGGAGATGGTAGCAAACTGCCCTATATATTCGATTAGGTTTGACTGAGATAAAAGTTGTTTGGGGTTTTTTTCATCATTTCTCAGAGTTGCAAACTGCATGAAGCAGCTGGCTCCAGTGTGATAAGGAGCTGTCCTGGTTTCAGCTGAGATAGAGTTAATTTTCTTCCTTGTAGCTGGTATAATGTTGTGTTTTGGATTTAGTGTGAGAATAATGTTGGTAACACACTGATGGTTTTAGTTGTTGCTAAGTAGTGTTTGTACTAAGGGAAGGATTTTTCAGCTTCTCATGCCCTGTCAGCAAGAAGGCTGGAGGGGCACAAGAAGCTGGGAGGGGACACCATCAGGACAGCTGACCCAAACTGGTCAATGGAATATTCCATACCATATGACATCATGTCCAGTGTATAAACTGGGGGAGCTGGCTGGGAGGGGCAGATTGCTGCATGGGGACTGGCTCAGCATCAGTCAGCAGGTGGTGAGCAATTGCATTGTGCATCACTTGTCTTTCTTGGGGTATATTTCACTTCCTTTTTGTTATCCTCCTTTTCAATACTAACATTATTATTATATTTTAATTTTTATTTCAATTATTAAACTGTTCTTATCTCAACCTAAGAGTTTTACTTGTTTTCGATTCTCCTCCCCATCCCACCGGGGGGGTGGGGAGGAGTGAGTGAGTGGCTGTATGGTGCTTAGTTGCTGGCTGGGGTTAAACCACGGCAGGAGCTGACCTCAGGATTATAATAGTATCTGCAAAGAGGAGGAAAAAGAGCAAAGGTCAAAGTAACTGCTTCCAAATAGAAAAAGATGGCCAGTGTATCCATTTGTAAAGAAATAATTGATAATTTGCTCAATGGAAAGGTTCTCACTAGGTAAAACTGATTTGGCTAAATGTATTTACTTTGAAGTCACTTGGGGGGGGAAATATATATATTAAAAAAATTTATTAGATAAATTTGGCATATTTCTTTCCTTATGGAGGATCAGTATTTCCTGAATTCCCATACATAAAGAATTCAATGGATTTTACAATTTTTTTTTCATTTTACTTATGTTGTGAAATGGTTGCTGAAAGCCCTGTGAGTAGGTGATCAGCATCAAAATCAAAAGCTGTTTCTTTCCAACTATTACAAAATAGACCAAATGTGTAAGATTTATGAATCTATGTTTCTGTCACATTGCACATACTGCACATAATCCCCAGTGTTTGGGGGTGAGGGGAGAAACAAACAAAAATGCACGCAGGTCATATGAAATATACCATGACCTGAAGGGAAGCCAGTACTCTGGTTCTCCACAGCAGCAGTCTTCCAGCATTATCTTTTGGATATCCTGAAGATAGATAAGAAGTCACCATCTGAGTTGACTAAATGCCACGGCCAGATTCAGTGGAAAACAAAATACCTCAATATAGAGATCCAGACTGTTGAACAAAATATGCAGTTTGGACAGAGAAGTAATAACATAGGTCCAGGGCTGGTACAGGGAACTCTAAAAGACAGTGTACAAGTTTCAGAAATACTTTAGGCTCTAAAGGAGGGGCATTATACCTAGATTATGTATATGATGATTCTTGTATGCTAGCTGTCTTTCTAATGCAGGAAAAAAGAATGAAAAACATTAGTTAGTAATACTTGAATACATAAAATGCCACAAACCTCCAGGTGAGCTCAACTGACCATTTCACATGACTGGCAAAAGCAAACACAAAAGGTGTGAACTTGACAAATTTATTTTTAAATTAAAATCCGAGAGAAAAAAAAAAAAGATCACTATTCAATTGTTTTATAAAAAAAGACTCTAGCATCAGCAAGCATGCATGAAATTTTATTGGGAGCCAGTTCTGTCTGGGTTGTGTATACTTGTGTTTATGTAGCTCCGATTACTGCCTTTTTATGAAATGGAATCAAAAGGCTACTGAACAGTTCAATTTCCTCTGATGCTTAATGTTCTCTTATCTCATACATATTCTTAATGACATCATGTTTGTCTTTTTTGGAAAAGGCTGTGATGTTAGAAACATGAAAAGCCAAAAAGCAACAGTACTATTGTATCAGGAACAGGCACCTTGATTTAATGAAACTTTTCTGAATAAGAAAGGATAAAAGAGTAACCAGAAAATAATATATGAAATAGAAACTTTAGGAAAGAGTTTTCTGTAAGCAAATCTTTAAAGGTGCATTTGCGGTGTCTCATTTATTCTGGAGAACAGAGATATTAACTTGTCTTCCCATTCTCAATTTTACCCAACTCAGGCAACCTGAATTTGTTTTATTTTATTTGCCTCAGCATCACTGTTCAGATGGCACTTGGGTAATGGAAAGATATGAAAAAAACTTCTCTGTGCTAACTATGTATGTTTGTATATGTCTCCATATAAAAATATACCTTTGTCTTCATTTCCCAGAAGCCAAATGTTAGCATAACATTCCTTTTCAATGTCTTATCTTTTTGACTAATCATCATAGCTTTTGTTTTTATTCATGGTTACATCCTTGTTCCATTCCTCCTCTATCTACAATTGCTTTTGCGTGACTACCACTTTCTTGGGTAGATACATAGGCTCTATATAGCTTTATCAATTCACCTATGTCACACTTGTTCAGTAAATCTAAAAGAAAATTCTTAGGAAGGAAGTGAAATCAGTACCAATTTGCTTTGCTTCAACAGTTAATAATCTGCAGTGATTCAGCAGCTGCTACATCAGCAATCCTCCCTGTAACTCAGGTGGGAATCTCTGAGAGCAGCAGGACAAACAGCAGAAATAGAAACTGCCATCTTCTCCCATTGTAAACTCTCTTTACTCATGAATTGGATGTGTCTATCTTGTCAGTCTCTAGACTTTGTATTTCCATCAAATCACAGGCCAGATACTTCCGAGCATTTTATTTCCTTAGATGGGAATACTATTATCACTCCATTTTCATGACATACTGTGTGATATTAAAACAATCCCCCCACTTTTAGTTTTTAACGATAACTACCACCATCATTCCGCAAAAATCCAGTAAAACTGTACATGTAAGAGAACATCCAAAGGCAAACATATTTAGAAAAACACCCCTGCATTCCTCACTGGAAGGCATTTCCCAGAGGAATTTCCATCCTTTGCCACATGTGATACTTGACTGGAAAAGGTATTGAACAAGTCTACTGTGGCATTATTTGAAGTTGTATGCCACCTTGTAGGGCTTCTCCTCAAAAATGTATTGTGCTTACCAGAAGTTAGTATTTTGAAGGCAAAATCAGATTGTGAGAAAATGTCTCAACTACCAAAAAAGTAATTTTTTTAAAATTTTTTGTGCAATGCTATTTGCTATTGTACCACTGGGGATAAAATACTTTATTTGCACATTAAAACAGACCATTTCTCGTTAGAATAATAAGCTCATTTTAAAAATGAGAAGGAGAGAAATAAAAAAATAGAGGACCAAATAGCCTGTAGCTTTTCTAAGGAGAATAAGCAAAAATTCCCTCCTCTGAATCAATTATTACCCTGTAAAATCAATTCTTTTCTAAAACATAAAAGGGAAAGTAATCTTTTTCACTTTTATCACATAAAGCAAATAAACAAAATAATTCAGTTTCTATACTTCGGGCCAAATCAGCATTTAGATACACAACTACAAAGATAACCTATGTATAATAACTCCTTGAAATCCTAATCTCCACAGCTCAGTTAGCTAGATGGTACATATTCAATGTAATTTAAAAACTGTTTAATGAAGATGTGTTTCTAATTTATAACATGATTGTTTAATTACAGGCCAGTGAATGTAATTACGTTGTCTGCTTAAGGATAGAGCCTTCTTACAGTTCAGACATTAATAGAAGCACTCTCGTTACACTCTTTAGTATTAGTGTAACTGCTCTGAAATTTGGTATATTACATAGGAAGTGTTTGTATAAAATAAAAGGAAAGACAAACACTGTATTATGTTTATTATACGTGAGTTTTAGCACATTTTAAAAGTGAATGTATTGTATTAATCTTTTCTAGCTGGTATGAGAGTTAAAATTATGTATTATCAGTTTGTTAATATATTTTTTTGTTGTTGTTCTCAGGGCTTTTTTTCAGCACTAGTACAATCTTTGAAGCTTCACCCTTCCACTTCGGTGTGTTACAAACACACTTTTCCCAGCTTGCTTGTTCTCATCAATATTCCTTTCCTATGTTTCCAGAGGTCTGTGGTCTCACTTCAAAAAAAATAAACACAGAAAACCACTGGACAAACAATTGGGGAAAGTACACATATAATCAAAGGAATAATTTTGAAATCAGACTATTGATATTGCAAAAATTCTAGCCATTATTGCTCAAATTATGAAGATTTGCATGTGCAGCCACAGTAGCTGATTGCCAGCACTAGCCACTTTGCTGCACATCCACTACAGAAGGGAACTCAGGACAAACAGAAGTCACATTTTGTGAAATGAGAGTGACCGTAGCATTTCAGACTAAAGCTCCATCTAGTCTGGCAGCCAAAGAGGATACTCAAGAAGTAGTAAGAACAAAATAAACTTATTTGCTATGCGCCCCAAGCACTCTCCTGACCAAACAGAAGAAATAAATGCAAATGGCTTTCAAACCTTTGACTCAGAAGTCAAAGACCAGAGAGGATCAGGACAGCCATCAAGCTGTATTTCATTCAAGTAGGAAGCTAACCATCACCTGCAAAGCACCGTTGCTCTGCATTTACTCACAAACTCTTGCTGAGAACATCCACCACCATATCAATAGTCACATTCTCAAATACTGTGGCCTCTCACTAATGTTATTATGATCATTATGCACCAGCTAAGAAAATCTGTTTTCAGTAGCATGAACAGAAATGACAGCAACCTGATATACCAACCCTGTTACCCACTCCAATATATACTGAAACTTTATCTAGACTTGTATCCACTGTTATCTTTTCCACCTGGTCTACAGATATCTCTTCATAGAGGGACGTCAGAGCTCACCTTCCACCTTCTACTGATCCCTCTTAGTTACATACTACTGAAAGAAAGTCAGGTTGACGCCCTAAGTATTCACTTTGTATATAAAATATATATATAAATTATGTGTGCAACATATATATGTATATAACCATACAGCATCAAAGAAACTTGAGAAGTACTAACTGTATAAAATCTACTATCAACTCTCAGTCTCTTCAAATAGTTGATTTCTTTTGCCTAAGCAGCTACAGCAAATTCACTCTGTTCCCATGCTGACATATTAAACTACTTGGAGAAGTCTATACAGCTAACGACTTCAACCACATTGCATTAAAAACACAGAAAAACTCACCTCTTATCACCAACAAAAATGTTTTCCAGAGACTGGATTCTTTTCTATCAATATAACTTAAACTAAGGTAAGATGAGCAGCAATTTCATTTTTTATAGGAACGTGGTGGAACCTTGAATCAAATGAAGCTTTGAGACCTGTCCAGACTTTTTTTGTTAAAGCAACGTTCTGAGAGAGGCCAAAGAGACTTTTAAATGCCAGACTCAGGTGTTTTTTATAGAAACTAGAACACAAGCATCTCAAGCAGAGGAAGATCGGAATCCACTGCGTAAGAAAAAATAACAATAAAAGGATATGTTAACAAATTTTCCCCTTGTGCACTGTGTCACTGAAGAGTATTAGTCAAACTCAGTGACTTTTAGGATCACTGTAATCTCCACACAATTACCTTTGGGTATCTAGGAAGGCTCTCCTTCTCTGCCACTTCTGTGACAGGGCAGTATCCATACTCTGCTCTTTTCAGGGGTCTCCTTGCTGTCCGACAGGCTTTCTGCATTCTTACGCACTCTGCTTTTTCTCCTGATCTACCCTGCAGTCTAGAAAAGTAGTTGCTCCCAAGAGAAGAAGATATCTCCACCTAAATCCATCATCCCTTTTTCAGGAAATCTAAGGTGAGAACTGAGAACAAACAAGTAAAAAAATAGTGTCTTTTCCACGTTAATTTCTAGGGTTTTCATTTTTTTTCCCTAGGAAATGAAAGCTGGGATACTTCTACATTTTTTATCATTTAAGGTACATTTTTATTCTTTTCTTTCTTTTCATGATGTTGACATGTGGGATTTTCAAAAATAGTGCAGAAGCTTATCTTAGAAATGGCTAACTCCCCTGTTATTATATGTATGAGTAATTCCTTCAAAATATTATAAAGCCTTGAATGGTACTGATATTGGACTGTTGATGTGGCTATGCCTTTTCTTCTCCATTTGCTGTTCTCCAGTCACATCCCTTACCAGAAGAGTTTTCAGAAAGCCTTCCACTGTTGCAACATGCACTACTTTTCTAGCATTCTTGAATAGAGATGACCTATTTCCCCAACACAAGCACATACAGCTCTTGGAGTTATATTAGCCTGTCAGTTAGGTCATTTTCATTTCTGTGCCTTTGCTCCAATTACCTATGCATTGCATCAGAATTCAATGTCATGTTTCTTACCGAATGTTGAGGGAAAGTATCCTATTTACTATTTCACTATTCCAACTATCTTTTATTTCTGTGGATAACGAACACTTGCTAATTTGATTTCCTTTCATTTGCCAGTCCTAACATAAGTTCAATTTTTATAATTCTCATGTATCCTTAAAATCTCAATTACTCCCCCAGTGCCTTGTCCCTACAAGCAATTTTCTTGTTAATCAATGGTTTAATCTACCAGTTGTAAACTCCCTGACTACTCCCAATCCGTTTATTTTCTGCTGGCTATCCATCCCATTTAATCTGCAACCTTTCCCTATGTTTTTTGTCCCCTTTGTCTCCTTCTGTGTCCCAAGAAGTTTTGAAACAGCCACCTTAATAAAATTCCAAACTTCTTGCAGAGACCGTTCTCTATTCTACAATAGAGGAGATTCTTTGGGAAACCTGCAGGTAATTAACAGTGTTTTCTGAGAGCTAAATCAAAGTACTCTATATGAAAGTGCTTGTATTTATCTGTTATATTTCTTCAACCTAAAGGATAAACCTGTCTTGAAAGATACAAATTCTGCAATAACTGAAATTTTGTCAGCAGGCTTATTAATGTGAGTTTCCTAGAGACTAGGAGAGAAACCTTAATGTCTCGTCTTGACTAAGATAGATACTCTGATAAAGTCACATCTGTAGTAATTTGGCAAACTCTTTGGCAAGATCCACTGAAGCACATGAAGGACAAAAGTATGATAACTTATAACATGGCTTTCTTTGCACTTTAAAAAGTCTCCTGTAATTTCCCAGTGGGAAATAGAGTGATATCTTGTGTAAATGCATCCCTTCAGATAGCCTGAGACACTTTCTAATGACTCGTACATTCCACATCAGAATTGCATACGTTATTTGTTTTTCAGTGTAGAGTATTTCCAGAAAAATACAAGCATATTTTTAACTCTTTGTTTGGCATAAGTGGAAAAATACTACTTTCTTTCTCCAAATATATGCAAAAAATAACATTATAACAGAAATACATTGCAAGTTCAGGTAAAGATGAGAACATGGCCTGCTGTAAATCTCATCTGAGGTACACAACACCTGCTGCATATAAGGCATCATTTTTCATAGAAGCATGTGTTGTTAAATGTTGATGTGAAACATGAGACACAGAAAACTTAAGGTGTCAGGCCAACAGGTTGTCTCATGTAATGATAGATGAAAGCTACAGAAAATTCTATCTGATAAACAGTATTCTTCTCAAAATATGATTTAACTTAGCAACTGTAAATAAAAATAGTGTAGACATACAGAGACTTTTAAAAATACACTTCTATTGAATGTTATTTCACTCCCTGGGGAATGAAACAGCTCTTTCAACAACACCTTTTCCCAACTTCAAGCACAAGTCAATCCCCAATGCAACTTACTGGCATAATGGAATGTCATCTTTGATGATGCATCTTCCTCCATTTTTGCAGTATTCTTCAGGACAAACTGCAAACATAAAAGTAAAAATTATGATTTAAATTTTCCCCCCTCATTATTATATTTGTCATTGCCTGATTTTCAAAATGGCAGAATATTCACACCTGTCATTTTGGAGCTTAGTACTTCCAAAAACTCTTCCTTTAGACCTTGACTTGGTGTGCTGGTTTTGGCTGGGATAGAGTTAATTTTATTCATAGTAGCTAGTACGGGGCTATGTTATGGATTTGTGCTGAAAACAGTGTTGATAATACAGAGATGTTTGCTAAGCAGCGCTTCCACAGAGTTAAGGCATTTCTGCTTCTCACACCACCCCACCAGCGAGTAGGCTGGGGGTGCACAAGAAGTTGGGAGAGGACACAGCTGGGACAGCTGACCCCAACTGGCCAAAGGGATATTCCATACCATATGATGTCATGCTCAGCATACAAAGCTGGAGGAAGAAGAAGGAAGGGGAGGATGTTCAGAGTTATGGCGTTTGTCTTCCCAAGTAACCGTTATGCATGATGGAGCCCTGCTTTCCTGGAGATGGCTGAACACCTGCCTGCTGATGGGAAGTGGTGAATGAATTCCTTGTTTTGTTTTGCTTGCGCATGTGGCTTTTGTTTTACCCACTAAACTGCCTTTATCTCAACCCACAAGTTTTCTCACTTTTACTCTTCCAATTCTCTTCCCCGTCCCACCAGGGGGGAGCGAACGAGTGGCTGTGTGGTGCTTAGTTACCAGCTGGGGTTAAATCACACTACTTGGTGATACAAGTGTCAAGTCGTAAATACATTATAGTCAATGGGCTCCTCTTGAGCTTATAGAAATCCTGGTGCTTCACTTGAACAGGCTTCTAATTTTTCTCAAGTCAGAGTTTCATTTGACTCCAGAAATGGAGCTTTTGCCACTTACTCAATTTTCAGACAAATAGGAATACATAAAATAAGAGCCAAAAGAACTGAACTTATATTTAATTAGTACCTAAATCCACTTTATTATTAATAGCTTTTATATAGGGGTAATGAACAGACACTTACGCCTGTGTCACCAACCTTCTTATTAAAGATATCCAGAATTTTAACACTTAGAATCACATTCTCATAAGAACTAGACAAATCAGTCTTGAAAATATTAAAAGTGTTTAAGTAGAGGGGGATGTCAGTGATATACTATTATAAACTTTTGACTTCCCTTAACATGGATTTCCACATCATCACATTTAGTTTTACTGAAGTTTACATCTCTACAGCAAGAAAAACTCAAAATCAAAACAAATCCCCTCAATCTTCTTTAGTAAGAAAAAAACTGGTAAAATGCAAATTAGACCTAAAGAATTTTGGATATATGCCACATAAAATCTTTTGCTGAGGCATATAAACAGTGCTATTCAGTGTGGACACCTCCAGTTTTAAGAAGAAATTTTGGAAAGTAAATTACTTAAAAGATCTGCTTTCTGACAAAATAGTGGAATATTTGTAATTTACTGTCATGCAAGTCTACTAGTTTATGTTCTATATTCTTCTACATTGAACTAATTTCTGAATATATTTCTGAATATATTCCTTTTCATTTAAAATACTTCTTATAAATCAAATTTACCAACTACATTCTCTCTGCATTGTAAAATTGGTAATTTTTGATGTTAAAGTATGATTTCTTCTCTCATGTTAAAATAAAAAAAAAAGTATAACAAACATATAATGAACACAATACTTGTGGGCAAGTTTCACTCCCAGAGAAACCAAGAAGTGAATGTAAAACTTCTAGTTTGTGAATAAACATTTAACATACTATAATGAATTATGTTATTACAATACATACTATATATTGTGAACTTTATCACATAATTCATAATAAATTATAAAAACAGAGAGTTAAATTCTCAGCTGATGCAACTTCACCAAAGTTAAGGGAGTATTGTTAAGACAGAACTGGCCCAGAGTTCATAACTGGCTTGGGGAAGAACTGCGGTAACTTTGTGTCACTGAATGGGATGCTTTGAATCTAAATTTAATTCTTTATATCATCATCTATGTTTTTATTAGATTTTGTTAATAAAAATCTGATTCAGATTGGTTGTGTATTATTGTCCTGTTCTTACCTTTCTCCACCATTTAATTATTGCAAACCAAACCTGAATATTTTGGGAAATGCACTGTGCTAAAACAGATGCTATGTATTTTATTTTCCAACCTGGATTTCCATACACTTGAAAAAAAAACCAAACAAAAAATCCTATTAACTCAGAAATGTAGGTTAACTTAAGTGGGTTATTCAGCTGGCTAAAATCAAGAGAGTGCCCTAGTAGTATACTACAGAGGCTTTTTTTTTAGACAATGTGTTTATACCTTAAGAAACAGCCCTTGTGAAGACGTTAACTAAGCATATTATTTTCCCTCTTTTTCTCACTATTTTATCTGTGTCATACTTTCATCAGGAAAATTCATGCCTGATGTAATTTGATTAAGTTTTAGCAGAGGAAATTCAGTCAAGTTTGAGGACTGCCTAAAGATTCAGTAGGAAATGACCATACTTTTTTGTTTCAAATGATATTTTTATGCAAAACTGAGTACCTGAACAGCTGGACTCATCAAGGCTGAAATCAATGCAGTCTGCAATGCCGTCACAACGCTGGGAGATTGCTATACATTGATTAGTTGATGCACATAACAAAGAACCATTGAAACAATCTTTAATGGCTGAAACGAAAAGTAACATGACAGTTATTATCAGCTATATTTCTTTTTCTCACTGTTAAAAAACTACCAGGAAACTTGATTTGTACTATAGTATATAAACTTGCATCTGTGTGACCTCTACAAGCTTTCATCTTCAAAGACATACAACTTTACTATTCAGTAGGTAAATAAGTAAACAAACACAGAGCACAGATGTTACAGAAGCTGGATTTTCCCATGTTATATTTGTAAAGAAGAGGAGGATGTATTTACTTAAAACGTTGACAAAGTAAGCTGCAAAACCCCAATGAAAACCCATAAAAAGATCTCACAAAACATAATCAACTCTTATTCATAACCTAGTTTTAAAATGATGGAATTAATTTTTAAACACAAATCAAAAAATTGACATTATATATTTTTCTTCTATTACAAGAAACCACATACTAAGAGATAGTTAACATATAAAAAGTAGAGAAATACTATACTGAAAAATCTAAACTTGCACACGTTTTTTGTTCTTGGGCTTTCAGTTATATTTTCTATGTTTGTCCGGAAGAATTATGAGGGGTAAATCTTGCTGGAATCCCATAAGCCTTCAGGTACTGAATTATTCCTGAGCCACTGATCTACAGGATGTACCTGATGGTCCTGCAGACTCCTGTAGAGTATAACACCATTTTGTCATTTTATCTCACACAATGTTCTCTTATGCTGCCTTAAACTACTGTTTTTTAAGGGGGTTTTTGGTAATTTAAGCTGAACTCTGTCACCATGACACTAATGCAAATCAGAGGGAACTCTTCTGACTCCATCAGTTAGATATATTCACATTAGCTTGTGAGTTTAGAGTGGGAGAAAGAATCTGGGAATATTAAAAATACCCCACTGCTGCATCTAAATTTCATAATACTTTCTTGCTTCTGGGTTCAAGAGCCAGTGTACACAACAATCAGCCTCTCAGGCTGGATGGCCAGGCTGCTGTAGGATATGTTTGCTCCACTCTTAGATGTAATTTAAATCACTGGCCTATATAGACTGCAACAGTATGCTAAATTTAAAATACTGCAGTTCAATTTAGACCACAATAATGGAGGCAAATCTTGCCAGTTTTGATCTTGCCAGTCAACTCTTGCCAGTTTTGATATTCTTTCAGAAATATAAAATTACTCATGTGAGTAAGGGTTTGTGGGATCAAACCTTTTAATTACATGCACTGACCATTTACTAAAGCCTGCAGAAAAATCTGTAGAATACTAGCAACTATAAAGAGGAGCTTGCTTTTGTTTCCAATTTCAATTCACCTGTATGAGAACTTAAAAGTTCTGGCTGATCTTAAACTATCACTATACTCTTCTGCACATGTGTTTATATCAAAGTCTCTTCAATTGACTGGAGAAGTTGATATTGAAGAGGGAATTTGCTGGTAGTGACAGCAGGATAAAAGCAACAACAAGAAAAACAAAAATTTCCTTTTCTGCTCTCCATTCTCTTGACCACTCAGTCTGGCGGAACAGGTTGTGGCAGACTGAAAAACCCCAGCAGATTACAGCATCACTCCACATTTGTAGCATATCCTACCATCTATCTCTTATGATTGTCAGCTTTCCAGAAAGTAACTGACAGTCCCATGCCCTCTGCTGTACTTCCCTAACCAAATAATAATCTCATATTTATTTTGGTGCAATCAGATCCAAATCCTGGACACCCTTTGCAATTTGGGGGATGATTATACCAATGGTATTGGAACCAGTTTTATAAGTGGTCATTTGCACGCAAATATCCAGTCTGTAAACGTAATTACATGTTCAGACTAGGACTTCAACAGAAACAAAGTTGGAAATTTGACATAAAACATGTTCTTCTTATGTGCTTTAGACCTTTTTTGCCTGCACGTGTATTTTGAGGATGCTGTAGACTGTATGGATATAGAGTACTGCTTATGGTTTGTCGTATATATTATGACTAATACAGAGATTCAGTTCCTGAGCTCTAACTTGCATTGAGGGTTGTGATAAGAACAGAAAGTGTCATTTAGCCCTTTATTATTTTCCCTAGTCCTGGACTGACTGCTGGACTCATACCTGAGGATAAAACAGAAGAAATGCTAATTATTTTTGGTCCATTTATATCTGTTGATCATCAAGGTGGTTTTGACATGTCCCTTTACCTCGAGCAAGCTTATTGCATTGAGATTTTTATACCACTTACAGAGGGAACAGTCATAGCAATGGATCTGACTACTGAATACTTTGCACAGACCCAGCATTTAAGACAGAAAGGACAATGACACTAAGTTATTGGTGCTGAGGTAAAGAATGTTAAGAGCACATTTTAAAAATAATGGTTTTTCTCTTATTACATCGAAATTAAAATTAATATTGCTTACTGTTAACAGAGTTACAAGTAGCTTCAAATTTCTCCAACTAGTTATTCTTTACTTTCATGAGAGGCCTTCAAGTGTTTTTGGGATAAAGACATTAAACGGAGGCATTAACAACAGTGAAAACACGCAAGTGAAAATATCATCTTTTTGCCTATATTTAATTTTCCAGGTCCAAATTAAGTCTGTAGAAAGGATAAAAATATCACAGCCCCTTTGAAAGTATACCATTTTTAATATTTACTAGGTATTTAAAGCTTACCAGGACTACAACAGATATGTTTTGGTGCACTACAGAGAACTGAGATATCATTTTTTATTCATTGTTATTAGCACTTCAGTCAGATGATGTTGGGGTCTGTGGAAAAATAATGTGTAGAACACATTGGTGCTAATATGTTTGTTTTACACCCTTACTATTGTAATCAGGCAATTTAAAAAAAAAAATTGAAAATTAGATTAAATAGCTGAGATAATGTACCCTTCACTAAGAAGGGTAGCACAGCAAGAAGAGGACTGGTGAAGTAGAACATCTATAACTGGAAAACAGTTCCAAGATTTTCTTGTTAAAAGTAGCAAGTAATAAAATCCACCACATTAGTAGGTATAAAACAGTATTAACATAATACTGTACAACCTAACTGCTGAGTGAACTCTACGGGAAATTCCGTCTGCATAAATCTCTAAGTCATGCAGAAAAACATTTCTGTGGTAGAAATTGTGGTTTTAGTAGAGATCTGACGAATGCATTTTTTTGTTTGTTTTGCTTTGTCCTGGCCTTCTTTTGGCTTTTATACTTAATCTCTGCAAGATGCAAGATGCATTTTGACAACTGGTCTTCATTCCAGAAGAAAACTTTCTCTGATGAAATCCTGAATTCAGAAGCCAGAACTTTTTTGACCGTCTATTGTTACACTTGAATGAAATTGCTAAGGGACATGAAGCACACAAAATGGATGGTGCCAGTAATTCCTAAACTGAAATTTTCTAAAATCAGCAGGAAGATTTGATCTGCACAAAAGAAAAAAAAAAAAAAAAAAAAAGAATACTTTGCTACTTAAATCTTACTCTGTGTTCATAACTGCTTAGGAAAAAAATATTCATTTTCAATCTAAAATCTGAAAAAAAAACCCTGTTCCCAATCTGTGCTATTATTACAGTACACATAGGCCAGAATTACTAGCACAACAATCAATTTTATAGATTATGCAGAAATTTCAATAAAATAAATAAAATTTGTGAAATATTTACTTTTTCTCTCTCTGACTTTTCTCTGGTGACAAACTTACATGGCATTTCACATGTTAAAAGGAGACAGCTAGAGATGACATGCTGCACTCTCATGGCATATACATTTTGATGGGAGAACCAACCGTGACAATAATTGGCTTTTCACTGATTCCGTTCCAAACTACCACTAACCACTCTCTTTTTGCTTTGCCTGCAACCAGTATCTTCTTCAGAGAAGAAAAATGAGTTGCTGCTTCTGTATTCTTATCTTATATTGTCAACACTTACATGTTTATATAGTCAAAACTGAACTTTGGGGTAACAATGTGATTACAGCTTTGACTAAGTTTCCACCCTACTCAGAACCCCAAGGTCTGCAATATTTATGGACAATTTTTGTTCTTTGAATAGACCAGGACTTAATTTCCTCTCATTCCCTGGGCATTGCTTAGAAGTCAAAGGCAATGAAACAATATCTCAGTTGCTTGGGGAATACTGACAATCATGGAAATTTTGTGGCCTTCAGATTTTGGGATTCTAGAACACATTAGCTGCTGTGTTGTGGAGTTGGGATGTACATGTACCAGGATACAGCAGTGAGGTCTCTAATAGAGGGCAGATTGAGGAGGAAACAGGACCAAAAGAAGATTGATGAGGAGAGGTTGTTTGAACTTAGGGACATGTAAAATTTCTACATGCCTTTGGGGCATGTAGATTTTAAGAGATATCTCCAAAATCATGCCTTTTGCAAACAAAGCCACAGAGCCCACTTCTAAACAAAAGTGCCTAGAAAAGCATGCACAGATAGTCTGCAAAATCCATGCCAGTTTTGTAATTTGTTAAAAGAAATGGCATGTGCAGTGGCCTACGTGTATATTCAGTAGTTTTGATACAAAATATTAAAGCACTTGAATTTCTAGCCCACTGGAAAGTGATATTTTACTAACTGTTTTGGTTCTGATAAGGATGAAAAATAAAATGTTAAAAAACTTTTGCAGAATGAGAAGTTTAGGAAGAAAAGTTTTTATATGTAAAAAGCCTCTTTGTTTTTTCTATGTAGCTAATTATTTTGACCTTCCTGGAATGAAACATTTGGCCTCAGTTCATCTACGAACAATGGAATATTTTGAAATGGGCAGATACTCATTTTTGTGTTTATCTATCTGCAACTTCATAGTATCTCATTGTAGTTACAGTTCAAAGCCTGTTGTCCTTGCGTTTTGCTTGTGAGCCGTTTACCTTGGTGAGGGCAGAGATTGCTGCTACGACATGAACAGATTTGATTTAAAAATCCTTGAAAGGTCAGGACTGCCTTGAATGTTACTGAATTAAAGAACTGTGAAAGTCTTTCTATCTCTCGTACTGTAATCAGACATGAGGCAATGCAAATGCAGCTGACTGATCTATGGAGAAAAGTGGAAATGCTTCCAATTATTAACAGAAATACAATGCAAACGATTTTAAGCATTTATCAGAGTTGATAGCCAGGGAATAAGAATGCATTATTTGCAAATGTAGAGTGTCTCTCCAGGTAAGACGTTATACGTGATGCAAATAATATTTTTCTTGATGAGGGAACAGTGAATTTTACACTATACTTCATTATGTTGCTCTCTTTCATATCACTGTTTTAGGAAAGTAAGTTAGCATTGCCTTAACTATAGCAATGAAAGTAACTTACGGCAACCAACTTCATCTTCATTAAGGTGACAGTCAGGCACACCATCGCATTTCAGGAGGGATGGGATACAGCCTTTGGAAGGACACAGGAACTCTGTTTGCTTGCAGGATCCCGGAGACATGGTGGTAGGCATCTCTGTGGGACAGTTCATTTCATCACTTCCATCCATGCAATCTTCAGTCCCATTGCATTTTGCAGGGAGGGGCAAACACTGCTGCACATACGCACACGTGAACTGGTCACTACTGCAAGTTGGAGGGTGTGGATCAGCTGATCCTACAAGAAAAAAAGGAATATTTATTGATTCTCTTCTTTCAGTAGTCATCTATACTGCCTTTGAGATGTACATAGGGACTGCTGGGAAGGCAGCTGATTTTGATTACTAAACTCTTTAAAAAAAAACCCAAACAACTTGTATAAAAACACAGCTCCTAAGTACAGAACACACTATTAGAAACATTTTGTCTCATCGTATTAACTCCATTGTTGTTGCTGTTGCAGTATTTTGCTTCTAAAGCTCAAATTCAGCATTTGTTTTGATCCTATTACTGCTTGTGCCATGTACGTACAGAAGGGATAATACCAAAATATTAGTAAAACTTATCTTTCACCCTGTATCAGGAAAGGATTAAAATAGCCATCAAGTTACAATCTTCCTCTATTTGTATATTGAATGGGTGAACAAAAATCACAGAATATGTAAGTCTGGATCAACAAGGAACTCCTTTCATGGAAAGCTATTATACATGGTAAGGTCTGAACCCTCAGCAGAGTAAGAAAAAGATTTTCATAAAGTAACAACAAAGATTTTTACTGATATAGTTTATTATCACTGTGATTCTATAGCTTAACTTGATGTGATAGAGAAATAAATCAAAGAAAATAGTAGAGAAAAGTTTCCATTGCTGGAAGAAATACTGGAAAAAACTTTCTGTGATCACTTATACAAATAAATTTGTCTCAGACACTTAAGTCCCTCTTTCTTCCTACGAAAAACATTGCAACTGAATTTTACCAGCAGAAGCATCAGAACTATTTGTGGAAACTGAATTCTAAGAAGCTGGCTATGCTAACGCTGTGTTCTTTACACCAACAGTGTCTCCCATGGGAGCAACGTGATGGCTTCCTGTAATTTTTGTTTTATGTGCAGGGAAAAGAGAAAAATCTACAGAATTTAACTGTATGTATTTAATCTTTTCTAGGTCAATTTGCAGCAGGTGAGTAAAGAAAATAATATTATGATTATTAGAGACAAGGAAAGACAAATTAATGTCACCACCTCTGTAAAAGACAGGAGGGGTTTTGCTGTTGACTCGGGCTGAAGCAGAGCAGATCAAGTGCAAAAGTTCATGGGTGGGTTTTAGCTTGCCTTTTGAAATGGTGCAAGCATTGCTCTCTGACCTCAGAAGTCAAATGTTACTGCTGCATTAAGGCATGACACGATCTAAGGGAATACATAGATATTGGCATTATTTTACTACTTTTAATCCACTGGGCATAGCAGTATGTTTGTGTATTCTGTGACATCAGGCTGGGGTTTTACAGCAGGAGAACTTTGCTGAAACATGCTCAGTTTCTAAAATACCTGCATCATGGATAACAATAGCATTTTGTACAAAAAAACGAACTGCTAATGCATTCAGATAAACAGAATACTAGTATTTTACCATCTGGTTCCTTGTGAAACAGTTACAAGGAAAAAGAGCTCAAACGGCTGCCTAACATTGACCTTTGCTAGCTTAACAGTTTTTGATTTTCATGTTAACTTTATGTCAGAAAATCATAACTGACAAGGTTCATACAATACAACATTTCTGACATCATTTCATACTGCTAGTGTTGTTAACTTCTACTATGCTACTAGAAAAATTTATTTCATACACTGGACATAATCTAACCATAAACCAATAATAATGACACAGTGAAAATAATAACCTACTGATCTTTTGGCTTGTTCGTATTCAGAATTACATCATAAATCCCTCAAAGAAAGACATGTACTTTTAAATGGGATTGAAAAGATTGCGTTTTCATGACACATGTTTTATAAATGTGTTAGTCTCAAAAAAATTATTTTCATTTATGCTACTTCAAAAGGCTTCTGAAAGTTGTCTTTAGTTGATTATAGACATTTAAATCACATAGTGAATTTATTTTTGAACAAATTAAAAGTATCTTAGATTTTGCATTTTTTACTACTTTGTTCCCATATTTTAGCAGATAATTAATAATAGTAGCACATAACGATGTTAGAATTGGGTTCATCATGAAGAATTTGCATATAAGGCCATGATTCCGCCAAGATACCAATGAAATGTATGGAAAGTCATTGGGGTAACATCTTTCTCTCTTTATTGATATAAAACAGGCACTGTTAAAAATAGAGTAAATCTTATGCAATGGATTTTTAAAAAAATGAATTATTTTATATTTTTAGTTTGCACTTGCTCTGGAAAAAAAAAAGATATGATTATATTAGATAGCATTTTTTTTTCCTTCTGTTAACTTCTGACCCTTTTTCTCACAGTGCCTAGGGGGCAGGTAGGCAGTGAAAATGACTTAAGCTGCAGTCTGTTCCACTTAGGCATGCACTTTTGTTGTTACATAGTCCAGTTTTAGTTTTTCTGTGTTTGTTCTGATACAGTGGAAATTAACCCCACACAGTTACAATACATTTGACTTTGCTATGATCACTTGTTTATGTTGCAGGAAAGATTGCGTTTATAGTACATTTGTGAGCATTTTTGACCCAGTTTAATTCCCTATACCTGTCCTGTTCGTGATATGTTTGCTAACAGGTTTCTACCCAACTTCTGAAAATTGAGATTCCCTCTTAAAATCGATGATGTTTGAATGTGTTGCTTGTTATGAATCTGGTCTTGAGTGTTAAACTATCTTCGGGCTTTTGTAGCACTGGTCAGTTTAGCCTTATGGTCCCAATCATGTAAAGCGCTTATGCACATAAATGATCCTGTACTAAATTCAGTAGTAAGGCAAATGCTTGAATGCTCTATTGAGTGGGGGATTAATTTTTTAATTATTATTATTTTCTATCATGATTCCCTATTGTTGTTAGAAAATAATGCGTAGAAAGAAGTTCTTCCTGACTTTTGTACCAATTAGTTTAGAATGTGCAATATTCACTGAGAGCCATGAAGATGTCTCCAGTTTATGCTAGAGGTTAAATTAGGGGTAAGGTTAACCAGGGGTCTTGTTGAGATCTGTTTTATGTTTTCAGTACATTAATAAAAATCCAAAGCGATACCCTGAAACCAACAAAATCATTTTAGATCAGAACAATAAATATGATGAGAAGATACCTCAAAGACAGTAAGAATATCACCTTGCTTATTAACTCACACTATGTATTAATTAGTTCACATCTGTTTGGTTTCAGATGCAACAGGAAAATTGTACTCTGGATGACATTCTATAAAATATCATGATTGCTGTGATCTGCCAAAACTGTACTCTCAAATTCAATCTATTTTCTTTACATAAATTAGGTTATAAATGCTTTTCTTAATTACAAATTAAATGTGCCTGGTAAAAATTTTGAAAATTTATAAAACATTTACTTGTATATAGCTAACATTTAAAACCGACTAATTAGGAATATGTAAATCTAGAAAATCATTAACTAATTCCAACTGAAATCGCAAGCAACATATTAATGCAAAACTAATTACTTTCATTCAAAGCTACTATCTATGTAATTATTTATATTAAGCTCATCATCTACTACTGACATGTTTCATTCTAAAGAGTGGCAATATTAATTTTGTTTTCTTGCCACTGGGAAGAATTGAACTAAAATGTTAACTCTGCAATGTGGTTTGCAGTGAAAAATGAGCTGACACTAATGAGAGACTCATCATAAATACCCTCCATTGTCCTGAGTTACACAGTGGTATACTCACCTGACTCAGCCTTAGAAAATAACTTTAAACTTATGCATATACATGAATATCCACTCTGTAGATACCTATGAAGGTTATGTAAACAGCAGAATCTGAAGTGTGTTTTTTCAATGCAAATCAGACTATCCGATTGTGGCCCATGGGCCATTTCAGTCACTTAAAATTGTTAGATTCAACAATCGCCTAATACTGGCATGCCAAAAAAAATGTTTCCCTCACCTTTTGCCAAAAGCAGAAAAGATGTTCCCAACCCAGCACTCATCTCCTGAGTGCTGTGTGGCTCTCATTTTCAGACCACATTCAGGAGTGGAGGAGATATTGTACAGGTTACTTTTTTAAAAAACAGTATCTATTTGAAGCTGTTTAAGGATTTGGAGATAAATCTACCGAAAATTATGTGTTCTAAGGAACACAGGATAAAAGCTTAACTTTCTGTATCCAGGCCGCATGATCACTGAAAAGCAGGACTGGAGATCCTCAGGAATACGTTCAGTATTTGCACACAGATGAAAAGCAAACTAATCAAAAACAATTTCAGAGAAAATAACCTCTGCTCTGTGGAACACCGAGTCTGGATTTAGATCTGCATGAAAAACAGCAGCAAATTGTTGATGTTCCATTATAGCTAAAGGAATCACGATTTTTTAAGTAGCAAACTGAGGACATGTCCTTCTTTATTTTTCTTTGCACTCAGTGTTTTATTTTACGTTTATTTTTACCTTGCATATGGCAAATAGCCAAAATTAAAGAACAGGTTTAAAAAAGTGCATATAACATCTACTTCTACATCATAAAAAAGACATTTTAATTAGGTCTTAAAAAATGACATTTTAATTCAGTCCTAATCCTTTGTGAAACCTACTCAATCACCTACGCAGCTGTGCTGGGTGAGTTATGACCTAAGAACCAAGAAGTGCTACCCTGCAAGCACCCTCACACTTTGAAGAGAAGTTAGGTAGTTGAGGTAGATACAAAAAATAAAAAATCAGACCAGCGTGTAAAGCAAACCAAATTTGGTATGTACTGCTTCATGAACTGCAATAACTACAGCTGAATATATCTGTATTTCATTGTTGTCAGAGAAAATGGGTGCTTTCAGATACATTTTTATTTCAGTGATGTGCTAACCATCAAAACTTCTGTTACACTAAATAGAGCTTGTGAGCTGATGATTTGGGAGTAAGGAGTCTTTACAGTATGAAAAGTGTTAAATTAGTAAGTGTTTGTCATCAAGGATGTAATTACATATTTGTGGGATAGTGATTTGTTAAAGGTTTACTGTTGTTTGATGAACATTTTCTGTACACATATGCTTTGTTGTACTATTGCCTTTGTCATCCATGGAGTGTACTGATCCTGTTTCCTGACTGTATGCCAAACTTCACAGGTCGGCACTGTAAACGTTTTACCCGTGAATCACGGATTCAGTCACAGGAAATCACAGAACTGCTATTACCCAAATGCTAATATAAAATAAATGTTTGTATTACACAGTCATTAGCACAGCGAGAAACACAAAACATGCTTAATTTGCATGAAACAACACCTCCATGTTATCCACCTCCTTTCTGCCTTTCTTGTTCAGATACCATAATGTCTGGTGCAGAGTACGTCTCCATTTATATTTATATATGACCTGTAACAGTGAATTCTAATTAAGACTAGTAGACATTGGCATTAGAGTCAACACCAGGAAGCATGAAATAAAGTTACCACATGCTATTACGCAGCATTAACCCAGTTGTATCAGAGCTTGCTCTAAAGCCCATTTAGGTAAATGGGATGACTCATATTGATTTTAATGGGTCTTGCATCAGACCCTTGAAAACTGACAACCTGTCTGATATATTTGCATAAGTAATTTGCCTACTAAATCTAATAAAAACAGTGGACCTATTAACTGTAGCTAAAAGAGGCTAAAAATACCCCCTTCCAACAGTTTTCATCAGACAAGAGTATAAATTAATTACAGACCCAATCCAATGCATTAATTAAGTTGAAATAAGTGGCAGTCCTCACTTTCACTTTAGTAAACGATGGATCAGGGCATGAAATCAGCCCATTCAAGGTGGCTGGAAGGATATAACCTTGTTAAAAAAAATTAACCAGACTAAAGTTGTTCAAATACTTTAACAATCTGTCCCTGAGACTTTACCAGTGTCAATAAAGCTTCTGCTAGAAAATAAAATGTTAATTTCAAAGCTTGTAAAAAGACAAAAAGGGGGAAATAGAATCTGGCCAATTGAATCTTTAAGTCTCTTCCCCTCGTGAGAACACAGAAGTGTGGGGCAGGGTGCTGAAAAGGATCCCAGAGACCCTGTTACAAAGCCAGAATTAATGAGAACAGAACCTGGCCCAATGACTTCAAAGTTTTATATGTCTGTGCAGAACTCTGCAGAATTTATTTTAAATGATCGCAGTTTGCTAATATACAAACATAATGGAAAACAGACAGGTTTACTGCCAGTAAAATCAAGCTATGATTTATAGTTTACACTCAGAGAACTACCGCTTCTGGCTGGAACACACTGACTACCTGTGACAGCAATTTGGCAATATTTGCCATGTTTCTGCTAAGAACAGTCCAGGAATTGCTAGCTATGCCTGCTATTGTGATGGATTTATTTATTTGTTTATTTATTAGGAGCAATGAAGAACTGGAGAAGCTGTGAAGCTTTAGTTTCCAACAAAATGAGCTGGACTGGACTACAAGACAGGTTTAGAGTGGAGAAAAGAGTAGTTTCTTGGAATCAGCACATTTTCATGGGTGCGGTGGGAACACAACACTATGCTAAATCTTTTATTTCTCAACTTCTAAAGAAAGGTACCTTCTACAGGTACAAATTTATCATCAGCTGAGAAGAGCCCTGAAGAAAACTATGGTAAGATCCATATAATTTCTGAGATAAATCTGAGCTAGTGATTTACTCTTATTGAGGAGACAGGTAAGTTTTACATAATGAAGAATCTGAGAATTTTCTTCTCTTTAAGATAGTATCATGAAACTATTTTATTCCAAAAATTATTTCTCTCCATCCCTCCAAGGAAATATGTTGATTTTTATAAACAAACTTAGCAAGGCAAAATATCATCTCTGAGATTTGAGGCTTGCTTGGGTGTTTTTGGTGTAAAGAGATGGGTTTTGAAGGTTCAATATTAGTGAAAGTATTTTAATACACTAGGAATAAATCCAAAGATTTTTAATTTCCCAAAAGGCATCTAGCTTGAATCAGAAGATTTCAGTATTCTATACAAGTATAAGAAGGCAGAGAGAATCTTAAAGATTTGAACAAAGATATTGTATGTATTTATTTAAACATACATGACATAATTGCATTCAGGACTTGCCACTATTTATGTTAGTTTATATAGTGTAAATACCTTATCCTGAAATTCTTCCCAGTTTCCCTTCCTGTAAAATCCACAAAAAATTGTGGCTTCACTGCCAACTAGGTCTGCGCACTGGAAGATACTCAAATAGGCTGAAGAAGCTCTCTAAGGTACTATGCCCCGGATCATAATTTTTACTCTTTAAAAATGCAGAAAAGCCCTATCTCTGCCAAGCAATGAGGATCTAAACCATATTCTGATTGGTTTCAGGGAGAAACTAATTAACTAAAGAAACTGTTCATAAAAATCCCCAGTATCCCAGTCCTCTATCACCACTAATCTTGCTTTCCTCTTCCCCTCCTTTGTTTTTACAGGCAGCCTCCCCCAGCAGCTCCCCCTGAATCATCTCTTGCCCTTGAGGAAAGAAACTCCCTGAGCTCTCAACCTGAGAGAGATTTCTGCTTCACTGCAAGCATGAGCAGACAAGCTAACAGTGATTCCCCTGGCTCTGCAACTTAAAGAAATCAGAAGTCTCCTCTACAGAGTTTTTCCCCATGATCTAACACTGTAGTATCAGCAACTCAGGCAGTTAACCCTTCCAGTATCTCCTACGTTCAGGCTCTGGGAGTTTCAGAGATAGATCGTTGACTTCGTCTAAGCCTTTGTCAGATGAGTCCTGTTCCGCTGCAGAATTTTCTCACTATTGCTTCACACGCATGCACGCACAGACACGTGCCCACACACCCTTCAGCAAGACTCTGCACCACCAAGCTATTTTTTTGCACGAACAACCACAAACACCCACTGCACTTTTGGGGTTGTTGTCTCTTAATTAGATACAATGTGTTTTGGATTTAGTGTGAGAATGATGTTGATAACACACTGATGTTTTAGTTGTTGCTAAGTAGCGCTCATCCTAAGTTAAGGATTTTTCAGTGTCCCATGCTCTGCCAGCAAGCAGGTATACAAGAAGCTGGGAGGGAGCATAGCCAGAACAGCTGACCTGACAACATGTCCTGTCTGTGCTGAGTGTTTTGCTTTATTTGAGTTGCCCTTTTATCTCCAATGCATCCTTACATAATGATATTTTGTACTGCAGACAAATCTTCCAGAAGAAAGTGAAGCTGCAGTAGCGTGCAAGGGGAAATTTGTAACACTGGCAGTCCTTTCTCATGTGTTAAGTTGATAGACTAAAAAGACTTTCTTTTTTATTTTTTTGTAAACAAAGGAATGGATGAAAAAAAGAAGCACAGAAGCAGAAAATGCTTTAAAATAAAAAGATGAAGGATGATAACAAGTAGTTCACAAAACAGAAGAAAAGAAACAAAATACTTCAGATAGCACTGAGCAGCTGCGGGAAGTAAACTATGAAAGCAAACATAGATTAAAAAAAGAAATGAAAAAATACAGAATGATAAGGAAAGGTGAAGTAGAAGAGAAGACACAGAAGCACATTTGGATTTATTTTCTTCAAATTGTTAATTATTTCCCTAAGCCGTATTAATACTGAACTGGTGATAAACACTGAAAACATGACTGATGGTGGAAAAGCATATACTGGTTTCTCAAACACTCTAGAGCCTAGGGCACTGCATGATGTTTGCACTCCTGTTTATACCCAAGATGCAACCAAATTATTCATCTTAAAGTGTCAACAATATTCTTTTTGAATAAACCAAAACATAAAGCAATTCCTTAAAGCAGTACTATTTATAAGTTCACAAAGAGCTGTTGCTAAAGAGGGGCTAGCAGGTGACTTCGTTGTGTGAAAGGGCTGGAGCAGCAGTCAGTGCTGACTTTGTACTGAGATTTACTGTCTTCCAACAGAAGATCTCCACGAGCACAAATATTTTGCTTGGGTGATCTCTGGAAGAGATCACAAAATATATTTACTGTCTATTTGTTTCTTGAGAATACTCTCCCAATACATAAAAGCGCTATGTAACTAATACCTCACTATTTAAATTACACAGACTTTGTCCATCCAGTTTATTTCTCCAGTGATGAGTAAGTGACAAAATATAGTATTCTGATTTACATAAGCAGAATAAAGTTTGGGTGTTAGGCATCTTTGGGTTAATGCTAGGATTTAAATTAAGTAGAAGCAGAAATTTTAAGAATTTCTGTGATGCTTCCAATTTCAGCTGAACTAGAAAATACTATGAGAAAGGTATTAGTGAATACAAAATCTGATTCAATACTTCCGTATTCTTGGTCTGTCTGAAACTAGAAATGGAATTTTTTTTAACTTTTATTTTTAAAATTAAGATATTAAATAAAAATAAAGCAATTTTAAAAAAAAAATCAAGGTATTACTTAAAAGTTTAAAGAAGATGCTTAGAACAGAGTAACAACTAAATTCTTTGGTCCCTAAGATGCACTGATTCCTGTAATATAAGATCTTCACACACCTTTATCAGCAGAAAATAATAGACCTTGAAATGTGGTAAGAGTACATCTCATTTAGCAGTTAATTCTGAACTAAGCTAGATTCCATGCCACTGACTGCTGGCACTGCAGCTCTCTCTATGTATTGGCATCAGCTAGAAGTTACTTCTGCAGTAGGCCAGGGACTAGCTTGACCACACTTTGTTTAAATGTTTAGAAATATTCTTGGATCTGTAGAAAATCTCATGGCTAACGAGGGCTGACTACTTAAAAACAAATAAAAACCAGAGCTGAATTAGAGCTGCTGGTAATGCTTTATTGCTTAGAGCTCCCAACCATCTAAATTGTGATTGCTTCTATTTAGAACATGTTGCCTCAGAAAACCCAAAGTAATTAAGACAAGCTGAAAAATAACAATACAGAGAGAGGAAAAAGATCTGCAGCAGCAAAGCTATCTTCTGGAAGGGAGAACATTACACAAAACCTATACTGCAGGTAATACACTTTTCTTTGAGCTAGGTCTTTGAATAAACATGATGAGCAAAAGTCAAAGCAGGACTGACAGCAAAGTAGGTAAACTTTCCCACCGTTTCTGTTAAGGGAACTCTTCCTTAAATATCTACAGGGCTGTGAGGTTATACTATTTGAAGGTAATATCTTCAAATTTTACCATCTGAATTTCTAAGCAGTTACTCAGCAACAATTATCAGTAAAAAATAGCACCTCCTCCTAAGTAGCAGCTCTTTGTCAGGAACAGTATTAAAAAGTCAGAGATAGGTTCTTACTCCTAAACTGCTGTGGTTTATTTTATTATACAGATTTTGTGTAGTTCTCTTGCCTCTTCGCAAGCACAGATTTGGCCTACCTGGCCAGCAAGGATTATTAGGATAGGACTCTTCCCAGGGCAGTACAAAACCATGAAAAAACAGAAAGTCAGTACACTCTTAAGTAACAGCATCTAGATATCTTTTTTAGTCTGGAGAGGAGGTTATGTATCAAGTCACAAACTCATTAGGAGATTGCCTTCCATTAGACAATTTTTTTTTTTTTTTTGAGAAATACACACCTCGGACAACAGTAAGAGTGACTATAAAACTGGGGAGGGGGATGGATGATAGAAGAAACTGGGAGAATTGTCAGGGTGCACATACAACTGTGGAGTGGTTGGTGGAGGCAAAAAATATGTGGGGAATGTAAAAATAGGAAGCCTGAAATTGGATGCCCAATTAAGTGAGGAACAAGAGGTGGATTAGTAGAATTTGGAACTGTGGGAGCATCAGGATCGAGGAAGATGGATCTAGGATGGCACATTTAATGCAAGTTAAAGGTTATGAATGGAGGTATAAAGAAAAATAGTAGTAAGGGTAGAATACTCTGTACTCTAATTCCAAGTAATAGATTTAAATGAGTGGAAGATGATCTACTGCAGAGCATGGGAGAGGGATGCAATGTGATAGGAATTAAAAAACTTGAAAAAGACCTCCTGCATCCAAGGGTTGCTAATTGATGTTTTTCCAATAACAACTACATTATAAATGATTTTCTAATAATAACTAAAAGTTTGTGTATATTCAGAAAGAACTGGCTTATTCACAGAAGAAAAATCAGCTGAGAGCTATCAGAAAGCATGACCTTCAGGGCTTCAGAAAGTCTCTGAACCAAATTAATACAGATTGAGAAAGACTGGGGGAGGGCAGAATTTATTATGCTCTTCTTTCATTCTAATACATTTCCTTGGGTATCCATTATTGGCCATACCAGAAGACTTGCCTAGGCTACTTTTAGAGTAATATAATTTATGCCACTCTTGCAAGAGCATAAAGAATAAACTTATAAAGAACAACGTTTCATAAAGAATTCATGTACAGATCCTTCCTATACCTCTAGAAATCAACATAAAAAATACATAGAAATTGTCTGGAGCAAGTGAAAACAAAGACAAGTATCCTGCATTTAAGTTAAACATGTCAACTGTCCAAGGAAAAGTCTGTTTCTTTTTCAGATGAGGTAATAATGATATACTACAGAATAGAGCAAGATAAACTACTATTTCTGTCTTGTAAGTATTGCAGCTTGTAAGAACTAATTCCAGGCTGATTGCCAGCTTACCATAGAAAGGAATAAGTTGACTCCTGAAGGAGTCTGCCTCTTCTGCAGCTGGGCAAAGAGCCTAGATGACCAACTAAGACCATCTGATTTATTTTTAGGTGGTTGCATATAGATAAGGTATGAGTTTTTGATTTATCCAACAAACCGTAAGTAACCAATATAACTAACAATTTTTCTTAAGGCTTTCCTTACGATATACAATATTTGTAAGACAGATGGAGTGTGATACAAGTTAGATACTTTGAAGTATTCTACAACTGGAAAATCTCTGGAGAAAAATAAGGTGATTAGAAAACATTGCTTCATAAAAATTACCTTATTTCTATAGTTACGATTATTTCAGGATACCTTAACATACACTTTCCATGGAAGATTTTTTCCTTTCTTTGAATTCATGCTTGTTCATAATAAATTACCAAAGTGTAAGTTCCATTAAAATTAGAAAATTGATTTATATACATTGTTGGAATATAGACCTAGGTCTTCCAGTTAATTACAGGTACTTAAAATATATAATTGGAAAGTTTCCCTTTCTATTATGCCATATTATGCATGAAACTGCCTAAGTAATTCTTAAGGTATGGTTGACAAAGGTGATTAACATAATAAGGGTAGAACAAGCACCTGTTTTTGTACGTAGTCTGCAGCTCATTGAAGAACATTCCAAAATAGTATTTGCCTGAGCCTATTGGTGGTATTATTCAGAGAAAATAAACAAAACTTTTGTTCAACTTGAGATTGAGCAAATGCCATCTGTGTGAACATATTATTTTACTTTAAGACTTAATCAGCATGTGGTTAATTCTCCAAGGAGCTGCTTAATCATCACAATAAAAAAAAACCAACACAGTTTCTTGAACAGCTTGACAACTAATTCATACACAGGCTATCCTATCTGAACAATAAGACCTGTATAAATAGAAAAAAATGTTATTCAAGAACATTTTTATAACATTCATATTGGCACTTATTTAACCACAATCATTCCTAGCTGTTCCCTATGAATGAAGATCTACACAAAAAGTTTTGTATTTCTTTGGTTTTCTTCCCCTCTTGACTTCAAAATAAGGAATGGCCGATATTCCTATCAGATTCTGTATTTGCACATATGCTTATTTTTTTCTTCTGATACTGTATCATATGCTATATTTCATTTGCAGAGTAAACCACTGTCTTTCTCACAGAATAAACATGGCATTATAAGGCGTTAGAATTCAACTTTTTTTTTTTACGCAGTTCAACTCACTTAGCTTGTGTAGCAGAAGTGAGATTGTAAATTCTCAAAGAGCCTGGCAGCAAGGTAAATTTGCTATACTGCTGAGATATTTTATGAATATAAAATAAGATAAAAGAACTAACAATTTTCTTTTTTAATTGTGAACCACTTTGATACTCATAAAACTCTTCCGTCCCAAACTAAGGCCTTCTCTGACTATTTCCATACAGGAGAAAACCAACACAGTTGAGTCATGGTAGATCCCTCTCAAGTATGGTTCATAAAAACACTAACAGGCCCTCAATGACAGTAATATTCTGAGTTGCTATAATTACTCATATGTTCAACTGCTAGTTATAACACAAAACTGTCTTCCACAATCCATAGGCAAATGTCTTTATTCAGATACTGCACTCAGCCAACAAATAGACAGGAGTCCCTCTGATAGGTATAATGTCTCCCTTCCTTTAGGGAAAAATGCACTAGTTAAAAATTTGCCATGAAGGTCATATATGATAAATTAGATCTTTCTTTCCTTTACACATTTTTCTTTCCCTTGAAAACACATACTATTTTGCATGATTGTGCTGTGCCCGTTTCTTTTCTACATTTTTTGGAATGAAGTAAAAGCATAGCAGTATTGCAACAATTTCAAAAGAAAAAATTCCAGATTTTGTAACTGTGATATACATTGAAATATGAAATGCCACCATTTTCCTCTGCCCTCTGAAAAGATGTATTTTATGTATTTGTGTAATGGCATACCTCCATCAATGCATTCTGGGGTGAAAGAAATATCATCAAGAGCAAATTCTGTGGGTTCACTCCACCCCACCTCAGCTTCGAAGGCAACTCTGAAAGGACTGTTACTGGAGAGGACTACATTTGCATACATCCATTTGTTTTCTTCATTTCTACTAGAAGACCACATAAGAATATCCATTCCATGTTCTTCAGCTGTGTATACCTGTTGACAATGAAACCCAGGAGATGCAACTGAATCAGCATTAAGCAACAAAGGAGTGCAGCTAGCTAGAGTAACATAGCCCAAGCCCAGTAGTGCAACTACCTGCCTGGGTAGTACTGGCCCTCTTAGATATGGTTCAAACTCACACCTTATTGGTGATGACCAAATGTTACTGAACACTTTTGCTAATGCTAGTTCAGCTGCAAATAAAAAGCTACTGTGAAAACAAAATAAAATAAAAAGAACTGCAAATACAATCACTAATTGGAAAACCTACAGTCTCGGCCTGACATACAGAAGATAATGAGTAAAGACCTAACCCCAAATTCATCTAAACATTGAAGAAAAGACTGAGAAGGATCTTGATCTATCCTTTCATCTCTAAAAGGTGACCTCCTTACATTTGATAGACCTGGTGAAGAGTTTAGAGATATAAATAAAAGGCTTAGCATCTAGGGATTCAAGTTTGTCATCTGGTACACACAATTTATAATACGATGTTTCAGGCAGTCACAGTAAATTAGCTTAAGCATATTTAGCAAAGCCATAAATAAAAAATAAATAAAATCATCAAATAGGGAAAGCAATAAGAATGACAATGAATGAATTCACAATTAACCAACAACTGATGAATTAATGCCAAGCACAGGAAATTCTGGAGATCACACAGGCTCTTCCCACTCAGGTGTCCAAAACCCTTATGCAATCTATAACAGGTCAGAAAGAACTAGAGTAATGAAAGTAAGCATATTCTAGCCATTCCAGATGATAACTATTTCTTTAAGGGACTGAATATTTTAATCATTATACTCTCCTCATCACTTTCAACAACATCCTTCTCTTAAGCCTTTAGACTAGTGACCCATGGGGTCATGTTCCCACTTGAGTGCCCCCGTTGAACGATGGAACACAAAACCTGAAACCCAAGAAAGTTATAAACTTAAATCCATACTAATGATCTGTATAACTACATACCTTTGACTCTCCCAGCCAACCTGATGGGACAAATAAGCTAAAAACCCAAATGGCACCATGAACCACATACTTTATAGAAGTTGGAGTATTGATTAAAATATCTCTGATGCCTGAACACTCTTGCAAGTTATTTAATTTTTGGAGGAGAGGAGCATCAAGAAGACTGACACACAATAATCCAAATCAGGACCTAATTTTGTCAAGCCTGATGTTCGGTTACAGGACTGTGTAACAGCAATATCTTGTCACTGTCTTCTTAAAAACATGCATCATGCAGGGCTAAAAGGAGAGGTGTTGAGAAGAAATAGCTGATTCAACCCATAAAAAAATGAAAAACTGTGTGTAATCATATTATCAGGCTCTAAGGCCTCAATAAATTGAAACTCTTAGTTAGAATAACTCTACATGTGAGGTTAGGACTATGTTACAACACCTGTATGTGTCATTGGAACCATTCACTATTTTACCAATCATGAAATACAACAATCTCAGTGATCTAGAATTTTACAGCACATAATAGTGTTAGTGTGGTTTTAGCTATTACTGTATCACGCAGTGGTATTTTCTACTTTTTGAAGGTTAATACTGAGATAATATTGCTTTCAATATATCTCATTGTAAAGTCTCACAGCTGCAGAAATAACTCTTGGGGAAGGGGGAAGAATCAAAAACATTTGAAGACAATACTAGAGTCTCTTTTAACGGGACAGTTAAAGACTGGCCCATTGTTTAAAATCAGATGGTTTTTTCCATCCCTTTTTGTTGGGCTGGTAGGAGAAGTTTTTCACAGTAAAAATTTCAAAGCACGCTGCCTGCTTGAGCAGTTCTATGTACAGAGAAATTGCATCATGTCCGTACTGAGCCTGGTCTCGGACAGAGCATGGAGTCATTCTGTGTATATACAGATCAACCCTGCAGCTCAAGCTCAGTACAAACAATAAATCCATCATGAAACCTGCTGTATGTATACTGGCCAATGGGTCTGGGGTGGCAGCAGGTCAAACTGGGTCTAAAGTACAACATTTCGATGACATCAGCTTCTGTTCTCATAGATGTAAGGTAATTTTATATGCCTTGTCTTTCTTTTCTTTAACTCATATTTACCATAGAGTAAGGGCATGCAGATATGTAATTACTATGGATTATTTAATATGTTGTGTTAATTTGTGTGGCTGTGTCCTCAGTTAAGTTTGACTAAAGTTTAAACCTGGTGTATAGTTTCTCATAACAAGCACATAGGTAACCTGTGGAAACTGATAGCGTTTAGTGTAAATCTCTAAACTGGTACATCGGAAATCTCAGGTGAGCTCCCAGCTCTGCTCCATTTCTCATGTACACTCCTGGGGAAATCCTTCAATCCCACTTTCTGCCAAAGTACTCCTGAACACTTTTACTTCACTTCTCCAAGTCTTTATCTATCCATAACTATGCCAGGAAAGAGTCTGTGTTCTTATGTATCTTCAAAAAATTTTAGCTGAAATTTCTAAAAGAATAATACGTCATTTAAAATATATGCTAAATCAAATGAGATTACAACAGAGTTCAGAAAAATGGGAAGCCCAAGGAGTCTGTTCCTTTAGCTGGGGATACAGATCTTATTCTGTCAGAGATTTTGCCCACAGAAAGTAAAGAAACAGTTATAAGATGTAATACTGTATTCTTTATTCAGGTTACCCATGTTACTGAGAATTTGAAGCATCTTCTGGGTCAGGAAGTATGTTTAACGTATACAAGATTTTTGCTGGCCTGTGTAAACATATACAGCACATGAAAGGCAGAGCAAATTCTCATGGATATGAGCTCCCTAGAGACCTGGAGAGCTACAGCTGTGTGGTGCTTAGTGCCTCCAGAGACTACAACACCTCCCTGCACAGCATCCTATGAATTGCGTACAAGCTAGCCTGGTAGTGGAAACAATTTAACATGTGAAAGAGGGAAAAGCTAGCAAGATGAATCCCGCTATATGGCATGTAATGAAAAAAACCCCTGTAGCGAAGTGCCATTGAACAACTCTGTATCTATCAGTCTGGGTAGACTGTGCTCCAGCTAATACTGATCTAGTTGTGGGATGAATCCCATCATTTTAATTTAAAAGTAACAAGCATGTATTGTACTAACCAGTCACTATATCTGTCTGTTCCTCATGCTGTGCTGACACAGTTTCTAGATTGCACACACAATCAAAATCACAAAGAATAGGAACCAACAGAAACAGAGCTATCACTTCATTCACTGCAGAGTGAAAAGCTCAGGAGTGAAGATACCCAATACACACTTCATGGCAATTTTAAGAAGAATTTAGCATGATAATCTGCATGAGACAAATGCGAGTAAAGCTTTTATACTTGCTTCTTGGTCTTTCTCCAAGGTGCCTTTGCCAGCTGGTTTATTTGTAGTCCATATGTGAACAGCATTCTTTAGCAAATCCCATTTCCCTGCCTTAAAATCATGACTCAGTTCTAATTCTCCACAGCATGTCCTGTGTGTTAGAAACATCTGAATTATTTTTTTCAGCTTCCATTTCATTTTGGGGATGGGGAAAGTGCATGTACTTTTGAAGGTCACGAAACGTAAACTGCTATTTTCTACTTAGTCATCAGCAGTTACAACTCATGTGGCTATCCTGTCCCCTCATGCTGACTTTTCAAGATAACATATTATCTTCCTGATCTTGCCTGACTAGCAGTTGGCATGCTGGAAGGTACTATGTTCCATCTGAACTGACTAATAACCAAGAAGCCAATGCAGATCTAAAGGGTGCATAATAAGAGGTGTATTCTCTCATCATTCCCAACATATAGTCTTTAATCACCAGCCAAGGAAGCAGGAAAATCTTGTGAAAAACAACCTGTATTTTCACTTCAGTAGGCACCAGAGACTTGTGTCAGCTGAGGAAACTTCCAGCTGACTCCAGTGAATAACGATACTATGTTTTCTGCTCTACATCCTTAAGATCATGCCTTTGAACTCCTCACATTCTTTGGCAGTCATGATTGCACATCTTCCTTGGACTGAAGCTACACCAGAGGCAGACTGAAATTGTTTCTCTAAAGCCCACAAATCAGATTAGCAAAATTGTATCACAATTCATTGTCACAACAGAGAAGTACTTTAAAAAGTTATCATCTACCTCTTTTCTCTTTATTTGTTTAAATGCGAGTTTGAAGTAATAAAAAATCTTGTCACTTTTAGTAAAATTGACCTGTCCTATACCAAAATTTACTATACCTCAGTTCTGTTAGTATCAACAAATACCAAGGCAGAAAACTGATATATTAGAGTTATACTATCACTTCAGGAATTAATTTTGGTTTTAATTCTCAATTGTATGACAAAAGCCTGAATTAAATGGACGGAGACAGAATGCTGAAGCTTAATGAAAGCTGAATGTTTTCTGTCTCTCTGACAGATGACCAATAGCATGCCCATTGGAATAAAACAGATGTGAAAATCACCTCCATTTCTTGCTTAAACTTCTCTCCTGCTTCATTAAATGCAACTAAATATTCATAAAAATATAAAGAGAAATGGATTTTTTTAATTTACATTTGCAGCATAATGCAGTTAAAATTGTTTATACTAAGAGATATTCTTGTTCAGAGCATATTAATTGATATATTAGACCAGTCATGTATTTAGTGCTGAATAACTTGCCTCTCAAAGGCTGTTACCATATACTCCTAAGGAAAGCTAGTGGGTTTGTACTTAATCATTATGAAGCAACTTTTTTCTTGTGTTGGCTAATAGTTGACTAATGTCCTGAAGCATCAGTATTCAGATCTCTTTTAAATAGCATCCATTCTATGTCAATGCAAGAGTTGCTGTAAACATTGTGTGCTTTTTAAAGATAATAATAATAGCCTATGTTTTTTGTTTTCCTATGAACAAATTACAGAATTTATGACAATAGAATTGTGTAACTGAAATGTGCGTTGTGAATACAGAAGAGAAGCACTTTTAATTCCTTTTTCTCTGTTCTCAGTGACTAGTTCCTTTTCTGAGTAAAAATAGGATTATTCCCATAACTTCACATTATTTTGTGTAGTTCTACCACATCTACTTCTGTTGTGGTTTAACCCCAGCCAGCAGCTAAGCACCATGCAGCTGCTCCCTCACTCCCCGTCTCCGCACCCAGTGGGATGGGGAGGAGAATAGGGAAAGAAGGTAGAACTTGTGGGTTGAGATAAGAACGGTTTAATAACTAAAGTAAAATATAATACCAACAATAATAATAATAATGAAATATAATAATAATAATAATAATAATAGTAATGAAAAGGAATATAACAAAAAAAGAAGAGGGAAAAAACCCAGTGATGCACAATGCAATTGCTCACCACCCGCTGACCGATGCCTGAGCAGCGATCCGCCCCTCCTGGTCTACTCCCCCCTGTTTCTATACTGGGCATGACATTCCATGGTATGGAATACCCCTTTGGCTAGTTCGGGTCAGCTGCCCTGGCCATGCTCCCTCCCAGCTCCTTGCACACCTGCTTGCTGGCAGAACATGAGAAACTGAAAAGTCCTTGGCTTAAGATAAGTGCTACTTAGCAACAGCTAAAACATCAGTGTGTTATCAACATTATTTTCCTACTAAATCCAAAACACAGCACTGTACCAGCTACTAAGAAGAAAACTAACTCTATCCCAGCCGAAACCAGGACAACTTCCTATACCAATACATCCTTCATTTTTACTTTTCTTTTTTACAGATTCCCTGTATGTCATTTTAATCACACATCTTAGTATGTTCTATACCTGCAGTCCTTTTTTTTTTAATTCAGACTTGACCAGATGATAACTGTATTTCAGATAACAGCTATAACATCAGCTTTTGTACTGATGTTACTATATTCTAACATATTATTCAGACTTCCTATTACAGTTTGACTTTTTTCACCTCCAGTGCAACCTGAACAAAACCTTCAGTGAGCTGCTGCTTTTGAAGTTTTGGGTTGTTGGTTTTGTTGTTTTTCTTTTTTGTTCTTTTAGGCTTTTGTTTTTCACTTAAATGGTTACAGTTCATTTATATTCTTGATTTAATAACAGCAACAGTTGATGCTGAAATACATTATTAGTTTGATAGAAAAAAGCAAAACGTCCATGAGGGTAAATTGGGTCTATGATAGGATGATAATTCCTTGCTGAGTACTTCAGCCTGTTATGAATATTGTTATATGTTTCTACATAAAGAGTACATGTTGCAAAGCCATAAACAGGGAACCTTATTTGTATGTGGGAGTAAGACAATTCTTTATGGATCTCTTTACGAAATTGAAGGTAATGAGAGTTAATTAAACTAGTCTGTTTGAAATGCAAAGAAAAGTTAAAAAGCAGACTCTGGTTGGCTGTCTGCCTACTAACTCACACATAGGCCACACACATCTACTTATTCACTAATGCTAAGTGTTCTGTGATGCTTGAAAACCTCCAGAAGTTCCTTCAAAAAATCTTGTCTGCACTCTTGCATGCTGTAATGTCCAGGATACTTGAACTTAAACAAATAGATAATCATAGATAATCTCACAGTATTTCAGTTACCAACAGATCCAAAAAGCAATTGCTGTTTGCTTTTTCTTCAATTTAATCTGGAACTGCTCTCGACCTTTACCTACTGTTTTGTTTTCTTAATCTTAACGTGCAAGCTTTGTGTATGTGGAAGGATAAATAATGTAAACTGTAAAGAATGGACTTGAAGACATGGCGGAGTATTTTAAAAGCTGTAATCAGATAACAAAATTACAAGATTGCTATGTAAACACTTTTAAAAATTCACCTTAAATAACTGAAGTATCTTTGCGAAGAATACATTTTGAGCATTTTTATTAACTGAATAGAAAGAAATGTTAAAATAATGTAATTTGAAACTCATTTAAAATAATTTTGAAAAGCAGAAGTATCTGCTGTTTATACTAACTTCACGTAATACAGCTTTTTTTCTTTGTTATTATTAATTAAGTTTATAGCAATACTCAGAGTATCCATGAACTAGGTGCTAGAGATAAAATTGAGATGCAAACCCCGTCCTGAAAAAAAATTACTTAAAAAAAGACAGATAAAAGGTGGAATGAAAGGTAACATTATTCTTTGGCTGGATATAAGGAGAAGCCTTTTCATGCTGGACAGTCGAGCAGTGGCCGAGGTTGCCCAGAGAGGTTAAGTAGTCTCCATTTATGGAAGTTTTCAAGACTGGGTAAATTCCTGAGCCACCTATTGTGATCTTGTAGCTGACCCTGCTTGGAGCAGGAGGTTGGACTAGAGATGTCCTGAGGCCCTTCCAGCCTGAATGGCACTATACTCCCATGGAATTGTGCTATGATTGTCCTTTACAGTGGAAAACCAGAGCAAAGATAAACAGAATAAGTACTGAGACATTGGTCCAAACTTCCTGACTTAATTCCAGGTCCAAGATGACAAAAATATTCTTGCTCACTTTTAACATAGACTAGTTTAGTTCAGGAGTTTGATAGCATATGCAAATTTTTATATTTTGTTACACATAGTAAAACTGACATAACCTGTATTTTCAAAATTTAACAAACTGCCACAGATAGGAGTCTTGCTCAGACCTCTAAAAAAGGCAGTATGTAACATATTTATTCAGTGAGCCACATGAAATGAGTTGTTTGCCAAGGGTTCACATCACTGCTTGGACATTTACTAGGGTACTTAACAACTAAAAGTGTGTCCATTAAGGATGCTCAGGGAACAGCAAGAAGACATTCTCATGGAAGCTTGAGCTATAATAGTTAATATGGTTAAATGCTTTATTTCCAGTTATTTTAATCAAACACCCTCCATACGTGGTGAGATGAATAAGTTTAAAACTTTTATTTTAAACCAAGTCTTGTTTTTGTCCTAAACATTGGAAACTGCCTCTATTTTATGTTAAAGAGTGAATTGTGCAGAGAACTGTGCTGATTTTGGTAGGTTTAAGTATGGTAGTCAAACATGCAATGTTAGTTCTTACGTATGTAGCAAAAGGACTTCAAGTGGAATTAAAACTAAAACAGAATTGTCACTTGATCTTGTCGGCAAAAATTTTGTATATAGGTGTAACTGCAGTGAAGTTGTGATGAAGTACTGTTAATATAAGCTCTGAGATTTTACTCATTCTAGACAGAGAAATGCAAATACTACTAAAGTAAATATTACTATGTCGTGATGTAGTAGAAGTGCTTTTTCTCTTACCTTTAAGACTCCTGTTTGCCTAGAAGCAAACATCCAGAACCAGAACCGAACCCTACAGACCCCGAGGCTAGCTGGGAAGAGTTTGGTGGTAATTATCCTTGCTCTGTTTCCTTCCTTCTGGGCAGATGAGTTTACATACAAAAAATGCTGTCCTTTACCTTAATAAAAAGATAAAAAACATTTATAGTTTTTCAATACTACTTTATGCTTCAGACCATAAGCGTTTTTACACACATAGATACTGGTATCTTTTACCACATACACATATACACTACCTTGGTTATACAGAGATCTTCCATGTTAATACTTTGTGTATTTCTGGTTTTTACATACCAAATTAATATAACCTTCCTCAGAGCTCACTCTGCCTTTTTGATCCTTGTGTAAATACTTGATTTGTATTTGAATAACAAATTTAATACATGTTGCAAACATAAACACTCACAGATTCTAAGGATCAGTTTGAAGGTTGACATTGCAGGAGTCAGGAGCACCTTTGCTGATAGCTCTTACCCAGGAAAATTCCCTGTTGTGTAGCATGGCAGTAGGGAACACATCAAAGCCCTGAGGCTTGTTAGTGGACCAAGATATCCACATTTCCTATTGTTCAGCTGCTGCTGAAGAACCACAAGGTAGCATAAAAGAGAATTCATCGTTCAGTTCCAAGCAGAAAAAGATGCCGCCCTCTTACACCCCAAAAGGGGCCTATCACCTAAAATGAACACATACCACCAAAAGCAAGTGATTGAATAGGCAAATCATGCTGCTGACTTGTTTTTTTTTTTTTTTATTAACTAGCAGTAGCCCCTTCTTTGTCATCACTTTAATTCCATCTGCTATGATAAAAGCAAGGTTTGGTCCTGCATGGAGAGAAGAGTATGACAAAACCTTCTGTGGTGAAGAGAAGAGGTTTTTCACGAAGAGGAGGGCACCTGTTGGGGCTGTCCTGAGCAGCAATACACAGAAGACCTTAGCAGAAACTTCCTCCTAAATCCAAAAGAAGCAACATCTGAAGATCAGAGCTGAGTTAGTAGTTGTTTTGGAGTAGAATCATAGAATCATAGAATGCTTTGGGTTGGAAGGGACCTTAAAGATCATCTAGTTCCAACCCCCCTACCATGGGCAGGGACACCTTCCACTAGACCAGGTTGCTCAAAGCCCCATCCAGCCTGGCCTTGGACACTTCCAGGGATGGGGCATCCACAATGTCTCTGAGCAACCTGTTCCAGTGTCTCACCACCCTCACAGTAAGGAATTTCTTCCTAATATCTAATCTAAATCTACCCTCTGTCAATTTAAAGCCATTACCCCTCATCCTATCACTACACTCCCTGATCAAGAGTCCCTCCCCATCTTTCCTGTAGGCCCCCTTTAAGTACTGAAAGGCTGCTATAAGGTCTCCCTGGAGCCTTCTCTTCTCCCAGCTAAACAACCTCAACTCTCTCAGCCTGTCCTCATAGGAGAGGTGCTCCAGCCCCCTGATCATCTTTGTGGCCCTCCTCTGGACCTGTTCGAGCAGGTCCATGTCTTTCTTATGTTGGAGGCCCCAGAGCTGAACACAGGACTCCAGGTGGAATCTCACAAGAGCAGAGTAGAGGGGCAGAATCACCTCCCTTGACCTGCTGGCCACGCTTCTTTTGATGCAGCCCAGGATACGGTTGGCTTTCTGGGCTGCGAGTGCACATTGCTGGCTCATACTCAGTTTTTCATCCACTAATACCCCCAAGTCCTCCACAGGGCTGCTCTCAATCCACTCATTGTCCAGCCTGTATCTGTGCTTGGGATTGCCCCGACCCATGTTGCAGGACCTTGTACTTGGCCTTGTTGAACCTCATGAGGTTCACACGGGCCCACCTCTCAAGCCTATTGAGGTCCCTCTGGATGGCATTCCTTCCCTCCAGCGTGTTGACCGCACTACGCAGCTTGGTATCGTCGGCAAATGTGCTGAGGGTGCACTGAATCCTACTGTCCATGTCACCGACAAAGATGTTGAACAGTAGTTGAACTACTCCAAAGAAGGATTCAACTCCATGGCTCAATTCTTGTTCCTGATGTAAAAGACTGACTTCCCCTTCATTATAACCAGATCAAGTTTTTGTCTTTGTGTTCTAGTGCTTTCTTCAGTTTTCAGTGGGAATGGGGTTCTGACATCTTTCCAGATTTGGTCTCCCTGTAACTTCAATGACAGCATGCTACGGTAGCAGGCAAAGCACAGTGCGCTCTTTCTAACCTAGTACGGAAGTGATGCCTTAGCTGCAGCAAGAATAGCTGTAGAATGGTTAACTATCTCAAAGGGGCTTCTTCTGGGGGCAAAAAAACCAAACCCAAAACTTAAACCAAAACCAAACCAAAACAAAAAAATCCAATTCTTCTACCTGAAGACCATAATCAGGCTCAAAAACAAAGCTTTAGCTTAACTTTGCAGTCCTTTACAAGGAGAAGGCTTCAGAGTGACTGAGACTTTCATCAAGCTAGGCTGGGCTTGGGAGGGGCTAGGAAGGTGTGTCAAGATCCAGGTAGCATATTTTATCTAAAGTAAGTTCATTCCTGTCCAAATCCCCTTTACTTTTGTAACTGTGGCTTGGTTTTTTGCTCCTGGTAGGCTGAGGGTGGCGTTAAGACCTGCTTAAGAGGTGTGCAGCTGGCTGGACACATGCTGCTATTTGGTGAGGGTCAAGTAGAGAGTAGCTGCAACAGTGTTACAGTAAGCATCAATGGATGAAATCCACAAGTCATCTTCACCCTCGCCACCTGGAAACAGCCACTGCTGCTGAAGCTCTGAGCTCACAGAGAGCAGGTCTGGGCAGCCTGCTAAGTCTTTTTAATGTAGTTTTACTGACCAAACAGCCTTGCTGTCAAAACAGGAGGGTAGAGATACACTTTTTATCTAAGCTAAGGGACATAGAGGGCACTGCGATCAAGCTATCCCCTTCAGATGGTTCTCCTGTGGTGGGATATGCTCCAGTCATAGCCGTACAGACTGTGTGTACTCTGAAATGCAGAAGGACAGCCCTCCTGTTAAGCATCCTTGCATTACTCTTGTGGAAGGGGCATTCCAGCTCATGAGAGACATGAGTGTCCTACCTGTATTGCAGAGTCAGTGTAGAGCCATGGCTTGGTGTGCTTGTGAGCTGTCCTCTGCAGAGGGCACACATGCCACACCTTTCGGTCATCTGCGAAGCTGATCTCCAGGACACCACGAAATACAAATATAAACTAGAAAGACTGTGTATGTACAAACATACCTTCAGTCCCTGGCTGTTAACTGGGCAAAACAGTATCTTCTAAACTGTAGTTCTCTCCACTATACCACATATCCAGCTCTTGCAGAAGTCAACAAGTTGGAGTTTCTGCATATGAATTCCAAATCAAAGTCCAGAATGGACTGGGGTGAAAATATAAAAAATTGTTTCGCATCTGAAGTGAGCTGCAGTTATTTCTACCTAAAATTGATTGCAATTTTAGGCCTTTCACTCATAAAGTGAGGCTATGTAATAGGCTTTCAAACTGCTATCCAACATGCCATTCTTACAGACCTGCAAATGATCATTTGTTCAGAGTGAGAATTATTCAGCATGGATCTCAGTCAAAGGAAACCCAGAATTTGGACTATTTGTAAATTGTAATGGCTATCAAGGAAATGCTTTTAGTTTCTCTTGCTGTCTTCGAAGCAATCTTATTTGAGATTACGTTTTCAGGTGAGGTTATCTGGGTATCATGTTATGCCTCAAGCTTTTTCAAGAAACATGTAAATTTTCTCAGGAGAGAAAAAACTACTTGGAAGATTATAATGACAGGGATATACTATATTTTTCATAAACACAATGGTCCCATACAGTTGCATATTGACCCGCAAACTGGAAGACCAAGGTGCCTGGCTCTTTGGTACATGATGTAAGACATATGTCAAAAGTTATAGATATGTAGCAAAATTTAAACAAGTTTGGTTTTGTATTTGGTTGAAGTTTTTGAGGTTGAAATGTTCTGCACTTGATCGTCTACTTCCTCTGAATATTTAAATAGCTCATGAATGAAATGGGAAAAGGTTGAAAATGCCCTGGTTTTGAGCTAGAAAGCACGATTTGAGAAGGAAATATATGGAAAGGAATATTTTTAAATTTGAGACCTGCATAAGCTACACACTGGTCAGATTACAGAATGTTAAACAGGTCAAACATAGTTGTTATTTATCACTAAAAGTCTTTGTTTTCAAATCACAGGGCTTATCTTCTCCCAGAGACTGTACCAATGCAATAAGTTAATGTTGTTAAACAGATGCAAAATTTTTTCAAATGAACATTTCTATCCATCTGAAATCTGTAATGTCAATTTAAGTTGTGCTAGATGAAGCAATATAAGACACATTTAAACCAATATGAGATTCCTCCACACCAAGTTGTGCCAATACACTTAATACAAAGTTGGTATAATATCACAGGCTTTGTTATATTGCTATAATGGCATGCATGCACCGTACAATGAATTTTTATGCTTAGTAACTAGAGAAAATGAGTTTGGAACAAGAAGGAATTGGATTTGGGTCAGGAATGGGCTGATAGATACCTCTGGACATTACAGGTTGTCAGTATCTAGGCTGTTGGCAATTCTGACAAGCGATTTCTCTATAGCTAATGTGAGTATTTCTTGCCCAGTTAATTTACAAGTAAATTACAAATCTGGGTAATTTTGCAAACACATCTGCTCTAATTTTGTTTTCCTTTTGCTTTGCTTTTTATTAACTTTGTTTTTCTTACAATTGCTGGGTAATTTCACATAAGCAAAGAAGAACCAATTAAATGAGAGAAAATGAAATAGAAAAGCACACAAAATCTCCTTGAAGAGCCAAGGGCTACTGGTTGTTTTGTCATCATACTGCATCACAGGAACAGCAAGAAAGCAAGTCAAACTACTGATTTGCAAGGAACAGCTTGACTGGGACAGCTGCAATAGTTTCTACCTCTACCTGTCTGTTCTGTCCCTTTCCAAGAGGAATGAACTTCCACATTTACAGCCTGCAACAGCAACACAAACTAGTATGGATGTCTGCTTTCTCTAAAGTGAAAAACTGATTTGTGGCAGATAAACAGTTTCCTCATGATCAGGTGAGTAGTTCCTGCAACAGGTGCAGAATCCTCTAAAGTAAAAGGGAGGATAAATGAGTAGGACAGAAATGGTTACAGCCACCCACTGATAAGATGTCTCTGTTGATTTTGGAAATGTAAAACACCAAAAAAGAGTCAAAAGCTGGAGATCATGCTGCTTACAAATTAAAGAGAAAACCAGTAGAGATTGTGATACTTCTACATTAAATACTAACTATTCTTTGCTGATTAGATGGAAATTAAAATAGAGTTTCTAACCATTAAAGATTCTGGAAAGGAAAGCTAAGCACTTCTCAAATAGAGATTGGTACATTTATGATGGAAATTAATATTCCATCCAGATTTATTATATAATCTATATAATACATTATATGATTTTAAATTTATATAATACAATATATAATTATAACTTGCTGTCTACATAACACAGATAACTGTAATTGCCTATCAATACATTTCATTCTCCTAACAATCAATAGGTATTCTGGTAGTAGTCTATCAGCAACATCTTGTAGGGACATCTAGGGAAACATTTCTATATTAAGATTTCTGGAAAGCCAATGTCAGGGAGGTAAGTTAAACCAAGATCTTAGGTAGGAACCTTAAGCATTTCACATGCATCCACACACACTGCTCCTCAGCCATTCTTTAAGGACCAGTGTATGATTGCATGTTTTTCTAGAATTCATTAGGATGGTACCACACTCCAGGAAAAGTAGATTATTCAAAATGTTGACAAAGAGAAGAGTACTATTGCAGCGAGTTACACTTTTAGAGAACAACTTTTAAAGTCAGACTCTTTGTATAGCAGAAATTTGTTACGAGAAGAGAAGAGAAGAGAAGAGAAGAGAAGGGAAGAGAAGAGAAGAGAAGAGAGGAGACGAGACGAGACGAGACGAGAACAGACTGTTTCAGTTGGAAGGGACCTACAACAATCATCTAGTCCAACTGACCAACCAATTCAAGGCTGACCAAGTTAAAGCATGGTGTTAAGGGCATTGTCCAAACGCCTCTTAAATACTGACAGGCTTGGGGCATCGACCACCTCTCTAGGAAACCCGTTCCAATGTTTGACCACCCTCTCGGTAAAGAAATGCTTCCTAATGTCCAGTCTAAACCTCCCCTGGTGCAGCTTTGAACCATTCCCACATGTCCTATCACTGGATACCAGGGAGAAGAGATCAGCACCTCCCTCTCCACTTCCCCTCCTCAGGAAGCTGTAGATAGCAGTGAGGTCACCCCTCAGCCTCCTTTTCTCCAAACTAGACAAGCCCAAAGTCCTTATTGACTCCTCATAGGACATTCCTTCCAGCCCTTTCACCAGCTTTATAGCCCTCCTCTGGATGCATTCAAGGACCTTCACATCCTTCTTAAATTGTGGGGCCCAGAACTGCACACAGTACTCAAGGTGAGGCTGCACCAACACTGAATACAGTGAGAAAAATGTAGAGCTGGTGATTGGGAGAGGGAAAGATAACAACAGATGAAGCTGGGTTCTCAGAAAAACATGAGTTAGCTAGAGGTTAGCAGCATGTCCTAATGTTGTTTTGTCTGGCTGCAAGTTGATATTGGAAACACAAAGCTGATGATACTTTCATGGAGCTGCCTATAAAAATGCCTACAATGCAACAAGGTTTTCCAGAGATTGACTACAGCACAGTCAGGGTCATTGGATGGTCTCAGTCAAGGTGTTGCTTAATATAAGCTCTACACTTTGTGCTTAGGTGACCTGAGAGAAATGGATAGCTGGACTATTATTTGCACCTTTGTTTATCCAAAGGTTTTCAGCCATTTAGCAGCGCATGGATTCACTGTCATGGCATTTCTGAGCAAGACCTGATGAAATATCTTAGTGACCCATGATTATTGCCAAATATATCCTTTTATTTTATTAAAATTTTCATATTTGTAGTTCTAGTTTTCAAATAGACCCTTAATTAATAATATAATTGCAGACTTGGATACAGTTACTGCATTTGTACAGGCATGCTGTACTGTTTTAGAAAGAGGTCTGTTGTGTCCCAGATGTGATGATTAATTAGTAACTTCACATTATATTTAGCAGCTCATTGTCTAGGAAATTACTAAACAAATGCATCAAGCTGAAGTGGAGTATAAAGAATGATATAATCAGGACCACTCTGAAAAGAGCAATCTATAAAATTACAGTGCTGCTGAAGCGATGATTAAAAAGGTTGGTAACAGCCTACTCTGCCAGGCTGTTTGATTTTGTGTTCAGACAGAACTAGAAGTTACCAGATAGTATAAATGACAAGACTCAATATGTTAAAACTTTTAATATATTTTTTGCATGGCTTTTTTGTGATACATATCTTCTATTGTAATTTTAATATAAAGTGAATATTTTAAATGCTTGTTGGAACTGCTTTGTAAACTATGCTAATTGCTCACTATGATTTGTCTGCATATACAATAAACTCAGCTGATCACACTGAGATTTGCTGTTATCTCAGCACTAATCTACGGGATTTTTTTTCTAATTCAGTAAATATTTCATTTTCCCAAAAGTGATGTAGGACACATGCCAATACCTGGTGTATGGTCAGCATCAGGACCCGTTTGTCTTGTGACAGCACTGTTGCTAATATTCCAGTCAAAATCATCAGTAGGGTCTTGTGTTAATCCACATACAGTGGTCCATTCTTGATCTTGTGTTTCAAAGTTACAGCTTCCAGGAATACTTGTGTAGTAACCTGAAAATATAGCAAGAAGTAAATTACCATCCCAGCTCTTATATGTAAAAGGCTATAATGAACATACTGTACATGGTAATGGAAAGGATTCTGTTTGGCTAATGCTATGATTCCCTGTGTTCCATGTACTGACATAAATAATATGTCATAGTTAGTGAGGAAAGAAAAAATCCACTCTTTGCTTCCTGAGCAGGTATAAACAGCCTTAAACTTTATTACAGATACATGCCCATGTAAGTCTTGAGGACAAACCCATGACTTCACCAATTTAAGTTCTTATTCAAGGTGAATGGGCAGAATGATTCCCAGCCAATTAGCTAGCAAAACTGGACTCCACTTCCACAGTGACATTTTTCATGAACATATGTTGGCTCATCCTTGTGAATGTTATGCATGAAGGCAGTTTTTTTGATGAGAGAGAAGTTCTAGTGATTAGGACACTGACTGAATTCAGGAGGCCTTTGTTAAACTTCCCATTTCTAGATCTGTCTCTGACGTTTCAGGTGACTTTTTGGAAAAGTAATTAATCAACAAAATTATACAAATGCTGTGGTAGAGATGAATCAAATAGCATCACAAACTCTTCTTTGACTTCTAAAGGTCTTTTCCTTAGCTATTGTCCTGGTTTCGGCTGGGATAGAGTTAACTTTCTTCTTAGTAGCTGGTACAGTGCTGTGTTTTGGATTTAGTGTGAGAATAATGTTGATAACACTCTGATGTTTTAGTTGTTGCTAAGTAGCGCTTATCTTAAGCCAAGGACTTTTCAGTTTCCCATGCTCTGCCAGCAAGCAGGTGTGCAAGAAGCTGGGAGGGAGCAGAGCCGGGGCAGCTGACCTGAACTAGCCAAAGGGGTATTCCATACCATGGAACGTCATGCCCAGTATATAAACAGGGGGGAGTTGGTGGGGAGGCACGGATCGTGGCTCGGGAACTAACTGGGCATCAGTCAGTGGGTGGTGAGCAATTGCATTGTGCATTACTGTTTTTTTTTTCTCCCCCCCCCTTCCTTTTTTTGTTATATTCCTTTTCATTACTATTATTATTATTATATTTCATTATTACTATTGTTAGTATTATATTTTACTTTAGTTATTAAACTGTTCTTATCTCAACCCACGAGTTTTCCTTTTTTTTTTTTCCCCTCTTTCCTCCTCCTCACCCCACTGGGAGGGGGAAGGGAGAGGCGGCTGCGTGGTGCTTAGTTGCTGGCTGGGGTTAAACCACGACAGCTATAAAGCAGAGGCAGCTACACAATTGCTGAATAAGAACAAGGACTACCCCTGTGAGAAGACTCTGGGAAAAGGTTCCAAACTATTACACATCACAGTCAGTCGTGCATTTTAGAAACAGGTCTGACTGTGACTATTTCATCCTAATCAAATGGATTTGAGGATTAGGAGTTTGTTTCTTGATCTAGAAGTATTCTGCAACATTAAAATACAACTATTTATGTATCATTATCTAGGTATAAAGGATACAGATAAAAAGAATAGATTTAATTACCTTTTAGTAATCTGTTTTGTTTTTTTCCTATTTTCTACGTTGATACTACAAGAACACCTGATTCCATTCTTTGTAAAAATAACATATCATTATCATAAACCTGTTTTGTATGACCAAGATCTGCACACACACTGTAACCCTGAGGACTTGCTTTTCTGTAAAAATGTGTCACCTTAGTTAAATGTATAGGACAAATATCTTAAAAGAAGAATAATTTTGATCCAGTGAATAACCTGTATCCCACTAAATGCTAGGAGAAGGATCTGTACTGTTCTGTAATGTACCATACTCTTACCGTACTGCAAGGGACTGAAGCATCTCTCATGAGGAAAGGCTGAGAGAGCTGGGACTGTTCAGCCTGGAGAAGAGAAGGCTCAGTCGAACTTTGTGAGTGTGTATAAATACTTGCTGGGAGGATGTAAAGAAGACAAAGCCAGACTCTTCTCAGTGGTGCCCAATGTCAGGACAAGAGGCAATGGGCACAAATACAGGAAGCACTTTTTGAGGTTAAGAAAAAACTTCTTTTTTTTACTGTCAGGCTGGTCAAACACTGGCACAGGTTGCCCAGAGAAGTTGTGGAGTTTCCTTTCTTGGAGATATTGAAAACCTGACCGGCACACCCCTGGGCAACCTATTGCAGTGGACCCTGTTTCAAGCAGGAGGTTGGACTAGATGATCTCCGGAGGTGCCTTCCCATCTCAACCATTCTGTGCTTGTGTTAGTGCTATTCACAGCATGGCCTTTGGGAATCATGACAGGAATACACAAATGCACTGAGCATCCACATTGACACTGCATTACAAGCATCATGTAAGCCTAATAAAGCCTAACTCCAACACCAAACACCCTCACATACAGGTAGGGCAAAGAAGGGAACCCATTAATCGAAACAATAAGTACAATTTTCTTGTACTGTTCTAACAAGATCAAAGTCCAAATGCATTTGGAATTTATTCTATTCATAATAGATTACCTGACTTCAGGAATTTTACCCTAATATCTTAACAGTGTATTCAGAAGGCAATTATTAATAAATATTTATGAACAGTATTTACACGGTTGACAGTCAGACGACATATCTGCACCTGCTGGGTACTTTTTATTTTATGGGTAAACAGAGCCTATTTAGAAGCCGTCAGAAGAGGATTGTTGCATTTATCTGAAAAATTGCTTTTATTTCAATAATTCAAGCACTCCTCTAGTCGGTTCATCAACACTGAGGTTTGCTATTAATCAAATCTGGGTGTATAATTGTCTGCAATTCATGAAAATTGAAACTGCTTTCATGTGTGCTTTTCTCACCTCAGTACTTCCAGCGGGTTACTGAAAGAGAATGAAAATTTTGCAAGATTGCCTGACTGGATTGAATGAAACATAGAGTAAGTAATTTCCGTGAGTTTATTTAAAAAAAAAAAAATGTCCACCAGCCTACGTGGATACAATTCATTTCATCCAGATTCTGTTGTAAATCCTGCACAGAGGAATTGCTGCTGAGTAGATTATGGTCCATTTACTTCTTTGGAGTAACACTAGTATAAAACTATAGTAGAAGGTGCTCGGACCTTGAGCTCAGAGAAAAGGAGAAAACTGCAGACAAATGTGGCCGTAACCACTTGTGATGGGGCAGATTAGACTGTGAAGGGCTTTCTCTATGCCTGTTCTGCTCTCTTTTCTGATTAAGCAGCTCCTGTTGCCTTTTCATTGAAAAATGAGGTTTCCATATGTAGAAGGTATTACGTGCCCATTAATGTTGTTTATTCCCATCTATAAGATATATGCTCAGGGAAAAGGTGTGTTTATCCAAAAGTAAGGCCTCATTTGTTGGAACTAAGATATAGCAGATAGGGAAATATTATACCTGAGGCTTATCTAGGTATTCTGTATGCCAGATTACAGTATCTCTCCTCTATTGTTAACTTGATACTTTGTCAGTTCTGCAGCAACAGCAAGACTAAAGACTGATGAAAATATTTTGATGTAACTACAGCCTTTCCATCTACAATAAAAGGATATTTAATTCTATTCATTTAAAGTGAATAGCAGTATTTATTTTTTTTCTTCCCTTGGAAAAGCTTTTCTGCAGTATAGCAAAGACTGTGTTGCTTTACTGTGATTCAAGATCATTTATGGCCTGAAATATTTCCATCTATTATCTGACTAAGAAAAGAGAGTTGATGCTATCACAGTCCTTCCAGACAACACAGAACACCCCCCCCCCCAATGAAGCTACTATATCCTGTAACAATATTTACAGAATAAAGCAAGTGCCTCGATAGTTTTCTGAATATCTTTACAGAGCAGTTTACATTGGACAGCAATTCAGACTTACTGTGTCTCTGTTAGGTTCGTAAAATGTTACAAAGTTGAGTTTACAGAGCATTTTGCTGCACTTACTTTGTCTAACCCCTGAAAAAATATGAGTATTATATACAAGAAATACAGATTATTTGTTTAAAGTCTGTCTTTTCTTGGAAACTACTTGACAAAAAGCTAGTCTTTTAAAGTTATTGTTCAACATCATAGATTCATTTCCATGAATATGACTTACAAAATTCACTGGAAAGCAAAGCACTGCAGGAGATAGAAACCAGAAATAGAGACACCAGCTTCAGCATATGTACTTCAGAACTGTTATTTACTTTTATGAAAACAATAAAGAGGGAGAAACTCCAAATTAAATCTCCTATAGTGACATCTTCACATGTATTCCAGGTTGTAAGTTTGCTGTCTGGCTAAAACAATATAATTTTCATCACCGAATAAAGGGTCATTATTTTTGTAACCCTGTCCAGTCAAAGCATTTAGCAACCCCATGCAAGAGAAAATGCCTTTGATTTTCAAGGGATCACCAAATATTGGTTGATTTCAATGGAGTACTTGGACTTCAACAGAATGTGAGCATTGAATTTACGCATGTGATGCATTGACCAAGGTTACTTTTGATCATATCTGCGTTAAGATGGAATTTGGCCCTCCAGCTCAAAGATTAAAAATTAGACTGATTACTGAACTGTATATATGGACTGCTTAAGCTTCCCACTCCAAAAGTCTGGTCTGGACAGTGACTGTAAATAAACAAAGACATGGAGCAGCAACAAAGACACAATGTTTTACTGCTTTTAGGTTTCAAGTCTGAATTGGAAAGGCTGTTAACTTGATCCAAGTTTTCAAAATTGAGCTGTGTCCTTCCATCTCAAACAGCATTAGAGAAGAATACCTACAGACAAATTTTGTCTTAGTATTCACTAGGACTGCAAAAATATAAACAGACTGGATTTTGTCCAACTGTTCTGTGATAGAGTAATAGTAAGAAGATATTTTCATAGCTCTGCAGTAGCAGCAAGAACAAAGAACAATGAACACGTAGTAGTGACACAACTCAGATCACAAAGACAGGATTAATCTGAAAGGAAAGACAGGCCTGTTTTTAAATAATCACTTTTTATAGCAGAATCATGTCTAAATGTTATTGTGCATTAATTTGCTTATTTACCTTTTTCATTCAACATTGACAGCTCAACATGCTTTCAACTTAATAAATGAATTTACATTTCTTCTCAGAGTTAATTTGTATTGTAATCCACGGATTTTATTCCTTAAATATGTTTTTAGTCCTTAAGCAGGTTTCTGGGGTTTTTTTATATTTAATCTTTCATTTGAGTAAGTTACACTTTTGCAACTAAATCACACTTAACTATTTTTTGCAGCTAATGTCTTTGAGGATCTGAAAACATCAGACCTGTGTTGGGGGAGCAGGCAACCTGCTTGTAATTATCTTCTGAGCAGCTGTGTGCATTCACCTAAGCTATGCTACAGAATTTAAAGTTATGATTTTAACTCAAGATTACATTAATACACAAAGAGATACTTACTGCAGTCAGCTTCATCTGATAAGTCTTCACAGTCTGGTTTATAGTCGCAGACGAACTGAGACTCTATGCAATTCTCATTCCCACACACAAAATCAGTGAGGGCAGGGCATTCCCTGGGATTCTCTCCAACTGAAACCAACAGGACATTTAAATCAACATTGTAATTAAATCAAAAGATGCTCTTTTTTATTTGTTTAACCATTATACACCATGACTTCAACGATTTACTGCTTCCAACAGATGTTATTTGGTCTCACTCTTTTAATGGTGCATTATGCATGTCTAGACTACTGTATTGGCCTTGCCCAAAGCTTCCAGGGTAGGATGTTTTGCCTGGAAGAAAATTCAGTTCAGCATCAACTTGACTGTTTCCCCAGTGTATTTGTTATGCATGTTCATAAAAAAGGGTTCTGTGAGCTGTTGAAAAGTAGACAGGCTAAAGGCTTTATTCTGCTCATAATTACAGGTCATCATTTGGAAAATAAGAACATTTTAAACTGAGAAAAATCACTGTTATACAATATTTGTGTAATGCATAAACTTTTAAAGCCTGTATGAGACATTTAATTTTTTTTGAAGAGTTTAGAGAAACTTCTGCTCTGAGTGAATTTCCCAGAAATTCCTTTAATGGTATTTAGTATAAGGATCTGTTTTACAACAACAATTTTTGACCATCTCTGAAAGTAAGTGAAAATCCTGTCATAAAATGAGAGTAACTTAGTAACTTGCACATAAAACGCTAGGGCCAAAGAGTGCTGAGATTCAGCCATCTCTGAACTGTCAGACTACAAAGAAACTTACATAAATTATTTTTTAGTTCAGTGTACTGGGTGCATAATTTCAATTAGCACTAATTGAAACAGTTCTGATAATCCCAAATGCAACATTTAAGATGCACTGCTGTTAACCTAAGATTGTTTTTCAGTCTAGAGCTCCAAGCTGTGCAATAAGAAATTTAGGAGAATGTATTTTGACTCTATTCATTGTAATGTGTTTCATTTTTTCCTTCAAACATGACTAAAATACGACACATCATTAAACACAGTCTGGACAGAACACCTTGATATTTACCTTTGTGCAGGCCCATATTTCCAGAAGGGGAAGTTATTGTTGTCATGGTATTAATCTCCTCAAATAGAGGTACTGTCCTGGTTTCGGCTGGGATAGAGTTAATTTTCTTCCTAGTAGCTGGTACAGTGCTGCGTTTTGGATTTAGTGTGAGAATAATGTTGATAACACACTGATGTTTTTAGTTGTAGCTAGTGTTTATACTAAGTGAAGGGGTTTTCAGCTTCTCATGCCCAGCCAGCAAGAAGGCTGGAGGGGCACCAGAAGCTGGGAGGGGACACAGCCAGGACAGCTGACCCAAACTGGCCAAAGGAATATTCCATACCATATGATGTCATGCCCAGTATATAAACTGGGGGGAGTTGGCTGGGAGGGGCAGATCGCTGCTCGGGAACTAACTGGGCATCGGTCGGCGACTGGTGAGCAATTGCATTGTGCATCACCTGTTTCGTATATTCTAATTCTTTTAGTATTATTATTGTCATATTATTATTATTATTATCATTATCATTATCATTATTTTTCCTTCCTCTCTGTCCTATTAAACTGTCTTTATCTCAACCCACGAGTTTGTTTTTTTTCCGATTCTCTCCCCCATCCCACTGGGTGGGGGGAGTGAGGGAGCGGCTGCATGGTGCTTAGTTGTCAACTGGGCTTAAAACACGACAGGTACTTACTGAATTTTACAGACTGAGGAACTACATTCTCATCGAAGCAAAATAGGAAAGGAGAACAAAATTTTTTGTTTCGTTTAAACATGTACACAAGGTAATATTAAATAGAGCAACAATACAGCATTAAAATGTAACTCAAATATTCAGAATGGATAGTTCAAAAAAATTTCAGTGATAAGGTTGGTTACTTGCAGGACCTGACTTATGTTTTCAGTTTTGAAATACATACGTCCCTGAGAATTGGTATAAATAAAATCTGGTTTCAAATTGATATCTGTCTTGTTTTGGTTTTTAATTTTACACTGTCAATTTGATCTGGTTAGGTGTCAGGGAATTGACAGACAACAGCTTTGCCGTGAATGCCTCAAATATAGGAAAAGCTATGGCTGCTTTTTACAGAGAATCCATGTGGCAGAGAGCCCTTAGCAGAGGAGTAGAGCTTTGAGAAAAAATTGACTGAAGCATTTGTGATGGTTAAGGCAGTTTTCACACCTCTCCCAAATGATGTGATAAAACTTGATTGAAAATACTACCAAAAATTCATTAATATGGCTTATCCTAAACTCTTGAAAACCACAGAATCACAGAACAGTTGACGCTGGCAGAGACCTCTCAAGATCATGTAGTCCAATCCCCTGCTCAAGCAGCCTCTACCACAGCAGGTTGTGCAGGACCATGTCCAGTTGGGTTTTGAATACATCCACAGATGGAGACTCAACAACCTCTCTGGATAACCTGTGCTTGTGTTTGATCACCCTCACAGTAAAAAAAGTGTTTTCTTGTGTTCAGATGGAATTTTCTGGTTTTTTAATTTGTGCCCATTGCCTTCTGTCTTGTCAGTGGGCACTTATGAGAAGAGTCTGACTCCCTCATCTCCATTCCCTCCCATGCACTGGAAAAGATGCACTGGAAAATTAAGTGACTTCTTTAAGTCACTCAACAGCTTAAATAATGACAGAAATTATTTAATGGCAGAGCCATTAGGGTACAATAATTTTCACATCTTATTTCACTACTTATGAAAGAGGTACCTTATCACCATACAGGGGAACGACATTTGAAAATCCATGGCTTCGTGACTGATCATGTTGCTGACCTTTACCTCCTTTCACCTTTAATCAAAGCAATATTATGTTACTCTATCATTTATACTTAGCACTTAATACTAACTACGGTTGTTCTTTTTGTAATAAGTTACTTTATAGTACTTCAAGCATACCAGAAACCATCATTTAAGAATATTATTCATTTCTTAGCTTACCCTAAAATAAAACACATGATCCATACACAGTTATAATGAAAACTTGTATCTCAACAGATGTGAATGCCATAAAGTCCAGAGTCATGTATCTGTGAATTTTATCCTTCTGGAGTAAGACCTTGTTTATATGTCACTTTTAGGGATACCAGGTTACATTTATGATAATGATGAAGATTCTGCCACAGCCTTTGGCAGAGGTAAAAATAAAATCCCTCTCAGAATTAATGTACCAGCATTAGCTGGTCAGACTAAAGAGGTCAAAGCTAACAGCACAGTCAAACTAAATTTTCTAAACTCCTACTCAGAATTGTGGCATTAAAAATCAACTTTCCAGAGTACAGACTTATTCTGACCAAAACTCCTACACCAGCTAAAAACTAAATCAAAACAAGAAATATGGTGGGTTTTAACTGTAAAATACAACTTCAGCATCAACAACCCCAATAACCAAACAGAGGTTCACACAGAAGTTGCAACTTAGTTTCATTTTTACCAGACATTCTTTAAATATAATATAAAAAATCTATGTAATCAGAAAAATGTATTGAAGAACGTATTAGAAAATATATTCTCAATTCTGAGGGTTGAGCTGCAATTTAACAAAAAAACCATGTTAGAAACCACTTTGAACAAAGAAAAAGAGAGGACATTCAAAATATTATCTTGCCTATTTCTAATTTTGTCATCAAAATTACAAGGTTGCCAAAATCTGAGTTTGAGTCTATCAGTACTGAATTTGGAGAAGGATGTTTCCAAGAACAGTATTCAAACTTCCCTCTAGGGAGCTGCAGTATAAAGCAAAACCATGTCTCCTAATAAACAGCTTAAGATATGTTTAAAGCTGACATTTCAGATAAAATAAGAAATTTTCATTACGTCTTATTTCATTACGTATGTTGGTTGTGTGGGAATGCATGTAAATATATATAGCTTTTTGACTGATCATATTCCTCAGTTGTACTTTGATCACCAGTAAGTAGAAAGATAACATGTATTGGATGATGGTTGATCATACAGAGCATGTAATGTTATATATATTTTTTTTCCCAATAACCTAACTCACAGCATTCCATGAAAATCCAAACATACAGAAAAACTATTCTAAGCAGAAAAACATGAGAAAATATGGCAAATTTTCTTTCTTGGCTCTTTCTTCTAACAACAGCTCAAGAAACCTATGAGGAAAAAAATTAATATACTGTTGAATAGACTCCAAAGAGATTAGGACAAAAATTATAATTAAAAAAATAATAATTATCAGTTGTACTTTGCTCACTGTGTTACTCTGAAGTTATCTTTGAGAAGCTACATTAAAATGGATCAGTGAGCCACAGCAAGCAAAAGAATGAGCTGATTCCAGGTATGAAAATGTCAAGAGGTGGAAACCAGTGAAATATCTGATACCCAAATGTGGATTTGTCACACAATGGGAATGAGAGGAATTACAGGGAGTTGAAATGTTTTTGATAAGTATTAAGCTTATTTCTGAATATGCTATGAAAAATGTGAAGAGCGCTAAGATACCCAAAAGCAAAAGAAAACATTTCATTTTAATTTAATAAAACTGTTGACCAGAAAGAAACTTGCACTTAATGAAAAAACCATAAATGTTCTTTTTTGACCTGATCTTCTTCCAAATCTTTGGTTTAGCCACTAAACTGAACAATCCATTGTTTGCTGAGTTCTACACATAATTTTACATCATGGAAAATATCCATACAGATATGGAGTGTTGGTCTACAGGCGTAGCATGAGTAATAAAGGAACAGCATAGAGCTTTAAAAATTGCGTGTGGGGGGTGTTTGTTTTTTTTAATGAGAACAGAAGCTCCAACATTTATTAATTTACAGCACTCTTGCACATTTCTTGGGCAAGTTACTTCTGTTTTTCATTCTGCTTTGCTCTCTCTTCTCCTACAATTATTCAGTCCATAAACTTGTGGAGTCTGAAGGCTATACAGATATGCTGCAAGTCAAAAGACCACAATCCATTCCTTTCCCACAAAAAGAGAATATAGGCAACAAAAAAACGCTACCCCACCCCAAAACAAAATAATATAGAATATAAAACACAAAGAAGAATTCCATAGCTTATGATAACAACCGAGCTTTAGATCAGCATAGAAAAAACTAGATTAACAAGAATCAGTGGAGCAATTAAACTGTTGATTTTCTCCTAGATCAAAGTTGACAGGCCACAGCACATATCCTTGTAAACCACCTTTTTTTTCCTTACAGTAAATACTTGGGGATTAGATTCTCATAAATTAAAAAAAATTAAAACAATTATTATGGCATAGCAAAATGCTAATGGTTTATCATACCCATTTATTTGGTTTCCCCTTGGAACTGCAGTATTTCCTGAAAACCAGGACACCACAAGAAACTAGCACAGGACATATTTTAGATGAAGTAGTAACTACTGACTACATGTTATGCAAATCCCTACGCCAAATGAAATGGCAGTACTTGAAAAAGAAAAAGCATACACAGGATATTACTTTTCAATTAAGTACAATTTGGATTGATGCAGCAAAGAGCCATATAATCTTCTAAGTAGTTTTTAAGAGACCAATAGAACTGGCTTGGCTTTTGGATCACTAAACCTTACAAATGAAGTATGTTAATGATGGTTACGATAGAACTTGCGTTTACATACACTCACTTTCATTTCTACATATTTTGTTCTGCACAATGTAATTCTCAGAATACCAGCAAAGATAAGACCTTCCCTAGTAAGAATATGTGTGTGTTTGTATAGACGTAGAAAACAAGCAAGACACAGAGGCACATCGTGCATACCACAAATAAATTGTGACTCTACTGTGGATACATCACAAGCTATATATTTATATGCATCTCCAGTATATGTCATCTATGGAAGACGAGCCCATATGGTACAGAATTTATAGACCTGACAACATTCATTTAGAGATAGCTAATAAATACAACACTATTAACCCAGACACTTTGTTTCAGTTACCAGGAAAAGATTGGCTATGAAAGAACTCATGAAAACAGTCTTCTTTCCTTTAAGGTTGCTACCAGAGGACAGCACCAGGCCAGTGACTGTTTCTCTGACTCTGTGAGTACAAGAGCTTTCTTTTACCAATACTTTGTAAGATGAAAATATTCCTGTGATATCCATTACATCTAAAATCATGGAGAGAACCAGACAGGCCAAATACCAGCTGTATAAGCTATAGATCTTAATTGTCTGGAAAAAAATGGATAACTGCAAAAAATTTTTTAGTTTGATAGATACCAGTAAGTTTCATAGATTGGGTGTTAGGCTGACACAATGAATGTTCTCCTATTTAAAATATTTATCATGAAAGAACTGATTGATCACACAGCCAAAAAGAAGAGATGCTCTTGCCATGTTGCATTACAACACTTAAGACTTAAATAGGTTGTCAGAGGTTATGTTTGGTCAGTGCTATGTGCTTGTGGAAGGCATAGGGTGAATCCCGAGTTATTATAGTTGCTAAAGGCTGCAGTGAACAAGACCTTGAGCTGTTTTGAAAAGCAACGTGTAACTCAAGGTCAAGTACACTGAGCTGCTGTTTACCAAGAGTTTCATCTTCTCTGCTCTCCAAGAGGAATGCATGCACTCACTCAACAGTACACCACCACCATGTCGACAGTATGAAATGAAATATGTAATGTATAATCAAGGGAAATGAGACTTTTTTTTCCCCTATTTGTCTTTTTAGAAATTAAGGTCCTTTCTGAGTAGAAATGTTTTCAAATTATGGTTGAAAATTCACCTCTTTCTATTATTTGTTGTTCAAATTGTGTTGTATAGTGAGAGTACTTATATAACTTCCCTCCCCTCTTCCACAATACTTGAGATATAGGAATAACCAAAGATAAAAAAATTAAAAATGTTTTGTTGAAAATATTACTCAGTGAACAGAATTTTACTTTCCAAGTTTCACCCTTTGTTTAAACTAAGATGTATGAAATACAAGCTCCTAGAAGGTTTCATTAGGACTGGAACTCAACTGTACTCAGTACTCTGAAGTTCAGAAATTATGAAACACAATTTGCATCAAGCTTTTCATTTGCCTGTGCCAATTGTTCAGTACCCTTTTCTACATGACTTTTTATAGAACATTAAAACTCTATTAGCAAACTCATCAATAATGTTTCTGTCCATAGATGACCTTGGCAATCTTTTGCAGGGAAAACTAGTTTCTACTAAAGTTTCTACTCATGCAAGCTAGATATAATTTCAAATAAGGTTTGTTTGTAATTCAAAAACCATAGGGAATTCTCCTCACAGAACGTATCATTTAAAAGGCCAGATTTAATTCAAAGATATGCATTGGCTCTGACATAAGCAGCAGATCTAACAGATTATATTGACTCTTAGGAGAGAATTTCACCTGTAGATGCAAAAGTCTGCCAATGGACTTCCTAAAGCTGCTCAAAGCAAGTAGTATTATGGTGCCTAAGGCCACCAATTAAACCGGAAAAATAAAAAAATCATCCATAGTTCTGGAAATGTACAACTGGTTCTGGCTCAAGCAATACAAAAGATAAAAAAATTCCCTTCAACTTCTAGTGCTGATATCATGGAGTATATAAACCCACACCAGACAAAGACAGTTTTTGTATTTGATTAAGACTGAAAGACCAGCCTTGGCATAGAGTGTATCAGCAGGATAAGGAGCTCATGCTTACAGTACCCTCATGTAGGGAGCTGCAATATTTTGCTTAATACTAAAGAAGACACTCTGGAGAAGCACTGAGGACTGAGAAATGGGTGAGGGTCTGCTGTTTTAGGCTTTATCTCTTTGGAGCCTGCAAGTGGTAAAAGAAAGGGAGAAGAGGAGATAAGGCAAAAAATCAAGTGATGCTTTTGCAAAAAATTCTGTTTCCCAGTAATTATGAACATATTCAACCACAGAAAAATATCTCCTGAAGCAATTTGACATGTGGTCTCTACTGCTTGGTCCTTTTTCCCCTCCCTGTCTCCCCTCCATCCTGATTCTGGTGTAGAGCTACATTACACCTCAGAAAGTTCAGCTGAGTAGATTACTTCTAGAGCTTTTCAGTGATATTTACCCTACAAAATTACTGTCAAGCCGTTGTTTCCACTGTGATGCAGAATCAATCCAAACCACTCAATCATCACAGCACTCTCTCCCCTTATGACAGATTTCTTAGAAGCATCTCATATGAATATTTTATGGGTTTTATACATGGACTTGTCCTAATGTGGTCCACAGGGGCTGTTGTGACAGACCAATGGAGTACAGTATACAGGTGCAAGTCGTAATTGTCTGCAACAAGGAGGCACTTCATCAGCTGAATGCTCTTCTTGGCTCTGCAGAATCATCATTAGATGTAAAATTCATCTTGGTGTCATATTGCATGGAGGTATCTCATGAGTTACAGAAGATCAACTGTTATATGCAGTTTATTTGTACTGGAAGGGTGCCTACCTTCCACAGTAATTTTATGTGAAAATGAACTCAGCCTGGGGCAGTGTTCGTTATTCTAGTACCAGCTTTAAAGACAATAATTGTAAGGTTAAAAAAAAATTAAAATCCAGCCATGTCTACCCTATATATTTTACTAGCCATGAAAAGTTTTCTCTTGTGGCCCATTTGAAATATGTGGAGTTAAGAAATCTACCATCGGATATGAAGAGTAAGCAGTATGTGAAGTGAATGTCAAAATGATGAGATTTTAATTTTATGCTGAAAAGCTGCTTTTGCAACGACCTACGACCAAACCAAAGTATCTTTGAAGTCAGCAACTTTTCTTCAAAAGTTTCACAAGAGATAAACAGAAACTGAAAAAGCCACTGAGGTCTCATCATGGAAAGTGAGGTAAAAGCTAAAACTTGTTTCTCGTATTCAAAATCTGTGGCAAATGACCTGTAGTGTTTTCCTAATAACAATCTGAGCATTGCAAAAAGAAAGAAAGATGGTGAAAAAATCTTTTGGTTAAGCTCTCATGCATTTTTTACATAATCTCAAACAGAAATAACAATCCTGGAGTATTACAGGTGTGTAAATTACTTCTGTATAGTGCAATAAAAAGTGGAGAATACTGTGATTTTCAAGATGATGCCATATTTCTCTTCTTTCCGTTCTTTTAATCTTTTCAAAGAAGATTGTCAAATGCAATATTATTAATTCCCTGAAGCCAGGCTATATAACATTTGCTTCTTCAGTAAAAATGAATTCATATTTTTTCATACGTTTCTAGAAAGTCTTAATATGCAATGCCGTTTAAGCAATCACCTTGTGCACAATATGACTTCTGCAGGAATTCAAGTCTTCCCCCAGTGTGACTCTGGCAGCCCTGGCAAGCTGAGTTGAGGAAGCCCGTATTTCTTCCGCATCTCTCCTAACCACGCTGCCTTCCCCACTGAGTCCTTTGTACAAGGGCATTTGGGATGTCCTGTGGAAGGCAGCTGTGGCTGACTTTCACATTTCCAGAAGGGAGATTATTTCTTGCCTAGAACCAAATTGTGTGTCATCTGTACCCTCTACTGAGTGTAATGAGATCTGAGTTCACAAAGATTTTCACTCAAAAAGGATAAAGCACATTCATGTTAATGTATGTTACAGTAACACAAATTAAGTTAAAGCTACCAAAAATTACTAGACTTCTCAAAATGAGCTTTCTTCCTCTACAATGAAGCAGATTCAATAGATACCAGCAATTTGTAAATCGTCAGCTCACCACGAAATCAAAGAATAATTTTCTTCTGAAGGCAAAATCCAAACGTTAAACTAACAAATAAGAATTTTACCATTAATTTCAGCACATTTACTGAGAAATTTTAGCCAGGTGATGCAATTCCAGTGTCCCATGTCAGAATACTCTGACATTGACCTATTTATAAACACAGAGGAAAAATATCGTAAAACATTAAAATACTTTGAAGAGGAAAAAAAAAGAAAAAGATCAAAAAATCAGGTAACTGGACATATTCTGGCTGAATACAAATGTATATCTTGAGTGACTAAATCAGCTCTCGCAGCTTTCTCAGCCTTAATGCCCTTCCCTCTCACTTCAGGGCCAGGTTTGTAGTGAATATTTCTGTTATAAGAGTTTGAACTTTTCTCAAGTGTCTGAGCAGAAGGAACTAAATTCTCCACTAAGTGTAAAGCTTTGCATGATACATAGCTGAGGATTCAAAGAAAACACTGGCTTATTTTAAAAATAAAAAAGTTGGCCTACGCACCCAAATACTAGGATGTTTTAGTTGTTTTCTCTCTGATCTGCAAAGCTAGGATGGAATTCTAATGAGAAAGTATTTCTCTGCCGAGACTTCCAAAGTTTCTTGTTTATGGGAGCATGGAAGCAAAGTTGTTCAAAGGATTGCAGTACCTTCACCTATGGTCTTTGGCATAAACAGTAGGTTAGGAGGAACACAAATATATGAGGAGAAAGGGAAAGAAAAAGTTTACCACCAGGCAAAGCAAGCTTTATTATATTTTAAAGAAAACTTCTGTTCAGCTCAATTTGGTAAATCAATTTCTTATTAATAGGAGTACTGTGGCATTTTGATTTTGCTTTGTTTTAAAAACTAAATATAATTTTACTACCACTTCAAGTATGACTGAATGTGTATCCTATTTACCTTAAACATGAGGAGAAAAGCTTGTGAACTCTGATCCCAAACAGGCAACCCACAAAGGTCACTGGAGCTGTCATGGCTCTTTCTTCTTCCTGGAACTTTACTGCACTGAATTGCCAGACCATGAAAAAACACATAAATCAACTAAATAATGAACTATTCTAGAAATTTCTGTTTAATTTGAATTTAGAGTTATGATTCACTTATTTTCATTTATCTTTCACTGTTGTTTTTTCAGGTGGTGCCCTAGGATGCCAAAATCAGTATGTATGATATGGCTGAGTAAGGTGTATGTCCATGCTTATACTCTGTGTTTTGTATATCTGGAGTACAAGATTCCTTTTCTTTAAAATCACAGGTGTACAAAATTCAGACTACTGGCAACAGCAAGTTTGACAAGTTGAGCTCTTGATTCGCTATTATATGACAGTGAGCCATCAGCTGGAAAAGCAAATCAATAATGCTTGAAGTGTTCTTTAAGGTTACCAGACCACAGCTGATTTCTGACAGGATTTTTAGAAGGTGTTATGAAGATAAGTGTCAGAAGTCTCAAAAATAAAATTATCATTAGGGATTATTCTGTACAATACTCATAGGTATTTTACCTTTTTATTAAGGCAAAATTGCAGGCATTTTTTTCTAGCCTGCAAATAACCTCATGCATGGTCAAAGTCAATTATTAAAAAGCACAAGAGATGACCACTCTAAATTCCATTCAGGTCACATAGGATAATCTGTCACTAAAGTTGTATAAAGAATTATTGTACAAGAAGGTGAAAAAAAAAATTCAAATGTAATTAATCAATAAAGTAATTAATTTAATATTAAGAACAATCTTTCTCTGACTGTGATGTGACTCCACAATTTTTCACATTTTTCAATTAAACCTGCAAAATAAAAAGATATCAGCTTTGGAATTTAAATTATTTTTGCTATCAAAACATAACTTACCCTCTCACAACCAACTGATAAAATTCTTTTATACCTTTTTTCTGTCTCTGACAATATTTCCAGGACCCCTCACATTTCCAGTAAATCCACAGTTGTTTCTTGACCTTCACTTCCATAGAAATTAGTGAGACCTGACGGAAATAAACCTTGCAGGATAGGGCCCCAGAAGCTCAGGTCATAGTAAATAAAGTTATCTGTAATATTCTACTGATATAGAAGCTTTTAACTAATTAATTTTTAAAAGGAAATAGTGAAAGGATTCTGTTTTGACAGTTGAAAATCCTCATATAACATGAGCTATGCAAATCACAGCTATGTAACTGAAGAGCAAAGAAGTCTGCAGAGCTAATGCACCTCCATGCAGATTTCCTTATGATCTCTACAGATTCTTTCTATAACACACTGTGTGAAAACAAGCTGAAGAAAAACACACGTACAATAAAATAAGTCTTTGGATTTATTAAACTCTGCTGTAAACATTGAATATTACTATACTGCATAAAAGCAGTCGTAATATTCACATGTCAAAAATCCTCACACAGACCGTCTCTCTCTTCCCTCTTCACTCTCTCGACGTGAGTACATTATTTCTGCAAAGGGGCAATTATTTTATTGTGTTGACTGTAAACCATGATCCAGGAATACCATTCAGCAGCTTCCAAAAGAACAGTCTGTGAGGAGGAGGCTATCCCAAAATATCTGAAAGCTGCAGAATTGCTCTAACATCCATCTCCACCGCTGCATGCCATCTGCTGGGAAGCAGCTAAACATTCAATTTTTTCCCATGCAATTTAAGGCTTTCTCATTTCCATTCCTTTCTGTTTATTTCAAACCTGTTATTCAAGTTTTAATTCTTTTCAATTATCTTCTAGGTTTTTCTGTGCATGGTCTATTCCTCTGCTTATGTAATTACCGCGGCCAGAATATCCATAATATTATATAAGATTTTAGTTTAACCTTATAAGTCTCAGTGGAAAATACAGATGTGGCCTTCAGTTCCCCTAGAGGACCCTGGCCATGCGTCTAGCTCAGCAATTCTACAGCTACAAACACAGTACATGAATAAGTGTTGTAAATCAAGTAATTTTGTTGAAAAGAAACTCCTGACCCCTTTTGCTTTGTATGCTACTCTTCTCCTTGAGTTTGGCCCCAGTAAGATTGTGTTTGCTGTCTTTTAGCTTTGTTACAACAGACATTATAAAACTGTGAACCCTGCACTGCAAAAAAACAATTTAGACATGACATGCTTTCCCTATCCTGAATGCCTCAGGCTTGGGTCAGATGGGAAATGTTATTTTTGAGAATCTGGCAAAATGTATTTTGTTTGTTTGTTCTACAAAGGTAAAGAATCAATAACAACAAGAATGAAAAAGGTCAGACCAGGCTCCTTCATGTCATCATGCCAACAGGAAGGTCAGCATACCAGAAGTCTCAAGAAAATTAAGCAAGCAGATCTCAACTTGTGGAGTAGAAGGCAAAAAAATCACACATGGAGCTGATGTGAAAGGCGCTAAAGACAACGCAATGATTCCCTCTTGACTTTGGTTTGAGCCTAAATATCATTGTAGAGGCAGGAAAATCGGGGGGGGAGTGGGGTGGGGTGGGTGTTGTTTTTTGGTTTTTGGTTTGTTTGTTTTGTTTTTTTACAGACGTACATTTGCACACATGCGCATACATACAGTTAAAAAGCAAATATATGACAGGCCTCTGATCCTGCTGAAAAGCAGAGACATAAGCATAAACACATTCCCACAGGATACATACACCTAAACGTTAACAAAAACCCTGCTGTGCCTAGCATACAGTACCTGAGATGCTGGAAGTGAATGTTTCCTGATTGTATAAAGACTGTACCTTATTACAGTGCAAAAACATCCACCATGCAAGTGACAGCTCTATAAAGGATTAGCGTCTTAGGTTTCCAACTTTTCTAATTCAATCTTTAAAAAATTTGTATTTGTATTGTATATTGAGCTTCAACTGTGTATTTCAAACTTCTATGTGAAAGGCCTCCTCTGAATCACCCATCTTCATAAACAATAATTTTCTGCAAAATACACAGTAATATTACTATGCTGAAGCTCTAAGTATGTGAAAGTAATCAGAGCACATGGTGCAACCACTTTCCCAACAGAGCTTCTTGCTGAAGCACTGCTGTAAAACAAATAGTTGCTATATAGTAATAAACCCAAGTTACTTTCTGAACTGTTTCACTGCAAAGCTATTTTAATGCAAGACTGGTTATAAAACACTATTAACATTCAGATTTGTAGGGTCATAGACTAAAACCAATGTAAATTTCAGCAATCTTAACATTTTAAGAGATTTAAGATCCTTCATATGACAGCTTTCCAACTCCCTATTGAAACAATTTCCTTCCTTGCAATGACAACTCTGTGGAATATTTCCAGTTATGTTTATATAATGTCTGTTTTCAGGTTTTTATAAAATATGTGGACTTAAGAGTAAGCAGAAATATTTTTACGTTATGTGAAGATATGTTGATACCATCTTTATGAACTTAACGGAGTTTTCTTCTTCCTTAAAAAAATAAATCCTGCTATTTTTATTTGCTGAATATCTTCATGAATCTGACTGTGAAATGAAGTGTCTAAATTGTAGCCCTAAAATGGGACAGAATCCCAGAAACGTGGTTTAACTAGACCCCACTGTATGAATTAATACATCTGAGCACAATTTGGCAACATATTGCAAGAGAGATCAGCATCCTCTTTGTTATTCAAGGTGATAGGGGAATGTCGACCTCCCATCTTCTACCAGGGCATCCTTATCAATCTACCCTTGTCCTTTGGAGAATAATCACATGCATAGCAATGGGGACAGTGAAACCCTCAGAAAAAGCACAAGGGAATCCTTAGTGTTCACGTGCCTTGAAGAGCTTTTAAGGGTACATCTGCCTTAGAGTTTTATTAAAGTGCAGTTGTGAAGTAGGCCCCAAGGTGTATCCAGTTTCCATTCTTTAATTTACACCACAGACCAATTTCAGAATGCAAAACCTGATTTTTTCAGATGAAACTAGACCAAAAGATGCTCTCCAGAAGTGCATGTTCCATGCTCCAACTGATAATGGGCATCCAGATCACAGCAGGAGGTTAAAGCTTGCCCTAATAACTTCCCCAAAACTCATACTGTGTTGATACGTGGCATCAGTAATGATCACCTCACTCAACAAATCCACTTATATTGTGTCAAACTCTTTCCTACCAGGGATAAAGACCACATCCTTTCTTGATGGAAGCCATGATCCACCCAGTTTTTATCTTCCTTTTTTTTTTTTTTTTTTTTAAAAGGCAAACTCTGTTCCTGTTTTAGTCCATGTCTACAAAAAGATGAATTAAATAAATTAAATAGAGTGAGTACCCTGTGAAGGAGTCAAAGGCTTTGTTTACTTTGCTGGCCTTAACACTTGAACTGAACTCGGAAAAGGAATAGTGACAGTGGTTCATTTGTAGTCTCAACTCATTTTTATGGCAAGAGCCTTTACGATAAAACAGGGAGACCACAGGCTTCACTTGATATAATCTGACATAAATTATATAAAATGATTATATACTACATCAGACACTCAATAACTTACCAATGAATTAAAGAAGGAAAATTCTGACTCAAAACCAAATAAATTAAGTGTTCTGGTTTTGGCTGGGATAGAGTTAATTTTCTTCTTAGTAGCTGGTACAGTGTTGTCTTTTGGATTTAGTGTGAGAATAATGTTGATAACACACTGATAACTTAGATGTTGCTAAGTAGCGCTTATCTTAAGTTAAGGACTTTTCAGTTTCTCATGCTCTGCCAGCAAGGAGGTGTACAAGAAGCTGGGAGGGAGCATAGCCAGGACAGCATAGCCCGAACTAGCCAAAGGGATATTCCATACCATGGAACGTCATGCCCAGTGTATAAACTGGGGGGAGCTGGCCGGGAGGTGCAGATCGCTGCTCAGGCGTTGGTCGGTGGGTGGTGAGCAATTGCATTGTTCATCACTTGTCTTTTCTTGGGTTTTATTTCTCTCTTTTTTTTGTTATATTCCTTTTCATTACAATTATTATTACTATATTTTTATTATTATTAGTTAGTATGATATTTTATTTTACTTTAGTTATTAAACTGCTCTTATCTCAACCCACGAGTTTTACTTTTTTTTTTCTCTGATCCTCCTCCCCATCCCACTAGGAGGGAGGAGCGGTGAGTGGCTGCATGGTGCTTAGTTGCTGGCTGGGGTTAAAGCACAACATTAAGGAAACAAACTTTTCTTGGATTTATCTGCAATAATTTAGTGTGAGAATGTTGCATTAGCACAAGACTTTCTGTATGAGTAGGAAATTGTATTGAAGTTATAAGAGTGAAAACAATGTATTCATAACTGATTTTATGAACAGTGACATTATGATGAAAACAGTAAAACTGTGATGTATTTAAAAACAAGCAAGAACATCCTACTTCTCCTTTAGCATCCCTCTAGAAACTTCCATCGTGAACTTACCTGTGGTGCAGTTGTTGAACTCTATGTCATCTATTGCTGCTCCTCCTCCTAGGTCTCTGGTACGAATGCCTTCAAAGATAACTTCAAAATTCCTCAGTTTCCCCAAGCGTAACTCGACTTTGTTCCACTCATCACCATGATTTCCTGATTCACTCCATATTTTCACAATCCCATCATCAGTCTGAAGTTTGAATAAAATATATACAGTAAGATACATGTAAATATGGACTATCAAATACCAGTTTTTGAAAAAAAAAAAAACCAACCACAAAAAGAGAGAAGACTGGAAGACACTCCTTCAGTTTTGTCAAGAAAAGGTAAATATATGCTTTGCTAGGATAATAAGAAAAGTAGTGAAATGAGATGATTACCATGCAAATCACATAAACATCAATAGGAGATTGGGGTCTCGGTGCAGAAATTACTATGTGTATGATTGAACTTCAAAACAGTCCATTTGGGTAGAGTTGTATTTAACTTTATATAATACTGAAACTCGTTCTTTGTATTTAGAATATATTACTGGATGCAAGGTTAGTCTACCATTTTAAAATTAGGGTATCAGATAGGTAGAATCTTTAAAAAGTTGTGACAATGGTAATACAAAGGAGGAAAAACTAACAAATGTAAGATAATCATATGTTTGGTATAGGTTATTTGAAGGCAAATAAGAGTATTCTGACTTTCAAAAATGCTAATATATTTTAAAGCTTTTCTTTAAATGTCCAATCATATCACCTAACTGGCAAGTCAGCAGCAAACAGCATGTTTCATTTTTTAATAGTAGTATTAGAATGTAGATGCACCAGTTTCAATTGCTGTGAATGGATGATACATATATATGACGGCACTGAAAGTAAATATTTGCAAAAGTTTTGTATATGTCCAAATTTATTTTTCTTTACGACTGTGTGACTAATGATCCAAATTGTAAATGAGAATTTTTTTGCTAGTCTTTTCTTATCAAAACTCATTAGTATTCCAGCTAGGGTTAATAAAAACACTGCGCGATGCATTAAACAGCTAAATGTAATGCATAACAAAGGTTCTAAGAAAGTAATACATGAACAAGCAAAATCTAAGGAAAATAGAGACAACAGTAAAACTAGGCAGGGAAGCAAATTAATTACATTTCTTTATACATGGTGAACCTGTTAGATCAGATTTATGTTAATAAGATTGTCTTATGCATATTTATGATGAGAAAATGAGTCTTGGTGCTTTAGATATTGTACTCTGAATAGGAAAGTGCAGACAAGCATGCACAAAAATATTATATTAGTTGTTTCTGAATCAGGGACCTCACAGAATTGTTGATATCTTTTAGAAGGAGGTCCTCAGACCTATCAAAACATAGATACTGAAGTGTGGCTTGACAATGGTGTTCTGGAAAATCATCATTAACTGTAAGGGAGTTAGTTGAAAACAATGGCAACTTTACTTTAAATTGCTAAGTAGGAAAGAAAACACAGGGAAGGGTCTCCATAACTGTATGTGAAGTCATAGTGTATTGGGTTTGTATGGCAAGGTTTTGATAGCAGTGGGGCTACAGGGGTGGCTTCTGTGAGAAGCTGCTAGAAGCTTCCCCTATGTCCGATAGAGCCAATGCCAGCCGGCTCCAAGATGGACCCGCCGCTGGCCAAGGCCGAGCCCATCAGCGACGGTGGTAGCCCCTCTGGGATAACATATTTAAGAAGGTGAAAAAGTTACTGTGCAGCAGCAATTCCAGCCGGAGAGAGGAGTGAGAAGATGTGAGAGGAACAACTCCGCAGACACAAAGGTCAGTGAAGAAGGAGGGGGAGGAGGTGCTCCAGGCGCCAGAGCAGAGATTCCCCTGCAGCCCGTGGGGAAGACCGTGGTGAGGCAGGCTGTCCCCCTGCAGCCCATGGAGGTCCATGGTGGAGCAGATATCCACCTGCAGCCCGTGGAGTACCTCACGCTGGAGCAGGGGGATGCCCGAAGGAGGCTGTGACCCAGTGGGAAGTCTGCACTGGAGCAGGCTCCTGGCAGGACCTGTGGACCCATGGAGAGAGAGGAGCCCATGCTGGAGCAGGTTTGCTAGCAGGACTCGTGACCCTGCGGGGGACCCACGCTGGAGCAGTCTGTTCCTGAAGGACTGCACCCCGTGGAAGGGACCCATGCTGGAGCAGTTTGTGAAGAACTGTAGCCCGTGGGAAGGAGTCACATTGGAGAAGTTCATAGAGGACTCTCCTGTAGGAGGGACCCTATGCTGGAGCAGGGGAAAAGTGTGAGGAGTGAGGAGTCCTCCCCCTGAGGAGGAAGGAGCGGCAGAAACAAAGTGTGATGAACTGACTGCAACCCCAATTCCCCATCCCCCTGCGCCACTGAGGGGGAATGAGGTAGAGAATTTGGGAGTAAAGTTAAACCTGGGAAGAAGGAAGGAGTCAGGGGAAGGTGTTTTTAAGATTTGGTTTTATATCTCATTATCCTACTCTGATTTGACTGGTAATAAAGTAAATTAATTTTTTTCCCCAAGCTGAGCCTGTTTTGCCCGTGATGGCAATTGCTGAGTGATCTCCCTGTCCTTATCTCGACCCATGAGCCTTTCATTATATTTTCTCTCCCCTGTCCAGTTGAGGAGGGGAGTGATAGAGCAGCTTTGGTGGGCACCTGGCATCCAGCCAGGGCCACCACACACAGATATTCAGCTGAACAACTCTATTGCTGCACAATACTAGTGGACCAGTGGGGATAGCAGCCCTTTATAAGTCACGATGACTGAGCACACAAGCACCTACAGATGCAAGTTTAGGCTCTGCCTCTTCAGTTATGTCTCATTGGTTTAAAGCCAATGACAAAGTCCATTAAAGAGAAAATAATATAACAGGACCTTGCTGGTGCTTTGCACCACTAATTCCACAGTCGATGACAAATGGTTATGATTTTCTCAATGTATGTCTCCCAGCGAGACTCCTGACTCTTATGTGCTATCATGTCAGAGATCCATTCATTTAATAGAATCATAGAATATCTCAAGTTGGAAGGGACCCATGAGGATCATCAAATCCAACTCCCTGCTCCTTGCAGGACTACCTAAAACTAAACCAGATGACTAAGAGCATCGTCCAGATGCTCCTTGAACTCTGTCAGTCTTGGTGCTGTGACCACTTCCCTGTGGAGGCTGTTCTAGTGACCAACCACCCTCCCAGTGACGAAGCCCCTTTCAGGCCTATTATCGATGCAATTAAGGGGGACTGGAATCAGAACAAGTGTGAGATCCTTTCTAAAACTTCCACTTACATTTCAACGTGGAAACACAGCGTAGAGGACTCTATATTAACCCTGAGCTCAAAAAGAGTAGATACGGTAATTGAAGCTGATTTTAAGAGTAGTAAAACAGTTTGGCAAATCTATCTAAAGTTTACCCATATTATTCCTGTTCATCAAATATGTAGTCAACAATTTAACTTAACGATTTCAGTAACTCAACAAAAATTCTGATATTTTTGAATAACCTCCAAAAGAGTATTACATATTATTGGGGTAACTTGTTTAGTCTGCAAACATCTTCCATCTGTCCATGACATGAATAAAATGGATGGTTATGATGAGTTACATTTGGCTTTAAGGTCTCCAACATGGAATACAAAAACAAAACTTAGAAGAGAAGCACTTTTTAACATTTAATCCATTTGTTGTATCTGGAACCTCTTCTGTCTGCCCTTGAGAACACTTTGGAAAGGGAAAATTTCCCAAACATTATTTATAAGAAATTACTGGTTAATTTTACAAAAGTAGCTCAGTGCTGTGTATTAGTGGTGAATTTAGGAGACTTAAAATGAAGTGGATAATAATAATACTAGATTATAAAGGAATTCCTTTATTTTCATTCATTTAAGCGAGATGATAGAAAAATTCAAAACTTGTATCTATCCCAACATTAAGCCCCAAATCTATAAAAAAATTACATGTGTTTAAGTTTGGATGTATGGAAGTCAGTGGAGCTTCTTAAAATACACAGAGATAAATATTTGTATAAAATCTGGAAATGTTAAAGGTAGCACAGTTAACCAGAATATGAGCCTCATGACTGCTATTAGCCTGATGTTGATTGATTTCGCATTATATTTTGTTACATGACATTCTGTTTAGACTTATGTTACGTTTATCACATTGATTTTTGAGTAAAGGATGCTGCGAGTAACAAGTAATATTGATCACATATTTCTTTAGAAATATCCAGATAAAAATATTGTAGCAATCAATTTGCATATCATATCATAGCCATAATGTATCAAATCTTTATGCAGTTACAGGAACTGGAGCATTTTTTTTTCCACAGTGAGACACTGAAATACGTTTTGCTAGGAAGACTTTTTTTCAGATAGAAACTTTACAACAGAAATGGCAGTCTCCTTGCACTTCACAAATTGTTGACTACGAGTACACAAATAAAATGCAGAAGAGAGAGAGATTTCTTTTCCTGTCTGGGTTCAACAGTAGCATTTCCTATAAAACAGCAGCACTTCAGAAAGCATGAAAGGCTGATTTTTTCACTTGGTCAGCTACAGCTCTATATAACAAAAGGAAAAGCAACCTCATCTCCTGCATAGCTGCATGAAGGCTGTTCTAATCCGGAGTGAAAAGTCCCTTCAAAAACAGAAGCCCTGCACATTTTCTGCATGAAACAGCCAAGGAAGAGATGGGAAAGGGAGAGGCAAGCAGGAAGCTTGGCTCTGCTCCTCTCCCCAGGCCCAGACAATGGAGCTGGCTTGGCTAAGGGATGTAAGCTATACACTTCTTCTGGGTACATACTTGGCATAAGAGGATCATCGTTTGTAAGCTTTGCAGATTCCATTTAATGAATTATTGTTTTGTTTTCTGCATTCTCCGGCCATTTAATCTGTCTAGTGCTTTGGTATTTCTTTCATATCTTTGGAATGTGTTTGCTTCTAAAACAAACAAAAATATAGCCTGAGGGGGAAAAAAATCAGTCTGTGCTTTGACTTGCCCATTGCATCCAGAAATCCTTTGATCTTTTTCACTCTCATATACAAGTATTAATGTAAAAGAGACATATGTAAAAGAGATATACAACAATCAGAAGAAATATGTCTCAGCATAGAGGAGGCTGGAGGCCACAGTGTCACCTTTCTTTCTGTTTTTATGAGGCTATTCTTCTACTGACACATACTCATACTAAGCGTCTAGATTGCTCTTCAACCTGGGCAGGTGGCAAAAGGCCCAGTCTAACTCTATGCTCCAACAGATTGATAAAAGGTGGTTAAGATCTGTGGCTCTGGCGGATAGTATCAGTGCTGCCTGTGTGCTTGCGAGTTGATTATGCTGGCTGTTGATCAGGGCAGAAATCCCGTTTTCCAGTTACCCTGCAAGAGTCTAGCTGCATATGGTTCTTTACCAAAAAAAAAAAAAAAAAAAAAAAAAAAAAAGGCAGTCCTCTTCTGCATTATAAACATCATACCCTAGGCTCCACGTATCCTTCTTTGCTACATTTTCTTTGCTACATTTACTCACACTGAATCCCAGTCTCTCTTTTCCTCACACCAACACTTTTGTATCAAAGCCACATTAGTATCTTGCTTATGTCTCATTACATTTGCCTTGGCCTTCCTTCCAGTTCAGATTTGTACACCTCACACTCTACCTTACATTCCTAAAACCATGTTGTCATCCAGTTTCCCATTTGCATCCTCTTATTGCCTGCATTTCTGCTCCAGCTAAGCAGTCATAGACAAGGATCTTGCATCACTTAAACCACCAGCCTACCATCCTCAGCCAAAGAGGGTATTCCAAAGTAACATGTAAAAATAGCATCCAGAAACCAGTGTATATGAAAAGAAAACCCATTATCTTTCCAAATAAAAGGCTAAATTGCAGTTCTGAACGATGAGACAATTATAATTTTTGTCTATTACATATATGCAAGTCTTTCAAAGAGAATAGAAGAGAGGGTCTCAGATCTCACTGACACAGAATGTACAAGCAAAATATTTTTGCCCTAGAAGCTTATTCAAAGTCTATTTTTTTAGCAAGATATTTCATTTGACAGCAAAATGCTAACAATGACACATCACTGCTAACACATGACAACCACCAGATTTTTTTCTGTTTAGACTAAAATCTCATCAATATCTTTCTGTGGATGTCTCCCTCAGTTGAGGAGGAATGTGGCTAAAATAACTTAATCTTTCTTCCTTATGTTTCCTTTTATGACTTGTGAACAGCCCCACAATCTGCATTCTACTCAAGCTTGTAATTTTATCAGTGCTAAAATCCTTCTAAATTCTTACGCGGCCTATATTAATATTTTGTAAACTCTTTCTGCATAACATCTCAAAGAACATCGTAAGTTAAAATTCAGACGTTCTCATCATCTCATAGGTTGAGGACTGCTAAAGTCTTCATCCAGCTCTTGCTTTATGGTCTATACAGCCCATTCTTTGGACTATTTTGCCTGACAACTGATTTCACCTTCTTTCGCTCAATTCTATCTATAATACCTAAATAAATAATTTTAAAGTGTCTTTTATACCATAGTCCCAGCTTTATCTTTTATTCATTATCAAGAAGCTCCTTCCTATGCTGGTCTAACTCGTGATACAGGAATCCACTGCCCATTTATTACCTATTCAAATGTACAAATCCAAATGTTTCCTCCTGAGCTGCACTCTCTTCTGGGAAAAGGACTCTGTAAATATTTCTCCTTCCTTTGCAAGTGAAGTCTAGAAAAAAATCTTGCCAACAGTTAAGATGTGGATGCACTTCTGTGACTCTCAATCATGACCAGTAGCATTTCATAGCTTCTTTGAAAACCCAGTGAATGAGTGTGCCCTTTCAAAAGTCCATCTTTGTATGTGTATATACCTATCAATATTTCATTTAGAACACCTAACACTTAATTAGCACTTAAATAATGAGTACTTCAGGAGGCAACAGTACAGCACTAAGGTATCAATAAAAACTCCAAGTATTATAATAATTCTTGTTCTTGGGATCTCAGATATTTTCCTTGTGCAAATACATAGGGAACCACTAGAACTTCCTAGAAGGAAAAGAGGTGCAGAATGTTGTCACAAGAGCAGGCAGAAGCTTCACTATGCAAACACAATCATAGCAGGCAGCATAGTCCAAATGTTTCTGTGGATCAAAAATGAAACAGCCACGTTGCCCAGTTATACCTCCTGACAGACAAAAAGTTATTTTGGTATCAAATAAGCTAACCTGGTAACATATACCTCTACCTATAGCAGAAAAGAGAGAAGTTTAGTCTGATTTATCAATAGTGTCCTCACCATAGGTCCAGACTGCAATAAGCTTATTTGCTCCAGCTCAGAACAGTGGGAAGGGAGGGACCCAGCAGTCTCGATAGCCTTAGTGATCACCTAATCTTGTTGCAGACAAAAACAGTTAAAGAGGTTTATTTGTTGGTCATACCCATAAGCTTTACAGGACAAGTGGACCATGGGCTACAAAAGAAGAACACCTGCTAGTTTATCATGTGTATTTCTACTTTGGACTTATTTCTTCATGGCATGTGGCCCACTATTTATTAGTGCAGACTACTGCCAGGCAAAACCTCTGGAAACTTCCTCAGAACATAATTTTTACAACCTATTTTGTAATTCTGTACTTTATAATCCCCTAAACTCAACCTGAGAAATTCTGAAAGTCCAATGTTATTGACAGATCAGCTAACAAAATTTCATTTCTTCCCAAAAACACACACCAAGACCACTAAACACAGATGTGAAAGAGGGTGTTTTCATTTAAAGGTCTGAAAAGTTATTATTAATTGCATGTCACTGCCCTCTATGGGTTGAAGATAGTCGAAGGTCAAGCTGAGGTGATGAGTCATCATTAAGGAAAACTTAACAGTAAAAGGCATGTTTTTCCATTGACTTGTAGCAATGGGTCCTGGTCTTCCCCTATCTCATCATGCTGAGTGATAAAGACTTTCAGAAAATGGCAGAATTACTTCTTAGAAGACCATAACCTGTTTAGATCGGTAGGTCTATATGCCTAGTCATATTGGAAAATTCCTATTCATATTCACAGGATTTTTTATCTACTTTCTGATAGTCTGAGGGGAATTATTTCTTAATGATTTCATTACATTGTGATTCAGAATCTTCTTCATGCTTGTCTTCATCTGAAGAATGATCTAAAGTGTTTATAACCTCTCTTCAGAGAACTTCAGAATGAAAGTATATCTTATTGGGCTTAATATCCTCATTAATTCACCTAAGGATACTAAGAATAAAGAAGAGGGAAGGATTTCTTTCTGTCTTAGAGTTCCTTTTATTTTGTGGCCGAGTTTAATATTTTTCCTACGCAGCAAAGACGACCATTATTCTCAAGGCTACATTTCTAACACAGTCAGAATGATATTAGGAACTGAATCCAAAGCATGCAAGAGGAGTATGTAATTTTCTGTTACAAGATGTTGCAAAGAAACTTCTTATGAGTACACTCTCTGTCAGAAGAATACACTAAGTATCCCAGATGCAATTATAAAGGTTCCACTATGACACAATCTGCCTTGTTACATCTGCAGTGAAACAGCAATGAAACCCAGATTTTGTTCTTGATCTGCACCTCTCCTTCTATTCATGTTCTGAGCTGGGTTCAAAATATTTCCCTGGGTCATTTGCATCTGATATTTATTTCAGCAGAGCCACAGGAAATGAAGCTGAGCTTACCAAATGGATGGAGGCAACAAAAACATTTGCTAAATATTCCTGGACTCTTCAAACCAAATATACTTGAGGGCTTTTTAATCAGAGACAGAATATTTTCAAATGATTCATCAAAAAACATTAACTGTTTATTACTAATACCATAAAAAGACTTTCAAGATTCACTATATCAAAAGGCTTCTCTTTCTGCAGCACCCTTCAGACTTTTGAGAGAAGTCAAACTCTTTTTACATACTTTTTTAAACTGTTAGGAAAAAAACTTTTCTCCTATGCTTTCAGGTTCCTTTGAAAACAGTATCTTCCTGGCAAGCTGTTACCATCCAGAATTTTTAAAACAGGATATGTGTTATGCAAAGCGCAGGAGCATAGTATAGAATGAGCATAATGTTACTTTAACTGTTACCGCCCATTTCTATAGCTTTTGATGTATGGTAATCACTCTGTTTTACAAAAGTATTTCAGGAGAGCAGTTTACTTTTCAGGCTATTTCTTCTTGGTTTAGAATCAAGTGTATTTTCATGGTGTGCGAATGAAGTTAACTAACAAACCTGGTTTTAATAAAGTTTTATTTTCCTTGATGTAGTATCACCATTAAAGCCTTTTGATGGCTGACCAAGTAGTTTAAAGACGAAGTATCCCATGATGAGGTATGTTCCTTTCCTGCTTCCTCCTTTTACTCAACAAGGAGGGAAGTACAGTCCTGCACTTTTACATGTACATCAAAGAAACAGGAGGTGGAAGGAAGAAAAATCACAGCTTTTCCTCATTTGCCCATATTTTAAAGACCTATTCTATGAAGCTGTATTTCTCCAAAACACAGAACAGTTAATATCTTTGTTGACATTTCTAATATCATCTATCTACTTATTCAGGTTTCATTGCTTGAGAGTGAGTCCTATTTTCAGAAGGTTCTGAGCACCTTCCTTATAGACTTGGGCTGTTGCTACCTCAACACTGCAGTACACAGAATACTTGCTTATTTTTAAAGATCTCAGTTCCTAGGATTAAGTCTTTCATACGTACCTTGAAAAAAAAACCCCACATTAAAATGCAATAAAACTGAAGACTGATGCTGTATAGCAGAATCTCTTATCTTAAAAGAAAAAGGTGCGATTATTGTGTCTTCTTCACCTAAAGTTATTTTCAAAGCTCATGACAGATTCTATCTTTTTTCATTTCTCACTGATTTTCTCTTAAAACTTAACTTCCTAAAAGAATATTGCTTAGACTATTTGAAAACAGTAACTTAACCCTACAGTTTGACCTTATATTTCATTCAAGCAAAAAAGCTCTACATTAGATAAATCCACGTACAGTATCAAATTATTAAAATTGTTTAAATGAGTCAAAGAATGAACTGAAGTCAACATTTGTTCACCCAAGATTTGAATTTTAAGTTCACTTTTTCTTTCCTTTCCTCTTTCCCCTTTTCCTTTTTTTTTCTTTATTCTTCTTTTCTTCTTTTCTCCTCTCTTCTCTCTTTTCTTCATAGTGACATGAAGAAAAATGAGAGCAGACAATAAGGTCATGAAGATGTGAGATATGAATAAGCATGTGTGTCCTCTGGCACACTGTCAATCACCAGGCTGATAACAATTCAATACAAATAGTTCAGCGGCACTTTATAACAGCACTGGTTACAATAACTCATCTCAGCTTTGACAGGCTACTTTATTTTAGAGAAAGACACATACTCTGTATGTTAAGTATAAGGTTGGTAAGTGTATGCAAACAAACCAAATACAACATCTGTACGTGTTGTTAATTATGTAGGAAAATCTGGGCTCAGCAGTAGTTATTTACTACTCTGCCCTTAGCTACTGCTTTGAATATTTGTCTCTCCTATTAAATAACCCACAGAGACTTGTGGTTAAGATTACCATTACATTTAGAAAATTACTGTTAATTATCTGAATGTTGAAGCTCTGCATTAAACATATAATTCTGAAGTTATTAAGTCCACCTAGAACAGCTCTGAGAGAGACAAATAGAAACAATTTCAATGTAGGGAGAGATTTTAAACTCGAAATTTATACTTTCCATCACTAAACTGAGGAATGCTGAGGGATGCATGCTATGGGATTCTGAAGTATTCAGCAAATGGAAGTAGCAAAAAAAGAAGAAGAAAAACCAACAACAACAACAAAAAAGCAGATAACAGAACTGCAACAATCTACAGAGTAATGGTCCCAAAAGATAGGAAAATGTTAGTGATGAGTATGCAACAGAGTGAATTTTACTTTAGGGATATGCCACTGAAAGTCATGAGCTTACTCAAGTTCCTGTGACTTCAACGAAGATTCATGATTCACAGCACTGAAGAGAATACATTAAAAATAAGTTTCTCTCTAATTTTTCAGAGTTTTATTTTGACAGGGACCAGAAATATTATTTAGTATGTCTCTGCCTTCTATAAAAACACTTGAAAAAGAAACATCAAGCTGATCAAATGGTATCTTTAAGAAGTTATTTGATCCAGGCAAAATGTATACTGCCTAAGTACATTAGTATGCATGAAAAATTAGCTTCACTTTTAAGGATAACTTACAAAATCACATAATTGCATTTTCAAAGTGCATTATAGAAGGAAGGAAAACAGCAAGATGAAACACTGATATTTCAGCCTTCAAGCCTTTTATTAGACAATCTGCATGTATTAGTCTCAGCAGGTTTTCATAAGAGTTAATGACAAAGCCCATCCATCCATCCCTCCTTCCCTCCCTCCTTCCCTCCCTCCATCCCTCCATTCCTTTAATTTCCTCCTTTGTGCAAAGCATTAAGATGGTTTTCACTCTCTGAAATATCTTTCCCCCAATTTTCATTTCCAAAATTAACATCACTGTAATAAAGGAATATGCATTTCAGCAAGGAACAGGCATTCTAATGAACAAATTTGATAAATAAACTTATACCACCAATGAAATTCCTTTTTTAAAATGCATCAGTTTTGGAATTGCCTTCAGAACATCAGAAGGCATTAACAGCTCACCCTGTCATAAGTGCCAGCACTTGTAATATTTCTAGGAGCTAAATGGTAAGCACTTGTAAGAGCTGAGTTGAGAAAAGCCAGTTTCAAAAGCACTTTGATAAAAAGCAACTGGTAATTCATCTGGAGATAGGATTTTGTTTCAAGCAAGTAGGCACTTCAAGGAATGACAACTAAGTTGCTCATTAGCAAAGATGAAGTTATACTTTAAAAATTCTTATTTTGGAAAAGAAATCTATACTGGGAAGGCATGAATAATTTATTGATTTTCTTCTGTGAGTATCACCTTCTTAAAACTTTGATTTATCTGGTCACAACTATTACATCTACTAGATTTCATTATAGCCAGCTTTTATTTATAACCAAGGAAACTCTTCTGTTTCTTGTTTGCATCTTTCTACATTCCCATGATACTCTTTCCATGAAATATACATTTATGTGCTTAGGCTCTTAAAATACATCTTCATTCTGTATGTCATCCTTACCAATTAGAACAGAGAAATAAAACAACTCCTCTTTGTAAAAGAGGATTCATTAGGTACCTTGTACTACTTCATCTTGTTTTAATTTCCTAGCCCTCCCAGCCTTCCTTTCTCCTCAAATGCAGAAATTTCTTCATTTCCTAGCATAATCCTTCTTCGTTTGATTTTGGTTTTTACGTAGCTTAAGGGATACAATTGTGATTGCTTGGATTTAATTTTTTTTTTCCTTCAGTTCTACCGCTAAAACTGAGTAATAATAAGCATCAAATCCATTTTATAGGACCATTAGCATTTCAAGCAACTTAGTTCCATTTTGTCTCAAACCTTGTCACACCTCTGTTTTAATCATGTTTTACTTGTCTCAGATTGTTCCCATTTTAGAGTTGAGGCAACTGTAATTCTCTGGAAAACCAAAGCTTGAAAGAGAAAGAATCACAGTTACAAAAACTCTAGGAAGACTCTGGACAACTGTTACAGCCATCCATAGTGCCAAATGTAAGGACAGTGTCCTAAACATTGCGCAATGCTAGATTCCCTGGATTATAAAATGAAAGTCAAAACTTTACTTATACTGACTGCCTAAACAAATGCAGAACATATACTGTAAGAGATGTAACAAAACAGTTTATGAATCAAAATCACAAAAAGACATTTGCAGAAATGAGATAACCTCAAATTTGTCATGTTTTTTGTCCTAGAGAGAATACTTTGAATACCATATTTGAAGATGTGAGGCAAAATCACATATCAAATTTCAGCTTTTTATTAAGGAGCTTTAACTCTTTAACTCGTCTTCTACACATCTTAAGTGTAAAATCAAGGAACTTCAAAATAGTGCTGATAACTCTTTACCACTTTTTGTCCTTTAAGAACCATACTTTAGATCATCTTTTTTCTTTTTTCTTTTTTCTTTTTTTTCCCATTAATATTCTCCTTTATCGGTTGGGTTATAGAATGAGAGAAGGAATACAAACTTGTCCAAATAGGAGGTGCATGCCCCTGATGACTCTAGAACCAGTGGTGACATCCATGTTGCATCCTGACTTCAGAGCACCCACCGAGGAGGGAGCTGGCTAGGCACAGGCCCCTGAGTGCCTTGGAAAGTCTATACATGTGACCAGCCACGGTGAAACATGGGCAAAACTTGCATCTCAGGACCACAGATCACACCAGATACTGCCAACATGTATTCGTCCAGGCTGTCTTTTAGGAGGGTGGTGAAGCACCTTTCTTTTCTGTTTATGTACGCTGTCTGAAATAAGATGGTGTAGAGTTGTTTGGCACTTTCATTGCCTTTACTGCATGACTAAAACTTTCAGCTAGGACAGAAAATATTGCTGAGCAGCATCAAAAAAGTGACTTTGTCAGTTTTCTCTGTGGCCACTGAAACAGAAAGAAAATACATGTCTCTCTCCTAAAACTGAAAGAAATTAATCTGGTCTAGATGTTTTCACACTGAATCGGTGTTTAATACAAACTAAATGGAAAGATTGATAAATTGCTCGACTCAGATAAGTATCTACCAGTTTGGATACTTACTCAATATTTAACTGAATTTCAAACTTTTCAGGCAGTGGGACCAAACTTTGCTTACTCATTGTCATGTCTTATCTTGGAACAATTTATCACTGTGTGTGGCCAATCCTGGGCAAAGATATGCTTGGAAGTGGAGCGCCTTACTCTAGTCAATGACATGGATCAAAGTACTGTTTGAGTGACATGGTGGGCAGGCAGAAGCTGTGCTGGTGGGACTAACTTTTCTTCTCTGAAACTTTGAAAGTTAGTGGCTAAGGTCAGAAGGATTTTTCTATTCACAGTGTCACAGTGTTTACAAAATCAGTTCCACGAGGTGGGAATCATGGAATCAGTCTGCGTGAAAGTCTGCTCAGCTCTTCAAAATGTGAAGATTTGTTCATGAAGAATTAAAGCATTATCATTACAGCTGCCTTGAAAAATAAAAGCCCCAAGGCAAAGTCAATTCGGCTGAACAAAAGATCTGGAATCTTTCAGAGATTTTATTTGTTTTAATCAATATTTCAATTTAGCAATTCACCTCTGATACTACCTTGATTCTGTATGTAAAACTGAATGTAAGAAGTGGCAAAACATATCTTTACAGGGATTTTGCTGAGACGAAAATAAAAAAAAATGAAAAAAAAAGGGAAAACAAGTACATATATCTGCTGTAAACTAAACATACTTTAAAAAAAAAAAGATTCTTTCAGGGCAGTAGGATAAAATCCTAAGACTAGTAATAATTCTTAACACTAGCAATTGTAATTCTTAATTCTTGTACAATGACATTAAAACTGTCAAGGTTGTACTAAATATTTCATCTGTCACTTCTCCGAAGTGACAAGTCTGCAGGACAAGGATTGACATGAATATTCCCTACTAATTGTCGAAGAGTATCTTATGCTTTTTCAGACATATAAGAGAATGATTACTGTCAGTCAGGTGTCATCCCTACTTCGATGTAGTGGGAGGTTCACTGGGATATAACTGTACTTCTTTCTTCATGACATTTACTTTTACAGCCTATTTGTATTCTATTGGAATATTCTTTTCAATTGGATTGTAGCTTTTGGGCTTGTAGAAATATAGAACAGATCCTCTGGGATATTATAGGAACTGGACAGGCTCAGGGGAGTCAAAACACTAAGGCTGAAAAAAATAGTAAGCTCTTTACATAGTCAAAGCTCGATTAAGTATTCTTAAGCTTCACTGAATTGATCCTGAGCAAAGAGACATTTTTAAGAGAAATGCTCAAGTTCTGTCTCTATAATATCTGATGGATACAACTATTTATTTCTTACAGAATGCCAAGGAACCAGATATCTGATTTAATTTTTTAATCTGTAATTATGAAATATATTCTCTACAAATTGAGGGCTCTCATAACTGACAGGTCTAATTATATTAAAACACTTCAGTGAGATTCCCTCTCTTTCCCTAATTCTCTCTCTGGTGGTCACCATCTTATATGTTCAAGGACATATAAAGTTATAAATATATAAATATATATAGTCTGGTAGGGATGTAGAAGACAAAATTTTGCAAACAGATTCATGAGATCTTGGTGTTTGCATTGCCAGCATAGATATGAAGTATCAAAAAATATTTACTGAAATATCCAAAATTCAAATATTTATCCAGTGACATTCCTGAATGTACCCAATATTTCTTATTGAATGTTACTATATACAGTTATATGTCTACAGGAAGCTATACGGAAAGCAATAGCCACCTGTCCTCTTATAGATGCTTACTTTAGAATGAGATAAATGGTACTCAAGACTCCCTTTGACGTAGTGAGAAAACCCCACCATCAACAAAGAGAGGCTAGGGTGACTGCCACAGTGGCTGCACTGGAGGCATCTATAACTTTAAGTAACAGGAACCCCACTCACATTGGGACAAATTACAATTTAACAGCAGGTCCTGCAATCCTAATATATTTCTTAGAAAAGAAATCTACATGCTGAAGAAAGTGCAGAGATCTCTTTCTAAGATGTCTTTCCTTTGGTAACATAGAAATAATTTATCTACATAAAGGCAAAATGATAGGTCTGAAAACAAGCATGAGAACAAGAATCAGCCACACTTCGAATATGTAAAACAGAATTTGTAATAACTTTCAACCTGTCAAACAAATACAAATAAAACTAACGTAGAACAGGAAATTCAGTGGCATTTTTTCTCTTCCATTAATTTTTTTGTTTTCAATGAAAATCCCTCAGATATCCTTCCATTTCTTCCCAGTGCAGCAACTGTTACATAATCCACTTCTCGTTTATAGTTTCAGCAGTTGTGATAACCTCAATTCCTCTTTTCCGCTTGTTTTTCTCTAGATGATGCAGACAGTGCAGAAGTTCTGCCTGCATTTTCTAAATGGATTTATTCCCTACAGCCAATAAGCACAGAGCCAATTATCAGAAGAATATAAATCTGTTTGCGTGAACTAAGGAAACATTGCAACATTAAAAAAGGCAAATCAAAGGAAAAACATAACCACTGAGTGATAAAACAACCAAAAATAAGAGAACTCCAAGGGATTTGTGGAAGAACATACCTTCCCCACCCTTCCTACAGCAGAAATTCAGTCTGATCGTGTCTGTATGGAAAGGGATATTTTAAGATGAAGCCTAAGAAGTGCATCTTATATGCACCACTGTAAGACTTGTGACTACTAGATTGGCATACTCAGAAAATATGAACTAGATGGTGTGCTTTAAGGTATTTTAGTATCATTTACCACGATGTGCCTTCTTTTGTCTTGCTACATGGTCTCCTGTATCTTTCTTCCTCATAAGACCACACCTTCTCTGGATATTATTTGTAAGACCATTCAGGTTCTTCAGCTACACACAGTAAAATTTTCTTTTCAAGCTGAAAAGATTGACTCTTTAAGATTGGTCTTTTCAAGACAGCTAGTCTCTTTAGAACGGTCTTACTGCATCACTATTGTCAAGAGATTTCAAATCTTACCTGAAGAAACACTTCATTTCTCTGTACAATGAATCTTGGTACAACTTGGAAGGAGGAGACTGCAATTTGTATAGAGATTAAATTCCAGATGTACTGACTTAAACAGACCATATTATTGAGTAAGGCAAAGTCTAAGGTTAAAAATGTGCAGCTACTGAGTCAGAGGAGGATTTTCATTAGTTGTTAATTCCTTTCCATAGCCCACATACTCCTGAAACAGCTAGGCTGGAAAAAAAAGGAGAACTCTCATTCTTTTAGTAACACTTGAAGAACACAGCTGGTATATAAAGTGTTAGAGGGATGGAAATCCACCTAAATCATTTTGTGACTGCTAATAAACCTTTTGATAACATACTCCCTCTGAACTCCCATTGAACACAATTCTGAACTGAATCACACTGTCAAAACGCTCAGAATAATGTTGAGCACAGCAGAATCCTTCAAATCTAATGAGTATTTCCATGTCATAAATAACAAGAGTCATCTTCTGTTCGTTGATCAATGAAATGAATTAGATGGTTCATGTATCAAAATTTAAATACTACCTCTTCTGCATCACATTGGAAACTCTTATTTAAAGAACATTTTCTCTCATACAGATCAAACTAAATTAAACTAGAAAACAGTAAGATACTAAGTTGTGCTATTCAGTGGAAGGAGTGGAAGGCAGCAGCGAGCAGCTGAGGGGAAGACCAAATAAATTCTAAATATAGGCTGCAGATTTTCATTGGATAAATGGCAGAGTAGCTTTATCATACCGACACTTAATAGAACAAGTAATATTTTTAGCCACCTAAATGAGACAGTATAAATATACAGAAAACAAGTGTAAGCAAATTATTTAAAAGCTGAAAGATGCTTCAATTTGTGCCTTGATTTATTGATTCAGTCAAATATAGATTGAGCGCCTGGTCCATTTCACTGTAACTTTAAACAACAAAACACAGTTTTCAATAAATGAGAAGTTAGCTATATAAAAAGAATGGGTTTTTGCAATTGCATTAGCCTAAGTTTCCAGTGTGGTTTCATACAACCTTTTCACAACAGCTGACTCTTCTTACATTTCAATGAGAAGAGCAATTGACATCCAAAAAAATGTTCATAATTATTAATCATAAAATGGCACCTGTGGTATCAAACTTTCCCCTACCATTATAATGAGAAACATGTGGTGACATTTAATGGTTTATAGAAAAGAGATGATTTTGCAAGGAAATAAAAATAAGGTTATTTGCACTCTTTTTTTCTCCATGCTTTTAATTGTTTTCCTGTTATTATGAGTGTTAGAATTAAAACTAGTTTAGAACATTTCACTGTATTTTTATTCAATGACTGCTATCCAATAAACAAAATTTTCACTAGAATGTTTTCCATTGTAAGAATTTTATTTTTTTCACTGGTATGATTTTGAAAGTTAAGCAAAAAAATTGGTCTTATAGTTTTCATTTATTATGAAAATCTGAAAAGCATCCACATGATTTTTTGATAGATATAGTCTCAGGGTTTTTTTTTTGGTGTGGTAGGTTGTGGATTTTTTTGGTGTCCTCACTTTCTTTAGAAAACAAGACCCCAATTCTTCTAAGAAAATCCTCATATTTTGACCACCCCCAGTTATTCCTGATCCAAAGTAGAGCCCAGTATTACAGCTAAAGATTAAATAATTCTCCTTATTTGTTAATTCTATAAGAGCCACACTTAAAATAAAGGTTTGGGTTTTTTTCATTTGCATTAGCCTTTGAAAACTTTCCATGTCATCTAAAACTCCTAGAGCTAAAGAAAAAATAGTATCACAGATAGATTAAAAGCCTCAACTAATCTGATATGTGGGAGATAAGAAATGCAATTTTTAGTGTTAATTTCCTTCTTTTAGTGCTCCTGCTGAAGGCAAGATCAAATATGCTCTGCAGACCACACAGTTACACCCACATAATCCAGGGACTTAACGCAAATGGTCTTTTTAATTCCTGATTTTAGTAGTACTACAGTATCATCTCTCATTACTTCATTAATTCAAACAGAAAATCACATTAGCATGGTTTCTTCAGTCTTAAGAGTGGTACTAAAATTCCTTATATGAGCTCCTTGTTTTTTTTAATTTTGCAGATATTGCCTGGCAAAACTTGCAGGAACAAGTTACAAAAGAATGAGGCAAGGTGGGAAGTGCTGAGGGTAGCTGGACAACCCAAGGTGTGCGACTGAACATAAAGGCCTGTTGAAAGAAATTGAGTCTAAAAATCTAGATAAGAAACTCCTATGAATGGACTATGAGGTTTCCATGAGTCTGCAGGCAATTGATCTCTGAGCTGCAATGACCCTCTCATAGGCAAGCAACGCAAAGTTACCAGGTTTATGGAAAGATTTGTCTCCATGGTAAGTAAGATAGCAGGAAGAAACTGAAGACTCTCAAAGCTTCCACTACATTTACACTATTAGTCTCTGCTGCAAATGATAACTGCTCTCTACCACCATGTTGGATGTCAGTGCATGCAAAGATAAGACAACACTAATTAAACCAGTCTTTCATCTTTCATTTAATTCACCATTAGATAATGCAATGGAGTCAGCCTACAAACAAATACACATGCAGATTATTACTGTCATAAATATAGGTACTAAAAAATACCTAGTCTGACTCTTGCATGAAATGAATTGGAATTAGATACTTCCATCTTTGTGAAATAAATTACAGCAAATACAGAAACACAACTGCTTTTTTTTCTTAAGTTACTGTGGATTCAAAACTGAAGGCTAGAAACTGAAAAAAATTCTGGAAGCATAAAAATTAGACTCTTCATGTTAAGACCTTTTATTGAGTCATCAAAGTAATTTTAAGCACACTACAGCCTGATACTGCAAGCCTGGCAAAGATCAAAGACTACCAGAAACTAGAACATCTCCAAGACACTAAAAATGAACTATGAATTAAAAATAAAAGTTGCATTAAAGGAGGATAAAACTGGAAACAATTTAATGTTCTACAATGAGCACTAGTGCTACATCGGTGCTTGCTGAAGTTTTGCTAGTATAAGATCTGTTCAATTCAGTCTGTGTTTGACAAAAGGAAGATACTTTTCTCAGTGGAAGACCAAGGGGCCTTGGGGTGTAAAAAGAGATGAGAAAGGAAAAAGGAAAAAAGAAAGATCTTCCACCTTTTCTGAGGTTAAATGGAACTCCTAGAAATGTTCAGTGTGTTTTTTTCAAGTGGAGTTGTTGATCAGGAAAATTAGATACTATCTTGGGATTTCAGGTCTGATGAATGCTATATGCTTTCTAAAAGATATCAGCAGGCACCAGGTTACATGTTGCATTATTTATTTTTCTTTTAAAAAAAGATATGTTAATTACATTTCTAAATTTACCTATTTAGAAGAAAAGATATGAAAAACTAATAAAAATGCTCAAAGCTCAAGGCTATGCCTCTATTATTTAAACAAAGTCCTTTTGTCTTCATAAAAATAGGTCTCTGTTTCACAGCTACTGTATAAAAAAGACCTGATTTTGATGTCTGTTGCTTCAGTAAAAATCATTAAACAGCAGCTCTATGATCCTTAAATGAACTCTGCCCTGAGACACACTTAAATCACAACCTTTGCGGTTGAAAGTCTGCCCTGAGAAGTGTTAGAAAAGAGTAAGTCGGACCTGCAAAGATCCCAGAGGTGCTTCAAAGCCTCATATGCTAAAAAGCAGCCATGTAACCACCATCACTCTGTGAGATTATGAGCCGACAAATCAATAAACTAAATCACTCCCAGAGATCTCTGATTTGGGGAATGAGTTCAGTGAAACAACACCGGAGAACTGTGCAGTGTGGAGGAGACCGAAAGTACACTTTTCATCTGTGTCATGTTGTGCAATATGGTGCCAGGCTGCGACAGAAAATAGGATAGTGGTATTAGCCCTGACAGGCAGGGCTTGTGATTCCAGGTGTAATGTTACAGGATATTGTTGTGTTGCTTCGATGATTCGGTATGCATCGTGCTGTCTAAATCTGTCAGCCTGCTCAGTTTTCTAACCAGGCACTGCCCTGCCTGACAGACATGCCCTTAGTCACACTAACCCTTTACTACTCATGATCCTCGTCTCCTAAGGGAGAAAAAGGTCAAGTTCTCAAAGAACTTAAACAAAAAAATGCTTAATAATTCACATATGAACAATTTCTCTTATATGTGTTTCTAGAAACATGATGATTTTAAATCACAAATCCTCTGATGAACCTCTTGTCTTCATGAGCAAGATTCCAAAATACAAAGGTGATTCTTTAATCCTTCTTCAAGATATTTTTTTTTTCCTTCAAAGCATGTCCAAATGTATTATTCCAGCTCACCAACTCTTTGGAATGAACGCTTACATCTGGTCGCAGTATAAGAATACAATGAATTATATGCTTCTGATAATTTACAGTTAAGAAGATTGAAATAACTTCCTAATGCACTCATCTGAGAAAATAAAATGCACTGAATGATGTCTGTCCTTATCTACAGTTGTGCATATTTTTTTGTCCCTTCTATGTAACCTGTTTTTGAGAAATGATGCTTCCATTGACATCTGACATTCCTATTTAAGCATTGTCTCAGTCTCAATTTACTTGGAGATATGCTTATGTCATGGGGTCAAAATCAGACCTACAACAACCCTGTTTGAAACAATGCCTAAAAGCTGCAAAGTGCTATTTCAGATTCTGCATTCAATTCAGGAAATATAAATACCAAATTATGTTGCTCTGGGAAGTAAACCTGCCATAAAAGTTAATCTTCCTTTCTTTCTTGACAAGTAATACTGTATTTCACAGTATCCCCACTGATTTCCTTTAAAGCTCCTGGGACTAAGGTAACACTCCCTTACTCTCACTCATTAGTCAGATCAGACATTTCATTGACTCAAATACAACTTTTAATAACAGTTCACAGGTCAACAATGGGAGTAAAGAGTTTAAAACTGTGTCTCTCTTGAGAGTTGTAGATACTCATTAAATAAAGGCCATTACCCTTGTGCTGCTGTGTGGAACCAAATTCTCCTGAATGTGTATTTTGCTGGATTTAATAAAGGAAAACTATTTGAAATAAATAAAATACTAGGATTCAAAGGAAAAAAAGATAAATGTAAGCTACTGAACATATAGCTAGTTATGTTCATATATCTATTTCACCCATATACAAATGCTAGAAAACTTTACACTTCTGCATTAGATTTAAACAATTTCTCTAAAAAGTTTATCATGTCTTAAGAAGGTAAGTGAAAAACCTATACATTTTCTACATTGTTTGGAGCACACTTTGAAGTTCGGCAGACTCTTAAGTAAAACGTTCAAGCAAATCTTTGAAAATTTAACGTTTCTTCCTCTAGCTGCATGGAGGTCAGATAATCTGCTTTGAGGCTACCTGAACCCAATGAAATCTATAACTTCTACATTAATGTGAGGAGTTGATTGTTTTTCATGCAGCCAGTGAGAAGAATCAATGTGGAAATACACATCCTATTTTAAGCTGTGAAGTAGACTAAGTTGTTTCCTCAGACTTTATTCTTGAGTGACTTCCCATAGAAGTAGGGTCAATGATATTGATTTGTGAAAACTTCATTTTAAATTGCTTGATCCTAGAAACACAAATGTCTAGATGTCAGCTGGCATCTGCAGCATCTCTGCTGCAGGTTTTCCTGTCGACAGCTTGGGACAGTAGGCTGCTCCACTACAAATAACCAGGGAATTACAAAAACCACCATGAGTCATCTATACCTGAGCTGTGGCACCTGCTAAGCTGGTGCATAAGCTAACCCTCTCTACCTTAGGCTGGCTAAAAACAATAACAATATCAAGGGAACAACTCTGACGGCTTCCAGCTTTTGCTGAGAAGCCACAGCAACCAGGTGACAGGGTCTTTGCTGCATCGGTGCTGGGCAGCTGGCGGATGCTGGCTGCTGGCTCCAGCCACCTGTTGCCCTGGCCAGGTTAGTCTGTCGCTGTGGCGGTGTCAATGGGGCCCTGCTTCGCTTGCCATGAGCTGGCCAGGACTTCTTGTCCTCCTGAATATCATTATGTCTTTGCTCATTTGTAACTGGATGGAATTAATTAAATGCCTGAGTAAGGTCCGCTGGAACTTCCTAATGAGATCCTGTGTATATTGGCCTTGTCACAGTCGGCAGAGGTAGTTACTAATGGCAGGTTTCACCTTCCTTATACATTTGCACATTTCTTTGTAGAGGCTTGTTTCAAATCCTTGAAAGAGGCCCCCCCCACTGTATTAAATCCTAAATTATCTTTTTTAATGAAAATGTCTATATGCAGGGCAATTAACACTGATCCCACAAAGATTATCTTCAACAAATGGTTTTATCCTTTGATTGCTGCTCCTTTCCCACTGTGATTCCTAAGGCTTGCTTCTTTTTTATAAAAGAAACAACTTAAGCAGCAGTAGGAAACGTATGTTCAGAGCAGCAGAACAATAAAATGTATTATTCCTTTCACCTAAGAATTCTTGCTTGCCTGTTTAGAAGCACGTTTAAAAATAACACTGTTTCTTCTGACTCATAAAATGAACCAGTATTGAGTGCCAATGAGGTACCCCACCATCACTGCTAAAAGAGGCATAGCGAACGTGCTGCACTTTAGCTGCAGAATATCTCCTACAGTGGATTGTATTCTCTTACAGTTGATACAGGGAAGATTAGAAGATTTCTCAAAATCTCACTGCAGTAGCAAAGTTTTGACTAGTTGTATCCACATCTCTTCTGGTAATATTCTGTTTGCCTGGTGAGCTTTTGCACTGCTATTAAACACTTTGTAATTGCAATTTAGACGGATGGTGAGTTGGATATTGCGGTCTCCATAAATAACTGTAATATCAACATATTTCATTTGCATAAATGTTGAGGGGGTTGATTTGAAGAATACTGTATTTTTGCAACTAGTTCAATGGCCCATCATTTTGATTGGATTATTATTCCATATATAGAGAGGTTTATATGAAGAATATGTGGTACAATTTGAGGAGAAAAAAACCCCAGTAACTGCAGAGAAATTCCCTTAGAAAATGAACTTGTTTTCTCTAACTGCAAATCTTAACATAAAAGTTCATACTTGCTATAGTATCCCTTTTATGATCCTGCAGTTTTATTGGTTATATCATAATGTGAGATACTATTTTAGTAGTATGATAGATAATATTCTTAAGCTTCCTGAATGTGGACAAGCAATGAGAATATTGAGAAGACACCAATACATACCATGAACTATGATTTTAAAAAAATGGCTTTTTACTCTTGATTACCATTTTTCTTCCACTGTGATATTCAGGAGGAGAAGAAATGTCTTCTGCATTCTGCCTCCATACAATATTTCCTCATGATTGTTCATTACTGTGTCATTGGTGTGCATGGCGTTCACTCTCAGTTCAACTTTTAACGGGCACAATCCCTTTAGCTAGAGACAGTTTGCTAAGTTGTCAAACTTGAGACAGTAAATTCCTTCCCAGGTCATCTCCTCTTCCTTGCATTTTCAACTAATCGCAATCTACCAATCTGCTTTCACTGACATTAACTTAACTTTAAATCAAGAGATACTCAAACTAGATGGAAATATGATGGTATTGCAGTTTGAACTACAACGAGAAGCTTCAGTATGACTTCCCATGACTATGTGTTGTTTAATTAGACTTTATTCATACAGACATTACTAAATAGAAACTCTAATTATAATATTGACTTACAAATCCTTATAAGCAACATAACACATAAACTAGGTTGATCTGCAAAACAATCCTGGATACAGTAATGAGAATAATTTTTCCTATCTCCATGTAGAATTCTTGCCTTCATTAAAAAAAATGGAATGAGAATAGTAAATTGTTACTCAAATGTCTTCTGTTTACACTGCCTTTAAAAATCCCTTTAAGCTCCCTGGAGACAAGGATTTAAAATAACATAAAAATAATGTCTAAAAAGTTTATTAGGATAGTAAAATTAGGTGAAAATAAGAAGAGGCAATGTCTCACTGTAATAAGAATAAAAGAAAGAGAAAACATAAAGAATATTCCCAAAACCTAGAGAAAGGAAATATTACTGATCGTGATCTAGAAAATTCCATAAAAGTCATTTATTTGAACATTATATTTCAAACAAATATTAAAAAGTACTGTAGAAAAGAATCTCTACAGGCTTTTGTCAAAGGGGATAATGATCTAGTGAAACTCTGCTCGGGTCAATTTTGTAAAAAATTTAAAAAAATTAAATCCCTTTGACCATCCTGAGGGTGGAAAAAATAATTAAGAATTTTAACTACTGGACTTGAACCCTTCAGAGACAATATCCCAACAGAGAATAAATGTCTCTTTTTAACTCATTTTAGGTGGTGTGATTTGTTTGATTTTCTTTTATTTCACTTCTTTTGTCTGCTGTTTAATAGAAGTATTTGAATGTGTATTATTAATTCCACTGCATGTAATAAAATGAGATATAATTATTTTTCTGTTTTTAAAGCAACTGTCCATGCTGTAACATACTTAATGTGATAATTACTGACCAAAGTTAGTTTGGAAGTTAGTTTACAATTAAAATTAACTAATCCTAAAATGCTCATAATTACAATATTTGGGTGCTACAAGATACACCTTTGAGTAACACGATGAGAACATAATTTGAACTTTGAGTTAAAATAAATGTTTATTTTTGCACCTTATTTATTGTAAGTAATGTGATCTATTTTTGTTTTCATTTTTTAATACATTACCAAAGAAAAGTTATTTTTAAACAACATTTTTTTTTTTAATCTACTTGCCTCCTTTATGGATTTGAGCTTTTCTAGGAAAAATAGCTGTATAAATACATCTCATTATCTATATAGCTACTTGATGAATGGCCTGTTGTCATTTATAGGTGTCTGGACTAATCCATGAAAAAATCTCCTAATGGCTGTCAAAGGGCTCATTGTTTTTATATTTCAGACAGACTTAGCCTAGGTTGTGTCTTTAGATGTTAAAGACTGTTGATGTGTTTTATCTTCCAGGCTTTTGAATTATAAAATCCAGAACATTTGAGAAACAATTTTTATCAACTTATTTTCAAGGACAAAATATGATTTATTATTAAAAGTTAAAGCAGTCAACATGTGCATTGGAAATAAAAGAGATTTTAATGCAGTTCACCAAAATAATTTCTATCCCAAGATTTTATTAGAGATACTGAAGAAAGAGAAGTTAACAGACATGTAGCAAATAAATTGCACCATGATTTATACTTGAATAGCCAGGATTCCCTGTACAGATACAGGTAAGCACAAATACACAAACTCTCATTTGCAAAGGTTTCTACTACATCTAGAAGTGGTATATTTGGTCGTTGTGGTGCAACAATATTAAAATGCCCAATGGCATTAAAATGCACAGCACGCACAGGGAGGTGAAATGTGTAGCTTTTGCTACACTGATCATTAATTTCTACATTTTACTCAGAATCATACTATGATTTAAAACTTGCTTTTACAAGCATTTAATACTTTCTCTTTTTAATGAACAACAAATGGAACAGCCAATTTTCAAGGAACGTATCAGATTTCACTTGTAACTGAATAACTAAATAGTTTTTTGTTTTTTTTATAATTTTTTGTCACCCTACATTTAGTGAAGAAATTGCCATTTCTAAAGAAAATTGATTATATATTCTGTACCTGTGTACACAAAAAGATAAATAATTTAATACAATCATATTTTTGCATTTTATTCTCACTTTGTGTAGGTTGCTAATTCATTTTTTTGGTGGATGTCATCCCATCAGAATGATAGGGTTGTATACTGATAGCTACCAATAGGGATGGGAGCAAAATAAGAAAATAGCTCCTACATGGAGAATATCAAAGAGAAAGGTACTGTATGTGAAGAGGGAAAACGGAAAGAGGTTTTAAAAAGATTTTCTGTGACTTTTCAGAGAAACTTCTTTCAGAAGAGAAATGGTAAAAGCATATTTAAGAGACTAGAATAATAAAAACCAGCACTGAACTAAGAGGTGCATGGGAGCTCTACCAGTCTACAAGCCGAACAACAGAACGTCAGAGTGTTGAAGCACTCTGCTGGAGCACATATACCCTTACAGATATTAGATATTCAAAAGAAAAAGGTTTTTCTATTACCTTAATCAGAACCTGAATATGTCCCATGGCTTTTGATGACTTGAAGTACCAGAAGCTCATCACACAATTCCCACTTGATTCTTTCCATCTGGAACTCTTCACATGGGCTTTTTCATTTTTTAGGCCTATTGCAGTGGCCTCAAGATACAGGAATTGTCCTGAAATTAAATGACATATTACTGAAAAATTGTTTTGGGCTTTCAAATCAGATTCCAAATCTCAGCAAAGTAAATGCAGAGACATATGAGGTATACTTCCTATCTAGGTCCTATACTAGTGAACCGCAGCTTAGGGTAAAAATTGACCAGATCACATTCCTTGTGTTCTTGTTATATCAGGAATAAACTGGGAGCAGCTTAAGATTTGGATGGGCCTGTATAGAAGAGTGAGAATACTTCCATGTTTCCCAGCTACTCTGATTACACGTCCTTGCCCAACAGCATTAGTTGTTATTTTGACAGTACATCGTACAATAGGCACACAGGAATAAATTTCAGGATGAAGTTTTTGAAAGATAACTTTCAAAATAGCAAGTCACACTATAAAAAAACTTGTGAAACAGGCGAAAAACCTTCATACATTTAGAAATCATTAGGTGTCCCTAGTGATTCATATTACCTTTGGCCATCTGTACTCTTTAATGTATGAATATTAACTCACATTTAAATTATTTAGTCAGAGGAAATTGCAAAAATAGATGCCTACAGTTATTTTTTTCCAACACTGATATGGTCCTTGAGTTTTCCATTTTTATTTTTAATCAGAAGTATAATACATTCTGCCAGTTTTCAAATTCATTTTTTTCCTTTGTATAAAAACCAAATGTGTCATTCACATAAACATAAATGTAGTATAAATAACACACTTAAATTATAATTGCACATCTACTAAAGTTTGTATATGAATTAGAGAAAAAAATTTTACTTCATTAGAGACAGAGTAAAATTAGTTCATTCTAACTTTGACACATCTCTGGCTAAGTTACAAACATAGATGTTTGCCATAATATTATGGGATGAGAAATTTGCTTTTTCCCTGAGGTGAAGCGTATATTTAACAAATGTAGTGACCTATTCATCATAATACTTTTTAAAAAATATAATTAGAGAATGCAAATTAACTTATTTTTTCTACATCTGCTATTTTGTGTGTTAAAAAAGCCATGTATATAAACACTACGAGATATGAAAAGCATGCTGTATCATAGCATCAATGTCTGCTAGGAAGACGTGGCTAGACTGGGTTGAGTACTGGGCATGTTGATGTTTGTTAACGCCTGTTTAATATTACACAAATTACTTCTGTTTGGAGGAAACGAAGCCAAACCAAACCAAACCAAACCAAACCAAACCAAACCAAAGCAACCCAACCCAACCCAACCCAACCCCAAAAAACTTTCACAGTCTTCTTTGGAAGGAAACTTGACTGACTCAGGTGGCAGACAAGGGACACTCTGAAAGGCCCCTTGATCTGAATGACTGGGACCAGCACTGTGGAACAGTGGACTGATCACAGCTAGTCAAGCTTGGCTAGGAGATAATAGGACAAATTACATAATTCCAATCAGAATGATATAATTCTAGTCATAAGCAAATTTTCAACGTTTTAATGTTGAAAACAGAGGAGCTAATATGGGAGTTAGAATTAAGCAATTGCTAGATGTAAGCTCAAGAGTTGAGGTTTTGGAAGTAAGTGCTGAAATTCATCTTTGTACAAGGACCGATCACTGAATACTGTAGTATTCTCTACCACATATGACAAAATTTTAACAGCTGAGCTGAATTTTGTTTTGGTTCTGTCATGATGAACACAGTTATTAAGTGCTATCAGTACTAACAATATGGCCAGATACCACCTTCACCTTTAAAAATGTGACCACATTAAAATAATGAAAAGTGAAATTAATTCTAAATATATTTATTTGAGAACACAATTTCAAGACTATAGAGCAGCTTTTAGGTAAGAAATGGAGAATTTGACCTGTTTGATCACTCATCACAACAAAAACACTTAACTTTCAGATTATAGGGTAAATTTCCAGGTTTGAGAATTAGATCAGCAGTAATTTTATTCATATGTGGAGTGGATTCAACATATATACCACAGAGATACATAAATATGTGTTCTAACAGAACTGGCTATTTTAAAAGCCAAATGAAAGACAGGGACGCATTGGAGGGCAGTTCTTTTGTACTGCGTCTTTCTTTGACATCAGTGAAATGCAGCCAGGCTGGACTGTCTCAAAATTTAAAAACATATGAACACATAATCTTTGTGATTATTTGTGCCTGTTTCACCCTCAGTCACCTTGGCAAGCTTTCACTAGCCCCTCAGTTTCTACATATCTTCAAGTAAACTTTGGTTTTATTGGGTTTTGTCCTTCAGCAGTTCATGTAAACATTCAACAACTACTAAGCATAAGTCCCACACCTTTGTGCAACTCTGCTGTGGAATATTTCGATTTAAGACCAGTTCTGAGCTCAGCTTCGGTAACATCTTTGCCTGAGCTACGGGACTTTCAAAGGCAGAGGATGAAGGCACGGAGCTTGTAGCAAGAACAAGAAGAGATAACTGGATGCTTTGGCCAAAACAAACCAGGATCTGCACTGCCACTAATAAAGGAGGTTTATTTATTTAAATTTATTTATTTAAAATTACCTAAAATTAAACTATGAATAGTCACTATGGGTAACTTTAAGATTCCTGGAAATGAACTCAAGGTCTGGAGGAGTGGGACCCAGTGGATCTCAGAGCTGAGCTAACTCACCCTTGCAAGCTGCAGCCAGACCAAAGGCCTCTCTCCCGACAAGTTACAAATTATCTTGCTTGACTCATATAGCAATACTTAAAGGAGAAACAACTGAGAATCAATTTTTCCTAACTTAAAGTCATTTTACAACAGTAATTAATATTTTGATATTGTTACACATCCAATTCATTAAAAATGACACCCTGATTAGACATGTTAGGACTGCCCTGCTGCCTGTGAAAGGAGGTATGAGAAGCTCCATGAAGACAATTACATCTCATTTGTGAACTGACAACATACCAGTTCTATTTCCAAGCGTGTGGTCCCCAGAAGGTCTAAGGCTTTGAGGCGAGGTGACCCCTAGCACCCAGTTAAAATTGTCTGCGAGGGAATTTTGCCAGCCACATCTGCCATTCTCAAAGGTGCACGAAGTTCCGCATTCACTCTCGTCTGTATTATCCCCGCAGTTGTCTTCAAAATCACAGCTTTGTTCTGGTCTGTAACACTTGCCATTCTGACATTGCCAATACCCATGTGAGCAGGAGCCTGAAAAGAGAAGAATGGGGGTGTCCTGGTGAATCACACTGCCATGCATCCCAGCGAGGTTACTGGAAGGTTACATCTCAGAGAGTTTGATATTTAGGAGGAGGAGGGTGGTCCAGAGCAGTTTTATTAAAAGCCTTTAGTTCCCCTGAAGTGCCAATCCATTATCAGTTTATTTCTTTTGTATTTTGTCAAGAGATTGCCTAAATAAATGACTGTTTCCCTTGTAAAGCCTTTGAGGGCAAGTTCCAGCCAGGCATTCCTTCACTAACAAAGCTTTCTAGTCTGACTTAATTGCTGACATTCTCCTTTCATGTGGTGTAGGATTAAATCATTTCATTTTAGCTGCAAAGTTGAGCTTAGTTTAGCAGACTCAATTTGGAAGAAAAAGCTTTTCTATTTTAACTACAGAGGTTTGCCTTTTAATGGATTCCTTTTTTTTTTTTTTTTTTTTTGCAGACGAGTTCAGTGGGTTGATGCTGTCCTTTTTTTGTGCAGTATTCCTGGTCTTATTGAGGGATAATTCTGCTATTGTACAGCCTAAAGATTGTAGGACTCATTTCACAGGATCCATTTCCAAACTTCATGTTTGCATTTCAGATCAGTTTCTGCAGGGCTCTGGATAAAAAGCAGCCCCTTCAGCACATTCTCTAATCAGGAAGGGAGACACAAAATTCTGAAATGGACCCTCCCTATTTCCTTCATCCATTCTGCTCTGCCAGAAATAAATGTACAAGCATAATTTTATTTAAAAATAGAAGTACCAATATATTAGCTCATCAGACATAAAATTAAAATATGCACATGTATGAAAGTTCTACAAGTATGGGAAGACTCTGAGTTAGCTGATACTGAAAATCACATGGTGCTAAAAACATATTTCCATTACCACTGCCTTAATTTAAAGGAGGACCTGATGGAGCCAAATGAAATTCATATAAGGCTGGATTTTATTAAGAGGTCAGAATAACTGATTTATTAACAAAAAAAAAAAAACAGGATGGGGTATTCAGTTGGTGTGTTGGCAACCTCCATCCCTAGGACTTTGTTTATGCCAGACTCTAAATTACAAATGCCCCAAACCAAGTGAAAAAGCATTGCCACACCCCTTTGCTGTAGGCTTTGGGTAAAGTGAAAACAAGCCTTGAATCACTAGAAGTTAGCTAAAGAAAACAAGCATTAACCCCTCTTTTTTAAGTAAAAAATCCTCCTAATACTTATTATAAATAAATAAATAAATAAATAAATACAAATATTGGAATACCATAGAAATATCTAGCAAGTTTTCCAGGGAAATTATTAATTTTTAATTCCTGATTTCTTAGTAACATGAAAGTATGTAACATGTTTGCTCTAGAAGACTGTGTATGATTTGGCTTTTAACAGTTGCTCAGAGAAAGGAGGAAAAAGTCCTGAACAGAAAAAAGCAAGCCAGAATAAAAGTCTGATAATGACTTAGAAAGTCAGGAACATCAGGCAAAGCTCTCCAGAGCTGGAGACATGGAAAATGGGTAGGCTCCGACTAGAAGAAAAAGACTTGTTTGAAGTTCACAGTTACAAGTTTATGAAAGCATCAGTGTGATTTTTATTAGTACACAATCTCTGAAAATGGTCCTGGCCAAAATAATGGAATAATTCTATCGATATATCAGTCAGTATCTAATTATTGCAACCTGCAAGACAGTTGGAGTCCATCAGAAACTTCTTTCTATCAATCTGCTTCAGAATTTCAATCATCTGTGGTATTTCCCAAAGGGCGACAGAGATTTGTTATAAAATTTCTGCCTAGTTTAAATGACGTCTATTTTTACGAGCTAGTTATTATAACCCTACATTCCTTTTATGTGATTGCACTAAGAATTTAAGCAAAAAATTTATTTTGCCAGCAAACTAGGAATTTAAATTTCAGGATGCAGTCCATGCTTGGAAATACTTTTCCTTGCTGTTCATCATGATCAATAATTGCAATAACTATTGCATTTTGAGGTCCCTTTGTGGCATTGCTTCCAATTTCAGGTCGAAAAAAAGGTGGAGTTGAAAAGTGGAAGTCTTTGTTTTCTGAGGAAAAACAAAAAAATCCATCCTGAACCCTGGCATGAATGAGCCTTTTCAAGCATGTGTAATGGATGATATTATACTGTCTAACTGAGTCTGTAACGTGACTTGTTTCTGGATGTACTTCCATAGTATGTTTTCTCTTTAAATGACATATTTCTAAGGCTTTATGACTGTAAAAAAAAAAACCAAACCAAAACAAAACCAACCAAACACCAAAACCTGTAAGAAAAGAGGTTTTTTGAGCTCTCTTCCTTTCTTCCCTACTTTTTCTCAATCCTAACAATCCAAACACTCTGTTATATAGATGCCCGTGGGTATAATAGGGATATTTAATTGAGAGGAACTTCTCCTTAGCAAGGTTCAGTAACTTTTTCCTCCAAGCAGTGTTTCTTAAAGATTATTAGCAGGTAGACTTTTTGCCCTATGTGGTAACTGCATCAACACACTAGGCTGCAGTGGACCCAAAGGAGCTGTTAGTGTCTTTCAGATCAATAATCTCTGAATTGAGGAGGATTTACACAACAGAGGAAAATAAAACCAGTCAATAATCCCCTTGTTTTATATACCCTGAGCAAAATCAACAGATGGAATATTTATATTTTAAAATATGTAATTAGGACAAGGATTAATCACCTTTATTTTATAAAGGTGTTTCTCTTAAATGTATTTTGAAAAAAATGTACCTGCAATCATCAAGAGAGAAAATAATCTTACTAGCAGAACTGAAATACGGTTTATCTTCTACATCAATGAACTTTGAATAGTAATAAAGATAACATGGGATATAGGTTGCAGCATTGAGGCAGAACAGCAATAAATTACAGAAAAGACATTCATATTAAGAAACAGTATCTATGTGTGTTATTCATGTAAACTTCAAACTCTGGCAAGAATGATAGTGTTCTCAAAGAAGTAATTCCAGAGGGGAAAAAAATATTCTTTGATCTTTGAAACCATAGTCTGTGTCACAACAGGACTTTTCTATGAGGTAGCTAATTTTTATATCGCTCTATATCACAGTAGTAACTTTATTGCTTGCTTAGCTCCTCTCTGAAAATAAATTAAAATAAGATTTTAAATCCTCTAAAATAAATTAACTCCATTAATGTATGATAAGATGATGCACAAGCAATCTTTTATTCATTCTTTTCTTTCACTTTGGCAGATGGAGATATTTGAGAAGGACTTGATTTTTTCCACTATCACTTAAAAGGTCTTAAGATCTTCAGATGATCTTCCTACATCTCTGTTCAGAAACACCTTATACTTAAAGCTAATTTTTTTATCACCCAAATTCTTTATCAGTTGTTTGTTTCCTCCACAATATTTAGTTTGCCTCTTATTTCAGGATGAGAATCCCTCATCCTTCCCTTTATGAAGGTAATAGCTTTTTTTTTTTTTTTAAATACCACTTATTACTTTACCATTAAAATCCATTACAAGTTCTCACAAGGTGTTTGGACTCATATCTGAGTATGCAATCATTTCATTTGCACTCAATATTGATGAAAACAAATTGTCATATTTTCTTGGATTCGCCATGAAAGATTCCTAAAGGAATTGTCTGATTACACACTTACACTGAGTGACCAAATGGAGCCCAATTAATGTAATTTATCAGAGACAAGCTTAAGAAATAGCTTGATCATGTTCTGTAATTACCTATAAGAAGACAAACACTGATAGCAGAAAGCTCTAATCTAGTAGAAAAATCCCCAATATTACATGCTGGAAAATTGAAGTTAGTGAAGTTCAAATTAAAATAAAATTATAAATAGAGACTGAATTTTTTCCCAAGAGATATGCTTTAGTTTAACTTAAAATTATTTGATAAATCAAGGAAAACTCTAGATGAAAACCTGGTTAGTGTTATACAGGAGATTAGATTACATATTAATAGTAGTGCCTTTTGGTTTTAAAAATCAAAGTGCAGTTGCAGACCTTAATTTGCTTATATAATTATGAGAATTTATAACAGATAAACTAGATGTTTATCCATGCCTATAATAGCTACAAAATAGAGATGAAAATCTCAAATTTCTCCATTAGATTCCAATCTTCTTGAAGCTGGTCTTTTAAATATCTTTCCTTATTGGAAATAAATTAAGTATGATAACTAAGCTGATAAAGATAAATAAGATCAGAACTTCTAGAAAATTGCAAAAATGTGATTGTATATGGGATTACACTAGTTATGACTCTAGTCTTAAGCATTTAACACTTATTTCTCATAATTTAAACTTGTTTCTTTTTCAGCTCTTATTTTATATCAGCATTGCTTTAAAATCACCAGCAGGTTAATTCATGTTTTAGAACGACAGGAAACAGATTAGTGATAAGGATATTCCAAAAGTTGTTAAGCTTGTGCTTCTTAAATTTATTATATTTAATGGTATCATCATCTATGGTTTCCAAACCTAAATCCAGTCAAATGAATGGGATAGTTTACATTTCTCAGAAGTATCAGAATAACACATCAGTAGGCTTGAAAAGCTAGATCTGCTTCAAAATATTTTTAAAAGATTTTATTTACATTCACATAACAAGAAGTATACCTGTTCCTAAATCAAAACTAGAGTTCCTGTAGAACCATAATCTGGTATAGATGCCAGAGTAATTAATCAGTAGGCTAAGAGTTTGACATCCCAGGGATAGGGGCTCTCTAGATATTTTAGATCTCTGAGTTTTTCCCTGTAACGATTACTTCATTATCATTCTTGCTCTGAGTTGACATTACTGTATGACTGAATTGTATGTGTCCTTAAAAAAAAAATTGTTAACAAGAACATCTTTCCTCCAATATCTCACCAGTATAACCCAAGGACACAGAGTAAAGTGCTTTCATCACAGTTGATGATGCATAGTAATAACGACTTGTCAGCACAGGAATGTGAAAAATGCATCTCATTTCAAAAGCAAAGCTTTGGAAATTACAAGAATTTTTAAAGACTTTCAGAAGTCAAAGTGCTGGGAAAACAGAAGACTTAAAAACTACTACACATTATTAGCTCTTTCTTTGTAAATAGTCTGGGTTTTCTAGAATTGAGTACAAACATTTGAATTTTTGTTTTTGCAAGCCTCTCAGGTACCTTGACGTATTGATTTGCATTCTGAGCAAACAAAAGTTTAAAACCACACAGCTTGAGTTCATTTGCAAAAGGGACTTTGAGAAGAAACTGTTAACCTTCTAAGTTTCTCCCATGACAAAGAATTGATGGAGGCTTCTCCAACAACAAAAACTTGTTCATTTGATTTCTTATCTTGTCCGTTTCCACACATAAACACAAGTAAATTCCTTTCTAGTAATCAGATCCAGTAATATTCATCCTCAGAACCATTAAGAATCAAAAACATAAACAGCAAGGTAGCCTATCACTGTTCAACATTATCGTCTCTATCCATGACAGAGCACTGAAGCACCTTCTTTGTTCCGTTTGCTGGTACTTTATTATTTCTCATTAGAAAAGGATGGTTATTTATCAGTCACCCAATACATTTTAAGACATACCCAATCTGTGATACATTCAATGTGCCTTAACATTGTGCTTTGCTGTATTTAAGGTCAACAGAAATTCTGAAGGATGAGGGGAGCTGAAGGCAAGATGGGCACTCAGTGCCTCTTCATACTGATTTTATTCGATATACTATAGGCAGGGCAGGGTAACTCTAAAAACAATATTATAAAGAATAAAAGCTTCAGTCTCAAGTGCTTAGGTGCACATGAATGTGCATTCACTCAAAAGAAATAAAAAAGCAGGTTTTGACTAGAGAAGGTCTTACTAGGTCTTTTTAACTCCTCTACTATTACAGTACTGGTATACTAATACTGTCAGTAATAGAAATAGTGCATACTTTCCCATGTTGCTTGAGTAATTCTACACCTATTTAGTCTATAAAACATGCTAGCAGGTCAGCTTAAAAGGACATTTTCAGTTAATCTCTTCAGATGGGAAATCCCCATGGTGAATGAGACCTAGGCCTGGATTCATTCACAGATACTCCTTCTGTTGCAATAGCATTAAGATTGTTTTTTTTCTTGCCAGAAAACTGAAACAAGATACAATACATGTTATAATGATTATTCCAGTGCTGATCAGATGGTTTAAGTCTCCAACATAAAGAAACAGACAGACAAGGAAAACTGCTGTAACAGGACATATGGATAATGGGAACAGGGATTTATCAATTCTTATATACAACCTTCCCTTTCCAAAGCCAAGTTGAAAGTTAGAACCTATCTTCTTGAGGGTGGACACAGAAATACTAAGACAAAAAGGAATTCACATCTAGTTTTTAAGCAAAGCTTTTTTGGAGACAGTAGTACTCATATGCACCTGTTACAGTGAGAAAGATTAAATACTAACTAACCTGAAAAGCTTAACTCAATCACCTGAGTTTACTCTTAGTAAATAAAGTAAAATAAAAGGAAATGAAACAAAATTTTTGTTTGCCATGTTCTGGCTCAAACAAATTAAACCTAAATATTCACTACCTGAACTCCTTAGCAAAGACATGGAAAGAAGAAATGTTCCTTAGGTATAAAATCCACAATCCTAAAAATATGTCAAACTTTTTAAAAATCTTTTTTTTTTCTTTTTTCTTTCATTTGTGACTTTTAGTAGTAGTACGCATTTTTAGGTCAAAAGGTTTAAACTCAGTCTTGCATCTCCAGCTTTCTCCACCACAGAAGGCAGCCATACAACCCCTGTGCCATGTGAGGATATCTTGATGCAGCAGATCTGGAAGGAAGCCAGTCAAGCTGCCTTCTGAAGATCTCTAGGCTTGACTCCAAGTTGTAGCATGCCCTTTAGAAGTACAATTCAACAGCTCACCTAAAACGCATTATATAGCTGTACACTGACAACCTGCCTGAGCAGCTAAATGTTATAGTGCTTTTATCAAAGCCTGGACTGATGCATAACTGATGACATCTCTACCTTGGAGCCTGAAGTGGTTTAGTTGTGACCTCCAGTTTAATGGTCCAATTGCTATCTGATTGTTTGAAGGATGGAAGAAGGTATGGCATTTGCATTTCCTGGTGCCTAGTGTGCAATATGGTCAGTGGTTTCACTGCCTGTGTTTCTGATGGGAGAAAAATCTGCAGCTTGAATCTAAAAGATGGTTTGAGGTAAAGCAGAAACCCGTAAATCAGAACAGTTTGAGCATGAGAAATGGGGTGCACAAACTCTGAATAGCTGAGGTACATGAGAAGGGAATTTCTATAAGGAGACCAAAGGAAAGCTGGGTAGACGGTGAACTAAAAACATTTGATGATATTATAACTCAGGCTGAAGGAGGAGAGATCTTCACTGGCTGCACTGGATTATGTGTTCCTTTCACATTCTCCACCACACTCCAAGTTGTTGCCCAAAGCATATAGTGGAAGGTGGAGCTGCAGTGCAGTGATAAATCCCTTTTGTACAGCTTGTCAGAGCTGCCGGACTGTGCTCAGTAAATGTGACAGGTGGAAAATGCTTCCCTCAAATCCCACTCAAAGCCTGATCAACCAGCTCTCATTTATAGTCACAGCCCTGACTCTGAGACCAGAGGGCAGGACACTCTCCTGGTCAGATCTAACCTAGGTTAGAGAAGATAGTGTACATGGAGGCCCAGAATTTGAGAAACACTAGTTCTACAGCTGGAAGTATAAACCAAAATACTTTTAGAAATCCCTTCTCTGGCAAATAAAGACATGAAAAAAGACATGACTTAAGCAGTAAAAGTACAAAATAGTCACTGAGTGATTATATTATATGTCCACAAGACCTCAGATGTCTCATCCAGGAACTGGTATTTTCTTTGACAAGTTAGATGCTATGAGGTGGTCCAGGAATGCCTTTAAATTGGCATAAGACTGTTCACTATTGAAAAGAGAAGATAACAAATGATGTATGTCTATTATCAGTTGAGGATCTCTACTATTTATGAATGTCAATCTATTCCCTTAAATCAGTATTTATATTCAATAATACAAATGTAAATTACAATGGAAACTGCTCTGGAATATTCTCAGTTATGTATAGATGGGATGAAAGTGTGAAAGAGCTGCAAGAAACATAATTTGCACAGAATTTCAATTAAAAATTGCAGCATTTAAACACAGCTATGTTTAAACTCTTTAGCAACACTTGAGTAAAAGTCAGGTGTAGGAGAAACTAAAAAACCTCCAAAACGGATTAAATTAAATCTCATGACCCCTATGAATCCTTCATCTGTCATTACGCAGAAGGAATAAGTTTCAGGATTACTGTATTTACCATATGATGTTACAAAACTTTCTATCTATGTTAGAATGCCACAGTAAGCTGAAGAGGACATGATGATTAAAAGATTTTATTGATGTCTTGAACAGCCTTCCACACACCTTTGAGCCTCCACTGGAAAGGTCAACAGGAAAATGAAAAATGCATTATGCTTGATGGAAGAGAAAGATAGCAACAAACTCTTTAATCACTCTATCTCAAAGAAACATAGCTTCTAATATGGTCAGCTTTTCCCTTTCCTCTGTGTTACAGTCATGTTTGTTCTCAGACAATGAAAGAAAAAGATGAAAAATATACCCATAAAGTCAGCATAAGTGGTTTGAGGTGAGATTCTGCAAGTAAAAACAATTGCATTTGGAACCTGTACTCTGTAAAGTTGTTTATACTGTTAAGGTCTCCTAATGTGATTAAGTAGTTCTGTTCCTTATTTTTTTTCCAGCCAGTATGAAAGATTAAGACAAAAGCATTTTTTTATTGATTATCCTCATTTAACGTTAGTCCAATCCAGCACAATCATTTATTCCCCAAAGCAATTATAGCTTTATTAACTGTACCTCGATTCAGTATGTGTTCACGTTTAGCAGCGCTTTTTGAGGTAAGCAAATAGTAGCACATAAGCTTAGCAAGTGACTGAACAAGGAAACAGCAGAAAAGTTTATGGTTGGAAAGAGAGCCCTGATGAAATTGTTTTATCCCACTTCATAGTAACCTGGGTTTTAAAAGAAATTGCTCAAATCACTACGTCTAGTTCACTTTTATGAAAGGCAACAACCTCAAGCAATTCCTCTGCCTTCAATATAATCGGTAACTTTCTCCATTGCTGCTACTGAAAGACAACAGAACGGCAATAGCTCTGTTATAGAAAGGATCTTTTCATCCTTGTATGAAGAGAGAGGCAAGATTTGCACTTAAGACAGTATTTATTGAGGATTTGTTATCCTATTGCTAAAAAGTTAAGAACAACAATAAAGGTTCTCTCTTGGATAGTGAATCTTTGTTTGCTCTTTCAGCTACTGTTTATTCCTGATCACTAGACAAAGTAACTTGTTATCTATCATCCTAATTAGGTTCTATATATCCCACTAAAACATTTGTGTTAAGAATTATGAATAAGAGATAAGTAGGCTTAAAAGCTTCTGATCGACATCATGCCTGAGTTTATCATCATGGAATGATTATAACTTGCTGTTGATATTGTCACTTGAAAGGGGACCAGTGTAGCTGTTACGCATTTTCTCAGTAGCGAAATACTTTCTTTAGAACAGATGTTCTGCTTGCACAGAGCCTTCAGGTGTGTGCTGTTTTGTTGCAGAAGCATGAAAAATGTCAGAAGAGGTATTTCAGCCATGTTTCCCAAGTTCACAGTCTCAAATAGTTTGAGAATTAGAAGTCAGTATTTGCTCCAGGACTATGCAAGTGATTGTATATATAGATATGCAGGGGAGAAGCAAAAGTATGTGCTCCGTTGGGAGGGACATAGTAGATATAACTCCTGGTCTGGTGGACAGGCTGTGTTCCTTTTAACCTCAAGAAATAGGTAGTTAATTTTTACTCGATAATTGGCTATTAAATAGCCACCATTCATTTCTGTTGATGAATGTCACATGTCTGTTTTTAAAAAATTCAAATAGAAATTTGCTAAATGAGAAACTATTCAGTCAAATTCAGACACAAGGAGTTGTTCTAGATAAGCATTTGCTTTGCATGACCTTCTTTCATCTAAAGCTGAAGAATATAACATTTTAAAGACTATTTTTTTCATCTTGTCTTTGCTGTCCTTCCCCCTAGGATAACATATCTTGTTATTTCCATTATGATCTTCAGTACACATGAAAAGAAAAACAAGTAATACTTACAATTAAACTGTTTTAATTAACTAGTTAATTATATGAAGAATGCATAGTAATAATAATTGTGAGTCTCACAATATTTTAGCTAAACAACCTGGATGAATTAATACTGAGATTCAGAAACTAATCTTTCAATCATTTTTTTTGGTCCTTATTCTATGATCATTTATCACAGTATAAAACTAGTGTTTCAGCTTCCATTTTCACTCAGTTCTCTATCTAGTTAGCTATTACATACTTAGCATGGAATTATGCTATTAGAACTCTTCAGAAAACTAGGATTACTCTCACAAAAAAATTACATTGACATTCCGGGTCTCATTCACTGAAATTGGTATCAATTTTCTTCCGATGTAACACCTTGTCTTACCACATCACCCCCAAATTCATCACATACAATAGGTTGTTTTTTGTAGAAAATAATTTAAGTCAGTTTTCATCATGCTAATAAAAGAATTTTTGATATCACATCTTTAAATGCTTGTGCATTCTCTATCTAGTTACACAAAGTACTCCAGATGATGTTCAACAAAATATGTGCTCATAAACTATATAGTTCTACAAATGTAAGCACACATTCAGATCTAGAATCAAAAAAACAGTAGAATTTGAGCAGTAGAATTACTGAAACTACTTCATCTGTTTGGAAGACAATTCAGGATTTTCTTACAACCTCATATAATTGCAAATAGCTCCGTAAAAACCAGATGATAAACAGAAAACTGGAAAATATCATATCCTCCACAACTGCAAAGGCATCTGTTATTTGGCTATTGTTGTGCTAGCAGCAGACCTTGTAACTTAATTCAGCCTTATGGAATGACACTTAATACAAATATTAGTTCAGAAAACTTTCTGTCAAACAATGCACATTCTAGTCTTTGACAAAATATGTAAATGATGGTTTACGTATCCTCAAGCTGAGCTGTAATAGCATCAAAGTAAAGATGTCATATATAAAGCTTTATGCAGTCAATTCATAAACACTTTTATCAAGATAAAACTCTTGTACTAGGTGTCTGTAAAAAATGGCTGTGCTGGATAAAACACACAGAATTTTAAAGTCTATCATTAGTTCAATTACACTAAGGTCCTTAAAAAAAAAAAAAAGATCTTCAAAGTAAACACAGACTAAACAAGAAAGCATATGTGAAGGCCTTCTCCCATAACAGCCATGAATTATTTCTAATTTCTTAATTTCTAGTATTTTCAAGGCAATATTCTGACCTTTTAAATTTTCCTCTGAAGCTGACCTGGTATCAGCCATCATCTTCAACCTCTGCTGTGAAACCTTTGCCCAGTAATACTGGAGGTGTTAGTTTCCATAGTATTACCTGTCAGAGACCATTCAGTGTGAGTCTAATGTCTTGAATATAAATTAGCGTCTCCTTAATGCCTCAGTCTTGAATACCTGCAGTATCCAGGTGTGCAATAGTTTTACTGCAGTTCCGTACGCAAAAATGGCAATGACCTGGTCTGAGTAGAGACAACAAAAGGAGAGGCTGAGGGCCTGAGGTGACACCTTGTGAAAGCAGATGAAAGAAGCAAGAGGGTTTCAAAGGGAGAAGACTTATAACAGAACAGAAGGATCTAATGAAGACAAAATCTTATCTCTGTAAGGTGCATGCAAAAGGGAAATGCTAATAGAGCCACCCAGAGTGGCAGGTTGCAGCCACTGAACATGACCAGAAGCAGACATCATAGGGAGAGGACATCATGCACCGCCATCCCACAACAACTGCTTAGTCTACTGTTAAACAAGTGTGTGTCACATCCCGTAGAGGAGACACTGCACCAGTATTATGGGAGACACTCCATATCTTCCAGCACTCTGAGCCCATCAACCTAACTGCTCATCACTTGGCAGTCATTTCTGCTTAAGCTAGCAGCAAGGCAACTCAAAAAACGTTTCCAATAAACCTATGAAAAGAAAGAGACCTGGAAGAGATGATGAAAATAAAACTATGTCAAAAAGAGTTCTAAAATAAAAACTTAGATGGCATTCAGCTCACAAAGTGACATATACCTTTATGTTTACATGTGGGCAACCTAAGTGTCTAAGTTGCCATTAAAACTAATGGAGAACTCGTTGGTAACAATCATTGGACTTCAAAGAGTGATCACATCATGCTAAAATAGAAACCTAGAGTTTTATTTAGTTGCCCACACACATAGCATTTCAAAAAGTGTAAGACATCATTCCTTGTCACCAGCTGCTACCCCTGAAGGGCATATACTTTCCATACATGCTGTTATACACCTGTCAGCACAGTGGGGATTTCTTAGACACCCTACTGCATCACAAACAACAATAGATGCTTTTACGTGTGCAATTCAGTTGTGTCAAGTGGCTGGGCAGCAAAAGAGCAACATAGTACATCGAGTATAATTGGAGTTTAGATACCTGCCACATCTTGAGTACACCTAGATGTACATGACACCTGATATGAGTCTTAACTTGAAGCTGAATCCCACTCTAAATATTTCAAGTCTTAGATAAGTCTAATAAAATTTGGATTTACTTTACCTAAAGATTCATTATCCACATTAAGATGGTTTTATTTATCTCTCCCCTTCCCCCAACTTTATTTTTTACTCGGATACCTAAAAATGCAGCACGCAAATATTAAGGGCTTTCCTCAAACAAAGAAGCATTTACTGAAGGAGAAAGGTGGAGAAAAGAATTTTTGCTTTCTCCAGTTCACTGACATATTCCCTCTCTGGTCTAGCTGAAGAGGAAAATCTGCTAGTTTTTTTTCCCCTATGCTCGGTGAAGACCGTGCAGCCTCAGTCAATAACCTCCCATCATTTTTTCTTGAGGACAACTTCTGTGATTATTGGTGGCACAACCTTTGCTTGTATTCTGGATAGTTGGAAGTTTCCAGAGATCAAAAAAGCACTTTTTTGAACTTCCATTTCTTCAATCTCTTTTCCTTGTGTGAGGCACGTGAAGTGACCTGACTTTTGAGCATAAATTGAGTGTGGTCATTCCACTCTCAGGAATACTTTATACATTTTGACAGTTAACAGTCTTTTTACTACTTATTTGTTTGTTAACTTCGTTTATCCTACCACTAAACAGCAATCCAGGCACATCTTGTGATAGTTAGTTAGGTATCTTGTGAAAGCTACAATATCATTCTACTTGGGAGGCATATTCTGTTGAAAAGTTTGAGAACAAAAGAAATCACAGAATGAAAATGAAGCTGTGCAGTGAATTGCCTCAAATCTTCCTTGATATAAAGCACAAAACATAAACTAAGCTTTCAAATAAAATTTACAAATATCTTATGCAAAATAATGTTTTTCTTTGTCTAATGTATACCATATTGAAAATGTAAGCACTGTAACTAGGAAAGTAAAATACAGTCCAAAGTGACTATTGATAAATATGTGCTGAAAAGCCACTTCAAGTTCAGCTTGTTTCTTACAATTAGAGAGGGAGAGAAAAGAAGCACACACATGCCTGCAGTCTTAACCACACGTCGAAATTTTGTTCCAGGATGTCTAGACAGTTCAAATGCCCAGCAAAGGCATACTGCACTAATGGTAAAATAGGACTAGATACTGTGAAATATAACTTTTTTTCAGATCACTTTTGCTGTTGCAAGACTTAACTTAATAGTAAAAACACTTGAAATTTCTAGGAATGCCCTGTACTGCAGCATTATTTCTCTACTTTTAGATGTGTGAGAAAATAGTAATAATTACACTCAAGTAAGAGTAATTTGTTAGCTAGTTCTTGGAATGCAAAGCAGGATTAGAGCTTTCATGTTCTCAGTTCACCCAGGCAGAGGCAGACTCTGCGTATGGAATATGTAACACATAGGGAAAAGTCTGAGCTGATAATGCCAGTATCACTGATGATCCTGGGAAAGCTTAGATTTGGCAAAAGTCTTGTTACTTAGTTCTCCCAGTAGGGAGAAAACAAAAGAGCAGGGCTCTTTAACAAGGTTCTCCTTTATAAATGTAGTATCAGGAATTCCTCTTGCACTTTTAGGAACAGTTTGCCTTTGATTAGAAAAGCTATTCCCATACCTCAGCTACCCATTGTCAAAAGGAATCACCAGTTCATACTATGAATGTAGATATAAATACCTGCCCTCATCTGCTGCTCAGAGACTCACTTCAAACTGCCAGTACTGAAAATTAATTTCTCCTAATCTGTTACTTATTTGGATATCTGCTCTGGGACACTTTTCTCAGAAACCAGTCTGTGGAGACTCAAGAGCTAAGGAAAGTTTTGGAGATGCTAAAACAGAAAAACAAGTGCTGACAGTGCCCTACCTCCAAGGACCTTAGATGACATTAATCATGTTCTGTTGTCCAGTTTCTAGAGTGGTACTCAGTTATGGGCCCAATCCAGGCTCTGCTCTGACTGCTGATCCAAACAATCTTTGAGCTTTATTTCACATTCAAGGTATTAGGTCTGGGAATACCTAGGGGAAACATTTTGTTTCTTTGAGATAAAATTATAATAAAGTATGAGAAACTTCTGCAAATTATCTGTACTTTATTGTATGTACAAATATTGCAATTGGTTATGGACAGAAATGTATCTTAAATCCCCACAGAACGTTGGAAAAAAATTATTTTTAACTCCAATGTATCTTTAAAATTACAACCCAGTCTAAGTTTTTGTAACTATTTTGTAAATTAGACTAGTATAAATAAATGTTTTTTTTTTTTTTTTTTTTTTTTTTAATTTAGCAAATGGGCACATTGTTTTCAAACCATCATACAGTCTGGTAAGGCTAGGGATCAAAAACAAAGGAGATAAATCAGAGTCCTAGCTACCAACAAACAAAAAGAAGAAACTGTGGAATGAAATAGGTGGACCAAGGGCAGATATTTCCAATTAAATTGATAAAGTACAGTGATTATAATTATACTGACTTGGAGTTTAGCTGGAGAAAGCTTCATAGAATCAGAAAGTACAACGTGAAAATCCAGGCTATATATTTTGTCTCCTTCACTATCAATAAAAGGATAATTTTCTTCTTAACAGTTGGACAATATATGTCGAAGTTGAATTCAAGTCACCTGTATGCATGACTACTATTAGCTTAACGTCCAGCTACTAAACCAATCTATTTATTCTACAGTATTTCCACCATTTTTCTGAAACATATGGAACAATTGTATTTTGTGCCAGAAAGGAGAAAAAATTAAACATATCAATTTATTATTTTTAAAAGTCTAGACTATAACCATGAACTTTTCTTTTCATATTGTTATATAGGTTAAAATGAAAATTGCCACTTGCATGGATTTTCATTCTAGATACATTTGAGAGTCTGTTTCTGTTCAGCTACTAATTAAGAAAAAAAAAAGTTTCACAACCCACTGTATGCAATTAAGGCAACTATATGGGTATATTCTATCTTCCAAAAGTTCAGGGGCATATCAGAAACTATTAGTACTTTTTATAGGCTTGGGTTTTTGTTTTGGTTTTTTTTTTTGCTTGTGTTTGTTTGTTTGTTCCCAGAACTTGTTTTAAAGTACTTTAGACATTCTACTTTATTTGTTTCACATCCTCTCAGACAATGGTCAATGCTGGTTGCTTCAAAGGAAGATGTAAATGTTTTATTATTCAATTAGTTGTGCATAAGGAGATATTTTTTCCTCTTTTCAGTAGAAGATCACATTATGCACTGAAACATAAAATGTGACTGTTCTTGTAATTATAGATTAGTTAGAATAACTGCCAAGGTTATTTCTATTTATGTGTCTGTAAATTTTTATAAATCTAATTATATCTGCAAAAGAGTGATATAAGCAATATCCTTTGGTCTTTAGAGTACACTCTAAAGTTTTGGGTAATATTTCAAATGAAAAGATTTTGGCAAATCTGATTCCCTGACTATTCTGCTTTCACCTTTATTTATTTTAATTTTAGCTATGTTGCTGAATTCTACACTTTTTTTCTTTTTTTGTGAATTAGATATTTGTGCTAAAATGATTCAAAATCCAGTCCGGAAAAAAAACCAAACCCAAAACCAAATAAAACAAACAAAAAGCCAACCAACAAACCAAAAAATCATAGCAAGTCTGTATTCTTTACTGCTTACTCATAAACGACCAGGGAAGTGCATGAGTAATGAGTTAAGAAACTCTGCTAGTGATATGAAGTTATTCCAGCTGATATGAGCTAGGAATAACTATGAATAATAGGAAAAGTATTTTGTGAAAATGAAGTTGCTTAAAGTGACAGTACCCAGCACTTGTTACGCACTGGGCAGCCTTCCTGACAACAGCCACCATTGCAGGGCATTGGATTTTCCTGTAATCCCTGTAACATAGCTGCCAGCCCCAAGCAGGTGTGTCAGGTATCTTATACAACTACAATGGAGCTAAACAGCCACAGTTAAGCAAATGAATTGCATCCTGAGTCACTGGCAATGAAATGCAATGTTAATTGAGTTACACAGAGCAACACAATCCATCTTCACATATGGGTGGTGAGCTCCAGTCACCACCACTACTAAAGACTGACACAGCAGAGTACTGAAGACAGCTCCAGGAACACATCAGCCCAATGCTCAAAAAGGGCAAAGCAAATAAGGCTTTAGGATTTATCAGGAAAGAGAGCAAAGAGAAATATAATCATTTTGCTACAGTATCATTCCACTACACAGACCTGATTTTATAATCTCAAAAGATTATAGTAGATTTTTTAAGAAGTCAGAGAAGGAAACCATATGGAATAGCTTTCATGTAAGAAATAAGTTGGAACTCCTTCAGTGTACAACATTGCTTAATGATGACTGCATAGAGATCAATATGGAGTAAGTGGGTTTGTCTGTTCACCACCATTTTCAGTAAAAGATATTATCAAACAGGAGACAGAGTGAAAACAGAGCCGCTTTCTCAGCGAGTGGCAGACTTGTACAACTTGCTGCCAAAAGTGAGGAGGGGGCTAAACTTTTCAATGTGTTCCCAGGCAAACTAGAGTCTATACAGAAGGCCAATACATTAAGGTTTACTACATATGCAAAACTACATTCAGTTGATAAGGTCTCCTAAAAAGGAAATATTAGGAACATTAGGAGGAAGCATGATAGATGCCTGTCCTTTTTTGGTTCTTAGTCAACATCTCATTGACAGCGCTGGAGACAGGATATCAAGTGAAATGGACCTTGATGTGATCTTCTGTGGATATTCTTATGTTCTTAAAGACCCGTGTAGCACTTCAGTGAATCTCTTCTAATTTGTTGGAAATAATAACTGTCTTCTCTACAAAAATGAAGTCAACAGCCACCAGTTCTCTTGTCTCTGGGAGTAACTTTTCTCCATTGTAGCTTGCTAATCTCATCAAGCAGCCCTTGGCAGCTGTTGTATTCCCAGATAAGTGGTACAGAGACATGAACAGAAAGTCTGATGGAGGGATCTGCCATTTTTATAGCCAGTAACAACACTTCAGGAGGAGTGCTGAAAGGAGAGAAAGGACAAGCAAATTTGGAGATCACGGAAGTTGTTGTCAAATCCATGATGTGTCTTTTGTAAAAAAAATATAAGTATAAAATATGACTCCTGCCAATGGTCTGACATTTTGTGAGCACAGTCAGACAGTATCTCAATCTGCAAACATTCTTGGGGGGATCGTATAACTTCATTTGAAATTATGGTTGTTGCAGGAAAAGGATGGGGGTGTGAATGCCTCCTGGAAAGGCCATGACTTTGAAAACTATTAAATCCCTTCTATTGGGAAAAACATATAGAAAATAGCTGTCACTGCATCTTTGAAATGTAATGGAGAGAAAGAGTGGTTAAGCATGGGGAAAATATGCTACCTGATCTACATAATCCCGCCAGCTTGCCAGGTCCATAGGAAGGTCTAACTTATTTCAGAGGAAAATTGTTGTGGTGGGTTGACCCTGGCTGGACGCCATGTGCCCACGAAAGCTGCTCTATCACTCTCCTTCCTCAACTGGACAGGGGAGACAAAATATAACAAAAGGCTCACGGGTCAAGATAAGGACAGGGAGATCACTCACCAGTTACCGTCACGGGCAAAACGGACTCGACTTGGAGAAATTAGTTTAATTGATTACCAATCAAATCAGAGTAGGATAATGAGAAATAAAGCCAAATCTTAAAAACACCTTCCCCCGACTCCTTCCTTCTTCCCGAGCTTAACTTTACTCCCAAATTCTCTACCTCCTCCCCCCTCAGCAGTGCAGGGGGATGGGGAATGGGGGTTGCAGTCGGTTCATCATACTTTGTTTCTGTTGCTCCTTCCTCCTCAGGGGGAGGACTCCTCATGCTCTTCCCATGCTCCAGCGTGGGGTCCCTCCCACGGGAGACAGTCCTCCACAAACTTCTCCAACGTGAGTCCTTCCCACGGGCTGCAGTTCTTCACAAACTGCTCCAGCATGGGTCCCTTCCACAGGGTGCAGTCCTTCAGGAACAGACTGCTCCAGCGTGGGTCCCCCACGGGGTCACAAGCCCTGCCAGCAAACCTGCTTCAGCCTGGGCTCCTCTCTCCACAGAGTCACAGGTCCTGCAGGAGCCTGCTCCAGTGCAGACTTCCCATGGGGTCACAGCTTCCTTCGGAAGCATCCACCTGCTCTGGTGTGGGGTCCTTCATGGGCTGCAGATGGATATCTGCTCCACCATTAACCTCCATGGGCTGCAGGGGGACAGCCTGCCTCACCATGGTCTTCCCCACGGGCTGCAGGGGAATCTCTGCTCTGGTGCCTGGAGCACCTCCTCCCTCTCCTTCTTCACTGACCTCGGTGTGTGCATGGTTGTTTCTCTCACATATTCTCACTCCTCTCCCCGGCTGCAATTGCTGCTGTGCAGTAACTTTTTCCCTTTCTTAAATATGTTATCCCAGAGGCGCTACCACCTTTGCTGATGGGCTCGGCCTTGGCCAGCAGCAGGTCCGTCTTGGAGCCGGCTGGCATTGGCTCTATTGAACATAGGGGAAGCTTCTAGCAGCTTCTCACAGATGCTGCTCCTATAGCCCCCTCGCTACCAAAACCTTGCCACACAAACCCAATACAGAAACAAGGCTGAAGTTGCAACTTTTCAAGGTTCAGTGTGGCCAAGGGCTGTTCCTGGGCTGATGTGGATATAGGCAGCCCCTTACATAGGGCAGAGTCTAACTTGAGAATCTGGCCACACTGCAGAGACACAGCAACAGGCATAAACAGCACTGTTAGAACAAAACTGTCTTTGTATCTTCCTACACACAGTACTGTTGTAGGACTTGAGCAAAACCCGATATTCCCCCATACATCTTTATTCATACAGTGAAGAGTTGATAAGTGCCAGCCTAAAATGATGTTTATTGTTTCTCAGGTGCAGCATTTTAAGTGGCTCTCAGTGGCTTTCTACTTCAACATCGTTGTTGCTAAGCAGCATCATGAGGACAGTCTACAGCATGCTGTCAGTCTACAGAAAATGACAATGCTAACTTTCAACATGATTTTTTCTAGTTGTCCAGTGCTCGCTTTCAGCCTTTAAGTATTACTGCATGTTTATCTGGAATAAAAACACCCCCCCTGGAATGTATTTTTTTTAATGTTTAGAACTTCAAAGATTTTACATAAAGTCAAGGAATAATTCTTCTGAACAGTGAGAGTCTCTGTCACAGATAGGAACATTTAATAACTCTATTCTATTTAGTCCTTACACTATATCCATTACCATAGCACTCTGTACAGAAATAACAAGCACAGACCACCTTAGTATACTTGTGTTTCACAGCGGTATTGCTCATAAGACTCAGAAGAATCTCCCTTGATGTGTACATTACAATGAATTCTGATTTAAAAAAAAAAAAGACATTAAAAAGGAATTGTATCACGTTTTTTTTAACGTGTTTTGTTCAGTTTGCAGAATACCAAGTGTAGATTAGTATGTCATAAAAATTACCAAGTAAGCTCTTCAGATTGTGAGAAAAAACACTGAAAAACCGAACTTTATTTGTGTGAAGAGAAGGGGAGGAAAACATTATGACATTTACTATTCACTGTGCTATTTTGAGTACCTAAAATGAAGGAAACATTCCTTGCAAGTCCTGAGAAAAGGAAACACATGTCCAAATATAGTAGAGGAAGCATATTAACCAGCTAGAAAAATATACATCAGTATCAATTCTGCATTGTCATGTTAGGAGAACAGACCTCAAAAGGTACGAACCTCTCTCTTAGAGAGAAAACATTTCAGCTTTCTTAGCAAATATTCTCTCTAGCTGGAGACAAGAAAGGAGCAGATCTCTGCTGCATGATGTTCTTCATCCTCAGAAACTTCAAAAAATTTAAGCAATGGATATAAGTGCTTTATTTTTGGTTAAACTCTCCTTTGCCTCTGCGTATAAGCAGAGAAGTGTAGGAGTACAGATTTTTGCAGCTGATCATCACGGTCATTCTAGCTGGCTCTAGTTTATAAAGTTACATCACAGAGCACTTTTCACAGCCTCCAGTATGCATTTTGTCACTGTTCAGAACATTTCTGTAGGCAGGAGTAGATTTCATACGCAGGTTTCTAAGCCCATATTTCAAGCAATGAGCCAAACAGACATCACTGCTAAATAGTAGCTGTAAGTTGGAATCCTCAGTGGCTAATGTAAACTCTTATCTGGGACAAGTGAAAATTGTTGATATGGAAAAGACGGTTCACTATAAGGATGAATTTAGACCATTATCTCGAAGCGTTGTGAATCTACAAAGTTCACAAAGTACATCTTAGATGAGCTACACCAAGGAATCAGTCTCTGGTGGCTTTTTCCTGAAATTTTAGCAGCTTTTTTATTATATGCATCATAAAAGTGTTTTGGAACTTCCTTTACTATCAAAACCAAAGCTTTTAAAGTTTCTAACATTGCCACAGGGACTTGCATCTACCATTAAGAGGACAGAGTCTGAAAACATCAAAAATAACGAATCAGAAATCTCAGCTAGTGTTCCTCTTGGGGTAACATCCGTATAAAGCTGAACTTTAAAATACCAATTTCATTTGCAATAAATTTCCATGACTGTTTTGACAGAAGTAGGAAGCCAATACTACGTACCGTAACTGGCAACTTATCAGAGATATATCTCAAAAATATTGCCCATATCTTTCCTGCTTATCTTGTGCACAAACTACAGTGTAATTTCTTGGGTTTGATGTAGTCTCATCAGTGTTATTTCCCAGTGCCTGAGCAGTGCTTAATAATATCCTAAAGGGGAAGGCTACTCATTAGCAGCAGTAGCAAAGCAAACAGCTCACATAAATTAATAATCCATTCTCCCGGTAGTCCTTGACATTGGGAAATATTAACTTTGTTTTATTGATCAGAAAGACAGAGAAGTGAGATAAAATGACTTGCCACAGCCATGCAGGAAATTTGTAGTAGGCCCAGGAACAAAATGCATCTCCTAAATTCCACTTTGGGGGGTTACATTTCAGTAGCTCAGGTGATAAATGTGGAAGGAGGAAAGAGATTTGTCCTGTTCTGTCAGAAAGAGTTTCTCCTTCATCATTTGTGTCCAAGCAAATATTAGTAATGAACATCAGTGTTTTCAGGAGCAGCTCTTAACCTTGGGGTTATTGGGATCCATCCCCATCAAAACTTTATTATTTTTGTAAAATTTTTCTGAGTCTTATTTCCCTTATTTCCCTTGTGCAGTAAGTGAGGATGTTGCAAATAATTGCACCAATGCCGGCATCACACCGCACAGGAAGAAGATGGATATGGTAGTACTATCAGTATCAGTAGAAATTCCCACTAGCCAAAAAGCATTAAAGCCTACTGGCCTTATTGCAATCCATCCATATTGGCTCTGTCCCACCCTCAGTTCTTTATTTTACAATAACTATATTTTACAACTATTGATAAATAAATCCTACTGAATTAAGCAGGATATTGTCTAAGCATACGTGGCTGGACAATAAGTCTTGCAGATTCACAAGAGTTGACTCTGTACCCAAACAATTATTTCATAAAATAATTTTATTAGAATTTCAAAGAGCTACTTAAAAGCATGTTAGTTTCAACATGTCTTTAGCAAGGTATGTATTCTATTTCTCTTTTGAAGAAGAGACAAAGAAATGAAAGCAATGCTGCTATTCATTCTTTCCAGACTTACATAGACTGTCCATAGCAGGAACATACCTGTTGGAGGCAGCGTTGTGGGTTCTGCTGGTAAAAACTCCTGGGATGGTAAGCACTCCCTGGAAAACGTGAGGTCATCAAGTGCTATGCCATCTTTGGGACCTTTTCCAGCTATCCCTTCAAAGACAACTTGGAAATCTTCATCTCCTTCTCCAGCCAGGATCAGTGTCTCGCGCTGCCAGAAATTTCCCTGGTTTCCAGTAAGATTAAGGAGAATTTTTTCACGTTTCACTGTAGTCCTCTGGTAGACAATCAATGACCCAATGTGAGCTCCATACATATGGTAATAGAAGAGTATCTGTAAGCAAGAACAATAGCATCAAGTATACAACAGGTGACTTCAGATACATTCTGCTATTGTATTTACCCTAATTATTAAATTGAGCATCATTAGTAGCATTCAGAATAGCCCTTAATTTTACTAACTAAAAAAAAAATTAATTGAAATGCACAGGAAAAGACTTACTAGTGAAAATTTTTTAACTATTCCATAAGCCAAACTTTGAAGCCAGCATTACAATACTGTGACAGCTGATCTTGCATCCCTTTGAATAACTCTTACATGTAAATGTAAAAGAATGAACATACTTGATAAGGAAACAGTAATGGAGCAGTGCCATTTACAATATGGGAAGTAACTTCAGTTTACTGAATGCTTTTCTGGTTATAAATGTGTTTGTGCTAGATTATAGAGTGTATAATTAGAAAATAATATTTTCTAATTTAATATGGGGACAAAATTTCTACATGGATTGCAGAAATGCAAAACAACAGCTAAAATAAAACATAAGAGGTCCTTGGATTAAAAAATGTGATTTTTTTTTTTAGTAAAACTGGGGAAAACAAATTATGAAGTACAAAAGTAAGATCAAGTACATACAGAACATTAAAAAAAAATCACCATGAAGTTGTCACCATTAACTGCTCTCTCAGTTATTTTCAATTCAAGAGCAACAAAGGAATACTTGTATTTGATCAAATACTTAATCTAGTTCAATATCTTGTTTCTAACAAAGATCAGAATATTTCCAAGAATGATGTAGGACCCTGAAAGAAGGCAAAAACTTGTCTATAGCTCAGATTTCCTCCTAGTCTAATGCATAGCACAAGCCCTAAAGAATGAAAACTCTATCTTATTTATTATAGCTATAAAAACATAATAGCAAATATTATGATACTCATGTAAATGTAAAGTCACATCCCTTTGTGTTACCTGGTGCTATAGGATTTCATAGGCTTCTGCAGTCTATTGCATTGCATAAATATATTATTTTTTAAAAAAACCCACATTTCTATTTAATTGATTTTCTCTAATTATTGATTAGTAAAGCCACCAAGGGCTTTGTGTTTCAATTCTTTTGCAAGTTTTATTGAGTTCACTTTCAGAATGTCTCCTGTGTAATGAAGTAGTCAAATATAATTTTTATAAGTCAGTTTTCTTGTATGGAAATATTTCTATTCACCTGCCCATTTCCTGTCCTGCAATTACTCTGCTTCTCTTAAAATCGTTCTTTAAATGAGGTTTGTCTATTCAATATATGTGTATATCTTTAAACTGTATAACGATTTTCACATTTTTAGGGTTAATCTCTATTTCTTTTACTACAGCTGAATTTTGTTTCATTTTCTGACTGTCACTAAATTCTGAGCAGATATTTTCATAAAGCTGCCCACCACACTGCTCCTGATTGACTACAGTTCTTTTCAAAACTACCAGACTGTATTTTGTATGTTTGCCTTTCTTTTATGATCATTGAACTCATATCTCCCCCATGCCCCCAGCCCCCAGCATTACTTTCCGGACTTCACATTTATTTGCAATACCCTTATCTCAATTACACTGAATAATTTTGTATATTGGAGTCAACATACTGGTCTTCTGTTCTACATCATTTCTAGATATACCATATAGCAGTAATGTCATCCTGATAACAGCTATGCACAAATTTAATTTTAAGCATGTATCCAAGTCCTTTCAGGGCTGGGGCCCCACATTACTCAGGCTTGAATTATAATGTATGTGAAATATTCATTCCCATACTTAATTTGCTTTGCCTCAGAATGTAGGCTAGCTCTAGTATTAGTCCTCCAAGGTTCTCTCTATGTTGTCATCCATCAGTTGGCTACTTAATCTTTTCAGGTCTATCCTGAAGAATTTATCATGGATTTTTGAAAACTAGAAAAATTTTAACAACTGGTTCTTTTTGTAACTAATTTTCTGATACTGAAATAAAATTTGAAAGGTTACAATGCAAAAATATACAGAAAATACAATACCTGCAAAAACAAACAGCCTCCGCCCCCTTTCTACCGTGCATACCATAAAGGGATTGCTGATATTAATGACATCTTTCATATTTTTAATTAAAATTCTTTGACTTCATTCTTAAATTCCCTCAGAATGACAATGTATGCCATATGCTTTTGGTTACGTATGACAACTAAATTTAAGACTTTGTTCCAGCACCATCTCTTTCGGCACCATAGTCTGCAACAGTACTGCTTCAACATTGGTTCGAAGGAGCAGCTCTCAGGCTGATATCTCTACACAATGTCCTACAGTGAATACTAATCCAAAGAAGGTATTTAAGGTTTTTTTAAGTATTTTCAACACAATTTCTTTATTATTCCACAGTAGTATATATAGATTTCCTGGTTTTCTTAAGGATTGACATTTCCAGATAGTATAATTATTTATCACTGATGCCTTGATGCAGAATTCTCCCTTTTCTTTCCCTGATTTATTTTGTCATAGTCTCACTTTCTTTCTCCTTAGACTGTTTCCCTTGGATTTCTATTCTTTTTGAAGATGCAGCTTGGTTTGTGAAAGTCTTGTATACAAACAAACCGTTCTTTTTTTTCATGTATGTCCCTTTATACTTGCTGATGTATATTTGTTTTCTCTGCATAAAACTCGTCCCACTGATGTAAATGTACATTTTCCATTGATCTGAATGGGCCTAAGATCCCAAACTAAGTCTGTTGTAATACATGATGTAGCATTCGCTTCTCTCATAACTCACAGAAAAGAGTAAAATATTCTAAGGGACTGTCGGATCTGCTAAGATGAAGCTCTGGGTCTTGAAATAATTTTTTCATTCATACAATTTCCTTTACCAGAAATTTCATTTCCCTTGGTCAGTTGCCTAAATGAAAGCTTCCTAACTTGAAAATAACCTTCCTAAATGAAGGTTAGAACCTTCAAAAAACACTATAAAATGTTATAAATATGACTGACTGTTTCAGGCCGTATCACAGATGTAGAAGTTTTGTCTGTAGAAGGCGCATAGACCCGCTGTTTTTTGTAAATAAATTTCAGTGTGACAACAGTAATAGTTTCCAATAGTTATGTTTCAAGCATTTCGTTGCATTTAATATGATACATCATAATCTGACATCCTCTGTTATTCTGCATTTCTTTGCATATATATTTTACTCTTCATAGATAGAAGTTAAATAGTGGAAAAGTTATTTTTAAAGCATAAAACCAGATAAGGTGGAGAAAGAGATGTTTTCAAACATGATGCTAGAGAAAGAAGCAAACATCTCCAAGCTCATGTGAGCAGAAATTTTTTAATATGTATATTTTAGGCAATACAGAAAATTAACTTAGAAAACATGAGATCATCGCTCAAATTTTGAAGATATTTTATAATGGCTAGATTAAGTTTTGCTACTGACATATTGAAATTAGTCAAGTTTTGGTTGGATCATAAAATCAAGCCATTTATGTTTAATACTTCCTGACTTTCTTATCTATAAAGAGTTTTGGGAATTTTCGAACAGTTCAATCAAAAGAACTGCTTAGAAATCTCAAGCATAAGCAGAACTGTTTCCAAGTTTCAGACAAACTCTTTACAGGTTTTGATTTTCCTCATGAGTAGTGAGTATGAGATAAATGGAACTGGAGGCAAATGACTGGACATTTTGAACAGAGACGTCATCTGCATATACAGTAAAACTGTTTAAACTTCAGTTTAAGGCAACCTTTATTGATGAGCATAGTGCGGTGACCACACAATCAGTTCAATTCAAAGGTTTTTTGAAAAACGACTCCTCTTCACCAAGATTATCCTCTTGAGAGAGCTAGTTATTAGACAGATGTATAAAGGTGAACTTGCAAAATGAGACCACTGAGGACAGAAATCTAATGGAAGGTGATTACATATCCTATTTTACAGGCAGAAACTCAATAAAGTTTTACATCTTCCATAAATAGAAAGACACTGATATAATCTCTCAGGCAAGTTACTAGACCAGTATCTCCAACAAATGGATGGAGTAAGAATTCCAAGTGTGGCATCAGTAGTGGAGATGCTCCAAATGCTGGAGAGCAAAGTGGCTATTTTATGGTCAGATCATTAGAGAGCTCTTGAGCTTAGATAGATAGCCAACAAACACTCCTGTTGCCAAGTTAGACAGATCTTCATGTGTTAATAGCAAAATAATTAGCAAAAAAATAGCTTGAATGTTTTTTACTCGCAGTAGTTCCAAAATTCTTTACCCTAGATTCTAGGCTGCCATATGACTTAGACCACTCTGCATTTGTTCACACTTCCTTTCAACTCTAATAGGTCACGGAATGGAGTAAAACAATTTTCGGGACTGTCTGATCTGTTAGGATGAAGTTCTGGGTCTTAATTAACTATTTGAGAGATTAATTCCTTCATCTCAAATCAAATGTTGAAATAACTTTATATAATAATACCTCCTTTTTCTCTTCACTAGGTCTTTTTTTCTTTTTTTTTTTTCCAGACCACTTCTTCAATTCTGGAAATCCATTCCCAAATTTACCCTGAAAAGGTTAAGCCATTCCTGCCTTGTTAATTTTCTAAAGTCTTTATAAATTTTCCTTTGCTAATTTTCCAAATGCTAAAAGTACCACTTTCCCTCCCACAGTGGCTCCATTTATGCACCATATTCCTCTCCATGTAAATAATATATATAGATATTTCGTTAGCTCTATTTCTAACTACTATTTTAAAATTATTACTGATTTTATTAGTAATTAGAATTATTGGCAACTATTAATGTTTAAACTTCCATTTTGTGTTTAACACTGATGTTAGAAACTCAGATACCATTTATTTTTGCCTTGACACTTAAAGACTATGACAATTTGAAAAAATACTGTTTCAAAGTAATGCATAGTTCAACTTTCTGGAAAACTCACTTTTTCAGCATGTTGTTCCTGTAGCAGATTCTGATAGATGTGTTCTGAAAGATGTCTTATGAAACTACAAGTTACCATTTTAGCAAAGACTATAAAAGATGTATCAAAACTAGAAAACTTTTTAATCCAGGTTTGCAAAGAAATGATCAAGCTCAAATCACTACAATGTGCTGTAGTATTTTGGAAAATAAAGACTTACTTTTCTCCATTCTCTAGAGGAGAGTCAGTGACAAAGCCTTCTGTCACGGATCCTTCTATTTGCAGTTGTACTCTTTGAAAGCCAATTGTTACTGTATTTATACACATTTTCTCCATAAAATCACAAACCATTACATAGTTGTATGCTACTTAGGGTGAGTGTCATGTAAGACATACTCTGAATCAGACACTGTATTCACTGTCAGCTTCATCTAAATCTCCCAGAGTACTTATTTACTTACAGACATCATTCTTCTCCTGGAACAAGATACATGTTTTCTTATGATTTCAAGGAAATAAGATCAGGCCCTGACTCTTCTACAACATGCTTTTTTTTTTTTGTCAAGAAATATTTCAGTGATCATCTGTCTTTGTTTTAGGAGTATTATCTTGGTGCAATCTAGAAATCAAATTCTGCATTCCTGCTAGTACCACACCCTCACATACCTTGCAGTTTTTATTCCTTCTGTTTAAGACAGGACTAGAAATCCTAGCTTTCTGTCCTGGCAGCTGAAGAAATGAACTCTTTATAAAAATATAATGACCAGATGGCTCTTGCAATGTATGATCAGTAGCTGGTCCAGTGCCCATTTTTGTAGTACTGCTAGTTCTGAGGTTCCAGTCAAAATCATCATTTTCATCTTGCTTCCATCCACAAAGATCAAACTCAAAATTGCAACGCCCAATAGATGCACCTGAAAGACATTTGCACACACATGAAAAGAGAATTTTTTCTAGAAATTAATTAGGTACATATACTACAACCATAGCACACAAATCCATAAAAAAAAAAAATACTTCAATATAAAAAATAATATCCATGTATCTTATTAAACAGAGCATTTTTAATGTTCTAGGATATAATAATAGGATAGGATAAAACTGCATCTATATGAGGTAGGTCTCTGTGCTCTCATTATTATAGTCAACAGAGTCCTTGGTATAAAAGTAACCAAATATAGCCATCTATTTTAGGTCAAGCTGAATAGCCCTTTAGGGTCTTACAGGCAGAGGTCAATTGGTGCCCTCCATAGGGCATCCAAGACATCTGCAGAAAACTAGCCACTTTTTGGAGGAACATGTTAAGGTCAGGTAAAAATGATAACAAATGCCTATATTTAGGGAACAGAAACCCATCCAAATGAATATATTGAGCACCATAAAGACACAGCTTCCATACAGACACATACAGGTAAAACATAAATGTAGGTGTGCTAACTTCGAGCTGAATCACACCCATAGTTAGTTTACTTTTGCATGTTTCCAGAAGAGTTCACACAAGTATTTTCTTAGCCAATATGCAAGCATGGATGATTATCTACATTTCTCCTTAAATTGTATTAAATGCCTAGAAAAAGAGAAAGCTGTCATAAATTTGGTTGATTTTTATATGAAACAACCTGCATGCTCTTCACCGGTTTTCCAATCTTGAATTTTAAAACAGCCAGCGTGGTGAGTCAACTGTCTATGTAAATTAAGGTTAAGTCAATTGCACCACTCCAGAAGTTTAAGCTGTGTATATTTTTTCCTCTATAGACCTATAACTTCATTATAATGATTACCAAGTAAGACTAAACTTGCTGAAATAAACTGGAACTTCGGCAGAGCCTTCAAGAGACTTTTGTCTGTCCCTTGAATATTCTTACTATTATTGCTAGAAAAGAAAGTGCTTTGAAGATAAATTTGTAAACTGTATGGATCATTTGGTCTGACAGTATAAGAAATGACAAAAGCTCTCTTGTAAAATGTAAACAGAACCTGAGCCGCTTCTGGGGTCTGATAAAGTTCAGCCACTTAGAAGTGGCTTTATTTAATTGGCAGCTGGTCAGGAGCCTCAGTAATGAGGCCAAGGAGCTAAAATCCATGGAGTCTACACATGGACCAAAACAGTACAGACAGCTACCTCTAAAATTTCAGGCTGAAATCAGATGAAAGATTTCTTCCTTGTATTTTTCTTTGTGGAGGTCATAAGGGTGAAATAGAAGCTAGAAACATTTTCTTAAAAATATGGACTATTTAGCAAAAATAGTTTCGCTGTCTTTTACCTTTGTCTGCAAATACGATGCCATCTGAAATATCAATTAAAAAACCCTCAAACCTGATGTGCTAAATGATATGATTATCATTTATGCAAAACATAGATTGTAGTTTACCTCAGCTGAATGAAACTGCCCATAAAATTTGTCACTCCTCATCTTTTGCCATATGATCATTTAGTTTCTTAATATTTCAGGATCCTAAATAAATTCCTTCAATTACTTACAAATTCCATCTTGAGTCAATGAAATTCATGCATGCAACTGGTCATTTTATTTTAAAGGCATATTTTCAAGAACCAAGACCTTAAGGCATGAGCATTGAACATCCCTGCCAATGCTGTATATATTGCGTGTTACCTAATCTAAATTTAGATGTCCTCGTAGGATTTCTATAGTCAACAAAGAAAAATACTCATATCTATAGGACAATTTATGTAATCTAATCCAAACAACCAATTTTAAATGATATGAACTTCAGCCTGGAAGTGAGTCACTCCACTGATGAAAAGGAGAACTTAAGCAGCCTGCTTAGAAGCTCAAGTTACGGAAGATGACTGTGCCCTTGCATATTAAATCTTTGGTAGTAGACACTTCTAAGAAGAACTTCTTCACTGTGAGGGTGGTGAGGCAGTGGAATAGCTTGCCCAGAGAGGTTGTAGATGCCTCCTCCCTGGAAGTGTTCAAGGCTAGGTTGGATGGGGCTTGGAGCAACCTGGTCCAGTGGAAGATGTCCCTGCCCATGTCAGTAGGGTTGGAACTAGATGATCTTTAAGGTCCCTTCCAACCCAAACCATTCTATGATTCTATGAACTCTTAGTAATGAAGTACAAAAGCAAAGCTAATCTTTTTGTCTGTGGAGCAGTCACACAGGGCTGCTGAATTAGTCTCCTGGATGAGAGCTTAATAATTTGAGAAAAACACTTAACAGTAGGTATATGAAATGTACTATATTGATCACAAAAGATCTAATGAATCTTTGTAATAAACTAAGTAATTAAATGGAGCAAAATTTAAACTATTTTAAGTCATATTATTCCCATCAGCTATGCCTGGATGAACAAGAAGTACAGAGCTATAGGAGCAGATCGGTAGAGCAAAACACCTGATGCTGAGGACCTAATGACATTTAGGGGGGTGGTGGAGGAAAGAGGACTGAGGTGGCATAGACTGATCCTCCGGGCTGAATGACCACTAGTGGTTAGAATACATTTGATGCCCTCCTGGAGCTCATCTTTCAATTTATTTTCTAATGAAAGGAGCCTAGTTCATGTGCTTGGGCACACTCTACAATGCAAACCAAATCACTATGAATAGGAATAACTGAGAGATTTGCTTCAGAAGCACACTCATGAGCCAAACCAAACATTAACCAAGCTCAGACAAAACCAAACATCTACCAAGTACAGCCACCTGCACTGGCAGTAATCCGTATTTCAGACTGGAAAAACACTACTGCCCCACAGCCTTTTTCACAAAATTTAATTTGCTATATCTCATAAAACACCATTTCTGCCTCAAGGAGTCATGCCCAAGTCAGTCTAACCAGCACTGCCTCAGAGACCTTCCTTCAGGTTATACACTGATAACCTGAAGCAGCATAAGGCAAACCCCGGCAGTTTCTGAACATGGTTGAAGGAGTGCTACCACACATTACCTCGCCAGTATTGTTATGGTTTATTTTGTTCTCATATGTTTGTAGTAAGAAAATAGGACTAGTGACATTATACTTAAAGAAAACTCTGAGCATGGATCATTCATTCAGTATCTAATGGAATAATTTCTAAACATTTGACAAATCAGTATATCTTTTAAAATGTGTACTTCACTTATTTTACGGCACTGACATCATGCAACTAGCTAAAAAAAGCCCTCTACAAAGCAAACAAAACCAAGGCACAGATTTCTCAATAGTAATTTAGCAGTTTTATGAGGCATAGTTTATATCTTGGCAGCACTGGCTTTGTCTAGACATTGCTGATTAGACTTGGTGAGTATTGTCGTGTGATATAGTCCTATTAACATTCTGGAGTTTCAGGAATATAACAGAGATTAGTGACTAGTTTCTTTCTACATGGTGCAGAAAGACTTCATTAACTGAGATATGATGACTCTTTGTGCACGTAGCAAACCACGTCTACAGTTAGAGCTAGCGATCCAGGAAGGCCTACTGCAAAAAGGTACTTTGGAGATGTCTGGAAGCTGCACAGTTTTCATGTTTTTTAAACACAGTTGCCATGCCTGGGCAAAACTGCCCATTTCTTGTTTCCTGTGCTTTGATCTACCATGCTTTGCTCTGCTAAAGCCTTTCCTAGGCTTCTGAGTTTGAGGTTTTCAAGTTACCGTGCTATGGTTCAGCAGTGAGGAAACGACTCTTCTCTGATGGCTGCAAGGAATGAAAAAAAACTTCACAAAGAGTGGAAGTATGTGTTTCCTATCATTATGTTCTCTTTGGAGGCAGCCTGTCTCATGAAAAAGCTGGGAAAACAGAACCAACATTTTTCTGCTAGGTACATTTTCAGCAAATGCTGTATTATATATTTCTACTTTATTAAATATACAAGGATGAGGCAGCACCAATAAAAGAAACCCCAAATTCTCCAGCACATAGTGGAAATTTAAAGCAGCATAACTGTTTCAAAACTGAAAAAATAAAAGGGAAAAAAAGGAAAGCAATTCCTGACACTGTTATTGAAAATGTTATTGAATAAAACACTCCCAGACCTAACAAAGAAAGTCATAATTGATCACTAAGCATTTTACAGCACAATTAGACACTATGAAATGGGATTAATTTTTTATCTGAGGCAAAAAACATGTTGATATAGAAGTTTCACCCCAGTAATGACCCCTGCACTCTTAAGGCTCCATAATACTTCATTGTGAAGCTTCCTGTTAAAATGCAGTCAGGAAAGTTCTTTTCTTAATTTTTTTAAAAGATTTTTACTTTTTTTTTTTTAATTAAAAATAATAAGTAAAAAAAGCACTTTGCAGGAAATCATTTTCTTTGTGGGACTGTTTCAGTTCATCTCTTTTCCAATGGGGAATCAGAATGAAATACTTTAGGGGGTTGCAAAACTAAATCCCATCAGCCTGTTTGAACCATCTTGCCCCTAATGCTTCAGTCTTTACTTGGCTGATGGTGTTTCATGGGAAATACAGACAATCTGGAAAACTCAAAAAAGTCATGGATAAACAGCATATTTCAGAAAATGAAAGCCAAAATATGAGAATCTTTTTCAACAGAGTAATTCCAACTTGATATACTCCTCATTTTTAGTTGCAGAAGATCTGAACTGGTCCCCATATAGCTTAGTGACATGCTGTTCCTGGTTTGGAAGTCACTGAGAAGTTTAATAGTATTAAAATAATTTACAAAACACAGTCTCTTTGCCTTGTACCTTAGCTTCATAGGATATCAGCATACCTTTGCTTCATAGAATTGTATTCACTGAGAATTTGACAAACTGTATTCATAATCTCAATAAAAATGAGGCAAGTGTTCTTAGAGTACCAAACAATGCAGATTTGATTTTGTGAGCATTTCCCACAATTGTACTAGAAAAAAGAAACTGTTAGTACTATATATTGTGATCCATTTCTCTAGAGGAGAACCTTTTTGATATTAAACATCATTCTTTCAATCTGATATTACAGATGTTGTTTCTTGATATCTTTTGTAAAACCAAAATTGCACAGTATTCAGATTAAAATGATTTGCTAAGAGACCTGACAATCCTTGAAATATCAAAAGAGGTAGGTCCCTCATATTCCAGAGGTATTATGCTTGAAGTATTTTTTTCAGCCTTAATACATTCTTTTCATATGGAAAGCAGGAGATTTTTATTCTGTTTTTAAAGACAGCTGCTTTCTGAGTTATTTTAAGAAATTCACTAACAGCTCTGTTTAATTTCTATCATATGATTTCAAATTAAATAATAGTAATTTAAAATCCTTAAAAGCCAAGGAATAGAATTAGATTATTACCTTCTTGTTTGCTTTCTTAGCTGATAAGCTGCCAAAAGTATTCAAGTAATAACAATTCACAGCAGGCACAGTTATTTATGATAATTATATTAAAAAAACCACCATACTTACTGCAAATAGTAGGGCTCTCATCTGAGTTATCTGCACAGTCATTTACAAAATCACACAGATTATCCTTTGGGATGCAGTACTTGTTGGCACATGTGAATTCCTCTGATGTGCAAGGTCTGCTTGGGAAGAGCAAAGGGGAACAATCTTCAAAGGTAATATCATCCACTGCCACGTCTCCCATGTAACTGACACCACGTTTTGCCCTGAAAACAACCTAATAAAAATAACAGAGCTATTACAGTAAGACACTCTTAAGATATATAAAAGCTTATACATGCAACATGAATAGAACAGAGACTATGACCGTCTTGGAAATCTTGGAATATGAAGTGGTCAGTTCTTACTGTCAAAGCACAGTCCTATGAAGGCTTGTACTATTGCTTGTACAGATCTGTCACTACAGTTATTGAAGGACCGTCTTCCAACATCAATGAAGTACAAAAAAAAAAAGGGAAAGAAAACGAGCAACACAAACAGATACTAGTCCCCACTCATCCTGAATTAACAGCAAGGGTTCCACCTACTTCTGCAAAATAAGCATGAAAAAGACTAGTCTGAGTCATTCATCAGTTATTTCCATGAATGTAAAAAGTATGCTAAAGTTTCATTAAAAGCCATTCAAGACAGAAGTATCAGGGAATGTAACACATTTTTAAATATGTTCCTGGCTGTCTCTGTTTTTTCTATAAGGGTACAACTAAGCATGGCATATTCATGACTAAGTATCTCTAAGAGGCTTATGAATCAGCTCATATTTCAAAGCAAACATCATGTTCAAGACTCTTTTTTCAAAAACTAGATGTAATACTACTACACACTAAGGAGAAGGACATGGAATAGTTTAACCTGAGATGGATTTAAGGATAGAAGGGATTCTCCATCTTAAAAATGGATATCAGTCTGAGATTGAAGGAGAGTGAGAAATCTCCGTAAACTTGTGTCCAGCTCAGATAACCAATCAGACAGCCAAAAAGATGACTGTTGTTATTCAGAAGGGGAGGTAGAATATGTGTATGGGGCAAAAAGGGAAATGAGGAAGTGAAGAATGCATAATATAAGAGTACCTAAAGGCAGCTGTCTAGGAAGCACATAATATAAGAATACACACCTGAAAATTTGAACGAATTCCTAAGAATACTTCTGCTCTGTTCCACTGGGGACCTTGGCTGCCACTCTGAGTCCACAGTTTAGAAGTCCTGTTACCGGTTTTACAGAATACCTAAAAAGGAAATAATTCTAGGTCACAAAAAATCTTTCCATTACCAACTCACTTTAGGTCCCTTAATTGTATACAAGAGTACAAGCGTATCTTGTACAAGTTATCTCTATACCACCATTAAATATCATAGAATCATAGAATATCTGGAGTTGGAAGGGACCCAAAAGGATCACAGACCCAACTCCCTGCTCCTCGCAGGACTACCTAAACCTAAAAGGACTACATAACCCTATGACTAAGAGCATCGTCCAGACGCTCCTTGAACTCTGACAAGCTTGGTGCCGTGACCACTTCCCTGGGGACCCTGTTCCACTAAACGACCACCCTCTCAGTGAAGAACCTTTTCCTAAAGTCCGATCTGATGCAAAGGGATTTGGCAGTGTAAATGACTATTCTAAGAAAATAATGCTCTAAGATTTTCTGATCTCCTCATAAACATACTCAGTCCAGAGCCTTACCTGGACTAACTTATCCCATTAATTTATCCGGAGTGGCTAGCCACAAATAAAAATTTCTCATTAATGCATCGGGATCCATTTGTAAAACACGGAAACAGCGTTAACAACAGAAGTTACTGGAAAATAGTTCATGCACCCATTAGATTGCTCCATTCTGGGATAGATTTTCTTGTCCTGATTCTTATGAAATGTTTTTTCATCTGCAAATAAAAGCTTGTTCTTTTCTTCTAAAGACCAAATTTCATCTGTTTGGGTAATGGAAGGCTCGTAAACACCCTTACCCCTGTAAACAGTCATTGAATTGGGGAAAGCTGATGCTTTTTGACATGAGCACAAAGTCCTAAATATGTTTTGCTCCAACATCCTGGGCATCCAAATTCAACTGAGCTGACAATAACAAGATGGGTGTTTGATGAAGTGTGTCAAGCTGTGTCTCCAGCCAGTACTCACAGAGCTAAACATCAGTTCACCAGTTGCCTGAACCACTTCTGCTTTCAAGGATTTATTGCTGCTGTGTGTAAGCTTCTTAGGGCAGCCCAGACATTTTTCTTCTTAATGAAAAAAAAAAGTTTTTTTTGAAAATCTATGCAGTCTCATGAGTGTATATGATATTGCGTAACAGGTAAGTTCTGCCAAGCAAACAGCAGATCCTCACACTAAGGAGCTTTCATTCCAGGGGAACAAAAGAAACAGATGTAGTATATTAAATTGAATAGAAAAACAAAGTGACACCTGGCTTTATAGACAAGAAGAACTGCCCACAGATGACATGAATTTTAAGGGAAAAAAAATAAATTGGAGAGAAAAAGGGATTACAGATATTATTTGAGAGAATCAATGGTCCTGAATAAGAAAAGGTTTTTCTCACACTCGAATACAAACTGTATATTTATATGAATATAGATGTGTGTGTGACTATATACACATACACACATGCTTTTACATACACTGTAATTTACCTCCTAAATTATAAATCCAATTCCTTCATCAGAAATTCGTATTTTCTATCATATCATGCTAAAGGTTATAATTTTACAGTTAAATATGGCCATAAATTTATGTGCTATTAAAATCCAAGGCTTCCCTGTACCCTAATGCACTTTGAAGCCCTATGAATTTCGATTCCATTGCATGTTATTGAAAAAGCACATCTAATACTTTGGTAGAGTTACCCATGCCAAGTCAGAAGGCAGAAACCAGACAAAAATGGTTCCAACAAACAGAGGTTACACAATAAAGTGACTGCTAATCAATGTTTAAGAAAGTCATAGAAACATAGGAAGACAGCCATTTGTGCAAACAGCAGGAAAGCCTTCAGCATGTCCTACATGATATTTGATGGCATGGATGCAGACTAACATGCAAAAATCAAAACTTGTGAATTAAATAAAAATGTGGTAGTCTTGGGGGAAGAGATGGATAAAAGGCCTTTAGTGATTTTTAAGCACAGAAAAGATTCACATTCATATAATACTTAGAACCTTTAGAAGAAAATAATAAGAAATTACCTAAATAATTTTATATTCTGAGTTATTCCTACATTCATTACTGATTGTTTAATTAAGCAATTGAAACCAGGTAATTATTTACAATGTTTAAAATGCAAAGGTTTTGTGATTTTCCTTCGGTACTTCTTAAAATCAATTAAGTTCTAGAGGTGGGGAAAATCAGTTAAGGAATAGAGGGAAATAGTAGACTCCTGTGTTGAAACTGAGAAAAAAAAAATCTATATACATTTGCCTTTTGTGGTGGTAATACTGGGTATGGCTCCATAGAATTTGTTGTTAATTTCTACAAAACACTCTATGGACCTGATTCCAGCTAATGTGGGTTCCTACACTGTAAAGAAGCCCTGGACTCCGGAGTAAATGCAAAGAAGTCTCAAAGCAAGTTGATCTCTCCCAAGCCTTAAAACTGAGAGCAAGCCATCTTTATACTCTGATTTCCCACTAACTCTGATGAATTAAAATTTGACTACTTGCCAAGCAGCCTAGCAAGATCTTTACTTACCAGAGAAATTCAGTGATATTTTAAAAAAATTTTTAAGAAAAATTCAAGAAGACACAGAACATGCTTCCTCTGAATATCTAGCAAGTCATATGCATGGGGTGAAGGAAACTACATCTCAGATTTCAGTTTTAACGTCAACATACATTTTAATTTCATTTCAAAACAGTTGAATTCTGCCAGCTTTTTATTATAATTTGTTATTCAGAGTAAGCAAGCTAGCGAGAATTTATTTGTACAATTATATCCACAGGCACTGGCCACACCCAATTTGACACTGGGCGCACAGGTGACTGGGTAACTTATCCTGAGTATTTTTTTCAATCCATTTCTGATGCTGTAGTTATTGTGTAACATTCATGGGAAATCCCATTATAGTTACTCAGATGTGTGGCAAAAAAATTGTTGAGGACAATGTTACTGTTTTATTCATTCACTTTGCAGTGACTCATTTGATCTAAAAGCTGCTAAACGAGTTACGTTTCCTTTACAGAAGTGCTTTTATTTTAACTGTAGTGAAGAAAAGGGTATGGGTAAGATAGTTTGTTACATGATATCCTAGAAATAGTTCAATGCTGTTTACATTAATACAATCAACGTCTGAAGGATATATGTTAAACTTTCTGAGGAATAAGCTGTTTCTACAAAATTTTACAGCAAATTTTAATACAACTACTTCTTTTTTTCATGCTCCCACATTCAGCCAAAGACCTTGATGTCCAAATATCTCCTGATGCTTTTCAGTGTCAAAGGGTATTCTGCAATATAAGGCTTTTTGTTGTATGGAAGTTCCAACCACGGTATGTCTGTAAAGGTAATAATTTTTTATTGTTGTAGAAAGTTACATTTTCCTCAGCTTACTGGAGCTAATGCTTCCTTCAGATCATAACATATTGAGAGCAGTGGAGTATTAGTAATTGTTCATTTTCCTTTATTAGCATCCTAGGCTTTAATGAAACTAATTGACAAGGCATGAGTTTTCTCACTGTAATTTCTAGCAGTAAAAAAAAAACCAACCAAACAAAGAACATCTCCGTACCTCCAGAGAACCTATTGTTGACCCATTCATGTGGTTCCAGAATATGATTTTGCATTTGGGCCCCGTAAGGGAGATGACTGGGGTAGCAATGTCAGCTGTGTGACCAAATTCTCCATTTGAGCTGTCTGCAAAGAGATACCAGCCTTCTTCAGTACACCTGCTCAGAGAGAAAGGTTTTTCTTTATTAAAACAAAACATTTAATCATAATTAAGTTCTAGTCAAAGTTAAAATGGTAATATTTCCTTATATAGATATAGCATCTTCTGTCTGGATATCTGGGTGCCTTTTAGCTTATCAGTGTGTAGCCAGAATCCCAAAAAGCCCTTGAAAAGGCAGCTAGTATTTTTATATTGGAGTCTGGCAAAACAAAATACAGAGCTGAAGTCAGCCTTTAGCCACAGGGTCATATAGATGAGGGCTGGAGGGCCTCTGGGTTCCCTCCTTCCCCCTCCCCCTGCCCCTTTCCTCAGGGAAATCAGAGGGTTTGATCCTAGCTTGAAGTCAAGAAAATCCAAGATACTGGATGAAATTTTCTCCTGAGCTGCCGGGAAAGATGAGGCTGGCTTTGCAGTAAGCATCAGATTCTGAGTGTACAGAGGGACCAGAATTGCAGTTTTAGTGTTTTGAGTATCTAAGATTTGGCTCCTAAAAACCTTGCTTTTCAAAATAAAAAGCAGATGTTGACCAAAGATAAGATTCCTTTCTCTTTAGTGGAGCTGCTACACGCTCAGTGCTTCTCAAAAGAAAGAACCTTTCCAACAAGGCCTTACAAACTTGATGACAGGACCTACGTTTTTAAAAAGGTCCTGGTATTAGATTTTCCTTGCTTTTCAGTTTTCCTGTTTGGCCAAGCCCTGAGCAGCGTTCTGTAAAGTGGCACCACTGCAGCTGTGAGAAGGCAGTGACCATGCCCAGCAAGCACTGCAGAGAGAAATGCAAGGTGCTCAGAGGGTGTTCACAAACTGAAAGTCCTGCCGAACAGGAGGAGTCGGGAATTTGATGGTACAGATTCAAGAACTTTTTTTTTTTTCACCAACCCTCTCTAAGTTTTTATACTTAGAGCAGTCTAAAGGACTAAAAGACTTTGGTGCCTGTGGTAAGAACTCAGTTTGATGCAGTCTTTGCTGCAGTAGACCTGCAGTGTTAAACAAATATTATAAAAGCTATTTTTTCAAAAATCTAGTGAAGTTTCTTTGAAATCTTGTAAGAAAATTGTTTCTTTAAAACATGTTATAAAATTTTAAAAAATATCTTCACTATTTATCTAGACACAATTTACCTCAGATTGCAATGCCTATATTGAACTCAACATGTACTGATCTGTGTAATAAAATAACTATGAATTTAGCACATACAGGTTTATCACTGCAAAGTTACAACAAAATTAATAGATCACATTTACTGTATAGAATAATTTACAGTCAATAATCACAAAATACTTTAACATATATTAATTAAGGCCTGTCATGTACTCTGGAAGTCAAGGAGAGACTAAATTCCACCGTATATTCAGTCACTTTAGGAACAGTACTTTCTATCTACTATAGTACGTAATATAAAGTAGGCTAGAAACAGTCAAATTTTATCTTTGTACTCAAACAGCAATTTCCTCTGAGGATCTGAAGTCCTTTAATTAATTCACTCATCCTTAGAATCACGTATGAAGTAAGTTGTTTCTGATACAACCAGTGACAGATTGATAGATTACAAACCGCCTGATCTTCCTTTTGCCGAGGGCAAAGAATTTCATAGAGTATCTCCTTATCCTTCCTGTAACCTGTGGTTGATCTTAAGGCTATACTCAAATGAAAATAATCTTCCATCTCTTTCTCTTTTGTGATGTTTAAGACCATTAAATTTTTGCTTCATAGGAAAATTAAAACCTAGTAATAGCCATTGACACAAAACAGCCCTTCAAAAATCTTCACAAATCAGTGGCTGGTTCATGGTTTGTTACACAGAGTACTGCTTCTGCCTCCCCTGGTGTCACACCAGAAAAAAAAAAAAAAGGATTAAAAAGGCAACTGCTATAGCCATGGGAAACTACAGAAAATATTTTGGTAAATGAAAATAAGAGACAATTCTGATAGTTATAAAACATTTTGGTACAGAAATCCCAGGCTGTTTTCTTCAGCAGGGCAAAGTGCTAACAGTTCCATGGGTCAGAAGTGGGGAGAGCACTTTTACTAGTTAATCAGCCACAGTTCAATCCTGCAATCATTACACACTTCTCAGAGGTTTCCCAAAACCTTATCTAACATGCAAGAATGAGAGAATCATTGTATTTGTAGATTTTCGTAAGAATTTGTATGTAAAATATCTGCAAATGTCAAAAGGCACAGAAATGAATTATTCCCATAATTTGTCTTTAGCTAGGAAAGATGATTCTCAGCTCTAAACTACTAATACATTTGTTTTATTTAAAGTGAAGCACTAAAAGATCCTGTAAAATGAAGGAACTTATGCAGGAAAAGATAATATTTTGCAGATCGTTTCTTACATGTTAGTTGGAGAAAATGAAGTACATATGATTCATAATTGAAAAATTAAGACACATAAAAAATCAGTAGTGTGTGGGATGGGTTGCCTATGCACATAGTTTTAGGTAGAAATCAAATAAATACATTCAGGAAAGTAGTGATCATGATCAAAGTTAACATTTCTACTGCCACCCACAAAATAGAAATAACTACTCAGCAGCATTACAATATTCCTTTCTCATAAAAGAAATGCCCAGTAGTTTATAGTAAATTTTTCTCTTTGTGAGCCACATACGAGTAGATATTTTTGAAGGAGGAACAATATGTTTTAAAAATACATCTTAAAATGTGGGGCAGATCTTCATTTGGTGTAGGTCAGACATGTTACAGGTGAAATCACTGAAGACTGCTGATAAAGCCAACAGGGACTAAAGTCAGTCCAGTGGGATTCTAGGGAGAAGAGTAATGATCTGCGGAAATCTGGATCTTCCCCACAATCTAATTTTTCCTTTCATTCAGAAGCAGATGAGAGAAGTGTCACTGAAACTTTTCTTTTATCACTGTATCCTGGCAATTCAGACATCTTTATAATTACTGCATGCATTTACATCATCCTTGAGACAGTAGCATAAATGTATGGAAGTGAAGTATTGCAGAAAATAAGCACAAAACAGGGTAATATATATGCCAGCCTTAGGGCAATTAGGTAAAAATAATCCCAAAATAAAAAGTAATAGAGCATTTTTGTTAAAACAGCTTCTCTTAATAAACCGCATGTACTATAAGTGATAATTGAAAACTTTGAAAACTACATAGTTACAGATCTTTCAAGCAAGTCTGCATTTGGAATATTCATTTATTTCCCTCCTTTCTGCTGAAGAAAGCTGTTATTTCAATGTAGCAATTTTTTATTTCTTTTTTTCCTTGGCACTGAGTATTCTACCAGAGTCTTGCCTGGAGGTAAAAGAATACCCAGTTCTCTTAAGGTTTCAAAAAATATTTAAAAATTCAGAATTTACTCTACTACTAGGAACTCATGCCTTCAGTGGTCCAAGAGTGTCAGCAGTGTATTTACATATTTACAGTAGCATTCAAGAGTGCTGTAAGAAGCAGAATGATAAAGAGCTCTGAAAAGCAATAGCACTTACAGCCCTCATAATTCCGAGAGTATTCAGTATTACTTCCAGGCCTTTCAGTGAGATTGATTTGAAACAGTGGCAGGGTACAATCAGTACTATGATGAAATTCAAACATCTGTCTCTTATTTGGTGTGTTCTGTCAGATATGTCTTTGTCCTGAAGGCAGACCAAAATCACGTCTCTGCCTAGATGTTCCTGGTCCCATAGCGCATCCTAAGAAGGCAGGCATCATTGCAATTTTTTTGCCCTTGTTTCAGTGTTTGCTACAATGCTATATTTAAAACTAGTAAACCAGATGAAAGTGCCCTGTATGATACACTTCACAGAGTGCTAGCCATTAAACATGGTGGCAGTATGTGTTTACAAGAATATTAATGTGTGGGAAAGTAAGGGGAAATGGAAGGATCAGAAGGGGCTGGATAAGTGTGTGTAGAGCATCCTTGTTCACCTTCATGCCTATCATGGAAATTATTACACTTAGGACTACAAGACTGATGTGACCTATCCATGTTGTTGTTTAAAAGGAAAGCTTTCTTCTAGTGTCTGTAGCTGACATTAACTTGCTCACAGAGCAAACTCCCTACCTTGAATTCTTTAAGCTGTCTGGTATAGCAACCTGTGTGGAATTTACAAGGAGATGCACATTTGATAGGGGGAAGAGTTTGAAGAAAGCAATAAGAAATCATTCTGTTTGCATATAGTTTACATGCTAGAGGACCTGCACCTTCTATGGATACATCTTCTGCAGCAGAGCCAGTTAACATACATGCAATCATCTGTTCAGTTTGTCAAGCTGCGACTTTCAAAGTCAAAGATTTCTTAGCTGGTCTACATGTATTTTAAACCAGTAAGTAATATACAGTCACAGGGTATTCTAAAACTTTCCATAAACCTAAATTATCAGTCTCTCTTACTCTGCTCAGAAGTTGTTCTGCTCCTCACCCCCATCTTTGTTCTTTGAGTGATCTTCAGCCAAGGCAGTAGTTTCTTTATTGTCTGACTTAATTATCTGGCCTCTCCTTAAACTCCTTTCTTTCCTATTCCATAAAAGTACTCTCCTTTTTTTTTCTTTTTTCTTTTTTTTTTTTCACATGAGACCTCAAGAAGTCGGTGGTAATAAGTGTAAAACAAGATATTGTTCAACATGTATAAGAGTGAATATATCTGGCTTTCAATGTAGATATTATGTAAGTGTTGAAATTCAGCAGAATACATGCAAACTCCCATGCCAGTAGCTGCAAGATCTCAGGCTCATTTGGAAAATTATCCCATGGAAAACCTCTTAGTTGGCAGCTACAGTACGTGTCATTAAAATCTTGATATTTACCCCTTGAAAATAATTAATTTTACCTCTGTACTGCAAGCATTCCCTGTATAGAGACATTCCTCTGCCAGTACAATAATCCTAATTAATTTCAGAGGGAAATTCACAACATTTTAATGGATATAAAAAATTCAACATAAGCAACTGAGCTACATTTCCATACTTGACTTTGTTAATAGCTTAATATTTCAAGTATCTTTTAAAATGTAGTTAGCAAAGAATAGGCATACATAAAAGAATCTTCACTGTATTTCCCCCTTCAAAGCACTCAGAAGAACACAGGGAACTGAATATACTGTATGGGAATTAGTATTGAGGGAAAGATTAGGTGTGTTAAAAAAAAGTTGGAGGCCTGTCCAAAAAATTAGGCCCAGCTTAAATCTGGTAGTGTTATCAAGTCTCATGCTGCGAATTACTCATTTCACAGTAATAATTGTCTATTGTTGTAATGTCTGAAAGTGGATCAAAAATTAATCAGCTGAACTTTCCCCATACAGAAAGTTCAAGCTCTGATTTAATTAATTGTTGCACATCTTTCAGTTTTTAAAGTGTTAATTCATCTATGTATCTTCTACAAATTGTTTGAGAATCCCTGATTAAGCACTTATATGGACTTATAAAATACTCTTTACTCTTTATTTTTCATTTAGAGTGAAAATTAAATCTGGTTAGAAAACAAACAACTCAATTTCATTAAAGAGTTCTGATTTCCTTCCAAATCTCAGCACTAATGAGAAAAACAAACAAACAAAAAAGGCAAACCAGAGCGGGAAATTTCAGTTTCCTTAGAGGGCTAAGCATCCCTATGATTAACACGTCATACTAAAATCTGAAATTCAAAAAGCAGCAGCTCACACATTCCTTTCCATTTTTCCTGGAGATATATGTCCATAAGCACTGTGCTGCATCTATATAGCAAATCAGAGCCCCATAGACATGTTGGACCTATTACATATTTAAAGCATTATTCTTCAGCTCTCCAACACCATCTGTCCAGGATCTGCCACGTCAGTGACCTGCTATTAGTCCAGATGTGTTTCTGTACAGAGAGAAACCCCAAACAAGTGGTCAAAAAACCAGTAGGGCACTAGATGACATCCAAAAGAAGCACTCTCTTGACCAAAGGGGAAGGATTGTGGGATACCAGACATATCAGGAAAATGTGGGCCATCAAAGCTCAATTGATGGTTTGAATCTGATAAGGCAGTGGCTTCAGTTTGCATTTATCACATCCTATGCATCCTTTATCAGGGTAGTGGGGCTGGGGGAGATCAGTCTCTTCTCTATCTATTCCCTTTGCTCCAAGAGCATAGGTAACCAGCTGACAAAAGTTATGCCAAAGTTAAGATATTTGCAAGTGAATTTTAGTTTTAGATTAGCTAGGATTTCCTAGTTAGAAAACATTTCATCAAAAGATTTCTGAGAAAAATTTTTAGATTATTGTTTCATTAGCTAAGAGGGAGTTAAATTCTCCCCTTTTTCTTCCTAACAACCATATTTATGAGAAAAGCTTTATATTGGTGTCATTTTTGTTCTTGTACTGTGTCATCAGAGTATAGTATCGGTATTTTAATGCCTTATATATTTGACGCAAGATGGTTGTAAACTGTGATACTTACCTTTCCATCACACTAGCTTCATTTTATGTTGATTCCTATTATTTCTTGTTTATAGTGTCAGAAACCAGACGATATGAAAGTTCTGGTAAAAATTTAAGTAGGCGTGAAAATAAACTAACCTTTCATATTTTCTAGCACTGGCAACAAAGGTTGCAATAGAAATAAAAAGCATCCAAAAGTCCTTATTATTACAGTATTCCTAAGGAAACAGGCAAAAATACAAGGAAGGCTTAATCTTTATCTTTGCATTTGTCCATATAGAGTCCAATGTAACTTCAATATATTAACCATAAAATGGGAAAGCCGTGTACACATTGTGCCTATAGCACTGTTTACTTGAAATTTGGCTTTAAGGTGGGAAACTGCTGAAAGGTGGGTAGAAGCAATATAGAAATACTACAGAAAGTATTATAGAAATATACAGAAAGAGTAAGCCTTCTCTAAAAAAAAAAATCAAGCCCTAACAGTTCCGTCAACACTGCATCTGCCTGTAGAAATGACAAAAAGGTGCTAAAAAATTTCAGAAGTGAAAGAGACCTTAATATTCAAGCACTCATTCAAGAAGAAATTTATCACCTCCTTTATACTCTGGGTAACAGCTACTCGGTGCACTGCCCATTATGCCCATTATTTCAGATAGAAGGCAACACGTGATGTAGGAAGGAGAGGGTAATCTGTGGACAGTGGCCAAGGTTTTACTCAAGATACATAATGACCGTGAATCTGAAAGAAACGTGGCAGAGCACACTTCTCTAGGAAACATGAGAAGTTTTATGAGGAGAAAGAAGGAGAATGAGAAAAAATTACCTTGTTTCTTTAGTATCTGTATTTGCTAGATATTCAGTGTCTGCACCAGAAATAGTTTGACTACTTATCCTTCTGTAGACAATATAGGATGGCCTATTACAGATCATAACATATTAACAGTTCTTTTACAGCCCCTGTCTTGCAGTGAGTTACACATAACATATTCATTGGCTTCAACAGGGTTCTTTCCTGAATAAAGGACTGTAGCTGTGAGGATATTATTGCAGAAAAAGAATCTATATACAAAATTAAAATGTCATAAAATGTGTAACTTTCAGTAATCTTAAAGGACAATAAGAACTCCAATAACCTAATTAATTCTAATATGTACCAGAGAAAGATGTTCTCCACGGAACACTTCTAACCACTTAACTAATAATAGCTTTTAAGTAGACAGTAACTCAAATCTGTATTTAACATCCAGAAAGAAAAAAAAAAAAAGGAAAGCTTTTCTTCAATTATATTTAAGCATTTCTGTAAACATTTCAAAAAATTAAAAAGGAATTGAAAGCAAACAGTGGTCAGGAATGCAGATCTTCACTTACAGCAGTATGTGATAAATTTAATTTCAAACAGTGGTAATTCTGAAAAGAGTAAGTTCTTTTACCATGATTTGAAACATTTTTTATTTAGTAACCTCCCACCTCCATTAACATTTAACATTAACAGATGATAAACTCAGAATCAAAAAAGTAATATGACAACTGTCTGTAAATTGCTGGATGCCAATAGACTTAATTCTTTGCACAGTGTTAGAGACAAAATTTTCTGTCTTGAGCATCTAAACTTTGGCACATGAATACAGGATGGAGCTTCAATGGTTAATTCAAACTGAACAAAACCAAAGGTGCTTAACACACCAAAGCACTAGCCACATACTGAGACCTGTAATTGGATACTGAGATTAGAAAGGTGCTCCAAAGAAAATCACCACAAATGTGAGAAGGAATTCTTGCACTAAATCAAAGTGTGTTATATTTATTATCAGACTGTCAGAGTCAAAATTCCAAAAGAAACTTCCTGTCTTTGGCCATGATACAAGTGTACCACATAAAGCTTTTGAGTACAACTTTGATGCCCTGTTTTACATAATAGATATGAATTCCAGAAAGAAAATGTGCTGGTAAAGTTTTACCCATGCACAATGATTAAATTCTTCACAGTTTAATCTATTTTCATTATGAGATTAATCCCATGCTCTGGCATCCTAATATACAGAGCTAAAAAATACTTTGAGTATATTCTCTTTCTTCATACAAAATTAGGTTTGATTAAATTACGATTACTTGAAATGGACTAGTTATTTGACATCATCCTGCAAATAATTTCTGACAATTAGCTTATTCTTAAAAGTAATTAATATTTCACAATTACATATTTCGGTTGGACACACAAGTAATATGAATACTTTTGCTCCCCCTGTGGATGATGCTAAACTTAGAATTACTTCTTCAGCACTTTTCAATGTCAAACTTCTTTTTTTTCCTAAAAAAGAATTATTATATTTGCCTCAGTTTCATTAAACACACAGTATAGAGATTTCTCTTATAAAAATATTAAATGTACAGTCTTTAGTGTTTAGTTTTTAATCAACTTATTGCTTCAGGTGATACTAACGTGTATTATCTATATTACTATGACGGCTGTGCACTTCCAGATTATTTTCCACATACATTGATCTGAACTTTGCCACTAACAACATAAGACAACACTTACAAATGGATTATGACAAAGTCAAAAGATAATATTAACCTGAAGTCTGATAAGACTCCAGACTTCATTACTGAAGGTGGCCCGTTTCTTATGAGCGCTGGTGGAGTCATCTGATACTCAAAGTTGAATTTACGGTCCCAGTTCTAAAGGGACAAGAGAAGGGTGGAGAAACCTTATGCACAAGGTTACAGTGGGAATCTTCTCAGACTGTACTGCAACCACATGTAACCTTCCCTTTTTTTACTGGGTGTAACAAGAAGAAATATTAGATATGCTCAGAAAGTGCTTTTAAACTTGGGGGGCGGGGGTTGAAAGCATGTGAATTAGTAATTCTATAAATATATAAGAATTAAATAAGTTTTTGTTGTTTATTGTTACCTTATTTCTCTAGATGCCTTGAAGTCTTTATTCTGAAATCTACACCCGTTCAACTAAAGAATCCCAAGAATTGCACGTATGGAAGCACAATACCTGTCAGAGCTTGTGATAGATAGATATACTGTAACATGCTAAATTAACTCCTCTTTACAAGGCTGAGGTATCCTCTTCCTTTCATTTTCCATGGTCTTTAAAAGTACTATACGCATCTTCTTAGAGACAGCTGTGGAGCCTACGAGGCTTAATGCTGTGTGTTTCATTTCACTGTGAATAAAGTTCTCAAGCAAGATCAATAGATTAGTAAAGTAAATAATACTATTTAATTTATACTATACTAATACTATACTAATACTATTTAAGTAATAAAGTAAATAATACTATTGAGAACAGATCTATGGAGTGTAAAAGCATCACATAAAGCTCATACTTTTCCTCTACTTCTACATAAGTGTAACTAACTATAGTCCTCTCAGGTATCATTTATACTCTCCATGTCGAAAAGGCTCATTCAAAAGCATTGTCATTAATTTCAGTGCCTTCAAGCAATTCCTGCTTAAAGAATACTAGTCAGCACAGCCTAAACAGAATGAGACAGCAAGTTCAGCATAAATATATGGTAATGAAATATGTTAAACTCTTCAGACACCCATCCATATAAAATGACAAACACAGAATTGGTGTATTAAACATTTCTTGTAGTATATTGCAATGAGGCTTGGTTTGTGCCTTCAGGAAGATGTTTCATCTCAGGAGCTTTATTTTATCCTTTTGGTTGGAATAATGAAGACAGCTTTTTGTTGATGTCCACCAGTCCTTTAAAAATCAGTCCATACATTTAGGTTGCTTTTAGGATTACATCTACAAAGTAGAGGTTCTGATTACATGAGAAAAACTTAGAGATTTGTTTTTAAAGAAATTCATGGGAAAAAAAGGTATATGGTAATTCCATTACTCTGTTAATTAATATATCACTTGCTAAAAGTTCAAGAGAAGCAGAAATCTCCTTTATAAGAGTTTTGATAAAGAAATTTAAAACAGAAAGCACATATAAACTGTCCAGAGTATATTCTGAACAAGGCTTTACAGGAGAAACTGGAATTTCATAAATTAATCTTAATTACTTCTTGTAGATTCATCTGGCTGTATTATTCAGCTATGGGGAAAAGAATACAAATGGGTATGCAGACTTGGCTTGAGAACAGACTGGAAAATTGGTGCACATCAACATAAATCCAGTGCTTTAGAGATATAGGGTAATCACAGCAGAGTAGAGATGAGTGAGGTGTAACCACCCAAGTCTTTGCTTAGCACTCCAGGACAACTTTGTGTATCATGCTGAATGCCTATACTCCCATGCTATGGCAATCAGAACCAGTGGTAGCTAAAATTGGGCTGGAGCAGCTGTATCCACATCAGCTCTAGTCACACCTGAACTGTGGTGCCGACACACAGTTTATAATCAGAGGAAAGTGCACAATGCTAATGAGCCACAAATCTGATGAAGCACTTCGAATCCCATTTTCCTTCTCTCACCAACTGAGCAGAACAACTTTTTGGAAGTAGTAACAACTGTTTAAAAAAAAATATTTCTTGCTCAGACAAAACATGATCACTGCATACTCCTGTAAATACAGTTGTGCCTTTCTGTATGGCTCATGCATTTACAAATTTTGCAAATCTCTAAACCTCTGAGCTGTAGGTCTTCTAAAAGTGCAGAGACGTGTCTTTAGAACTGCAGAAAGTGCTGGGTCCCTTGAGAGCAGAAACTGTATCATTGGTTTGAGGCTACCTTAAAAAAGCAGAAGGCTAAAATAACAGAACAGCTGATATCGAAAACTAAAGCCTAATAAACTTAACCACAAACAAATAAACCTTTACAGTTGAACAGTAGAGCACAGATTAGTATGTTATTAACCAGTCTAATCCCCTTTTCTTTTTTTTTCCTTTGTTCTGTCAGCATCATTGCTCTCAGAGAATCTCTGTTCAAACTCTCTCAAGATTTACCAATGGCTCTTAAAAGCACTGCAGCGTACCAACCACCACACAAAGCCAATGGCATCAGAGATGAAAGATTCCATGTTCTGATCATAACACAACAGTCAGTGGCTGTTAGTTGGATTTTCTCCATTGGAGATTTTAGTCTGATGGCTTCTGACTGACACAGGGCTGAGATTAATTCATGGTGTTTCCATGGCTCATCTGAACCTGCCACATCTCGTTAGCATTTTGTCATATCTCTGTAAATTCTGTGAGGTTGAAGGCAAAAGGAAACAAGAGGAATGAGTTTCCTTCTCAAATAACCAAGCTCAAGGTGAAAAAGCCACAAAAATTTCTAATCACAATGGGCATTAGTTTTAATTAGCAATTTTCTGCATTATAGTATAGTATAAAATTGTATGTTACTGTAGAAAACTCCTCAGTAACTACATTTTTACTTAGCATCAAATGTCTAATATCTATAGTTTTGTTTCTTGCCTTATCGTCACCCTGGATATTTACTAGTGTGCACAATAAAGCATTCGATTACCTGTGATACTTTGTTAATACTTTAATGAAGTACTAACACAAATTAGTTCGTATTTCACAACCACTTAGAGAACAAGCATATGCTAAGCTGCACCTTGTTCAAAAAAGACTGCAAAGGAAAACCTGTTTTCTGAACCTTGATAATCTGAATTCTTATTCTGTGAAAAATTCCTAATTAAACAAAAAAGTATTATAGAATAAATTGTCACAGACATTTTTTTAATGACCTAGTCAAGACTTTCAACAAGTCTTTAATTATTTGTAGTAATATAAATATAATAATAAATATAAAAATAACAATATATTGCTTTCATCTTCCTGGGTAGATAGAAAGGCTCAATTTCTGTTTTTAGAAAAATATTTGGCTGAATCAGTTTTATAAGAGAATATGTGTTTTAAATAACTGCTGGGCTAACTGTAAGTATCTTCCTGTAACCTCTGCATCGCAAGTCACTCTAGAGAAGATATTGTCTCCATATGAGAGTACGTGCACTTTTGAGACACATGTAGGATAATCCAAGTGAAGAAGTCATCTTCTAGCCTTTGAAAGAGGTATCTGCATATAGCACACAAGTGTCTCAAGGGCTATATCTAAACATCACATGGACAAAGCTATCCCAATATCGGAAAAGGATTTTAAAAGGTTTGCTTTTGGATATAAAGCACTCCTTGAATCAAGAAGGTGGCTGGAATGAAGAATAAAGTACTGGCATGAAGATGGTGGAAGACAAGGCAACTTCAAAATAGCTCTGCTACAACGGTCAAGGAAGTAGCTACTGTGTTGAGAGTGTTGGGAGGACTGAGAGCTCCAGCTGTCTTTTCGGTAGCACAAGGCAGCTACTGCAGTGACTGGAGGATGGGTGGCCTTGGCTCCTCTCATTCTCCCATTTGCAACTCTACAGTTTGCCTTTGACTTCCAACTTTGCACCCTTCCACCTAGGCACTAGGAGGCTGCTGCAGCAATGATTTTCCCTTTGTTGTTCTTATGGGTTGTTTCATGCCCTTGCACCTCACAAATCCTGAGACAGTTCAGTCCTGATGAAAACTGTATAGCTGCTATGGAAAAAGAGTTAGAGGGGGAAATATCCTGTGCTGGAGAGGATCCTCATCTGTGAAACACCCTATTGCTTCTCTTCCTGTCTGGCCACTGGAGACAGTTTTCCCTCTATCTCCTATGTTTTTTACAAAGATAAAATCTTACATTTAGAGTCAATGTATCCAGCTATGGATGCTCCAAATAAAGCTTTGTGCATATAAGGCTGTCTCAACATTCCTTGCACAACACTTTCCAGGTCATAGTCGATCGAGTCTCTGACTCCTTCACACAAGCTATTCCTTAACTGGACTTAACTGTTTTGGAGACTACCTAGTATTTACCATGTACTCAAAAATACATTTCAATGTAGATTTCAATGCTCCTTTTATTGTCTCTTCTCTGTCAGGCTCAATGGCACAGAACAAGGGTAATTTGTACATGCAATATAACAGAAATGTTTCTGGATTTTGGTTATATCAGCTAAGTGAAATGCAGTATGAAAAAAAGAAGTGCTTTCAAGTAGTTAAATTCAGCTTTCTCCTTTCCAAAGTTTCATGAGTAATGTCCTGTGGGATTATAATTTTTTTCACCTATTTTGAAGTTCTTAGACTCTCAGCTTTAAAACATCTCTTGACTGCTGAAAAAACTGCTGGGCTTAAGTATATTACTTAAAGCCTTTAATTTTTCCTAATTTTTCCTGTGCTAAATTCTGATAATGATTGTCTGAAAAGCAGACACAAAAACAAGACAGATGTGTTAAACATATAGTTATCAAGGGAGCTATTTACACAGCAATAATTATCATGTGAGCTTAGAATTTTAGTTCCACATCCTTTTTTGTTTTGATTCATTAGTTTTGACGACAGATTTGAGTATGAATTATCATATCAATTAAGTGCCTACAAAGTTTTCATATAACAGTTGTACCCAAATATCATTAATAATGTCAAAGAATTTGCTACATCACTAACCAGTTTCTCTAAAAAGGAAATAAATTTATGGAGTTATCTATTTGCTGGTGTCTATTCTATATACTTGTTTAAGCCTACACAACTTGATACTTTCATTATTATAGCATTTAGAAACCTAACTCCAGTAGAGAATTCCCATTTGCTAAGTGTAGAAACGTGCCATAAGAGCTCTACATTCTTAAACACATAACGGTCTTTTCAGCGCACAATGCCAATGTCACCTAGCTCTTTGCAAAACACGTGCCAGCCTTTCTCCAGCTTACGCCAACGGCTGTCAAGCTGCCATAGCAGACTCCCATAACGGCTTCTATTCCTCCAGCCTTGGGCTTATATACGCACATACAAGCTGTTCTGTCCTCCATTTTGGAAGTCATTACTTTCACTTAATTAATGTCATTACAGCTTCAAAGACTCACACCTCCGTCTTACAATTCATCATCCTACATGTGGCTAGCCCAAATACATATTCTATGGGAAGCAGATGGTTTGAATCTCCAACTATTCACAGGTATTTCTGCTGAAAGAACTCATTCTAAGCTGCACTGTCACTCACTCTTGCATCAGGATGAATCTAAACATTTCTAAACATAATCCTGCAAGTTTTATTTTAATAAACACACAGGATTGCAGTATTACAGCTTCTCTCATCTAACTCCATGGAAATTTGGGGAAAATGGATGAGAAAATAAAACAAAACATTGCAGGGTTTTAATTCAACAAAACTGCTGCTCTGCATCTCCTGCTGTAATTTGGAAACATCATTCTCCTGTTCTCTTCTATAGGCCAATAAACAAAGGGAATGGGGAAACAGTACAACCAAATTACTTCTTATGTGAAACATCACAACAGCAATACTTTTCAGTGTTGCCTGAAAACTGCAATCTCTATGGATCATTTACCTTCTCCTTTCATCAGTCCTTATCAATATACTGTTAGTTGCATTAAACCCTGAAAATATGTTGAAAAACAGTAATACAATTTCATGTATCACTGTGCCAATGCAAATCTGTAGTGGAAAGGCTGTGAGAGGATTTACTAAGTACACATACAGTGCTGGTATCAGCTAGTATGTAACAATTAAATAGCAGTCAAAGAAAGATTTGACAGCCAATTTATCATAAATAGTTGCTTTTTTTTACGGAATATACTTCCTTTATATATACAATGCAGAGACCTTGAAACAATTAGGTAGCACTGTAATTCTATTTTGCTATTGTTGAATGAGGATTTGGGGAGGGAGGGCTTGGTAAAAATATACAGTGATTATAATAAAGTACACAGTGAAACTAAAATATTGAGCTGATTCTTTTATAGTGATAGAAATACTCTCAGGCTGAGTAAATGCAATATAATCTCATTTTAAACTAGTAGCAATATAGCAAAGACTGTTGGAGTGGTTTTAATTTAAAGTCCATTTTTGCACTCTGTGGACTATTGTCACAGAAAGTAAACATGCCTGTCACTAGAACTAGGCAAGCATTTTTCTATTCAGAAGTATGATGCTGTATAGAAATTTCCTTATCAGATTAATTGAAGTTGTATAACATTGCAAGTTGTTTGTGCTTAATACATTTGCTAGTCACCTGTAGAGGTTTTGTTTCAATAATTCTTAACTGTTACCTTTAACTGAAATATAAATTGCATTAATGCATTTTTTTTAAATCGCGTTTCTTACTTTTTGAAAAAAACAAAACAGGTAAACCCAAATCTCCATGGAAAAAAGCTAATTTTTGCTCCTTGAGACAAATCAAAGGAATGTCTTTGGGAGGAGTTAGTAATCAATCTACCTAGAATCCAAAATTAATTTAGAAATCTTCACTGAGAGAACAGAAATATTTATCATTTTACTATGAAGTGATATCATTTATCAGAAAAATGGCAAAATATTAATTAAAGTGAATTTAACTCTAACTACAGTCAAGTGTTCAAGGCCAGGTTGGATGAGGCTTGGAGCAACCTGGTCTAGTGGAAGGTTTCCCTGCCCATGGCAGGGGAGTTGGAACTAGATGATCTTTAAGGTCCCTTCCTACCCAAACCACTCTATGATTCTATGATTTTGAACTGCATTAGTTAAGTATTAAATGACAGCAGAATTCACAAGACCTATTGTTGGGGTAACTTGTACTGCCCACCCTTGGGCAAAACTGCTGGGATAACAATAGCTAGTAAGGTAGAAAAGTGAGCGTACACTGTCTGTGTGAATAAAGACCGTCTGAGAAGGTATTCACCCAAAACTGATTAAGAGGATGACCACCATCAACTAAATTAAACAGTAGCCAGTGAATTGCAAATACAGCTTTCAAGCAAAAGAGAAGTCAGCTTGAAAAGAAGTATAAAAGTAGGATGAAAATTTGTAACAGTGGGGAGAGATTATGGAGTGGAAACAGCAGCAGCCAAAACTTGTTTTTGACATGCCAGAGGTCACCTTGCTGGTGCCACAACCACTGCATAGACCAGATAGAGAATCGTCCCCACTGGATGCTGCAAATAGCCTGCATCCAGCTGGTGGGCTCACAGTTTGGGGTGCTACAAGGAGGGTTGATTTCTCATGGCATATGTATTAACAGATTGTAGGCAGCAGCATGTGTACACATAAAGCTGCAACAGCCATGTCTCCAAACTTGCTTTCCCATAAAGGGAAACATACGTGTACCCTGTGTCCTCTGGGAGAGGGAGTGCACATGTGTTTCTCCGGATGGGAAGGTACTGAAACTTTGGGGAATCATTTATAGAAGGATGTTTAGAAATTTATATGTGTTTATTAACATTTTGTATTTTGATTCATCTGTTGTATTGATGTTATTGATCCTGTATATCTATTTCACTGATTGTCAGTTAATTACATGGCATTAATAAATCAGTAAACTGCTTCAGTACTGTGAACTGAACAATTTTTCCCCCTGACAATCTATACATGGCTAAACTCAGACAGTCCAAGAAAGATTCAAGTACCTCAAAAATTTTACTCACGTAGTATGATCAATTAATGGGCAGTGTTTTTCTTGCCCAGGGTGGAGATTTGCCCCTCTTCCAAGTTCCCACTTGAATATGTTTGTGGTACGGATGGAATAATTTCCTGACATCTGTTCCAAGGCTGGTTGATACCATCCACACTGATTTTTATCTTCAAAGTCGCAGACTTCCATAACTTTAGAGATGAACAGTGAATACTTCACGTTTATATAAAAATTGGAAATCATTAATTGATGTTATGATAAAGTAAACAACATGGCAATAAAAAGGATTCAATTATAGTATCCATGAATACTTACACAGTACTAACATGCATAGTTTTTCCTCTATAGATAAAATATCAATTATATTTTCTATGTTCTTTTCTATTAGGCAGATTCTAATTTTGGGAATATACCAATTCTTTTACACCTCAGTATCTACCTTCATATGTGTTCTGACCAGCTTTCAGGCCATTCTAATAATCTGTCATGTGATATACACTGAAATGCATACAAAATTAATCAGCTATGAATCTGCCAGCTGCTGTGTGGTTCTTTCTTCAGTCATGTAGACTGTTGGCATTAGCAACTCATTGCACACAGTGTACAAAGTCCATGACCAAAACTCTAAAAAAACAAATCAATATTTCAAGCAGTCCCCACAATACCTGAAAGCCACATAATAACGCGGCTATTTGGTATTGGTGTCAAATACTGAATTGTTATCTTACTAAATAAATATGCATCCGCCTGTGCCTCAGTTTTTGATTCCTGAGCAACTGGACAAGAAATGTGAGCTCACTACCATTCCTCCCTCACAATGCATCCCCCTGTAAGAATATTTAGGGGAAAGAAACCCACTTATTTTCCTTTTCTGCTATGAATATTTATTCTCCAGTACATCTTCCTGAATATTTTGCACAAACTTTGTCTGGGTGATCCAAGGTGAGTCCTGTGACTCTCCAGAACTTTGAAACAGATTATTATACTCAAGTCTAAGTGACTGCTGTAAGAATCGTGCAGGGAAATGAGAATTTATTTTAACCCACGCAGCTCAAAGGCTAGCGTAGCCGAGGTAACTTCTACATCAAGAAATCATAGTGTGTTAGGAGAATGTGCCTGATGCTTCCTTCCCTGGAGGCTAAAAATCGTAGACCAAGGAGGGAGGGAGTTTTGATTTATAGCTTGTATATCTCCAGTAAGGAAGCAAACCACAGCCAGTGTGATCTCATGGGTTACTCATATAAAGATTTGTGACGTTTCCTAAGGATGATGAGTGCCATAATATTAAGTGTTTATTCCCCTTTTTTAACATGTTTTATAAACATTATGTTTCAAATGCCTTTGAGAAAGATAACACCTTCCCAAGAACATATTTCTGTGCTCAGTCAGGACACACTTAACTCCTATTCCAGCATTGTCATTTGAGTGATAAATTGCCATCATTGCTGTAGTGATGGGAGACTTCAGACAGAGCAAATATGTAAAGGTGTATTCTCCACAGTATTTATGTCTCTCAGAAGGAAAGGAGGTTTTGTAAGATAATGTAAATTTCTGAGGGGGGCAAAAAAAGTTCTATCCAAAGGGCTCTGCATTTATTTTTCAGGGCAGAATTTCAATGGTTGGTGTTTTTTTCACACTATAGGAAATTAGCCAGTGATATTTATATATCAGATTCATTTCTTCCAGAGTTACTCCCACATAAGAAATAGACAGAGGGAGTCTAATGTTATTTTTCCTCATTGAGCCCTCAGCCCTGAGAGAGGTAATTGACTTCCTTACACAATGTGTAAAGAATGCAGAGTTTTGATCTTCAGTGAGAATAGTTTAGCTTGCAAAGGCTGATGAGGTCTCTGTCTCTAGATGTCTGTCCCCCTCGTTAATCAGCTTCGGTACAGCAGCATTTTCAAGTACTGTGCTTTAAGGCAAAACAAAGTCATTGACAGTTTCTTCTAAAATCATAGAATCATAGAATCATAGAATGGTTTGGGTTGGAAGGGACCTTAAAGATCATCTAGTTCCAACCCCCCTGCCATGGACAGGGACACTTTCCACTAGATCAAGCTGCTCAAAGCCCCATCCAACCAGGTGCTGAACACTTCCAGGGAGGGGGCATCCACAACTTCTCTGGGCAAACAGTTCCAGTGTCTCACCACCCTCACAGTAAAGAATTTCTTCCTAATATCTAATCTAAATCTACCCTCTTTCAGTTTAAAACCATTACCCCTCATCCTATCACTACACTCCCTGATAGTGTGAACTGCTGCAACTCAGAAACAATCAACAAATGTCTTAGACCTCTATGGACAACATGTGGTGACCCTGTCCATTGTCCTAGTTCCAGTGTTCCCATCTGAGCATCGGAGTTTTAGGAGTTTACAGGCTGGGACTCACTTCTGTGTGGAGTAGGCTGAATTTCACAGTCATTACTGCTGATGAAAATACTTTGTATAAAAAAACCCCCAAAACCCATATTCATTGAAATAGGTAAGAAGTGGACCCAAGTCTCCAAGATGTGCGCCCCAAACATGAATCTGTAAAGTTATTCTCTCTTCCAGTCTGGACTAGTGAACATTTGAAAAATTTAAATATGTCATAGGTCATTTAATTTGAGAAACTATGCTGGCTTAAAAAAATTGTCATGTATAGCTACCAATCATTGGGGAACTGAGGACTCCTTCCCCTCCCTCCAGCCCCCTACCATTTCAGTAGTAAGGCAGAAAGTGCATAACGTCTCAGATTCCCATATTAAGAGCAAAATGTTATTCTTTTTCTGGGGAAAATCACATTAAAAATAGCATCTAGGTGCTAATACCAAATTACAAAGGTAAATACAGAGTAGTTAAAGCAATGTGTTTAACAGCTGCAAACTAATAAGGTAGCAAAGTACAAGATTTAGTACACTCACCACAAGCTGATTCATCAGACTTATCAGAGCAGTCAGGTCTAAAATCACACTTCTGGATCATCTGGATGCAATGACCAGAGGCTCTACAGACAAACTCCTTCTCTGTGCAGTTGTTCATGGGGAGTGTGGCAGGAACTGAAGTTGCTGAAGTAGTTGTAGAGATTGTTGGCAAGTTTCCTTTGAAAAACAAATCAACAAAATGTTGAGCGATGGGACGAAGGCATTCTAGTTTTGTAATGATTTCTCCCCTTGCCACTCCCACCCTTTCTCAAGGGTATAGCTTTACTGGAAACATGCCTGGGCAGCCAAGTTGAATGACTTAAATGCTGCCCAGCAGGAACTGAACTGAACATTTCTTCAGTGGAAAGCACTAAGTTGGTCATGCTAGCCAACCACCATTCATACATTCCTCGACACTTGCAGGAATTTATTTACACCTCTTACCTGTCTTTCAAATTTGGATTAAGTCAGTGAGTCATTTCAAAAAGCTAATGCCATGGAGACTGACAGAACAATCACAAAAACTTAATTTCCCTCTGAACCAAGCCTAACAGATTATTCTGATGATAATGGCTTTAACACATTGATTACTGTAAGTGACTGTGGAGATTACTATGTAACCTTCTTACCTTGTAATTTCATCACTGAAAAAAATATTTTTTTCTCATTAGAAAAATTATTCTGAGGTCATCATCTTGTTCCACCACTTCCTTTATGTTTCAAACACATTACCACTTCTTTCAAATCAATTGTCTTTGCCTTTCCTCCTGTTCTTTACTATGCACCTTTCTTCAGGCTTACTCTCATTTCTTGAAAACCCTTGCTATTATTGTCCCTAAAAGGAATTTTCATTATATAACTCCTTCTTTAAATTTAATCATTAATGAAATTATTAGCTGTAGTGCCCAATGCACCTGAGCAATACACCTGAATTAATTAAAAAGTACGTGTGAAGACTTTTTATATAAAATGTGTCACGGACAGCGAGGAATTTTTTTTTCCCCTGAGGTCTGGAGCACTAAGATTAATAATAAATTCCCCATGAGCAAGAGCCATTTCTATTTTGTAAGGTAGAAAACACATCTATGACATCAAATGAATTATACTCCAATCAAATGAATGATAGTCCCATAATATCCTAAGACTCAAACAAAAGACTTAGGGGGAGGAACCTTTTGAAGGAATAATTGCATGATACAATAAATGTATCTACAACTCATAATAATAGCAAGGACCTTACCGATCAGAAATTTTTAAATATAAATGCCACATTCAAGTCTCTGCTCCTAATCCACTAGAACAGGAGAAGAAATTTTGAAGTACCACAAGCTTCACGATACCTGAAAAGAAAGGAGAATCCACTCCTTTCTCTCTTTTGAAATAATTCATTTTCTATAATTTATGAAACACCATTTTGTCCAGAGCAAGCATCATTGAATAGCCTTTGGTTAGGGCATTCAAATGATGCATCAAAGCAGTATGCTCAAGTTTCAACACCTTTAATATTAGTTATGAGGGACTTTACCACCAAGCTATCAAGGCCATCTCTCCCTGGTCAGTACTTGGTTATTTGAAGTGGAACAAGAGCAACTCAGCAGCTAGTGCTTAATTCTAGGGTGCAGGGACCTGCTTTTCTTCCCTGATCCAACGTGTGTTAAATATGGTGGAATATGCCATAGCTATTGACTATTTTGCAGACTATTCCCACTTTCTCTTTGACTCTTTTTTGGTTGTTGGGATTTTTTTATGGTGTGGAGGAAGTCAAATAGAGGCAGGACCCTGGAGTGTCTCAAAAATTGCTCTCAATACTAAAAGCATTTTAAAAATGCACAGAACACAAAAACTGTTTTTTATTCAGATCTGTCCACCATTATAATTGAGTATTTTTGTTTTATCTCTCCACATAAAATGAGCTTTTTTTTTCTTATTTATGAACTTTGAAACTCTGACCCTCTGTACTTTCCAACTTTCTTCTTTTTTTTTTAAACTTTTTTTCATATCTCATTTGAAAACATGTAGGGATTTTCTCATTAGTTCTTTCAAGGTTTTCTTCCTCAAATATAAGGCATTGTACATTAACTGAGTATTTACAAAAAAATTTCTATTTAAAATGTTATAATAAACGTTGTACACTGTATAAACTTGGTAAAATGTGAGATAATTATCTGCAGAAGAAACATGTCATATACACTTGATATTCCTAGTAGACCTAATTATATCTACAAGAAATTTTTGGAGTAGCAGAATAAAATGCATCTGCTCTAGGGTGTTTTAGAGTTAGTGCTAGGATACTAATATTCAGACACTGTTCTAAATTGTTTGCTGTTCTACAGCCCTATTATGAATGCACATCAACTGTCGCACCATATATAACACAGTAATGCCTGCTGCAGCTAACACTAGTCCTCTTAAAATCCCTTCTATGATGAAGTGACAGGTCTGGAATCTGGTGTCTTGAAGTACGTGTATTTTGGGATACAGTATTTTACAATTCTGTAGACATTATACCACCCTAAGTAGCAACGATTTCTGAGGAGAGACTGCTCTGTCATCTGAACTGTTTGTGTGCTGTAACTTGAAAGCAATTGGCACAGTAAAAACATTAAGAATTATTGGGGGGGGAAGGCTGTATCAAACTGAGTTTGCTGAATGAAAGGTGAGTTTGTTTACACACAGTTAAGTTTCTTTTTCCTTCTAGGAATCAAGTTGTCAAAGAGTTTAGAACCTGCACACTTCTTACTGAGGGTCTCTTTTGGACCTTATGTGCACAGCAGAAACTATTTTGTGCTGATGCCTGGATATGAGGGTCTGAGAAGCAGGAAAACAAGTCTGGATTTCCTTGTCAGGCATGAGTCACAATTTGATCTGGTTTTTGCTTTTCCAGTAGCAATATTTACAAATGACAGCAAAGAATCAGCTCACAGCTAGGATATGTACACTTTAGCTCTGTTCTTACCATTGTAAAGAGTACAGCCGAGAAAAGACATGTCATCAAGTCCAATGTCTCCAGTGAAACCATCTCCTACGGTACCCTTCACCAAGATCTAGGGAAGTAAGAATTACAAAAGCGTTTTTCAGGGTCTGGTAGACTTCCACTTCTCATTAAATATTTCATATCAATTGATAGAGGACTCATTTACCACATTTCACACTTAAAATGAGATTCAATGTGTTCTAGGGGATATATTCTGTTTAGTGACACTTTACAAAAGAGATTAATTATTGTCAGTTTTCACTGGTGGTCACATTAATCACAGTGAACCATAACAGAATGGGTGGCTTCACAATCGTGTAAATCCACTGAAACTTCATTGTTATATAAAATGATGGCAAGACATTATCATAAGTGGCATATTATGATAAGCTCCTTTGGTACTTATTGTACTAACATTAACCATGATTAATTATAATAACATACATGTAAATAAATTATATATCTTTATATAAATCCCACTGTGATGAAAACAATTAAGCAGGTTAGAGATGTCCTATGGAACCTTTTAAAGAAAAATATTCTACTATTTCATTAGGGTTGCCAATGCTGTATAGGCTTACTTTCTCGTTATTGTCTACTGCCAAGGAATGGGAGAGGTTAGTATTTGTGAAATGCTGTCTGGATGACTGAATAAGCCTCTTTTCTTCTGACTGTTGCTGAATGGTAAAAATCCAGGCAGGTGATCAGGGAAAGTTTTAGTAAGAATTTTCTTTATTTAACTAATTTATAAATCCCTATTCATAAAAAAAAAAAAAGCCTCCTCAAACCATACATTTTAAAAAAAGATAAATAAACATTTTTGCTGATCCAGTGGAGTTCAAATCTTAAAGTAATTTCTTTGCCATTTTTTTAAAAATACTTATGTCACATCTTACACACACACACACACACACATCCAAGCTTCCAGATTATTCTGGAATACTGCATAAAATTTCAAATACATTTTTCACTGTTTGTTCCTCAGTTCAATAGACAATTCCTACAAAGGAATGAAGTATAAATAGTGGCAAAAATATTGCAATACTCTTTCACAGTTCTGATAGTTCTGATATTTTTGTTGTAATTTACTTATTTGCAATTTTATTTGCAAAGAAAGCTTATTTTCAACAAGTAATGAAGCACCGCTCTGAACTTGAAGATGTGAGGCACTTGTGAGCAGATATGTTTCAATTATTTTAATCAAATATCATTGGTATTTTGGAAACATCCTTATATCAAATGCCATTTCAAAAATATATTCTTGCATTTTACATTTCAGTATTTCTTTTGTCCTATAGTAAATGAAGTCCTGTAAATGATTTCCAGTTTCAGAAATCAGCACTATATATTAAACAAGCTTCTCAGTAACTTGAGGGAAATAAGAGAATTCATCTACACACTAAGAACCGTTGTTCACCTGGTACATATGCAGATCTTTAATAAGTCACACTTTAAATTTATTAACATGTAACAGGAGGAAAAAATATTTAAAAGGTGCAAGCAATGGCCTTAACACTGTAAAAGAATAATATCAGTCTTAATATGTTAACACTGACAAATCTGTTTCTGCTATTCTGAAGTTGTGTGAATAGCAGATTTATTACCGACACTGACATCACCAGAGTAAATAAAAATGATTACGTTTCATTTACAGATTATGTCCATTAGACAAAATATATGAGTATACTAAAAGAAGATGGATATATGTACCTTACTATGGATATGCTGAAGATGGGCTATTTTAGCATAAAATGTATCTAATGTGAATGACAACAGTAAATGACAGCATTGCTTCTTACTGCTCTCATCTCAGTATGGGATTCTTATTTTTCCCTCAGAATACCCACAAATATTCTTTACAATATTACCTCAGTCTTTTGTTTCCTGTTTAGTTTAAAATGGGGGCAATGCTACAGTATTGGTACCAATAGCATAAAAATGCTTAGAAACAGGACAAATCAAGACATCTATTATTTGGAAATGCTATGCAAGAAAATTTATTATTCCAAAATGACAAAATTTCTTTTAGTGTAATTTTGACTGGTAAACACACAGCAGTCTAAATAAAATTTTCGCTTTGTTTTCAAAGCATGAATGATTAACTACTTACAATTAGTTACTCATAAATGAGCTAAAATTCAGACAAAGAGGCAGAGGGCTTGTTAAGTCAACTTACACAGTTATTACTAAGACAAACCCAAGCCCCCTCAAAACTACACTATTTTTCTGTGGGGTTGTGATGTGCTCTGATGGATGTTAACCAGTAGGTTGAGGGGCTTCTCTCCCCATAGCTCCCTGTGCGCATCTCTGCAGCCACAACATTCACACAGTCTGAGGCCATCTTTATATATCATCTTCCACCAACCTTTCCCTGGAGGAGGTTGCACTCCTGCACCTTAAGAAGGAATACTTTTATTAAGGGCATAAAAATATCCAAAGATAGAAGTGGCAGGACACAGTTCTGCAGGGGTAATTCAATTCAGGATACCTCTTTATTGTTATGATGATGATTATGATTGTATTGCTTAAAATCTCCCCACCCAAATTATTTATTTATTTATTTATTTATGTACTTACTTGGGGAGTCTGACACTTTGGCATATAGCATGAACTCAGTAACACAGAAAATGTGACAGAGATGTAGGTATAGACTTAAAACCGAAAATAGGACCAATTTCTGAGTTAGTGCTGTAGTATAAAACTTAGTCTCTCTGCAGCTGTGGTTAAATGTTGACCACTTAAATGAATTTGCCAGCTGAAATTGTGCAAACTTCATAAGCTATTATTAAACAACCTCCAGGGAACTCATCTACCATGAAGCTCATTTCACATCTCATTTATTATTTGAATGAGGATAAATAGTTCCCAATTTCTCAAATTTTCAGAACTCTAGAGATCCAGTCTCAATGAAATCTATAAAGGTAGCAAAAGGTATGCTACATAAAAAGGGGGAAAAAAACCTCCATGAAAAGCAAAATGTATTAGAATGAGTCTGTATACAGAAAAGGATTGATCCCTTAAGATTTTGAACAAAATAGGTTTTTGAAGGGTGAAGGAACATTATGACAAGTGTTAATAGAGGAATTACAATGAGTAATACTGTTCTGTACAAATGTTCCATTTTTACCGTAGTGCTCATTTCTGTCACTAGCCAATTCCTACTGAAGGTTAGAGAAATAAAATCTTAATTTCCATACAAGCATAGTTTAAACTAGAATGGAATTAATTCCAAAAACTGTGTGGTATTCAAAATTCTGAAGATTTCTGAATGTCTAGGAAATAGTGATATTAGTTCTGATGTATTTACCTAGTAATATAGCCAAATAATATCTCAGGTTTGTCACAGGAAGTGTCAACTGTGTTACTGAGTGATTTTATTAGTAGTTAGAGCATGCTAATTTTGACAAGGTTTGCTGTGATGATTTCTGGCAAGAAACCATGTGATTTGGTTTGAAGAGGAAAGAACAACGACACAAGTAGATAATAGTACAAATAACTGACAGAACACTGTCATCAAAAGCTTTTGTCATAACTTACTGAAAGCAAATGCAGGATTGAAAGTCATATACATTTCTCTGCATATCTCTGAAGTAAACTACTCCTGTGTTTTAATGCTGTGTATAAATAAAGGAAAATGTCTCATAAATTTTCATCAAGAACAGTAATCAATTTCTTATGAGATGATGGAACTTTTTGTAATTACAGATAAAGGACAAGCCGTAGAACCACGAATTGCATGAAATCTGTATCAAAATTTCTTGCTTCAAGATCCTTTTTGTCAAGATATCTTCATCCAACAATCATGTCACAATAAGTCTTCACCGTAGGATGATTTTTTCAAGAACACATGAACATATTTCTATAATGATATCTCAAGAAGTACCTAAAAAAGGGAAACTATTTACCAAGCAAACACAATTTTTTGAGAAAAATTGTGATTTAAAAAAAATCTGAGAAATTTAGATTTAATTTTGACTTCTTCAGTTATTAGTTCATGTCAAATAAGACTTATTGTCTTCTTTGATAAGTGAGTCCAAACATGATAATTTATTCTTCCCTGGTTTTGCTTCTCCACTTTCTCAGCTGTCATCAAAGGAGTAGGCACTGTGGATCCTGAGACCATTTCCCAAATCTCTCATCTAGGCATCCAGTAGTTACATCCTGACTACATGGCACTGAACTTTTCCTCTGTACCTTCCACACCATGGTTTCTCTTGGGAAAAAAAACTGGGTGCACTGGCAGAAAGGGTGCCACAGCATGTTCCAGCTTTCGCCCTCATGGAGGAATGACTAGGCAGTCAGGGCTACTACGCATAGCATGGAGCCCTTCTGCCCCCCAAAGCAAGCACAAGTGGAGACATCAGCTGCTGGAAAGATTATCAACATTAGATCACCACAACATTTTAACGATACACGTAGAAAAGCTCGAGATTCCACTGCCCGTCTTCAAAGCCCATCAGCCCCTTCCTTTTGTGTCCATCAAAAATGCATTAGAAGTTAATGTCTCAAGACTTCGAAAGCTGAAATAAAGTCCTTTCACACAGGTGTCCAAATGAATTCTCACCGATGATCTTAAGGTAATACACATCAAATATGAAAAATCTTGTGTCAAATATTTGGTGTTTTACAGTGCTCAGTTTTTCAAGATACTGAAAAACACTAGTTCTAGTTCAGTAAAGCACTTTATCAGACTTCACTATAAGCTTGTGAACCCTCATGCTGATTTATGATATTTTTCCAAGCATTTCTCTAAAGCGCAGGGAAGAACCACATTTCTATCCTGTTTCAGACTCTTCACTGATGTTGGTGGGACTGCTGACAAGGATAATATTAATAACTGTTCACATATTCTGGGAATCAGTACTTTGCTGTATTAAGGCCACAAAACTTCACTTAAGAGAAAAGGTGCTGTTTTCAATCTGTAATATTAATGTTGGAAGAATTATTGCAGAAGTAGTATATAGTCAGTGCCTAAAAATTTCTGAGATTCTAGCTTTATAAAACAACATGGTTAGCCTGCCCACTTGGGAAACATCTGTCTAGTAACTATAATGATAAAGCTATATTTAATCCAATTTAAGGTCAAGGTTAGTTTTAACTTCATCTACAAAGATATACAGAAGTATCCTCTATCTTACAAGATCATGGCTGAATGAGATTATTTTCGAAAGCAACCCAGATTGTAAATATGAAGCGTTAAAATAACCCCACACCAAAACCCACAAAAAACACAGAAAAATGGACTAAATCCCCTTTAAATCTGAAGACATTTTTCAGTCTCAAAATCAATTTAATTTCTGTTCAGTTGGCTACAGGGGCCCAAAAATGCATATATATCCTTTAGCAAGTCTACTTTTTGTAATATTAAAAATGTAAATGTTTTCTTTCCCTGAAGAGGATGGATAATGATATTTTTTCTAATTAATTAAAAATCACTAAGTAATGAAAATACTTGATAGATAAGGATATACTCACAGACAATACTAAAACATCCATGGTTAACTGGGCAAGGCCAAATCTAGTCCAAAAAAAAACCCCAAAAGATACTGTAAATTTTCTCCCACCTCTAAGGTACAAGTCCCTTTAGTGTTCCTCTATAGATTTAGGGGGTTTTTTTAGAGCATCATTCATTTCTAATACCATTGTGGTTAATTATGCAGGCAGTTTAAGGATCCAAAGGCTAACTGACAGGCTGTTTTGACAAGGATACATGCCAGTGAAAGTGGGTGAGTTGTAGTATGGGAATAGCAAAGCAAAGGCAAGGCTGATGATGTTCTTTCATGATCAGTCTTTACTGACTCTATTCATATTACGGTACCCTGAACTACTTTCAGATGGAATCTCATCACCAGTCCTTTATCGTAAGTGTGTTTTTGCTGCTAGGGTGATCTTCCATGACAGGTGTATGCAGGTTCAGCAGCTTACACACATATTCACTTATACACTACATAATGTATACATTTCTTTCTCCCAACCACTGTTTCCGCAGATTTTATAAATAAATAAATAAATAAATAATAAAATTGCAGGTTTCTGACTAAATCAAACTAAATTCTGATTAAATTAAATTAGTCCCAGTTAAATTCCTGGGACTTATGGTCCTAAAAGATGTCCCCCACATTGACCAGGATGGCTTGTTATGACCTGAGTACTTTTGTCCCTCCCTCTTGTACCCTGGAGCATGTCAAGATGTCAAGGGCTGCATAAAGACATCTCCACATTTCAGAGAAGCCTGAATGGGGCCTTCATGGACAGACTTGTATCTGTTCTGTGCAATGCTTACTGCTAAGGCAATTCTCCCATGCTGAGCTAAGGAGTATCCCGAGAGAAGACATGCATCGCTTTCTTTTCAATGCTTATGAAAACATTTGTGTCAGCAACCAAGTCAATTATCTGTTTAGCAGAAAATGCTAGTGAGCACGGGGATCACTATTACATCTTTTGCCTAAAGATGTGGACCTTTTCTTATCCAAAGGATTTTGCCTGACTGAGATAGTAAGCTATATAGAATTACTACTCCTACATCCACACATATGGCCTTAACCTCTCAAAGTAAGAAAAAAATAACATGGGGATATCATCAGAACATATGACTTGCCATGAAGTCCTGTCTTCATTAGAGATAATGAGAGTTTTGCTATATACTACAGCGGGAGTAGAATTTCTACATTGTTTCTTGATTCTGCTATAAGTACACCCAATAACATAGAAAGATTATAAAAAATAATACAACCCCCCCTGTGTTTGATGTAAAGCATAGAACTATGGAAGAAGACTTAATTAAAGCTTCAATGAAGTACTGCTTTCCTGTCATCTTCTTGTCACCTTTTCAAAGATGGCTTCTAGATCCAGTAAAGGAATGAGAAAAAAGTCACTAACATTTTCCTTCTCTTTGCAAAGTTATCCAAGTCTCATTTTTCTGTTCAGCAAGTCCTGATAAGTGATATAGTAATATCAATAACAAATTTAAGACACTACTCTTAATTTTCAGGAAAGCAAAATTCCTACTTTACATGATTCCCCTCAAATTCAAACGACTCAACACAGTCTCTCAGTTGGTTGCGGGTTGTGGGTTGTGAAAGGTGGTGAAAACCTTTCATTACTTCAGGTTTTCTGTATTTAAAACGTGGGCAGTACTTGACAGTTCAGTGGTGTATAGAAACGTTATTTTTAGCTTGTGCGATTTCCTTTGAGCTTTCTGCATGTAAATAGGGAACAAAGGTAAAACACAATCACCCCTGTCCCCTTTGTCCTCCCCCCCCCCCCAAAAAAAAAAATTCCAAGGAAATGACAGATGTGAAATTAAGAATACAACTTTGACTGGAAAAGGCACTGTTAAGATAGCTTAGAAATTCTTATTCTTGGTCCCCTTTGCGCATACGTTGTGACTTGATGACATCATGACAAGTCTTCCACTGCATACCAATAAAACAATAACACAAAGAATAAATTATTTCTGTTGCCACAGAGTGGATTATAGCTTCATAATATTAAGTATCGTAATAGCACTGAACTAAAGGGCAATTTCTTTAGCAAAGAACTGAACTAAAAACATGAAATTATCCCTGAAGGTTTGCACAATGGACAATATGTTTTCCTGGCTTCTCATGTGATTTCCTTGTTTTCACACTGTTTTCTATGCTCTGAAATCCACTTATCAAAAATGGCAATACTGATGTTTAGAAATGACTTTTTAAAAAATCACACTACCTTTTGCCTTTCAAGGGGCATTGCACCACACATATTTTCAAGACATGTTCTCTGCATTTCACTTCATACTGTAGGTACTGAATAGCCTTCACTATCAACACAAAGTTCACTACCAACCACAAAGTCTTATGGTTGTTTTTTACTCTTTCCCACAAGTGTCCCAGTTCCCTCATTGTCCACTCTACGTGCATATTTTTTCTCACCTAGATCATGGACTGGTGAAGAAACCTGAGCATGAATTGTCCAAACTAGAGTCCACGCAAGTTCTGCACAAAGTATGAACATGATATAGGTCAACTTTTGTTCCTGGCCCACTACAGCCCTCCAAGGCAGTCCTTGATCCTGGTCATGAGGACAGGACATGGTGGAGGAGCCTAGGTCATACAACTGCAAGTATGAGAGCTGTCATGCCAAAAGGCATTGATACTTCAACAGTACAGACATGAAGTAATCCACGTGATTTGGCTGACATCAGCATCCTCTGGCACAGCTCCCAGACACCCTGTAACCATCTCTGCACATCACACCCTACCAGGACACATTCTAACAAGACCTGAGAGTTAAATATCAGTATCACAGCAACTCTTTTGATTTTGGGTGCACTTTTTTTAAACTGGCCTACAGAGATATGTGGGCTATACCCTGGGCGGCATAAAAAAAGCATGGCCAGCAGGTTGAGGGAGGTGATTCTCCCCCTCTACTCCGCTCTGGTGAGACCCCACCTGGAGTACTGCATCAAGCTCTGGGACCCCCAGCATAAGAAAGGCATGGACCTGTTAAAGTGGGTCCAGAGGAGGGCCACAAAAATGGTCAGAGCGCTGGAACACCTCTCCTGTGAAGAAAGGCTGAGAGTTGGAGTTCAGCCTAGAGAAGAGAAGGCTCCAGGGACACCTTATTACAGCCTTTCAATACTTAAAGGGGGCTTATAAGAAAGATGGAGAGAGACTTTTTACCGAGGTCTGTAGTGACAGGACAAGGGGCAAGGGTTTTAAATTGAAAGAGGATAGATTTAGACTGGACATAAGGAAGAAATCTTTTACAGTGACAGTGGTGAGACACTGGAACATGTTGTCCAGAGAAGTTGTGGATGCCCCATCATTGGAAGTATTCAAGGTCTGGCTGGATGGGGCTTTGAGCAACCTTGCATTTAGTGCAGGATGTCCCTGCCCATGTCAGTAGGGTTGGGCTGGATGATCTTTAAAGGTCCCTTCCAACCCAAACCATTCTGTGATTCTACGATTCTATGATCAGTGAAGGATTAAAAAATGTGGGTAGCACTTCCCTGCCAATATTAATCTATTAGCCAATTAATAAACAATTTATCCAGAGGCAACTGCATACCAAATTGTATAGGTCAGCCAGCAACCAGGTTTTACATTGTCACAATGAAAATAAAACTGTGAATGATGACTATAAACAGATCAGAAACTGATAGCACAATGTAAATGTGAAAACGAAAGAGTAGCGTGCAACATGCAAGCAGGTATCAGGGATGAAAGAAGCCAACACACATATCAGAGATGAAGAAAAATAGATAGCGTCCAGAAAGAGAGTTACCAAGCTGCAGCAAATATGGCTGGATATCTGTGTATTTGGAGTAGAATTGGAGGATTAAGAAGCAACAGAAGCATGTGGTAACCTTTAAAGGACAAAAAAAAAAAAAAAAAAGAAGAAGAAGGAAAAAAAGAATCCCTGAATAGTAATCTCAGTACCTTATTAGGGAAAGGCAAAGGAGAAGAGTAAGAGAAGGAAGATGAGGAATGACAAACTGAAAGTTGAAATTAAAGCTGTTGCTGGAGTGAAAATCCATGATGACTGAATCTTTGTGTGAAAATTGCTACCACAGAATGGATCAAAAGCAATAATAAAAATGATCATGAGTGGATATTAGAGGTGTAATAAACATCTTAGAGAAGTCCTTGATAAATTCAGAGCTGCTTCAACACGAGATTTTAATGAAAGAAATGTATCTGACCAACTAAACATTAACATACTCCTACTGGTATGTCAGCACACATTGAAAATGAGGTCCTGAACAAGGAAGCAAGCAGACAATCAAATCAAGGCAGAAGGCTGACAACATTTGACAACAATAAACCTGGTTCAATAAGGGCAAAAGTGACTGCAGAAAATCTGAAATCATAGTTAGAATATCAAAAAGGGTGAGCCTCTCGATGCACCAAAAGCTGTCTGCAGCACAATGCTTCACAGCATGAGGACAGATGTACCAGAGGTTAGGTTAGCTGTCCAGCTAACTGCAGTGTATGTCTCCCAGTGGACTGTTGCCACACCCACAATGAGAACAAAACAGGCATGCAGTGGTAGCTCCCAACTCTTGGCAGTATATCACAGGTGGGAGGTTATAGCCTCATTGTTGTGCTAGTAGCCCTTAATAGACTTTTCTTTCAATAATTTGCCAAGTTACTTATTGATGCCATTCATACTTCCTTGTACCCAAAACATCCCTCAGCAATGAACTGTACAATAGGCCATCCTAAAATAGTATTTCCTTTTGTTTTGATTGTGTTGCCTAATAATTTCACAGAGTACCTCTCATTCTCTGTATTCAGAGAAATCATTAATGATCATTCTCTATGAAGCTTCTCTATGACATGCTTAATTTGATGTTTCTCTGTTACATCTCAACCGTCTATCTTTCTAAGAGGAACACTTTTTACCCAAGTAGTCTAGAAAGAGTCAAACATTTCTACTTTTTTTTTTTTCAGCTTAATGTTCCTAACGTAAGGGCAAATACACAATTACTTTGATTTGTTTTGTTAGGCTGTATAGAAGAAAGAGCACGAACTGTTCAGAACCAGTTTCCTTCCAACAACACTGAGAGTGGTAAGGATAAGTCCTAGCTGCATGTGCTGGTATGCAACTGTAACAGGCTGAAACGTGGTCTCCTCACGTTGCTTTTCACACTAGGTCCTCTTTGGGACAATAAAAAGGTATGCGTGCTCTTCCAGAAAAGCTACGTGAAAGAAGTAGAATAAGGTTAAGTTTGGTCAGCTTTGTTTTCTGGAGTACACCAGTATAAGTCCAGAATTTCAACTTGACACTTACCAGTTAATGATTAGAGAAGACTGAAAAACTCCCACACTTAAGTCGATCTACAAAAGTACTGATGTTACAAACCCCACTGAAAATTTCTCTCAGAAGTGCTGTGAAATGTGATATGAGATCTAGAACCTGTAATTTCAATAGTTCTGATGCTTTTTATATAGGAAATGAAATTTGAAATTTTTTTACTTCAAGGATATTATAGCTGATGAGAAAGCCTACCAAGACATTATCTTTTCTTAAATTTATATAAAAGGTATTTAGTCTACTATAACAAGTCCTGCTATATTATTCATGTATGAAATATAATTATCACCACTAGAGATGCATGAAATAAAAACATTAAATTCTGAAACATCACAATTTGCCATAGCACAGACTTTTTGTTTGAAACAGAACTCAAAACAAATTTAAAAATAGTTTTTAAAGTAGAATTGTGCCAAAAAGTCCATTTTCCACTAGAACTCTGAGTTTTTCATTATAGAAATGGGGGGGGGGGGGGGGGGGGGGGAAGGAGTGTTGCTCAATCTGCCCTCTCCTCATAAAAGTAATTGCAAGAAACAGCTAGAATTGCAGAAATAACTGAAGAGGGAGCTTTGTGATCCTGTTTCACTTGTTACAGAGCAGATCATCAGAATCCCCAAAGAATAATTACTATCTCATCTCACTGAGGAATGAAAGAGGGAGGGAGTAGAGGGTGAGAAAGTAGATACTGCCTGTGTGATTGTGACCAGCTACCTGGTAGTACCTTAAATACATTTTTTAGCCCTTCCCGTCTCTCTTTTTAGATGAATGGTAAGAGCCTGGAAGCAACTAATGTATCTTTACTAAACACTTATTTGACACCACACTGATCTTATGTCAAGGGCATACCAAAACCATAGTACAAGAAGTAGCTCAATATAATTAAGGAAAACCTAACACAGCTCTATAATCACGGTTAAAAACTTAACTACAACTATGCGCTTCCACAACTAATTCCATGGCTAAAAGATAAGAGTAACTGAAAATAAAACATGTTCTGAGTGAGCTAATGTGCCTTTGAATTTGAAAATCTTTGTAAGAAAAGGTATAATATACCCTATATCTCCAGAATAGAAATGAAAAGATGAAAAATGAAGATTTAAATTAGTGTATTAAAAGACAAACAATGACCTTAATCTAGTGTCCCAGAAATGAAGAAAACTTCCTTTAGATTCTTATCTGTCTTTAGACAAATCCTGCTGCTAAAAAATAAAGTCAGTTATTGATTTAGCACCATTCAAGAAGTATACTTGAGGATTTATGTGTCAGAACTAATTATGACTAACACTTCACCCTTCCCATTTGAACAGCCATATAACTGATATTATATTAGATGATTTTGTCACAGATCACAAATAATATATTATTAGGGCTGTGACTAACTTAGAAAATAATTTTAGAAGTATTTTTCTCTTTCATCCAAAGTATTGTGAAATATATTAATTTTATTAAGGATTTCTTTGAAAGTGACCCAAGGCTGCTTCTTCAACAGTCAACTAACAGCTGTTAGGGGTAAAACTTCTAAGGTGGCTGGCTGTCTAAGTTGGGACTGATGACGCTTGTAATGCTTCACTCAGTGAAAATCCTGTTGTAGCAAAGTAAAACAAAGCCTTCCTGAAGGCTGGCTTTCATTGCTTCATGTCTGCAAGGGTAAGGGGACCCTAGTGATTCTCAAAGATGTTTCCTGCTATCTGATCTAGAAATGATGCTCAGTGATTGTAACAGGGAATGCCTCACAGTTCTGCACCAGGTGGCTACAACATCAGATCCTATGAGCTGAGGAATGTAAAAGGCAGATGGCATGTGGGAATCCCTAAGGATTCTAGGATTTACAAGAACAACAGCAACAACAAAAAAGCTGTAACTACAGTCATATTGAACATTTCTACCTTGCAGATGCTGCACTGGTAGACAACTCACATCACACTACGTAACATCGAATGAGACAAAAGGATTTTAGAAGACAAGTTAATTCTTTTTCATACATTTACAAGCCACAGTAAAATGCCAGCGTCAAAGTCCTTTATGTGAGAATGCCTGAAATAGGACTGGTCAGTGCTTATGCTTTGATAGCTCAGCCTGAATAAGAGATGGGGGTATTCAGAACATCAGAAGAATGCAAAGACACAAGTCACATTTTGCTTTAACAAAACAGAGGTCTGTTTCAGGACAGAAAGTATTTTTTCCCCAAACTGACAAAATTTTGAATATACAAAATTGCCTTGTTTTAAATCGTGAGCAATGAATGGTGCAACCAGTATACCTGAAAACAACATGTTAGAGTATCGAAGGTACAAATAGCAATGTACAAAAAAAAGGGAAAGAGATTCACTGTGCTTCAGCCATCTGTCTGCCCATGTTTGGTCATATTCCAAACCATTATATCTAGTTTAAAATGCTGCTCAGGAGCTTGAGAAATCTAATTTGCACCATCATCAATATATTCAGGCATATGTGTTTCAGAATCAGGCCCTTAAAATACAAACAGTTTGGATTCTACACTGAGAACAACATAACAATAGCACAACAGGTACTAAAAACAGTAGCTGGAGAAGGAAGGTTGGCTTGTATTTGTGTTTGTAGAACACAGTGCTATTTTATATTCATAGCAAATGTATCATTCTAATTTTCAATCAATATTCCATTACTTTCTAAGCTAACACCTAATTGATAATAAGAGTAAAATTATTACAGTGGATTTGGTTGTTTACTTTTCTTAACCACTTGTAAAATAGGAAAATACCAAATGCATTTTATATCTACTTAATTGCAATTTTATTTTGCATATAAACTTCCATAAGCTAGTATTTTTCAATAAATTTTCATTATTTATTTTCTCCTGATTTTGGTCCTTGTTTTTCACCCTTAAAGGGAGAAAGTTTTATATTTGAAGCGACATGTAAGGTTTTATATATGATACTCAAATTACTAAAATTTTTAGTAATGATACGCAATATAGCATTAATTAATCACGTACTTAAACAGCATATTTGCATTTTTAAGTTTCATAACAGCCAACTTAAAAAAAACTAGACTGCTCATTATAAAATCATCACAGAATGTTAGACTCCTTTACGTATTACTTATGCTTTGGAGTATCAAAGATCTATAACCATCTTTGTTTACAGAGATAAACATACATATTGCAGATGAACAAAAAGTGAATTGGATTGGGGTAAAGGTAATTCATTTTTCTTTTTTTTTTTTTAATGATATATTTTGCAATATAGTAAAGTTGCCCTAGATATCTTATGATGGACACGGTGGATATGTGATTTATATTATGACTAAAAGAAGACTACACTGCCCAAAAGGATTGAGATAAAGAATTTTGCCATTTTTCACAAAATATCACCATTTCTTTTTTCTGTATCTACAGAAATTTGAATGAATAGAGCAAGCTAAGACAGCTACATTTATCTAAGATGTTAAAATAGAATCTTTGCACTTTCTTCTGAGCAGAAACTATTTCAGGTGTGATTATTCAAGGAAGATAAAAGCAAACACTATTCATCATCAATATAAGTAGACTACCATGGACAGATTCTTATTTTACTACCTTTTCAAATGTACTTTTAAGGAAAAGACATGTAAATAAATTTCTCAGGGAGATTAAAATAGCTGTAGATCAAGTAAAAAGACAAGTACACTCAACAACCTATTCTTTTTCATGTTGAAACAAGTGTCTCATAATAAAAAGGAATATCTTGAAAAGGAATATATTTTTAACTTGAAATTTTTACCAAAAAAATTACTGTAATTTCTGGCAGATTATTAAATCCTTTGCATATTTCTGTGTCATACCAGTTCTGAATTCAAAGGGAAACGCTAGATCACTAAAGCTGCAAAAATGAGTTTTATAAGCATGTGTATTTTGGACCAGTTTTGTTATTTGTCAGTATTAGTATTTGAGAGAGATGCTTAATTTTGGCTCAGAAAACTGCGTTCCTTTCATTTAAGTAAGTTACCTCTAAATTTCCCTTTTCACTGATCCAGCTGCTCTTGTTCTGCTCACTGATGTCACGTTTAACACTCTGATGTAAGACATCTAATGGAACAGCAAAAAACTTCAGTCACGGTTTGATGGCAGCTAGAACAAAAGTTTCCAGAGAAATTTAAGATTCTGGGGTTTAGTGGGAGCTTGTGTGAGCAAAGGAAGCCTTCATGTGCTGTTCCCTTTGGGTTTCTGCCAGAGCATTCAATTAAAGGCCCTACAGTTTCATAGCTATTGAGTTCCAAACTTTCAAAAGGGCACCTGGCTTTCCAGAGGTCCTCAAGTATCTTTCTTTGCTGCTTTGAATTTTTGGCTGAGAACTCCTCCTTTTCCTAACAGTTAGTATATAGGCACACTTGTTTATATGCTCCCAAAGCTGGCTTCCCATGCTAGTAAATAAACTGAAAAAGTGAATTTGAGGGATTTACTATTCACAGTGATTCTTTCTTGGAATGTGGTAAACAAATGACAGACTTACATAGGGAAGAGGTAGCATCAGCTATCTCAGATCTATGATCATCTCTTACATTTAGAAAATAAAAAGCAAAAGGAAGGTCTGTGTTACCTGTCAAAGACTTAGGCCATCTTTAGTCCTAGAGTCTAATGTTTTTTATTCACTAGGAATCTCTGAAAATCCTAAAACAGCTGACAAGATGCTCTGGCTAGAGATGGAGAAGACCAGGCAGTCAAGATATGTATTTTGACCAGAAAATTATTAAAAAGTTCTATCTCATTTTTATACTTTCAAGAAAAAAAATCCATTCTCAAGTGAATCTAAACATTTTCTTTGAAGCATGGAGGTGAACTACAAGACTTTAAGCACGTGGTGTGAAAACACTGAACCACTAACTTTATAGGGTGTGGGGAACACAACTTAGTAAACAGAGAGGCTACAACTGTAATACTGTTACCCAACCATTAGACAGCCCAAAACTAACTGAGAGGCTGTTCTAGTACACATCTCAGTAGAAATACTTCAGAGAAAAAGTGGCAACAGAATGTGAAGACCTTTCCGCCCCCCACGTGTTTAGCCCTGGAAGTATCCAAACACTATCCACTTAAAAGGAAGACTGGAAAGAGGTCAGCACTTGGCAACTTACTAGCAACAGAATAACAACTTGTTCTCTTCAAAATTTCTGAGTTTTGAAGGGTCGTAGGTTGTGACACAGCAAACTCCATCATAAGAAATGCAATATACAATAATGAACATCGGATCTTGATCTCTTTCTTCAGAACAAACTGGCAAATTATACCTTACACCTCATGTCCCTCAAAAATGACTACAAAAACCAAAAGTACATTGAAAGAATATAAGATCTTTGCATTCCCTGCACAGAACTGGGCAAGTACGACAGAAAACCCTGCAACACTAACACATTAAAAATATTTTCAGTTACTGAACAGACCTTCCTAACCCTCAGGAGGTCAAATAAAAAACAAGTACTCTCCTTCCAGGTGCCTCCATGCAATCACAGTAATATTAAGGCCTTTTACTCCAAAGAGGATAAAACTTCTCTCCACCTAAAAATAATCTTTTGGGAAATAAATGTGGGACAATCTAAAGAAAATATTGCATTATATCAGATTTAAAAGGAAGGTGTTTCTTTTTATAATATGTTTGCGGTTTTTTTTAGGTTAATTTTATGACCAATTGGCAGGCAAGTGAAATAATGTCTCCTCTAATAAACTTGCAGGTTCATTAACTTGACCAGAATAAACAGATCTCACATAGTAAAAGGTAAATAACATATACAATTTTTAAAAGGTGAGAAAATACATCAAGATTTGTAGCTGTAACTTACTATAATCATATCTTTCTCCAAATCGTATTTGATTGTTGACCTAGCCTTGCACCCAAGTATTTTGAACTGATATTTTTTCTGGCATTATATAATTAAAGATTAACATGTAACTCTGGAAAAGTAACACAGAGAAGAGGATATTTTTTTTAACAGTCGTTTCTTCATGAATGAATCAAAATTTTTGCCAAGCTGTTCTGTAGCAGATTCAGACAAGCTTGTTTCACCAAATGCTTGAAAAACAAAAATAGCATCTACTTTAAATACCACGTGTTCCTGTTCAAAACATTAAAATCAAGTGTTTTAGGGGGAAAAATAAATTCAATAAAAAATAAATATTTCAGACATATTTTGTCAAAAGAACCCTACAAATGTATTTCAAAGTAAATTTGATCAGACAGTTACAAATAGCTTTGGGATTACACAGTCATTTATATACTTGCAGTGTTCTACGATGCAGCGAATAAGCACTTCACAACCTAGAAGGATCATACCTGAAATGGCTTAGAGCTGCTGATGTACAGTGTCTGTCTGATCCATCTGTTTCCTTGATTTCCAAACTTGTACCACAAGAGCCATCCTTTGGTATTACTCACAGTTCTCTGCAAGACTGACAGCTTGTAAACTTGCTTTCCAAACATATGGTAATGAAAGCGGAAAATACAAGTTCCGTTGCCAGAAGGGTTGAAGAGAGGACTAAGCAAAACTGCTTTATCTTGGAATTGGCGTGGCTCAGAGGATTCCATGTATAGGTAGTGTCCCCCGGCTGTGCCTGTCGTGTGATCCTTTAATGGACCTGTATTAATCGTGGGGGTTGGACCCTGTATTCTGATCCAGTCAAAGTCATCCTCAATGTCCTGCTCCCAATTGCACAGCCCGTTTTCAAAGTTGCACTGTAGGTCAGGGTCTGAAATGTAAACAGAACAGACTGTTAAGTGAAAGCAGTATCAAAGGTGATCATGCTTTAATATCTTTTTTCCTTGCAAAAATTTCTTTCTAATATCGAGAAAAGCGCATATCTTCTTGCAAAAAATTCGCTCTGAAGAATAAATATACACTCACCTGGACAAAAAAAGAAAAATAAATCTTTACTTAATTACCTCCTCCCTCAATATGTATCTGGCAAACTGTACCTAATTAATTTATTGAATAAACAGAACTGTGAATAACATTTTATTATTCATATTATCAAATTCATGTATTTTTATAATTAAAGCATGCAAAATTCTTTAACTGAAATTTAACTGAGTAAAGGAGTTAAAACTGAGGTTAATTGGATGAAATAAACCACAAGATACAGTCTTGTAGGTATGTGTAATAAGTGACCTAATACGTTTTTGCATGGCAGTAGTCCTAAAAATGGGTTGTGTTTTAGATCTTTAGTATCCTCAGTAATAGTGGCGTGATAGCTTTATCAAAGCTAAATTCAAGAGAGGTATTTATAACACAACTGCACTGTATTATTTGACACCAAGGTAAAACATATTCATTAGACCAATTACTTCTAATGTAAAAAAATAAAATGTGTATCAGAGGTGGAGAACTTGCATTTCATCTTTTCATCTGCCCTTCATAAACAGTGACTGACATAATAGCCAATTCTTTTTTTTTTAAGCAAGCTGTTGTTTTTTATGATGTTTGAAATTGCAAGTCATGTAGTACTTTCTTACTATAGACCTCAAAATGGGTTATAAAGAAGATAGACATTTTACAAGTGGGAAAAATGAGATAGGCTGGAAAACCTTCACTTTCTTTTAAATTCAGATAAGTTTTAAGTTGATTCAGCAAATATCAGTGCAGGCTGGTATCCCCTCAAGCACATAAGTTGTCCCCTGTTTCTCAAACTCATTGTGATTTGCAGTTTAGTTACCTCAGGATGTGATAAAGCAACTGCTAGTTAATTTCATTTTATATTGATGTTCTTGAGTTCTGAAAATTGATGAATGCATGCTTCAGGGAGAAAATCATCAACAGCACCTTTCAGCACTGCAAGGTGAATGTCAAAAATGTGAACGACCCATAGCTTTCCTCAGTACTTACAAGTTCTTTCTTTGAAAGGGACAATTATGTCTAGCATGACTAGTATCTTCTAGTACAGATATTTTAACGTTTTTTATGTAGAAAGAGTATAGGTCATAAAAAGAGATAGGACATACACTCCTCTCAGTCCATATATGTCTTCCACTGTACTTTCATCAGTATAATGTACTTTCATCAGTATAATCAAAGACAGCATGTTAACCCAAATCAACTGGCAGACTGTGAATCCTCTCTTTTAAAATAAACTTGTAAAGTATGTATGTATTTTACAAAAGCTAAAGAAATATGACTCATTTGGATAAAGGAGATCGAATTCCACTTACACTCAGTTGTAACTCATCATATGTATTTAAGTTAAAAATTTTCAGTGTCTGTTTCATCAGTAACTATATTCGGTTGAATCATCACCAGCTGTGACACTGATAGGCTGTAACAGTACTGTGCTTTTTTACTCCAGGGATGAATTTAGCAAATAAATTTTGGTTTGATATAAAGTAAGCAATAATGGAAAGTACTTACTACAGTTGTCTTCATCCGATCCATCCCCACAGTTATTCACAAGATCACAGACCAATGAACTGTCAATACACGCTTTTGTGTCTCTGCACCAAAAATGATTAGGACCTTCACAACTTAATGCTGGAGGTGGAAGAGCACAATTTTCAAATGTAATATCATCAATTGCTGAGACGCCGTCATAAAAACCCAGACTGATTTTATCAAGTGATAATTGGAAAGGATGTGGAAGGTGTCCAAGTTGAATGACTGCCTTCAACCATTGATTTCCCTCATTGTAATATGCCCTCCAAAGGATGGTAGGCTGTTTCAGCCCATCCACAAGCAATTGCATCTCTGCTGCCCCAACTGACTGTCCGTAATTGTAATACCTAAAATGATAAAAAAAAAAAAAGTTAAGGGTGCAAACGATGAGTATGGACCATATTACATATAATGGCCAGTATCTTTTCTGTCATAGCTCTGTGAAATATAGGAAGTCCACGGTGCCTATTTCCAATTGACCTGTAATTCAATCCACTTTCTGTATGATGGTAGGGTAGGCTGCTGTATCAGTCTAGGGCTCATTTCAAGAATTGAAGATTATGAGAGAAGAAGCACACTTCATTAAATTTAAACCCATAACTGAAGAGACACATTTGCTTTCATATTAAGCAATGAACACTGCTCACTCAGATGCGTAATATGTTTTTTATAAATTTAATTCAATACATAATTGTAAAGTTTCAAGAAGGAAAAACAGAACACTTAATGAATGCAAAAGTATACCTTCTATCTATGTTATTGTTAACATGCTGCATTTTACAGCATTTTTGGAGGATCTCAAAGCATTTAAAAATCATAAATACTTAGGTGAGCAATCATACAACAAAACTGGGAACAGAACCAGGAACAGAACAAACAACTTGTAATTTCCAGACCTATACTCCAACTTCAAGTCTTGAGTCTTTGATAAAAAGGCATTTCCTCTTCCTATGGCAAATGTATTTGATATTACTGAGAAAAACTGCACTTAATAATATCAAAGTCAGGCTAAACATTTATTTAAACAGTAGCACCACTTTTGACCTTAGTAAACAAATTATTACAGTTTACTTTTTCTGTCCCTCTTTGACACGATTGCACAAAGACTGAGACAAGACAATAACTGAAAGAGGGTTTTTTTTTCTATGTATGTAAAGAAAGAATTGGAAGCAAAGCTCCAATTCTTGCACTGGAGCTTTCACTTAAAGGTGATACAATCTAATTTTGGATACTGTAGGTGACTCAAGGAGCTACTAGATTTTTGGATGGTTTCCTGTTCTTGAACAAAATTCCACAACATCTTCAAATCTATTTAACCAAAGTAGAAATGTTAGCAAAATGACTGTGGTATTTGTCTATGTATGTGCAGACACAATCCTTTAATATAATTTTGCTCAAAGCCTGACAACAAAGTCATCCCATGTTTCAGTTCTGTTCTCCAGGTGCTTCAACTTATTTCTGTGAATTGTTCACAATGAAGACTATATGATTAAAGAATAAAAAGAAGTAAATACTGTAGAGGAAGATATGTTTATTGCAAACTATAACCTCAATTTCAGTCCAAGAGAAGCAAAGTGAGATGCTCCATGAACTTCAAATCTAAATTATTTCATACCAAAAGGACAATGTGCAATTTGATCCAGTTTGCCTGAACTTTGGGCTTCGTAGCCGAGCTACTTGTGAAGTGCCGCTGCTGTTTTTCAGAACGAACATAAAATGACCTATCAAAATAAAACAGAAAACAGCTTTTCAGGCTGAAGAAAGAAAGTGTTTCTAAAGGTTTTTAAAGCATTCATGACCTCCACTTAAAATCTGATTAAAGAGCAGGTATATCTATTCCAGTTCTCTGCTTCTAGGCCTGGCTTGTCTTACCTTCAGATTTGTTGTAGGTGTGATCCTGCAGAGGAGCTTGCTTCTGAAAAGCAGGTGCAAGAGCACTACTGGAACTTCTTACCCAGTCAAATTCATCTGCATTTGCAGTTTCAATCCAACCACAGCTCCCTCTTTCAAAGTCACATACAGCAGCTGAAATGAAGTAAGAGACATTTTACTTTATCTCTGGGCATGACATTACTAAACAAGCTTTGCAGCATGAAAAGGAAATAAAATGTTTCTAATACATCATCAATATTCTAGAAAGAAGTCTAGGAAAGGGTCATGGGGAGGCAGAGTACAAGATGAGGTATTTGTTTTATAACAGTCAGGTAAAACAGCAGTCCCACAGAAACAACCAAGCCATCATTAAATGCAATGTATTCAGTAAAACAAGTCCTCCCCTCTAAAGGCACTGCAGCCAAAGCACTCAAAGCATGCAAGGAGGCGCTGAAAACAAACCTCATAATCCTCATGTTACAGAGCAAGAACACAGAGCACACAAAGTAGTAACAAGCCTTCTGCAAGATCTTTTAGGGAATAAATGTTGGAGCCAGAAATCAAATCCCTTATTTCCTGAATCTCAGCAAGTATGCTAATGATAACAAAACCCTTCCTCTAGTTATAATAGGAATTAAGTTAAATATCAGACATTACTGAGACACTGTGATATTGGTAAAAGGAGGAAATCTCTGAAACACAAACTATTGGAGTGAAAAAGATTTGAAAAACATATTCAGCTGTATTCTTCAATTCTTATTTTAAAAGAGGAGTGGTATTTTAGAAAATGTGTATAATACAAAATAAAGGAAAGAAAGGAGTGGAAGGGTGTCATGTACGAATGAATGTAAATTAACAAATATTTATTATGTTAAAATGACAAAACATCAGGTTTTCCTCTTCTGCACTTTAAAAAAAATCCTCATTAAACCACAAAATTATATTTTTGAGTCCTGTAATTGTAACAGGCTTTTAGTGGAAAACATTAAGAAAATTATTTCACAATTTTTTTAAGCAATAAATTATTAGTTATATACATAGAATAAATAAAAAAAGAATCAGACATGACTGTCAGAATTCTACCATTATTTTATAACATCTTGTCACAACTTCCAGTGGCCATATCATTACAGTATAGAAAATGCACATTTCAGAATCAAATGAAGTCTCTTGGAGAATAGGATTACATAAATGTTTATTTATGGAAGATATAGGAGGTTTTTTGATTTGTTGGTTTTTTTTCTTCTTCTTCTTTAAGAACTGTGTCACATTGTTATACATCATTTGTTAGAAAGAATGCAAAAATTACTAACCAGGCAAGTTAATATTATTGTTTGTTAGGGCTTCTAAAAAGACAAGATTTTGTGGATTATTAAGCAAAGCACACAGAAATCCACAGTTATTAATGCTGCTTCAAAAAAATTCATTCTACAAATATGGAAGACCAAATAATATTTAAGAGATCAAAGAAAGTATGAGTTCGCTATACATATGGTGTATGTGAGTCAGAAAGGTCAATGATAAAATGACGTAGATCAAATGTGACAAAAAACCAGAAGGAAGAAATTTTTTGATAGAATGTTTTGACAGAATAAAATGAAGACAAAAAATATTTGCAAATACTCAAGGACCTAGCCATGACAGAAATGACTGAAAATCCACCGACAGACCATAACGATGAGGGAATAGGGAGAGCTATTTCTGATTTGCTTTTTGCTCAATAGAAGAAACTGTCCCATATTCCCAGGATAACAGCAAAAAGAATATGACAAACCTTAAACACAGATGGTTACACCAAAAGAGGCAAATAAACAAGATAAAACTGTTAAGTCTGAGCCCAGACTTCTTGCATCTGTAACTTGTAACAAAGACAAAACTTAAAAGAAAGGATGCACCAGACCATACATTTAACTTAAGCATGGATGAATATATTGAGATAAAATAACACTGAAACCTTCGTCTAAGTCTCAAACCAACTATTTAACACCTAGGGAAGATACAAGAATAGAGCAAGCTGGCAGAGCCTGGGTGAAATGCACTTGGTTCTTGATGCTTGATAACACTTCAATTACCTAATTGTCCCATAACCTCTTTGCCTGGCACTTCTGTTTCAGACATTATCCAGAAAGAAAGGCTGTTGCTTGGGTACCTCCGTAGTTTCTTTCACAGTGAACACACACAAACTAATTTGCCTTCTCTCCTAGTACTTTATTTTCTGCCTTTCTCCTATTTCTTATTTTCTTACATGCTGTCTTTATAGTCTAACCATCAAATGGCCCTACAGACTCTGCCAGGCTGTCTTCTCCATATGTGTTTGAGGAATTTATTGCTAGTTTTTCTTAAACATTTTTGTCATGCTTACTGTGTTTTGACATTTAACCCACCAAAATTTGTCATCTTTTCTACCTTTTTCATTTGGACATTACTTCAGATATTTGTTTGATGCTTTTTTACTTTGAATAGTATCCATGCCACCTATATGGATATATTTTTATTCGCTGCCCCTTTTAGTATCTTTTTTAACAAGCTCCCTCAATAATCATGAAGGAAACAGAGTGATACTGTCCGCATAGCAATTTAAGGGTAGTTGGCTCTATTGATGTTTTGAGAAAGCTGCCTTTACATCTTCAGCAGATTTAGTTTTCTCTGAGCTGACTTGTTACCACAAAACTCTAGATTTCTTTCTGATTTGGGGTTCTTATGCAGAGTGCTTTACCCTTTTCTGTTTTGAGGAGCTTCACTCAAAGGCCTTCACAAATCAGATGTGCAGATTCTCTGTAAGCTGAACGATGCCTAACAAGAGTTTAAGAAAAAGTCCTGCTGAAAACAGTATTTAAAAACAAATGTTTAAGACATTAGTATTTCTGCAAGACTGTAAGTTCATCAGTCTCTACATCCCCCAAAAATCTCTCCCTGTCTCTCGGCCCATGTAGGTTTGTGCAGCATGCACCATAAAAAAATCCAGGTGAAGAGATATCATCATCATTACTGGCTTACAACTTTTTCTTTTACTTAAAAGCTGTTTAAAAAGGCTCTAATACATCAATAGACTTTCAACTTTTTTTTTTTTTTAATCAGTAATTTTAAGATAAATTTAGGAACTGACAGCTAGATGTCATAAAGAAGACAATCTTCAAATCTAGCAATCAAAACCAGTTTAACTCTGGACATACTCATCCTAATAAGTTATTTTAACCTCCTTTATAATACAAACACACTGAAAAGTGGTACATATGCCTTCCCATATCTATGTTTTCTATCACAGCTACTATTTGCTAATGTCATGATATATACACACTCAAATAACACTGTACTTTGTAGCCACACTGGCCTAATTTCTACAGTAAAAAACTGAATAGTGGTCAATTAAAAAATATATTGCAGAAGTTCATCAGTAATAAGCAATGCTAAATAGAAAAAAAAGACAAAAAACAAGCTGAAGATCCAACAAGTTTGATCCTTACAAAATCCCAGTTAGAGTTCCCCCTTCCCTTACTTTCCATCTCCAAATATTATCTGCTACAGTTTTGGGGGGGGGGGGGAAGGGAAACTAATTCCACATAAAGGTTTAGAGTAAAAAATTAAATGCTAACCTAATTTGCATGATGATATTCTCATATATATAAAATCATAGTTTAAATCTAACAATTATTTAGTACAGACGGATACAGTAGTCTTCTCTACAGATGTCTACAGGAAACAAAGCACTCCAGAACATTTTCTTCTGCTAATTTCTGTTGGGAAATCCATTTCAATAGCCATGAAATTGCAACAGACCTACTTGTGATTTCAGTCATGTGAGATTTTTAGTACTAGACAAACATGACTTGTACATAACACATAGGTGTGTATCTCTTCTGAAATGAGGAAGAGTTTTGCATATAAGACAGGCAAAATATGCAGAGGGAAAAGAGTTTGTTGTAGATAAATCTAGTGATTTCACTGTGCACCTACATTTTTAACAAGCTAACTGCACTACATGTCTCCTAACACTAACTTAGCTGTAGGACTTGCAAAGATTGAGATTTTTACAGGGGGACAATAAAATTCTGTGTCTGCTCACACAACACCAATCAACCCTGCATCTAACCTAAATATTGCCCACAAAAAATAACTGTACTGTCACATGTAATTGTTACAATTTCATTTTCTAAATAATGATATGAAAATAATCTTCACTACACAACTCTGATTTTGATGGCAGTCCATTCTGTGCAGTGAGGCAGATATGCAATCATCTAACTAAAAACAATTTCGTAACAGCATTTTTACGTGAAATAGCATCCAAAACCACTGGTTTATTAAATCTGACTTTTTCTGGAAATCTCTGGGTTCATATGATACTGTCATTTGCAAATGCTTCTCAGGTTCTGAATGTGAGTAATTCCAGTGTATTGATATGGGAAATAGTCCTAAAATAATAAAAGCCTCCAAAATAATCAAATTATGTTTGATTGACATTTTCATTGGAAATACAGCAAATTAGGTCCAAATCTCTCCTCCATTCAATAACGTTGATGAAATCTGAAGAGAATTAAATCTCTTAAACAACACAGTAACCTGGTGATTTAGGCTGTTGGATACCCAGGTCCAGGTGAAATAAAATAAGAGAAATTTCTGCATTTTTTAACAATCAAGTGCTTGGCTTTCTACATCCATTAGAATGCTTCTTCTATATAACTGAATGGAAAAGTTCCTGGTTTTATTGAACTAAACAAAATGAGATCTGATGATCATTGTGCAGGCCATCTTGTTATTTACCCTGTGTTCTCTGCCACTGAAGCTCATGCAATATTTGTTGTCACAGTGCATAATTTGCAAGATACTAGATAGGGGTAACTATACAACGAGATATATTTTTTTCCAAAAAATATTAAATAGACTTTTGCTGACTGAAGTAGAAAAGTTACATTCATGACTTGGGGGTTCTATAGAAATTCTGAAAGTATATGTGGTCTCCGGCACAAAAATGCCCTTGCTCTTTCCTCAATGCTCATCCTTTCCACAGCCTATTTCCCCTTTTACCTATTTGACAAGTGCTCTTCTCTGACCCCTTATCTCAGTCCTAGTCTCACTGGAAAGCTGGAAATTCTCACTGTCTTTCATCATTTCCCCAGACAGCTCCTTGGTCCAGATCCTCTCACATGGTCTCAGTTCTCTGCCACTTACTGCCACACTTTATGTTGATCCCTCCCAAAACATCACGGCTCCACATCCATAGTCTTCATTCCCATTCTCTCCTTGTTTTATTCTCTCTTACCAAACTTTTAACCTTTCATTATTGTTATCTCCCCTGACAATGTACCACTGGCTCTTTGACCAGCTGGTCTTAATTCTTCCCCCACAGCAACCTGGGTCCTTCCTGCCCTGGCTTCCTCCAGCCCCCTGGTTACTTCCCTCCCACACCAGCAAGCTCAAGCAATGCAGCCTTTGCAGCCATTCCTTGTTCACAGCCAAAGGTGGTTTCCTGTCTCCGTAGATGGCATTTTAGTCCCGTCTCTTCTCCATTTAACTTCCACAAACTGATCTTAATGCAGTTGTCTATGCACTTCCAGTCTTAGGTCCCTTCTCCAATTTACAAGCTGACAATCTTTTCACTCCTTGAACTTAAGCCCATCCTTACGAGCTGGCTGTTGTTCCTGGCCTCACCTTTAAAAACAACTGATTTTTCTGGTTGAAGTGAAGGAGTAGCAACCATATGAGACAGACATTTTGGCATGCAAGATTTTGACTCTAAAAATGAGATTTTGGAAGAGTTACCTTATAACCACAGCAGAAGTTTTATGCTGTGGTGAGATTAGTAATTGGTAATATGGGGAATGTTTCTGTATAATACTAAGGAAATTTTGTATTACTTATACAAAGGTATCCATTAGAAACCCAATAACGTTTATAGTTAAACAATTATGCCACAAAAGTAGTTTTTAAGAAACAACACATGCATCATTCTCTTTATTTGTCTTCTAAGTCAAATTAAGCTACCTAAAACTCTGTACTAACATATAGATTATGTCCAGTTTATGAATTACTTAATTTAAGACTAGCCTTAGCATGCTTATGCTGCCCTAGGTTGTACACCACAGAAATAATAACTATTAAATGCATATTCCACTTATAAAGACATAAATGCAAAACAATATTATGTGTACACGTTATATATTTATCCAAATGTAAATTATTTCATATTTATTTTATATATAAAACCATATCATTATTCCTGATAATCCACACCATAAGTAGACAGAGAAAAAAACACAAAAGACAGAGCATGAGAGATGAATTGCCAAAGGTCAGACAGAATACCAGGAATATATTCATGTTACCAGATTACTTTCCAATCTGGTCTTATTCACTATTCCATTGTCATCAATCTTAGGTTGGAAAAGTGAGCGTTTAGACTCCACCAAATGCATAGGATGTAGACCTTAGAAATTATACTGTACATTCATCTTCCAGAGCACAAACACAAAATATGATAGGTATGTTAGGTCACTGCTGTAAATCTGCAGCTTGAAAAAGGCAGTCGCTTTTCCCTTCTGCTTTAATGCATGGAAGTCATGTATAATAGTTTTATAGCCATAGTAAATTCTTCAGCTGTAGAAGAAAAGCTGCGAGCTAATAGTCAGGAGTAGTGGCACTCAAGAAAGAGAACATTTAATAGCTTATATTTTTTTAAATGTTTTTTCTTTTTCTCAACTAATCAGAATAAATTTGCATGATTTTTTCAGTCTAGGACATGTATTTTTGTAAAATGCAGCTAGAAACCTGGAAGAAAGAATAATCTCATCATGTGTTAGGACCAAGAACATGAATGTGGTTCTAAGACCAAAGTAGAGCAAACAAATTCACTGACAGTCTTGTATATGAAGAGGAGTAACAAAGATAGTTTCTTGCAAGAACTGGGAGCTCAGAAATCTACACTGAGATAATAAAGACAGTTCGAGAAGTGGAGATCTTCAACTGAATTTTTCCAGTCCTGACAGAAAGAAGAACACATTTGAGAAATAATGAAAATCAAGAGATGACTCAAGGATTGATGCTGTGAGAAGAGAAAATTGCATGGAGACCCTGCTTGTTCAGAGGGCTTGGTGGACCCAAGCATCTAAGGAAATCATCCTGCTGGAATTTAAGATAAAAAGATTTAAATGAAAAATATTTTGAAAGATATTTTAAGCCCATGTAACATCCTTACCTGGTTCTCATACCAAGAGGAAAAACTTACATTAACAAGGTTAAGGAGCATATAATCATCAGCAGATGGAACATCATGGAAAAAAATTTTAATATTGATGAAAGGAACAAAGTAGTTGTAGGTGGTGAAGTTAACAAAACATCTGTGCTTAGCCAAGCTAAGAAATTAGGAAAAGTGACTGAGAAAAAGGAAATGCTTGCATCCAATTGCAAGAATATATATAACAAAATGTAGAAAGTAATGATGCACTACATAAGCACAAAGATGGTGAAATACCATTTGAGAAGAATCATAAGAGCTATTCTAGTGCTGTTTAGTGCTCTAGACTACCAGATTAACATGTTGAAAGGCAAGTTTATTGCTTGGAAACAGTCAACTTGCCAAACTACTTGCAGATACACTTGTGTACCTACATTCTGCTTCCTACATCACAAGCCACAGTGCTAGCACACACTGAGCCAGCTCAGCAGTACAATTATTTATAAGTAAGCAATACATTTAGAGCAAAGATCACCATAAATATATTTATAATGGTTCCATAGTTTAACCTTTAGCATGGCATTGTTAATGTATTGTCTGGGCAAGTGAGACTTGGGTATAATAAAAGTCTCTTCAGTCATATAAATAGAGAAAAAAGAAAGAGAAAATCAGTTGCTATATAGGAAGCTTGTGATTAAGGATAATCTAGAACTGGTTAAACACCTATCTGGACATTTGTCTTCACTTTTAGGTATAATTTTGAAATGGAAACACAGGCTGAATAGCTAAAAGGAAGGGTGTTTTGAAATATAAATCACCATATTTGAAGTGAAAAGAGTACATTTTAGTTCTCTTGATTAAAAGCTACCAGTTAACTGCTATCCCAGAGCAGTGAAAGAGATGTTGCATGTAACTAAATCTATTTAGAATGTTTTTAATTAAACTATTGATTTGGAAGTGTTATTATTTAGTCAGAGAACAATATCCCAGTACCTGAGTTTAAGAAGGGTAAAGGGAGAGCAATCCAGACAATCATAACCCAATAATACATAAGATGTGCAAGCATATTTTGAAGAAAAGTACAAAAAACATGAAGTAAATCAAAAAGTGATAGAATGTAATAAGAGCTTTAATATGAGTAACATGGGCAGGGAGGGAGTAAAGAAGTAAAAACTCTTCTCAGTGGTACCCAGTAAAATGAGCAAAAGCAATAGGCACTTCTTGTTGTTGTACGGTAAGGGTGATCAAACACTGGAACAAGTTGCCCTGAGCAGCTGTGTAGTCTCCGTCCTCAGAGATATTCAGAACCCAACTGTGTAAGGTCCTGGGCATCCTGCTCCAGTGGACCCTGCTTTGAGCAGGGGGGGTTAACTGGATGATCTTCAGAGATCCCATCCAACCTCAACTATTCTATGGTAACAGCAGAATTTTTTCCCTGTCTTCACTCTAGCCCACAAGAGGAAAGATATTCTGCCTAGTGAACATTAAATAGTTATTTCTGGTTTTAGCTAATCAAACAGTTACCTAATGAAACAGAATGCAGTTCTCTAACTTCAAGCTCTGTGTATTTTGGATACAAATCTTTCTAAACAACTAAAACACTGGAAACCAGTGCTCTAGCCAAGAAATATTAAATACTAAAACTGTAGAGAAATTGCATGAATACAAATAGAAGCTGTAATTATTTCTTTTATCTGCTAAAAGTCAAATAGATTTTTGTTTATCTGAGCAACACCTCTCAAATTTCCTACTAAAAACTATAAAGTATAAGCATGGATTTTGGATTGTATTAGCATCTGTGAAGAAGTTTATGCTTTGTGATGCATAACACAGCACAGTCACAAAATACTATAAGGATCTTGTCTACAATATTTCTGTTATTTGTGGGAATGCTAGAAACCATCATGCTCTATTTTTTTAAAAAACCCCTGTACTAAATACTGCTAATGGCAACTCCCTTTGAAAATGCATCACGACTTTTATAGCATAGTTGATAGTTCAATGCAAAAGAGACTCATTTCCAAAGATGGAAAGTATAACCATGATTTCTTATACATAGCAGGTAATTGAATGAATCAAAAAGACTTTTGAAACTACATATTAGAGTCCCTGAAACATTTCCAAGCTCCCTTCTGACTGTACAGTAGAGAGGGACTCTGAGACACATCACCTCACTCTACTTTCCCACGTGTTAGTTTCCATGCAGAGAAAATCCAGACACGTAGCTCAGACAGGAGTCACAACACATCCGAACAGAAAATATTGACACAGCCTAAATTATATCTGTGACCATGTCTGTGCACAGATGCTTTATTTACCAGTCCAGCTGTGGTATCTTCACATCAAAATTAAGTATACAAAACATACAATTTGAATGCTAGTCTGTGAGCACTGCATTTTTCATGTTTCCTATCTCACTGTTTCTCAGGTCTCATTGCAGGACCATCTACCCTTTTAGAAGAGGCATCGCACACAGTGGTGCCACAGAATTCCCAAATTTGTACAAGTGTAACATATTTTCCTCACATTTTTTTAGCGTAATTTTGTATGTGTGAAAGCATGTGTGCACAAGTTCTGTTTGGTTTATTTTACAATGGCTTCCTGGATCAGCTTCCAATATCTTACAGATTAAGATTTTATTCAGTATAACACTGTACCTGATATTTAGCATCTTAAGAGTTATAAAATAAAATACTGTATTTTAAGCAACACTTTCAACTAAATAATTAATCAGAGACCTTTTTTCTGGTTTTAATGCTAAGAGGGAAGTAGTTGCTACAGAAAATAAAAGGGGAAAAATTCAGAATAGAATCAAAATGAAGTAACTCTTTCTCAAGAGCTTTTAATTAAATTACAACATTTATGAAGTCATGAAGACCTAGAAAATAGGACAAACAAACATAGTCACAGGAGCCTAACAACCTAGATTTTTAAATTTTCACTTACGGCACTTGGCTTCATCATGGCTATTTGAACAGTCAGGTGTAAAATCACAAAGTTTGTCAGATGAAATACATTGTCCATCTCCACATGAAAAAAGTCCCGGTGGACAGTAAAAAGATGAAGAATTAGCATCTGCAAATTCCGTTTCCCCTTAAAAATCAGAAAAGAAAATATAAGTAAAACCACACATACATATAAAATTCTAAGAAGTGCTTTTTATCGTCTTTGAATATAGTAATGTACTCAGCATAAGGAACATAGCATCACCTATGAAGTGAGCCAGTTTGTTTCACAACTGATAAGAAACACAGCTGATATTAATGTCTGATGCTCTTAAACTATATATTATTCCCCAGAATATTCAAACTGTCGTGTGAAAAAATATCAAAACCACCTTAAAGTTACGCGGCCAGGCTCCAGTTCAGGGGCGAGGTGCTGTGTACAGCAGCCTACTGTTTCCCCCACCATCAGGAGCAGGTCTTTCACAAAAGCTTTCTGCTGTAGTGGTGGTTTCTCTGTGTTCAGCTCACAACGAAAGTTCCAAGAAGCCAGAAGTTTGATGTTGCACCACTACTAGCTTGCACCTCAATCTATGCATTAGAAAACACCCCAATTTTCAATGAATGGAGAAACAAAAAGCCAAGGACTACTGGTTTTACTTCAGTAGATTTCTGGAAAGAGAGCAAGAGACAGGAATGACATGCAGCTTTTCATCTTTTTTATTTAACTTAGCTTTTTTAGATATTCATGTTGCTATCCAGACAGAGCTTTTCTTAAAAACCACTCCCTTCTAAAAATAGTATATTTGTGACTGACAGGTAAATAAGGGAGCTGTAGGGAAAATAATTAAAGCAAATTAATGTTTCTTCAAATACTTAGCTACCATTAATCGGACTGTATATAAGAATCAGAGAAGCCTTAAAACAAACACTGAAATTTTCTATTATGTCTTTAAATTTTCCAGTAAAGAAGAAATTCAGATATCTGCTGGGTATAACCCATCAGGGTTACCACTGACTGCATATATGCCCATGCCTTTTTAGAAAAGTAGTCATTAATAGTCAAGAGGACCAGAAGCAACAGTCTGACAGAAGGTTACATTATTTTATATTTCCATCTGTTGGCACTTCAAGATTACAGAGTGTGAGTACACAGACAAGTTTGGTGGGCACTTAGTGTATGTTAACGTATTTGACAGTAGTGATGGGAGAACCCTCTTGCCCTAGAGATAATGCAGTGGAACTTGCTCTTCAGTGGAAGATATAAGATGCTTTACTTTTGTCTCTGCATCCAAGTTTGAATGTGGGCAGGTACTACATAGTAAATGGTATCTGGAAATTCCCATCACAGCTCACTTCGCAGAACTAGTGCAAACTACTTATAGCAGCTAGTGTGTAACACAGGATGAGAGTCTTCATTATAGATGACTGATTACAGCATATGGACTTTTTCCTCAGATTATCCCCTACTTTCTTAAAGGTGTCTTGAAGTTGTCAGTTGAATCAGTTATACATAACAGACTTTGGGGAAAATGCATTGAAACCCACAGAACTTGCCTTCACTTTCTTGGCTGACACCTGGAAGTGATTTATTCACAACTGCACATTCCTGTGTTATACTGATGTCATCAACAGCAACAGTAGCATTTGTTGTTAGAATAGTAGCTCGTAAAACAATCTGTAAAGATAAATAGATAAGTTAGCACATTAAAGGTGACACGATAAAAAGACATGTATATTTTCCTTTATAATTTACGACATCTGCACAGGAAGTAAATACCGCCTACAACCAACTCCAAATACCAGCCAGCAAAAACTACGATTGAGATTTGATCAAAGTCAGAAATTTAGTCCTCAACTGTCAAAGCCCTAACTACCTTTACTTATGGAAAGTTATGCAACGCAGATGACCTTGCTTCAATCTAAAATGATTAAAGCCATCACTACTTGAATGAATTGTCTTCCTGCTGGAACTGTTAAAAGTTATACATCTTTTTAAATGAGTTACAAAATATGATGGTTTACAACTCCATTTAATTGTGTTCATCTATACTATGCCTGCTGAAGTCAACAACATGTGGTACAGTAAATGTAGGGATTGTAAATACGCATTTCTAAACACAAGGAAATATCCAGGAGATCATAAAATGAAGTAAAGTTCAGTCATAACTTACCAATAATGAGAATTGAGTGCCCTTTATTTTAGACCATTTTATAGATGAGACATAAAATGAAGAGACCACAACTGGAATTTTGATTTGTTGAATCCTTGTATTTGAGTTGCTGACTCCCCTAACAGTTCCTTTCTAAGTTTTAGTAAAGTGTAGCAGCCTGAGATTATGTAAAAATAAAATTAAACTCAAAAACCACTAATTGTTTCTGTGATCAGTGCTGCAAATTGAAGTATCTGCACTTCTCCTGCCTTTGGCCACGATAATTAAGCCCTTACTCTGATCAGCAGTTTTTATAGCAAGTTCATTTTTTAAAAGCTACTGCACTATTGCTACTTGATTTTTATTACAAAAAGGTGATTCTAATGCATACAATACTGAAACAATGGTGATGTTCTTTAATAGCTACATCTATTGAAGGAGCTGAATGGAATTCTTTTTTATATGAGCATTAAAGAATAGAAATTCTCCTTTTATATTTCATTATAAAAGTAAACTGATTCTAAAGGCCAAATTAGAATAACTTTTTGAAAGCAATGGAAATGTAATTTCTAATTACCTGAAAAGGTAAGTCCTCAGCTGCACTTTCTACAGGTATATTCACTTTTGTCCACTGCATCTCAGGCAATCCTGAAATGTCACGCAATTTTTCCAAACTTCCATCCAATGCAGTTCTCTTAAAGACAGAAAGCTGGGAATCCTGAGATAACTGGTACCAAAATCTTACCTGTTGAAAGAGTTTTTAATGAAACACTTTAAAAACCATATCATCAATCTGCAATAAATACAGTACCAACTCATATACGTACATTATAACACAGAATGACATGACAGGTCTAAGCACAGCCTTGGCATAAAAGAAAGAGATGTATGAAACTATGGCATGTTGAGGAGCAGTATTACGTCTAAAGATAAAACCTTAATTAAAAGTAAAGCTTATTTTTAAAACTTACTTTAAACTTGTATCTATCAACTGATGCAGACCAACTGATATGACTTCCCTTAACTCTTTTTAGCTTAGTAAAGACTTAGAAACTTCTCAAAGATTATTTTTCTTCACAAATGCTGAATATAGGACAGCTTTATAAGTATGTTAATCTCAGAAGTGCAACAGTTGAGGTACTTGTATGAAAAAACCTTATGATCTTGTATTTCCACAATCAACACAAATGAAAATTACCTGAAGACAGATGTTTAAAATAATCTACTGATCTCCTGAAACAAGTGGATTGACCAATATATGGGAAGAAAAAACAACTGTAGGTGTATGAGGCTACAAAAAACTGCTTGTCAAGCAGAAAAGATCAGAAAACAGTGAGAATCACAGTTCATTATGCCTCCCCTGTAATACCAACTAAACCTGATGAATTTAATTTTTTTTTTTTTAAATACTACCCAGACAAAAATTCAGCTGAGAACTGCAGGGAAGAAATAAGATTTTCAAAGACTATTTTTTTTTCCTTGCCCCTGAGTTCTTCCTGCTTCTTCACATAGTGAAAGACTAAAATTTCTTCAACTGCAGAGTTTTTACTTCCCTGCAAAAGCCTTGAAAATACTTGAATCTTTGGGAAAGTAAAACAAGAGCTGTAAAAATAGCTCTTCCCACCCAGTTCTCTGCCCATCTTCATACGATCTTACACTGTGAATCTTGGATCATCACACTGCAGAGAGAAAGTTTCCTTTTATTTTTTCATGTTATACCAACTTTTAAACAGAGTTAAAGAATACAGACCATTTCGGGCTAATAGCCAAACGAAACTTATGTATTTTTTTGCAAGACAATAACAAATACGAGAAAACCCATCTTTAGCCTCAGGACAAACTCAGATGCATGTGTTAGCCAGCTTTCAGTTAGACATGAGATAATTAAAGTCTTTTATTTGAGCAAGACAGATGACACAATAGGCTGTACAGGTCGTGGAAAAGCATTATACTAGGGACTGTAACAGGCAAAACAGCCTTAGGGTAGTGGTGTAATTTTTACTTAATTTAATTTATTGTGAATTAATGCAAATTTCTAATCACTGGTTGGGCTACTGAGAAAAAAGAAAAAAGAAAACAAAAACTTAAACACAAACTTGAGTAAACACCTTTCCCCCCCCTTCCCCAGGCCAGTTTAAGTCAAACACTTTCCCCACCAGAAAGCTTAAGGAATACAAAGCAGCAGGTATACAAACACTTTTCAAAATGAGCTGTTTGAGGAACTACACCCTAAACAACCTAGATGCAAGGTTTATGTTTATCAAACAGCTTTTCAAACAAATTTGTGCTTTCCTTACATAAGAAATAAAATTACCCTCCCTCTCTATGTCTACATGTTCTACTTTACAATGACTACTGTGTCCATTAAAGAGCCATAAACAGAGAGCTAGGACTAGAAATTTGCTTTTACAACTCCAAAACCTTGAACTAAATGAAGATGTTTCTTAGCTGACATCTACAGAAAGACTCAGCTACGAGAAGCTGCAGAAAGAAGTTTCTTCTAAGCCTCAATTAGCCAGTAAGGCACAATATAAAACTGTTATCCCTCAACTCCAATTTTCTTTCTTCCTTTCTGGTGTTTTTTTTTTTTTTTTTTTTTAAACAACTCGAGCCAAAGAACTTGTAAAGCTATTAATAAACATAGATCTCTTTATGTAGATCCTTTTATCCTCTCGGTGGGACATCCAACAGAGGGCAACATCTCACATTTATACGCAGAGAGCATAACACACCAATACACATCCTAATGAGCAATCCCTACTCCTTTTTCTTTCTCAGAAATAAAAGTCTGCAGGGAAAATGTGGCAGAAAGCCAGGCTTCCAGTCTTCAAAAACACTCTTTTCAGACATGTATAGCTGGATAAGAACTTGCCCTAGTTTTTGTTGAATCTGGGAACTTTAAATACATTCAATACATGCATACTCAAAATTAAAAATGGTTTCTTTTCTGACTTTGAACTAGAGAAATGTATGTGCATCCCCACTGCATCTGTATTTATTTTGAATGCAGACCAAACTGTGCAATAGATCTAACCAGAGTGATTCATTGATTCACATACCATTTGTACCCAGCTCACCTTAAGGGGTTCTAAGATAAATTAATCTGAACCTGAAAGGTGCTTATCTGCTCAGTATCAAAGTCTACAAAAGAGATATGAAACTGCCTGAACAAATGCACTGTGAGTACAAAGGCTGCTGGTATCCCAGGAGTAATGCAACACGCAGGGCTCCGATGGGCTGCTGCGAGGCCGCCTGTGTTCCCTGCAGCAGCAGTCTGCTTGATTTCATTCTGCATCTATTTAATTTCTGATCCTTTACAACACTAAGAAGCCATGTGAAGATTAAGAACTGAGAGAGTGCATTAAATCACAGCAAGGCGCTGTTCTTAAATTCTTTAAGAGTCTTCTACTCCTCAGCTGCCAGTTGTAACTATTCAGCCGAGATCTGGTAACTCATTGATGTGCATAGTCCAAGTCAGCCACAAGTAAAAAAGGTTTATCTAAGCCAACGCTTGTTTCAGGTCCCTTACACTAGAAAAAACCTAAGAAGCCTAGGTCCTGCTGGAATAAAATTCTGCTATTTGTTGGGCCTTCTAAGTGCAGTTCCTCCACACATTGTTTTCTGACATTTTTATTTTTGAAAAAAGTTTTCGTAAGTGAAATTACAGTTTCTGTTCTACATTGAGTCTGAAAAATTAAGCAACCAGTCTAAATTTTATTTTGTTTCCCTAAAGCCTCTTTTTGCCACTGAACACGATAAAATTCTTTTGGCAAGCTTTCCCTATCTTTTCATTTTGTTCTCTGTGACTTCTTAAATCAGGAAGCATTATGCAGTAGCAGAAAAAACATAACATCAAAACTGCTCAACTTAGCTTCTCCCCAATATGGCATAAGCTTTGAAAAGTTATGGAATAGAAAACAGAAAAAGCCTCAGAAAAAAAGAAAAAAACTTATAAAACTGTACAGCATCTATTCACTTTATTCAGTGGCCAAAAGGATAAACAAAATTACAGTTGGAAATGTTTTCTTGTATGTATATTTCTTTAATAATATAATTATATATATTTAATATATTTCTTCAAGTTCTGTTTTAAAAATACATATTTTGTTGAAAATTCCAACATTCTAGTTATAAAACTGTATTTTCATGTTTCGTCTAAGACTTTCCTATTTTTTAGCCCTCCTGACCCATTTTTTCCAGGTAGCTTTCTAGTTTCACAAGTCAACTTCCATCCTGGCTGGTTGCTTTTGCATTCCTCTGCAGAGCCACAAGATGTTTGACAAAAAAAACATTTCAAGGTAAGATCTCAAGTACGGCACTGATCAACTTAAAAAGCATCCTCCTCAAAGTATCAATTAAAATTTAGTACGTGTCTGGAGCATGGTAGCTAATTCTCTCTGGTCACACCAACATAGTTAATTTATATAGCAACTTCAAACCACAAGTCTCCTGTTATGGGACATTGGATGTGTGAGTCTTTCCTGCCTACAGACGACAGCGTGACTCTTTGTCAGCTTTTGCTCGAAAGGCAGGCTGCTTTGACTGTGAGTTGATAAGGCCTTGATATTGTTGTCCAGCTAGGTTTGTCACAGCATACAAAAACCTGAAGCACTGCCTTAAATCTGAGTCATCTGGTGGATGCTTTAGAAAGAATAATAATCAGACAGAAAAATTTGGCAGCAAAGCAGTTAAAAGTCTGCTGCATCTCCCTCCTCCCAAAGAATTAGTCTGTAACTCCTTCCACTGGTATTAAAATGGAACCAGTTTTTCAGCAGCAACATTTAGAGCATGAAGAATACCATATCTGCATATCAGGTGAGCGATAGCTTACAAAGGTGGGGACAGTTAATATTAAACTGTTACCAGACAGCAGGAAAGCCCAGGGGACAGCTTGACAAGGAACGGGCTCGCCAGATGAGACATGGCCATCTTTGTGTTCATCTGACTTGATCCACTGAAGTAAATGAATGCTCCTGTAAACAAAAATCAAAGAAATGCGAGAAATATGTCATGCTCCAATGGCAAATAGCTACCTCAGAGAGGTAACTATGTGCTCTGTGAGGCACACAAAGCTTATTCATAAATATAAACAATTGGCCAAAACAATGAAACAGCTTTGCCGTCAGTTCAGTCTCTATGGATAACGAGGAGGCTCTTGGCTGCGACAACCAGTGTCTATGTAGGCAAAGAAAAAATAGAATTGCTAAAGGCTCCTGCCTCTTTCCTCCACAGTAAAATTAACATGACTGAGTCCAAAGATGAGGAAAGAGGAAGAAGGAAAAAATGTTATTTGAGCAGCCATTGCTAAGGCTACCCTGTTGTGGTGCCTGCAAGCACTTAAACCTGAGGAAGTAAATACAGAGCCCTGCAAGAGGAGTTCAGATGATGCTTCTGTGAGGGCTTTACTGTGCAGACCCACTGGATGTATTTTTTTTATCTGCCCTCTTCAGGCAAAAACCTTAAGATCTCCATCCTCCAAACACTACAACTACTTCCCATCACCTTCGCACAGTGCCCATCCACTCTCTGCACAGGCTGGGGAGAGCAAAGGGACTGCAGGAGCTGCAACACAGAGCACCCTGAAGATCAAACAGCATAGACCCCAGCTGGGATCCCTAAAGGACACATTTTAATTGGCTTAAATAATGTTTCAAACAGAATTTAGAACAAAAATTAATTTCCTTTAGGATACAGTATTCACTCTCAGCACAGCCCAGCCAGTTTTAAGCATGCTAACAATGTTGCAGACCATGGGAGCCAATGGAACAAGCTATATTTTCTCATGGGGTCCACAGACTTGACATTGTTGTCTGTGCTAGTGGGGATGAAAGCTTAATTAAAGATCTAATCTGAACTCTGGCAAACGAACTGCCTTTGGATTTAAACTACAGCAGATGTGCTTCAGACAAAGGTAGGGAAGGATAAACATCTTCAAGGGGCCCTAAAGCAGCATATTTTGAATGCCGCCAGTGCTGCCTTCACTGAATACTGAGACTTTTTCATGAAAGTCTATGCAAAACAACACTAAAGGCTCAGTCTTGTTTGCGCATTGATATTACACATATTGCCTTACATCTTGGAAAATCAGCTATTATGCTGCCACAGTCATACTCCATAGCCATTTATTTCCCATGGATACATAATGAAGCAGAGGGTTAGGTCCAGCCCCACGTGAATAATCCCATCGCTTTAGCAAGGCTGGCACAAAGAGGTGACCGTTACAGCTCCTTGTACAAACAGGCATGCTGCGCTCTGCAGTGCAAGGGAAGCTCCCCTCATTGGAATGCAAGGGTACTTCAAAGGATCCTCTTTTAATTTGCAGCTGAGGCTCTACAGTAGTCTTGTTAAGATCTTCATTAATCAAAATTTGCTGCTGCCCTCCCCAGGAGAGAAGAGAGATGAACACTCTGCAGTACCACAAGCAACTGTTGCAACTTGAAGGACCTTGATTTAATGTTGACAAAAACTTGCTCAAATTCTGGAAGCCTAATTCTAAAGCTGTGATGTGGCTGTAGCAGGCACAGGGATAGATGGGTACAAAACAACCTCAGAAAGATCTTTGCACTAACTTATATGGGGAATGCATCATCACTGGGCTTGAAAGATGCTGCATGGTAACCTCAAGATCTGCCTGAGGCTTCAACCTGCAGCAACATACGAAGATGTGAACCTAACTTGTAATGATTCAGGTATCAAAGCAGCTTAAGTGCAGCCACTCATAGTTCCATATGGGCTAATTTAACATTCTGCTTAGGCTGCAGAGCAGATGTTTCTACCAGCAGCTTTCGTTATGACCACATTACACCTCTGATCTCACCAGCACCTAGAATAACCCACATGGGAAAGACACAGGCATATCAGTGCACAGAAGAAGCTGTGAGAGTTTGGAAGCTGTGGCACAGTAATGTTTGCAGACCATGCAGTAATGCAGATCCAGTGCCACTCTACAGAGACAATAAAATGAAATAGCAAATAGCTGCTGAAAAAGTGAACAGCAACTTTGGTGCACTTTGTCACTTGAGGACGAATGGAAAAAAAGACACATGATTGTGCAGTTAGAGTTATTATATAGCATACACGCACATACTCGCACCCCACTAGGGTTTGCTCAGGCAAATTTTAATCCTGGAATTCCTCCACCTTTGAATGCTTGAGTTGGAATACTTAATATTTCACATTCCTTTAACATGAACATGGGAGAGAAGTGTGGAGGTCTGGCTGTAAGATAATATACATCATTAAAAAATTTTAACTTAAAGGATATTGGACGGTAACCCAGATTTTAAAAGTAATCTAATCTCCACTGGAAGCAGTGTAATAGATACATTTTAATAAAACTAAAGTCACAGAATATTTGCCAATATTATTTGACAATGACAAACATGCTAGGCAGTTTTAGTTTTATGCAGTATGCTGTAATAACATTTTCATCTTGAAAAAATGCTTTAAAACAGCCCTCTACCGGAATAAACTTTTTTCTGGCTGAATATGTTGTATGGCAACTATGGGCTGAAGGAAGAACAACTGTTCAAAGGATATCACACTCACTCTATTTTTCCCAGACAAAACTGATTAATTTACCTGTACTCTACAAAAAGCTACAGTGATATTTTGTCCAAATAATGTTTTCAAGAATGGTCCCTGTGCGAATATTGAGTACAAAGATGCTTATGATATGCGTGAACAAAGTTAACTATGTCCGTTCAAAGGTCAGTATCTCAGAAAACTGAAGGCTGCATCAAGTCTCATACCTCATTGATTTTCCCAGCAGAAAATGAAAGTTACAAAGGCATAGAAACCAAATCACGTCTAAGAAAGAACACCCCCAAAAGACTAGCTTTCTGTAAGGTTACCTATGTTATATACATACTATGTAGCATCCATTTCAAATCAGTCTTTATTATCAGTCTGTCACCATTTACAAGTAGAAATACTCCTCACAGAAGGAGGAAAATAATAATAATAATAATAATAATAATAATAAGGAAAGAAATCTCACCACGTCCAGTATTAGTTGTATGACCTCTGCCAGGGAGTCTCCTGTCAAGGGGAGCCTGTTCTTCCATTATGTGCCAGTCAGCATCACCTATGCTTAGTGGCTTCCATCCACAGAGGTCAGTCTCAAAATCACAGATAGTATAATTAGCTATTGTAAGAAGAACAGCAATAAGAGATCATTAAGTTGAATTTGATACAAAAGTTTAACGCCACAACTATGACTATTTTGTATTTGGATGTACAAGGAGTCTTAAAGAAGCGCTGGTATGTTTCACCGAAATCCAAATTATTCAGATGGACAAAAAGTTCTAGAATACAGGTAACAGACCAGGCAGGCCCTTCCCTTCTTAATCAAACTCAGAACCATGAAGGAAACTACCTATAAGAGAATAAACTATATCACATTAAAGACGAGACCTGTACATAGGCTGCTGATAGATTATGAAAGTAATATGTATTTTTAAAAGATTAATTCTACTGGAAAGTTAATTATGACTATATGGAAAAAAATCAAATTTATTTAGTGCTTTAAATACACTGAAAGTAAAGATGAATTAAGCTTCCACTTAATTTATTTTTGAAAATGAGATTTAAATTTATGAATTATTTAGGTCTCCTAGAAATTTTTATTGCAAAGTAAAAGACCATTTTCTCAGTTGACATGGATTAGACCAACTTAAACTGCATAACAATTTCACACACTCTTTCATTTCTTGAGCACAATTAATTATTTCTTTAAGAAAATAGCATAATCTGAGAGTTTTTTTTCCTACTCCAGAACAGCTTCACAAAGCACTACACTTAACATTTTGGGTCACTGGTCACAATTGTAAACATCACTTTTGAACTTTACTTGGCACTTTCCAGACGTCATGGCACATTTATCCTATCATATCAGCTTCAGACACAATTATACATATTGCTCCAATTTTCAGATTGTACAAAACCAAAATGAAATGCATCTTTCTTGAAGCACCATGGCCGTAAAGCTCCATAGTAAAGGTCTTCCTGGTATAAAGAGGTTATTTGAGCAGTCAAGTCTTAAGGTACAAAATAAATCACAAATATCTGTATCTCTTATCTGGATTCACTATATACATTAAAATTCAATGGAGCATGCTTTTCTGTTTAGTGCAGTATATTAGTTAAACATGAAACTTGGTTAACTTATTTAATTACAGAATTCTCATGCTTTTGACAAGGTACCTTGTTAATTGGACTTCAATTGCTAATACATTAAGATAGAATATGCAAACTGATATCCAAGACTAAGCTGTTTTGCTGTACAGTAATTACTACTATGTCTAGGCATTGTGCTTTCCTTAGCTAAGCAGTCTTGAGAGAACCAATGTGACACAAAAAAGCAAACATTCTTTGCTTAAACATCTCTTTCCTCTGGCCTCCCCAAACCGTGCAAAAGGTCTTCTGCATAAGAAGCTGACTGCAGTGGCTGCACAGTAATATCCAAAAAGACATCAGTAAATGACCATGTAGACACAAAGAACTTAGTCTGTTGTATACTAAGCAACCAAAAACCTGTTCCTGGAAGGAAAAGGCCAAAGTTAAAATAATAGTTTACATATGAAAGAGAAATCAAGATGGTATTAATGATTAATATTTTACAGCTCAATAAGGTATTTAGCATGGGACTTTTATTTTTATTATTATTGTTTTCTTTTAACTAGAGGTACTTAGGACCGCAAGAAGAGTTTTTATCGCAATATGAAGAACAACATTTTTCATGTGCTGATGACACCAGATCTGTTGTCGTTTAATGTGGCTCAATACCAGGCTCAGGGATTTTCACTGGCTCATAGTGAAAAGCTGACTGTTGAACCCACATTTGGAAATCGTATACTAAAAGAATTGGTGAAGCAGCAAGGCTGTGATCAGATGGATCCCATCACTGCCCTTGATGGTCAACAGAAAGAGAGAAGTCTGCTGAAATCATCATTTCTTACATTGGTAGCCACTAGGGCAATTTCTTCTAACACTACGAATTGAGAAAGAAATGTATAAACTTCATATTTCAGGTTAAATATACAAACACTAGGGGAAAAAAAAAAAAGACATGCACATACAAAAAGACATATTTCCAAATCAAATTGTTTTGCCCAGTTAGTTTTTCAAACTTTTTTCAAGTCTGAACACAATTATAAAGGTAGGAAGAACATTCATGGTGTTCTGCTTTTGGCTGGGTTTTTTGGGGGGGGCGGGGGGATAAAAAAATGTTACTCCAGTTCGCTACTAAATGTGATAATGTTGACCACGTTTTAGATGCTACTAGTTTCTTTTTCGTTGCACCTGTCATTTAAAATGACAAGCTCTGTTCAAACATCCAGTCGTGCAAAGACACTGGGCCAGAGTCACTTACCAAGCCCAAGTGTTCCACCATATGTAGTTTCTGGAAGAGATACTTCATTTTTAAAAGTATTAATATGTGAGGGAACAGCTAAACTATAAATGTGAGTGAAACCCAATTGTCTGAGTTAACAGTTTGACTTAAATTTTATCCCTGCTTAATCCTGAAAACTTAAGGGGTGATTGTAAATGTTTAATCAAGCTTAAAAAAAAAGTTCTGTGCTTTGGCTGAAACCCAAATCCAAGTGAGACAGTTTCTCAGTGTATTTTTTCATTGCTCAAACATTAATAAACTTTGAGAAATGCTCCTTTCCCATCAAAACAGTACATAATTTTTATTATTCACAGCCTTTTTCCACATTTTTATTTGAAAATTCAAGTGATTATAGGGAACGTTTTACTATCCATAGTTGGAAAATAAGTGACTGCACAACCTATATTTTTTGAGGAGTCATACTGCAGTTACGTAAGTTAAACAGACATAAAGCATATTTCTGGTATATTATGTCCTTTCCTACTGCACCTCTTACCATCAGAGCTTATGTTTTTGATTTCACTGGGAAGATTTCAATGGATTCAAACTGCAGAAAGATTTTCCACATTCTGAAAGCAAAACCAGTTAATTCTCATTTTTGGACATTCATCTATTTATAATTCAGCAAAACAGAAAGGAAATTAGAAAGGAAACAACAAGCTGCATTCATTTTAATAACAAGCTAAATTTGAAAAATAATTTTTTTTTTCATGTGGGTATATCTGTATATCTCAACTAGTCAAGGAGTAAATTATTGCACCAGTTCTGCAAAAACAATGACTCCAGGATGTAACCAGGAGGAAAAAATGTTCCCCAAATACATCTCCTTGAATTTCAAGAAATAAGTGGAGCTTACTAAAGCCATAAAATACACTGGAAAGATTTTTCAATTAATATGAACTATTTTTCCACATTTTTTTTTTTTAAAAGAAACAGGGAACAAAGCACATATTCCAAGAGCACTGGGAGGTTAAATGGAAATGGTTTTTTGTTTGACTAGCTTACTCTATTTATCCCAGCTTGTCTTGATCCTCCTGGGGGAAAAACAAAGCAGTCCTGTTGCTAGGCTGGGTTACCAGCCTAGCAATTAACATTGCTTCAACTTTGCTAGCCTGCAACTGGATGAAGCTTTTCAATCCTACTCTGGCAGCTCAATCAAATGAACACAACTGGGGACACACAGCTTGTCTCTCCATTGGGTTGGTGTTTCTCTGACTAATAGTCTTGAATGAGGAGGGCTGCTACCCTTGCTCGGTGTGGCAGCACCCAAGCTCCTATGGAATTCGGGGTATAAACTATCTGTATGATCAGTCACCAAAGCACTTATGTGTGATTACTTTGTCATTAATATTTTGTCATTTCTGGCTAACATTTAATGTCATTTTGAGAAAGGGGAGGGTTACGCACATACCTTCTTACTGACTATCCGTGCAGTTTCCCTACCAGTTTGTGATTAGTTTTATTTATCTAGAATTTGTTAAAGGATTCGTGCAGAAAGATCGCAGATGGCCATAGGTCATCTAGGCTGAACTTCCATATGTCATAAGTCATTAGACAGATCTCTCATAACACCCTAGTCCCTTAGGTGAGATGGCCTCATCTCCTTCTGAAACTACTCAGTTACGTTGCTTAGGGTTAAGAGACTGGTGGTGTTAAGACAATCTCATTTCATCTCTGGGTCTGCAGAGGGTACACTTGCTTTGAGTTAACTGTTCTGGTGAAACACAAAGGCAATGCTACACATTGTTCACAAGCAATGAAGAAGTCTGTGAAAATAATATGGGTGTAGCTTCTCTTTCTCCACATGTACATACAAGATCGATGGACAGATTCTGACAATTCCAGACAATTAATGTGTCACTGGAAACACATAAATGTGTAATAAAACAAATGTTTCAGACTAAAAAATGCTCTTTCTACTTTAAAGTTGAATGGTCATAAAAGGATTTGCATGTGTTCATCTGCTGTAGAAGGTTTCAAGGATTTGCAATTGTATATTGCTATACTGTAAATAAAATGCAGTAAAAGGTACATGGCTTGAAAATTATACAAGTTTCCTTCATTCTGCATATTTTCTATTCATAAATTATGCAAATCCTATGAAAGGCTGAGAATATTTAAGCTAATACTAGAGACTGAAAATTAAAACCAGAAGAGTTAAAGGCAGGTGTTTTAAGGAAGCTTCTAATTAGGCTAAATGGAAGGTGATGTTCTTTCAGAAACAGCTGTAGGATGTCCCACCCCACAATCATTTTGAATCTACATGAATGCTTATGAGGAGGCAATTTCCAGAAACACTACTGTATCAAAGTGTGATATCACATGAAAATAGCAAGTGCTTCCTAGACTTCGTGCCAAGTTCCTAAGATTGATAGCTACTGATTCATTTGTGATGTTTTTATATGTATTGTGTATGTTACATATAAATAATGTATAACAATAGTAAGTATAATGCTTGAAATACTTGTTATTTGGCATGGCATTTAGTGCAAAACTTCCTTTATATTAGGTAGGAAATAAAGAAAAAGCATCAGCATGAAAGGGGTCTTTTTAATCTTTCAAATGATCTAAGTACTGTATCTCACTTTCTGTTTTTAATATATTAACTAGGTTTTGATAATTTATTATCAGTCACTGTGAAATAAGAAATTTAGAAGTGTTCTCAAATAAGTGGTGTCAAATAAGACATAATGAAAATGTAGAATTTAATACTAAAAACATTAATTTCATAATTTGTCATTTCATTAGATTCATCGATTTCAACAAAACTACTCAAATAAAGCTGGTTACTCATGTGCATAAGTGTTTCCTAGAGAAGTTCCTAATTTTTTGAGACACTTAAGTCTCGTATACTTAAATATATATTTATATAAATGGGCAGAGATTAAACAGAAAGTTTAAGAAGCATTGTAATACATATATGTATTTCTTCTTGTAATAAATTGCATTATTATAAGACCATTCATGCCAAGTTAACATGAGCAGAGAAACATTATTTTTCCTTCCCAACTATAATGAAGCAAAGAAAATCCTCAAAGAAGAGGGAAATCCTTCACAATGCTAAGTAACAGCTGCCTGCCTTTGTTTTCATTCAGTATGGAGATCTGTCAGCTCTTTAGGTACATGAGAGTACTTCATCAAAGGAAACTACTGAGGATGTGTCCAAGGATAGATGCTAAAATACCTAGAAGAATAGAGGCTAAAATATGCATTATTGTACCAGATAGGCATTTTTACTGAAAACTAATGTGAATAAATGTAGTGCACCCTAAATATCACAGAGGACAATTTCAAGATCATGTGGAAAATGTACATAATGGGAGGAAAAGAACAAAGGACAGAAATAAAGGATGATTTTTCCTTTAGGTCTCTTTTGTTCAAGACTGCAGAAAGCATTAGAAAGATGAATCTTCTAAGCCGACCAAACTGCTGAAAAGCTAAATTCCACCTTTAGGGTCTTCTTTCCTGAAAAGGAGTGTGTGAAGTATCCAAGACAATATTAGCCATTAAAATGGGCCAACTTTAAAAACTGTTACTGTTATTTTAAAGATGGCTATTTTTTTCTTTCCTTTCTTCTCAGCCAGTAGTCAGAGCAACATGCAACTGCTATGGGTAACTTATATTTTAGAAAAGCACCTTTTTTCACCCTTTTTTGAGAGGATGAGTATGCTTTTGCACACTGCTCCAACAACATGATACATCTTCAACCTGCGAATGCCTCAACACAGTGTGAAGCACACAGTCCCTATGTCTCAGGTTCAACTGAGTGTGATATTTTCTTTAAATTGAAATACATTAGGAGTTAGTGGACAATCAGTGCCACGTGGTAAACCAAAGTTAACTGCAGAGGCAGCAGCAGACAGTGGAGCACTAGGCAGAGCTTTTGAAGAGGGTTTTGCACTGGCTGGGTCTCCCATCAGTCCTTGCCCCAGCACCCTAATTCTGGAGATGTCACAAAGGACAGTGTTGAGACCCCCAGAACATTCTGACTTTTCTTTTTTCTGCCCACCTTCCAGTTTTTCTGACCCATCCACATGAGCATGATGGAAGCAATATTCTCAAGAGTGAGTCCCACTGTGATCTTTCTTTAACTCTAAAATACTGACTATATCTAGGTTATTTGTTAATCTTTTGGTTACCCAATGCCAATGTCCAGTGTCTGAGGCACAGGGATAAAAACAAAATAAGAAAGTGTAATGCATTCCATGCAAAATATCATTGCCTGTAAGTGTTTAGAGTTATATTTATTTTCACTTTGTGTAGTACTATTAACAGCTACCCTTGAACTGGGACAATTTTTTTTCATCCTCCTTTTAAACCTTAAAATTACTCTTCTATATTCCCAGTCATTATTCACCACAATTCTCTCACATTGTTACTGAACTGGGAACACTAAATTGCTGAGAAATAAAGTCCAATTTATAAAGTACTATTCACTTTCATTCTATTCCTCCTCCTAAATAGCATGAGAGGACTCTCCGCACTCCTACCAGCAAACACACAGAGCTAGTAGCATAGAGTCAAGTCTTGTAAAAAAGGAAAACAGATCTCAGAGAGGGAGCCCCTACAGAGTTTAATGTTGGCTTAGATTTCACCCAGAGATAAAACAGTATAAACCTTCCTATTTAAAATGTTATTTCAACATTTGCACATATTACATGTTTCAGAGATGGCTCCTGCATGGTTATTTAAGTAATTGAAAAGATTAAAGGTTCAGACTGTGAGTTAAAAAAAAAAGCTTGTAGTCACAAATAATTCCTAAAGTCTTCTCCAGAAATTTGAAAATGAAACATTATCACTGTTCTTCATCCTGCTATCGAGTGACACACAAAATTTTGATTTGCACCTCCCAGCAGCAATATGTATCATCACCAATATCTTAAATATATGCTCAGTTTTCATCTGCAACACACATTTAATTGTTACTACCACAGGCAAACATACATACAGATATACACTGTATAACATTCATTGTAGAAGCGATAGGGTCTCTAAAACTACTTTCACATGGAGATCTAAAATGTTTCAGAATTATTATAGACATCTTCCAGTAATTTTAATTATTTTATTTTACTCTTGATTGCACAGTAAAAACTGTGGCTTCTAAGCAAAGTTACTTTCAATTGAAAATATCGTGAATAAGATGTAGCTTCTGAACTGTAGCCGATTTGTATGGTGATTTGTATCACCATGTAAATATCATGTCACCTAATGCATTTTCTAACAATAACTCACAGACAGTCTAAATTAGAAAAGTGTTCAGACAACAAATCCCAAGGCAGATTTCAGTCCCTCTCAAATTAGGGAAGTAGAGGTTATAAACGTTGTATGTAAGGAATACATTTAAGCAAAAATATGCAAAATGTTGCATTTCTGCAGATACTTAAAAAATTACTATCTGGATCCAAAACATATTGCTGAGACCAGATAGAGAAATAGAAAGAAATGGCAAGAAGAAAAATGCATGACAGAAAATGCTACAAACGTTGTCACTAACCTGTACATCATTAAATATTCTGGGGAAAAGAAGCCGTATAAATAACAAATAAGTTTTCTAGCCATTTGTTGGATAGACCTGTTTAGGTTTCACAATACTCTTCAGCACAGTGTCCTTCTAAAGCAATGCAATTTACTTACAGCAGGCTGCCGGATCCTCATCGCTGCCGTCAGAACAATCTGGGTGAGAGTCACAGGCTGATCCAGGCTCCGTGGACTGCCCATCAGTACAGGTGAATTCTTCTAAGGAGCAGAAACCTGGTGACTCTGATGGTGTAGTGTCCAAGAGCTGGATGCTATTCAGACAGATGAAACCTGCCCTGCTCTGGAGTGTTCCTTTAAACATAAGCTGTAGATTGTTACAGTTAAAATATTTGCATTAACAGACAACCGATTTTTATTTACATAAAACAGTAATGTTCTACATGTAAAAAGCACTGCATACTTTCTGTTACAAAACCATGACAAATTTCAAATCAGAAGCTGAAATTTTTGTATGACTACTTCAGGTTGAAATTTCTGAACATTTTCAGCTATAATGGTTTGATGAATTCCAAGAATGAAGATAAGTAAAAGCCTATCTTAAAGAAAAACTCCTAATCTCATAACTATTTAGCTAAAAAGTTGCAATGCCCCTGTGCTTTAGAAGAGTGACCTGAAATGTAATATCCTAAAGACTCCATCTTCTGCTCTGAAGTCTCTTCAGAACCTCATTTTGCAGATGCCCAAGAGAAAAATTTTCAGTTACACTCACAGGTGAATAAAATGGGCTAGGGACTGTCCTCAGACACCAATTGGCACAGCATAGCTTAAGAACTGATACCTGTTTCATCACTTAAGATAAAATGGTTGCATCCAGTCTATGCAGTGGGATTGGTCCCTGCCTGCTGGTAACCCTTGAACTGTTCCAGCCACTGTCTAGGAGATGGCCAATTTGCTTGGGTGAAAACCTTGCCAGGGATCATGCTAGTGTTTTAATTATTTGGTCTATCACATGCCAATCTTGGGCCTGTGCCCTGGCCCTGTTTATTTTACTGCTATTGGCATAGACATAGAGATTCAAGGAACATTTCTCTCTCTGACAGAGTTCCCTTGCGCTGACCAGATTTTACACAATCTAATTTAGAGCAATGAAGTTTCAGAAGAATGTCTCTTGCTCCTGGCCACAGTGGAGCCCAGCTCTGCTGGGTCTCAAAGCAAGATTACCCCACTTGTGCTCTCCAAGTTTCTTTTACCTGAGCTAAAGCAGCAAGCAGGAGGAAGGAAGCTTGGATTCATCAGAAAGATGAAGATTGCAATGAAAGAAAGCACCGAGAGACAAGAGCAGGAGTTGGAGGCACAAATCAAAACTGGAGTTGTGGGACATGACCAGAGCGTGAGTCTTAGAAAGTAGCCATGTGCAAGAGGCAGAAAGCACAGTGGAAGGAAAGCTGGACAAGAGTATCCAACAAAATAGAAGAAAACCAGAACAGACGTGATTTGGAGCATAAGCAGAAGGGTCTAACACACTCCCCGAAGCCTGGGAATTAGGTTGGAGTGAAATCTCAAGAGGTATTTTTCTTTCTAAGAAATAAGAATGATATGTCATTATCTTCCACTAGAGACAATTTCTTCAAAATGACAAAAGCTTTCTAATACTATCCATTCTCTACCAGTTCAAACAACAGAATGCTATGCTGAAAACATGACACAGTCACATAATTAAAGATAGTATCTTTCCTTCCCTAAGCACAAGTGATCCTTGCCGTCTTTGTACAAGAATGCATAGTTTTGACTTTCTACATATATACATACAATCTCAGCAGCCTTTTGTTTATTTATTTTTAGATACTCTAGATAGTCTTATTACACATCTGGTTGTTTATTCTGACTTGTCCTTGTGGGAAAAGGAGAGAGAGGCAACAACAGGTCCTTATAACCTACTAGCTTGCTGAAATGCATTCATTCTAATATATATCAAAATGTCAATTCCTGCAGCGGGCTTAGTCTTGTCCTTTCACAGAGATTACATTTTCAGCTGATTGTTGACACAGTAAAATATGATGGTTATCTACAGAATTATGAAAAATAAATGTAAATGTAAAATTACTTAAAAAAGAAACTTGTAAATGAATTTAAGAATTAAGTAGTTGCAACTTTGTGTTCTTCTCTATGCCTGAAAATTCAGGGGAAAGATATTCTCTCACAGTTACTGGTTTACATCCTTTCACTGAAATCCCACATACATCATTCGCATCATCTCACTTAATAGCATTCATAATTTAAAAGAGTTGGTAACACCTGAAATGGACTCAGATGACTAACTAAAATATGGTGAGATTTGTATTCATTTTCTTGCATGTCATTAAAGACCAGCAGCTTCAACACATGATATTTGTGTAGACCTTTTTTTGAGCTATAACCAGAGCTTTACTCATATTGAAGCAATGAAGAACAGAAAGACCTTCAGGATACATATCATTTTAACTAATTTTTAAGTTTCCTGGAATCTTTGTAAAAAATAAGATAAAGTACCTTCAAAAATTGAGCACGTGTCTTTTTCATTCATACCTTTGATTTTTCTAGCCCCGTTGGTAGCTGTATATCCACTTTGATCCATTCCTTCTTAGTCATGATATTGGTTTCCCACAAGACATATTCCTCCTGTAAAATGTAGAATACGATGTTATAAAGCTAATTTTTGTTCCTCTCTAAATTATCAAGGCCATTTTTTGTCCTCGATCTTTTCATATCCTAGTGAAATGACCACTATATACAAAATTGCTCTGTGTGAGGAAATAGAGCTTCATATGCTCATTTGCAATCTTTGCACTGAGCTCTGTGGGAGAGAGGGGAAACAAGACATGTTTACTGTAATTAAACAGGCTAATAATATAACTATCAGGAGTCAGCTTAGTAGAATTAAAGTTAATTAATATGTAAATTAAGCCATGTTATTGCTGAATTTAACAATATGTTTCCATGGTGTTCTCTACATTAGTTTCTTTTTCATAAATAACTGCTTATATTATGTTGTGTTATAATTGAATTTAGTTTTCTTAGAACTGAATTTGGGGTCTGTCAAAATTACCCAATCAACTGTGCTAAAAACTTTTTTTTTTTTTTTTAATCTGTAAAGCAAGAAGGTAGAGTATTACCTAACAAGTCCTAGTCATGTTCTGAGTTACCTCAATCCCCACTTCCACTCCGCCTCCTAAGGATAACAGCAAGAGTGCCAAATATGGTAAGGCTCCCTTTATGCAAGCACTCCAAGCCCTTTTGATTAAAAAAATCTGACAAAAACAGCTCATGCTCATTCTGCTTCTGGTCATAATCCTAACTGGAACATGCTGAGGCCAGTATAAAGAAAAGAAATGTAGCAATGTGAACTTCATATCCTTAAATAAAATCTTTTCAAGAATCAGCTCCGAAATAGAGCAAAACCAGAAAGACAGAAAAAAATGCAGGAAAAGTTAATATAGGCTATACATAACAAACAGACTTACCATTACAAGTATCAATAGTGAGACCCCTTTTAGGACACTGTGCAAAGTCATACCTTTTCCACAAAGGATATTACAGAATTAGAAGCAGTTCGGAAAAAGATGCGAAGCAGGATAAGAGAAATGGAGAGTCTCTTGTATGGAGAGAAATTGAAATGATAAAAACAGTTTACCTTACAGGAGATGAATGAAAGGGAACATGACAGGTATGTGAAATGTTACCAATACTATAGACAATGACAGTTATCTTTTTTCTTGTCTTGCAACATAAAAAAGAGGAGGAAGATGCTGTCTACTGCTTGATAGACCAAGAAGTCTGAGCTAGCAGAAAAACACTGATATGATTTCTGACAAGTAGCCAATTACTTAGGCTCCTTTCCCACCAAGGCTTCAACTGTTATGACATATTAACAAAGCTGGAAGACTAAATCTCTATTGAATATGTGTTCAAAGATCAGTTTTGGAAAACTGCAAGACAGGGCCAAGCCAATACCCTAATTCCGAACACTAAATGACATAAGAGATCAAATTTGGATAAACCACATGACAAACTCGATTTCAGAAATAAAAGTCAGCTGTGAGTTTCCACATCAGTATAGGATATAAGTATTTGTCAACTTGTTCATGTGATAGATATTCAGCAAAACTCTTTCAATGTTGAGGACACTTCATTCTGTGTAAAACTGCTTCATTTTGCTAAATAATTCAGCTCCCAAAGAAAATCTATTGACATTATTAGCCTACAATAGCCACATATAAGACACAGAAAAGGATGATGTACTAGGAACCATACTGCATGGCAGGTTAAAACCATAGTCTGTGGTTGAATGTCTGCTTTTAGAAATATTTTAGTTACTGTATTCCCCCACATGTACATATACGAACCTTCCAAACACATTTGTATACCTTGTGGGAACACTCTACATTTGCTGTTTATTTGATTGGATGCATCTGAATACTATAATTTTGTTCACATTCAATTAACAGCTTAGATACCCATATCCCCACGATCATCTTTCTCCCAAATTTATTTTAATAAAAACAGCTTGTAGCAGTAAACTTGAGTTTTCTGTGCACGTGCCAGCATCCAGACCTTCTAGGGTTGTTTTTTACACTGAAAGCTGTAAATCACCTCAGATGCAACAACTTTTTAAACTGGCTATTATTCCATGCAAACAGACATTACCCTCTGATTTTATACAGCTCTAATAAGCCAATAATATTATTTGCCTTCCTCACAATGTTTTCTCTGTAGTATTCATCCTGCTTGTCAGATTCTTCCACCTCTTTGGTACACATGGGTTAACTCCTCTAGCACATTCCTTGTGTCTCTAGCCTTTTTTTAAAATGTTGAATGTATTGTTTTTCCAGTACTTTCCCTCAAGATTTATTTTGGTGATGCAAGGAGGCAGTTGCTCAAAATACCTTCACTCTATTCCCCTTACTGTGATATATTAATATCGATAAACAATTTTTTTTTAAAGCTAAAATGGGCAAGAATTGTTTCTTTTTCCTGCAATGGTTTGGGTTTGTTTGGTTTTTTTTTTTTGAGATAATACTACTCAGATTTGAAGGATGGAGGAGACAATCATGACTTTTTCTTATCAACTCCATTTATAAAATAGAACTTTTTTTTTATTTTTGACATTTCTCTACAGATACATTCACTGCCGTGCAACTGCACTCATCTTTTTGTCCCTGCTTCTCTCATTTCAGAGAGTAATTTGGAACAAACGCTTATTTGTTCCCCCACAGTGATTAATGGATCACCTTTAGCTTCTGCAGAGGAGTGTACTTGCATGGTTTTTGCAAGTGTTGTTGAACACTTACAGAAATTTTAGTGCATAAGGGTACAAATATGCTTGCACATGTAAACATCAGTTGAAATTATCTTTTATTGTTTAATTTCCATCAGTTTTGTAAGCCATACAAGATGTAAAGATTAAGAAGATAGAAGGAAGAAGTATAACCCTATTACTTAATGGGATGCATGAGCAAGTAATGAATGGCAAATGGTAGACCGAAGTCAGCATTATCTTCTCTGGTTTCAGTTTTCACAGAAAAGTTTAAAATTTATCAGACAGTTAATAGAAAGTTAATATTGTTAATATTTTATGTTAGTAAGACAGTTAATATTGCCAAATGCGAATGCAAACACGGACTGGAATAGAAGAACAATATTACAAATATATATAAGCCAGAAGTACTGAAACTGGAAGGGAATCAGGAAGTTTTAAGTAAACGTTACATAACGGAAGGAATATCTTACTATCAACAACTAACTCTGAGAACCTGAGGAGAATGCGTGGGAAACGGGGGAACTGAGACAACAAAGGATATATATTACAGTTAAGGGAAAAATACAGACTATGCAATTATAGCCAATCAGCTGAAAGCCGACAACTCATAAGACACTGGAACAAATTGCTAACAATAATCTTGTAAGCAGCTAGAGAATTAGAAAGTGAGAAACCTACATTAGCTGCTTCTGATGAGGAGCAAGTCACATTCAGCCAATGTAATTTTTTTTTTTTTTTCATTCTAAACAGACTTGAAAAGGTAGAAATTACTTTATTAAGGCTTTTAACATAATCTGATAGGACGTTCTTTAAGCAGATTGAGGAGATTTGGTGCAGATGGAACTACTGTAAAATAGGTGTACAAATGGGTGTACAAATAGGAGTGCGACCTTTTTGAAAGAGGAGCTGTCAACAGTTTTCTATCAAACTAAAAGAAAATGATAGTAGGGCTCTGCATAAGTTTGTTCCAGGGCCTGACATAATTATAGTGTTGACTAACTGTTTGGATAGTGGAATGAAAAATAAAATTTAAAAAAATGTGGGTAACACTAAAATGGGAGGAATTACAAGCACTCTGAAGGACATCATCAGAATTTAAAATAATCTCAGTATACAAAAACCAGTTTCAAACCGACAACAGAAAGTTCAAAGACATATGAATCACAGTTAGGAAAGAAAAATCAAAGGATCAAATGCAGTAGTATTGAATGAAAAGCAACTTTGCTAAGCCAGCAATAAAACAGGAAAAGCTGCGGATTATCATGGACTGCAAGTTAAATATAAGTCAACAACAGGTTACTGTTGACAAAAAGAGTCCATTTTCCCTATTCTTCTTCATACCCAAGAGCAATTTAAATTCTCTGGCTTCCAACTGATGTCATAATATCTATATTAGAAAATACATTCACTCATCTTTGGCCTCTCTGTTGAAAGAGTGAGGAAGGGTAGGGATATATTTGCAACATTTGTGGTGCTTGTCCTCTAAGAACTGTACTGAAACTGTACATTAAATGTAATTCAGTCTCCGTTTGTGTCAGGCCTGTCGATGCTGGGACATAGCAAGAGTTATTCAGAGATAAGAGGTTCTGATCAATAAATATAGTAAAAGGGGGTGCAGGGAAACTGCATGGTACTGGACCGTGCAATTGAGAGCCTCCAGGCAATTGAGAGTCTATTTTGAATGACAGCCTCCAGGACAGCAGCTCTGTTGTCTTCCAGGGTCAGAATCAGCTCTTGACTCTCACTTCTGTTTCTCAGTATTTGGCTAGTTTTGAAGATTCATTTGTTTTTCATAAACAACCTAATGATTCAGTAGCAAAATGTGTAAAAGCTACCCCTCCCTTCATTTCAGGTTAAGAAGTCTTAAATATGAATCTGTAGGGTTTTGTTTTTGAAGCTACCAGCAGAAGCTTATGTTCCTGAAGGCTTTTCTGGCAAATTTTGCAGTATGAGTAACTCATATCAGCTTTAAATAAGTCTGTGTGCAATAAATACACTTCTGACTGAAGGAGAAATTCAATAACTAAAACATCAAAGGGCTAAGAGAAGTTGTGGAAACAGAGTGGACTGAACTGATGTAATAACTGCCAAAAACGTTATTCTAATACATACGTAAGGAACTGTTTATCAATTAATTTAATTTAGGCTCCCAATTCTATGGGAACTCAAATGCGAGTTTTCTCATGTTTTTGGCTCACATAATTTGCCCTATTTTCAGGGAAAGAAAACTCTTAAATCAGGTCCATTGATGCTACTTAGGTGAACCATTGAAATCAGTATTCCTATTCTATCTCAAGGTTGCCATGGGCGTCGTACCTGGGAATTTATTGGCAAGTACCATGGCACAAATTTCCATGCGTTCTGACCAGAACACTGATTATGTTACAATTCTCTGATACAGTAATGGGTCATAGAAAAATACAACTATTCCCTTTTATAAATGAAAAATGAGCAAGAGCCTGGAGTTGTTTTCATGAATACTTGAAGACACAGTGGGAAAGGAATAAGGTATTTCCATTACCTGTTCCTATATTTAGACCCCTTGGTAGTGTTACACTTCAGGGTTTTTTGCATCTTATCTTTGTGAATGAAGTGGCTCTGTCTTTTTAAATACTTGTATTGTTGGGTGATAATAATTCAACTCCAACATCAAGATATGACAGCCATTAACTTAATGAGACCAGCTGTACCGCTCTTGCTTTCATTAAGTAGCAGTACAATAGTGTCAATATTAAGTTATTAAACAAGACTTTCAAAAGGGAACATTCTAACAGCAGAAAGCCTCCACAAGGCAAGGGAGGTAAGAAAGATGGAAATAGTTATCATTGCTCAACTGGCATTTGTGTTTCAGTTTGACATGGCTATTTTATCCGCTAATAGGTAGAAGAATAGGAAAATTACTGCCCTAAAACACGAGCAAAGCAAATCAGGTGGCTAAGCAAGAGCTTTCCAGACATCTTGAGCCAGCAACTTTCCTTTTTTCTGTGTCTCCATACAGAAAAGCACTTATTTTCCCATTTCCAGAATGGGAAGAAGGCTAGAAAAGCTGTTACTATAGATTTCCCCCCTGAAATCCTCAAATTATTCAATTCTGTAATAGCTGGGGTTTGTCCTTGAAGCCTTACTGCAGAACATTCACCCATCAAATTAGTTTATAGCTGAGATGGCAAATACCCAGGTTTACAATGGCATAGATCAGTGGAATGATACCAAGTTACTGTTTTGCACAAACTAACTTACGGGCAGGCATGTGCTAGCAGGCATATTTCCTTGCATTTTGGCTGGTAACCCCTGGGAAGCTGTATCTTTACCCTTTGAAAATGAATGCATGTTTCTTCTTACCTGATTAGTAAACAGTACTGCCTTGAGAACACTGCTATCTGCCATGGAGTAATGGAACTGAAAACGGCATTTCTTGCTGGAGCAATGACACATGGAGCTGTTAAGATAAGCGCTTTTATATAATGCGTTGTCATTAGCTTCTAACCACTCAAAATGGCCTGAAAAAATAAAAAAAAAAAGTGCACTTTTTCACAAAACATATATATTTTTTTTCTCAGTCTATGAAAATAAGGACTGTTTTCCCCTAATTAAACCGTGGACCCATCCCAGCAACAATGGAATCTGATCGTCATGCTGATGATGTGACTTAGATATCATCTAAGTGTTTCCTATTAAAATATCTTCATTTGACTCACAGATAGCCCCAGCAACCAAGAATTACGTCAGTTGATAGTATCTTGAAGTTGTTACTTTGCATGTTAAAAGCTGTAAGCAGTCCCACATTCAGCTCAGCCTCCTTACATTTACAACCATTCAATACCTAATCAAAAATATATTTGGAAACTGGGTTTTCTTCCTTCTTCCACTATGGTTTCCAGAAAATACGCTTTTTACAGTAATACTTCTGTAGACTCTTCAAAAATTTAAAAAAAAAAAAAGGGGAACATGTGGGGGTGAAGTATTCTGCCTTACTGCTACAGGAGGAAGTAGCATCTCCACCATGTAATCAAGGTCTTCACTTCTCAGCCAGAATTTCTGCAACAAAATGTTGGAAGCATATTGTCTTTCCATCTGAAGCAGAAAAGCAATTTGTGCTCTTCTTGACCTACTGCCCCTTATAAAAACATTCCTGCAGAGATCTAAAAGAGTACTCCATCCCCTCAACAGTGTCTTTTATTTGGCAGAAATAAAAAGGCTAAATACTTTTTACCAAATATATCAGGTCTTTTTTTCCCCTCCTGAGTCACTGAATATTTTGCTGCCTTCTGAAACAGCTATTAAAATAATAAACAAGGACTGATTAAAGGTCTTATGTCCACTCTTTCTGTGTTCATGTCTCTACAACTTATCTCAAATGCAGATGTTACACGGTTTATTTCAAGCTGAAGGGAGAACGTGTCATTTCACAAGGAAAATGTTCATTTTTATAAGGGACCACATTATTTCCCTTTTGTTGCCAGTTTACTCTTTGCATTATGCAATGTTTTACAATGAAATATGCAGTTGCAATTTCACTGAATTTTTTTTTCATGCCACTGCGGCTAACCTTGATATAAGGAAACGTTATAGATTTAACCCAGCATTCTGTTTGATGGAGATCAACAAAACTTCTACACTTCTATAACTACTGCCTCCTGCAGAAGAGAAATATGCATCAACATTAGAATTTACACTACTGGTTCTTTACCTAACTTCAGAATTCTCTGATGCCATTCTAAAACCAACCAATTTTATCTTCTGAGCCTAATGATAATTAACATTCTTTTGCCTCTTTCAGTTTAAGTTCCTGCAAAAAAAAAAAACAGGGCAAAGGCGAGTTGACATTTTGAGATAAGAAAGCAAGTGAACATCACTAGATAAACAAAAGTTCTATGAAACATCCAGAATGATCGTGTGTCCACAAGGGATACTGACTGTTCTTCAGGCAATACGTTGTATGCAAGTATGGTGAACGCTTCTGGGACAAATTGAGGCCTACTTTCAGAAACGAAGACTCCAGAAACTCCTGTCCTGAAAATACTGATTTTTTATTATTATTTTTTCCCTCTTCTTTATAGCCTGTAAAAGTAGAACCATGTCAGTTTAACTGGACAAGCAATAAACTATGTTAAAGTACTTACTTGTTTCCCCTCTTCCAGGGATTTTTTTTTTTTTTTAATAACATTTATCAAGTAGCTTTCTAAAGATTAATGGTATTGGGAATGTTTTTCTTTCATTTGTCACAAACTTTGCAGCTCTTCTCTAAATTCTTAATTTCCCTCAGTCCGATACACTGCATAGCGTATTACTGTGTTTATGCTCTGACCTTCTTTATGTCTCGTTCTCTTGAATTTTCATGACTTTCTGTTTCTGAAGTGCCTAACTTGCCCATGCTTTTGGAAGTAGAACAGGAATCCCAGAAAAGCCACTTCATTCCGGCCAATGGGGTAGTAGGGCTATTGAGTGAGAGATGTGTGTGTTTCTGGCAAGGGATGCTAGGATGGTTGCCAGGATAAAGAGTGTAGACTTTAACATCTTTCCATAAAGCTTTTTATTTTCCCCACGTAGATGCTTAATCACGTTTTAGATGGACGGTCTTGTTTCTTTCAATTTTGAAGAAAAACTTTGTCTGTCCTAAGCAAAATCTTGGAGTCCTGCAGAAAGATCAGCCACTGACAGCAAGGGAGCTCAACTAGAAGCAGAGCTTACAACTTACTGCTGAGGTGGCCCAGTGTCTTCTTAGAGCTGGGGTGAGCTAGTGAACCTGCCTGTATCCTGCTACGCTGAAAACTCAAGGCCTATAAATATTTAGCTGCTTGGCTCCATCTTAACCATTTTCTGACTCAAATCTTTTGTCACTCCTTCTGCTTTAATCCATGTTTTTTTTATTTCACAAACTACAGGACTTTGAATCTATGCTACTAGTTTTACAGTAACAACTGAGTCTTCAGTTAAAACTGAGCCACAGAGTGGGACCTTTCCTTTTCTGGCAAGTTCTCTTCCCCAGCAGAGAACTGTTCAGTCTCTGAACCAATTCCCTGCAACCTTCCCACTCAATCATTTTGAGGAGACAAAAGGTCAAATCTGAACTGCCATTGTTTCTACTCTTTGAAGGTGAATTTTCATGAACTCACAATTCATGGATGAAATCTTGAAGAAAAAAAAGAGAGAGAGAAAAAAAAGAGTAATGTAATAGAATCACATAATCTAATGATTTGGCTGTTTTTTCATGTTTAAACTTGAGGGATTTTTATCATTAGTTATCTGAAACATTGGGTTTAAAACCATGGCACTTCCTTTAATTTTTTTTTGCATCTCACAATCTTTATTCTTATTATGCAGCGAATTGGTTTCATTAGTTTCTTGTTAAAGAAGTGTTACCCCTGGATGTAGGAAACTGGATGAATCCAATGTAAGAAGAATGAACTATTGAAACTAGATAGCATGCTGGAAATATCAATAAAGAAAACAACAGAAGTATTTTCTGAGCAGTATTGCAGGGGAATATAAAACCTCTTTAAGAACTTTTGACACTAGAGAAATTAAGAGGAAAAGTTATAGAGAAAGTACCTACAATACAACATTGGAGAAAAGAAGAAATAAAAGAACAAAGAAAAAAAGTCTGCCAAGGATAGAAAGTATTTTATTAAATTTAAGTATACCAGGAAAGGAGGATTATTCAAAGCCTATAAGCAATCCTTTCTTTATAAATATAATTATCTAGACCTCTGCTTTATAATTTAGTTTCTTACCTCTCTTCTATTTATAGTAGTGAAAGCTTTGCTCAAAATCAGAAACTAAAGCTTAGTCAAGCTCTATTTGCACTGCAAGTTTGAGCCCTCAAGCATGGCATTTTTGCAGTGTTCATACCATTCTTTTGTTTTTAGAATTTTAGTTAATATTCAACGTCTTCATTTATGCCTCAACAGATCTGCATGAATAGAAATACTGAATGTATTGAGAGGTGAGCAATCATAGTTCAGGTTTTTCAATACTTTCCAATGTTAACGATGAACTAAGTTCTGTGTGTTGTTTTGACACTTATTTCTTCTCACATTTTCTTTTTTCCTTTATGATGTGGAAGCACAGGGAATGTCCCCAAGCAGTTGTTTCTGTTATATGTTCAGCCTCCTCAGCTACCTGTGCATATTTATACAATAATGCCCAAGCACCTATACAACAGACATTTCAAAATGTGTTCTGTTTCAATAGACATTGCTTGTGACCTGGTCCTGTAAAAGCCATTTACAAAATTTCAGTATCTTTTCTGTTAGCACAGTATTGCCATAAAAGGGAAATCCATACCCATTACTAGCCCTTGAGGTATCACGTTAAGGTATGGCACTGACACAACACCTTTCAGGGAGGTGTTTAAAAAAAAAATCAAATGAAAAGTCTCATTTTTGTTAGATATCCCAGTGGAAATTGAAAGGTGGTGTGACTTATTTTCTTTTTTTTTTTTAAAGATGAGAAAAAAATCTGCTTTACTCGTCTATATGCTCTGTTATACATAAATGTTAACATGCAAAAATTCATCTTAACAGAGTGTGTACACTCAAGCACTTTTGCGTGTTATTCCATTATATGACTTATAGTCACCAGAGTGTGTTGAAATGCATGCTAAAATTTATTTTAAAAATCTTTCTAAAATGAAAACTTACCTAAGCATTCATTCTGCTGCTATCAGTGAGATGTAATCCATTTCTGTGGGCTCAAAGTTCAAGCAGTAATCTCCACACTATCAGTTCTTCAAAGCTACATCACAAATTATACTATTACAACTAGTGCTACTTAACTACTTTGAAGGCAGTCTCAGTAGACAAGCCAAACACTTAGCTAGCAAGGTGATTCCATTTAACATTACAACATTTAGACTTTTATATCCATTAAGCTTTCAAAAACCTTTCCATAAACTTGTAGACAGGCACTACACAGTGACTTCAAAAACAAGTGCTACTCTTTACTTCTGAAAATTGTGACTAGATTAATTTTGTTGTTTTTAAGAGTAATAAACTATTTTGTATAATAAATGTTTCTCCACAGCTCCCCTGATTAAAGGTTTAAAGTGAAATTCCTGACTGTATGCTTAAACATAGTAGTACTACAGAAGTAAAACTGCCAAGTGTCAAAACCAAAACAAACAGAAAAAACACACACAGGGGCTGTGGGCTTAGATGGATTTAATTTAATTTTACCAAATTGTTGCACAGATCTCATACAAAGAACTAACTGGAGAATAAATCAATTACTAGCTTATATAGGAATTCTTACATTAAAATCTTTCATGTTTTACCAGCACATGTGTTTGCAGTGCCCTTACTAAATGGTCAAATCAAAAGATAATTCAAGTACAAAATACACACAATTACTTTTAATTTTTTTGTTCTGTTTCTACATTGGGTCACCACCTTGTCTTAAAAAGCACCATATTCTTCATGACAGCTAGTAATTGTGCATTAACTTAAATTTCCCACCTTCAGTATTGTTGCTCCAATCTTTCAGAAAGGAACAGGAGGCAATCTTGTGCCCGGCTTGCAGTCGTGCCCGTATAGCAGGTTCAGCCAGCTGATCTGAATGCCACTCGCACAAGCCAAGCTCAAAACTGGAAGTCTGTGGTGCTAAAAGACAAAGAAAAACAATCACCTCTTAAGAAGCCATTATTTATGAGACTACTTCCCATTAGAAACATATGCTTATTAAACTACTTGACAATGTTTCTGCCTCTGGTTACTTCAAAAGCATTGTGTATCACTGAGCGCTGTCTAGTATTTCAGGCTGCCATCTTTAACGACACCATTTTAAAAAATCATTCCCTAAAGATGGATGCTTCTTTCAGAGCAATGGAGTGCTATTTATGTTAGCCAGTTGTTGCAACCCTCATGAATTCACTTCTGCAGAGAGAGTTGCCAGGAAACATAAAAAATGACATATCATAACAAGAAATACCTATTTACTTTTCTAGATGATAGCTACAGAAAAATCACTTCTAACAGAGAGGTTAAACTCAGCAGCACCTCCATAATACTTGCAAAAGAATGCTTCTTTTTAGAACCAAAAAGTTTCTGAATACATCACCACATATTTTCAAGAACTTTTTAAGGGCAAATTATGCCTGACTGATCTAGTGGCCTTCTACAATGGAGTGACTGCATCAGTGGACAAGAGAAGAGCTATGGACATCATCTACCTGGAATTCTATAAGGCCTTTGATATGGTCTCCCTCAACATTCATACCTCTAAATTGGAGAGATATGGGTTTGATGGATGGACTGTGAGATGGCTAAGGAATTGGCTGGATGGCCATGTCCAAAGAGTTACAGTCAATGGCTAAATGTCCATTTGGAAACCAGCAACGAGTGGTATCCCTCAAGGGTCCGTACAGGGACCAATACTATTAAATATCTTCGTTATGACATAGATAGTGGGATTGAGCATACCCTCAGCAAGTTTGCACATAACACCAAGCTGTGTGGTGCAGTTGATACACTAGAGGGAAGGGATGCCATTCAGAGGGACCTTGACAGGCTTGAGGAGTGGGCCCATGTAAACGTCACGAAGTTCAACAAGGCCAAGTTTGAGATCTTGCACCTGGGTCAGAGCAATCACCACTATCAGTACAGACTGGGGGATTAATTGATCAAGGACAACCCTGCAGAGAAGGACTTGGGGGTACTGGTGGACGAAAAATTGGACATGAGCCAGCAATGTGCACTTGCAGCCCAGAAAGCCAATCACATCCTGGGCTGCTTAAAAAGGAGTGTGGCCAGCAGGTCGACGGAGGTGATTCTTGCCCTCTACTCTGCTCTCGTGAGACCCCACCTGGAGTCCTGTATCCAGCTCTGGGGTCCCTGGCATAAGAAAGACACGGACCTGTTAAAGTGGGTCCAGAGGAGGGCCACAAAAAACATCAGAGGGCTGGAACACCTCTCCTATGAAGAAAGGCTGAGAGAGTTGGAGCTGTTCAGCCTGGAGAAGAGAAGGCTCTGGGGAGACCTTGTGGGCTTTCAATAGTTAAAGGGGGCTTATAAGCCAGAGACACTTTTTACCAAGGTCTGTAGTGACAGGACAAGGGGCAATGGTTTTAAACTGAAAGAGAGTAGATTTAGATTGCATATAAGAAACAAATTTTTTGTGATAGTGGTGAGACACTGGAACATGTTGCCCAGAGAAGCTGTGGATGCTCCATCATCAGAAGTATTTAAGGTCTGGCTGGACAGGGCTTTGAGCAACCTGATCTAGTGCAAGACATCCCTGCCCATGTTGGTGGGGTTGGACTGAATGATCTTTAAATGTCTCTTCCAATCCAAACCATTCTGTGATTCTATGATTCTATGAAGTTTGAGATGCCAGATTGTAGCTGCAAAATTTTGTGTAATTAATAATGGCTACAGAAAGAAAGTAAAGATTTTAAGCTGGATTGCACTATGATAATGGAAGTTCCATTTCTTAATATTGTTGCAGGGGAAAGACAATCTTTTGGTTAAGACAGACTTTTAAATAGCAGTCAGGGTATCTCAGAGAAAACATGGAGATTCCTAACTGTACAGAGGAAACAATTTTATGTCAGTATACATAGACATTACTGTCTACCGCATCTCAGAGTTATTGTGTTATTCACACTACTGACATCTCAGTGAAATGTCCTGTCCAGCTAATGCTACAAACCTCTCATTTCTTCCTCGTTCCGGTGTTGCATAAACATGTACACTTTTTTCAAACCTTGTGTATTAAGTGAGAAGAGCTTGTGGAAAGCTTATTTCCCATGGAAAATGCAAAATTCTAGAATGGTCTAGAAAAGGATGGATTTTGTCAAATTTCAACATTTGAAAAAAGTTGCAAATACCCTCAAAAGAAATCAAGCTCTTCTTTAAACACTTTTTAATTATTGCAACAAAACATTTTGATTTGTTTTGCATTTTTTAATTTAGTTGTAAATATTTGTGAGGTTGGTTGTTTGTTTTGACAATAATCTCAGTCTGTTAGGATAAAATACCCATTTTCCAGCTCTTAATTCTGCAGCATGTCAGACAACTGTAAGATTAGTATTTTGGATTTTGACTCCCATTCCTGTATCAGTTCATCTGAAAGAGCCTGCATCTGATTCTGCATCTGGTTCTGTATCTGTGATATTAAAGGCTACATCTTTGCATGATTTTCTATTTGACAGCTAAAATATTTTTTCTGCAGTACATATGCAATTGTATAATAAAAAGCTGTGGTGGTTTTGAGTGATAACTGAAAAAATTTGGCAGCTGATAGGAAAACTACAAACTATAGAGTATCTTAAATTGCTATGCTAAAGATAGGGTTTTGGTTGGGTTTTTTTTAAATGCACGAAGTTTACTGTCTAGCAGAACTGGACAAGAGACTGAAGGGGGGCAGTTCGGGAGACAGGGGAGGGAGAAAAGGGAAGAAAAAACTTAAAACTTAATGAAATTACATTTATATTTAGCCATCATAGTTTGTATCAAGAAACTCCTGAAAGCACATATACTTAAGCTATTTTACTCATGACCCTAAAAGCACAGTCATACTAATGAATACAAATGCACAGGTAATTTCTTACGTGCATTTACACTGGGATTGAAAATCATGAAGAGTACATTAAAAATGCAAATTTTAACTACAAATTTCATGCAATTAAAGTGGTCTTCATTTAAAGTCTTCTTATCCAGACATTCCATAAGGACTAGAGAAAAAATGATTTCAAATTCAAACAACCATTAATCTGACCTTTTGTTTTAATTATTGGAAAATATTCAGTAATAAAATTCCTCTTTCAGGGAGAAAAGTAAGGTCCTTTGACCCTGTTTTTGGCTGCTGTGAGCAATTTAGGTGTCACCTAATGAAGCTGACTTTTCGTAATGGGGAAGCACAGGATAGGAACTGTCTCTTATTAGAATATACCTGAGGCACTTAACAGTGCAGCAGATCAATGTGTATGCCACACTACATATTTCAACAGCTGCCATGTAAGGTAAGTTTAACACCTAGATTTATAAGTTCTGGTGAGTACACCCTGTTTCTGTCTCAACTTTTGATTTTTTCATCTCTTTGAGACAGTATTTCATCTCCATAGCTGATTTTTTTTTTCATTTTTGTTTGCTTTAGAAGCACTTTGTTTATGAAAAAAAACGATATATTTGTACACAGAGATTTATATCCTCCTGCAGGAACTGGTTAAGCAATTATATAGGTTGCTAGAATCTAGCAATGCATTTTTTTCCATTTTAAACCTGCCGTTTCATCTGCAGAAATCCTCCCAGGAACAGAAAGAAGCTGGGAGAATCACACATCTGTCCTCTTTTCATTGCCAGTTTCAAATTCATTTTTTCAAAGAAAGCACATTGTAAACTTACCTGAGTACATAGACAAGTATGCCCAAAGTTTTAAATTAGCATCCTTGCTCATGTAAGTAGTATTGCTAGAAAACCTCTACAAAACGGAAAAGCAAGATGGGCCCTGGCATGAAAATATTTATATAACGTTTACTTCTATATTTCTCCATTGTAAGAAAGTTGAGATACGGAGACATTTACATGACCAAGTTTAGTTACCTGAAACTTCATTTCCCCAATATAGATCCCCTTTGAAGTAAATATGTATGCCTGCCTGAATGATTACACTAGGATTTGTATCTAGTGATCTGTGATCTGCCTACAATTGCTCAGCAGTCTAATATGTTAATAACCATGTGCATCTGTTTTCAATTGTTTTTCCTACTGGGAAATTTAGAGAGCTTTGTTTTAGACCACAGTACACAAAACCATTCATGTAACCTAGCTTGGTCTGTGTCAAACACTGCATTCCATACCTCAAGTTAAATTTAAAGACCGAATCCTCAGTGCCTGTGGTATGACTCAGAGGCAGGAAAACAAAGGAGGTGATTTGGATCAGGACTGTGCTCACCTGAGGCTGTGACATAGGTGCCACAGTGCAATCTTCTTGTGTAACACAGAGCAGCAAGCAATCTAATTTATGTTAGGATGGGTAGTATTCCTTTCCCATGAAAATACGTTGGGTTGAAAAGAGAAATAGGAAATGTTTTGCTAAAGAATCCCGACATGCAAGTGTGGTCTGGCTGCAGAGCTGACTAGCCTGACATTATAGCTTTTGGGTGTAGCAGAGTGGAACAAAATAGCCCCACTACACAGCTGAGGATCAGGACCTTCATGCATTTAAAAATATGCACAAGTGCCTTGGGAATCTCCCTAAAGTTAGCTCCAAAGCTTTTCCTGAGCTGGCTGAACACATCAATTCTTTGGCCAAAAACAGCAGGTCTTTTCTGCCCACTGAGGCCTTAGTGCTCTCCTGGGTGCAGGAAGCTACATTTATACTGTACCAGATTGGTATTTATTAAGGTTTTATTGTCATTCTTTGTAACTGTGTTTAGATGTGTTAAGACAGATAATAGTTTAGAGGAGTGAAAATGAGCCAGATGAAAACACTTATGGAGTTAAGAAAGCCTTTGAATACCAAAAGGCTTTCCTTTGTGTTTTCTCTTCTAACCCAAGGGAAAGACAAAGTAAAATGATCTGTCTCCTGAAAACCAGGTATTCTTACCACATGCCAGAGAACATCCTTCACTGAAAGTGATATCATCAATGGCAACAGTTTCATCTTGTGTCTGGGTCTCCACCATCCCCCAAAAGACAACCTGAAGATATTAACAGCAAATCAACAAGAAATGGCATTCATCAGTGTCACAGACAAGAGAAAAAACCTTCCAAGATATGCCAGTCTAGTCCATAGAGTTTCTATTAGAAATATGATAATTTAGATCATCCACTTAATAATTTTGGAGGGTTACCATCCTGGCTTTTTCACATATCTGTAGCTTGTCAGCACAGATATATAGTCTAATCATCTAACTCAAGAGTGAAGTAGCATTTAACAGGAAGGATCTGAAAACCACAATAAAATACATTAAAATCTAAGCAAGGATCACGACAGTTAAGAAATACAAAGGATTTTGTGTTTTATCAAGCTATTATTCCACCAGAGACTGCAAATGTGAACCTTTTCTGGTTGTTATCAGAATTTATCAGAGACCTGGAGCAAAGTTAGAGCAACAAACACCAAAGGCTTAGTCAGAAGCCTTTCATCAAGTTTTTAGCCAAAACCTTGAGGAGCACTTGGTCAACTGCTATTCTGCTTTAATGTTACAACAGTGATTTTTAATTTTTTTTTCCTAACAAAGTCTTCTACACACAAGAAGTTACAAATATTTTACATTTTCATCTTAAGGGCAGATTTCAATCTATATTTGTAAGTGCAGCGACTACCACAGTTTTTCTGCAGTGATGTAGAAGGGGACTGAATCAATAACCATCCTTGAGAAAACCCAACAAAAACCACACCAATCAAAACAACACAACAAATCAATCATATAAAAAACATTCCTTAAATTATTCCCTAGCCATATCTTGGGATGTTACAGCTCCGGGCTTTTCCAGAGTCCTGGAGGCACAATCTACCTAGAGGTACATTCTAGCTCTTAATAATGAATGTACAGTGTTAGCTAGATAATAAGTTTTCAAATATTAGCTTTACAGTTATGGGGCGATTTTGTGCATAGTTTAAGAAATTGTAGCAGAAAACCTGCATTTATCCTACAAATTATCGTTAAGAGTACAGTATTGCACTGCACAAGATGACACAAGTCAGTCAAGGATATGACCATTATGTTATGAGTTGGGTTTTTTTGGGGGGTGGAGGTTTTGGGGTTTTGCTTGTTTATTTGTTTTTCTTAAGCTGTAGGTGACCTGCACAAGAAGTATGGCAGCCTGTGAAGTCAGATTATCCTGGTATTATACAATCAGAGAGAGGTGCAATGTTATCTGCTATATCACCAGTGAGAAATCCATGTCTAGTTTATTTATATATATATACACACTTTTTTTTTTTCCTTAACACAGCAAAGAGAAGGATGGCCAGTAACCACTTTCTCTGGCAATTATTTCATGAAGACCTTTGTTAGCAGGCACATGGACAACTGCATTTTCTAATATAGTATTGTTAAGAAATAATGTCACCCTTTGTGTTCATACTTCTTTGATCATCTGTAGCACAATGGAAAGAATGCAGTTCATTGAAATCCAGATGTTCTGAAGAAACAAGGTTAATCCTGATATAAGTTTTTGCTTGAAATTCTTTTGATATAATGGTGTTTGTTTAATTTCACGTTGATGTCTATTTGGAAAGAATAACTATGTCACACTAAATATTAATGGCATCATATCACATTCAATAATATGTTTGTATGACTGAAATGCAGTACCTTGGAAATTTGTTCATTTGATTTGTTTCAGAAAACAATATTTTGAATTGTTGAATGCTGCTGCAACAACATGTATAGTTAATGTGTACTTTGGTGACATCACCAGTAGAAGGACAAATAGTATATTCGTATTGTCCGCTTCTATGATTATATGGTTTCAGATAAAGTTTTAAAACAATCCAGTGCACTATTTTGTAATTAGAAACACAAGAAATACTATTGAATATCAAGGATTTGACAAATATTTGACCTTTTCACCATGATTTTTCATTGTGAAGTCAAAATCTAGTTACTAATAACTTCATTTATAATATGTATTTATATATAGCTTACAGTTAGGGTTCATAGTCAGATTTTATTTTTAAGTGAGACAAAGTGATTTAGACAATGCTGAAGAGGTGCTATCTCACTTTGCTGGTGCAAAATCAGAGGTAGCTTCAAGTTCATATTCCATCGGAGCACACAAAGTATTTAACAACTTGTGTTTCTTCAAAACTCATGAACAGTTTGTTTACTTCGTCAGTATAATAAAGAGCATGGATTTAAGAGGCTTGTTTTAAATGTATATGTTGTCAATGTCTCTACAAAGAGCTCCCTGTTGACTGATGTTGTAGACATTCAACACATCCTGGTATTCTGAACACCCAGGGAAGTTTCTCCAATGATAAAAGAAAACGGCTATTTCTATTTAAAAGTGTTTGACTACAGGAGAGGAGTCAGATGCTCTGAAGTCTATGAAAGGTTTACTACTGACTGAACTAGGAGCAGAGTCAGTGCTGCAGCTCTGAACCCATCTCTCTAGAAAAGTGTCAGTTCTATTTTTTTCTTCGTCATATCTTAACTTCCCCACTTCCAGATGACAGAAAATCATGTTAGATGCCTCCAGCTGCTCTCGGGTCTAAAAAAAGATTACCCAGGCTTTATCCGGCACAGATACCCATCTTCCCTCCTGAGGAGTTCAGTCCGATAATAACCAAACTGACTCCCATACACATTTATTTGAGCAAGAAATTGTTCAGTTTTCCCTCTCATACAAAGTCTAGAGCTCCTTCAGTCCAAAAATCTGTAACGAAAATGTCTACTTAATGACACTATTTGCTCCTAACTGTAATTAACAAGTGCTGCCTAAATATGCAATATCTATGGCTGTCAGAACAAATTAACGTTGCAGCTCCATTAGTGGCAAGGAAAGTTGTAGCGGGAATGTATGTGGGATCTAACACAGGCTGGGTTTCCCCCACAAGTGCAGCCATGGGGACAGATTCCCAGTGGGGCAGCGAAGCCCAAGGTAAAACACAGGAATCACGCACAAAGACAAAAGTGAACCCCAAGCCCAGAACCATTTCCCTTAATGAAGTCTGGGAGACAGAAATTTCTTCTCAATAGAACAGGGAGAAAGTAGTTTAGGAGAACAAACCATGATATAGTTCTCCAAAACCCAGCCAGAACAGACATACTGAGCTCGTTGTGTGTTGAGTAATTAAAGCAGCGGTAATCTTTGTATTTCAGAATTACCTACAGGTGGAGATTTTTGAAAGCCAAAACCAAATCCCCTATCCCATAAAGATGATCAAGACTTTTTTTTTTTTTTAGTAGGAAGAGACAAAAGTATTAAATAGTCAACATCAAAATGAGCAAAGAAAATAAGCAGCGGAGGTTGATTTTAAAACCCCCTTCAAGTGTACTTGCAAAATTGACAAAAATACTCAAGCACCCTATTTCAAAGAGGTTTCTACACCACGAAAAAAAGTATTTTTTTCCCATTCATTTTTTTCTGTAGAAACTTTAATCATCAAAATTTTATCCTGAAAAATGCCACAGGTAACCCTGTAGGCTAAAGATCTCATCCTATCAAAAGAACAAGTGCAAAAGGGCAAGTGAATTGCATTCACTTGTATGACCAGCACCTTGTAAGTTGTCACTGGAGGAAAAACGTGCAACCAAAGAAGAAAGTTTGCTCAGCTTCAGGCTCCAGGTTTGGTGAGGTGCCCAACTACATTTCTTTAGCCAATTGTAATGATTACTGCAGTAAGTTTGACACATACTTCTTTAAAGCTGGACTGTGCCCATCAGTTCACTTAATAGGGGCCAAAGGATAACAAGGTTTGCAAGCAATAATCTAATTAGGATTTGATTCAGCAATTTAGAGGAAGAAGATGCCAGATTATATTAACCATTCCCAGACTCACTCAATTTTCTAAACAATATGAAGGATGAAAAAGTAAATCTAGAGGTAAGCCCTTCCGGTACAATCTCAGATTGCTATACATACACTCATATCCGATAGAGTAAGTTATTGACAAGCAACAACATTGATACTTGTGTCAAGTTAGGTACAGGTATTTCGTAACATATATTCTCAGTCAGGGTTGAGCAAGCAAGTATTACTTCAAAAATCCAGATCTCGTTGGATGCTTTAGCACAACATTACCTCTGCAAATCAAGTCATTATGTTACTTGTATGGTTTATTGAAATGAGGTTGTGTTCTCATGCCTTCAGGTTTGTATGCTCACCAACGCTTCACAGTAACTATTATAGGAGAAAATGCCTGATTTTCTTCTCTGCTTCCCACTTACCCTCCAGTATTATGCATAACAGTGAGTATACGTCATCCACGATATTATGGCCCTGAGTTACATTTACTGTGCTAATGTTTTGTGTAAATGCACATGTAAAAATATTTAGATAGCCTATGAGACTTGCATTGTTTTGCAGCTGCTTTGAGCAAAATAAAACCATATGCATATGTTCTGTAGCAAAGGCTCAACGCTACAATGAACAGCGAAGTACAGTATTTGTCACCGAAGCATCCCTATAGAAAAGTATCTCAAACTTTCATACAATCAATACTGTGTTGAAAGTTAAGATCCTGAGTATATCACCTCTATGGGCAGGTAGATAATTTATGATGCAATGAGACTGATTGTTTTAAGACATATGCACAGTTTAAGTAAGGTTTGACATTAGTTTTAACACCACCAAGAGATAAGAACAAGCAGTATTTGTTAATGCCAACTATGAACTTCCAAATGGCTTCTCTCTCTCTTACCTCATGATAATGCTTTCCATTTACAAAATATTTCATTTTGACTTATTAAAAATCCCCACAATTTATAAATTATTTAACAAGTGCGATTTACAGTCACCTTAATTTACCAACCTCATACTTTTCAGTGCTATTGATTGTGATGGTATTTGCTTCCCACTGATTTTGCAGTTCTCCTGAAACTTGCCAGATGTTTGTAATAGTATCTTCAGAGAGCTTTTGAAGCCCCACCATCAATGTTCCACTCATTTCACTGATCCAATAATGAAATGTAATCTAGGACAGAAAAGGTCTGATTATTCCAGGGAAGTACTATGACAAACAATGAAATACAAGGACTATGCATCAAAATACCTGGCAAACGTGTTCTCCGTCAGTTGGAAGGAAAATATTGGTCCTTAAAGTTGCAGAAGAGGATCGCATTTCAGAGGACAATGAGAGGAAATAAGCTATTAAAAGGAATAAAAAAGAAATTTTAGGAGCTTGGAGAAAAGCTATATAAAATATAACAGTAAAAAAAGAAGAGGCATACATACAGGTATGAATTCATAACTAAAAAGCCAACTAGAAGTTTTTCCCCAGAAAAGATTCATATCACACTTGTAGCCATTGTGTGCCAAGCTTTTGTTCATATTAAATATTGACATAGTATTGCTCCACGTTCCTGCTGAAATTTCAAGTAGGATTCCAAAACATTTCATGAGCTGATGGCTTGAATACTCAATTAATAAGTGCAAAATTTTGGAAAAAAGTAGGATTAACTCAGCAAGCTGATCAAAGAGCTTAAACTCCAATTATTGAATAGATCACTCGTTTCTTGCCTAAACAACAAACTGTTGTGACCAATGGTACAGATTTATTACAACAGTTCAAGTCTTCAAGGAGGTGGTGCAAGATGGGAGAGGAGGCTATGGTGTTCCTCTGTTTCACAGGACATGGGGCTGTTTTGTGGCTGCTCAGAAAATTACCTCACTGCAGAGAGGAGGTTGTGGCATCCCTGTACACAATCCCAGTATAAAGGGTTGCCTTCAGAATCTCCACACTACCATTAAAGATACCATTATCTTTCCATTTACAAAACAAGTCCAAATAAAGCTTTGCTTTACTTGAAAGTGTAACAGCTCAACAACAGTCAGTGAAATATGGTTGTTGCTGTATCTTTTGACTGATTGTGTCTCTTCCTGACAATATTGTTTCAGATCTTCTAAAAGATGGAGGGCAACCTGTGGTGGGTTGACCCTGGCTGGATGCCAGGTGCCCATCAAAGCCACTCTATCACTGCCCCTCCTCAACTGGACAGGGGAGAGAAAATATAACAAAAGGCTCATGGGTTGAGATAAGGACAGGGAGATCACTCAGCAATTACCATCATGGGCAAAACAGACTCGACTTGGGGAAAAAAATTAATTTAATTTATTACCAGTCAAATCAGAGCAGGATAATGAGAAATAAAGCCAAATCTTAAAAACACCTTCCCCCAACTCCTTCCTTCTTCCTGAGCTTAACTTCACTCCCAAATTCTCTACCTCCTCCCCCCTCAGCAGTGCAGGGGGATGGGGAATGGGGGTTTGGGTCAGTTCATCACATGTTGTTTCTGCTGCTCCTTCCTCCTCAGGGGGAGGACTCCTCACACTCTTCCCATGCTCCAGTGTGGGGTCCCTCCCACGGGAGACAGTCCTCCACGAACTTGTCCAACATAAGTCCTTCCCACGGGCTACAATTCTTCATGAACTGCTCCAGCATGGGTCCCTCCCACGGGGTGCAGTCCTTCAGGAACAGACTGCTCCAGCGTGGGTCCCCCACGGGGTCACAAGTCCTGCCAGCAAACCTGCTCCAGCATGGGCTCCTCTCTCTCCACAGGTCCTGCCAGGAGCCTACTCCAGCACAGGCTTCCCACAGGGTCACAGCCTCCTTCGGGCATCCACCTGCTCTGGCATGGGGTCCTCCACGGGCTGCAGGTGGATAGCTGCTCCACCGTGGACCTCCATGGGCTGCAGGGGGACAGCCTGCCTCACCATGGTCTTCACCACGGGCTGCAGGGGAATCTCTGCTCTGGTGCCTGGAGCACCTCCTCCCCTTCCTTCTTCACTGACCTTGGTGTCTGCAGAGTTGTTCCTCTCACATATTCTCCTCTCACTCCTCTCTCCAGCTGAAGTTGCCATTGCGCAGCAACTTTTCCCCCTTCTTAAATATGTTATCCCTGAGGCTCTACCACCATCGCTGACTGGCTCGGCCTTGGCCAGTGGCAGGTCCATCTTGGAGCTGGCTGGAACTGGCTCCATCAGACATAGGGGAAGCTTCTAGCAGCTCCTCACAGAAGCCACCCCTGTAGCCCACCTGCTATCAGAACCCTGCCACACAAACCCAATACACAACCACCTTATTTTAGGATATCAAATACTGCTAGTCAAAATTTGGCTCTTTGTGAACATGAAGATTTCAGAGACGTTAGATGTTAAAGGATGCAAGGCGGGGGGCAGGGGGGGGGGGGCAGGGAAGACTCAGCCTATTTGTTTTTTCCCCCCCTTTCCCTTCTCTCCTCCTTCTCAAACTCCAAGCAATGTCAGGTAAACTGTTGCCCTCTGACATTAACCTGTAAATGAAAGGAGAAAGATGAAGGAGAAAAAAGCCAAGTGGGACTGAAGGAATAAAAAAAAAGTCCTAAAAATAAAGATTACTACAGAAACCAAAAATCAGAGGATATGTAAGAACATCTAAATATTTCATTTATAAAACTACCCACCCTCATCTCTCTTCCTTGCATACAACTGGAAAGTCACTGACAAAGGACCGTAAGGCCAGCTCAGTGCTGGAGCCAGCTGAGCAATCGCCCACAGAGAAGCATTTTGCAGCCCGCTACCAGAGCGGTGGCCATGCTCCCCCTAGGTTTTAGGCCTTTCATGGCTGCTCAGGCAGCACTTTCAGAACCTGCCAGCTGCAAGGATATTCTTCCTACCCACAACAGATGGCTTGGTGCCTCAGCAGAGCTCTATCCCTGACTCCAATCTGTTTCACTAGTTTTTAACTTCCATAAAATTTTGAACTTTTTTCTTTTAGTTCCCTAAAGATAAATGTATCTAAGACTCATAAACAAGGTCAGATTTCACCTGCCACAGGAATTTTGAGTCTTACACAGATGGGGCAGAAATAGTAATTTTAAGAAATTCTTTGAAGAATTTGAATTTCTTTGAAGAAATTTTACATTGAACCTCTGCATAGATAACAGGTTTCTATTAGTAAAAACAGGTTGTATTTTGTTTTGTGTTTTTTTTTTAAAGTGATTGTCACTAGTCTGTTCAACTACATTTTCAGTGAAAATAAGAACCTTAAGAAGAGACAGAGCCAAAAAACCACGTTGGATTCTAGTAAATGATTACATAAATCTTCAAAGGAGTTACATCTACCAAGTGATCTTTGCCCTTCTGCTAATGTGTGTGCAATTGCTTATTCTGATGGCAGGAACTCTTCCCTTTAATACTCTGCCATAGAGCATACTCTGCTCAATTGTCACCATACAATATAATTTCTGGTCTTTAAGCAGGAACCAACATAAATCTGATTACACAGTCTGTTGAGTCACCAGCAGTGGGAAAACTTAAATAGCTGCCATAAGGAGATAAATATTTCCTAGGTGATTAAAACCAGCATTCAGAAAATGAAAGTACAGTTTAGCCAATCTCCCGGTAGAAAACCAAAATAAGCAAATACATTTAAATCTCCTTAGCCATTCAGTTCACAGATCTGAGTACACAGCCTCTCAGAAAACTGAATAGGCACAAGTATTCAAGCTTTCTGTTATCTGATCAAAATAACTTGGATTAATATGGCTACCACACGATTCAGACCTGGCAGATACAACAGTGACTGAGCACCCGAAACAAGTCAATGGGAATATACAGGTGACTGAACAGTTTGCTTCCTCTGTAACAAACACTTGAAGTTGATGGTTCTCAATCTTTTGCTGGCTTTAGGTGTCTGCATAAGTTAAATTTCCCCCACACACACCAGTGCTTCGCAAGATAAGGGTAACCTTTATTGGTTACAGGCAAGAATATCTTTCAGGTCTTCGCTACATCCTGATGCAGTGTACACACCAATCAAGCACAAACCCTAGAAACTTCAACTAGAGCAAGACTGTTGCCTGGTTAATTAATTTTGATTCTAGCCAAGAGATTGCTATATTTTTATTACATAGTATTTGTCTTTTATCTGATTCTTGATGAGAAAAGCTGTCATTATTTTAAAGGTAAAGTGTTTCACAACTTACATACTTGAAATAAAACTTGTGTTTATGAAAAATGTTTGGTAATTACTCAAATTTTTGTGCTAATGTCAGTTTAAATCAACATTTATTTAAGAGCAGCCTTATTTTCAGAAGCATAGTACACACAGCAGGATGTGCTCGTATGCTACACACAAGCAAAAAATGAAGTTGTTAGAAGCACATTGCATGGATAAAGTTTCCTAATTACAGAGCATCATGAAAATTGTCAGCTGTGGAATGAGAACTTGCAGGAAAATGTAGAGTGTTTTTTTTAATTGATGTTTTTTTCTATGAAAAATTTTTGAAGTTCTGTGCCATTTTCATTTTGCTGATTTCCAGGCAAGTTTTCCATGCATTCACCTTTAAACCACCAATTCACATTAATCATTATATGGAACTTCTACCTGCTTGGCAGCTTACAAAATGTGTAGCAGGTGCTGCTTGCTTCAGAACAGTACAGATTTCCACACTTCCAGATAATCAGTTTGGGAACGAGATGAAAAACACCTGGGCTAATTAGTCTTACACTAAGACTATGTGGGACACTTTAGTCCCACATAAGGTTATATTCTTGTACACTCACCAACGCTGCATGCCTGCCTTCAGGTGCTTGTTCTGAGGGCTGTTGCAGCGCTGCTTGTGCACAGGAGAGATGGGAGGGGGTGGGTGGAGAGAAAGGGAAAGAGAAGAATGGAAAATATGGAGAAGAGAATTAAACAGTTTGGGGTGATTACTTCAACAAGCTCACTTCTTTACTGTGAGATTAGAGGTCCCCATCAAATTCTTTCCCTCCTTCCTTCATTTCTTACAAACAAGCCTTCTAACAGCTTTGGAGAGCAGGAGAAGGCTTACTGCAGTTAAAAAAGTTGGGTCAAGTTAGCTAAACCATGGTGAGGCAGGCTGTCCCCCTGCAGCCCATGGAGGTCCACAGTGGAGCAGATATCCACCTGCAGCCCGTGGAGGACCCCACACCAGAGCAGGTGGATGCCTGAAGGAGGCTGTGACCCTGTGGGAAGCCCGCGCTGGAGCAGGCTCCTGGCAGGACCTGTGGACCCATGGAGAGAGAGGAGCCCATACTGGAGCAGGTTTGCTGGCAGGACTTGTGACCCTGTGGGGGACCCACGCTGGAGCAGTCTGTTCCTGAAGGACTGCACCCCGTGGAAGGGACCCATGCTGGAGCAGTTTGTGAAGAACTGCAGCCCGTGGGAAGGACTTATGTTGGACAAGTTCGTGGAGGACTGTCTCCCGTGGGAGGGACCCCACACTGGAGCATGGGAAGAGTGTGAAGAGTCCTCCCCCTGAGGAGGAAGGAGCAGCAGAAACAACATGTGATGAACTGACCACAACCCCCATTCCCCGTCCCCCTGCGCTGCTATGGGGGGGAGGAGGTAGAGAATTTGGGAGCAAAGCTGAGCCCGGGAAGAAGGGAGGGGTGGGGGGAAGGTGTTTTTAAGATTTGATTTTATTTCTCATTATTCTACTCTGATTTGACTGGTAATAAATTAAATTAATTTTTTTCCCCAAGTCGAGTCTGTTTTGCCCATGATGGTAATTGCTGAGTGATCTCCCTGTCCTTATCTCGACCCATGAGTCTTTTGTTGTATTTTCTCTCCCCTGTCCAGCTGAGGAGGGGAGTGACAGAGAGGCTTTGATGGGCACCTGGCATCCAGCCAGGGTCAACTCACCACAACGGTGTAAAGAAAATCATGTATTGCAGAAGGAAGAAGCTAGGTTTTGGAAAGTGGGGTTAACTTGGCAATTGGACAAGTATAAGGGACATATTTTGTCTGAGGACAGGGACAATGAATTACTTAGTTGAGGGACAGTCTTTGATGCAAAGTGGAGTTGTAATAAGATTTGGAGAGGAGCTGGCTCAAACAGGCTATCAAAGCTCTTCCCGTCCCCAGATCCAAAGTCATCTTCTCTCAAAATACTTGGAGCAGTAATATTAGTCACAGATAATAGATACACACACTCTGGGCATTCACCAGTCCAAGAAGAGATGAAAATACTTCTCAAAATGGGGGACCCAATACTTATTTCTAAACTTCGCAACCATCAAGACCGAAATTATCACCTGATATCTCCAAAACAGGTAAAGGTCACTCAGGTAGATAAACATGACTCTTGATGACTGATTGCTTGCTCCTCCATGATAACAAGAATTGCTTTCCGGAATATTGTCTTTTTTTCTGGAATTCTGGGTTATTGTAATTACTATCACCTAAAAACCTGGACACAAGTGCTCAGAAAACATGCAGCAGAATACAATTGAATTATCAAGAAATTAGTAAAATTAAGCAAATAAAATAAGGAACTACATAATTTGTAAAAGCCTACGGTTCCTTCAAAGAACATGAGGATTCTTACCACTGTCATTCCCATTGTGGTCAGAGTATGGTGGTCCCATGCCAGATCGACCATTTCTTCTTATCCATCCAGGCTGTAAATTCAATTCATGAAGATCTTTGCATAGATCAGTTTCAAAATCACACTTTTCACAGGAGGAACCTGAATTGAAGCAAACAAAGAAAAAATAAAAACCTCAAAAACAGAAGCAAAGAGATATGTTCTCACCATTACTTGCTATTTAATTAGCACACAGAAACACTCTGAATGGCCTCCTAAAAAAATGTAAGAAACACCAGAATTTTTAAATCATGAACAAAGACGAACAGGACAGTGGAAGAGAGACAAGACAGAATAAACTTTGAAAAAAACCAAAACAAACCACCAAGCCCTCCCCCTGCCAAGCCAAACCCAAACCAGTCCATTTGTATTGTATCACTATAACATATGCTTTTTATTCACAAATACATGTGTAGCTACCTACTTGTAGGAAACTGTCCAAGCTAGCATAGCTTATATGCAGAAGCAGTTCTTAAAATACACTGCAGCTATCGGCTGAAGAATTTCAGTATATCCTCTGTTTATCCAGGGTTCTTGCATAGAAAAACAAAGACTTAACACCAGGAAATAACCAGATAGCAAAAATATTTTTTTATTCCACTACAGTTTATTTCATCATTTTGCAACCTGCATTTTTCGGGAACTTGGAGTATAAATCCATTCCTAGAAATCCCCCAGGGCCTAATAACAGAAAGGTGAGGTTCTCATCATCTGACATACTCCAAAGTTTACCAGTGCTCATCATCTTTACTAAGCTGCTGCAGAAACCACATTCTTCAGAGAAGAGCTGAAACAAGCCCTCAGAATGATATAGTGTCCCCATTTGCCTTTCCTCTGACCTTATTTCTTCCACTGCACATCGCAACGTGGTGGGGAAGGACTGCTTCTCCTCCTTCCACATTCCCCTGTAGGGCAGCATAGGCTAGAAAAGGAAGGTAGAACATGTCTTTCTGGCACAGGACCCACTTTGGTGTACCAGGTCATTCAGGGAATTTGAGATGGGTATGCGACCAGATAAATAATTGCTTACTGGGAGGGAGGGACAGATGTTTGTTTCTGCTCTGGTGTCAGACAGCCCTTTTTGCATCGCATCCAAGCTGAATGAAAGAGCTTGCATGTGCCTGACAGGCTGGACAGCCCCATTCCTTGAACCGCTTATTGTAGTGGTGGAAGGATTTAAAAAAAAAAAAAAAAGTCTAGTCAGATGCATCTGTAAAGAGCAAGCTTTTTGCAACTCCACCCCAAGCAGAACGGCCAGTACGTGGGACTGTCTCCAGATGTCATGCACTTCGCTGAAACTTTCAGTTCACCCGCATTTTCTCTTACACAGCAGAGGCAGATAGGTTAAGACTCTGCCTTCTAATCAGGATTCTGGTTAAACATGAGAGCTACAATGCCTTTGAGCTCCCTCTCAAATTGGTGCGCACTCCAGGTCCCTGCTAATGCTTTTGGTCTGTTCTGTATTATCACAGTTCACTAATCATTTTAAATAAAGTTGCAACTGCAGCGTTTATAGTCACACTACGGTGTCCAATTTCACGGCTTTCATATTCACATCAATTTACTGCAAAAATTAATTATAAGGTGAGAGAGGGGAAAACAGATATAATTCACGTAAGCATTCCAGACTCAAGTGAATGTGCAGGTTGGCTGATTCATCAACCAACTTTTTATTTCTGCTTTTATTCCTTAGCTCTTTAAGTGGCTGAAAAGCATGTCAGTGGTTCATCAAAAGCACAAACACTGTTGAGGCATATCTGTTTCACATTACATGAAATGCACCAAATCACATTCAGTGTTTCCTCAGGAATTTTCTAATAGCTGAAAAAACAATTTAAAATCAATATGTACAAAATAGCAAGAACAGTACCTTTTTAAATAAAAAAAAAAAAAATCCTTGATCATTCATTTTTATTTTCCAAAGCAATATTCATTTTCACAGAAAATATAACTCAAAAGCAAACCAATGTAAATTTGCTTAAAGATAGATTTACAAGGACAAAGTCACTGCTTAGAGAGGAAAAGGCCAGGAGGAAGAAGTGTGTGGGATGTTTAGATATTTTTCGCAGAATTTCCTATGAACAAAACAAAAATATAAAATAATTTCTAAGGAAAAATTCCGAGTCTCACAGAAACAAGACTACAGTTTAAAGTTCTGTTTCAAGTGTGTATGTGTATAAAATCTCAGTTTGGGATATTCTGGGAGCAAAATATTTGTAAGAGTAGTTAGTTATCATTCATCCCCTAGTGAATATTTTGCAATAGTAGTTCAGAGATAAAAAATGACTGTAGTGTTTATTCTGTTCCTTTTCCAGTGCTGTGGCAAAGCACAAACCAACCACATATGAAGTCCAAAATGACAATAAAAATGCATCATCTGAAATTTCAACTTTGATATATTTTCAGTACAGAAATATCCTTAAACCTGAGTAGAGTCCAGAGAAAACAGCAGGGACCTGTCATGGGCATGAGATCGGAGAGCTGAAACCTAAGTAGAAGAATAATTTTGCAGTAATCCCAAATCAGAAGAGTGGGTGGCAGCAGGATGAATCTTCAGTTTGACACCCTGATCTGTATCTTTATGTCTGACAGCTGACTTCTCTCCTGGAGTGATCCAGAGCATTATCCAAGCAGCCCCAGCATCCACAGCCTGTCACTCAGAGCCTAGTTCCACACTTCTGGCTCATCCATACTTAAAAGATAACATTATTTAGTATTTAGGTCTTTCACAGAGCCCATAGGTTCATTTTTCTAAACTAGTCTTTGGAGCAACCTTCAATTTCTCTACTTTCATATAAGCGTTTGTCTATAGCAGTATTCCCTCAACAAACAAGTGTAAAAAGCCTCCATAAAAATTAATGGAAGAATGCATCTCTTGCTGCATGTTCTGCAATCATAATAGGAAGTGCTGCCTGAAGGGAACGCTCTTTCTATGGAAACCAAGACCAAGCACCATGAGGATTTCAAGGCTATGCAGTGAAACGTAACATAACCACCTCTTGTGCAAGTAATAAAAAAAAAATATGCTAACCTGAGATGTGTTAGTCACACATCAGGGGATTCAATAGGTGTAATTTCCAGCCATTAGCATTTAATACATTTTAGTACAGCACAATAAAGTTTCAAAATGTATTGATATCCAATACAGTCCTAACAATTATTTTATTTGCAGAGGCACAAAAATCAAGTATCCTAGAGTTGATTGTAGACTCCTGCTCCAAACAGATATCTGCATCGTATTTGGATAAAACAGGGAGTCATATTGGAAGAAGAAAAACAATATGTATCTGGGCACACAATTGTAATTTGAGGAATCTGGATTTAAGTTACTGCTCTTCCTCACAGATTTCGGCTGAATTCAATGATTGCTAACATGCTCTAATTAGCATTTTTCAGTGTGCACAGAAACACACAGGCTTATCTAAAGACAATTTACTTCAAGTTTAAAGCTAAACCTTTAAAACCCAACAAATATGGCAGCTTCCTTTGTTGCACAGTGAGTGGAAGTACTTAGATAAGCTTTTAGTTAAAATTAGAATTTTTGATAAATCCAGGCTTTTCTTTGCACTCCAGAACAAAGATCCTCAAAGAGCAGGACTATCTTATGCTTTGTATGAAATCATTTGCAGCATCATTTTGTGTTATAGTATTCCAGAAATAGTAGATTTCTACTCCAAATTTACTCAGACACTAGCAGTTAAAAATCACTCTCACTGCTTAGATCTTTCCTTTAAGGGAAACAGCAGCAACTGTATTCATAGCCTCTGAATGTGACAAAGATTAAGCTAGGATTATCAGTTCATGAATTCAAGAAAATTTTCCCCCTTGTCTAGACTGAAAAAAAGAAATACTGTTGTCGCTCATACCTTGATGTAAGTATTTTGGATGAAACCTGAATTTCAGCAAACAATTTTACCATGAATTAAGGGGAAAAAGTAATACTTGTTAAATCTCCATTGAATTTATGTGGATGAGGAAACACTTTTTTTGCTACATAATATCCATATGAAGATTTATGAAAGAGTTGCACTGTATAGAGGTTGAAAATTAAGCAGGAAAAATTAAATTGAAGCAGGAAGAAACTGTCTTAGAAAATCAAATGAGGGGGGGGGGGGGGAAGAATTCCCAAACATTTTTGTAACATAAAAAAAAAATCCCCCCTTAGTTCTCTCTGCTGCCATGTTCAGTTATCAAACCATATCACATTTATGATGAAGCCCACTGAGACTTACCTTGTTTCTCATCACTGCTGTCTCCACACTGGTTGGTGAAAACGCACAGTTCCCCAGATGGAGCAGAGGAGCCATCACCACGTTGGCATGCACTTCCTGTAGATGACTGAGTATCTACCAGAGCAAAGCAATATAGCACACAGAATATGAATCTGTTCATGGGCTATGTTACTACCCAAGCTTTCACTTGGAAAAGAATTACTGTAACTGTCTAGTACTGGTCATGAAGTGTCTTTGAAAAAGCTGTGTTTACACACATCTCTCTGAAAGTTGTTTTTAGAACCTTACTTTCTGAAACTGCAGCTTAAATGAAATATGGCTTCTGTGAAGCAGTGACTTTCAACCCGGCGTGTCTTTGGATAATATTTAACTTAATTATAACATTGTTTTATGACTAAAAAATTTTGGTGCACGCTATGCAAGTCAACTGTATATCATTAACTTACTGATTGGATTTATTGCCAGATAGTTTGTAAATATATTAGATAAGAAAATAACAGGAAAACAGAGTAGAATTACTAAGTGACCAACATTCATAAAGATCTCTCTTTTCTCAGAGGGAGTTGGCAAATGTTTACAAAACTTACAAAGAGTTTTTGCATCAAATGTAGAAAACAGTTGAGAAATTCAAAGTTGATTTTGCGTAAAAGGGATTATAAGTGACTGATGTAGGGAAAGAATTAGAATTTTCAAAGCCTGTAGACATATGATGCCGATAGTTGAAAGTGGTATCTATTTATTATGTACTTGGGCTACAACTGTAGAAAATGACTGAATTACTTTAGAGTACCTGGATGTTAATGGAATCCTATCTGCAACCACAATTTGTATAAATGCATGAATGGACTGGCTATTAATGAATACTTTCCAAATTACTAGATTCCTATATTTTCTGGAAAAAATCATATTTTGTGTGATACTACTAGTGTTTCCCAAGATTAGGAAAAACTTAGAGGTACCTAGGATCCCGTATCTGAATTCTTAGCAGTCAGAATTTGTCAAAATAATAATTTACCAGTCCTTGCAGGAATCCATCGTTAGGGGAAACTACCGTCAATACCAACCCCAAATATATTACCCTGCCAACATATTCAGTCTTTGTCCAGGGTTATGTAGTTATAGATATAATCCCCACCACCTCCCCATAGTTTGCGTAATGACTAGTTCTGAAATAGTGCATTTAGAAGAAAAAGTGTATATTCAGAGGCGACACAACAGTTCCTTATTAAGCTGTCAAGAAGAGTATTTGCACTGCGTGAATAGATTTACAGTGCATTATATGGTAAGCCGATCAGGGCTCACCCAGCAGAGATGGACATTATTAAAACATCCTCATACAAAAGGACTCTGTCAGTACAAGAGACAGAAGTCAGTGCGCTGATTTACAATCCCTTTGATGCAAAATCAACTTTGAATTTCTCAACTGTTTTTCACTGAAACACACCAGTTCTGACAAAGCTTTTACATGGCTGAATCAAGGATCTTAAAATTTAAGAGGGGGAGCGGGGAGAGATATCCAGTCAGTCCAAAAAGCCAACCTTGTGAGAGAAGATTGAATCAACTTGTTTCGTTCAGCCTAGCAACACAAGAAAACAGGGAAATTATATTAATTAAGTACCTTAAGCACTTTAGATGCCCCAAAACCGGGGGAGGGAGAGATAGTAGGAAAAGGAGATGATGATTGCAAAAGTTAAAGGACAGTATTTGCCCAAAGCAAATGACTGTGAAAACTAGACAAAAATAGGCTGACAATCATGTAAGCCTGACACTCCTTTAATAGGAATAGTGGGATGAAAAATAAAATCTAACTACTTTTATAACAGTGTTGTATTACCTTACTAAAAGGATCATACAACTGCCAAAGTGGCAGCTTGTAATAAGTAACTGATGCCAGCAGCTCTGGAGATTTCTTCACCTGTAAATTCCCAAGATCAAATAACTGGAATGCACAAACCACTGTGCATACCTCCGATTTGCCTCTTACCCTGGTGAGCAGAATTAAGACAAGGTATATCTCTGTAACTAAAGTATACTGCTTAGGAAGCACAAGTGCTATAGTATCTGCAAAGAGAAACAGACAACCTATGTCTGGAGGCATATCAATCATTGCAGATCCGTATTTTCGTAATGTAAGAAATCTCTTGTCAGGGTACAAAGACTACTACTCCAACATTGCCTGAAGGCTAGCAGTCCAAGGTCTGATGCAACTTCCTATTATCTCCAACGCCACAGGCAGACATATGTTTATTGTAATAAAGGTTTCAGTTTTGCCTAGAAAGCATTTTCCAGCTCATTTGATTCAACTCCACCCTTTTCATCACTATCCTTCTGTGGACATCATTTTACGTGCTTCATTTTAACGCTTTGTCCTCAGGCCATAGAGCTGATTGGAAAACTTCCTGAAGAAAAGCAGAGCTACTAATAAATGAATTAAGAGTTCATTGATATATGTATCAGTGTTCATCAGGAATGTGTATCATTGAATTGCTTGCTTCCCTTCCGTAAGTACAGCTTAGATTAGAAGCTTATATATATATATAAAAAAACCCTATTCCATATAATATGTCATATTACTACATTTGTAACAGCTTAAATGTTTTGTGCTATTCAGCTGGTTTGTTTTCCAATCTATTTTCTCCAACATGTAATATTTCATCTTATTCCTTCTTTTCCCCTACATCTTCTAAAACTCCTCCTCACATTGTTGTACTTCACAATGAGAGGATTTCCCAGTCTTTCAGCTTTCTCCCATTTTCTTAAAACTTCTGCTGCAATATTCTAAGCTGTTCTCCTGCTCTGTCTGTAGCATAAAGTCTGTATACAAGCTCTGTAAGAGAGTAATTTTTAGCAGAAACTAGCGTCCATTTCCTTTTTATTATGCTCTAAAACATTAATAAGAAACAAAATTGCACAACCCAAGTCAGAATCACCATAAGATCTGTTATGAGTGGAAATAGATGAAAACTCATCAAATATTCAGAAAGCATTCAGAGTGTTATCCAAGGATTCTTAGTGAAGAAGAAAAAAAATGGTATTTCAGTGAAGATCTAACAAAAAGTGCAAAACCAAAAGAAAAGGCGTCTTTTTTGCAAGTGTGTGGCTATGTACAAGTAGGGAGAGTTTCTTGACAAGTGCAACAAGTCAGCCCTCTTGTCAACTAACAACAAGAACACCAGTTTTTCATAGCTCTGAGAAATATATAAAAAGGGACAAAAAGATGACTCGGAAGCAAGAGACTTGCAGGGAAAGTCAAAAGGGCAAACATTTTGAGTGTTGAACTGCAAGCACCCTGAAAGCAGAAAGAAGAATCAAGATCTAGAAAAAGGAGGAGCAGAGAGAGAATGAAGACGTATAAACCAGTAAAAATATGCAGGATGTCAGAAAAGCAGATGGATGGGCAATAATCAAAGGATTTTTTTGAAAGCAGTAGAGAAATTTTGCAGAGAAATTGAAGACTAAAAGGAGAACAAGCAGAGCCAGGCACTATGTCTATTTTCAAAGTTACTTTAGCAAACAAGCAGTTCTCAAAAAGGAAAAAAAAAGTTAAAATAAAAAACTGCTTGAATTTACATCAAAGCTGGATTTATCTGGCTTAGCCTAATTCATTTCATTTAAGCCAAGACAAAATATATTTGCTGTAAGTGAAAAAAAAGATTTCCCTCTCAGCCTTTCCACTTCTTTAGATAAATCTGTTGAAAAAGTTGTAGATATTTAATCTAGGATATTTAAAAGATAAGTCTTATAAAGAAGTCCAAACAGGCTCTGAAACAGGGCCAGAAAAGTTTTGCATTTTTAAGTCTATTTTTCATGTCAACAGAAAGTTATCTGCTTAAGTAGTAAAGGGATTGCAGTTAGTAACTCTCCATTAAGTTTTTGTAGAGCCAGTTAATATCAACACATGAAACAGAGGAAGGAACTCAAAAAATGGGATATTAGTTTCACCATCTGAAAACAGTGTTCAAATTTTGCTGCCAGTACTAACTTTCTTTCAGGGAAAAGTCTTACAGAATAGAAAACATAGTCACATCTTCAGAGAAATCAAAATTTCATTAAATTTAATATAACCTCTTAATGGCAAGATTATAACATTTTTATATGTGATCAGAGTAGGGAGCATTACAGCACCAGTGCATATACCTTTAATATATACCTCCTTTTATCCTAGTGTACAGTTTCAGTAAACATCATTAATTTTAATACAAACAATCATCCAAATTTGTTTACGCAAGAACAATTTTATCCAATCATGAAGAAAACCACCAAAATTGTATTTTTAAAATAATTCACAACTATTCAGCCAAGACTTCATTTTGAGAGCCCCCTCCCAAAAATATGCTATTTGTATTATCATACAACCGCTGTAGTTTTTAATTGTCAAATTGGAACTGAATGACATCTGCAAAGTAGAAGAAAGTCAAGCGATCACAGTAACCCCAAATTGATCAGTTTTTAACAAGAATTGACAGAATTCTTTACTTTGATGTGAAAGGCAATAATTGCATACCATCTGCTTCCAGTTAAGTGGCACTAACTCAATAGTTAACTTGAAAGAGGACTAAGATATTAATACATTTGATTAAAAAGGATTCCGGGTAAGCATTCTTACCACCTGTCTCCATGTGCTAAAAGAAATTAGTAAAATCAATTGAGAGGTTAAAACCAAAGTTTATATATTGATCAGTGTACAGCATGAACACCACAGTTACAACTAGTGAAGGAAAAAGCCCATAATATTAATGCAAGGTGTGATGAACTAAATAAAATCAGGTCACTCAAAGTCCTAGATCATTACAGATTGAAATAAGGTAACACTTCAGGAAAATTTTTGGTAGCATAATTTCTATCTTTATAATGACAGACCATATCACATTCAAGAAGAGATGACAGCTGCTGATAGAAGGGGAAGTAAAGAAAATAATCAATGGGAGGCACAAAAGACTAATCTGATACCTATGTGTACCATGTGCTAAAATCTGTCTCAGCACCTAGAGTTTGGAGGAAAAAATATTTCAATTCTGAACTGTCAAGAGCTCAGTAGAACTTCGCTTCTCTCTCTCAACCTCAAAGTAAGAGGTGGAAAAAAAATTACCAGAAGTGCTTCTAAATCCATAAATCCTATTAGAAGACAAAACTATAAATTGGCATAAATTAACTTTGATCAGGCAAAAAACATTTCTATCTCCTACCTACTATTTGCTTCTTCAGAGAAATTGGAGCAAGAGCAGAATAATGATTTTCTCAGCATTTGCTCTCCAGTCCAAAAACTTCCAATAGATTGAAATCTGCTGTATACTGCTGACATACTGCTCCCACACAGTCTTCTCCCAGTCAATAGGAAAGTCTTTCTTCCATCACATCATTCTACCAAGCATTTTGGTTCTGTTCTCTGCTATAAGCAGCTCCTTGGTCCTTTAAGTCCTTTTCAGCTGTAACTAATTTATCAAGTAGCATTGTCTCATAAGAGCAGAGCTTTAGAGTGAAACCCATGGGGCTGAGGACCTGATGCATTATGCAACATGAACTATTACATCACATGATTAAACGCATTTCACAGGTGTTCAACTCAAACTAGCTCCAGTCTGGTCCCATGGACCAAATACCCATCAGTGGCCAAGGTGTATTAGGTGTGCTCCTGGAGCTCATTCTCTGCTCTAGTCTCATGCAAAGGTATCCATTTCGCACTCTCCATGGCTGTTCTGCTTTAGGTCACACAGTGCGCAGGAATAGTTGGGACATTTCTTTCAATAATGCACCCCTCTTTGGAACCAAAATGCTAATGTGCTAAGCATGCTTAATGGCTCTCAGAACAAGAGCTGGCCTTCCCCTCACCCCCAAGAAATATAAATAGATCTAGCTTTCTTCCAAAGTTTGGAGAGAAAATATATTATAAAAATTAAACTGGAACCAAATTAAACAGTTTTGCTATCCATCTCAACTGTATACATCGGAGGACTCATCTATCCTAACCTTGGTTGCTAGAGACTGAGCCAGGGACCAAAGGCTTTGCAGGTAGCAGAGGCAGACAAACACCTTCCCAGGGCAAATCACCCAAAGATGTCTATCTCTGAGTGAAACAACTCCTTTAGAGATGCCTAGTGTTTTCCATCAACGATAAAACAAGCTTATTCTTTGGTATCACTTCTAGGTATGGAAGTGAGGGCAAACAAATCCTTCCCATGGTCTGTGTGCCTGTTTCTGTCTGTTAACACATAACATTAGTTAGAAAAACCAGCAAGATTAGGGAGAAATCTGGAAGAAAGCAATCTCCCTGGGCTTATCTCCCATATCTGGAGCAGCATCGGCACAGCCCAGAGTTGTGACTGCAGCGATATTAATCTTTAGTCCTGAAACATGTCCATGTGCCCAAGAGCTGGAAATTAGGCTGTTAAGACCTAGAGGGAGTCTCAACAGTGCATATACCTTAGTAACCAGATTAAAAATAAATAAATGTATCCACCAGATTTTCCCATATTATTGATTTTGGCTTTAAGACATCTCTGGCATGACACTGCTCTAGAGGGTTTCTCAGCAGTCATGCTTGCTCCACACATTTCTAGAAGTTACCCCCTAAAAAAGATACAGGAAGTACATTATTACAAATCTTTGAGATAAATGGGAGTTTTGATCACGAATTTCCTCATCTGTAAACAGATAAGTGGTCTGAAAATTTCTGAATTGCTCTGTTACCTCCTGATAAATAAGACTAAATAGGAACTAACAGTCCCATGTAACTTTTTTCCACCAATTGCAAGTCAACCTTCAATATAAGGGGAATATCTTGATATCCAAAGAAATAATATTTCACTAAAAATAAGAGGGATACTTTCCAGCTCTGATTTTCAGAGAGATTAAATGAAAAGGTGACATCCTCAACAGAGAATAGCTCCTTCAAAACGTACTTTCAGTGCAATTAATACAAAGTTGAACTTTATGCAATAAAGGCACATGTATGGTTTGGGAAGACTCCTATGAATTAAAGCACTTGGGAGATTAATGATAGAAGCTTAACACACAATGAAATTGTGTAAAATTCAGAGTGCATGCTCCATTTAGAAAAAATTTAATTAAAATAAATCACAGGGTCACTGTGTGCTGTCTCAATAAAGCAGCTTTATCCGAAGTCTAAAATGCTCAGTTATGCTTCTTAAATTAACACAGACAAGACTAGAAATTGTATTTAGAATAACCACTTTTCAATTGGAGCTATGTAATACTTAGAGCAATTTCACACTTTAAGGAACTGTAGGAAATATTATGTCACTGTCATTAATTTTTTGATTATTTTATATTCTACCACCACAATAAAAAAATCTACATTTTAAAAAAAATACATATTGTTTAGATCTAGTGATTCATTTAATCCTAAAATCTAAGCTAAATGAATATGAATCTCAATCTAGATACATTAGTGAGTTAATGTGAAATGTAATACATTTTCATAGATCATCAGAAGGTTGGAACCTTCCTTACTGGTTCTAAACTCTTGTTCATGTTGCTTTGTATTTTGAATGACTTTGCTTACAGTGAAAGATCATCAATGGGATAAGCAAAGAAATGAAAAAGCAAAATAAACAAATAAAAAAATCCTTCCTATGCTCTTCCTAAGCGGGCTGCCACTAAGACACAGTAATTTTTCCACTACTGTAAAAACTCTCATAGAGCAGCAGCTGTAGGTATAGCTCAGAGGCACCTTGAAGCTGCTCCAAATAATATTTCTAAAGCCACCCCACACAGGGAATGAATCAGAAACACTGCCATGCCACTATTCCTATCCCCCAATCACACAAAGCACCCCCAGAGCTCCTGACTACTTCTAGGAAAAGGTGTGGAGTTGGCAGGCTGGACGAGCCCCAAACAGCTGAAGGAAACACATTATTCTCCCCAATCACAGGAAAAAGAACTAAATCCCATTCACAGCCTAAAACTCCCAAATACCTTAGTCTAGCATGCAGCCTCCAGATCTTCCTGATTTCCTACCCTTCCTCTACAGTCCTTACCCAGCCTGCTGCTTCTCCCCAGGTGATTCATCAGGTAGTGATGCACTGCACCTGCATTAAAGCAAACAGCTTTCAGCTGCTCTCTTAGAAAAAACATCATGGTTTTACCTACAAGCTGCCTAGCATATTGAGAGATTTTCTTTTCTTGCAAAAGCTTGAAGTCTCAGAGTACCGATGCCAGAGAAGCTGCCATGGCAAGGTGTCCTGGTTTTGGCTGCAATGGAGTTAATTTTCTTCTTAGTAGCTGGTACAGTGTTGTGTTTTGGATTTAGTGTGAGAATAATGTTGATAACACACGGATGTTTTAGATGTTGCTGAGTAGCACTTATCCTAAGTCAAGGATTTTTCAGTTTCCCGTGCTCTGCCAGCAAGCAGGTGTGCAAGAAGCTGGGAGGGAGCAGAGCCGGGGCAGCTGACCTGAACTAGCCAAAGGGATATTCCATACCATGGAATGTCATGCCCAGTATAGAAACAGGGGGGAGTTGGCTGGGAGGGGCGGATCGCAGCTGGGGCATTGGTCAGTGGGTGGTGAGCAATTGCATTGTGCATCACTAGGGTTTTTTTTCCTTTTTTTTCCCCTCTTCTTTTTTTTGTTATATTCCTTTTCACTACTATTATTATTATTATATTTCATTATTATTATGTTAGTATCATATTTTACTTTAGCTATTAAACCTTTCTTATCTCAACCCATGAGTTTTACCTTTTTTTCCTGATCTTCCTCCCCATCCCACTGGGAGCAGGGGGAGAGTGAGGGAGCGGCAGCACGGTGCTTAGTTGCTGGCTGGGGTTAAACCACGACACAAGGGCCTACCACCATGGGGGTGGTCCTCCTGCAGCAAGCAAAACTAGTTCCAGAGTTGCTTTGAATGCAGTTGCAGTGTAGCAAAAACTGAGATAAAAACAAATGTTTTCTCACCTCATCCACTCCTCTATGAGGTGCACCACACGTTGTCAGACTGCAGCTCACAAAGGTGTGATTGAGGTTTTACGTCACTTGGTGTTTGTTTCCAAAGTTTAGCATGGTTGCTGTTTTTCACAGTTATGTATTGCCTACCATCAGCAGCAACAGTTTTCAGTCCTTATCACACTTATTGGATTTTTCTGTTGAATTACAAAGTTTTAAATGAATGTAATGTTTATATATAATGACAGGTTATTTCAAGTATGGCAACAAACTTTTATTGCTTTCCTTACTGATTTAAAATTCTAGACAGCTGCTATGAATTAGGTATTTACCACATCAAAAAAACAACTCATCTGAGTGAACAAATTCCTACATGTGTTTTTTTCAACTATATAAGCAGCAGCTCCATTAAACATCTCTAATGAAGATTTTAGCTGAATGGTATCAAAACATTCAGGAAAAATTTGAGTCTTGAGAAGTTCTAAGTTAGGCCAAAAATTTCCCCAAACTGATAAATGTTTAGAGGTCCACCACACTAATGAGGGGCAGAATTGTTCCACCCACTCCAGTGTCTGTATTTCAGTATCAAATAACTTAAACTTGAAATATATGAAACTCTTACACTCAAAATCTTGCAAGAGTAATAGAGAAACACATAAATATGGAGGTAGGAATTTTAAAAAGTCCAATTTCTTTTTTTAATAGTCCAAATTTTCTAAGAAAATCCTCATTAATCTAGGTGAGGTACATGACCTTCCAAGTATCTAAACCTTTTCTTCCTGGCATGTTCATCTCTACAATGGTCCTCTGGGTCCTAACATCAGCAGTTTCAATCTCCCTCAAGAAGAATGGTGGAGTATTGAGACAAGCCTTCAGCAATCTGAAGTCTTCACCAGGGGGGCAATTATGTCCTTTCAGGGGTATGATTCAGAGAGTCTTCATCTTTGGTCTAGGGTACATTTGGGTCTAATTTAGCATGTCTTCTTGCAAGAGCTTTCTTCCTTCTCCTTGATTCCCAGGTGAAGTGTGAAAGTCACCCAATGCCTCCTTCATCCTCAGCTGAAATAAAGGGCTGTCGTTTGCTCAGGGACTACATAGATTTCTCAGACCTTTGCTGTAGATAGTTATCACAGAGCTTACGCTAAAATGAGCTAGGCTACAGTGAATTGGCCACTAGAAAATTGTTAAAACAAGCTCAAACAGGACATGACAAGCCCTGATGAGTCCTGAGACTCTGCACTGTCAAATTGACACAAAGGCTATGGCCTGTGACTAGTAATAGCAAATATCTTATATACTGGGCTACACAAAAGGGTGAAGAACAGTACAATGTTTTGACATTTTTATCCTCAACCACTTCCATATAAGTCATCCAGACCTATTCTGTGAGCCCTTTCAACAAAAAGTGAGTGGCGCTTTCCACCAGTGGCACATAATTTCAAGTCTACAATTTCAAAATCTTCAAGATGCAGTACCTAACTCTGAAACTGAGCACGTTCTTATTCCCAGTAAAACCCTATGGATTAATGAGCCTTCTGCTTGTCTTTATAAAGCCAAAAGCCTCACTGACTGCAATCAAGGAAATCTGAGGACTCCAGATAATACTGAAGCAATTTCAGCATAACCTTCATAGGAGACAAAGTCAGAAATCAGATAGTAATCAACATCAAAAGAAGGTTTCTTGACAGTAGTCAGAGCTCTACCCTAAACAGTTAATCTTCAAAGATTGGTAAATGGATATTAATTGATTTAATGCCTATTAAAATTCTATTTTGGAAAGCAAATTCCCAAGACACAATAAATAAAGGATTGGACATCCATCACTGCAAGAAAATTACATTTTTAGCACGAATTATGTAGAAATGAGGTAACTCATCAAAGAATACTTGCATAACTTAATATCAGGTAAAGTTACAGCTGTGAAGGAGGTAGAAGCCCCGTGTAATATTTCACAAGCAGATAGAAATTACTTTATAACAAGCAGTTAATTATTTTCTATATAGATGGTAAAAACAGACCACATGTTAGAGTCCATCTTCAATATTGTACTAAGATTAGAAGAAACAACTATTAATGGCAATTTCATTTAAAAAAGAAAAAACTTATGACAAGATCATAGAAAAAAAATCTGAGATGAAATGACTAGTAAATTCAGACTGGTCTGTAAATATGTACCTACACAAGCCTTCTTTAAAATTAAGTTTTAATAATGGAAGTTTTCAATTAACAAAAGGAGTTTGAAAAAGTATCATCACCTTTCCAAAGAAATAGAATATACCCAAGTACTATGGTTAACATTTACCTTACTGATTGCCAGTTCACACATGGGAACAAGAAGTTAGCAATGTCCCTGAAGCAGATTCTCAAGAGATTTAAAATGTCAGAGCTCCTTTAGATTTTTGTCAATTTACTTCAGACTTTATTGCTCTTCAGTTCCTTTGTTCTTCTGCTGAGGCTATTGCCAGCAAGGTACCAGTTTTGGCTGTAGTAATTTCTGAGGCATAAACCATGGACAGCTTTGACATAGCTGACCCATTTCATGGGAGACAAGCAAACAACAACTGACAGATACTAATGAATTTCAGCCCCTGGTGGCACAAATGAAGTGTTCACAGCAGTGGGCGAAGATACGTATTGAGAAAGTAGGTAGCATAAAAGTTTGCAGTACAAAGCTACCAGTGCAGATCTGCAGCGTGGCTGGCTGAAAAGTATGTAATAACATCAACCAATGACTCAGGTAAAATTAGGGACTTCATTTCTACTTGAAACCCAAAGAAGTTTTGAATAAATAACTCCAAATGAAAGAGGTCAACTCAAAACCTAATGCAGAAGGATCGGCAGGAAATGAGAACAAATGTCTGGATAAAGCAAGGTCCTGCAGCTGGCTGCATGCAGGTGCAGGAAGTATGGACAGAGATCAGACGTCTCTTTTACGTTGGCCCTTGCACGCAACCCTCTAGCAAATGGATCACTGACAGGATAACTACACCATCAGCATTATAACACTTCTCAGGAGGAAAACCAGGCTATGCTGAGGGAATAATACCTACCAAAGTCTAGAAAGACAGTTTGGAGTCAGACAACAAACTGCAGTTACCCAGCTGCCTTCTAACATTGTATCAGACGGTCCTGTGCTCTGACATCATCTTCCCTACAACACAGTTTGAAATGTGTGCTCTCACCTTTTTTATACTGGAAAAGAACAGTTCTGACAAGCAGTAAAGAAACTCCTTATTTTTCTCAGATTTCTTTTTGCCATTATAACATCATAGTGGCAAAGGCTTTCCAATGAAAACTCAGAGAGATCATGGCAAAGATTAGTGTTTGCCTGGAGGTGTCCAGGATGGTGCAAGTAGGTGCAGGCGCATCTGGACAAATAAGCACAGAGAAATTTCACAGCAGCTTGGCATCACACTTGTGCCTGCAGGGTGGACAATGCCTTCCTAACTGAGAAAACTGCTGGCAGGATACGTGGAGCCCCAGGGCTCCTGCTGCAGCTGGCGTACAGCTGATTACATAGGCACCCTCCAAGCAGGTGAGACCGGTACTGGGACTAGAGGCCACCAGAGTCGCTTGTGCTCTGGGACCTGTTGGCTCCATATCAGCCTGGGAAATCTCAGCCTTTTTCTGACCACCTCAGGCCTTGAGCACTGAGAAAAACTTGGGCAGAAGGGGAAGCCAATCTGCCAAACCACTTGCTAATCCTTCTTGCCCTGCCAGCATGGTGAAAGGGATGAAGGGCAGTGCTGAGCTCCCTGGTGGACAGAAGCTCCTCACCAGCCAGCCCAGAGCTGAGGCTCAGCCACTGCCGCACCTGAGCTTTGAACCAGTTTCTCTTAATAATCTCTGTAACCTCCACAGAGAAATGCACAGGAGACAGGTCAACAGAGGTTTCATTTGGTCATGCATTCGCTTTCCAGAAGACAAACTTTTTTACATTAGAACACATCTCCCTCCTAAATAATTTTAATGGAAGTTATGGACTTACAAAAAATGCTTGTGAACATTAGTGAAGCCTTTGAAATTCTGAAGATAGTAATTGTATAATAAATGTTATTTCACTGCTCAGATGCCTATGCTGCTGACATGGTGAGACTGCATTTGAATTACACATACAAAAAAAACAACCAAACAAAAAACCCCTCTGTTACTAAAAACTCACAGAGATTTGTTACGTATGAGAAAATGTGTTTTTGTATGTGTTTGCTCATTTCTGGCTATTTCACATCAAAATAAGTAGCACCTAGTTTTCTTGCTCTTCTCCTTACTAATTAAGGTAGCCATTTTGGACTTTGGTTAACAGACACTACACCAAAGTGTCTGATTTTGTACATTTTTGTCTTTACCTACACTCTTTCTACAACAGATGCAGGAGATCACCTGAACGCCGAATGAGGGATAAAAGGAGTCAGCAGTGCAGAACATGGAGAAGGGCCATGGACGTTCAAAAGGAGAAATCCCCTGAAAAGTGATAGGAACAAACTATCACCATGGGGCACAAGCCTAAGTGAGACAGACATTAGATTTTCAATGAATAGCTGAAACAGCCTTTATTTTGAAATTTTAAGTCCTAGGAAGATAGAAAACAGTGAGCAAAATACTATTCATCATAAAGGAAGCTAAAAACTGTGGTGGTTTGCATCAAATACAGTATGATACCTGCTATTGCAGCATATGAACTGTGAGGAGGTTTTGAAGATGGGAATTTAAGTGGAAACTTTCCTCTTGCTCTCTGGTAATAAATTATGTTCTGACAGTGTAATCAACAGCTGTAGAAATAAATTTTCTCTGGAATTTTTAAGAATAAAAGAAAGTCAAAACCTGCTGGCAACAACAAAGTAGGCCCCAGTTTAGAGCTTAATTTTGTATTTAGTTTTATTTGATGGAACTGGTTTCCCAGGGCTTAATAGACATGGATTTTTTTTGAGAAAAAATATGCTTTGTTGGTTAGGAGAAGGAGGCTGGAATCTGAGCTGCTTGTTTCTAGCGCCTAATTTGTGACTTAAGAAACTGAAATCTTTAGTATCCCCATATGCAAAAGGAACATAATGATATTTACTATTGATGCACAACTGCTGGATTCAATTATTGTGGATAGTCAGACCAGATGATCAGAACAACCTGCTTTTGTCTTAAATTCTGTCCTCTTTTAAGTTACTGCTATCATACAAAACTAGATTTATTAATGTTTTGATGTATCTTTAAGACTCTTGGAAAGGCACTATTAACACTCATTTGAGTCATGGCTGGGGTTTTTTTTTAATCAAGCACAAATGACAGAGTATTTCTGATGACAGGTGACCATATTACTGGCAAAGACCCAATGATACAAGAGTGGAAAGGATTTGAGAAAGGAAGGGAGAGGAGATTTTAAAAATCAGAGAGAGCGACAGAAAATAAAGCTAAGACTGGAAAGACAGCCCTAGAACAAAACCTCGTGAAACAAACAATAAAATGGATCAGAAATGTGCCAGAATGGACAAGACAGTTTGGATAAGAGTTGCTACATTTGAGTTCCATACAAATGTCCAAACAAGTACATTAAAACTAGTTAGTTAGGTGACAGAAGAAAACACATCTCTGCCAGCAGATCCACCACTGAAGGGCACAATGTCAGAATTCTCAGTGCTACAATCTGCAGTTAATTTAATTTGTTAGCACAGTCACTTTCTGAAATTTTAAATAATACTGTTACATGCCTCCCACGGTCACTCACAGCTAAAAGCACTTACAAAATGAAAGCACTGTGCAGCAAAATGAAAACAAATCTGTCACCCACACAGAAGTATACACATCTCCAAACTGATAGAAATGGGCCTTTATCCAAATAGTTTGCTAGCACCACAACACGAAATTAATCTTTGGTTCGGTTCACTTTTGAAAAAAATAATTGGGATTGTTGTTGAGCTGGACTTTCCTAAATTTAAATCCCATTGGGTTTTGGGTTTTGGAGGGAGAAAAGCAGGCACAGCAAGTTGTTGCACAGCTGCCTCTGCTAGGAAAAGCAATCCCTTCTCTTTGTTTTCTTAAATCTGTATGAAAGAGGGTGGCTGAGAAAGTGTGATATTCCTTTTTCATACATTGTAAATGGAGTGAGTCTCCAGGATTTTCACCTTCTTTTCACAGGCTGGCATCTATTTTAAAGACTATACTTTCTCCAAGTTTTTGTCCAGGTCTGGTACTAGAACACCCAAAAAGAGAACGCAAGGGAAAACATGAAAAGAGAAATACCTAACTCATAGCTCCAGCTCCTATGCCACCTTGAGCACAAACAGGGCTATCAACAGGAATACACAGTATATGCAAGGACATGAAAGTTACCCACAGGAGGCAAGATTTGACAAACATCAGGCTTGTGGAGGATGGAGTGGGTGTTAGCTAACAATAATATGTCTGTGCGTATGTGTGTATATGTTCACACGGTGTTATCACTGGGAACACTTAGGTTCCCAGATTTGCTCCTGAATGCGAACTTTATTTGAAGTTAAGGCTGCTAGCGGAACAAGTCCTACCACATGGACAGGCTTTCAGATCAAAACAGAAAATTTGGATGAAATGCAGGCAGTTAAAGAATCTTTCTCACGATCCTATAGAAAATTGAGGTCTTCCAGTTCCATCCCAGTGTAATGCTGAGAAGGCTGAACCAACTCCTCTCCCACCCACAGAACTAAAATTCCTATAAAATTAAGTGGAATTAAGATACAAACTTAATTATGACAATAAAAATTAAGCTTTAAAGCCAAAAGAAGTGTTCTTTTAATTACTGACAGTAAGTAAAATACGAATGAATGTGGCATAAATTGGAAAACCATTCACTGTGTAATAGAAGCTCCAAATAGGCTTATAGATGGAAAGTAAATGAGCTGGAAAAGAAAGAACAAATGTGCTGGGAATGCTGTTTTTCATAATATGCATTGTGTGAATCTGAAGAGATCCCACTGTACTGGCTTTTTCACTTCAGTTTAGATGGAAATGTACTGGCTTAATAGAGGAACACATTTGCATTTCATTTCTTAACTTTTCTAAGCATTTAAGAATATTAAATCCATTTCCTTGACAGAAGTACTAAAAAAATACATATTTCATTGTCAAAATCATATACCCAGCATTATAATAATAATTTTTCCCAGGCTCATTAATCTCCAGGTACAGAAGATATATTTGTTTTAAATATTAAATAACTTGCTTTATTTTACTGAGAACTGAAGTGAAAGTATAAACATGAAAAAGAAATTAAATCCTGGCTGGATCTGAATTTAAGAACATATTAAATATTAACTTTCTATAAAATTAAAGCATTTTTAAGAGTACCAAGAAACCCAAAATGAATACACATGGCAGAATGCAGCTAGCATCCTCTACCTCCTCAGCCAATACTTAGGACAGGCTTTAAAGCCCATACAGCCAAAGGAAATCCTATCAATGATTTCAAAAAGCTTTGGATCAAGCCCTTCAGAAGTGAACAGGACTTCTGTATTCACGAGAAAAATATTAAAGTGTAGTCCTACGCTTAACTGCCTTGCTAAGCCAGTGTAGTATTTTGCTACTGATTGTAAACCGTAAGCCTGCTTTTGCCATAGTGTGAAAAATACTGAACATCAGCTCATACCTCCTTAGTACAGTATTTAAATGGGGTAACAAATGCTTTATCTTTCCTATTTTTCTTCCTCTGTTCATCTTTCTCTTTCAAGCACCCAATTCCAATATTTTCTTCTAAATTTATATAAATGATATTGTTTCTTTTTCTTTGAGTATCTGTCATTACTGTTTTCTTCCTATAATACAAATATAACCATGTAACTAGTGCAGGAATGTGTGTCTGAACACACTCCCTCCAGTCTCTCTAAAGCTTTTCATTAACTGAAGCTGATAATGTTTTCAGATTGACATGCTTAAGATAAATTAGATTTTTATTACGATCAATGAAGATGGTTAAGAGTCTTCTTCCTTTCAGCCCCTCAATGAGTAAATTAAGATTGTGCAAAGCCCATTTTTATCATACTCATAATTACTATTCCTTTACCACCATCCTCAGATTTTCTACCCAAGTGAACATTGGATGAACCTAGAACGTAGATAAAAATTGAAAGACAAGAATGAAGAAGTTGTCAAAGAATGGTGTTTCCTGAAACATTACAAAATAATTACGTATTAGGCAGCCTAACTTTGTGTGTCTTTTTTTTTTTAATATAACTTAGTTCTGCTTCTTGGTACCAGGCCTTTTAAATAAAATTCGTAGAGGTAAATCAGATAAAGTCTGATGGGTTGCCCTATGGGGCCCAAATGATGCCAGTCAAATGACATTGACAACCATTATTTTTGATCCCATTCTTCATATTTAAAAAAAAAAAAAGAGAAATCTTGTTTCTTTGAATACACTATGAGTCAAGTACAGAAGGATGGTTTGTTAACACCCAGTGCAAGACTCCTTCATCCAGGACTTTATCTAAAACTTCTCTACAAGTTTCTCTCAGGCCTATGTTCCCAATATTTGTTCTCACTGTGGCTTTGATTTTCACTGCCATCACCTCAGTTTTTCTCCTCTTTCTCTCAGATACAGATACATTCATCCACCAAGAGAGGGACAGACAGCTACTTTCTTGGTGCATATGTGGTTTAGTTTGTCTGAGCTTTGCATAGTGCCAAGTACCAGCACTTTAGATGAAGGTTTTTGGTTTAGCTACCTGATTACATGAAATAGCTGATGTGTTGTTTCATTTACTGTAATGAAGAGCTATTTCATTCACAGTGTGAACAAGTTTTAACTCAACACCTACAATTCATAAAATTCATACAAGTAGAAGAGCTAACTGCCTTTAAATTGCTCTGCCCACCTGCTTTGACTGCTGGTGGTGGTGGTAGAGCTTAATTACCTTAAGTATGGCTTATGTCATTGTATCCAGTCCAGGCATAATATAGATAATAGGGTGACTGTAGGTTTAATACAGGTGATTTCAGATTTTTGAGGTTTTCCTGAGTACATTTATTATTAGGATTTTGGCAGGTATATAATGATTTGTAAAATAATTGTCTTGATTGATCTCCTTAGACTCTTACTAATGCAGTGTTAAACTTTGAATTGCAGAAATTAATTTTTTCTTTTAGTTATTCAAACTGACATTTTATCTAGTCGTCTGCTCCTGTCAAAGAAAGATCCTTTACTATGTCTCAATTTTTTTATAGCTCCCTTTTGTCAAATATGTTGTAGGTATGATATTATTTTCTTGAGTTTTTAAGAGAGCTTTTTGGTTCATATATTGCTTTCTTTAATGAAATATAAAGATGGGGGAAACCGTGTGTGTGTGTGTGTGTGTGTGTGTGTGTGTGTGTGACACAAAATAGACAGACTGTCATTTGTATGGATATTTTTACAGTGTTGCCATATCATTTTTTGACCTAGAATCAACACGTGCTTAATTCAAGATAAACACAGCAAGAAAAAATGTCTGTTAGTTTCTTGGTGCTTTGTTTCAATGAGTTTGTTTCATGCAAGCAGATTACTGAGGAAAAGCTAAGATACAGGAATGGATCTGGGATTTGGTCCTGAAAATGGTTAAATCCCTGCTCAACTTTCTTCTCGCATTTCTTCTGAAAGAAATGAAACAATTTTCTGAGCAGAACTGAAAAATTCACTCGGCTATACAAAACTTTCAGACTTTTTGTTTAGTGGTTTTACTGCTATCGAGTATATGGAAAGTCAGCTCACATTCACTTGGTGCCTTCATTGTCAGAGTACAGGAGCACACTGGCCCAAGCGGAATTTTATTCTGATGCACTGTTGCAGTCTTACGCTTTATAATACCAATGAGTAAATTATGGACAAGGAAACTGACTTTCAAAAAAAAAAAAAAAGCAGCAACAGTGAAGTAAGGTAATTTTTTAAATTGATGGATATCAAATTATGCTAACAAAACATAATTTATGGCTTCCATAACCATAAACATTAAACCATAAGCATTAAACCTGCAGAGTCAAAACAATACTGCATTCTCAAATACATCAACTTCTAAAGAGCAGCTTCCCTAATAGTTGTACATACTCCAACTATGAATCCTCCTCCAGGAACTGCAACATGCATAAAAGAGAAGAGAGCAAGTCCTGGCCTGATTTACAATAAAATTAATCAAAGGCAGGCAGTATAGCAAGACAAATCTGATGTCATCACCATTTTGAAGGAATGACAATCACTCTTTTGCTGCTCATCACTTTCTTGAAAATTCATTAATTAGTGAATTAGATTTACTATTTTGTTACATAATGTGACAAACTTGCCACTGACCGTGAAGTAATTATGGATATTTATTTAGGAAATATAGCAGAGAAGAATACTTTTTTCCACTTCTCTATAGCAAACAAAAATTCTGTTCTATTTCCATCCCACTAAGTAAATAGATTTGCAGAATTTGCAGCACTGAAGGAATGAGCCCCTAATGTCAGGTTATGCACTAGTTGAACTATTAACATAATTATAATCATCAGAGCAACACTGCAGATGGTCTTGCTAATTTTGTTTAACTCAACAAGCAGCTAGAAATTATTATGAATTTTGTTGGAATTCTTTTCTGAACTGTCACACTTTGCCAGTAAAAACAGTATTTGCTGCCTTTGTCTCTATAACAATCAATTATGGAAGCATTTGCCATTAGTCCACAGCACGTACAAACATTATATGACATTAAAACCATTAAAGTTCTTCTGGGGAACTGATTGCTGCTCTTATTGTTATACTTTGGGTAGATAAACAATACTGTAGGAAGTGCATATCTATTAGTCATTGTATCTTTGTTGGGTGCTTAGTTATGATTTCTTTACATGACATCAGAATATGAACAAAATCTGTGAAAGAGAAAACTTCTTGTCAAGGATGTGTCCAGGTAAAACAGCTTATTTCTTAGGTCATAAGCTGGTGTCTACATATGCTTTTAAGTGAAAGGTTCATAAGCTATAGGGCACAGAATCAATTTCAAATCATCATACTTTACATATGAATAATTTTTTATGCAGTGGAAGGCTATCCAATGAAATTATGAAAAAATGAAAATTTGTTTTATTAGCAAAGAAAATATTACTGGCACTATGTTTTACTGTTCAACTCTAGAAAGTAGGTTTGCAATTAAATGTCTGATGAAAGAACGTTTTCTTGCATGCGGGTAAAACTAATTAATCAAAAAGCACAAAACAAAGCACTTGCAATAATTTAACTAAGATAAAACGAAAAATAGAGCAGATATTTCTGTTTAAATTTTGGCTACTGTTTATTCATTCTTCTTACAATAATGCTCTTTTCCCTTTGTGTTAACTTACCATGCTTAAAACGATAGGGTCTTTAAAGATGATGCCATCTACAGCAGCTTGGATTCAGTATGTCAAGTTCATGGACGGGAAGAAGACTCCAAATGCAGTATTGAAAACCACAAATATATCTCATCAGCAAGTCAAACTCAGATACGGAAGTAATTAGCTGTGTCAGAAGAACGAGCATTCTGCCTTCAAGGAAATAACAAAAGTTGCATAGAATTTGCATACAGTATATGAAATATGGTAATTTCTCTGTAAACAGATGTGTTTTCAGCTTTGATTTACTGTCATCGCTAAATGATGAGGATGTGCATGAATACTAATATGATGGTATTAAATTATTGCTTTACTAGAGAAAGGTAGAAGAGACAGAGAGAAAGGAAATGGTCTTACATTTGTTGAAGGAACTCTCCTATTTGATGAGGGGTTAAGTAGACAGAGAAACAACTTAACCTGATGCTGGAAAAGAAGGTAGGAAGTTCATACAGAAAATTTTAAAATTATGTGGACATGAGTGCTGGAAACAAAGAAGGGGTGATACTGATGGACTGAAAACTGAGGGGAAGGCTACCAATGGTATCAGAAGTGATGCACAGAGAATTCACCTTCTTTTTGCAGCCTTATTTAATATGCTTTTTATTGCTAACAAATTTTCAAACACTTCTACTACATCTAAGAATGTTATTACATGAACTAGTAAAAATATTGTACATTCCTTATATCTTAGGCTCAGAGAGGTTTAAGGAAGAATTTTAAATCTGAGCAAACCTTTGTACCTACATCCACAGACAGACACGTAAGTCAAAGCAGACTGATTTTCATGAATGCTGATCATCCTCATATTCATTACAGTTAGCCAGAATAGGAAGTATTTAGGACTTCTGACATCAAATTATTTGTATTTCTGTACCTAAATGCAGAATATATGCCTTATGTCCACAATACCAAAGTTAATAAATTCCTTATAATGCAAAACAGGGGCAAATGGATGAATTTGAAGAGCTCATGTTGAGTGTACCGGTCTGGAGGTCCATCTTAAAAATTTTCATTCTATAGTTACTTCATGAGATATAAGGACTACGTTTACAGAACCCAGGGGCTCTCCCTTGTAATGTCCTTCCTGATATATTTTTTAAATTATGTTCTGTTACAGTTGTTTACATTGGATAACACTGACTCCACTGAAGTTGAAGACAGATTTCCCATAGAGTTCACCAAAGTACAGGGTTTCATCCTTTTCATTAAGAAAATTGTTTCTGGAAGAGAAGAGGGAATCAACTGAGAATTTTAAAATATTCAGTTATAAAAGTAAGTAATTTTAAAGTTCTAATATGAACTTTATTCTTTTTCTCATAACTCTTAAAAATTATTTTTTAGTCCTAGAAACATGCTGATGTAGTCAACTCTGGACATGAAAAACTTACCAATCTAAAAAAAGAAAATTAAGCTTGAAATTTTAAAATCATAAAAAATATAATTCATTCCAAGGGAGGTTAAGGAAAAACTTCAGAGAAACAATGATACCATGCTTTACCTTTGACAGTTTTGTATACAGCCATACCCACTGAAATAGGAAGGTTCTTGCTGTACATCAACATAAATTTTGGTATTGGATTAGTAATCATGTTAGCTGAATTTCAATATTGAAGCTTTTATGGATTATTGTTACAACACATTTTTGCTATATGGCTGAAATGTGAAGAACACAAAATTGGTATCATCTCTACACTCAAAAGACAGATCTGTTCTCATTCTGTGACAGAAGTTTTCATGTGTTCTGATCAAATCTTCTCACAAAATGGCAATGGGAAATAATCTGAACCTATCTGATCTTAATTTTATCCAGCCTGGCTGACCAGTTTGAACTTTAAGAGACTACTTTAAGTTTGAACTTTAAGAATGCCTACTTTTGTCTTTAACCTATGAAAGCAGATGTCAAGATACTACCTAAATGAACAGTGTGGAATTGTAAGCAGCGTTGATACTGTCAGTTAGACCAATTGCAAAAACAAATGAGAAAATAAAATATGAACGGAGAATTGTAAGAGAATAAAGAGGATCTTAAACAAGATTTTTACACCGGATTAGTTAAATGGATATGCTACAAAGTTATGATCATTTACACTGCATGTCTTTTATTCCAATTTTCTATTTTGTCAGGTTTTGATAAAGGTCAAAGCCATTTCTGTTCAGTCATTTTCACACCCCTCTTGTATCCCCTATGTACTCTTTCAATGCTTGTAAAACAAGTACACTCTAGGCAAGATTAAGGAGAAAAATCTGGATAGTATCATGCTGTAGGGGCACAGTTTTGTATCCTGGAAACCTAAGCACTATTGGAAGCTGATCTTGTGCATATGCTGATTACATAGAGAGCAGACTTGTTTAGATCAACAATAAAAATAAAACATTCACCTAATACTAATCAACTTTTAACTCAATCCGCTGAACAAATCCTGTTTATATGAGTTTTACACAGATAGCCAGAATGTAACACTCCAAGAATGCTCAAACTCTTCCCCACATGAAGAGTTTTGCATGTGCAAAAAAAAATCTGTCTCAGGGTCTTTTGCATGAAGATTAATTTGTTTTTCATTTCTCAAGTGCAATAAACTATGACTGTGATTTTCAACCCAGATATGGGGATATTTATATATTTCTTTGCCATCAAATCCAGCATCTTTCCTGTCCTCTCTCTGAAATACTTCTATTCCAAACACTCATTTCCTACCTGCATTAATTTATTTGATTATTCAAATAGACATATATTCCTATTGAATATAAACAACATTTAAAAATTACTATAGCATAAACAAATCATATAAGTTTCCACACATAGAAGTCTTTTTGAAAGAGTTATACTAACTGATTTTAAAACAGACTGTGGAAAAGTCAAAAAAGATACTTGAGAACATATTGAATATAAATAGGTGAGCATTTAATACAGTAAATGTCTTTTTTTGGAAATAAATTAGATGTCATTGTTGGTGATTCTTTGGTAATGAAATAACAGACTGTATAGATCATTACAGATCTGTGGGTTCAAAGATAGTTTTTAACTAAGGTACTGACAAGAAATTCTGGAATTTCATTAGCAGTATTAATGATAATTCTGTTAGGTGGAAATCAAACTCCTATTCTCTAATTACTCATTTTGGCATTTCTATTTTATAAGGATCATTTCATTTATATGTGTATACGAAAATGCTGGGCTGATACCTCCAGACTTAGTTTTGTTCTATCTCAGGAGCATACAAAAAGGCACTTAACTTCTCTCTTCTACAGAGACCTGCAGAAAGATTGGATCAGATAATTTTGGAGTATGTATCACATTAGTTTTGTGAGAGTTAAATCACTCATATTTCAATCCCAGACTCACTAAGAAAATAATCCCTCCTTCAAAAAAACTATTCATAAACTAATCAGTCTTCAATTACTGTTTGAGTAATGCTCACTGAAGTTTCTTTACATGCCATTAAAAACCAATATTTGAAAGCAATACACCAGTAGCAATAAAGGCCCATATTGGAATGATAAATGTTGTATGCATCACCAAGCCAGATTTTGCCTTGAGTGATTTCATCAGCTCATTTTGAAGTTTCTATCTGACATTTAAGTTAGCTATTAAATATAACTGATGGAACCATCTGGAGAGCTGTTGTAGAGAGAATCGCCTAATAAATGTGATCTGCCATGATGGCATGCCTTTAGATTATTTATCTTCTGTTTGATTGCAGTCTGAACTAGTAATTTCTTTACTAATTTTAAAAAATTCAGATTTAAAGCCTTGCACTATTTTTACATATGATTGTATTTGACTACAATTATCTCTGGAGATCTGACTCTAGCACTTGGACTCATTTCTTAGCTGAATAGGAGTCTAGCGATTCAAGTTTGTTTACAAAGTGGGCAGTGCTCCAGTGAGGACAAGTTGCTGTTGCTTGGTATCTTCACCTTAAAACATGTAAAAATGGCAGTGCAAAAGTCAAAACGCTAAGTTAAGAGAGTAAGTGTGGGAAGAACTCTCACGCCTTCTTACAGATATGAAATGAAATGTTTTCTCTGGAATCAACAAAATAAATTAAGCCAGGAATTTCATGCTTAATTGTACATGGTCAGTCACCTGAATATTCATGACACCCTACAGCACAGTGTAAAATTAAGGAATAATTCCTGCTGATTTCTTAGACCAAACCCAGCAATTATTTTACAAATGCACTGAATTCATTATGTGAAATGATTTGAGAGAAGGGGGAAATTTCCATTATCTTTCCATGTCTGCCAATTTCTCTGTTAAGCAATAAATTATACTTTCTTGATATACCCACATTAATCCTGTGAACTCTGTCTCCCAGCAATTCTGATCTCACGTTAGCCCCTGATCACCACCAGAGTTCTGCGTATTATCTCCTTCCTGAGGGTCCCAACACCTTCAATAATGCCTGTAGAAACCCTAACTGGCTTCTCTTCCCCTCAGGCTGGGGGAAGGAATAAATCAGAAAGCCTGACTTTCCCAAAAGTATTAAACATGTGCTGTTCCACTGATCTTGCATTTCAGAAATTATTTTTCTATGTCTGTGACCCACTGTGACTCATCAGTTTACACTCCAATTAAAGTTCCATGAATTGTGGCTGGATAGCGTTTAAATATCTTGGCTTCATATTCCTAGGGCAATTTAAAATTCTTAAACATGTCACCAAAAGTTATTGTAAACAGCGCTATTTTCATTTTCGCTTAGCTGTGCGTGTGAGGTTTGACCTTGTCAGCCCTGACCCGTCAAGTAAAGCAAGAAAATCAGAGCCTGTATCTGATTGGCTCTATTCCAGATTTCAGCTGATGGCTTACATGTCATTAGACTTAGATAATTTCATAACATTTCATTAGACTTAGACCCTCAAATGCATCTAGCCGCCACTGGTTTATGAATCATCAGACACAGTCTGGGCATTTCAAAGCAAGCTACACATGCTTACTAACAAAAATAGTTAGGTGCTCCAAGACGAAGCCTGAAGAACCCAAGGATGGCAATGAAAAATTGAAGATGATCACCAGAGACAGGTGGTGTGCAGTCAATTTACATCAAGTAATATTTTAAAAATGGTTTGGTTGCTGACTCTGTTTTACCTCTGAAATCCATTCTAACTTGTAGTTAGGTTTTTAGAAAGCATTTGAAATGTACATCTTGTACATAAGAGAATACCATTGATGCATCATTGCTAGATATTCTTTGACCACACACTTGTTTTCTTTCTTCCAAAAGCCCTTAAGGAAAAAAACCATGCGTATTAAAAGGAAAAAGAAACTGTAACCCAGAAAGCCATAATATACTGTAGTCTTTTCAATTAATAATGTCACAGGCAGTTGAGCACCATGGAATTAGAAACTTCACAATGCGCTTCTCCACATTTCGCAAGCAAAAAAGTATGACATATAGAGTCTTATTACTTAGAAGAACAGTGGAGCTTGAAGCCCATGCATTAAGTTTGAGCAGCCTTGGTGAAAATGAGATCTCGTTCCCTCATTATGCATCCTTCATCTAAAACCAAATGAGATAATAAAGTAAGAGAGATGAGATATATTTTCTGCATAAAGAACCATATAATCCTTTATCTCATTTAAATAATAGATTCATAAAATCTTTTTTTAAACATCCAACTAAATGATGCAGTGAAATATTAATAAATCTGCATATTTAATAAAACTAATACTACATGCTAAATGATATCCAGATTAATTGATATCCCTAGAGATATACCAAACAACACCAACATGGTTGTGGTTGGCTCTTGGATCTGAAGTTTGTAAAGGATTGTACATAGCAACAGGTCTCAGTACTGTGCAAATTCTGTGAAGTGCTGTGTATCAGCACAGCATTAAAATACTGGCTTTATTTTATGCTTGCGTATATTTTCATTGAATAGGGGACTGTGCTGATGTTTGAGACTGAGTACCAAGAGGCAACAACCTTAGTGCTTTACAAGGGAATTTCCTAACTTCTCATAAGAAAGGAATCTCAACAGTTGTTGAGAATCAATGTGATGGGATGTTTTCAGGCATATTGAAGGTATTTTCCTCACACTACTAGGAGTGGGGCCTAAATAGGCCCTTTTCTCTTCTCTGACTTCTTTGTAGCTGTGTCAAGCATAAATTTCTGGTAAAAAATAAAATGTCAGATAACAATATTGATTAGGAAGCAATGAGCCATTAAAGGCAAATCAAAATTATCCTGACTTTCCCTGGAGAGGACTAAGTAAATGGGAAATGAAGAACGAAACCCACTGCTGGGCAAATGCCTGACAGACTGAGTGTTCAGAAATAACAGGGACAGTAACAGGAAAATGTTTCCTGTTCGCTTCTGACTATAAGGGGTTTTGCACGTCTTCTATCATTTTCAAGTACTGCATAGCCAGGAATTAATTTCTCTCCATAACAACTCTGCTATGTAAAGGAGGGTCTTCAGGCTTTTAAGAATGGAGAACTGAGGCATAGAATTTAAGGCTCAAATCCAAAATAGACTATATCAAAATATCTATAGTGAAAATTAAGCAGAATACAGGCATGTAGTTTCAAATCTGAAATCCTTTAAGCCCTGGTCATTCACTACCTATTTCTGGAGTCCCCTAAAGCGCCAGGTGCTTCATTCATCAATATTAATGGCTCCTGTTCATCCAAAGAATTTGTACTCTCTCAGAAGTACTTGGAGTTGACAGTGCAAAGCAATCTGATTAGCTAATTAGTCCCTAATCCCAGTCATAGTCTTTAACGTATCTTCCTCCTATTTACTGGGAGCAGCAAGGGGAGCATCATCTAATAGGTCATTGGGCTGTCTGCAAAATTTAACAACAGATACCACATGCTTCAAAAAGGGCAGTGGAAGATACAGCTAAAATGCATAAACACTCTTTGGAAGAAGGACTTGACCTAGGAGTCTCTATGTTAACACCTAAGGTAATGTCCTAGCAAAATGTATTTTTAGCTTCCCATTCCAGAAAATAACAAACACTAGAGACTCTGAAAAGGGGTGTATTAGAATAGGGTAAAGCACAGGGTCATGTGAGTTTCACTGATGTTTAAAATATGAGTTTAGTGGAGATGACCAAGGAGGAGAAAGACTCATCAGCTATCAGTTAACGATGTCATGTAGCCACGAAAGAGGTGAACAGAGCTAAGGAAGTGTGACTCCATTGTCCAAAGAGCTAGTGACAGTGCACAACAAATAATTTGCAGAGCATTAGTCCTTCATTCACAAAAAAGTTTAATTACAGCAATAAGCATAAATTACCTAGACTGAGAAGAGGCATGAAGAGATAACCTTACAAAAAGAGGCTAAAATAAGCTGAAGTAGCAAACCAAGGCAAGCAGGGATATAATTGCATTCAAGGAGTACATCAGCAGGCAGGAGGGTAAACACATCTCATCGAAAGGACCTACTTGAAATAAAAAGCTGTTGGGAGAAAATAAACAGGCATAAACTATCCATGACTAATGAAGGAGATCTCTAGCCTACAGAGCAGTGTAGTTCTGGAATACAAACTAGGGACAAAATTTGACTTTTGATCAACTAAAGAAAGATGTTATGGTGCATGGTTGTCTGAAATCGCAGGGGGCTGGGCATCAGCAGCCCAGGAGGTCACTTTTCATCCCATTTTCCAAGATACAAGTGGAGAATTTTCAAAGTGAAGTGAAGAGTTTTCCAAGATTTCTAAGTGAACAATAAGGGAAAGCTGCTTGGTTAAAAACCATAATGTTAGTGAAAGATAAAACTGAAGAGAACAATATTCCATATTGCAATGCTTACAATTAATAATATAGGGAATGTAAATCAAAATACTGAGTATACAGACTGCTGTCCAAAGAAATTAGTCTAATGTTCCTGAAGTTCATAAATATATGAAAACTAGTAAATACATAGTGATTTTCCACTGCTGATACTTACATGCTGTACATTTCATAATGTATTTCCAATTTCAGAAAATAATATACATTTAATGATTAATTTTCAAATATCTAAGGTTAGAAATGAATCCAGTTACCCAAGCGGAAAAGGCAAAAGATGATGAACCTCCTACTATTGTGGTCTGATTCATACCAACCACCGCTGGAGATCTTCATCTCATAAATTCATACACCCTCCAAACTACATCGCCAAATATTTAATGGCTCTATGTACAAGCCAGGGATGCTGTTTTTATTCTCACCTTTGCCACTAATTCAAAGCCAAATCTAGTCCAATCACCTGATTAATAAAAAATGTCAAAGTAATCTGACAGACTAATTTTGAGTTAGTAGTCTTTATAGATCTACGTGAAAGACATTGCATAATCCTTTTGAAGATATTCCTTTCTTAGGGGAAAAAAAAGGTGGTATCTCAGAGGACAAACATAGACTACCCTAAGATTTCTCAGTGCATACCTTACAATAGACTTATTTATCTGCCCAAAAAAATAGAAACAGAAAAAGGAATCATATTAAATAAGAGCAGGCCAAGATGATAATGAGAAGAATGAAATAAGCATAAAGTCAAAATATACCTTGGAATTTCAGTGTGGGTGCACTTCCAATGGTTGCCTTTTAATCTCTCCTTTTTGCTTTCTGGTATCTTAAATAAATACACATTTGTGATTATCCAAGGCAAAATTGGAGCATTTTTAATGAGACATCACAGTCTGATGGGTCCTAATTGGATTTGTTATGTATGTAGGAAGATAAATGATTTGATTTTAGTGCCTACAGTGAGTTTACAGGTGTCACAGTTCTAAAGGCTTCTTTTTAATGGGGAAGTAAGGTGATTTATTACAGTACCAGTGAAAACCCAGGAGCTTCCAAGTGTCAGCATTGCTGTCACTTTTTCAAAATCTAGACACTCTTCAATCTGACCCCTTACACTTTACATTACCACAAAACACAGAGATGCTTTATTAATATATATTTTAATTATTTAACGGCTCTCCTTCCCTCTAGCAATATATTCTTTCAAAGTTGTGTTCCAAGTAGTGTATGGCATGCCAAGGAGTGACAGAACAGCTTTTTAATCAGAAGGAATTACTTCCTTTTGGTTAAAGATGGTACATGTTCATGTATGTAGCCTCCTAACACATTCTGTGGTATAACGACTTATTTATATAGGGATGACAGTTACACTACAGAACATTAAATGAAACAGCATAATTGAATATAGGGTGAGCAATGGCTAAAGCATTAATTGGTTTTGAATTGCCTGCTTTTCTTTTGCTAGCATTTGTTATGTCCTATACAGTGAAAATGCCAAGATGTTTGTCTGAGATCATAATGAAACTCAAAGTGATTAGTCACGTCCTACAAGCCGAAGATATGTGTGTCTGTAGGTATGTACATATATATATGGTCTTCACATATTTGTATATGCATATATACTTAAGTGTACACACGTATACACATACACATGTATTATTCCTGGTGAATATACAGAACATAATTATATGTTTGCATATTATGCATGTAATACATGCAACAGCATATACAGGAAGCACGCAAAAAGTGACTATCCAGTCATAACCTCAACTTTGAATTTATTAGATATTAAGAACAAAACTATGTGATGTCTGGGAAATACAAAAGCTGAGATCCATACCCCTTTTCCTGTTCTTTATTTCACTTAGACCAAGTAAATCAGAAAGGTCCTAACATCAGAGACTTTCCTGGAATCAGACATGGATGCAATTTCAGTAGCTAGAAGGTGGTGTTTTCTTTTTTTTAAATAAATGCTTGTCATTAACTGTTAATGAATCCATTAACATTGTTCCTTATGAAAAATTCAAATTTTAAACAAAGCTAAAAAAAATTCAAACACTGGTTAACTGATTCACATAAGTAATGATCAGACAACATTAAAAACCAAGACTTGTCCGTATGTAAAAATAGTAGACTAAAAATAGTAAATTTTTGCCTACCAAGAACTGCTCCCACAATCATTTGCAGTATCGAGTCAAAGCATTTTTACCCTCGCTACTCATAATGAAATATTGATACAATAGTGCGTACTTATTTTCAGTAGATGGAATGATTCTAAAATGTAAATATCTTCAGCTCACTTGCAAGCCCATACTCATCAAGACACATACATTTTCTGTAGAATATTTCCCATGAACAAAAAGCATCCTGTTTCTAAAAAATGTAATGATTACCTTATTTTCATTCCTTCACACGCTTTACCTAAAACAAATGCCATTTGCTTTCATCACGTAGTATCATTATGAGGATTTATCTTCAGATTTTCAAATCAAATAGTCACCGTAATGGCAACTTGATTGCATGAAGAATAGTGGCTATCAGGATATATTATCATTATACAATGCACACCTAAAATGAGGCAAATTTAAAGCAATGTTAAGTCATTTTACCCTGACATTGTCTTATATAACTTCCAAAAGGGCTCAAAGTGTACAGCAATTAGTACCACTTTAGAAAGATTCTTTCTCTTTAGTAGTGCATTATGGATGGAATCAACTTGAGGAAAGTATTACCTGACTGAATTGCACCATTTTTGATTACACTTTAGAGCAGCATATCTTTATTTTCAGTAGATCGAATTCCATGACAGTGAGAGCAATAATACACATGCTGTCTGAATTAACATTCCTTGTCTTCTATTTTTAATACCAAGGTGCACTAATGTGATGGCCTTATTTTTGTTGTCATGATTAGCAAATAATAGTTTTCACCCAGGAAGGATCTAGTTTGAAATATGCTGTACTCTGGAACTAGAAATCGATCCAAGGTGTAACAAAATGTTGCTGATGTAAAGAATAAGAAACAAACTGAATTACTGAGCTATATATTCCATTGACAGGTTTTGATGTAAAATACTTAGCAAATGCTTGAGTGTTTCAGCCTTTTTAAAAAATAAATATCAGAAAAGTTTATGGGAGTCTTTATCAAAACCTAAACACTAAACTGAAAATTGTTTGCAACCCATTTGTTATAATATATCCTATTTCTGGAGAAAAAAACATTTTTTATACAAATCATAGACACAATTCTGCCTTCAAAAAAAAGGGTTCTGTCTTTATATCTGTATGAAGTTTGGCTGATGGCACCACGCTTGGGACAGAGGTGTAACTTTAGTGGTGATGGCTACTTCACTGAAGGTGGATCCATGCCAAAGCAATGGAACAATAGGCATTTCTGCCCCCCACCGCTGTGAGCTTCAGATCCTCAGCATCGCTTGAATAGGTCTGGTCGGAACTAGTGCAGTAATGTTAAAGCACACAGTAGCAACATTACTAAATTTGATAGTTTTAATCTGTGCAACGTGAGTAATAACTTATTTCTGTTGTTTATTTTACACCAAATGGAACAAACCAAATCACTAATTGAAACTGGTAGGTTAGTGAAAATAATAATCACAGCAGTCACATTAGAGAACGAACTTGTTTCAACAGTTTTGTTTAGATTGGTGGAGACATTCTCCAAGCAAAACTTTATTCAAATACATTCTTGTGGAAATTGACTTTAAAATCATTCCCTTGCATATTCACATGATAAATACTATCTTCTTTAACAGGCAGGATGTAGTGAACAGAAAGCACTTCACTACAGCCCCAGGAATTAAACTTTGTCTGGATCTTGCTGCAAATGGAGGATCTGAGCAGGTAAAGGTAACTGAGACAAATTAGTCACAATAGGCATCTTGCACCACTGGCTACAGAAATTGTCAACCATGCTGGCCACTTTCCCCAGATATTCCTCCTTTCTTTCAAAGGCAACAGACCATTTTCTGGTGGAGGAAAGACAGTGTTTACAGACCTCTCCCCTGGGACTCTGACATAAGATGGCAGAAGAGAATCTGACTGCATCCCTCCCAGCTCTACGCAGATTGGAAAATACAAAATTTCGATCATGAGATTATAGTTTGAGAAAATTTATCATAAACTGAGATCAAGCCAGAAATGTATTCATAGACATAATTTTTGGAATAAAATGAAATAAAATTTTAATTGCAATGTTTCCCAAATTCTCTCCCTGTAACTGTTCACCAGCTGTTTCAGATGCTATTTCTTCATGAAATAGTGAAAGTGTCAGCAACTTACCCTAGACTTCTTCTTCAGGTAACAAGATATGAAATAACAATATCACATGTCCATTCACCCACTCAGTTCCAATTTCTAAAACCAGATGGGGAATGGACTTGGCCAACTTCCTCTCAGTAAAGCAGTGAAAGAAAGTCAATGGCAGTTGTTTATTTGAATTCACAAATCTGTATTCTTACCCTATCTTCTCTCTGCCTTCTTTTTCACTTATGATCTCCATTGCAAGCGGAGCTTCAGCAATCATCTCTTTGCTAGGACATGCAGATCCATTTCTGCCATCAAATTTGCCTCCTTATATTCAAACTGAAATCTCTGCCAGACCTTCTGACAGTTTTTGTCTCCCCATCTGGGTAAGTTAAACATGACTAAGCAGAGCTTGTTGTTTTCCTCAGGAATCCCCTCTTCAGCCTATATTAGTCTGGAAAACTTCCTTTTAGTATCTGCTGCCTACTCAGGACCAGTAATCTAGGTGTTATCCTAACATCTGTCCTCAAATCCAAATAATCTACCCACTTCCCAATTTTTCCTGAAAAGTGTCTTTAAGGCATAGACTTTCCTCACAATTCATACACACAAGTATCCCTTTCAGGCCTTCCGGTTTTTCCAATCTTGACAAACACAGCTTCACTCTATTTCAAGCTATTCAAAGTGGTTTTGTACAGATAACACTCCTGAATTTAACTGAATCATGCCAGTTTTCCTCTGAGTCTCTAAGATGCCCTAATTTTTTCACTGCATATATAAACTATGCATCTTTACCTAAAAGCCCATTCTACTTTCAGTGGAAAAGGTAATGCAGTAATTGGAAATAAGAAAGCAATTAGAAATAAAAGACTGAGGAAAAGAGAAAATTGAAATTAAAGTGAATTAGAAGTTATGAGGCATATAGAAGTGACAAAGAATAATAAGTACATTGGGAAAAACCAATTGTTGGCAGAGCAAAAGACCAAAAAAGTTTTAAGCCTATTGGAAAGAAATAAATCTAGCAACTTTTTGTATTCATTATCAGATGGAGATGGCAATGATAATAACAACAGCAACAAGTAATGAACAGACTGAAGTGTTCAATAAATATTTTTATTTTACGTTTGGGAAGAAGTAGGATAATGTACAAATCGACAAATGTGGAAGACTTCACAACTAGCAATAACTAAAGAGGCTGTTAATCAACACTTAGTAGTGATGGTTACTTTCAAACCAGTGGACAGTCTCTGATCTGTGTATATTCCTTCAAATAAGTCTGGGACTCCAAGGAAATGCTAAAATATTGCTAGAGAATTAACGCTGGGCTAAAGTCACAAAAGGCAAAGAGGATGACAGGAATACCTACTGACATTAAATGACACAAAGTCTTGGAAAACCTGTTACAAGAATCAAATAATTTAGTTTTTAATTGTTTTACAGGAAATTGATCTCGTCAAGCAAAATTGCCTTAATTATTGGATGAAATGGAAAATATGTTTAAGTGTACATACTGTAGAAGTATAAGACTCTAGGAATAATAAAGGCATTTGAATTAGCACTGCAAGTACATAATGAGAAGATTACAAATTGGCCTATTAAACAAGCTTGAAAGGAGTGGCTGTGAGACTCATCAACAAATGGGGATTTTCTAATAGCATCTGTAGTTAATAGTATTCAACTATTGATGGTCAGACAGGAATATAAAGGTATTGCTTACAAGATAACACATAAAATAATATAGATTTCTTGGTTAAAGAGGTCTTTACAAAACCTTTGATTTAATACAGCTAAATGTAAGCATCTACAGCAAGAAACAGGGAATGTAGGCCTCACTTGGGAACAAAGACTACAGAAGTCTAGCAGGAGTTATAATAAATAGTCAGCTCCTAAGTAACCACCATGAGGCAAAAAAGGTTTAATACAATTGTCACTTGCAAAAACAAGGACTAACAAAAAGGGAACAGAGATAATTTTACTTCTGTTTAATAAGAACAAAGCTGGAATATTCTGAAAAAAAGCCTAACTGGGAAGTAAAAATCCTTCTCAGCTACAATATTGGTATTTTTGAAATTGAATTACAATGAAAACAAACAAACAAAAAAGTCAAACAACTTCATAAGAAGAAATTTCTGCACAACTCTGTCTCACAAAAGGGAAAACAAACCGAAATAAAAACATGACAAAACAACTTCTCAGCTGGTGTGCACATGACAGACACTATCTGAGGTTCTAAGTCAGAAGTCTATCAGCTATCATATTGGCGTTTTTGTACAGTCTGATACATTTGATTTGGAAATGTTTTTGTGGAAAGCTTTAGTTTTACAAAAAGGAATATTTTTCCATTAGAAATATTTTATCTATATCTGGTGTTTTAGAATGAATGTTTTAAAACTGCAGAAATTTTAAAATAATAAAAATAAAGCTCCATGAAAATATTCAAGTACTTAGCATTTCAGTTGAGAGAAAGCACCAGATATGAAGGGGCCACTTAAGTTAGTGAAAGAAGCTGACTACTACAGCTAAACATGAGTGAAACAAGGAATAAGGATTTTTTATAATCAGGGTGATTAACCACTGGATGGCATTTCCCCAAAACTGTAACAGATTCTGTAGTTCAGTTTTTGATGCCTTCTAATCAGAAGTGTTGACTTTTCCAGGAGATAAGTTTTAACAGATACTTCACTGTCAGGTGATTCCTTGTTCAGCACCTACAAATGCCGTGATCTGTTTTCAGTTAGCCTTCCTTGAAGGGCAGCCTTTGGCATTTCAGTACTGGATTAAGGCAAAAAGAAAACAAAGTATGTTCCATGCTCAGATTAGAGTTTGCAGTCCTATACATGATACATACTTAAGCACACAGTCACATGGGATTTGCCACCTCAGAGAAGGGTTCTGGAACTACGGACCAAAAATGTCTAAGCCAGGTAGACACTGGCTCAATAAATGTATCACAGTATGAAATGCAACACCACATGGTGTAAAGGAGGTTTGACTGCATGGTCTATTATGATCTTGCTTTATGTACAACCCTCATTTCCTCTTTCTTCCTGCTATCATGTACATTCACTTGATCATCTCCTATTTCTGCCTCTTGGAGCAAGGCAACTCTTCTACCACCAGGAAACAGAAGAAATAGGGCTGATTTACATTTAAGTTACAATTCTCATCAAATTACCATACTTAGTATACCGTACATCTTCTTACATTTAAAAAAGTTATACTATTTTATGCACCTTTTATCAAGGTATCGAAACCATGGAAATAGCAAAGAAAACCATACTTTGTTCAATGCTTACTGCAATTGCTCCTACAGTGCTTTAAAAACATTAAATTAAGAATCAACATTCCCTTGGGAAATAAATGAAGGAGAGACTATGTAAGTAGATTGCTCACCCACCACAGCATTGCCTCTAGACAGCAATTGCTCACAACAGCTAAGAACAGATAGCGAGAAAAGAATCTCATATCCAGCTGAAATGGCACAGGGAATTTGGGACAGCAGAACGCAATTGTCTGAGATGGAATTTCATCAGAATGCTAAGGTTATACCAAGGGAATATTAATGATCACTTTAGAGCCTCCTCTGAAGTAGAAAAGCAGGACTCGAGTATAATAAATACACTCAAAGAATTCAGGGTGTAGGACACAGAGATTTCAGTTTTACTGCGTCCCCTAGTTTGCACACTGCAATACAGCTTGTCCCTTTTGAGGCATTTTTTCCCCTCCTAGTGATCATCATTATAGTACCTGAGGGCCAGACCTAAAAGAAGACTGACTTGCCAAGAGGGACATAAGCAGAATTTAGACACAAAACAAAACTAGAACTGCAAGCCTGAAAGCCTCCTGACTAATCTCAGCAGAAAGCATAGCCAAAACCCAGAAGGGTCTTGAGAATGTTTAGGGGGATATGTGCTGTGGAGTGTACATTGCCCTCTTATGTCGTATAGACCTTGCAACAGATGACATCATGAACTCTTTTCAAGACCCTTTCCTTCTTTATCCTTCCTCAACTCTGAACAGCCGTGAAGGAGGCGGATGCCACGCAGTCCCAAGAACCTAAAGAAGTTCTGAATTATAAGGTAGCTTTCAATACCTCTGATAAAGATAATAGGACTATGTTCTTAACTATGGATTATTCCTGTTGCAAAAGTTTGATCTAATGTCTTGTCAGATGTAATAAAAAGGAAGTTGCAGCACAGCACATCACCACCTCACTAAGGTGTTAAGAAGCACATAAACTGTTTGGATACATTATTTCCTTGACATCTTAGATTACAATGTTATTTTTTCTTGGCACTTTAAGGAACTGGAATATAATGAAGTTTTGATGAACTGGAATATGATCTGTTGCTTTTAACAAACCACTGTGACCAAAGCTGACCTCATTAGAAGACTATTTTTTATACAAAGACGAACCATTGGACAAATTCAGTCTGGATTTTTTTAAGCATTCATAATGAATTTAAACAGCATTTTCTAGTAAAGACAAACATAACCTTGACTTAAAAGGGGGAAGCAAAAAGCTTGTTTATTATACATTAAATTCTGTTCTGAGAACAGCTTGCCAGACAAGCAGAAAACACACTCTCTATATCCTCCAAAAATATACAACTATCAGTCTTTTTTGGTCAATACTAAAGCTGCAAAATATCTCTGCTAATTTTGATCCTTTCTATAATTCCAGAATTCCAGGTATATCAGGAATTTTGTATACCCCTTTTCACCTCTGCTCAGTTGGAGCATTTGTTTTTATTGGATTATTTGATTCTAACACCATTTGCTGGTTCACAGCCAAGACTGTTGTCCATATACCTACTCAAATTAACTCAGATTGCAGTGCATGTTGAATGAGAGCCGTGCTGATCTTAAGTCTGGTATACAGAGGGATCAATGCTGGGTCCGTAGAGTTACTGTCCCAAAGTAATGTGGAAGAAAACCTTCGTAATACACTCTGCTTAGTGTGTTATGTTGTCACAAACATATTTCAGTTGTTCTTCGTCCATGCAATTACCTCTGGTCTCTTTCCTTTAGGATTCAGTGTATTGGCTCTAATTTATAAAGGTCTGTATATTTAAGAGCCATGTTTCATGGAACTCGTTTCCCACATACTATTGCAGGGGGACAACATAGCCATCCTCTGAACAGTTTCCTATTGCAAGACTCATTCTCATTCTTAGGAATATAATTGGATTTTAGATTTTAATATAAAACATTATTTTGGTCAAAATTCTGTATCAACAATGTAGCATGATGTGAAATTGGCCTTCTTCCCTGAGACAAAATGCCTGCTTTACCCAACTTCAAAGTTCTTGCTGTCTGATGAAAAGGTGCAGCTACATCTGGATACTGATCCATAAAATCTTCTGTGGCAAAGATTGGCAGTAGTTGGCAGTGACTCTGCATTTATCATGGGATAGAAAGATAGAAGTTCTAAAGCAGACATGGTGGTGTTCAGCAGCTTATATGACTTCACATCACTTTCCAAACAGTCCTTATTCCACAGCCCTTGATTTTGGCTAGCATATGGAGCTACTTGGAGAACAAAACCTTCTCTGTCTTGGAGACCAAAACCCTTTCGCAGTGGAAGATTTATGGGCAGTAATACAAGCAATCAGTCTGAATTCACATAGTATATTATCTATATTCCACATAAAACTAAATAAATTTTTAAAAATATGCTCTTTTAAATCAGATAATATCCCACAGGAATTAACATCCCCATCTTTGAACTGATGAAAAAATACACCAAAGTTTATGAACAAATGAACTGGTAAACACTATCCAAAGAAATACTGATGTTGTTAATCTATCATCTGCTCTGTAAATATGCTTCTAGTAGACTGTATCTTTATTTAATACTCACAGAAAATAATTTATAAGTGCCAAAATGTTCTCCATCCAGATCATTGTGCACTCCATTCATGGGCACAGTTGCTTTTTCTAATTTCGTCCAATACTGACTAAAAATGTGCTGTCTTTCATTATTTCATGTTTTCTTACTCCTTTCTTGTTTACTGTATTGAAGGGAAAATACATTTTAAAAAACCTCAATATTCAGTTTCTTAATGAAATATTGATTGAGGGTTCTCAGTTTCAATATATGCATATCATAATAGTTCCAATAAGTAATGCCTATAAGTATATAAATATAAATGCATCCAATAATGCAAACACATGCACAAACAAATATGTATGCATATAAAAAGAAAAGGTATTTTTCAAAGAATGAGAACTCTGATGAAGTGACATTGACCAGCTACTAAAAATAATAGTGTGCACAAAGAAGTCCTAATGACCTAAAGAAGATAAGGCAAACATTATTTAGACCATAATTGATAGCTATAAGCTAGGACAGGGACCATCCAACAGATGTAGCTGTATTCATTAAAATTCAGTATCACTGCACTGCTGTGTAGAGATGTCCTTAAAAATCTTTAGCTTTATCCCCTAAAGACCTTTTGGAAATTCAACTTCTTGACCCCACACAGTCTTCTCCAGGCATACACATCATTCTGGTTATCTATTACCTGAAAAGGTCCTGATGGGGTCAAAGTCATTATCTATAAATTCTGAACACTAGAGAGAGAGATGGAAAAAAATGGTACAACTTTTTCGTATCCCTAAAACATAGTTTTAGATAAAGAGTATTTTTTCCCAAGTATGAATAAATATGATGCACAGCTGATGTATACTTTTAAACACAAAGTAGTCTATGGACTGCAGTACCTAATTGAACACATAAGAGCTAATGACATAAGGGCTAATAATAAATGTATAGTAAATATTCCAAAATCAGAGATGAACAGTCTGTGGGGCCAGAAAATGAAAGTATAAAAGAAGTTCTTAAAGAAGAGAGGTCTTCAAATAATTTATACCTGTAGTCACTGTAGAGATATTGGAAAAGTTCTCATGACTGAAAATTGCTTTATTTGGAATAGACTGAAGAATCTGTCTCTGATAAAAGTGTCAGTAGAATAGGCTTTAGAAAAATACAGAAAATGAAAAGACAGAATTTTAATATGAGAAAAAGTTCTGAAAAAATGAAAAATAAAATCTCAAGACTATAAACTGTGCTGCTAACCTATATTTCTTAAAATTGTATTAGTACCAGATGAATGAAGCATAGCAAAAAAGCAATCCACTTTTGAAAGGCTCTGATGGTAAAATATCAACAACTGTTTCTGACATCTGCTCTGGGGAAACTGGTAGAAACTATAACAATCACAGAAACATGGAAACACAGAATCACTGAGGTTGGAGGGAATCTCTGGAGATCGTCCAGAGGTAGTCCAACCCCTTGATCAAAGCAGGACAACAGAAGTCGGTTGCTTATGGCAATGCCCAGTCAAATTTTGAATGTCTCCAAGGATGGAGACTCCACACCTCTCTGGGCAACCTGTTCTTTGTTCAATCACCTTCACAGTAAAGAAGTTTTACTTTTTTACATGAAATCCAGTGTGTCCACATCTTGCTTGTGCTGGGGAGCCCAGCAGCGGACACAGCACTCCAGATGTGTCTCACCAGGGCTGAGCAGAGGGGAAGGATCCCCTCCCTCGACCTACTGGCAATGCTTTTCCTAACACAGCCCAGGAAGCAGATGGCCTTCTTTGCTGCAAGGGTGCATTGATACTCATGCCCAACTTCTTGTCCACCAGCATCCCTAGGGCCTTCCCTGCAAAGCTGCTTTCCAGACGGTTGGCCCCAGCCTGTAGCAGTGCATGAGGTTATTCCTCCCCAGGTGCAGGACTTGGCATTTCCATTTGTTGAGCTTCATGAGTTTTCTGTTTATCCCTTTTTCCAGCCTGTAAACGTCCCTTTAAATGGCAGTGCAACATTCTGGTGTATCAGACACCTCTCCCAATTTTGCTGAGGGTGTATTCCTCCAGTCCTCAGAAAACTTCCCCAGTCACCTTGACCTTTCAAAGATGATCAAGAGTGGCCTCACAATGACATCAGCCAGCTCCCTCAGCACTTGGGGGTGCATCCCATCAGGTCCCATGGACTAAAGTACATCCAGTTTGTTTAAACTTCTTCTAACCTGATCCTCCTCTACCAAGGGTAAAACTTCCTTTCTCTGAACTTTCCCATTGGTCTCAGGAACCTGGGATTCCTGAAGACCTTACTAGTATAGACGGAGGTGAAGGAGATGAGCCTTTTCTGTGTCCTTTGTCACCAGGTCCCCTGACTTGTTCAGCAGTGAGCCCACATTTTCCCTAGTCTTCCTTTTGCAGATGATACATCTGCAGAAGCCCTTCTTGTTGTCCTTCATGCTCCTCACCAGGCTCAACATCAGATATGCCTTGGCTTCCCTAACCCCATTCCTGCATGCTCAGACAGTATCTCTATACTCTTCCCAGGACACCTGTCCCTGCTTCCAACTCTGTATGCTTCACATCTGATTTTAGTCAGGAGCTCTTTGTTCATCCTTACAGGCCTCCTGCCACCTTTGTTTAACTTCCTGCACATTGGTACGGGTCGGTGGAGGAGGTGATCCTTGAAAATCAGGCAGCTCTCCTGGGGTGCTCTCCAGGGCCATATGCCATGGGATTCTTCCAAGCAAGTCCCTGAACAGGCCAAAGTCTGCTCTCCAGAGGTCAAGGGTTGTGATCCTGCTTTTTGCCTTGTACCCTGCTCTCAGGATCCTGAACTCCACCGTCACTATAGCCAAGGCTGTCTCTGATGTTTACATCTGTAGTGATCCTGACTGGAGGATGGTTAAAGTCTCCCATGAGGACTAGAGTCTGCAAATATAAGGTTTCTTCTAGTTGTATAAAGAAGGCCTCATCTATTTCTTCTTTCTGCTCAGGCAGTCTGCAGCAGATGTCCACCACAACATCCTATATTGGTCTGCCTGCTAATCGTGATCCATAAGAAAATGGATCAGTAGGCACATAAACACATAAGGAATCTTGAGGAAGAACCAATGTAGATTCTGTAGAGGGAGGTCACGGCCTCATGTTCCATCGAAGTTCCCAGAATAAATCAAAATGAGTTTGTAGACTAGAGTCATTTGGTTAATGTGTCATTTACTTGGGGTTTTCTGTGGATTTTTTAACAAAGTCCCTGTCAAAGTGCTAGAACATAAGTGTCATGGGATAAGAAAGAAAGTCCTCTTGTGGATTCTTAGATGCAAAATAGGAAGCAGAATAAGAATAAGCTCAAAAGGTGAGAGAGAGACTCATTCGTGTGCCAGAAGAATCTTAGCTGAATCTGATACTCTTCAACATATTCATAAATGGTAAACTATGGCAAGTTTTCATAAATTTGTAGAAGGTAATAAAAGTAAGACGACAACATCTTATCATAAAGCCAGAAGCAAATGACTGAGGAAGGACATGCTGGAGGTAAGTCACTGAACAATGCACTGGAAGGTAAATTACTGATAAAGATAAGGCAATGCACATAGGAAAAAAAACACTGACTGGATGCATACACACCGATGCATTCTGAACCAGCTATTATCCCTCATGGAAAAGATATTAGCCTTTTTTAATAGGTTAAATATGATACTTTCAGAAAAGCAACTATGATGTTAGTAATTTTTAGGAAAGGAATATTGAACATAGCAAAAAATACCCTTATACCACAGAATAAATCCACAGCACATCTTAAATGGGTGTTCCATTTCTGTCACCAAAAAGCTAGAGTAGAACTAGAATAGCCACAAAGAAAGGCAACAGAAGTATAAAATAGCTCACACTGAAAAGGTAACTCAATAGATTTGGACTCTGAAGTCTGGAAAAGAATTGTCTGTTGGGAAACACAATAAAACTTTATAAAAATGCGACTGAAGGGAAATAAAGGACAGTAATTCATCATTTCTCATTATGCAAAAAGCAGAAGACATCAAATGTAAGTAGCAGGTGACAATTCAGAATAAAAAATAGAATACTTTTTCCACACAAATCAGAGGTAAACTGTGCTATTCATTGTCCCAAGATGTTGAGAATGCTAAAAGTTTACTTGTCTTCAGAAGTGACTAGACCCATTCATTGAACAGAAATCCATCAAGGACCAGTAAACACAAGGTACTGACATCTAGATTAATCTCTGAGCTGTAGGTTGCTGGAAGCTGGGACAGCGTATTTGGGAACTACCTCCTCAACCTTGCCTTGTTCCTAACCATGTTCTTATATTTCTTCTTACCTGTGTGCTATGAGCCATTATCTGCCCCAGTGAAAATAATCCTCTGTTGAAAGAGATAACACCTGAAAAGCATGGACTGGAAAATTATGGTTATAAATGAAAAAAAAATCTCAAATTCAGCTGACCTGGGAATTAAAGGGAATTAAATATGCATTAACAATATCAAAAGATGAAAGCAAAAAGTATTTCTGAAGACCTACCACTTTTTTTTTCCATACCCTAATTTTTCAGAAAGCTGTACAAAATCATATGTTTGCCCTGCCTATTCAGGAAGCGCTATCATCAACCGTTTCTCAAAAGTTTTAGCACCCTCAGAAAGTAGAGAACCATACATAGATGTTCAACATGTTTGAATCATCTCACTCATTGAGTGATGTACTATCAGTAGATCTGAAACAATTTTCTGTAAGTTTTTTAAGGTGAAGAGTTTATATTCTGAAGAAAATAGCACATGGTAAGCCCATTTCCATACTTTTTATTTTTAGGGTAGCCTAGCAAAATACACAATGTTTTGTAACTTTGAATAGCTCCATAGTTCACTGTATAGCATCCTCTTATCGTCTCATTTCGCAGCATTTACTGCCTTATTCACACCAAATCTGATTTAAATCACCTAAGGGACATTCACTTTACCAAAGATGAGGTATCTAATTTAGACACCCTAGTAATGAAGGTACTCAATGAATGTGAGGTGACAGGACAGGTAGGCTCCTTCAGAGGGTAGTTAAGATCCCCTTATATTCTCCCCAGTGATTTTTTAGGAGTCAAAGAAAAATGGCTCCCTTTAATTAGAGGCCTCAAGCTAGGTGGGGTGAATGGACCTTTGCAATGACAGGCATCAGTTCAGCTGGTTGAATATACATCTTGCCCTGAGCTTCTAAAAAGGAAAACAACTTCAATATGATACTTTTATTATTGCTGCCTGTTTTACTGTGAAAACAAAGAGCATGTATTCCTATCTGAGCAAGACAGGAAAGGATCAGCCACTGACTATCTCCATCCCCCAGTGCTAGCTTTCAAATCTAAAAGTACCATCATTGGAATGCTCTCCCTACAAAGAAAATTATTCAAATGAGGACAATGAGAATATACTCACCTGACTTTCTAAGCTTTGAAATAATTTATTTTTATGTTGTTGTTTCAATTATTTTAATTTAAAAAAAAAAAGAACAAAGACTAGTTCTTTGCACAAGTCATTTTTCAGAGATAAGTCTTGAAATGAGATGGTCTGAGCATGCTGCACAGAAGGTGCACAGATTTAACTCAGGAACACTTTAGGGAAAGGAGTAATAGCACGTGTGAAACAATCTGATATCTAAATGCCCCATATTCTCTGTTTCACCAGGTATCTCACATGTCTATGGGAGCAAAGGAGATACAGGGAGAAGTAAAGAGACAAGACTAAAGGACAGACATAATGTATGGTATTGTGTTTGAGGACGGTGTGTACATTGTTTGACCCTGGAAGGCAGGTATTGAGCTGTAAGTCCGTGATGAACAGAGAAATGGAGAAAGGCCACTTTCTGTAGTGGAAATATACCTTGAGAATGAGTAAGGAAGATGCAGATATTGAAGTAAAGTTACTGGTAGATATTATATAAATATTTTACAAGTTGGGTGGGTTTTTTTCCTGCCAAAGAATGCCAAAACCATTTTTTTTTTTTTTTCTACTGCCTGATTTAATGTTCCATGTGTTCATCTTGCCTCTGGTCTCCCTCATACCGTTGAGTCTGAAGGGATCTTTTGAGGAAGTCTGAGGTGTCCTCAAGCAGTGATGAATAACAGCACTATACACCTTTTCTCCTTCTTTTTCTCTTGTATTTTTCAGCTTTGAAGATCAGAGTAGCTCTTCATCTCCATCAGTAAGTAAATGAAAGTCACAACTCTCTTTGTCTTACAGAAGGCGGCATAATCTTTGCCTTTTGCACTCTTCTGCCAGCATGGACTGCTCCATAGTCCAGGAAGACACTTTTCTCTTCGCAGGGGGAAGAGCTCAAAAAGGCAGGAAAAGTTGAACAGCTTCACAAAGCTGTTTGAAACACGCCTTGCACGTGGAATGCACATTCCCTTGTGGCACACGGGAAGAAGTGCCGCAAGTCACAGGATGCAATGGACTCCCACAAACGAGGTATTTTAACAGATCTGGCTGAGCTCAAGAAACATACCTTTCACCTTTCTTGACTTTGTTTTATTATTTCCCAGAATGCTTGTGTTTGAGGATAGTATGCTCTCTGTGCAAGTACGCAAACCAGAGTGTCATTAAATGTTCAAGGCATAAGCTTACCAGGAGAGCTAAAGAGGCAGGACGCCATCTTCTCTGTAGCATGGGCCAGTCACAGAGATGGCCGTAGACTTGCCGCTTTTGGCTGGGTCTGCCAGAGGCACAGCATTTCCCGATCAGACATGATTTAGATCGTGAGAGATTCAAATCGGCAAATTATTCAAGTCCAGAATGGTCACACAGGGAGCACAAGTGTTTTGAGTGAAGTCACAGAATACTATCACTAGATGAGAAATCCAAATGGAAGAGAGAAACTGTAAAGCAAGTGACACAAAAGTATTATCTTTACTACTCAAATCTTCTCCATTTAGTGAAGTCTAAATGTAGATAGAACAAGTTTTTCTGGTTCCTCTCTCACTTCTCCTCCTTCAATTTGGAGGAAGCTAGTTTTTTACTTTCTAGGGTTTAGAGGTCTCTCAGACATGCCATATACACATAAACAGAAACTAGAAAATGAAGCAATGAAAAAACCACTATTTTCTTTGGTCTGTTACCAGACAGTTATGTCACTGTATATTTACTGGAGCAGAAATGGCTAATTTTGCTTGGGTCACCTCCTTTGAAATAAACAGCTCTTGATATTTCTTAGGTATTTTCATTTCTTGATTAGAATATTAGGGATTTTTTTTCAAGAAAGAAAGGAAGATTTTCAGTCAGGATTATGTTGTCTCATCCTGCAACTCTCACAATTTCCACCCTGGATCTCATAAAGCATGTGCTTAATTGAAAACACATGAGTAATGCCACTGAGTTCTCAGACTCTGGGCTGACACCACTACAGTCCACTTTTACACTACTATATAATTCTCTATAAGCAGCAAATGTAAGATACTGCAACGTACAATATAATAGAGCACAACTTGAGAGCACCAAATCCTGCTTATCTTATACTTGGAAGCAGTGTCACTGATGTCAGAGAAAATGCTCAAGTAAGATAACTGAACAGCGCTATCACAGCTTATTTTTCCAAACTGGCATACATACTTTCCCTGGACAAATAATACAGCTTCCTGTATCCACACAGCATTATGTTTTTAAAACTGCAAGCTTTATACAAGCCCTGTATAAGTAACATTAACAACAATATGCTTCCTCTTTTAATATAAAAATCACACACCAAAAAATCAGCCCTTGTTTTTGTTAGGGTTTTTTCATCCTTATTACCAAAAAAAAAGACATTTCAAAGGAATTTAAAAAAATCATGATTCCCTGCATGTGAAAGTACGCTTTGTTTATCTTTTACTACATTTTAAAACTTCAGGAAGATGCTGGCTCTCATCCAAGATTGCAACTACCCTGTCATAGGTAAGGACCTACATGTGGCAATAAGAAATTCTTAGGATTTCTAGCCATCTGTTTTAAAGAAACAGAATTCTTTTTTTTTTTTTGCTTTTTCTTTCCAAAACAAAAAGGTTATCAGTAATGAAGTGGAATTTTCCTGCTTTTCATTATTAAAGCAGTTCTGCAAAATGCAGTCCTAATCATTGTTCACTTTATCACTCTTATTAGGGTATGATAAATTAGCTTCTAGACTTCTTAAATAACACTGGACTACATCTGCCCTACATGTACTTAAAATTAGGTATTGTGCAGATGCTCACAAAACATGCCCAGGAACAAGCATTAATGGACAATATTAGATGGTTCAATTGTGCGAGTTAAACATGATAACTTATTGACTATCCATTAGTTCAAGCTGCTGCAAATTTCTAATATAGCCATATACTTCGGGTAAGTACAGGATTTCAGGGCTTTTTTAGACTCATTTATTTGTTGCCTAAGGCCAGGACAGGTATCCTTTCCAGATCTAGAAGTGCAATGAAGACATTACTATTCTCAGTTGCTTGTCACTGACAGCTGGATAGGTGTTGCTGCCTTCATCTCTCTGTGTGTGGAGGGGAGTGCAAGTGCAGCCTCCCCCCAGTAACTCCGGTCCACTTAAACCTGTCTTTGCCTGGTCTATAGGGGGAACTGCCCATATGGTCCCTTCTATTAGGTGAGCTATAGGGTGGTAACCCCTAGCAAAGTGCAGGGAATAAAGAGGACACCAGTGTCTTCTACCAGCACAGATGTTTGCAAAGTGTCTGCCCCTGCCCTAGTAAGAAAGTTGTGCCGGTATAATTAAAGGTCTTATTTCATCCTAAAACAGTTAAACTGGCACAAAAATTTTGTTGAAATGTTTTTTACTTTTAATTCTAAAAAGTAATATCTTTGAAAAAGAAGTTAGAGTATCCACAAGAGGGAATTGATTGCTCCAGTTTAACTAATTTAAAGTGGTACAACTTTCCCTTGGACAAGCTCCACTTCTAACTGTCAAGCTGACGTTTTTCACAAATGCTACATTTAAAAAATCATTCTCTCCTCTTCTAGAAAAGCAGATCTGTTGTAATAAATATCAGTGATGAATGTGTTTGTGGGGTTGGTTGATTGTTTTGTTTTGGTTTGGTTTTGATTTACAGTGTTCATCTGTCTACAAGTGTTAAAATCAACCATGTATACAAAGTCACAACACAGCAGCTTCTGCATCTTCCCCACCTCATGCCCAATTATTTCTGATTCACCCAATGTGCCTGACTTTGGTGTGAGAACTTTGATTATACTGACTATATGTGCCCCAGTGTTATGCAGAACACACCCCTCAGGAGATGGGCAGTGCTCCTAAAGGAGCAACACAAGAACCAAAAAAACCCCTTAAATCACTCCTCTCCTCTCACCCATTCTCTTCGCATTATTTTGCTCATGATTTTCCTTTTATCTGCCATTGCTCACTAACTCATACTTCCCTCCATAATTTTTTTAAAACATTTCATCACAGTGCCTTCTGATTTTGCTATGCTTTGGCAGATTTCCCTCCTTGAAATCACAGAGTTAAGGAGGCAATCTGACCCAAATGAAACTAAATTGAACCCCCAGAAATGGTCCAAATGATAAAAACCTACCAACAGGAATCTTCTCAGACCACTGGAGAGAAGGAGACTTGTCCAGTTTTGTAAAGGGTCCTGATCCCCATAAGAACCCTTTAGGATGTGCTGCAAACTATAAATTGATAATTCCTCAATCTGTAAGAAAAAAGCTGTGACTAGATACGTTTCCAATGCTATGTGCAACACTGTGCAGCTCTGGTTCCCAACATTGCCCAGCGTGGAGGGTCTGTTAGAGCAAACTATGGTTCCTTTCTGGCTTGTGTGCCCAAAATACCTTCCCACTGGTACAAAGATATGGGGAAGAGAGCTGATGAGCACTTGGATGTTGAGTGATACAGTCAGCTCACAGGGAAGGCCTTATGTGCTCAGGAGATGGACAGTGCTCCTGAGGGACCAGCACAGACTTAAGTAACGTGTTGTGCTTCCTTCCTTAACAAATATTGAATAGAAGAATGTGACAGCAAGGAAAGTAAATGCATACCCTTTTATTATGTGAAGCCCAGCTGCATACCACGTTACAGTGACCTTCTCAGGTTTTCTGTGTTTTGATTGCCTGCTGTCCCATCCACCTCGTTCCTCAAAGGTTAATGAGGCTAAACAAGAGAGGAACAAAAAGGTCAGCCAACGAACTGCTGATCTATTGACAAAGCCTAAGGAATGCAAAAGTAATGCAGAACTCAAATATTGTTGTTCCTGCATTACTGATGCCACGCTAGAGCAAACCCATACACACATCTCCTTCAGAACACTTTGCTGTGCATGAAGTAGGGAAGTGACACTCTCTCTCAAGTCCAAAAAGCTGAACCAATGCTATTACACCCCGAAGGCTGAAGTTCCTATTTCATTATAACTGTGGCATGGTGAAGAATGACAAAGAGGGAACCAGGGATGAAGTCAGGAAGATTACTCTACCTCTCTAACTAATTGCCCACTCATTGGAGCAGGTATATGGGAGAGAAGACTAAGGTTTGCCTCCCAGTTGACCATATCACCTCTGCTCCTCACCTCCAGGCTCAGATCTTTCACCAAGGCCATGTAAGTGCCAGTTGTCACAGAAACTCTGCTGCGCTCAGAGATGGTACAAGCAAGTGTATTACAGCTGGAGACTTTTCTCTTCCTGTCACCAAGGCTAAGAGTAGAAAAGGGCAGAGAATCTGTCCCTCAATCCAAGTGACAACCAAGAATAATGTCTAAAGAGCAATTTATGATGAGAACATTTTTCCATTGTAAAAATTTGATCGCTCAGGACCCCAACGTTTCATTGGAAATGGCACTTCAGTCAACAGGAAGAAATGTCTGGTCAAAACGAGCAAGGAAAAAACCATCTGTTCTTTCCCATCACTGTCTGTCTGAGCAGTTATTTTTAATAGGAGGAGGGAGGATTTGTTTCAGATTCAGAACTCAGGATTCCTGGAGTTCTGATTTGTTTCAGAAAAATGCAAATTTTTAACTTTCACAAAATTTTAAAAAATCTATTTCTAGTGTTGGAAGCAGAGTGAATATTGTTTTAAAATAATCTGCTTTGTTTACCTAACAGATCTCCATCTATTTTAAAATGTAACTTGTTTCTTAGTTACATTTCTTTGACAAGCAACAGTTTAAAAGAAAGCAATAGTTTGCAAAACCCTTCCTGGACTCCTCTAATTAACAATGATGCTGAAGAAACCACTACTACTGAAAACTGCCAGCAAGTTGTAGGACTGTAGAATTAAAACAAAATGGCTAGAGCATCAGATTTGAAAGAATAGTCTATAAACAATACACCTATCTGCAAAAACGATGTGGAGACCTGATGTGGAAAAAATATTGTACATTTATGCTTGCAAAACTGCCCTTTACAATTAAATTAAAGAACTTTAAAAGTTGCTCAACAGATGTCTTCAGCAGTAAAGCTAAACAGTGAAGGAAGAAGAAAATAAAAAGGGAGGATTGAAAATGTTTTCTTAGCAAAGTGAACCTCCTTCATCCTTTGATGAAATTAAAGGATAAATTTCATTATCCAGCCAATGTTGCATGTTGCGGGGTTAAAAAAAAAAAAGAATAAAAATTAATGAATAATCTAATATAGTTGATTCCAGTAATTACAAAGCATGAAATCATATGAAAGAGCTCAAAACACTTTCTCATGTTTTATAGCTCTCCACCATCCCTTTCTGTTTTGCTGCCTTTTGTAGGGATGGTAAGTGAGGCACCAGCACCTGTCACTAGACTGCTAAACAAATAATGTGTCTTCCCTTTGCATGGACCACTGGAAGGAAATTGCTGCCTGGTGCTCCTATTACTTCTCCCTTGACATAAATTATGAGCCACTTACAATGATGTAAATGGATAGATTTTTTTTCTTTGACTGGAAACTTACCTGCTGAATACTCTGGAGCTTTGATTAATGTTTCTGCCCCATTTTGTGTGAGAGCTAGGAAACTAAATATAGTTGGTACTCAGTAACTGCATCAGTATAATGGACAATAGTGAGCCGTGGCTGGAAACAACTGAAGGTTTCAAATTGCTAATGGCATAAATGAGACCTGTTACAGATCTGGAGGCTGAATCAGAATGGGAACTCCCCATCCTCAGTCATGATGGTGATGGAACAAGCTACTATATACTCAGAAATTTTGAGTATGGAAGACTAAATACAGCACTGCATCAGTACTTGTGGGATCTGTCTCGTACTGCTGGATACCTTTACTGAGGTATTTTTTCTGTACTAAATTATTAATGGCTGTTATATTGCCTTGGAAAAAAGCAGATACATGAGGCAGTCATTGCCCCAGAGGCACTAGCTGATAGTGATCCTCGAGTTCGGGGACCCCAGGCAGTGCAAATGTGGCCAGCATCCACAAGGAAGTTTAAGCTTAAGGAATTTCTTGCACTAGTTTGCACAACTATTCAGGGATGTCACTTTCCAAACAGAAGCTGAATATGACAGCAGAAGGAATACAGCACAGGAAAGGGAGAGTAATCTCCTAATGTTTTGACCAACTGTAAACACAAAGGCTAAGTTCAGAGTCAATAACTACAATTGCAAATTCCTCTTTTTGAAGAAAAAGCTGGAAACTGTTCATTATTAACGTCTATTCAACTACAGTAATATTACTGGCACATTATTAAACTTGTTGGAAGTAAATTTGCTTGCTTTTCTCCAAGCTACAACACCCTGCAATCTAAGTGACATTTCAAAGTCTAGATCTGCAGGCCCAAACACATACATTTCACTGTTTCCACGTGACCAGAGATGGATGCCTGAAAGTCCACAAAACAATGTCTGAGGCCAAAGACTCAGGGTTTACTGTCTAAGGAAAACCTTTACTGTGTGGAATGGGGAAGTGGAGCAGGAGGGACTGTGAAATGGGACCTGGAAGAGATGCAAGGAGCCCATCTAATACAGCCCTCTGCATGGCCACTGGTTTTGGTTCACAAGTGAGTTTCCTTCACATTCAGATATTTCCTTATGCACCAGCTTCCTCTGGGACAAAGTCTGTACACTTGCCATTTTTTACAATGTATTACTTTTTTAACCAATAAACACACATACACACCCCTCTATATATGCATGCAAGCACATGAGTAAAGATTATAGTGACTATGTATGAAACAGTAGTTGGACGACACATACAAGAACAGAATTTAAAAGATAAAAAGACCATCAAAGTTGCTGAAAAGAATGTATGAGGTTATACTACAAGGTTACTTGGCCAGGTGCAGGCAGGAATATTTATTATTTCATAGGTTTTACGTACAAAATGGACCATCAGGATTATTTAGTCTAAAATTTTGCATAACAGAAGTTATAAATGTTATAAGCCATTTCCCTGATCTTAGTTACAGCCTAGTAACATCAGCCCAGAGGAAGAGAAAAAAGGTAATAATGAAAATATTTTTCTACAGTTTTAAGGAGATAGACAATGCAATACAGGTCTTATCACATCAGTTAGACCACTGTTAGAGATACATTCCTGTATCCTGTCAGAGAAAACTATGAATACAGTTAAAAGACAATTATGCAAAAGCATGTCTATAGGGGAAAAATTGTTATTTTCTGCAGTCATTGCAGGTTTCTTTTAGGCATCAGTGACTGAATTGTCCAAATAGAAAGCTCATCAATATTAAAAAGAAGGCTATATTAATTACAGAAGAAATTACCTAGTTGATTTGATTAAACATAATGAAAAATTGAGTCAGTCAATGAAAATGAGAATGAGATAAATGAACTGGTTTTAGACATACCTTCTTAGGCATGTCTGTGTCTTTAGAGTATGCACTGAGGCAAATAGGCACATCTGAACCATCACCCTGGGCATGGCCATTCTGAATACCTCCCTTACTGCGTGTGCAAACTCCTTCTAGTTACAGTTCTTGCAGCTCAGCGTTAGTCCAATGTTGAGACCTTAGTAAATTTTGAGTTGGTACAACAAATTCACTTAAAGCCCATTAGAGACCCTTTTTTATAAAGGTTGGTGTGAACATTTATCCTATTACAACTGGATTTGAATTCCTTTGTGGAGAGCAAACTTACAATTACGTTTGTAGTGGGTTGACCTTGGCTAGCCACCAGGTGCCCATCAAGCTGCTCTGTCACTCCTCCTTCTCAACTGGACAGGAGGAGAAAAATACAACGAAAAGCTCATGGGTCAATATAAGGACAGGGAGATGACTTACCAGTCACTATCACAGGCAAGCCAGACTTGACTCAGGGAAATTAATTTAATTTATTGCCAAGTAATCAGAGTAGGATAATGAGAAATAAGAACAAATCTAAAAACACCTTCTCCCCCACCCCTCCCTTCTTCCCAGGCTCAACTTCACTCCCAACTCTTCTACCTCCTCCCCCTGAGTGATGCAGGGGGATGGCAAATGGGAGTTGTGGTCTCTGCCACTCCTGCCTCCTCAGTCTTCCTCTGCTCCAGCATGTGGTCCCTCCCATGCAATACAGTCCTTCATAAACTTCTCCAACACGGGTCCTTCCCACAAGCTGCAGTTCTTCAAGAACTGCTCCAGCATGGGTCCTTTCCATAGGATACAGTCCTTCAGGAGCAGAGTGCTTCAGTGTGAGTCCCCCATGGGGTCACAGGTCCTGCCAGAAAACCTGCTCCTGCATGGGCTCCTCTCCACGAGGCCACAGTTCCTGCCAGGAGCCTGCTCTAGCGTGGGCTCTCCACAGAGTCCCAGCTTCCTTCAGGGTGCATCCACCTGATCCAGCATGGGGTCCTCCACAGGCTGCAGTGTGGATGTCTGCTCTACTGTGGTCCTCCATGGGCTGCAGGGGGACAGCCTGCCTCATCATAGTCTTCACCATAGGATGCAGGGGAATCTCTGTTCCAGCACCTGGAGCACCTCCTCCTCCTCCTTCTTCACTGACCTTGGTGTCTGCAAGGCTGTTTCTCTCATTTTTTCACTCCTCTTCCCCAGCTGCTGTTGCGCAGCGTTTTTTACCCTTTCTTGAATATGTTATCACAGAGTTGCTACCAACGTTGCCTGTGGGCTTAGCTTTGGCCAGTGATAAGTCCATCTTGGAGCCGGCTGGAACTGGCTCCTTCTGACATGGGCGAAGCTTCTGGTGTCTTCTCACAGAAGCCACTCCTGCAGCCCCCCTGCTACCAAAACCTTGCCACATAAACCCAATGCAACATTTTAAAGATATGATCAGCTATGGTCACTCATTCATAAAGAATTGGAAGGTTTTTAAAATTTGTATCATATTGTGCTTTACCTAGGAAATGCCTGCCTCTGATTAAATGGATGATGGTTAACTTCCTGTATTAGCTAGCCTCACTTTCATGACTCGAAGTTTATTGTTATCTCAACTAGCAAAAAGTATTTATCAGTCCAGGTCTTTTGAAAGGAAAACCCCTCTTCATTTCATGGAATCAGGTGACACTCATTTCCTACAACGCTAACATGTAACTGCTAAAAAAGAAAAAGCTGCAAGTATTTTTTTTTCCAATATATCACTATATATTAAAAACTATTCAAAATCTATGTTAAAGCACAGTCCTTACAGGGACACTCAACACTTAGAATACATTTGCATGTAAACAAAGAAAATAATTGTTAATGGAAGACCTAGTGTCTTCCTTGGGGATTTTCAGTTCCTGTTTTGATAATCAAATGGTGTTTTTCAATTGCACTATTGAGGCTCCAGGTAAAGAACTGGTTTGCTAAATCAATTTTAGGCTCCATTAAGCTCATGGGGTCCAGTCCTCTCTTCTGAAGTTTGAAGTACGTGCAGCATTCCCCCCTCAAATTATGTGCCACTGGAACTGGGAGCATTCCACATACCCGAGGACTGAGCTTACCCTTGTTCTGCATGGCCAAACTAGGTCTTCTTATGAAGCTTTAATTTTAATTTGATTTAAGCTCCCATTAAGTTAAAGCAGTAAAAATGCTATTAAGGAATCTATTTTAGTTTCAAGTGTACACAAAAAGTATTTAAGTTTAGTTTAAACTATGTCTCAAACTACCAAAGAGTCAGACACCTGGTCAAGTTGACATTGTTTAACAAGTCACTAGTCAAAAACCAGGCTGTGGCAATCTGTCCACTCCAAACTTACAGCAAAAGGAAGCAGTGCCATTTACTTTAATGTTGTTTAACTGTGACTTAACTCGTGACTTGTCATGTCTGAAGAGTGCATGAATGAGCAATTATGGTTGCGTTGACACATGTCAGGCTAACTTGTATGTCTATTCCTTAAATTAATATGAAATCATCCTTTTGGTTTGCTTTAATTAAATTAATTTTTAAATTATTCTGTTAGTTAAGACAAACACATCCTTTTTTGTGTTTCCATAGCAATGAGCTAACTGGTGTTTTTTCAGGGGGGAAACATAAGTTAAAAACTGATTTAATTAAAAAAAAAAAAAGAGAGAGAAAGAAAAAATTAATAAATAGTTGAATTAAGAAAAGAGAATGTGGCCTATCACACATAGAAAAATACTGGTTTTCTTTGCAATACATCAGTTTCAAATAAACAAACTCCTCTTCCTTTTGAAATAACATCTGTCTTTGGAACAAGATGCTACCAAATAATTTATGTTTTCATTAAACAGCTATTTAATTTTGGCCTGCTGATCTGCTAAATTTGTGGTTGCATAATTGGCATAGCTCTGTGGACTTTGAGAAAAGTACTAATTCATAACTGATAAAGAGCCAAGCAATTTCTATTCATCACTTTCATAGTGATTTTTATTTTCTTGCCACTTTCTATCATCTAATTTCCTTTTTCTTTCCAGTTCTCAGAAATAATTATTTTTCTTACTGAAAGAGAATTCCTTCCAGAGATAAGAAGCTTTCCGGTACATTTAATTAATTTCAGACAAGGTAACACTGAAAATGGAACCAGTCCCACACACAAAAAAAGTGGGACTATTGTAGGTCTATACAGCAAGAAAGGCCAATATAAAACTTTAAAACAAATGTAATAAAAAATGCCCACTGGATTAAGATCTGTGACTACATTAACTTAATTTCCCCCAAACAATGTTCTCTCTATTTTCTTCTTCACATCTCAGCAGTTATTCCCAAATTCTGTCTGAGGCAACTCCACTGCAAAGTTTCTGCACTAATCCAGAAAGCAAAATAGCCTATACCACTGCAGCCCATTAAAAATTATATATACAGTATGAATATTAGAAAGACTTCAAGCTACTGCTGTGTAACTAGAGCATCAAAAACTATGAAAGCCAGAATGTCATGTGCCAGGCGACCTGTCTCCAGGACAGCAGTCTGTACCAGGCTCAGTACTTTCTGGCCTGCTTTTAGAGGAGTCAGGGATTCTGAGTACCCTGAAAGAACAACTGAAGCAAAATACAGCTTCTTATCAACTATATTCATAAGGTGGCTTCACTGCTCTTCCAATGCATGTATGAAAGAGCTCTTGTCTATATGTAGCTTTATAATGTATGTAGGGGAGCTTTGGGGTTAAATATTTGTATCTACCTTATCATGATTATTAGGGATGAATAAACTAGACTGAAAGACATGTCTTTGGTCAGATTCCTAACAGAAATTTGTTTCGCTAAACTAGCATCAGAGAGACACTTGGATGGATGCCCCTTTATTCAAAACCTTGATACTCAGGGAGATTCTGGTACAGTAAAACCTCATTTTGGGTCTGTGTCATCGGTTAATTAATGGAAGTACTTTATCTGCAGGTATATGAGTAACTTTATTCAATGAAATGAATATATTGATAAAAGAAAAAAAGAAAAAACCCAAGAAAAATCAAAACTTTAAAGCACATTTACTAAAAGTTATTGAAGTGACAGCTGGTGGAACAACTGGGTGGTGGGAAACTCATATTATGTTTGAGTTGTTCACATTAATGAGTTTCAGACAGTCTGGTGTTTCATGCATGTGTGCATTGACTTTGGCTTTTTGAGGTCATTAAGATGGTGAGGACATCATAGGCTTCTTTGTAAATAATAGTTTAAATATGATTGCTAAAGAGACTTCACAGATGATTTGGGGATTTCAGTAAAGAAATTAGCTCCAGCTAAGCACTTCTAGATTCAAAGAGATTCTATGTCATTATTGGCATTTATGAGTAGTTGGAACAAAGCTCTTATAAATTCCAACATACTAGTATTAGTGGAGTGACTTATTCCTGCCATTACCGGTCTTAAAAGTTCAGAATATTAATGAGAGAAAATGCAGTTAAGCAAAACATGACCTGAATTAGAAAGACGCCAGGGTAGGGTAATATAGAGTGTATGCTACCATCAGTTATGGTGCAGTATGCTGCAAAAAACTCTCTATGAGAAAGGCTACTGGTAAATGCAGAGTTACAAATAATAAATAGAAATCTGCATATTACTATAGTGCCCTGCTGTGTTTTTTAACCATGGAAATAATTTCTTTTGTATTGGTGGGAATGCTGATCAAAAAAGATATGCCAAACAAGTCAGAAATTGAATCACCTGTTTTTTGTCCCTTGGGGACGTGACTAAATCAGTAGAATCTCGCATAAACAGATTTACACCCACGGAGATACAAATGCACATTCACACTGATTTTATTTACATACACACAAATGCACACAAAGTAATGTTAAGAAGGGAAGTCAGACTTTATGATGCAATTGCATGGAGTTACATGTTAATGAGAAGTACCAGATTATTTTTCCTTGTAAAGTGTAATCACTCAGCATTCCTTCATCCTTCTGCCATGTAGTGCTGTGTGATCTGTGTGATCTGTAGCAACCTGTACAAAATGAAACTTACTGTTTCCTAGTTTGCACTCAGTTGTTGGACTCTCCTCATCTCAACAGACATTTTTGCAGTCCTACTGGACCTGTTTCTTTGGATGACACCTAACAATGCTAACGTGGAAGTGCTGCTGAGACCAGCTCCTAATTTGGGGCCAGCAGGTGCACCAGATGATAGATTTTTTTCCCTCCTATAGCACTAATCTTATACACAAGACAAGCAATAACCCAGCTAAAGAGCTGCCAAAGAGCCACTGAATGCAGATATCTGCAATTCAGTGACTCCATCATTTTCCATGTCAAAAAAGGCATTCAAAATTGGACAGGGGAGACTATCTGCCAAAATAGTTACCCAGACTAAAGCGGGAAAGTAAATTAGCTAGCAATGCTGAACAAAATGATACAGTAAAACTGAAACTGCAAGCTCAGTAATATTATTTAACAGTCCAGAAGAGAAGTCTGCATGTCTTTGAAACGTTAATGATTGAACCACACAATTCATGAGGAGAATCATCATCCTCAGTTGAGAGATGGAGGTATGTGCTCTGCATTGTGAAATGACAAAGTGGCAGTTTCAGACGGAAGTCAGAATTGGAGCTTAGCTATGAGTCTGGTGCCACTTAACCTAAGAGAGTCAGGGGACCTAAGAAAGTCCATGAAAGACAGAGAAGGAAATTATGAATACATCTGGCAAGAACAGCCAGGACAAAGACAACAGAAGAGAAACAAAAAGGCAAAATAATAGTAATTAAGGAGAAAAAAAAAAGAAAAGAAAAGAAAAAAGCAAAGCAAAATAGACTGAGATAAAAGTCAAGTCATAGAAAAGCCAAGTAAGGCAAAAAAATGGGTGGAAAAGATAAGAAAAAAGGCAAGGGAAAGTTGGAATATTAGGTCATCTAGTTGACTCTGAGGTGTCATATTGGCAGGGGTATGATTTTCCCCAAAGGGAAAAACATTTAGCAGGAATAATTAGGGAGTGGGATTAATTCATATCTTGCCCAGGAGTAAGGTAGCCACCTCAGACTGAAAGCCAAACAAATTGAGAATGAAACTGGGAAAATTCAAGGAAGCTGTTCAGGCTACATTTGACACCTTCTCTACATAGTTTACTGTGAAGGTCTCAGAACATCTTATATAAATACTATGGAAAGCACAAATTAAAGTTTCTTCCACAGGAAGAGTTCAGAGTCCCAGGAGTATTTTTGCTATGCGCGTGGTTGTCACACCATGTTAAGATTGCATCCACTCTTTCTTCATTAATACTTTGAAAGATTTCTCTAGTTCCCCTATAAGCACAGGTTCTTTAATGGAGGTGATTTCAGTAGTAGGCATCTGTACTTTGATCAATATATCATAACAAAAAATGAATACACTGAGATTTGTATAGTACTTAATTATGATCTTTCTGAATGAAGTCAGTCGTAGTTCTTTATTCAAGTACCAGTGAGTCCAATTATCCTTCTATCATATCAAGCTGCACACCTAGACAATTTTAATGTCCTTTGCTAGGTTATCTTGTTGTTCAATGAAACTTTCATTTTGCAACAGTTACTGAAATATCCAATTTTAGAAACATCTTAATAACTGTCTTTTGTAGACAGTGCACTGATTTTCCACTCTGCAGCTGTCAGGTGGATATTTTTTGCAGATATAACTTCATTAATTCCCAGTTTGTAATTTCTCTTGGACTAACAGAGGTTCAAACTCAGTTAAATTGATATTGGAAGAAAAGGATCTTCAAATGACTCTTGAAAGCCAAAATGCTCAAACTGAATACACTTCTACTGTAACATCTCCTTAGTGCAGATGTGCCTGACACAGCAAAATATGCTGTGTCAAGCAAAATTGCCATGGAAAAGCAATTTATACACTTGGTATCTGCCTAATAAAGGGGGGGGAGGAATTCAGACGAATTTTAACTACTCACCAAATAATGAAACTAAAGGTAAGGTAGTCAGGAACCAATGACCAAAGATAAAAATTACAAACAATAACAGCTCCTAGGCTGTTTTGGTTTGGTTTGTTTTTTAAAAAAATATAAATGGCATGATAAGAAACAAAGCAGGGCTAAAAATTAGCAAATACGATACTGGGAAAATGGAGACTTAAAGGAGAGAGGTAACAATGAAAATTAAAACCACTGCTCCTCTGAAGACCATGTTCTATCCAGTTTGATCTGGTTACCAAAGGGATAATGGAGAGAAGGTGTCTGCAGATTTAACTGTAGGGTGATAAAAAATCCAAGGGTTGACTGTTGATTTGAGAAGTAACACTACAAGTGTCTCTGGGGGATCCCATCTTGCTTGTATTTCCATTATTCTGTTTCATGTTTGAGGAGCTTTTAACGAAAAAGAAAAATATTTAGGTTGCCAAGAGCATTAATTTCTCTGTGGTAGTTTTTCTACATCAGCCCCACTAGTAAAAGCTGTACAAATCAAACTACACCTGCTCACCTCTACTGGTAGTAGCACTTCCATGAACAGCTTTCTGTTTGCACGACAAGTGAACAAAAATGAAAGTAAAGCTGTTGTAGGAGACGATGACACTTTCATTTTTCATAGCATGCAGCCATGCTAAGTTAAAGAAGTGTGGAAGTGTGTTTACCTTCAGTCTGGTGTTTCTCCATTATAGTGCTTCCAGTAGGACTTCCAGCTCTATGAACACACCAACTGTCTTCTTTACAGAATACAAATGATCAACTTGTTTTGAAGATGTTTGTTTGAAGAAACTTTTGTCTGGGCTTTTATTTTGTAGAGTGGGTTGGTTTTTTACAAACCACACTTTAAAAATGTTTATAGCAAATAGCATTAATTACTCATCAGTGTATCAGAGTAAATACCACATGGACACATGAAAACACAGTTTTTCATCAATGTTTAATACTTGTCCTTGAAGGCTGCAGAATTCTGAAGTTTGCAACAACTGCCAGATCTGTCAGAGATACAGTGTATGAAAAAGGGATGTCATCATGGCTCTACAGGCAGAAAAAATCAAAGTAAGCTACAGAACTTCCAGCAAATTTATCAGCAGAGCAGCATAGATTGTAGAGTACAGATTTTTTAATTTTTTTTCCATATGCATGGAAGAACTGACTGAATGAAAAGGAGAATATTCTTGATCACTTTTTGACAGGTGTATGTTGTTTATCTAAATAAAACCTTTGTTTGAGACAGGTTAATAAAGAAAAAAAGCAATGTACAAAACAGACAGAAACACTGAAATGAGAATGAGCATTTTCCTAGGTTGTTTTTCATAGGCTCTAAGATAGATTTGTTCTGTTTTTAACAAGCCTTTATTTACAGTTCCCAAGATTAGCCTCTAAGCAACCAATCAAGTAGCCCTCTATCGCCCTGACACAAAAAGATTTGGGAATAGTAATCCTTTGAATAAGAAGATATCAGCATTCAGAAGCATGTAGAGTTATAATAAAAATTTCCACTTGACTTAGTGCATTGTTTCTAATTCTCTGCTTGAAAATCCCTTTCCACAGCAGAAATGACAGTAGTGTCTAGACTTAGTGGGCTCCAACTACACCTGGTGCTAAATGGTGTTGTTCCCAAAATTTTAACTGAAACAAACCAATTTACTGTAGCTGAATGTTTTGCCCGATTTATCGTAGCTGTATTTACAGACAGAAGCAACCGTGCGTATTTCTAACTACATGCTCCTTACAGCTTACATGACCAGTCCAATTGCTTTGTTTTATAGCCTGGCAGTTACTATATGGATTTTTCAACAGAAGCTATAGAAGAAGATTGCTGGCACATCATGTGCACCACATATCAGTGCACAGTGCAGCCCTGCATGTGCATTTTATGATCATTCTTTCCCCTGTGGGCTGCGAGCAAAGCAGATGTTGCAGAAGACATAATTCTCACTAGTTCTAGATGAGAAGATCACATTTCCAAACACTTTTGTTCCTCTTGCAAGTCATATAGTCAAGCTTCTTTTCATTAAATTTGCTTTTGCTAGTTGAACACAGGTAGGGATGGTGCAGAAGCTTCAGAGCAGAATCAAATTCTGTAGCTCTTCATCAAAAGCTTAAAGCTTTTGGAGTTCACATATCTGTACTGCACATTGAGTGTTCATTTACAAATTTAAAAGTAGCCCATTAAATACATACTAAAAATTCATATGATAGTTAAAAGATCCTATTATCATTACTGCGTAATAATGGATCAATTTTCTTTAAAAAGAGTGAGTTTCTACTTTTTACACACCATTAATGTATTCACTTAAATCAATTTTCTTTTTATAAAATACACTGAATGCCATCACAGTTTTCAGTTCTCAAAACACACTATCTTAGAGGAAAACAGAAATTCCACGTTCAGCTCTCACCTAAAACTATACCTTTTAGTCCTACCAACAGGACTAACAGACACACAAGTTTTATGAAGGAAGAAAATACATTCCTCACTTCAAATACACACTTATCTTGCTCTTTTCATAAAACATGTTTTCTTCTAAATCAGGGTTATAAATTTTAGGACATTTCCAGGACTGGCAGCCAAATTAGTGCTTAAGTCATATACCTGCAGTCATCACAGTTCCAATTAAAGATATTCAAAATAATTTTTCTTCTAATGTCTTAAATGTTTTATTAGTTAGCTAAGTGCTGGGATTGTCTTGATCTAGATCAGATGTGTGTTATCTAGTAGAGGGGTTGCAGCTACCACTTATATGTGCAACCTCTATCAGTACTCACTCTTAAAATTCAGGCAACTATCTGGTCTCCCAACATAGATCTGAACCAGAAATGGATTCAGTACATCAGATGTGGGAAATCCACTTTGTAGGGGTCTTCTATGAAACAATTTGTTACTGAGTTCTCCCATCCCACCAGCTCTAAGTGCCCATTCTTCCAGGATTCACTCAGGGAAAGATTGCTTGTCAGGAGAGGAGAATTCTCAAATTGGCAGGGGTGAAAGGCAGACCTGCTGGCCAAATCTGTGATTACATTGATGAAATGGATACATTTATTTTGTGGATATATGTCAGCAGAATGGCGTGTTTACCTTAGACACCACGACTAAGAATACAGTTGTTCTGTCTGAGGGAGAGGACTCAGCCCTAATTGACAGATTATAGGCCGGAAAGCCTTAACGCTCAAGAAGATAAGGTTTGACACACAGCTTTAGAGCAGATTGGGGTCTATTCTTGCTTTTCCCAATCACAGGACATTCACTACTCTTTAATGTTTACAGTTGTCCAGCAATTTACTCCAAACAATTATATATATGTATCTCTATATGATATATTACAATATACATTATATAGAATATAGTACGTAACATAATATTATAGTATCTCATATATAATTTGGAACTATTATATATATACATTTTATATATTATAGATGAAAATTCTTTTAAAATAGATATTTTTATGTATTTTCATCAATATCATCCTTCCTCCAGATATCAGAAGCAATCACACACACAGCAGAAAGAAATCATATATGCCACTTGGGGAACTAAAGGATGCAGAGCTTCTTCTATAGCAATTATTGTGCTCTATTGCATGTTCATTTTTCCTACTGGTGCTATACCTCAAATTAAACTAGCACTTTGCATGACAAAAAAAGATGTGAAGTCTTGCTTCCTACCACTTTGTAAGTACCACAGGCCATTTGTAGGGAACCTTTCCCCTGGAGAACAAAAGAAGACAAAACCAGAGTCTATCAGATTTATATGACAGCCTGAATACAGCTTTCAAAAGCACAGTCATCAAACAATTATTAAAAAAAGTGATGAATAGCTAGAGCTTTGATTGAAACTAACAGGAGTCCCAGGTGCCCTAAAGCTTTGAGAGCCATCCAGTGTCCAGTTCCTTGAAAAGGTACTTGTGCAACTGAAGGCATCAAATCCTAACACCATCTAATACTGTAGCACAAACTCGAAACCGTTTTCTATCAGCTTCCATGGTTTCTTCTAGACATCAGGGAAAAAAAAAAAAAAAGGATTCAGGGCTCAGGTTGTGACTATCGAGATTAAAAATAAAGGTAAAAATTACGTGAAGCACAACCCCAGCCAAAGGAAACTGCTAACTTCCGCAGCAAGCTATTATCCAAAGAGGAAAAAGAGTGATGGAAAAGCAACATGCCTATGCTATAGAGGTGGATTTATCTGACTTGTTCCTATTTAGATTCTAGAAAACACTGGAGCATGGAAAACAGCAAGATGTGATGACACAGAAAAAAAAAAGTATGAAAGGAACAGACAAGTTTCAGGAAGCTAATGTTATTGTGTGAGTTTTATCAACTTCTTCATAATTACAAATGATGTCTTTTTAATTATTGCACTAAGTCTCACTCAGCACTTTAAAAATTGAAATTACATGGAGTGGAAAGCTCTGAGTAATATAGTGTTAAACTAACAGCTCTTTTAATACTTCAAAAGATTTGGATCTCTGCTGCTGAAACAAATAAGAAAATAGAACAACCACAGCAGCTGCTGCCATCTTTACGTGATAATGTTGAACTGTTTATTTTATATGGACAGGCTACATAGAAATCACAACTGAATTTTATAAAATGGCAGGTATTATAACCTGTGAGACATCTCAGGTATTTGGACCACAAACCTGAAATGTTTATGAATTGTTACGGAGAACACATCCAACAAAGCTGGATGATTAATGTATAGAATTTCTATGTCTTCCATGTCAAAAATCGTGAAAGATTCTATAATATATATATCATCAAAGAGTCCAAACTACTGCAGCCTTGAGTACAGTTGTTTGCCAACAACAAAAAGAGTGGCAGCAAAGGCAAATACATACTAAAACAAAAAACCCCCAAAACCCAAAACAAAAAAAAACCCCTGTACGCGTAATGGAAACAAAAGTTGTAAGTCCATGTAAAATAACACAAGTGAATGAAAACTCCATTTGCATAACGAAGAGCTGATCCGAATGGGGCTACTAGAATGCCATACCAGAGAGAATTTTTCTCTGTGATTCCCTTTACCATTACTTAATCCACTTCAGTCAATGCACTCTTAGAAAAATTACAGTTTTAAAATGTAGCTTTGCATTTGCCCTTGGAGAAGGATTATACAAATCTCACCAGAACAAACCCCCAGGGCTGAACTTCACCTAGGAAGAGTTTCTACAATTTGTGGCAGAAAAAGCCTTGTGAACACAAGTGATTCCTAGCAAGACTCTTATTAATATTCAATCAATGGCGGTGGAGGGTAACGGGGACAAGCAACAGGTCTCTATAAGAGCCCTATTCCAATCAAGACTAACACACAGTAAACGGCAGAGCCTCCCACCATTGCACTGCAAAACTATAGCACACAATTTCTGGTGAGAAAGGGAGGTGCCGAATTTTTGGCAGTATATACCTAGTAGTCCATTTAGAAAAACTCAGGTAATTTCTGTCAGGACACACATTGAAATGGACTGAGTTACTAGCTAAACAATTGCAAATGCATGTCAATCATATCATGTATTGTTTGTGGCCGGTGCACTTTCTTCTCATATAGAAATGTCTGGCTGAAGAGAAAATCATAAATGTGTGTTAGTTTCTGTTGTGTGGCTTCTGACCTACTCTTTTGCCCTCAGAGGCTGGGAGCAGCAAAGCAGAAGGGAAAAGTTTCAAAGAGCCAAGAATGTACAGATGTAGGGAGCTTCAGCTGTAACCTGTGCAGCCCCAGACAGCTCTGCATGTTGCCGTAGTCTCTTCTCCATGTCTGCTCCAATTCCTAGTTGAAGTGTATCTTGTGACAGATGAAGTCTGTCTTAGTGGATCCTGAGTATTATGGTTTTTCTTTACTACTAACAGTGGTGGGGAGCCAGACCAGTGCTGCAGAACGCAGCTCAACAGACTGGCACATACCTCCAGTGAGACAGCCAGGCAATGTCAGACTTCAGGAAGATGCTTTGCAAAGCCAGCGCATTTATTTTGCAAATGAGAAACAGACCAAAAGCCATGGCATCCTCTGCAGTGACAGTACAATGTACAGATCTAGGAAAGCAAGGAATCTGGCAGGGTTTTGCTGAGAACAGCTGGTTTGAGGAGCCACTCTTCCTGATAACTTTTTCTATGGAGCCTATGGAGTCACCAAAGCTAACAACATGAACTGTGCTAGAGCCTCAGCTATATAATTGCTTTTACTAAGAAAGTGTTTTGCTCTGCATTATAATCTATAAGAAATGAATAAAGATGTTTTCAGCTACACATTTTTTCTCAAAACTAACCACAAATTGAATAGAACAGATATAAACACATAATTCCAATATAAAGCAATATCACCTCTGACTAACTTCAGTTCCTAGTTTCCCATGTTGCCTAACTAGTCGAGCACAGAAATAAGTAATTTAAATTGTATCTTATCACTTTCACTCTAGCATTTCAGAGACATAAGCCATGTCTCCAGTTACTGAAGAGTATGTGAGGATATGTGAAATCCAGAGTGAATACTCCATCTCGTGGCAGATCATTATGTTCTCTGTTGACAAAAATATACTTACAAAACCAAGATTGTATAATTCTGTTAAGACTATTGTATAATTCTGTTAAGATTGAAAATGTAAAAATAGACACCTTTTCCCGGAATTAGAGCAGAAATATCTGCACATATGTATGTGGTGGTAGAAAGCAATTACAGTTTGAAATCCCTAATTTGCAGTAACACTTCTCCCCACCAAAGAAGAACCAAAAACCACAACAAACCAAAAAAACAACAAAAAAATTAACAATAAAATCAAATTCCTGGAATATAAAAACAACCCAGCACATTGAATTCTGACATAAATTCTTCACAACTTTCATAGAAAATACAGCAAAATGGAATCACTGGATTAGTTAATCTGACTTTTTGTGTATTATAGGTCTTTAAGTATTGACCAAATACTCTAATACATACACAAAATATTGTAGCCTTCCAAAACTAAAATCTGTGCTGCAAGGAAAGAATATGTGGTGTCACCTTAATTCTCCAGAGATACACTCAGCTAGCTATCCCTTGATCCACACATAAATAAAAAGAAAATCAACCGTCAAACCATTCTCTGGTTCATTTACAAAATCAGCATTGTCCCTCATTCTAAAGAAGAATCTAGAAGCCCTTGAAATTACTTGGATTATATCAATATCAAATTATAATACTGAATCACCCCAAGTAATCAGAAAGTAAAAGAACTCGTAAAACCTAACAGTAGTTCTTCGACTATTGGGAACATGGCACCAAAGTATTCTTTTCCTGACAACCATGTGAACGGACAATGACAGTTCTGAAAAGTCCTGGAAAAAAATCAGTAATAGAAAAATACTGCCCTGAAACTATTTCATAGATGTGGGTTACCACCCTTAAAGGCTCAAAAAGATACTGTTCTTTGTACATTCAGATTGTTTTAATCTCTTAATTTTCTAAAAAATCATCATTTTCCTTCAAGAACTTTTGCTTCATCTCCACAAAGTGCTTTAGGATATATCACGGGTAGTAAACACCAAAAATAATTTAGTTTATCCTCCATCATCCATTGTGGGAACGTGTCAGGCTACATCTGTATTTTTGGAGCCTCATCTGCATTATCAGACTCAAGCATGTTTTCAGGTTCTCTGCAGTTTGCTCTAGCCATATCCCAACTTTGTATCAGGGTAAGATCAACAAACACTAGTCCCTCACCCATATGCTTGTTTCCATGGAAAGGACTACAAATTTGCAGATTAGACGGGAGCTTCCTCATACTGGGAAAAGTGAGTTTGCAGGCAGCCTGAATGCTTGCAAGCTTTCTGCCTCTGCCTCTGACCACAGCTAGGACCTTTATCAAAGAAAACATCCATGCTTCAAAGGGAGAAATCTATTATTAAATATCCATGCACTGACAAACAACTCTAAAGAAGCCATCATACTATTGATGCCACTAGTTAACTTCTCACAGCCTAGATTCATTTTCAGAATAATACCAAATTGAGAAGATTATAGAAAGTCTGCTACGTTATCTGGACATCCATCTTCCTGAAGAACACTCTGTCAGACTCAGCTCAAATGAGATGCATAGGGTACAGCACTGCACCCACAGATCATCTCTTCCTTATCCATGGTGGAACACACAACCAGAATTCACCATTACTGCTAGTAGCAGCCAACTGGTTAAACTTGTTTTAGAGGTAAAATGTAATGGTGAATAATCATTGCAAACTGAATTGAAAGCTTGACTCTTTTGTTTTTCATTTTCAAGATCTTCTTTAAGGAAAGTATAAGCCAACAGAAATCCACATGAAAATCATCCAGATGTCTGTTTATATTAAATTTGAGGGACAGCATATCCCAGCCCATCCCCACCTCAAGCCTTGCTGTTTAACATCTGATTGAAGACGAAATATTAAGACAGGCAGGCAGAAAGAAAAATAATGTCTTTTTTTTCTTCTTCCTTTTTTTACCCCCAATATCACACAAAGTAGAACTTCAAACTTGGGATTAATTCTAAATCTTTACTACTTTTCATTCCCATTATAGCTATGGTCATCTGCCTCTGGGTAGAAAGCTGTCCCCACCATTTTAGATACATACAATTGTGTTTCAGACACTCATGATCTTCAGCTATAGTCATCATGACTATAGCTCATAGCTAAGAATGTCCAGAAATAGCAGCAGCCAGTCTTAAATACTGTAGCTGTCTACTAAGTGTCAGAGGTCACCATGAATATGCCAGACTACTACTCCACTGTCTACACTGACTCTCCAAAGAATAGTGCGATTCAAAAGCCCTTTTCTGATATGCACAGCCTTCATTGGTTTTAGAACTACTTGCTTGATACCCCAGAATGGGCACTGAAACGTTGATTAAAAATTGTGAGAATAGCCATCAAGAGCAAGTTTCATTTTTAACACTATATTTATCCCAGGAATCTCATATGAAAAGTATGACAAGGACATTTATAACAGAGACAAGGAGAATGCCATATGATCTGTTTGTGATTAAAGCCTCTCAGATATCCAATACTTGGACAAAACTATGAAGTAATATACAAATCAGTATTCAGTCAAGATTTTGCAGTCCGCATGATCAGCTTAACATATTCTTTCCATTGTGGTAAGCAACATTAATGATTTTTGATAAATGATATATTTTTGCCATTAAATGTTATTCTAAGAGATAATGAGTAAAAAAAGAATCAATTGGTTAATAACTGATCATTTATCTCAAATCCGTTACTACCCATTACCAGACCTCTTAACCTCAGCTGAAAGAGTTACCGAAGCTTATGAAAAACTAAAGTACAAACAAGAAGTCAAATAACCAACAGAACCTTAAATCCAGTGGTGTCCAAGAAAATCAGTGCTCTGATTATGTAAAAGATTCCTGGCAGAAAAAAAACCCAAACTAATTTAGAACTAGAAGAAAAAGAGCATTTATAAATCTCAAAGAAGAAAGTTTACCTTACTAAGCGTATTGGGTTTGCGTGGCAAGGTTTTGGTAGCGGGGGGGGGCTACAGGGGTGGCTTCTGTGAGAAGCTGCTAGAAGCTTCCCCTATGTCCAATAAAGTTAATGCCAGCGGGTTCCAAGACGGACCCGCTGCTGGCCAAGGCCGAGCCCATCAGCGACAGTGGTAGCACCTCTGGGATAACATATTTAAGAAAGGGAAAAGAAGTTACAGGGGAGTAGCAGTTGCAGCAAGAGAGAGGAGTGAGAATATGTGAGAGGAACAACTCTGCAGACACCAAGGTCAGTGAAGAAGGAGGGGGAGGAGGTGCTCCAGGCGCCAGAGCAGAGATTCCCCTGCAGCCCGTGGGAAGACCATGGTGAGGCAGGCTGTCCCCCTGCAGCCCATGGAGGTTAATGGTGGAGCAGATATCCACCTGCAGCCCATGAAGGACCCCACGCCAGAGCAGGTTGATGCCCGAAGGAGGCTGTGACCCCGTGGGAAGCTCATGCTGGAGCAAGCTCCTGGCAGGACCTGTGGACCCGTGGCTCCGTGGAGAGAGGAGCCCACACTGAAGCAGGTTTGCGGGCAGGACTTGTGATCCCGTGGGGGATCCACGCTGGAGCAGTCTGTTCCTGAAGGACTGCACCCCATGGATGGGACCTATGCTGGAGCAGTTCGTGAAGAACTGCAGCCCGTGGGAAGGACTCAAGTTGGAGAAGTTCATGAAGGACTGTCTCCCATGGGAGGGACCCCATGCTGGAGCAGGGGAAGAGTGTGAGGAGTCCTCCCCCTGAGGAGGAAGGAGCGGCAGAAACAACGTGTGATGAACTGACCCAAACCCCCCTTCCCCATCCCCCTGCGCAGCTGAGGGGGGAGGAGGTAGAGAGAATTTGGGAGTAAAGTTAAGCCCGGGAAGAAGGGAGGGGTGGGGGGAAGGTGTTTTTAAGATTTGGCTTTTTTTCTCATTATCCTACTCTGATTTGACTAGTAATAAATTAAACTAATTTTTCCCCAAGTCGAGTCTGTTTCGCCCTTGACGGTAATTGGTGAGTGATCTCCCTGTCCTTATCTCAACCCACGAGCCTTTCGTTTTATTTCCTCTCCCCTGTCCAGTTGAGGAGGGGGAGTGATAGAGCGGCTTTGGTGGGCACCTGGCATCCAGCCAGGGTCAACCCACCACACTAAGTTTTAAAATCATCAGGATCAGATTGTACAGGCAAACTAATATAAACAGGGTAGCTGCAGGAATTCAATATGACTTTTTCTGATAAAATCTGATTAAAGATAACCACAGAAATGTTTTCAGTAATGTAAGCAATCTATCACCACTATTTTATCTGCCATGATCTTGCTTCTATAGACAGGACATTTTTTAACTTAACTGAAACAAAATTAAAACAGCTTCAAATTACATTCCGATTAACTGAATTCCCCTCCTATGTCAATTAAACATAATGTTATTCACTTCATGCTCCCTTACTAAACAGCTGATGTTTACAGCCCTAGAGCATGTCACGTATCAGTGCAGGTGAGTTAATTTCTATGTACGTAGCCTGCAACATAGTTGGGGTGAAAAAGGTGCCACATGCATAAAATTACTATGGATGTATATTTTTCATTAGGATAAGTTAGTGTCTCTGGACTTCATAAAGTTCTCCTCCTCTATATATGCTTAAGCCTCCCCGCTAACTTCTGCATCCCAGAGTCATCGCACTGCCCATCGTGTGACCAGACACATCACCCTTCATGGCATCATCTGGAGACTTCCCACTGAAGGCAATACAAGTAGCAATGTATATAACAAAGCACAATGAAAAATAACATAAAATATGAATATGTAGAAGGGTCAGAGGGAACTAATTTTCCTCTTACATCCTGGAATGAAGTAACTCCTAAGAGGAAATAAAAAGAACAAGTGTTTTCACAACCTTCCAGTAGAAAGATCAGCTACTATGAGGTGTGAAAATGTGGTGCTCAGCACATTTCACTAATCGATGTATTAATAAGTGCTTATCTGTCTACACAAGTGTTTAGATAATCTTTGTAAAGGTGATACTAGCTATGTTTCTACTGGACAGCAAATTATATGTCTGACATTCCTGCTTAAAATATACTGGGATTTTTAAAAACCCAGAGAGAAAAAGGGTTCTAAGGTAGTGCCTCGCCAACCGCTGTCCATTACCCAAAAAATTAGTTCCAGGAGAGTAATTGACTATGTATATTTTGCAGTCTAGTTGTCCAAACCATTTCAATGAAAAATATTTAAGTTCTGATTTTGTATAGTATTTTTTATTCCACTATACTGTAACTGTCTACAAAGAGGGCTAAGAATTTTTCTGACAGTTTAAGGTAAAGATAAGATAATAAGCAAGATAATAAGAAATTTCATTACATAAAACTCACTACTCACTGGTGTTGCTACTAAAATGTTTCCTCTCTAACTAATCCAAGAGCTCATAAATGGTACACAACAAAATACAGACAATAAAATTCTTCCGTACATTTTAACTGGATGCTTCAGTCTCCTCCCTTACTTTTCTCAGCCGTTAGAGTCTGGAGCTATCAGCACACTTTCTGAACCAGCTGGACACCTCAGCAGTGGTGACCACCTGTCATTCCTCCTATTCACACACCATTGCTGCTCCAGGCTTGCTCAGCACTATCTGTCCATCACGTGAACACTTAGAGAAAATAAAACTCGGTTGATGCTACATCTCTTGAAGCTAGTAAGAAACACTAAAAAAAAAAAAAAATCTAAATTTTATAACTTCGTACACTAAGGAGTTCTGAAAGAGTTCTAGTTCTTTGAACACCTTCTGTACAAAAAAATCTTGCATTACACATTCATCACAGTAAAAGCTTAAGTTTTATAGCAATGAGTCAAGTCAGTATGGTGCCTTGGCAGAGACACAGCTGATCTGGATATCTGACATCCTGATAGAATTTTAATGACATCTGCCACTAAGACAAGCAAATTAGAACTTTTTTTAAAGGTTCCAAATCATAAAATTTACGTCCCTTTTTTATAGTACAGAATGATCACTTCATCTAGAAAAGAGTAGCCTCCTCGTAACTGCACCAAGACCTAAAGCTAAACCTTTTTTCACCTACTTTCCGGGAAGACTTTGAGGATTTTATCACAAAAGACACAAAGGATTTCCTTGTGGTTTTTTTATTATTACTATTATTCTATAGTAACACCTGCAGCCACACTGTAGACTTATGCTATTCACTGTATATTTATACTGTAAATTGGGAAGAATAGAAATAGGAAGAAGCTTAGATTACTGTCTGAAGCACTAATGAACCTTTCCCTGGTGATACTACATCCCGTTTCTGCTGATGCTTTAAAATAGACATTGACAAATTGGAAAACAATCAGAAAAGAGTTGCAAAAAATAGTCCAGATTTGGGAAAGCTATTTTAGGTTGAGACTTTTTTAAAAAGTCTGTTTAATGCAATTTAAAAAGGATTACCATCCAGAGCAAGTTGTCTGATTAGAAGATGTTTGACAGCAGAAAGCTTTCTGTGTTGGTCAGATGCCCCCCGCCCCCCAAAAGTCAACTGAGAAGACAACCATGTCAGCATTTCCTCAGTCCTTTTTGTGAACGAAGATTATAAAAAAGAGGAAAGAGGCAGGAAAGAGAGTGCAGTAGGAGTTTGAGTAGAAGGGGAAAGATGAGAGATGGATTATTGGTTTTAATATGCTAATATAGAACGATGAATAACTATTAATTTGATACTAAACTTCTGCTTCTCTTATTAAAATAATCCTAGTATTTGACCCAAGAGGGAATAAAATTGCTTATCATCTCCGGCATTCATAAGTCTTCATCCTTTCTTAAACTGCAGTTAAATCACTAATCTGACCTATTTTCTTTTGAAATGATTGTACAGGATACCCCATATAACACAGGACGTGAGAACTTTTATCCCTTCTTCTCTCTGACCTTCCTGCAGCTTCTTTTTGCAGTAAGCTCATCTTTCTCCTACTTATTGAAAAATTGTCTGTACTTTATCCTCCTGTTTTTTTCAGCCCAGTATGGGGCCTGAAGCTCATTCCAGCTCTGCTGCTGGGCAGAGCTGTAACTGAGGAGCATCAAAGACACTCAGGACTGTAGAAAAGGAAGGTAGTAGACACTGTCTGCAAGAGGTAAGAATGAAGTCCAGAGAGTCAAACAAGTTGCTGGTCAACATCTGCTTTTCATATGTCAGTTCACGGAAACTTTAATAATCTAGGTGGAAACATACTGGAAAGCAGGATAACTTTCAGAGACCTGAAGGTTGCTGGAAACTGAAGGAGCATAGGAGGGAAAAGCCACTTTATACTTGCTCAGCTCTCTGACTCCTTCATGGGTATTTGTTACTATTCCCTATGATAAAGAAGATACTTGGGTGCAATTTTTGGTCTAATTCCATGCAGCCAATTTTAGGTAGGATCAAGGAAAACACAAAATAAAGGAGGAGAGAGAGATTAAAATAAAATACATAGATACTTCTGCATCAACTTGACTTACACATTTCTCATCAGTTTCTTTGACTATCTTTTCTCTTGCATCCTTAATGCTAAAGGAGTTCCATATCAGCTAACTAATTTATTCCCTTTTTGATTTCTGAATGCTTTCATGAACGCTCACTTCAGAGAACTGTGCAGCCCGTGGCTAGAGTGAACCAGCTATTGCTGTCTTCAGAGGGAACTGATGCAGGCCAAGCTACAGCAGCTGTGCTGAGTCCACGCCATGCCACATCAATCATTTTCACTTGGAAAGAAAGAGAACAGAGATTCAGTACCTGCACTCCGCCAAGTTGGCCATATTTTTTTTTTGTTGTATACATTCTTTTCCCTTTTGGTTCTCCTTAAAGATCAAGACAAGCTTGTACAAAATGATTGCACACACTTGAGAATCAACAGCACTGTTTTGTCATGAGGCAAAGGAGTATTTTTGTGCTACTGTAGTTATGTAGTTACACAAAGGAGAAAATAGGAGTTGTTCCTAATCAGTTCCTCATCTGTTCCTAATTAGAAGAGCATGCAAACAGCATGCAAAACATGTTGTAATTCCGAACTTCATAGAGGGGAATATGTGAAAGTCATGGTAGAAAACTTGATTCTCAGAAGTAACATTCTAGCTGCTGCTGTGCACAGCACTGTAGGAAATTCCTAGAGGCCTCTGTCACAAGACACTTCATAACTCAGCATTTAGGATTATTCTGATGCTACAATGGTATTTCATAAAGCTAATTTTACATACAAGCAATGAAACCGTTACTCACAAGCTTATACAACTTATTATAGTAAAGGTTATCATCTCCTTAAAGAGTTTTTGCTCCATCACCTTTTTTCTAATACCTATTTTCAAAAGGCACAGTGGTTTCAGAAAACATTATCCTACAGCCTTGTCAGACATAACAGGATATCAATGGCCCAGGGGCTGACCCTTGTAAGATTTTTTTCTTATAGCTTCTTGGAATAAAAAACAAAGAAACAAACAAACAAACACTAAGATTTCTTCCTTTATCAACTTCCAAATTTTGTCATAACTCTGGCAACACTTAGGGTTGGTCTGTTAGGGAATCAAGTGTGAATTCCAGTGAATTCCATTTAAAAAGTAAGAAAATAAATATACTTCTGTTCCTTCATTAAAGGTGACAAAACTGAATAAGTTGAAAAGGATCAAAACATTGAAGGCAAACACAATGATATCAGCTTATTAAGTACATCTTTTTGTTTTAAGCCTCGTGGCACTCAGGCTATTCACACTGATTTTTAAGTACTCATGCTTCAGCTTGGCAATACATTGATTACTGCAGTTTAAAGTTGAGGGTATAGGTTAAAGGTATAAATGGAATATCTACTCGCTAAGTAAGAGAGAGGAAAATAAGATCCATGCATCTGAGGATGACTGAGCCGATTTGGGGCGGGGGGGAAAGAACTTTTTCAATTCTTACACTAATGCACTTAAACTAAATTGCTGATCAAAATAACAGCATATGGTCCTTCCTTTTCCACCTTCATTTTTGTTTTACTGGCCTTTACCACTTCTGTATTGTAGATGGTATTTTTAAAATGTCCTAAAATAATCCAAGAAACTTCAAGAGCAGCTTATCTTCTGGTCTTTTGAGGCAAACTGCTCCCTTCCTCCCTTTAAGTAAAGATGGACTCCTAGTAACTTCTCAATGAAATGTGTTATAAAGTATCCATATGCTTTTTAGATTTAAGAATAAAAATAGATTTAATTAAAAAGAACAGAATTTGGGGTCTTGACCTATCCCAATTCTAGAATTACTTTTGAGGTTTGTCTTGTCATATTCACACATCCTTTTAAATAGCAGGTGGACAATGATATAACCATCAGCATTCTAGCAAGGAAGTGCTAGAAAATGTTCCCACTAATTTGACGTAAAGCCCATAGAGAGGAATGTAATTATTTGCAAAGCAGGCACATAGTGAGTGGCAGAATGAAACCCCTTACTCATCTTCTCCATTTATAAAGCAAGGAAGCCCTCCCGTAATAACAGAAAGTGGAAAAAAGCTTGTATTAAACTTCACTGAATGAAGACAAAGAAACAATATCATAACGATTAACTTATAAAACACTAAGTGAAGTTGGCAGGGCTGACAGCTTCATACAACAAGAGAATTACCCCATCACCACCAAGATCAGAGGGAAGGGAGAGCATAAATGATCCTCTCATTTGGCACTCGTCTTATAGCAAAACCAAAATATTTGCTTTTCTTTGACAACTTAACTTTGGCAGAGATAGCATCATAGGATCATAGAATCATAGAATATCTCAAATTGGAAGAGATCCATAAGGATCATCAAGTCCAACTCCCTGCTCCTCACAGGCCTACCTAAAACTAAACCATATGACTAAGAGCATTGTCCAGGTGCTCGTTGGACTCTGACAGGCTTAGTGCCGTGACCACTTCCCTGGGGAGCCTGTTCCAGTGACTGACCACCCTCTCAGAGAAGAACCTTTTCCTAATGTCCAATCTGAACTTCCCCTGATACAGCTTCATTCTGTTTTCTCATGTCCTGTTGCTGGTCACCACAGAGAAGAGATCAGCACCTCCCCCTCCACTGCCCCCCTTGAGGAAGTTGTAGGCTGCAATGACGTTACCCCTCAGCCTACTCTTCTCCAAGGTGAATAAACCAAGTGGCCTCAGCTGCTCCTTGTAAGTCCTGCCCTCGAGACTTTTCACCATCTTGGTCGCCCTCCTCTGGATACACTCTAATAGTTTGATGTCATTCTTATATTGAGGTGCCCAAAACTGCACGCAGTACTCGAGGCAGGGCTGCACCAGTGCAGTGTAGAGTGGGACAATCACCTCCCTTGACTGGCTAGTTATGCTGTGCTTGGTGCACTCCAGGACACGGTTGGCCCTTTTGGCTGCCAGGGCACACTGTTGACTCATGTTCAACTTGCCATCAACCCAACCCCCTAGATCTCTTCCTGCAAGGCTGGTCTCCAGCTTCTCATCCCCCAATTCATATGTATAACCAGGATTGCCCTGTCCCAGGTGGAGAATCCTGCACTTGCTCTTGTTAAATTTCATATGGTTGGTGATTGCTTAGCGCTCTAGTCTATCCAGATCTCTCTGTAAGGCCTCTCTACCCTTGAGGGAGTCCACAACTCCTCCTAGTTCAGTATCATCAGCAAACTTACTTAATGTAAGAACATTTATAAAATCATTGAAGAGAACTGGCCCTAAAATTGAGCCCTGGTGAACGCGGCTGGTGACTGGCTGCCAGCGTGATGTAACTCCATTTACTAAAATTCTTTCAGCCCGACCCATCAGCCAATTGCTCACCCATGTATTATGGACTTGTCTAGCTGTGTGCTGGACATTTTATCCAGAAGAATATTGTGAGAGACAGTATCAAAAGCTTTGCTAAAATCCAAAAAACCCACATCTACTAGCTTCCCTTGATGATAGGCTGGTCATCTAATGCAACCTACTGCTTCGAGCAGTGTCAACACTGAATTCAGACCTTGCTGTAATAAGTGGCTTCAAAGTCAGAAAATACATTCCAACTTACTTTTCATCTGGATAGTACATTTTTAAATCAAAATCATTGGCATGTAATATTAACAGAAGCTCCATTCAGCACATCAGGAGATATACCTGCATGGCAAAAGAAACATCCTCTTTAACTAAAGCACTTGCAAGCTACCCTCCTTTTCTTTCTTTGAAAAATCAGATGAACTTGCGTTGTCAAATACAGAGACAAAGCATATATGAGGGCTGTGCCAAAATTTACCTAAACGATTATAGGCAAGATCCTGTAGTACTGTGAAAGCCCAGTTCACAATAAGTGAAGGAACTAGAGACATAAAAACTGGTAGAATATGTTTGATTTTTATAAAAATTGTTTAACAGGAGAAAAGCCACCTAACTGACATTCTGCACCCAAATGTTTCACCAAGACCCCATTGGCTGCAAGCCAGTTGTCAGACAACAGACAGCTATCAATTGTTTCAGTACGAGCAACTTTCTTTTCTAGCACAAAATGTTTTTCTAGCAAGAAAATATAAGGACTTTTATTAAAATAAAACTATATTTTCATTTCACATTATAAACACTGGCATAGAAACCCTGGTTTTGAGTAAAATGCCATTAAAATCCTTTTAAACTTCCTAATTCGTCTTTACTGCTAAAGATAATATCCTGAGACTGTTGAGTGATAACGGAAAGCCCTTATTCCAAATGGCAGACAAGCAGGGCAATATATAAACAGGATTAGTGGCAGAATGGTACCATTACTCTCTGGAAAAAGTGCAAGCAAATAATTTATTGCTTCATTATCTAATTAGCAAAAAGCTTTTTGGCTAATAACTTCAACACTGAAACATAAAAACAGCTACGCCAAAGCTGAAAATGCAAAGCTTTGTGTCTTTTTGCTGCATGTTTCTATATAAGAATTTTTCTAGGAATGTAACCCAAATATCTACCAAGCACTTCATTTTTGGTAAAGTATAAAAGTCTGCAATAAGTTTAAAAATCATCCAAGAAGGCAGGCCAAATTAATCTACCCACTAATAATCACATAACCCTTTGATTTCCAGCAAGGTGTGCAAGAAATCTTAGCTGGATGATCAAACTGGTCCCTCTCTATCGCCCTTTACATTTCCAGTATCATTACAGAAATCAGTTATATTTTATTTGTGCATTAATTCCCATATTTTCTAAGACATACTATATATTTTTTGTTAGAGAGAAACTATTTAAGGAATGAATAAATGGATGCATTTGGAATGTTACCCAACTCCCCTTAAATCCAATGAAAATGTTTCTAGATTCTGTTACAGATTTTAAAAGGGCTATATTCAGGAATTTTAAATCTATAAAAGCTTGCAGTCAAACACCTAAAATTAATCTTCTGGTTTGCTAGGAGCCAATGAAACACAATACATGGTCAAGCTAAAGTGGAAGAAGGACCAAACAAGTGGTCTCACTGCTGAATTTTCCAACGTTCTGTGCAAACAACAAGCTGTTCAGATCAATATTTACGGCATATTTTGCAGTGGGATCAAAGTTTTAAATTTGTGTCTTAAAAATAGGTTTCAGGATAACTATTAAAGTCCTTCAAAACCACAACATGTTGAATACATCTCTCGGTAATAAAGGCACAGTAACAAGAAATTACTGCAAATTCTTGCATGAGAAATATTTGTTGTTTAGAGAGTAATTGCAAGTTTTCCACTATGCAATGTGCTATCATCAGTATGACATTGAGTTTAAGTCTGAGAACATTGAAACTATGCTGTTGACAAGGGGTAAAAAGTATTCTTGTGTGCTACCTGAAACTTAAGACCACTAGGTGGTAGAGTATTTCACAAGAAGCTGCTTAATAGAAACTGATACCAGGCCCAGAGCAGAGGGCAGAAAAAACCTGAAGCATAGCTGACAAAATAATGCTTTGGTGCCTCAGACTATTGTGTAAGTTACAGCAAGTAGGTTTAGGCATTCCATTCAGGAAGAGCAATAGAGAGCATGAATATGCACTAGAGAAAAATCATTAAAAGAAAATGAAATAAAAGCAAATGCGAAGTGCATATGTAAAAAGAAAATTTACGAAAAAGGAAAATGTGAATGCACGTGTTGTGATCAGACTGCAACTTGAGATCACATTTGGACATGTTCTGTGTGCTGCAGTTACCCTCTCATACAGCATTTGAAGTGAAGGAAAATTTCAATGTGGGAAATCAATTCGTAACCATGTATGTCAAGGAAGATTTCTTCAAGGATAACCTTATTCATCTCCAGCCAAAACATAGTCCTTGAATTCAGTAGGATTTCCTGAGCTGAGCTGATCTCCCACTGGCTTCAGCAGAAGGACTTGATTTGAAATCTTGCAAGCCCCCTCTCAGCTCCTGCCCGTGTCCCCACCGTCCATCCGCTCGAGCTGATGAGGAGCACCCGGGTGCTGCCAGGCCATCCCATGTGTACATGCTGACTGAAGCTGCCCCTCGAGGATTGCTTTCCCGTGGTGAGGCGGACTCTCCTCTACCTGGCTGACAGTTTTCGCAGAAGTCATACAAAAAGTGGTACCTATGGGGTTTTCATAGTTCTGCCAAATCATTGGAAAAGAAATAGGCTGCGAAGTTATTAGGCAAGAATTGACAGGTGAACAGACGGTAGAGGATTCAGCTGCTTAAATACTGGTGTCTAGTGCCATTTTTACACCCTGAGCACCCACGATACCCACACAGAACTAGCAGATGTGACCCAGGACCTATTGGACTCCATTCCCTTTTGGAGTGGCAGCTAGAAACCAAACGGGAAGTGTTAAGGTATTGAAAATGACACTGAACGCTTTGGCAACTGAATTTAGCTGGCAGTGTGAATAAATAAGTCTTGTTTCTCTACAAAATCCCGTTTAAAAAAGAAGAAGAAATATTTAAAACATCAAGGGAGAAAAAAATCTGAGGAGCACTAAACATTTCCCATCTGAATGAGAAGATAACCGAAAATTTTTTGTATGACCCATCAGATTTTTACTTTTTTTTAGATGAATGTTGGAAAAATAACAGGACAATCCATAGTTTTTCTTTATCTTATTGCAAAATTGTTTTACGTTTCTGGATGCATTTCTTAGTACCAAACATTGTTCTATCTAGGTTTCAGCCCACTTTCTCTTTTTTATATGGGTACATTTCTATGGAGAACAACCACCATTATTTTTAGTTCTTCAGTTCTCTAAAATGCAACATCACCAAATGAAAAACTGAGCTATCATTATCTGCCAGCTATCCCATCCAGTGATTAAATTCAAGATAAAAATAGCCAAGTGGTTTTATATATGATTAAAAGTGGAAAAGGCAGATTGCTTATAAGATAAAAAGAAGAAACTATGATAAGTCAATCATGAGCACAGGAGTTGAGAGCTAATACATATTGGTGTGATGAAGACTGACATGCCCATTACTAAAGTGGAACAATTTTTAGTAGTAAAAAGATTAAGCATGATGGCATGAAATGAAAAATTGACTAGATTTTATAGAACATGGAAGTTCAGGGGCTTCAAAAGGATTACTAAAATCTGCTGCGAACAGAAGCCTCCATGAGTAAAAAGAATCAGAGATTATGCTACCCCTTAATGCAAGAAGAAAAACTACTAACTTATCTCTTCTACACCCATGCAAAATACAGAGAAATTATTTATAAGTAAGAAATAGTAAAAGAAAAGAGTGAAAAAGAATAGTCAGCTGCAAATTACTGCAGAAGAAAATGACAAAAGTAGAAGATAATTGCTAGGCAAATACAAACCTCAGCATTGCCAATTAGCGATCTAGAACTTGAGGAAGATTCTTTTAGCCACAGATGGGCCAGATAGTAATTTATTGGACAGTATTTTAAGGAGTTGGTCATCTACTGCTGATCATCTTATCAAAAGGTGCAACAGGTATTATTTTGCTCTAGCATCTTCACGGGCCTTTGTTTCATATTTATATTGGATGACGTAATGAGCAGCAAGTCCTCTATCTTCAGAGCAGCACTTGAGCCCTCAGAGGACAACTGACACAGTCCCTTCTGCACTGGCACTGTGCACCAACAGATTTTCACAGCACTGTGGCTTTTTGAGATGGTTAGTGAGCCACACACCAGTAGATGGAGGCAATATTAAGGGCTTAATTCAGCTTTAGAGATGCATCCAAAATGAATGTTTATCATTTTGTTCATTCCCATTCATACACTGAATACAACAGAGCCGGACCACTGTATCAAACACCACGATACTTACACCATACTGATGATTTATACCACCTGAAGTTCAGACCTTTTACTCTTCTTTTCAGATTTTATACTTTTCATTGAAGTTTTGCTGAACTGGATTTACAAGCCTTTTGGTCTAATATCTAAGCAAGCCATCAGGATAAATATTTTCTTCACTATTATCTTTACACTTTTAATTATCATCATTTGCTTGTGTTAGAAACAATCTTACAAAGTTTGACCAAAGATGTACATCTTTTAGCACTTGCATCTTACCATGGTGCATGTGTGCAGCTTTTGTTTCAGGCATATTTAAAAGATAGATCATAAAAATGGTGATGTATAGATCTTAGAATTTATTTCAAGGGTTTTATTTTAAGGATAGGTGGTAGCAGTGAAGAAATGAAAGAAAAAATACACTTGGAGTTGCAGATTAATTCCCTTTCTACCTTTCATTGAGACAAGCAGATATGCTGGAGGAGTGATGTGTAGGATTAGTGACTGTTTGATTTGATAATTATTGTCAGCACATCATAAAATTTCAAAGGTAGTGAAAAAGTTATCACTGAATATTTACAAATTGTTTGCAATGCTATTTTGAACAGACAACCACCTGACATGGTGTCATTTATATCTATGATGCCAAAGGCATAAAAGAAGAGAATTCTGTTTCAATCACTTTTATTTTATTTTTCATTTTAGTTATGAAAGCACACCTGTTAAATGTATCCCCTAATGGTACCAAAGCAGATTCACAGAGCAGTTATCAAGTTTTCTGGTTTAGTACCAATATCTTGCACTGCTAAGAGAATATTTATTAGGTAGTTCTCTGTCTTAATAAAACCTGTACTTGTAAATCAGATATACAGAAATGCTCTATGCATTGATTTACAGTTGCAGAATTGTAGGTTTCCCATTTCAAATCATGACCTTTTAGTACATTAATTTACTTTGTTGAATTTTCTGTAATACATATCAATACAGTATGAGCATTTCAAGATGCCCAAGGAACCCTCATCTACCTTAGGGAAATATTATTCCTTGTAAAAAGATCATTATTTCCTCCTTTAAAAAAAAATCTTCCAACACTTACGAATTGTGCACAAATGCAGCAAACTAAGCATCTTTTTAAACCTACCTATTGATAAACTAAAACAAAAGCACCAAAAATGCATCCCTTTCAGTAAGATATTGACTTCAAAAAACTAATGATGGTATAGGATAGGATGGGATTAATCTGATTTAGTATAAATGTCTCCACCTGAGCTAATCACTCACGATTACCTTCAAGTGACAGCTAGTATAGTCAGAGGAGAGCAGGGTAACAGTCATGTCATCCTAATATTGACATCTAACACAGGTCAAGTGAATCACATGCGAGTTCTTTTAGGTGACTGCAGAAAGAGCATAGTGTAACTAGCTTAACTATTAACAACAACATTTAAATGTCTAAATTTAAGATTGATGACTCTCATCCACAATGTCTACCAGGCATTTTTTCTGTTTGTGTGGACTCACTTATCCACTGTTTGTTGCAGAGTTGTTAATGCCCAAAGAGTGTGGTCGCAAGTAAGGACTGATGGAATGAGAGTGAAAATTTCAGTTGTTCTAAAACTCATGCTAGTCACAGATCAGCAGTGCTTGACATTTCCCATTTCTGCAGAAGTTTGTTACCCCATCATGCCTCAGTCTTTAAGTTTAAAAGTGTGGGCTGAGAGATAGATAAAACTGCAGAGATATTGCCCTCTGGATTTCAGATAGCATATAACTATTTCCTGCAGAGAGAACTTGGTGTTTTGATGAAATAGATGTTTAAACTATTTTTTGAATCACAGCATTCTGAAGATATCTTTAAAACTGAGATTTGCTTCAAGTAATAGCTATTAGAAACCAGAGAACAAAAACATAAAAAGGAAAAAATAATCTTATATATTACCATAATAGTCCTTTCTATGAGGTCAATTTAATTGTTTTCACTGAAGAATCAGTAGCAAACTTCAGTTTATATTAGTATTAGCAAATAAAACAAAAACCTTCAAACTGGTGAAAATACTGAGGAAAAAAATCAGTTACCAGAAGGACACAGTTGCAGCACCTGAAATTGTCCAATTGGTTTTTAACTGTCAAGTTTTCAGTCATGACGATATTTTGATTTGTGTGTGTGTGTGTGTGTGGTAATTGTGGGTTTAATGAGCACAGTTGCCTTAAGCATGTTCCTAAACCCACTACAACCAGTCTGAAACAAGCAACAGCAAATACTTATGCAAAACACTATGTTCTTTATCATTTTTCAAGCTTCTGGGTGAAGTAACAAATTTCATCATGTGGGTTTTTTTTTAAATTATCTCAGGGACACCTACTGCCCAGTCCTTGTGCAAACACCAGTTTTCCAGTGATCCATCAGCAGCATGCTGCAGAGAGCACTGCCATTACTAGCACAGTGGAAGCGGTTTGGGCTAGTTCTCTTAGAAAAAATAAGCCTAAAAAAAGTAAGAAGCAATTTAAGCGTATCTTCACAAATGTAGTCCATGACTACTAAAAATAAAGTTCACTACTTTTCCCAGAAGGGGGATCGAGTCCCCCTGAGCCCGCTCTGAGCAGGTGTTCACCTCCTCTTCCACACTGGGCTGCACTCACTCAAAGGAGTATTCCAACCCAATGAAGCAAGTACAGTCACATGCATAAGAAATATGTTAATTCTAAGTAAAGACAAATTATTTTCTATTTGAACAGGCAAAAAGAATTTTTCAGGAGTCTCTGATAAATACAGGTTCATCAAGATAAAATCTGGGCTTTAGTTCTCACAGCATATATTATTGCCTGATGCTCCCTACTGTGTGATACAAAATAGGGTAAGGCTAAACCTCTCTCTCTGTTTTAGGGAAGGTATGATCTAAGCAGACATCAGAAGAAACACATAATTTTATTTCTTTACATAGTGTATGTAAAAAGAACAAGAAAGCCCAACTCCATTTTTTCCAAATGAGACATTTTTATTCAAACAGGAGAGGTAAGTCAGGTCTGTAACATATCAAGCACACATTTCCTTTTCCATAATTTATTACTTTAAGAAATAACAGGGTAGGTGTTAGTCAAAGAACTGTAGTCAAAGAGGAGTGGCTGACATGCATTTTCTGAGTAAGTCCACAACTGAGAAGTATAATTATTTTCTTTTTGTTTACAGTAACTTTCCTACTAACTAAAGAAACAAGAATATTAATCAAATTGGAACTGTATAATGGAAGAAAATATCAGCTCTAGTTAATTTTTGTTGACATTTCCTGTCATCTAAGCAACATACATTAATATTTGGTGGTAATATGTTTAATAAATAACCTTTATCTATTTATTTTTCCTCTGTGTTTTCAGAAAGGTTGTAAAGCTTTGATTTTTCTCTTTGTTTGTTACAGAGATGAGGGTATAAAACCTGTATCATAGTCTAATATGGGTACCTGAAAATTCTTTCAGTTCTTTGTGCCTTCCTGTGATGCCTTTGACTGATCTAATGCAATAGTATCTACTAAAAATAGACAAGAAAGTTGAAACCTGATAAGTACAGGAAAGTTGTTTTGTTAAGCCACCTTCGGTTCCTCTTTTTCTCATACATAGCTGATGTAATTTTTGGAAAAATACCTGTAGTGTAAGCTCAAGATGCAGGCAGTTATAGCAGCAGCATGCTATTAAGAATTATTTTTTCCTATCATCATGAAGAAAAAGTAATTTTAGTGTCATGTTGGTTGAAACTTTTCAGCGGTTCATTAAGCCAATAAGAATGCTCATGGGCACCTCTCTCTCTTCATGAGAAAAAAATAAACAAAAGTAACTTGTAGCAGCACTAGCTTTGCAATCAATCCTCTCATTGATTTTGCGTCATGATCTGAAGACTGAAGAGAGAGAGGCGTTATGCTACTGAATTATGTTACTGGATGTTCTGAACATCTGAGGACCAGGATAGCACCTAACCTGCAAAGATGAGGGATGCTCCTGTTGTAAGTGTCACCTCTTCCTCTGGCTCTGAGAGGAGGAGGATGTGCGTCCCATGCTTCCGTCTGGCTCATTCGGGCTGCCGCAGCCTAACCACAAGCAGGACTTGGATACCGAAGGGAGCAGGTCAGACCTTTCACTACTTCCCAGGCAGGTTCAAGCAGGAAGGTGGAGGGCTAAGCTGGCATGACAGTGAAGGCAGGGAACGGGGTTTATTATTTTGTTTCTTATCCAGTGGCTCACTTTGCAATAAAATAAACCTGTCCTGTTCCTATCAAGGCAGAGGACGAAAGAAATAAAGAGCTTCCAAGGATTTTTCCTTTCGGCTCTGAAACGTCCAGGAAAGCCTCGGGATAAGCATCCTCTCAAGTCTGTAAAAGCTCCCACAACAAACTTTGGGGAACTTCCCTGGGACAAAAGGGTGTATCTCTATTTGAGATTTGACCAATGTTACAACTTTAACTGCAAATAGCAGGACTGAGAATTAATTTCTTTATAAATGAACAGAATTAAAATTAAAAGCTTATTCATTGCCCACTAAAATGATGACTAAGTTTTATTAACAGCAGCGATGACGTAGGGGTTTCAGCGACTGATTCTGAGAAGAAAAAAGCAATTGTAGCCTGGGGAAAACTGAATGTATAAATGTAATAATTCTTTTTCTTCCAAACGTTTTCACTACAGACGAGCAATAAGAGGAGTCAGCTTTCTCTCCAGTAGAGAATATGACAACCACTGTTTTAATGTTAACAATTTTACAATTTTATTCAGGCAGATCACTAATTCTGGAACAGGTCAGTAGATACACAGGGTAATTTGTAACCACTTTCTACCTATACACAGGTCAAAGCACAACATATGTTAATTCTACAACCATGGTGCCTCATGGACTGACATACTATTGCTAGTGTGATCTTGAGGAAGAGGCTGTTCGGAAAGATCAGAGTTGCAGGAAATGCTGATCAAAAGCAAATGCAAAAGATAAACAGAAAGCAGCATGGGAACTACATCAGCACACACGATCTGAATCTCAAACATCTTCCTTAGCTGGTGACATGTCACAGTTTGACATAGCTTCCAAATATCACAGTTTCACTAAACACGTCCCACAAGTTACCTGCAGTTTTGTCGGGGCTACTATGATAGCTTACCTTTGGCCAGGGTTTCTGGGACATCTCAACAGCCTTTCTCAGACAGAAAAAATATGCAATAGATTCAACTAGATTGCTGTTTGGAATGTGGAGTTTTCTTACTTTTTTTCAGAAAAACTGAATTTACAGTCCCAACATGCACATGATAATAGGAGACTAGAGATAGAGAGAGGAGGTGGGAGCAACATTTCTCACACAGAGTAAATTTAAAATCCCCTCAGCAGCTCTGCTGTACCTGCCAGCCTTAGTTCTCTCAGCAGTTTCTAAACTATCATTATTCCCTATTTTTCAGATAGGGAAATAGGCCAGAGAGGTGAAGCAACGCTCATAGACCGAGTCAGTAACAGTAGTGGCAATAGGTACTATCACTAATATGAGGGTTTTAAATTCAGTCATTATTGTAATTTTTTTCCTAACTATCTGACTTTTTAGAAGTGATCAATAAACTGTTTACTTCTTTAATAAAATCTTAATCTTACCTATTTACTTGCTGTGGAAAACCCACTTGCTAGCCCAAGGGGAACAAAAACAGAAGGAAAATTTTTTTAAATATTTCTTTTATTTCTACTACCTTAATAGCCATTCTTCATTAGTAGCAACAGCAATTTCTTAGAACAGTGCAAAACACAAAGTCTTCAATGTGACATGCTAGGAAATAACATTTCAGCAATCTCACCTTGCATTCTCATTCAAAAAATTACTTGGCTCTAACAGGCATCAATTAGCCTTTAGCAATTTGACTGTAAGCTTCAAACTAAAAACAAAATTCCAAAGATTTCCCTCACCGTGATTTTGCTATATGAAAAAACATTAGGATGAGTTTTCTAAGCATCACTTCAATTTACAAGTTTAATATAAACTTATAATTACTGACAAGCACTGGTCTCTGTGCTGCCCTTAATTTATGCAAAACTGCTTGTGACCTGTGGCGATCTATCCGAAGAGGTGTTGTGTGACAGAGAGAAGAGTTTACAACGGCAGCCCAAGCGTAGGACTCTTGCAGTCTAGGCTTGGCTGTTACCACAGTGCGCTGCTGGAGCGGGCGCTCTCTCACCATTTGAAGTCCTATCGAGCAGGGCGTGCTGGGACAAGGGAGCAGGTGAGGGCACTGGGTGGGGAGAACTTTACTTTTAGTCTGTTTGCAGATGTGAGGCCAGGCTGCTTGATTCTTTCAATACTGACAGTCCATACCAGTCTATGTTTTCCAATCTTTCATTCCAGGAAGGAAAGGTAGAGACAGCAAAGCCAAGACTCTTTTATGGGGTCCACAGGCTAAGCCTTCTACAAAGTGCTCAGCAACCTCCTCACGTTCATCTCTTCAGCCTGGTTCCAAATTGACAAACTTCTCCTCCTTCACACAGCTCCCTCCATCACTCAGACACCTGCTAAAAACTCCTCCAGACAGTTCACAAAGACACAATCATCAGCTCCTTCTTCTATACCTCTGATTTTAAGAAGTCCTCTTGCCACAGCCCAGAACTCCCGCACATATTTCCCCAGAACTCCAGCGCATATTTCCAGCTTTATGTTTGAAAGCCTTCTGAGCAGCCTGCTGTAGCTCTCCCACAGCGTGAAGCACCTCTGCTATGCTTAACCAGTGTTACATTAAATAATGGAAGCAATGAAACACTGCTAGGAAATTATCCCACCCTACTTAACTCAAGGCTTACAAAATAATGCACCACTCCTGCCTCAGACATCAATGAATCCAATGAGAAAAAGTTACTTGGAATGGAGCTCTGACTATTGACTATAGTCAATTGACAATATATATTGACTATTGACAATAGTACTCTATTGACTGAGCTTTGACTCGACTATATATTTGACTATTGATTATATATATTTTTTGAATGGAGCTTTGACTATTGACTGGAGCTTTGACTATATTGACTATTACATCAAAGGGTGGGAAGGATGGTGGTGGGTAATGAGGATGCATTGGAGTGGGACGTGAGCATGACATAAATGGTGTGAAACAAAGGGTGGAGAATGTGCTGGTTTTGGCTGGGGTAGAGTTAATTTTCTTCATAGTAGCTAGTATGAGGCTATGTTTTGGATTTGTGCTGGAAACAGTGTTGATAATTCAGGGATGTTTTCCTTATTGCTGAGCAGTGCTTACACAGAGTCAGGGCCTTTGCTGCTTCTCACACCATCCCACCAGCAACTAGGCTGACGGTGCACAAGAAGCTGGGAGGGGACACAGCCGGGACAGCTGACCCCAGCTGACCAAAGGATATTCCATACCATAGGACATCATGCTCAGCATATACAGCTGGGGGAAGAAGAAGGAAGGGGGGGACGTTCGGAGTGATGGCGTTTGTCTTCCCAAGTGACCATTACGTGTGATGGAGCCCTGCTTTCTTAGAGATGGCTGAACACCTGCCTGCCGATGGGAAGTAGTGAATGAATTCCTTGTTTTGCTTTGCTTGTGCATGCAGCTTTTGCTTTACCTAATAGACTGTCTTTATCTCAACCTATGAGTTTTCCCACTTTTACCCTTCTGATTCTCTCCCCCATCCCACCGTGGGGGGAGTGAGCGAGTGGCTGTGTGGTGCTTAGTTGCCAGCTGGGGTTAAACCACAACAAACTGCTTCAAGTAACCAAATAAGTATCAGAAAGGCTATATCATAAAATGTTTACATTTTAAACTTTGTCAAGTCCAATTAATGGGTCTTTTTTCCCTTTGAAGAATTGTACCTTGCTGCTTCTTTTCTTTTTAGAAAGATTTAAATAATTCATTAGTCTTTTTTTTTCTACTCTCAGTTCCCCATATAGTTATATTTTCTTGTACTAGTCCCTTATGCCCTATTTTCAGAAACTTCTGTCACCTGCTTGTGAGAGAAAAGTTAGTCAGCTGAAAGCCTGTTTGTTTAACATCTCCATTTTACAGCACCTCTGTACTCTAAAACAAACAACAGTAAAAAAAAAAAAAAAAAAAATCCATCTTCTTTGATACATAAGGATTACCTGTATGGCAAGTAACATTTAGGAAAGAAATTACAGTAGTTTTAGAACATATTCCCAGGCAATGATTCCCCAGTAGTAATCAGGGCAAATTAAACAGTAGTGGTGAACTCATCTTTTGGAAACTGGCGTCTCCCACATCCCCTGCCTCCATTCTTCTATTTTCATTTACTCAAGATAAGTGAAAAAAACCAAACCAAAACACAACCCTCATTAAAACAGCTGGACTCTGAGCTACGAGGTACGTTGCATTTTGTGCAACACAACAGCATGGAGACACTGAAGAAAACCAGGGTTGTTTGAAATTGTAGGTAATGATGAAAAGCTGGATAATCTGGAAAAAAAGGCTGTTATACTTGCAATCTAGGAGACAAATGCACAGGCTTAGGCTGTGGGAGGATTCAGGAAGATGAAAATTTGTTATGTAGGAACTTCACTATAGGTGTTCTGCTCTACTGCACTTGTAATTGCCTCGTCCCTTCCTTGGCTGGCCAATGCTCAGGCGATGTCCTTGGCACTGTATCTTCACTCCTGGCTGCATTTGCTGTTTTCTGGCCCTCCTAAGCAGGGAGGTAACGGCTGCTTCACAGGCAAGGAAGAAACAGGCACCTCTGAGAGGGAGTCTGGAGCCAGTAGTGGAAAAATGATGAAGGATGGGGAGTGAGGTACTGAATTATGCAGATTTTATGAGCATGTTGCAGACATGTCAGCATACCTGAATCTCTCAGGGCTAGATAGCTAGGATCCATCCCACTTGGTCTGGTGAAGGAAAGCAGTTTTCTGGTCTGACGCAACTGCATTGTGACCAGATGCAGACACCTCACTCAGAGAAAGAGTAAGAATCTGTCCCTATCCTGAACATTGGAGATGGGACATACTCCAGCCACAGTGGCTACTTCTACATAATATAACACCAGCTGCTGTTATTTTCTGTCATGTTACTTTGCTCCTGAAATTCATCTGGTTGGCAAAGATAACAACCTAAATAATATTTGAAGAGAGTCTACGGAGTGCTGTAGAGCTACTTAAAGGGACATTTTAAATTATGCCTTTCAAATATCTGTACTAGGTATGCAAAGAAATCTATGAAACCAGTTGGCTTTGGATTATATCTGAAATAAAAGTCTACTTTCAGGAGGAATCTGATTGCTACTTCCTAATTTTACATGACATTTTGAAGGAGATTTAATGTCCAAAAGTAAGATAAGATACAATGAATAGATAAAACATTTCTATTTTACTGTTCCTTCTCGAGTGGTGTTCCAAGCTATGTGCTTAATAAAGATAAAAAGAAAAAAGAAAATAACATCATCTATGTATTTAAATCATTAAATGACTCTGTACAAAAAGCTACAATTCCTCTTAGGTAACACTTTTTTTTTTTAAATATTTCATCCTGATGATAAATGAGACTGATTTACTCAGAACAGATTTCATGGCAAGAGAAGCACATACAGGGCACGCAGCCACTGAGAAAGCTTTTTCACACTACTACTGTGCCAAACTGCAAGGTGGCATTCGCATATAGATAAATGTCCCCTGGGGACAAGTGTGCAAACTCATTTTAACTTGTGACCCAAGCCAGATTTGAATTCGAGCTGGTACCCGAATACACCAAGCTAGGAAAGATCCTCATATTCAATTCTGCTCTACTCCCCTCAGAGCCGCTAATTTCAGTCACATCAGTGAGCTCTTTTAAGCCTCAGTTGTGCCTGCAAATAACTCCTAACTGCTCTAAAGCCTTCTGATGCATAAGTTATATCTCCAGTTCTTTCACATGACATTTTCTTCACATTCTTTCATATAACATTCACTAGTATAAGGAAATGGTTGAATAAACATTTCACTATGAGAAGTGAATGGGAGAGTAAGTAGCCAAATTGGGAAAAGAAAATGAACTGAGCCATTGACATTCGTACATAACTTCCTGAGTAAGAATTACAACATCACCAGTCTAGTCTACTACTCCTTATCTTAACTCTCACTTAGCAGGTAATGGTTATATTAAGATAGCTCTCTCCTCAAAGTAGCAATTATCTGTTAATGTCTTCATGAAATACACCCTGAACATCCTTGTGTAGACTCAAAACTTAATTAGCAATGCATATACTAATATGCTAGCTCTATCGTAAACATTTAGGAACTATCCAGCAGTTTTCAAAACATTTCTGTGTAATACTTTCACCATCACTAGACCTACTAGCTTCCCTTAAGGCAATTCTACTTATTTTAAACTTTTTGGGTTAGGTCACATGTTTTTGGTTGGGGTTGACAAAGACAGAAAATCTTAATTTGCTCACAGAAAGTAGTGGAACTGTTAATGTGTTTTAAACAAGCAAATAAAATAATTTATTTGCAAGTATCTCCTCCTCCTCTTTTCTTATGGGAGTGAAGACAGACATAAACCTAGAGGGAGAGATAGTGACAAAGAATACACATACAAACACAGCTGTGTTTGTTCATGATTTTGTTCATTTTTAAACACAATTTAAATTTTATGCATTATGTATTTTTAAGGAGACATTGTCCCTACAGATAGCAAAATCTGCAATCCCAAGAAGCTCAGCACAGCTGCACATAGTTCAAGCCAGTACACGTTTCAGATGAAGATCTTGTTACAGAATGCACCCTGCCATTAAGCAAACTCACTAGGGAACATCCCTTAAAGCTATTCATTATACATTAGGTGGTATATACAATGAAAATAAAACAAGTTTTATTATTTAACATCTACTTAGTGTTTAAAAATGCATGCTCGATGTTTAGACAGTTTAAATGGCACTCAAGTTTCATACACTAAGTCAGATGCAGTACTTTTGCTAACTCTTAATACTAAAACACAAAAGCAATGTTGTTTGGCTCTGGTCTGTGTTTAGCAGAACCTTGAGAGTTTTAAGAGGGTTGATAACTGCTGATAAACTTACTCTCCAGCTCAGTAAAGCATATTTAAGATACTGGAAGTAATGCAGCTTATTTAATTTTCACAGGTTATTTATCTCACCAATGTGACCTAAGTTTTTCAACAAGTGATAGAAAACTATGTTGTGCTTCCTTCGTGAATTTGATTTCATCTTATTGTTTCCTGTTCATTGTTGTTTCTTTAAATTGATGGTGATAAGCAGACCATCTTATGTGAGACCTGTGCAGTTTGTATAATCCAGTATACAGTACAAAATATGATTAGCTGACAAAGTAATTCACTGATTATCATGGAAGATCACTGATCAGTAACAGTGATAAAAATCCATAGCTTCAGTGGAAGGATCATCAGAATTGAATGAATTTTAGATTATTAATCTGAAACATTACATGCACATAGAATAAACCGTGCAAATTCTGTCAGAAATCTCATTACACATGTGCAGATGTTGTCAGGGTATCTGCTGAACGATGACTTCATTCTCAACTGAAAGAGGAGCTGACTCGGCATATCAATCACTTCTGCAATCCTTGCTCTACAATGGTGCGAACATTTTTTACAGATGCTTGACATCTGTAATTTTCACAGTTTATAGCAGTTAATATGTTGTTGTTCTAGCTTTCAAATTTTATTGCCTCCAAAATTTTCAATCCTGAAGTTTGCCAGCTTCCAATTTGCAGAGTTGAAGTCTCGTATTGAGTCTAAATTGCTGGCCATTTGAAGGGTCTTTCCTGAATGTCTTTGTAGGACCTATGTTGTGTCTTATGTTTTCAAAACATATTCTGCTGTCATAAAAATATGCATCTAATGTTAACTTCATTTTGAGCTGCATTTCTAATGGCATTGATATTTTTCATCTTCTTAAAGTCATGACTGAGAATAGAAACCTGAGGTTTTTTTACCATGTGATTATTTTCATCGATGTATTTCACAAGTCTGAAATAAAAATATCTATTTTACTGTATGCATTTGCAACCAGACATTTATGTACAGAATATGGTTTGAACTAATCTACATAAGAGGTCAATTGTTCTATGACAGTACAGAGAGGCCTCTTCTTCCAGGGAATCAGTTTATAATAGATGTTAACACTTCCTATATTTTGATGGCAAATGGAAGGAAAGTTGAGTTGGAAAAATAAGCTGAATTAAAATATAGTTAAATTTACCAAACATCTTTAAGACTTTAAAATCCCAACAAAGCTGGGCAGCATTGCATAGTATGGTATACTGGATGAAATAAATTTATAAAAAGGAACTATGTTTCTTTGATCTCCAGAGGAAGCAAGTGAGATCGAATAAGATCACAAATAATACTACTGAACAAGCTAGTTTGAATCTTCAGAAAAAGATCTTTTACATCACAAGTCCGTCTCCTTTAGACTTCATCCAGTATATGGTGGGGGAAGAACGGAAGGTAGGACTGGGGCAGGCAGGAAGAATTTAAAATACATATTGCCTGTATTTGCACAGGTCTCAGGTTATTAAGCACTATTTTATGTTGAGGAAACTGTTCAAATGAAAAATGTATGCAATACATAGAAAACATCAGTTACTTATATAAGAATGGCATTTATAGTTATAATACTCAATGCTATTCAGATAGCCCAATTTATTAAGCTTATCTTCAGCTCCACTGTAATATACAAATCTTAAAAAGAAAACTCAAAATCTTCTCAGTTGATGCTTCACTTAGAAGCCTGGGTAGGAAAGGACAGAAAAAAAGAAACTGTAGAAAAAACATTGAGAGAATGACAAAGGACGGAAGAAAAAAAAAATATCAGAGTTCAGTTTCTTTTTTTTTTCTTTGCATACTATCTATAGAATACCACCTGGCATAGCTTTACTGTACCTAAAGCTTCCCCTTTTGCCACACACTCCCCCAGCTCCACTCCCACCCCCATTTCCTTGACTACATTGCCCTTGTTGAGATGAAAAAAACCAAGGATTTAAATAACAGAAACACAAGATCTCTGAACTAGAGCTGGTGGTTGAATTCAAAGTACTATTGCTAAAAGTTGATCTCCGTGATGTTTGAGTGTCCTATTATCATGCTACGTGCCTCAAAAACCTGATGCACTGCAGCAGAAACAATTTTAAGGTTATTTATAAACAGTATAAAGCACTGAAAGGCTGTGAGAGTTAACAGATTTGCACGTAGAATCAGAGTGAATGTGACAGCTCTCCATTACATGTTCAAATCTCCTAGAGGCTAAATTAAAGTTTTTTCCATAACAAAGAATAAACCAGACTGAATACTTTGGCTGTCATTGAGCTTAATATTAGGCTATGGAAAAGCTGAGCAAGATCTGGGACAGGAAGGTTTTGTGGGGCTTTTGTTTGCTTAGTAAACACCAGGGTTTGGATTTTACATATATTTTTCATACCAATTCCAGACTTAGCATTTGAATTGAACTGTAGCTTTCAGTAAGCTTTGAGAAAATGACAGCAAATGCTTGTTTTTCCACGTTTTTGCATGGAGCCTAAATTTGAGACATTGCTGAGAAATGTACTTACTCATTTTTTAATTTTGTTTTGGGGGTTGTTTCAGAAAGTAAAAAGAATTTAATAGCTTCTGATTGTGTTGTCCATTCTTCCAAAGCACAATTTACATTGATGAAATTTCTCACATGCTTAAATGCAAGAGGTTTCCCACATCACCCACCTGTGTGTGCATTGTGGGGGGAAGGAAGAAGAGACAGTTTTTGCATTTGCAAAGGCGTTGCTTTTCCTGCTTCTCTCCACCTTGCTTCCTTCAGGAAGAGCCAAGAGAGGATGGTGTTAACACCAATGTTGTCATCATTTCTCTTGAAGTCACTTAATGGTTGATTTTTAGCCAAATCGGCTCCCTGACTCTGAGTGTGGTCACATGAATGCTCAAACTGATGCCCTGGGCATGGAGACATGACTGCAGCTGAAGTGGCTAACATGGGCAAGCACTGGCACTCGGTGCCCAAAGAGGTTCAGACCAAGACAACTGGACAAGGCTTTAAGCCTAAATTTGAAGTTGGCCCTGCTTTTGGCCCAGCACTGAACTAAATAAGCTGTAAAGATATCTTCCAGCCTCAATTATTCTATTCCAGCTGCCACAGAGCAGTGCCCTCTGACTCAAGCAGACTCCCACGTTTTCTTGCCTGGGCAGACTCAAGGCACTTCCACCTCTAAGGCCTTCTCCCTTCTCCTTTTCCCCTACTCATTTCACCACACAGGCAGCATCGTTCTGCACTCCTACTCAAACACCCTATAAGACAGCCAACAAAGCAGGCATCTGCTTTTGAACAATTACTGAATAAGGTATCGGGGAGCACACGAAGCTAAGAAAATACTCTGAATATCTGTTAACAGCTGAAATGTTCTGGAAACATGAAGGACAGCGAAGAAGGTTTAAAACAGAACTTCCATTTCCGGCTACTAGATGTCAGCTCAAGGAAGAAAGGAAGACAGCCACGGGATGCTATTTTTGCAAGCAACTAGTTCTGAAATAGCTTAAGCACTTTGAAATAAATAGTATGAAGAATAAGCGAAGGCAGAAGGAGTCTCCAACTAAAGACTGAAAAGATAAACTTATATTTTTAAAGATAATCTAGAAGAGATCAGATAAAAAAATGGAGTGTGGGACAAAATGTTAAAGAATTAGACCCAGAATTACTCTTTAAGAAAATAATAAATTTCCCAGTCAAATATCACTCAACTAGAGATGAAGGTTATGATGTACAGAGCAACCTACAGCACTACAAACATGACAAAACCCCCTAAAACGAGAGGGGGTGGGGAGAGAGAGAGAAAGAAGCAGAAGGACTTGCAGAGGTTAACACTTGAGTCAAAACAAGACAGAAAAGTTGCACAGAACATTAAATTGTGTGGCAGACTCACAAACCAAGAATATGCCCATCACTTAAAACAATAAAGAGGATCCCATGATTTCACAAGCAAATGCAAACATTAGCAGAGTATAAACAGCATGAGCAGGGCTGGAAACAGCATTATTAACATATTGGAAGGAATGAACAACATTGCAGTAAAAAGTGAATGGGCTATCAATTTTAAAGAAAGCAGAAATTTAATCTCAAATTGGACACAGATGAACAATCTGGTGTTATCAGGACATGGTAATTGTTGTTCTTGAGAGAAAAGCTCCAGCAAAACAGATGAAACTCAAATGTTATAATAAAGATTTTATTCCCAACCAAAGAAGTTTATGAAGTAAATGAACAGGAAACTAAGGCAAGGGAAAGGGTACAATCTATATACAGTATTACCAAAGTGGAAAAAAAGTCTCAAATAGAGTAAAAGATGTGTCATGGTCTGTGTTTCAGCATTGGGAAGTCCATAAGAGGAGCATCAAGCCAAAACAGCTATGGGAAGAGTTTGAGGATGTTCCTCAGGGAATATCCTGAGAGAGAATGCGGGAGAGCCCATCTACTTCATGCTCCTCAGGCACAGAGAGCAGGTGAGGCTTTTCTTGTGTGTAGGACTCACCAGCTGAACTTGGACATTTGAAACAAAAACAGAGAAAGAACACTGCCTACTGGCTTCTGAGCCAGTGAACTGACCTTTTACCAATTCCCTATTTCGTTCAGCACTGCCTGATTTGGCCCACATATATTTAATTTGTTTCTACTTCATCAGGATTCCATCCACGATAGAAATAGGGCTTACAGGGATGCCCAAATACAAAAACTACACTACCTTTAACTACTCCATTTATCACACAATGCCATTTTACAGTCAATGTTTTTTTAAACAAACAAAACACAAAAATCCCATAAGATTCCACCCAGCCACAAGTGATGACAGGTACGTAACTACTACTTGGAAGTGAAGTGCATATATCCATAGGATTAGTACTATTTCTGTGCATTATTCCAATGGAAATTTCTTTAATGTCTGTGTTTTTAAAAATAGTTAATAGGAATTTTATTTAAAAATAAACATTATTCTGCTCTCAAAAGTTTTATTTAACAATTTCGGATGTGCTCAGAATGCCAGTACCACCCGAAAAGGACACAGTGAGGCGATAATTGACCTTGTCAGCTAGAAGCAGTCTTCTCTTTTCCTTGGAACATTTAACTCATAGATGCAGTCAATTACCTTGTGGTAATGCCCGCTTCAAGGGTTTTATTGCTCTGTTCCTTTGAAATGAAATAGATTTACTAGCCTAAGTTACATCTGTTTTGCCTGAAGTTCCAATGGCATTTTAGCATAATTTTAGCAATATTAAAATTCTCTCTGATTCTAGTACTAGGCTTTAAAAACAAAGCCACTGACATCTGTGTTTCAAGGCAATCAAATATTTATGAATCTTGCAAGTATTTTTTTCCATAACCCTGAATTCATTAGTATGTGTATTAAAGTAGATTTATAGGTTCAATGGCTAAATTTAACTTGTCACATTATAAGTGTATTGGACAACTTTTAATCTAAAACTGTGTCTATACCTTATAATTGGTAGGGAGAGTCTGTGGGTCTTTGGCTTAAGCCAGAAACCCTGGCAGAGTAAAAACAGGGCACAGCAGTATGCCAGGGTTTACTACTCTGTCACCAACATAGTCTCTGGCTGGGAATCTTAGAGAGTTTGTGTTCAGTGCTGAGAAATCCCAGCTGACAAGAAGTCAATAGAACAACCGAAAAGAAAAAGGTTGGAATGTAAAGCCCAAGGCTCACAAATGGGCCCCTTGTCTAGTACTTGTTCAGCACAATTGAAAACCTCGAATTCCTTTCTCTCCCAAAGAAGCTTCTAAATTAGTCACATGGCAGAAGGCAGACAGATTCACATGAGGCAAAAATGGTCTGACCTTAGATGAGTACTTTTGCCCCCTCCTTATTTCAACTCATATACAGTTAACCTTTTTTTCTTCTTCTTTTTTCTAGAAGTATTTATGAATCTGTACACAGACTAGCAGAAAGTCTTGACTGCACAGAAGAGACAATCAGACCAGCAAGTGAATTAAGAAGGTACTGAATTTAATTGCTTATTGTCCAGATATACACAATTCATGTTAATGTAAGATCCCATTTTCATTGCAGCTAAAAAGCAAAGCAAAAAGATAAAAAGATTCAAAAGAAGCAAAAGAAACTGTCTACAACAATTGCAGAGAATCAGTGTATGGAATTGCAAGCAGTCCAATATTTTGTTCATTAACTCCTAATTAGATAGTTCTATAAAGAAGAACAAGCACTGTTGGATTACGTATGCTTCTGCAAGTCCCCAGACACTTCCTATATTGTGTTTATTTTCACAGAAGCAATAGGATTTAATTCTACAGTAATTAGTTCCTAATTTTCCTCCAAAGCAGAAGTATATTACATTTCCTACTAAATTGAAAATGGATTCTATCAAGTAGCTGCTGTATTGCAACTTACTGATAAAAGAGCAAAGGGAAAATATTTTAAGAGTTTGTATTCATCTTTGAAATCTGCTTAGTCCAAGAGCAACTGTTGCATGGTAAAAGCAGGGCTAAGAACCGAGTGTTTGGGCCTTTGTAGGATCAATACTAATTTTGTTCAATATTCACTGGACAGACTACAATATGTATCTGCATCAATGTCCTTTACATGTAAGAGAAATTTATATATATACATATATCTTTAAAAAAATCAGTCATTCATATTATCCTACAAGTTTGAACGTTATTCTTTCAATTGGCTGCTTCAGCTTCTATCTAACTGTAGTGTACTCAGCTGAAATCTGTACCAGCTTTCTAGTTACGCCATTTTTAAAAAATGCATTCAAAGTTTTTCCCAACACTGGAGTTTGAGTATTGGTGGTAATTGAAAATATATTGTTGTCAAATTTTAAAGCTTGACCAAAAACCCCTTTTCTCAATATGGGATTAGAATAACAAATCACCAAGCCTAGTATCTGACAGCAACTTCCTTTTTGACTCTGGTCAAACTAGTGAACTTTCTGCTCTAGTTCTGTTGTCTACAGAACGGAATAAAACCTCCAAGGGGATGCGGGAGAAGCTGATGGAAAAATGATAAGCACTCAAATGATTTAGTGAAAACACTGCTTAAAAAGTGCAATCTTGAAAAATAAGAGGCTAGAAACCAGAGTTTTGTAAAGAAAACGGCCATATGTTTCTTAAAACTGTCATAGAAGATTTTGACCAGTATTAGCCAGTTACCAAGATTTTCTTAAGTAACTATCAGTTTAAGCAGCACTGTTTTTGAAACATATTTTCTGAGATCCTTTGAAAGAACTCAGTAGACATTTTCCTGACCAACAGTGCCTTTTTATTCATTTAATTCCAAAAGGTCAGTGGTTACATCTGAAAATTTTAACCAATACTTTCAACTACATTTTATCTTTGTACCTTTCATTTCAGCTTCCAGTGTCTTCCTGGCAATCATGGCCATTTCTGGAGAACAGTGCAGTGAGACCAAAGTCATCCCTGGAGGCAGATCCACCTCATTCTTTGTGGATGCAGTGAGTGCGCCACGTGCCACTGTACAGCACAGAAGCCTCTGCGTAGGGCTTTGGAGACAGCTTCTGAGGGCTGGACAACCCACCCACAGAAAGGCTATACCTACGCAATCAGATGTGGAGATCTACAGGTCAGCTTTCTTAGAAAGCATGTTCAAATCTTGAAGTGTGTGGTTTTGACGCAATCCCGTGCTAGTACATCTATCTGAGCAGTTTCGGGAACAGAATGGGATCTCACTCTACAGACTCAGAGCACAGCTGAGCTACTGCTCTCATCCACCCCAACAGATGTCTAAAGTTTTATCCATTAAACTCTTTGGTACAACTTGTACATAAAAGTTACTTCTGCAACTAGCTGTGAAAGATGTCCTGCAGAAACAGATAGAAAGTGAGTTTTGAGAAGTTCTTGCTCATCACTTCATTAAAGAATATCCTTAGAGAAGAGCTGAAAGAAATTATGATCTTATAGACTTCACTCCCTCCCCAGGTGCCCCACACTGTTCACTACTTCTTTTCTCTTTCAGTGTGGAGGATGAGCCCTTTGAGACCATACAAGTCAATTCTACCCATCATGAAGATTGGCCAGCATTAATTTTCATTGTGGACATAAAAATGAAGTGCTAATTATTAAGCAATACTCTTGTCAATAGTAATAGTGTAAATAGTTTTTAAAAAAACTGTATAAAAGGAAATACACAAAATACGAGACCATGAAATATAAAGAGAGAATTATAACTTCCCATTTGCATTTATATAAGATTGTTTTTTCCTCTTGTGCATATTTCAAAGTATTTTACAGAAAATAATTTTAAATTCTGTCCATGTACTGCCCGGCTGAGGATTGAATACTGATCCATGATTAAATACGATGACACGGGGCTTTGCAAAGTCATGAAGGAAAGATTTAGCAGGGACAGGAGGAGAGCTATTTTGCCGTCTTCCCAAAATTAACGTTGCTTCTACCTGTGAACAGAGCACTAATTCTAGTCTACCACTTCAATTGCAAGGTCTTTGGTTGCACTGCCACTGCCTTGTGCGAGGTTTCCTGCTTCCAGACTCATTCCACCTGGCAGAAACTCCAAGTTATAATCAAAGAGAACGAAACAGAACTAACTAGCCTGAATTCTGCTGGATGTGCAAAGAGAGAAGTGAAAGGAGTGATCAGAAAAGGATGAACTGAGGAAATACAAAGCAAGAAGCAATGATAGAAATAGATGAGTAAGAAAATAGTATTTTCTTCTTCATGTGCAGCACTGCTCATCATTGAGTAACCACATCCTATCACTGCTGTTGCTTCCCTGCACTTCCTTCCACCTTTGTCTGTCTCCATCCTCACTGCACACCATTCATCTTGAAACTCCTTTGATATTGCCCAAGAGTTTAAGTATTTTGGAAGGTGCCAAGCACATGACAGGATACTGACATTACACATACACACTGAATTAACACATTCACATGTATAGCTTCTGTCTTTCTGAAAACATAACTAGACCAAAAATTTTCCAAATATTTTCATATTTGGAACAGAATGGTAATGTTTTATATAAATCTTTCTTCAGGCCTGAAATAAAAACAGTAACCTGTGAACTACAAATAAGCTGAGAACAATTGTTTTGAGTTTAGTTTGATTTTGTTCATCAACATTTAGAGAAAAGGCAGCTCTAAGTGTCAAATGGGTGGATGCTACAGGGGCAGATGTGGTGTAGTACTTCCTCTGGGTTAGTCAGAGAAAAGCAGTGTCCTTACTGTGTCCAAAGTGTCCTTTTGGCTAAAAAGGTACTTTTTCCCCCCCCCCCCCATCTAGAATTCCATTTTATACAAGAAGCATAGTTGAAGATCCTCATTTCACTACCATAAGGAGGTGATCATGAACACTTGTCAAGAATTCACACTGGCAATCAAGCCTCAGGTACAACCCAAGATTGCCCAAACTCTACTATCTTCAAAGTAATCAGTAAGACACTCAGTAGAAGCTGGCATCCTATTCTGTCAAACAACCCTACATCTTTTGTTTTTCTTATTATGAATTTTCCAATCTAAAACAAATGCATACAGCTTTCCAAATGACATAATTACTCAGGAACTGGTACCATGACATGTCACCATGCTGTGCTTCCTTACTCCATTCCAACCTTTCCTCAGCAAGAAGCAGTATTTCAACACTACAGTTTAATCTTTGTTCTAGTCTCTCCTCTCACCCCTATCTGAATTTCAGAGAAAGAAAAATCTTGCAGGAACAACTGTGTCTCAGATACTTCACTTATTTTCATGAACCTTGCAACATTTGGTATCACTTTACATTCCTTAGCTCTCTAATTTCATACGTTTTTGGTAAATACTGAATCACTTAGCACCAGTTTTACAAAATAGTGAGAATTAAGCACTGTTTCACAGGAGACATGCATTACATCAACTGCAACAGAAATGACACGGGCAATGAAAGACTGCTGGTGGTACTGCACATTGGGACCACTGCTATTTTGAGCACTGCTTACCATTAAAGATGATCTAAACCTTGCAACAAAACTGCCATTTTACCTGAATTTAGCCTTTATATGCAATAAGCATATAGGAAAGACTACAAATCATCATCACAGCTAAACACACAGCAAGGTATGTGTAGAGGTAGAGGTACAACTGACAGTTCAAATGTTAGAAAACCCAAATGTTATAGACATTTGCCTTGCAGTTTCTGAGGAGTAGTAGTACAAATTTGCAGATTCTTAGAGGAACAACTGTCAATCAACTAAAGCTCAAAAAAATAAGGCATGTGGTAGACAGCAGACAGAGGTTATAAAAATGAACTATGTCAGTAATTGTATTGATTTTTTTGTTGTCTCCATTCTCAGATGGAGCAACAATAAAAGGTGTGGAATATAATCCTAACCATAAATGATGAGGACAAAATGCTTTCAAGCTATAGAACTGAGTTTCAAATTTATTCAAAATTCACTGTAAGCTTCCCTCCCACAGAAGTACTGATTCAACTTTCCTCTCCTGTGTGCTTTCTCCATTGTAGCTAAGCATGGTCCCCACAATTTAGCTCGTGATACACAACCACTTCATTTTACTGAGGTATTTTTAAAATCCCTCATGTTGATGCTGAAGCACACAAACTAACGCAGGTTTGGCACTGTTGAAGTGATCCTTTCCTGCCATCTAGGGGACACATACTGGTGTGCAAACAGAGGATTGTCTTCACAGTTACATATAGGAAAACTTTCTATATGAAATGGTTATCTCTACCCAGCAAAACAAAAATCAACTTAAGTGAAGAGTAGCACAACTAACAATAAACAAACCCAACTGAAGAGTAGCACAACTATTTTATTAGAGTCCATATGCATAACAGTTTAATTCTGGCATAATTCTAAAATTTTCTACAGTAAATTTCAGTTAAATGTCCAGCAAAAATATCGAGGTGATAATTTAAGCCTCGCTTTTACGATGCACAGACATGTCTTCTGAGCTACATGAAAAGCCTTTTGATTTTCCTGGATACCTCAAGAGAGCAAGATCCGTGCTGCTATAAACAGCATGTAACTGTCAACAGCCAATACAGAGAGAAAAAGGATTGAGATGTCTCTGGTCCCAGAAAGTGAGGAAGTCAGAAAAAGCATAGCTGTATCACACCTGATATTATGAAAATTTAGCTCAGTGTCAGAACTTGCTGACATCTGCATGAAGCGCTTTTCTCAGAGCCTCATCCTCCTGCCTGCATGGTGGGCAAACACACTGTGCAGACAGTATGCACCTTTCTATTGCTCTACCCTATGAAGCAAAATATAGAAACACTCAATGTCAAAAGATCACCAAGTTAATTTTAGAAAAAGTTAAAGGTTGTTCCAAGATGCAAGTTCCTATTGCTAGTGTTGGCATCGTGGTCACGTTTTTCATACTTGCTCTCTTCACTGTTGCCTTCCAGGCTCTTTCACAGGGCAGACTCTACAAAAGGACAGAGCAAACTCAGCTAAATGCTAAGCATAGTCAAATGCACACACAAAAATCCAAACAAGTTTTTTCCTGCTCTTCTGTTTGGATTGGTTTTGTTCTTACTTTGAAAGGGAACGGTCCGCTAAAACAAACACCCTTCACTAAAACAAACAAAGACCCATGCTTCTCATGGCTGAAACGATGTGAAAGTCTCTTTAGGATCAAAGTTGGAGCTTCTCCTGAGATGAAAGGAAGCAGGTGTCCAACCAAGATGTTTCATGAACTGGCTACAGTTGCACAAGATGCAGGCCCCGATTCTGCCCCAGTGAAGAGATCAAAGATGAAATGCTTTCCCTAACCCCTACACTTAAAATAACAATGTTCCACTACTTTGATACCTCTTCACCAAAGAACACACACAAACACACACACCCCCAAATTTAACAGAACAACTCAATTAATTCTGTTTTGATAAAAAAAATTTTGAGTAGCTATGCCCAAGTCCTCTTCCCATTACTGTGTGCAGTGTGTTTAAATAGCTGGAAAGGATCACTGGCTTGGGGATACTGAAGCTCTTTACCACCTAGGCAAGAAATAAAAAAAAATAAATAAAAAGCCACGTGCCAACCCACTTACAGCACTATAACATAAATCTGTATAAGACACCTTAATTTCTTGAACTGGAACATAGTACATGCTTGCACATCGCAAACAGAAATTTGACACTAGACCAACACTGCTGCTGGGGGGGGGAAAAAACCAACCACCTCTCTCTCTCGATATTATATTTATGGAATTTGTAATTCACAGGGAAAAAAAGGAAGGTCTTCTGCAAGATCATGGTAACAGCACACATTTCAGAAAAAAAAAATCCCAGTGGTGAATAGCAAGTCTTAAATTTGATACAGAAGAACTTGCAAAGATTAAAACTAGACAACTGCTAGTGCCCACAGTTATTGGAGGAAGCTGTGACATGGACCCCGAGTATTAGTACAGCCTGCCTGGCTTAACTTCAGGAAATCTGTGCCCCTGTACCAGAAACTGTTGTCCAGGTTCTGTAGAACATCCAGCTAGGGGACTCTTTAGATCCCCAGATAAGATGCCAGCCATGTCTTGGAAATGGAGACTGCTCGGGGCTAGAGCGTAAACACGAACACAGACAAACTGAGAGAAGGTAGTTAAGCTATGTAAAAAAAAAAAACACAAAAAACCTCCCAAAAAACTGGAGATAACAGTGAAATGAGATTGGATTTAGCAAGACAGCTGTATGAGGAAAAGGCAGCTTCCTTGGTAAAACCTGTAGTGTATGACTACCTTTTTTTTGGTACAGTACCTCACACGCCTTTGTCAGCATCTTCAGACAAGACAGTACAAGGCAACAATACCTCAGGGGGAAGGGGGGGGGGGGGGGAAACCAAGAGAAAAAAAGGACAAGGGCTCCAATTAGAGACAGGATGGAAAGGTAAGGCACCATCAAGAAATTAAGACAGCTTGCTTCCTCAGCCTGACCTCCAGTGGTGAGTACAGCCACTAAGATAACGTATACCCTTAATGCAAACTGCTATGAACATACTCGTGAACAGTGAAAAAAACCTACGATACATATTCAGGATCTCTCAAACAGATTGAACATTGCACTTAATGAAGTAAATTACAAAGAAGTCACATTCAGCCAAAAGGAGAACTTTTGTGCCTATGAAAGCTGACACGTCCCAGCTTTATTTTCTGAAAATAAAGCAATTTTATGTCAGATTTGACTATCTACAGTGACATCTGTGTAGTCTTACAGAAGTTCTGAACTACCCAAAATTCCGTAATTCGTCAGCTTGTACCCATAAAGTTTTCTCTTCATTTAACATATGCTTATCTTTCCATTAACTGAAGAAACTAAAGCCAACGAGCATGTGAGGTTTCTGGGTTTGTCTTTTAAACATGATAAAAAGTATGGTTTCAGGAAGGCAACTTTATTCACAGTGTTTCAGGAGGTGTATTCCTATGCGAGAGATGCATCATGTCTAGCTAACAGCATGTAAATATAGGCACATACTTATTTTGCTACTCTGGCCCTTCTGCTTTGAGAACATCTTCAAAACCCTTTATTCTTTGGGAAGATTTTTGGAACTGCTGGTGAAAAAGGAAATATATCATGCTACATTAAGAAGGTCAAAATTAACACACTAGGCAAAGACACTGAAAAGGTATCTACTGTTTAAAGCCTATCCTTATGAAATAGTGTTGTGATTGAACAGAACAGGAATTCAACTGTCTGTACTTCCCCCCTGCCCCCCCATTTTCACAACTCAACACAAATTAATGGTCTGTAAATATTTGTCTACAAGTCATGTTTTGTCCAGAAGCTTATTTTTTTTTACAAGAAAACCAGAACACAAATAAAAGTACAGTCTCTTAGAAAAATTACTTGAAGAGCGCAAAAATCGAACACTTAAGTAATTTTTTCATCAGAGCTTTTTTCCACCCCAAAACCATACTTTGGTGTCTGTTACAATATTTACATGGTGAAATGACTACTAGTTTGACTGTAGAATTCTATTTTCAAAACTGGAAAAAATTCAAATTGTACATTTTACAGGGGGCATTTCAGTTTACGAAGAGCAAATGAACTTTTCAAAAATTCACTATATGAAATTATAATAGAGAACACTTGAATATTTGCAAGCTACAGTAACTGTGAAGTGTAGGGTAAAGAAAGGAAACAAAACTGTTTTCTTGTCAACCACAAATGACCCACTTCAATGTGCTAAAAGGTACAAAAGGAAAAGCAACTTTTTATGGTCACAAAATACATTTTTTTCCTTAGTAAATGGTTTTCACTTACCAAATATTATTGAAGCAGATAAAAGTTAGCTGGACAAAAGAGATAGGAAGGATAGTACACTCCCTGCTCAATTAACCAGCTTATTTTTTCTAGTACTTGTTTATGCAATAAGGTTTTATTCAGTCTTAAAATGATTAACAGGGAGGGAAACATTAAAATTATTACTGGATCCACTTGGTAACAACAGTTAGCTTACAGATAAGCACATCAGGGAAGGGGGAAGGGAAAGTCTTATTGTAAAACTTAATTCCATTTCAAACAAACCAAGCAAATTCAGTTAAGCAAAAGAGCTTCTAAGTCCGCAAAGACTACTTTCAAAAAGCTGATCCTGCCAACCTCATCCAAGCATGACAAAAATTGCTCAAAGGTGCATGCTTATAGAGGCTGCTAAACAAATCAGAACTACTTCTCTCATATGATGGATTATTTTAACATAATAGGTCTGATTTTATACATTAGACTATAACATGCATATCAATTACTTTATTACAGTATCCTGTATTTTGAGTAAAATGGATCACTTAGGAGAAAAATCTTCGTCATATTTCACTCGAGAATGTTTCCTTATATTTGTGATTTCCTCTGAGAAGCTAATTAACAGTGCTCTTTGTGAACCGTATATTAAATGCAGAATATACCTGAAGTGCAAAAACTACCTGCAATATATTTACTACATACAGATTAACAAAAATAATGCAGTGTTTGGCAGTGCAAAGACACATGCAGTGTTCTAAAGCACCCCATTGTAAAAATTATTTTAATCAAACCACTTTTAATTTAACAGGCTCTGAAGGTGATTAAAAATAAACCCCTCAAAATTCCACACCAAGTCTTTTTCAAAAAAACAAACCACAGCATAAATGCTGTGAACAAACCGGTATCATAAATGGAAAACTGTTGTAGAAAATGAAGTAGTAAGGTGATCAAAATCATAGCTATTGTCAAGAATACTTCCTTCTGTAAGGGTACTCAAAGGTCTTAAGTGTTAAGGAATTAAAAGAAAACTTTCATTATTCTGATATTCTAAGGTCTACAATACGACCATTTCCTCCTAATCAGATGTATTACCTCAGGTGAGACTAGATTTAGTAATCAAACTATACATTTATGAATGGTTTTACCTGGAACGTATTACGTATAAAATCATGTTTGTTTGGGTTTTTTTAAACAATCAAATGGCTAGACATCCAGATAATGCTTTTTATAAATATTCAGGACTACACTCTGAATTACATAAAAATAAACTTGAAAATAAATCTAAATTGCAAACTGAAATTATTAAGTCACCAAACGAGAAACCTCATTCACAGTATCATTTTATTGTTTTAATTCATAATTTGCTTCCCTAAGAACAAAACAAATCTTATTTTCACACATTAGAACAGTCATTAGCATGAACATCGGAGCAAGAAGCTTTAGTATCAGATTTTAACCTTGCCTTGCATTCCTCTTTTTTCTTTGAGCACTACTTTTCACTGATGTAAATTATTTTCTGAGCATTTTGACTTGACACTCAACATAGCCTTTCTCCTAAATGTGACTTTTGCTAACCAGCATTAATATATAACTTCATTCAACCAATCACTGATTCCACATGTATTCAAACTCTTCTTTTTAACACTTATAACAACATATTTCTTGATACTTTTAAAATTTCATTAAGCTTTGTTCAAATAAAAATGGAATCAAATTGAAATTTACAAAACTTAACATTTTATTAAAGAAAACACAGTGTGCTTGAATTATCAAAACAAGATTCATCAAAAACATTTTGTCATTAAAGGACTCTAGTCAATTAGCATAATGGTTCTAGTAACCAGACTCCACATGGGTTTTAGGCATGCAAAAGTGCAGAATGGTGCTTTTGGAAAGCCTGCCAAGCATTTATGTAGGTTAGATCCTTGACTGCTGCTGGGATTTCACTAGGAATTGGGTGTCCATTATTGTTTTTGTTTCCCTTTTTATTTTTTTCTCAGATGGTTTTTTGGGCGTTTGGTGGTTGGGTTTTTTTTTTTTTGCGTCTAATGTTCTCAGTTAACTTCATCCATAGCTTTAGATTCTCTTTACAGATCCAACTTCATCCCCTTCAAATTGAATTAAGAGTTACTAGGTCCAATCTTTCAACACCTGTTTTTCAAATGGAAGCTCTCTACTGTTTCAACTTTCAGTTCCTAAATTTCAGGTGAATGCATCTAACTTGAACACCATCAAAAGTTCTCTGCTCCTGCAAATACGACTAAAACTGAAAAGTAAGGCAAAATATGTTCTCTGCAACAGAATCTGAAAACATATTTGATAGTAGGTAAATAAATGTCAAGATTAGCTTCACTCTGAAGTCTACAGATACAGCACCATGATTTTGTTCTGTTTATAAATCTGGCTTCCCTTTTGATTTTGCATTCATTTAGAAAACAGCACTCTCACTAAAAGGTGAGGAAGGCTCATGTATACAGTATTTAAAATTTTAACAGATTACAGCAAGTCTACACATAACACTGGCTGCCATGATTCCAAATTTAATTATCAAGAGGTTTATTTTTAAAAAGGTATTCAAGTTCTAAATGACTAAACCAGCACTTTATAACAAAATTTTTATCCACTGTACAGAGATGTATTTTCAAGTAAAAGAAAAAGAATCCTATCCTAGAACTACTTACCAGAGAAACTGAGAATGAAATAGATTTCTTTTAAGGCAGAAGTTCAATTATATACCAGGTTAAAAGCCACCACAATATTAACTATAACTAACCCATTCAGCATTTAAAAATTTGCATTCATAACTGTTAACTCCCGTGCTGGCTAGAACTCCACTGATGTCCCAGGAAGCCCAGCTGGAGATACAGTTATCCTTAGAGGCTAAAGCTATGCCAGAGTAAAGTCAACCTACTCACTACTTTTTCATTATTAAACAAACTGCGCTCATTTATGTTAGTAAGTTATATAAACTATTTAGAAAGAGGAAGTATGAAATATTGACAATGACAAAACAGATTTTAAAAAGCTATCATTGAAAAAGTTAGAATACATATTCAGAGGAATTTCAATGCTTAGAAACAGATTCACATACGTTCATTCAGTTAAAGATTAGTGTATTAAAAAAAGTTAAGAAAATACTTTGTGTTTCAGTTCAACTGCACTTGATTCAAGTACAGCTTGGGAGTTGGCTGATATAAATTAAACATGGTCACTGCCTCAGCAGCCAGAAGTACAGAAAAATGTACATGTTCACAGGATAAATAGAAGTCTCTTCGTTTTGGCGGGGGGGGGGAGGGGCAGGGAGGGAAAAAAAAGCTATCTCACTCCAATACGGGAGGTCATCCACTCCAAGCCTTGGCATAATCTGAAAGATAAGAGATGTTATATTGGTACTAGTTCTATACCAACATCTTTAAAGTATTTTCTACTTGTTTTTATGTTTAAAAACATCTACTTAAAATAAATAAAATCAGCTGGAATTGGAACCGAAACTTGAACAGAGTAAATAGTGTTTTAAACTAAGTCTACTTAGGCTTTAACCACAAGAAGATGGTCAAGCATACTATTTTATTGAAGCTTGGCACTCCTTCAATTTTTTTTCCTTGTAAATCTAAAAGACACTATGCTTAACATGTTTGCTTATAAGTACATGGAACCAAATAAGTTTTTCTTTTTCTACAGGTTTCCCATGACAGAATGCTTACTTGAAAGCTAGACCTTTACATAGTAATACTAAAAGACAAAGGACAGGTACTCAAGACTGAATTGGTTCACGAAAAGGCAGTGTATCAAGAATTCCAAAATCCAATTACAAAAATAAAAATATGTTTACATTCAACACCAAGATTGCATGGGATCTAATCTGCTTACTCACTCAATTTGCATCTCTATTTACAAGTGTTCCATTTCAGAAGACAGGCTTTCCTTTGATGTTCTAGGGATCTAGTTATGTAGTTTATGCCATCTTTAAGCTTTACCTTTGTAAAGTATATCATGACTTAGCTATCCAAGAAGGCTAGCTTCACTCACACAGGGCTAATCTCCCTAGACCTCTGTCAGATCTTCCCAAGGAAGATTCAGCTCAGCGATCTAACTCTGGGAATTTTTTTTATGAGTTGGTCTCACTACTGTCACAGTTTTAAGTATTCTAATTACTCATCATTTTTTAAATAAGAAAGAAGCAGCCCAGGATGGCCAATATTTCTAAACCGAAGTTCATTAATTTCTACCCTCCTGCAAATGCCAACTTATTTGAAGATCTAAGTAAGTACATAAACTAAATACTCAAAAGCGACTTTGGCAAAACCGGTAGGAGGAAAGCAGAGTTAACTCTTAGAATGAAACAATACAATCCAAAGACTCAATCAAAAAAACCAGTTTGTTTTCACTAACACATCCCACCCTAAGGAAGTGAATGCTACCAATCACTCTGCAAGATATGTCCATTACATTAGACAATAGTTCACGCTAGAAGTGAGGAAGATGCTCTCACTTCCCAAATACTCCATTGGATTCACTATTTTTGATGTCACAAGACCACATTAGTGTAAAGGTTGTACAATACAGCTGAAAAAAAACTCTAACTATTACACATTAGAAGACTGCTTTAAGAATCAAGATGAAAAATTAGCATATTTTAAACCATGTAAGCAAGACACTATCCAACTTTTTACAGGCATCCAAAACTGTTTTTTGATCTTTATAGACAAAGGATCTAAGGAAAGCTTAGCTTTCCATTTTAGTAATTGCTGGCATAAGGTATACAAGTTTCAAAATTAGCTACATCGGCCAGATATAAGTAAAAGGTTTAATATTGGTAACAATTTTGTTTTATGCCAGATCTATGTACCTTTTCATCAAAACTATGTTTGAATGCTTATCAGAAAACCCAACCAACCAAAAAAAACCCCCAAACCACCCCAAACCGCCCCCCCCCCACCTTAGAAGCTTATGGCAGATCAGAATGTAAAGGAAAATGACAGTAGCTTATTTCTTTAACTACACAAAGACACACAGAATAAGAGGGTAGCGCACAGAGAGTCAACAATTATGCCAACAGCTACATATCGGGGGGGGGTGGTGGTGGTGGGTTTTTTGTGTGTGTGTGTGTGTGTGTGTGTGTGTGTGTGTGTGTGGTGTTGTTTGGGTTTTGTTTTGTTTTTTAAACAATAAGCTGAAAGACTTTCATACAAATTTGGAGTTTGAGCTATGAAAAAAATATCTACAAGGTTCAATAAAGAAAAGGAAATATTCAAAATGTCCCTCTGACTGCAAAGATCAGAAAATACGCTCTTTCAGCAAATCCACACTGGTGCCAATAGGCTTCTAAATCAGTATTCTCATTTACCATATATATCTATACTAAGGAGTAAGCATTTACCCTTCTCCTGTCAAAGCACAACAGGACTGAATGTGCCACGGGTGATCCTTTATGGAGCTAAGGGTGAGGTATGTAGATATCTCAGCAGCTGTCATGCAACCTTTCATGTCCTGCTTGTTTGCAAAGATGAGAACTGCAGCCTTCCGTAAATCCTAGAAGTAATTTAGAGTATTCATAATAGTTATTATAAAGAACTAAAAGGCTATTGCATTAACTGAAGCTTTTAAAAGAACTGTATTCAAGCTAATCTACAATTACACAGCAGCATGGAGTTTTAACAGACTTACTGCATTAAAAATTAATTACATTAAGACTGAAGAAACTAATTTATTCAGAAGTGTTCTCCACCACAGAGAATCAAATTATAATGTAGTATACAACTATCCTTTCGGTGTTGACCACATGTTCATATGTTAACTAATGAAAGTCTTGTTAAAATATATTTCATAAAGCTCAAAACCATCCAGCCAGCAGAATTATTACTGGATAAATATTCTAAAATCTACATTAGATACTATTCAAATGGAAAAGCCTGCTAGATATCATTCCCTTGAAATTACTTTCAACTTCATTAAACAAGTTCTGTAGCGATTAAAGCAGTAACAATTTAAGAAAGCTGTCTAAATTCTTGTAAGTTTTATCCTACTGTTCCAAAAAGGGAGCTCTAATAATGCTGTAGCAGCTTTAGTAAAAACAGAAACTAATAAAAAGTTGTTTTGTTTCTGTATGGAAATGAGGATTCCCCACAGCAATGAGACAAGAACTGGGATGTATGGTTTTAGGAGCGCAGAAGGGAAAACAAATGCAATACTCAGGAAGCTGACAGTTGTAATTAAAAGTGTTCAACACATTTAAATGTATACTAAATTTTGACACTATTTATCCATCAAGAGAAAAAAACCCAAACCTTTATGGTCCAAAGTTGAAAATTCACTCCCTGCAAGTAGTCTACTCTAGGCCTACTGACTGTTTTCAAGAGATGGTAGATCACAATCTCGTAAGAGTTTATAACACTGGAAACCAATAAGTTACATGGGAAAACTTCACCACAAAAGTCATCTTTCCACCTTTTTTGGTAGTGTATTTGCTCCTTACTACCAGACCCAAACTACATTAACTATAAAGTAAAAACCTCACTCATTTGAAACAATGCAAATCTCTCAGAGAAATTAACTCCACAGAATTACTTGCATTGTACTAAATCCTTTTCATTCAAAAATGAAGGGAGATATTTAGATTTAAAACAACCCTAATTTAGCTTGAGAGTGATCACAGAAGGTTTTAATGTACTTTACCTAATCCAGTGTAGATGTTAATTTAGGATGTTTGAGGGAGTTGACCCAATGTTGAACAGTCCTCAATACAACATATAATAATAAAACTACAAACAAAATAATTCAGAAGGAAACTGAACTGAAACTAATTTATCCATAGTATTAGATATTTCTCCTTAATTTTAAGGAACCAGATTAAAACAAACAGGAAAGAGAAATGGAATTGCCTACTTTCTAAAAAATAAAAATAAAAATAAAAAGTTTCTTGAAATTTTAACCATTTAACTGAAAGAAGAGAGAGAGTGGTAGAGAACAATAATACCCAGTTACATTAATATGAAGTTTAAGATATTTTACAAGTTCAACATTTGCAAAGTAAAGAGTGATTTGATTACAATCAAGTAAGCCCTATTAGAAGATTGCTTCATAATAATTTTCCTGTTTACTTATAATTCACATAGTTTTAAAATGTGACCAACATGCATGCACATTTAGGCTCAGAAATTTTTTGTGACAGTATAATTTTTGCTAACATAGGAAGCATGTAATGTTATTTGTTCACAACAAAAGAAACTATTATTCCAACTCCCCACCATACCTCATGAGCCAGCATTCTATAAAGTTCTTCTTTTGTAACAGAAAGTCGCTCTCTATCAATGCTGTCAACAACAAGAATGATGAACTAGGGGAAAAAACAATAGTACAGTATGTAAGTACAAAGTATAAATTACAGAAAGCATGTTTGCAAGAGACTACTACCACTAGTCTTCCTATATAGGAGAGACATAGACTTTCAGAGCACACTAGAAAATAGAACAAGAGGTTTATTGTTACAGTCTTTTCCTAGAGCCCTGGGAATCATACATGAAGATTACAGTTAAAAAAAAATTAAAAAAAATTGTGCTTGTACATTTCAGCACTGCTATTAAGATCTACTTTCATGTACTATGGTTAAATCTCCTGGGTGGATTTTCAGGCCCTACATCATAAGCAAAATAGTGATGTAGGTACCAAAAGCACCTATAGATAGTGGATTACATTTAAAATGTGGATGACAAACTTGCTACACAGTTATCAATGAAAACAGCTATTATTGTCCACTACTACTTGCATACTCAGAAAACTATAAAACTGAAACTGAAATTCCCTATTTTGAAAGAAGCATTTTTAGCAATTCAGTATCATCTGACTCACAAGGCTTAAGAAATGTTATTTCAAAGTAGTACATCAGACCTCAGAAAGCTATGTACCTGTAGGGCTTAGCATTATGTTGTTGCACAACACCTTAACCTTTGTAACACAAAGGGCCTGTGCAGTTGGCCTCTCACTTACAACTTTCCACCCTTCCACCTAGGCACCTGCAGACGGCTGTAGCAGTGATTTTACCCTTACTGTTCCTTCCCTGCACATTATTCTCATGGCCGTGCACTTGTGAATCCTGAGACACTGCTAAGGCTGGTACACCAGGTCTCCCATGGGAAGCAATTGCCACTGGTATGAAAATTACCCTCTCTTACCCCACTCTTTCTGCCCCTTGTTTTCTATGTTCTATTTTACAGCCTTATACTAGAGAGGAAGAGGCATGGCATTACATAGTAGGTGATACCCAAGTAAACGCTTGTAAGCATTACACGATAGTATGTGTACACAAACCATAACAACTGAGCAGTGTTCAACGCTTGCCCTGCCCAGAGCGTGCTCCAAGCAGCGCTAACAGCATCATAGGTGGGAACAATGAGGAGGGAGATCAAGCATGCACTGATGAAAATTATACAGATACTATTAAAAAAAAAAAAAATTACAGGGAATGCATGCTGCACTGGAGAGTAAACCAAGGAGATTACATTCATCTGAGAGACGCCATGACTCCATCACTTCTCTTCCCAGATGGGAATACTTTTCCAACCCTTTTCTCTTTTACTGTAGCTCTCTTTTTGTTTGCCCCCCTTCCCCCCTAACTTAACCA